>NC_059474.1:4064479-5369979 GCF_018139145.2 Gymnogyps californianus
AGCCAACCTGGCCTTGAACACTTCCAGGGAGGGGGCATCCACAACCTCTCTGGGCAACCTGTTCCAGTGCCTCACCACCGTCACAGTGAAGAACTTCTTCCTTACATCTAATCTAAATCTGCCCTCTCTCAGTTTAAAGCCATTACCCCTTGTCCTATCATGACATGCCCTTGTAAAAAGTCCCTCTCCAGCTTTCTTGTAGGCTCCCTTTAAGTACTGGATGGCTGCTAGAAGGTGTCCCTGGAGCCTTCTCTTCTCCAGGCTGAACAACCCCAACTCTCTCAGCCTGTCTTCATAGGAGAGGTGCTCCAGCCCTCTGATCGTCTTCGTGGCCCTCCTCTGGACCCGCTCCAACAGGTCCCTGTCCTTCTTATGCTGGGGGCCCCAGAGCTGAACGCAGTACTGCAGGTGGGGTCTCACAAGAGGGGAGTAGAGGGGGAGAATCACCTCCCTCGCCCTGCTGGCCATGCTTCTTTGGATGCAGCCCAGGATACGGTTGGCTTTCTGGGCTGCGAGCGCACATTGCTGCCTCATATTCAGTTTTTCATCCACTAATACCCCAAGTCCTTCTCCTCAGGGCTGCTCTCAGTCCACTCTCCGCCCAGCCTGTATGTGCTGGGATTGTCCCGACCCATGTGCAGGACCTTGAACTTGGCCTTGTTGAACTTCACGAGGTTCACCCAGGCCCAGCTCTCAAGCCTGTCCAGGTCCCTCTGGATGGCATCCCTTCCCTCCAGCGTGTTGACCGCACCACACAGCTTGGTGTCATCGGCAAACTTGCTGAGGGTGCACTCAATCCCACTATCCATGTCACCGACAGAGATGTTAAACAGCGCTGGTCCCAGTACCGACCCCCGAGGAACGCCACTCGTACAAGCACTCGTACACTCATTAATATCGTACAAGCATCAGATTTTGCCTGGCCTCAGTTGCCCCCATTCCTGCATTACATAACCTGGCAGCTCAGGCTTCTGATTAGGCTTTGTAACTCCAAAAATGTGCCAGAACTTATATGTTACAATTGTTCGACATATCTAAGTGTAACAGGTAAAACCACAGGGAAATTATTTTCCTGAAAATTGAAATGGTTTCCATTTTGTTGTGTGGAGTAAACACATACTTTTTTTTTTTTCTTCTCACATCCTTATGTGTTCGCAGTGCCATGTATTTTGCTGTAATAAATTAGCCTTGTATTTGCACTAAAAATATAGGCCACATTGCAAAAGTCATAATTTCAAAGGGGATTTTTTTGCTCAGAAGAGTTTTTTTTAAACCAACCATTTTTCAACAAAGTTGTTATATCCACAAGGAAATATACAAGAACACAAGCCAAGTCTGGTTTAAAGCTTTTGGAATATCTAAGCTTCTCTTGCATTAAAAGTCTGGAACATCACTTTTTGGAAGGGAGAGTCAGTCCGTTCTTTTTTTTTTTTTTTTTCCCTTATGCTTTATTTCTTCTGGGTTTGGTCTTACTTTTCAGAGCAGGATCATCATGCTGGGCAGCTGCGATAACAGGCTGATGGACACTGGGCAGGCTCAGGGGAACCTGAGAAAAGAGGCAGCTCTTGAAGTGTGCGAGGTTTTGCCCTGGCCCTTTTTTTTTTTTTTTTTTTTTTTTTTGTGGGGAAGAGCTTTCAGATGAAAAAAAATAGCAACGATCCAGAAACATGTAGCTGTGTCCCTCTGGAAACTGGGAACTGCTGATTGCTACAAATCTGTTTAAGGCTGGAAAATCTGCAGCTGGCAGAGCCAGCGCTGAGGCTTACAGTACTGCCCCTGAGGCTTTCCATCTACTGATGGAATGAGGCAGGGTTTAAGTGAGGGAGCACGTGCAGGTGTCATTCAGCCCCTCTTCCTCGCAGCGAGTAGTGCTTTATTCTGGAAATCAATCCCCTAAAATCAGCCACAAAACATATGTAGTGATGGGAATGAGGGCAGCTAAATCTGGCCTGAAGAGAAGTGACAAAAATTACATATTGCACCTGAAGGAAGCTTGACACAATGTAAAGACAAACCGCAAATAAATCAATGTAAACTCAAATTCATTTGCACAACTACACGAAACCCCATTTTTCATGATGTGAATCGTCGCTTCCCATCTTCCACCTCTCCAAACACACAAAGGTTAAGTAGGGTGGAGGTTTTGATGGAGATGAACAGCTTTCAGCTGCCGGTGGGCGACTTGCAGCCCAGCTTGCCCATAAGCTCTCATGAGGAGGTGATGTAAGGCTAAATTGAAGAGAGGATAATGCGAGCAAATGTGACTGACCACAGGATGCTAATGTGAGCTGCTGCCATCACAAGTGCTCGAGACAGTGCACGTTTCTGAGGCTGTCATTACTAGTGACTCCGAGACTTTGCTGAGAAAAAGCACTTGTTTAAATTATTGCACTGGCTCTGAGCGCAAAACGCTTTGAGTTTAAATGAATCAAAGGCAAAGAATATCGCTTATCCTAGACATGGAAATTTCAATCCTTCAGAGAGATGAAAAAGCACTAATGCTTAATGACTGTGTGCACTTCCAGTAATTACTAAAGAATAAAGTCTGGTATCAGTGGTATAGGAAAGTTTAGGTTATGTAAAACTTGCCTTAAATGAAGGGAGTTTTTTGGGGGAGAAGGATGTGCATTCATGACTTCTTTTTCATTTGAAAAGTTTTGCTAATGGTAATGAAAATATGCTGTCTTTCCTTTAAATAAAACAGAAAATGTGCCGTTTCCCTAGAAATACTTCAGAAAAACACTTTTCTGAGTTTAAATCAGGGAGCCTGGACTCTGGCTTCTTTTTCCGGCTTTATAATAACATCACTTCCATGTTTCCTTGACCGAATCATTAAATCTGTAAAAATCTAGAAAAAACCTCTTGGTTCTGGATGCCATGAAACACTGACAAGGCTGCCAGTTTCCAAGGGTACTCAATGCCAACAAATTTGGTTGAAATCAGTGAAGCAGATATTCACAACCCAGTAAAGCCAATGGGTGCTCAAAAATTGAGGCAGTTATAATTATCGGGGACATGTGAACATGGATTCCCACACATGCAATGCAACCTTGAGCAGAAGTACAAAGGGGAAAGGACTGAATCAGAAGAGCTACCCCAACAGATATTGACGATTTCACCTGATTAATTCAGTATCCCCCCAAAATGTCGGCAATATTGTATTTATTTTTTCATTACTCCAAATATTTGGCATTCTTGCAAGCACCTTTCGAGCACTAATTAATTCTCTTTGCATCCCCTTGATCTGAGGATCATCTCCAGCTTCTGCGTGGAGAATCAAGGTTTTAAAAGGTGAGCCCACAAGCCAGAAATAGGAGATTTGGGCTGTCTGACATCTCTTGCTTTCCTCGTGGGACTGGAACAATAGATTAGCCTCAGAGGGGGGAATTCCTTGCTGCTTCTTTATTTGTGCTTCTGTGGGGTTTTTCTGTCTTCCTATCAGGCAGCGCTGTTCAGGCATAAATCCCGTGCTCTGCCATTGCCAAGAGAGAAGCCTCTCGACACTTTGAGGTGTGAAAGCGGTGAGTGCTGTTTATTTGAGTGCATGGCAGGGTGCCAGGCAGGTGGGTGGGCTGGAGACAGAAGCTGCCTAACACACGGGATAAGATGTCTGGGGAGGAAAAACTCTGAATCTTTCCTGTGCCAGGCTGACCCTCTTGTTTAAAGGTGAAGTTAAAAACAATCCTCCCCCACCCCCAACACACACAGATGCATAAAGAAGTTGAGAATTTTTTCACTACTGTTTGTTGCAAGAAAGAGAAATTCTGTAGCAGGATGGAGTTTCATTCTTTCTTTGAATTCCTCTGGCACTTAGATCTATTCATTCCCTTAGGACACCAGGGAGGCTTTTTGAAGATGCCCATGACAGACATTAGAGAGTTTATTACTTTCCCTTCGTTTTCACTTTGCAAGAAGCAGTAGCAGAACTTCAGACTGCCATAAAATCTCAGTGTTTTGAAATTTTTAAAAACATGTAATATAAGAAATAAAAGGAAAAAAAAAAAAAGGCAGAAAGCAGGTCTCCTGAGTGAGTTAAAAATTAGGAATGCCAAAAAGCGAGAGGAGGAAATGACTCACCCCAAGGTCACACAACAGCTTGGGAGCAACAGCGGTGAAAGAATGTGAAAATCCCAGTTCGTTGCCCTAGAGAGAGGACCCCCATCCTTCCCGGGCGTCTCTGGAAAGCAGCTGGGGAATGAAAGCGTCTCTCCCTGCCTGTTTCCTTGGAGATGGAGAGCAATGTCTGTAGCGGCAAGCGTGACGGGAAGTTGCCTTCTTGCAAATGGAGCCAGGTATCATCTGGCCCTCAGCTTGGTTGGATCCACGCGAGCAAAAAGTCTGCAGTGTAAAAAAGGAGCTTCTTTCAAGTGAATGTGTAGGACACGGCGATAGGAGGTGAGGTTATTTCAAAGCAGGATGTAGAAAACCCAAAGTTAAAGCTAAATCTTCCCCCAAAGCCTGTACTTTCAAGTTGCTAGGAGTAAGGTACATTGAATATGCAGGAGATTGGAAAAGGAAGGAGTTTGCCAAGTTATGTAATTCAATTGGATGGTCTCGCTCTAACAACTGACCTGGATCAAATCTGCCACCAACTTGCTCATACAAAAGTCAGCAGCTGGTTCTAGTACTGGCCTGGGACACGTTCTCATGTTCATTGCATGCATTTTCCAGTGGAAAAGTTATTAGAGAAATCAGAGAATAATACATTCTTTTACAGATTGTATATATATATAGCTATACATTAGAGCTAAAAAGATTTATTTTTATGCGCCTCCATATAGTTTTGTGGCTTTTGGCATTTTGTGCAAGTGTCTGTGTTTGTTATAGGGTGTTTCATGGAGGAGTTTGTGTCTTGTGATGTGCGGGAGTGATAGGAAGGGATGTGAGACTTTGCTGGGCTTACGAATCTGTTGCCAGACCGCCCGCGCTGGGGGGACTGGACTCCGAGCACAGAGAGTCTCTTCCAGGACTACTTTCTGAAGAGCTCTTCTCGTTAACTCCAGTGTGCTGTGGCCATACACTCGGAAAATATGCAGCTTTTATAAAGCATTACCTGACAGATTTCTATTGTGCATTGATTGCACTAAGCCACCTCAGATTTATGGCTCAACCTGAGAGTTCAGCTATGCACAGCAATCTCCCAGTTTACCTGACCTGTCAGTTAACTTGACCCATTTTTTTTTACAGGCAGCACCTTTTAGCTCCCTTGTTCATTTTTTTTCCTTTATTTTCTATTAATTTTCCTTTACAAGAACAGATGTTTGTGTAGACTGCAGTCACCATTCTGGCTGGCTGGTCTATACCTAACTCTTCTCTGGTGTGAAATGATCATGCTTTGAAATGCCGGAAGGCTGCGACTTCTCCATCCTCCCACTACCACCACAACTCGACTTCCTTCAGTCACCTCAGCTGTAACAGCAACACCGTTCTAACACCTTTGCATTGAAGTCAAACTCATTACTCATACTCGCAGGCAGTCATAACAATTCCAAAGAATCACTGTTGTAGATAAAAGGGCAAATGAATTTATGACAGCCAATTAAAGCGCAATTAATAATTAAATGGCGATGTGAATTCTTAACATGCATAGTGGTTTTTCTACAAAGAATGCTGGCATTTCACAGTGGAGTCTGTGGCTAAGTATTAAATAACATAGCACACCAAAGGAGTGGTGTCACTCCACCAAAGTTAATGAAATATTACAGTGGAGTCTGGTCCATTTTGCTCAGCTTCCAAATAAAGTGCAGAGATTTTAAGAGAATACATTAGATGTGAAAAATAAGTACCACATTTATGGAGTGGTTTTAGTTTTGTGGCAGGCTCTGTCTCTAACAGAGATGTCTCTGTCGAACCTCTGTTGGATTAAGGTTTGGCATAGACTTGCAAAAGGGTCCTAAGTGAAACAAAGAAAGAAAGAGAGGCAAAAAAGAACCTGCAATATAGTTACACTTTCCTGCCTCAAGCATTTAACTTAGGAAGGCAGATCTACATCCAAGACAGAAGGTTGCATGTGGGTTTTTGGCTATCACAGGAGTACGGAGGAAGGAGATACGCTGTGGGTTATAAAGCACAGCCTCCAGGAACCAAAGCTCATGTTGCCCAGAAGAGAAATGCAGATACATCTGTGGATGTAGTTGAGTCTCTGGACACCATGGAGTATAGAAGGCATGAACAAGAGATTTGGGCAATGTCCTCTTCCTGAACTTCTCTTATGGTAGGGAAACGTCTACCAGGGACATATTTTTGGTTGTTTACTCTTCCCCTAAGCTTCACATTTCAGATGTTCTGCTGTTATTTTATTATTACTCTCTGTTTTTCTGCCCCCGTGTTTATTTTTTAACAGCTTCCCCTTTAAAATTTTAAAATAACTATTTGTCTGCACGCAACCAGTATGAAAGCATATCCTCCTACCTCAACCCATGTGGTTAGGAAGCCCATATTTAAAATGCTTTCTCTCCCCCTACCTCCTTCCTGTACAAAAACAACCCAAACAAACAAAGGAGGCTTTCTTGGAAAGTTGGCAACAGTTTTCAGAGCTCCCACTGTCATTTCTTCTTTAAGATCTTCAACTTGTTTGTTTAAATGTTCATGTCTTTAGGCCTTTCTTCCTGATTTTATTGCTGGAAATCATGAGAGCTGCTATTTGTTCCAGAAAGCAGATTTATTATTTCTTCTCTACCCCAACTATGACTTTCCTTCAATTTAAAGTAAAAAAACCAATTTACTCTTCCAATATGCACTTTAACTCCTGCGACTTAGAGCCCCAAGCTGTGAAACAGCACATCTTCGGTGAGTTGTCGCAATTGAGAATCAAGAGTGGAAGGCACTCTATAAAATTTAGGTGATGCATGCCACAAACAGCTGCGATCTCATCAGTTCCAGAGTATGGCCTGATGATGGGAGTCAATATGCCATAATAAAATGTAAAAAAAAAAAAAAAGGATAAATATCCATTTTGCATTACATGGTATCAAATCTTGTCAGAATGGAGCTGGCTGGGGAACTTGCAGATAATAACAGTTATGTGGTGGATACCTGAAATTTTAATGAGAGTTTCTCAAGCTCGGAGGCACGTCTCATGAAGGCACAGGGGCTGCAGTTGTTAGTGAGCCTTGCTGGGGAGTGCGTGAGCGGTTTGCCCTGCTGCCGCCTCTGTCCGAAGAAGGATGTGCCACTGTGCCAGCAGAAGCCCAAGGTGATACACCGGGTTAGCAGAGGGTAGAGCGTGTGCCCAAAGGGGAAGAGAAAAGGGGTGCCTTCACACACACAGGTACGTAAGACTTGAAATCATTTGTCCAAATGGAAACTTTCCCAAGGAGTGCATTTCCTTTAGTGAAAAAATCACCCCACTCAAATGCAATTTTTCCTAGTATTCCCCAAGAGAATGCCCAACATAGGATAATAACAGAATAATCCAGGAGACTCTGAGTAGGTGAACGCCCAGGATCACTTCTTTCTATCCCATTTGAGCAGATGAGGAATTTGAATCCAGTGATCCCACACCTGAGAGTAGGGCTCTAGACACCAGCCTGTCAGTGTATTCTAGGGAAGGCAAGGGGTTGTTTTGTATATGTGACTGAAAACACATTTGCAAAACTTCAGTTCTGTTCTGCATCAGATTGGAAAATATATTTTGAAACCTGAATTTTCTACTAAACACAATTCTGGACTTCTTGCTATTCTACTGCAGAGATCAGCATGTAAAATTGTGCAACGGTCTTTTGATTACCTACAGAGTCTTGGTTCATCTATATATGTAAAAAGGTAATTCAGGTCATTCAGTTGTAAATAGAAAGATGATTTCTGGCAGGCACTGAAATGCATGTGGGAATTTATTTATTTTCTACACTGAATGAAGTTCTTCATGCTAACCATTCCTGCCTAAAACACAATCACAGCTAGTGGCAGCCGAGCATTCACCATGCTGTTCTTTTGAGATACATAACCATCACGACAAAGACGAATACAAAGAAGAGTTAGTGATAAGAAAGCCTTGGTAAAAATGGGTTCTGTGCTGATTGCATTTAAAGATTTCCAAATTCAAAGTTAAAGTGTTAAAAAGCTCATGATGAAAGAAATTCTGCTTTTAATGGAAGCTGAGTTGTGCACAACCACTTTGACAAGAATAAGCATAAGGCCAATAATCTGAAATGTTTAAGAGTCCCTATGAGTATGTAGTACTACAGATTGCAATATCATAGTGTTGGAAGTTATAGTGGCTTCTTATATTACTCATGATTTTTCTTTTCCCTGTGAAGAACTATTTTAATATAAAAACTCACCTTAAAGCGACAAGCCCATTTTTTCCAGCTGTTGGTTCGGGGGCAGCCTTGGCATTGTCATAGTTTTGCAAGGTATCAACAACGCCGTTAGTGTCTTCCACGGCAAGAGAGGATCAATAAGAGAGTGAAACAGATAAAATATGAGGATGGTCAAATTAGGCACCTTTGCAGGGGTGACTCAGGGAGCCATCCTGGTTTGCTAACATTTTATCCACACATTGAACAACAGTAAATGACTATATATTTCAAGAAAATAAGGAGCGTGGGCCAGTGTATCTGCAAATGTGTGCAGGTGTGTTTGTGGATTTTCCTTCCATCATTTTGCATCCCCTGATTTTCCCATGGAAGAATTCTTCTGTTATGATGAGTCACCTGTGCAGATCAGGATTTCTTCCTGTAACAGGGTATTTTCTGCAGTCTTGTGTTTCCCATTCTGTTTGTCTTCTAAATTCTTCTATCTCATGTCACTGGCTGCTATGGAAATGCTACAAATTCCCTGGACATTAACTGATACTGCTGTTGAAACACCTGGGAATAAAATGCCCTTTGATCAGAGAAGAACGTTGGTGGCTGACCTTACCGTGGCTCTGTGGTTTGTCTTCTCAGGATTCAGGGGTCTGACAATCGGTAGAAGTCCCATCTCCCTCTCACATTGTGTTAACAGAGCTTACCACCGGAAGACCAGATATGACACTGAAATCTAGTAAGTTAAGACCAGAGCTTCATTTTCTGGAATCATTCTGAGAAAGTACTTTGAAGTCAAGCTGAAAAGACAGGAATGCAACCAAACTACAAGCAAAATGAGTACGAAAAAATGGCAAAGGATATTGATTCTCCCTTGCTGTGTGTCTTTTGCAGTTGTTACCTTGAAAGGAGTACAGAGGAGAAGGAACCTCAAGCAAATTGGAAGGACGATGTCCTCCTTTCCAAGAGCATTGTGAGGGCTATCTACAAAGCTATAGTCTGAGCTGAACATCATCTCCTCTCTCACTCGCTTATACAAGTACATGAACACACTTGCATCATGCTCATTTACAAGAAGAGTCCCTAAAGGTTTGTAAGTGCTACCATTATGTTTATAGTAACACAAACCCACTAAACTAGAGTAAGAGAACTCTATACATAGGGAAATCTCAAATTTGCTAGGTGAGACAGATGACACTGAAGACCGTAAAATTGCTTGCTCCTTACGTCCTTGCAGGATAGGTTACTTTCCCCAGTACTGATTTCCAGCTTTGCTTTTTTACCTGCTTTGAAAAACTGTCCTCTTGGGAGTCTTCCTTCTCCCATCACCTGCAAAGGTTAACTTTGGGTCCCTTCCAAAAACGTCTTCATACTTCCCAGAAGTCTTTCAGTCTGCCCATGAACTGCAGTTTAGTCTCTCTCTGTCACAGCTCCATCCTATTTCTCCAGCCTGGACATACTCTCCAGCTGCCATACGGAAAGGAACAGTAGCCCTCTTCTCCACTGCCCACCCTCTCAGTGTTTAAACAGGCTGTAAAAGGTACATGTGCTAATAGAGTAAATTGTACAAGGACAAATCAAACATCTTTACCATCTGTCACAGATGTAGATAACTGGACATAAGGCAGTAGGAACTTAAGCAAAGACGTCAAAAAAATACAAGAAAGTGATTCAGTCCAACTCATGACTCCAGACTCATCAGGATCTTCCCTATAAATAACTATGATGTTGTTTTCATTTCTTTTTCTGGAGTTTGACTGTACTCCCACAGGCCTGGATGAGTATTTCCCACAGCATCTCAGTGGAAAAAAGTCTGATTTTAATGTGAAGAAAACTGGCATATGCCAGCAGCTCCAGTTGCAGTCAGTTCAAGCTACCCAGTAAGGAGAGAGTGATGTCCCTTTCCTTGTAAGAAACAGGATTCAGCCATTCCCATCAAGATGAGGAGCGATACCTGGGTAGGAACTGAATGGGGTGAGGAAGAGAAGGCTCCGTGTCTTCTCGTTTCCTTTTGTCTATGCAATTTCACTAGAATAAAATTGTATTCAACTTCTGTTTATTTGCCTTGCTGGCACCCAAACCACTAGCGGGTAAGGGTCTGTTTTCTATCTCATATTTGCTGTTATAAAATTTATAAATGAGTCTGCTATTTCAGCATTCTCTTCCTCTGCATTTTGATCCCTGAGTCTGAGGAAATTAGTACCATACAGTTGAAAATATCAGCAACTGCAGTTGATTTTTCTTCCTTTCAAAGTTGTCTTAAGCCTCATAACATGCCATATGCAGTAAGCAAATATAGTTTCAACAGAGCCTGTCTGAGGCAACCATCCAATACCATCCTATAAGTGGATCCCTATCTAAAAAGTAAATAAAACTGCATTAAGTCTGGGGAGAAGGAAGAAGAGCTTATGTTAAGAAGGATTTTAAAGCTGTTTCTTCTTTGAAGTGGTTTTATTGCAAATCATCTTACAGTGTAAAACTCAGCATTAAAACTCGTGTCTTCTTCTCAGATCACAAGTGTGGAATTCACCCACAGTTTACAGAATCAAAAAGTGCACTTTGTACATCATTTAAGTATTGCCACGGGATGGGATGTTTCATAATCCGTGGACGGTATCAGCTTATCCTCTCAGGTCAGGCCCAAAGAGGTTGCATGTCTAGTTTGGATAACCACTTGATTTCGAGTTGAACTATGTCCACTTCGCACATGTCAGTTCACATCATGGACTGGCTTTGGAGCAGCTGCTGCACATGATGTTCGGAGGACTAGTGTTACTCCAGCATGAAAACACTTAAAACATATACAGCGTGGACACGGGGTGCTCAGCACCAAATATTTGACCCTATAGATCTCTTCTTATAGTATCACATTACTTGGCAATGCAGCAATGGCCACAGACCATCACAGAAAGCCACAGCTGGAGAGGAACCATGGTCTTTTCATTAGCAAAATCACCTCTAGAGAGATGGTAGCGGTGCTAGGACCTGAATGCTGATATCCCGAATGCCATTTCCTATTCTGAACAAATACAATGCATCCTCACCGATTCTTCTTAAAAAGTGGAACATTAATTGAATTTCTCCGCTCATTCTTAGGGGGATCATAGTTCGCAATTGTCCTCTAGTTGCATGCCTCGCTGCAATTTTACTTTATTTCACACACTGTGATTATGAAAACTGGCTGTGTGGCATACAGTGAATCATGCTGTGATTTACTCTGAAGAGGTCAGCTTAAAAAATTTCCTGAGAGGAATTTTATTAGATGCAAACTGCACCACAACTGAATTAAAATGCAGCCTAAGTATTCTTATATCCATTTCATCAATACCATTATATTTCTCCCTCTGTTACACCATTATAAACTGATTGGAGGTGTTTTTTTCTTTAAAGTGGACGGGTCAAAAGAAGTTTTCTACAAACACAAGGTCAATTGTGTTCCACTGAAAATGATAATAGATAGCTCCAAAGCCTCAGTTACACTCTGTGATAAGTGGACAAAATGGACAGAGAGTGTAATGGAAGGGCAGATCTTGAAAGTATCATTTACTAATCACTCAGCCCAGAGGTTTGCAAGCATTTTTACCAATGGGCATGAAATGATGGAAGCCACCGTATAATGAAACCACCATTTCCCTCTTCATTTGAGCCAGACCCTCTTAAAGCACAGGTCTGCGCATGTCTTTCCCAGCTAAATAGAATAAATTGTAAGTATTAATGTAACACACAGTACAAAATTAGCTATCGCCGCTCCACTAAGCTATGGCTGTTGTACCTGATTTCATCAACCACTGTAGTGGTTTAACCCCAGCCGGCAACTGAGCCCCACGCAGCCGCTCGCTCACTCCCCCCTGGTGGGATGGGGCAGCGAATCGGAAGAGTAAAAGTGAGAAAACTCGTGGGCTGAGATAAAGACAGTTTAATAGGGAAAGCAAAAGCCGCACACGCAAGCAAAGCAAAACAAGGAATTCATTCACCACTTCCCATCGGCAGGCAGGTGTTCAGCCATCTCCAGGAAAGCAGGGCTCCATCACACAGAATGGTTACTTGGGAAGACAAACGCCATCACTCCCAACGTCCCCCCCTTCCTTCTTCTTCCCCCAGCTTCATATGCTGAGCATGACGTCATATGGTATGGGATATCCCTTTGGTCAGTTGGGGTCAGCTGTCCCGGCTGTGTCCCCTCCCAACTCCTTGTGCACCCCCAGCCTACTCGCTGGTGGGGTGGGGTGAGAAGCAGCAAAGGCCTTGACTCTGTGTAAGCACTGCTCAGCAGTAACTAAAACATCCCTGAATTATCAACACTGTTTCCAGCACAAATCCAAAACACAGCGCCATACTAGCTACTATGAAGAAAATTAACTCTACCCCAGCCAAAACCAGCACAACCACCTTCCACTTAAAGACAAGATCCTCATGCAGAATTTTTTGATCAGTCTTTAGTGTCTGTGTGAGCTATGAGACCTTGTAGATAAATATCCCTGTTTGATTCGAACATAGTAGAGGAATCCCTGTCTCATGTCTAGGGTACCCGGGAAAGACAATTATCTTTCTGTGTTAGCTAATAGATAAGGTATAAATAAATGATGCCAAAAACAGTGCAGCAGGTATTTTTGGTTTGTCAGTAAATTTGTTGTTCTGTACCAGGAATGGATGCCTTTTGCCAGTCTACATATGCTCTTAACAACGTTATTTTTTTCTTGTTACTAAGGATACTGCAGAGCTGTTAAATAACAAAAACTTATCTGCAGTTTTGGCTGAACTGCCATCTTTAATCATGTCACTCCAAAATGGCTTATGTAAATCAAAAATTGACTTGAAGCATCCGTTAATCTTTACTTGTTGAGATTGAGATGGCTAGTGGAAATGCAGAATTTCCTGGCATGACATATCATCCTGGCAACATGCCTGCAGATCTGGCAGCATGTAGATGAAGACACCTGGCAGGAGGAGAGAATTAGGAGATATTTTTAGGATTGATGCATTTCTGCTTTGAAAGTAGCAGTGGTAATACAGTATGCAATGAGTAAATGCTTCTGTACACACATGCATTTTGACATGTCCTACTTCTATACATGCCACCAACATGCAGAAAATATTTAGATATCTACTAAAATGGTAATAAGAAATAAATAAATTAAAAATTTATGTATTTTCTGAATTCTACCTATTTCTGTTTCTTGAATTATCCATGTTATGGTTTCCTTGGAAAACATTATTTGTATCTGTAGCTGAATATATTTTCTATGGCTCATTAGTGAACATTTGATTGTAATGATTCTGTATTGAAAGACTCAGTGATGCTCAAAGACATCATTTTATATGCTTAAAATCACTTTTTGGATGACTGTAAATCATAGAATTAGGTTTCTAATGAGGCTGTTATAATTTCTAAGTTGGTTTCCAAAATTCTGCTGGTACAGTTGTCTGTGAGAATGGGAATTATTGAAAAGAAAATACCATAGTGATTTAAAAGCACTTAAAATTAAAATATTCATGCAATCTTCCCCTGATACTTGCCCAACTCATAATTAAGAGGCCCCAGCTCTCAATTTTTTTCATTTGCAATGCCTAAGCCAAGGTATTTCAAGGTATATGATTAATTGATTTTAGCTTTGTTAGTACCTGTACTAAACCAGAGCTTTATGTCAGAAAGGCAGCACTAAAAGTCAGGCAAACATTGTCATTTGAATCCCTCTAAAGATGTAATTGTATATCATCTGCATATAATTAGAAGCAGGTGCACTCTCAGGCAACAAAGAGGTAACACTAAAAATTCAGTAAAACAGAACTCTGAGATACACGTAGCACTTGCAGAAGATAATTAATCAGCCTGGGACACCATAAAGACAAATTAAATGGGGTATCTGATATAACATGTTTGGAAAGTTCATTTGTAAATTTTCCTGAATGACTTAAAAAAACCCTGTGAAAATGCCAAGAATGAAGGTGATAGATTAAATGACTTGCTACATATAGTAAACCGGAGGCGGTGAGAGAATTTAGCCCTGTTAAAATGTAAAACCTAAAGGTCTCTGCTTCGTACCCTGCAGAGCGTTCACAGGATGCCAGTCCCCCAGCACTGACACCTATTCAGAGTTGTGTTTAGAAAATTGGGGCTTATGCATACATAAACAAGAGCCCATCTAGGGACTGGCTTTACTTGCCCTGACAGTTGCTTCCCATACCACTGCTTCTTTTCATTTTACATTTCATTATTTCCTTTTTTGACCCAAAGTCCATTCATATCAAAGGGAATTTTTCCATTGACATTCAATGGGCGTTGGATCATATCCTAATTTATCTGTTCCCAAGAAAGTGAGTCGAGAGCTGCCTAACTGCTGTAAAATCAGCATTCAGAAACATCCATTTAGACTAAGAAGGGTTGTTCAATTCAGCCAAGCCTCTGTCCTTTTTTATTACTAAAAACTGTATAATCAGTTATTTGCCCAACGAACAGCTGTTCTGCACCTCTATTCTTATGTGCACAATATTATATTATCGTTATTTTTCATTCATTATTCATTATCCTCCTATGAGACATCACTGATTTTTTTTTCTTTTTTTACAAAACCACCATTTCTCGAGGAGTCCTATTTTTCACTTTGCCCAGCATTTTGCAGTCATTGCTTTTTCAAAGAGAAAAAAAAAGACACACCAGTATTTTTGGCTATTGTCTTCTTTATTTTTCCCTATCTTTCTTTTCCCCATGACTTTTAATAGATAATAGGGAAGGAAAATGAAAACCCGAATACATTTTGTTTGGTCAATAAACAAAACAAGATGAGTGTTCCAAATGAATTATGATAATTTCTTTTTGAATCATCCCCACTTTCAAATTTTCAGATATCTATTCAAAGGAAGAAGAGTAGCATGTCTCATTCAGAAACAGCAAAAACCCCCTGAAATCTAAATAAATAGTGCATGAACACATCATGAGCCAAAATGTGTTTGCTTAGTCATTGAACAATTACAAAGAAGAAATAAGTACGCAAGAAAATCAGTGTGACTTGCAAATTATTTGTGAACAGAAAAAGAGCAGCCAAATACACCAGATAACTGATTAATTGTAATTAGAATGTGGGCTCCTGATCACGCATAGCAAATTTCCCACTGATCTGGTTTCAGTGAAAATAGGTTTTGGTCCATGCTAATGAATTCTCTCCTCAAATCAACTGATTTCAGTTCTCCTAAGGAAAGTATTTGGTTCACTTCAGCAATAAAAACTGTCCCCATTACCTAAAAAGCTTCATAAAAATTATCTGTTATTTCAGTCAGAAATTGTCACATACAGAAGAAGTGAGAAAAAAACATGTTCTACAGGACCTGTTGATGTGTGTTTGACAAAAGTACTTGGATCTCTGGTAGCACAACACAGATGGGCATGACAGCATCAAATGCCCCAAATAAATGCATATCGCTGGATTTATTTTATTTAAACAAAAGTTTTGCATCAACATACTCAAAGATGTGTATTTATAACTATCTCTTTCTCCATTAATATAGCAAACTGGCAGCAGCATTTAATTTTTCTAGAAAATCTATGATTTTTATATGTGGCTTGATAGAGTCAGCTGAAGCTGTCAAGAGTTTTGCTCGTGACCTCTCTGAGGGCAGGAATAGCAGGTATGTCTACGTTGCCTGCAAAGAATGGATGTGTGACTTCCTTCAAGACCAGAGCCATTGGCAATTTGCACAAACATGTAAGTCTGGCAGAGGAGTGCACTTGGCAGATGCCCGTCCTCCCTCTGCCTAAGAGCATCCAGATGGGTTAGCAAACAGCCAGGGCAGATGATCTGCAGTGTAGTAATTGCAAAGAAGTAGTAATGAAGAGAAAGTAACCTGAACGCACCAAAATTTCTCCAAAATTCAGATGTTTCCCTTCAAACAAGCTAATTCAGTAATATTTCCATCTTTCTTACATCACTGCTCAGTCTCTGAAAAATCACGCGAGAGTTTTGGCATGAATTTTGGGGTGCACATGGGCAAACGAGACTCACACTCGCAGGGCTGGGAGGAGGAACACTGGAAATCATTAATGTTAAATCTGAGGTTAAAAATTACTCTTGCTTCCTACTGTGTGCAAATGTAAATTAAATAAGCAGAAACAAGCCAGAGGAAATGCTGTTCAATCGGAAGCAGAAAGTTCCTGATTTTCCAGCTCTAAAAATGAAAGATTTCTTGTAACAACTTAGAGGTAGACTATTTCCACAATTCTGAATCAGGGAATTAACAACCTGAAGATATATTAATTGTCCAAGTGTTATGAGAGAATTCCTGAAGCATAGAAGTCATCCAGGCAATGATTAGTCCAGGAATTGAGCCTGACACCAGTTTAACCCTGAAGTAATGCCGATGATTTGCAGTGGCATGGAGACAGAACCCAGAACCGGGAGACCTGGTGGAGTTCTTACAAGAAGCACAAAAGGGAAAAGTGCATTAAAAACCCAAATTTACTCAAATAATTTTGGAGAGGAAAAAGATTGTGTGGATAAAAGTGAAATGCACTGAAGCAATATATTGCAAAGCATAATATTGCAGAGCTCTGATGAGCATCAGAGACAGTCAGACTTGTAGTAAATAAATGTTATTACGCTGCCACAATTACAGCATCTTCCTGTTTTCAGGCTGGTTGAGCCATCTGGCATGGGCATCCGGATAAAAGTTATGCAATTATTAAAACAAGCTAAATTAAATTAATTTAAATTAATCACAGTGTACGAAAATAACTGGCCAGAAGCATCGAATCATAGTTGTTTTGAACATGATGACCTATTTTTCTGTCTTTGCTGGGCTTTCTCTAATTATGAGATAACATGCTGCCTTTGAAACCAGTGGCAAAAGTCCAGTGAGTGAAAAGAGACGTTTGCGCAGGGTACTCTTTCCCTTGCACACTAACAGTGACATGCTTCATTAAAAAACATGCACATACAGCACCTAATAAAGGATACAGATACTTTTTTTATTACCGTCCGTTGGCCTGTCATGTAGGATGTGAAGTTCCTACATTACACCAAAATGTTTCCCACGCTATTTTGGGAAGATCCAAAAAGACTTTTTCATTCCCTTAAATGTTATGAAAAGTTTGTGTCCTTCAAAGTATTCATAAAAAGCTATTTTTTATTTAGAGGTTTCCAAAATGATTGTCTAAATGCTTTATTTGCCATAAATGTAGGTTTTCTGTTACAGATTCAGCCAATCTTTTGGTGACAATGTGTTTAAAAAACAGCGTAAAAAATGACTAACTGAAAATGGCTTGATTTAAAGTGCTGAAGCAAATGGGAAGGCGTTCAACTAACAACCTCCCAGAGCTGCTAGGAATAAGAGCAGTTGAGAAGGAGAATCCCAAGAAGGAGAACCCTGAAGAATTTATTTCTATATTTACCAAATCTGCTTGCCAGTACATGGAGGGAAAAGGCAGCATCTTGCCTACTGCTTGGTCAGAGGCAGCCTGGCTCCAGGTTTAGGAAGATGTTTGTGCCCTACTGATTCAACAGGACGTGTTTTCCATACGCAAGGCTCCTGATGGATGCTTGAAACCCAGCAGCAGACGCACTGAGGACGAAAGGATAGCAGCTTCCACAGCTCAAATCACGAGCATCCCCAGCTTTAGCTAAAACTCCCTAAAATGCTTCCCTGCATCCTAATAACCCATTAAAAGCCACCCAGCAAGGATGTACATATCCTCCTACAGCACAGACAAGAGCTCCCTCTGAACTCCATTTGGTTTTCAGTTTTTTTCTTCTCTTTTGCCATTTTTTTCACAATTACATTGACTTTAGGTAAACCCTTTTACAGAAGTTCTTCAAATCTATAACTGAATTGCATAAAGAGGCAGTTCAACTAGTTTAATATATTGGATTGGAATCCAAGCAGCAGATAAAACATGCTGTTTATTTGTTTTTATGCTCCTGATGTGATGTCCCCCACTGGGCAGAACCATGTGTCACATATTGAAGTGGATTTTGTGGGATGCGGGGAAAATCTGTACTAGATAATGACAAGTATTTTTTTCAGAAATGTTCGGGCAGGAGGTGGAGGCTGTTTAAAAACACATCATTTCTCCTAAGCGAGGTCCATACTTCTCAGAATAAAGCATAGGCAGGCATATTTATCACTGGCTTTTTTTCTTTCTTAAATAGGAAATGGTAAAAATGCATTCAGTGTAAGGTTCTATTTAAAAACCTAGCCCAGACTTGCCGTTCGTCACTTACCTAGCAAAATTAAAATGCAGAGGTGCTAACAGCTGTAGAGAAATCCAGATGTGGAATAGGTGACTTGGACCAATATGAAATAAAATGTTAGGCAGAGGGAATCTCTAACTGTAATTAGATTTTAACCTTAAGTAGCTGCAATTTTACAAATTTCTTCCCCTTCCAAATTGCAAAGAAACTCTTTTGAGTAAAGCTGATAATCTGCATACTTTCAGTCTAAGGAAATTAAAATGAATAAATTATTCACCCAAAATGACACGGGTGTTTACAATAGGAGTCTTATCTCTAATAGCATTGTTATTACCATTATAATTGTTACAATAATTTTCTTTTTAAAATCTCATAAGTCTGTTGCTCATACGTGCATTTAATTCAGATTCCCTTTCAAGTAAATATCATGCTTATTATGTCTAGGTTTCAGTAGACTTGCTCGAAATCTTTTCTTTCATAAGTTCTCACCTTCTGAGAATGTTATTGATCCTTAGAGGTAACGTGGTTATCTATCTGGGAGAGGAATTAGGAGTCTGGAGATGTAGTCCTGTTCTTGGCCCTCTCATTTAAGATTTGTGAACTTTAGCAAAGCACCTCAAAAAAAAAAAAAAAGCCTCAATAGTGAAACAGGATAATAGCCCATATGTGTCTTCTTTAAGTCAGTGAGTTTTGCAAAAGGAATGGACTAAATGTAAGACTAAGTCATTTTTTACAAAGAAGGTTTCAGATCTTCAGCTGCAAGTCCCTGGAAGTGCTAATTATTTTTATTCCAGCATCTATGTATAAATGATCTCACTGAACAATCAAATACTGCAGCCTTTTATATGTTCTTATGTGGTTAGTTCCACTACGATTACAGTATTTTAAAATATACATGAAAGACAGCAGTTATTAGCAAAAGCCTTAGAGATTCGTATTGACAGTGAGGACCAGAGGGTTAAAGTCAGCTATTTGGAAATGTCTGTATATAAAAACACCCACTAGACACATCAAGTCCTTGAGTGTGTATACAATGCAGCATCACGTCAGCTATCTGCATTTGTAAGCTAATAAAACCCATGCACAAATACCTGATTTATATGCATACCTTGGGGTTTGCACACATAAAAAATGGCAAGGGCAAATATCTGTGAACAATTGCATTTGCCTCACTTTGAAAACCTGCCTGTTAGGATAAGTCTGTATATTTTGAGAAACAACCCATCTTCCTCCTTCCTCCTGAGTGTTTATTATTGTAATGACCAAGTTAGCTCAAAAGCACAGTGAAAACAGGTGAACATTTAGAAGAGGGCAAGAGAGAGGAGTTCCCATCGTATGATTAATCAGACAAATGTGGTATTTGGAGAGAACTGTTTGCATGCAGCTGAGTTTTCTAAAATGTTATGAAGTAATTGCATTATGAAAATAATCAGCTGCTCTGCATTCTGATCATTAGAAGCTGATGATATAATTGTGTTATAATGAAAAGCATTCTGGTGATTATTCCATAGAGAACTTCTCTGCCGATAATATTCAAATTTACTTTATTTTGGCATCATTTCAAAGAAGCTGAAAGTACAATGGAAACAGCTGGACTGTGAGGTAATGTTATTATAACTTCTGAAGTATGTCCCCTTTTTTAAACTATTATCTTGAAAAAGTTCTTTGAGTTTATCTGCATAATGCCAGCTGAACTTGTTTATATTTTATGGTGGCTCATTACATAACTTTGTTCTGTATTTCCAATGGGAACCAGCAGTTTTATTCTTATTTTCTGAAGAATTAATTAGAAACCATCCCAAAGCCATAAAGAATCAATAATACTGTAATTCTCTCATATCCTGAAAGATATTTTATCACATACTCTTTTCTACCGATACCCTATGACAAATCTTAACAGCGTGTACTACTGGTGACTTAACATTTATGGCATTTTGCAGGGTATAACACAAGTCAGATCTTCCTCCATTGGTAACTTCACTATTGTTTCAAAATAAGCATGCTGTATTTTCTCAAGTTAATCAGCAATCTCCAAACTAGGCATCTGGTATATAAACCCCTCACCTAGGTGAATGAGGATCGCCTCCCAAAGACAATTCAATCCATTGGGTTTTAATGGGACAAACAACTCTACGGAGGAATCTGTTTTCCTGTTGAATACTGCCAGACTGTGTCTGTGGGTAAATTAATCTCCCAGCCAAATAAGAAAACTAAGTTATTCCGCTGTCTTGTTAAAAGCTGTGTATTTTTCTGCTATTGCTACAGTATTTGAATGCACCTTGAACAGTAAAACATAGTTTTATGCTCTGCTGACTATATTGCTTGCAGGGAGATGTTGTCTGGGCTACAACACAGGGTAATCTTTGACTTGTAACAAGCTCTTTGTTTTCTACTCCCAGTTTCTTCATTATCCTTCCTCAGATAAATATGTAACTGCAGTCCTATTTGATGGGTAATAGGGGTGAGAAAGCAGAGGTGAACATTGTTCTACTCAGTAAGACCCATTAGTTTCCCTTTGCTACAAACAAGCTTTTCCGTTCTCGGAATTTCCCAGCTGATTTAAATCTCCTCCCTGCCTTTTTATCCATGATACACACGGCTGTTTTTTGAATTTGTTGTTCAGTGCAAAGAGAAAAAATTGCCAATTCAGTGTGGTGTGGAGCCAGCCAAGTCTAGTAGCAGCAACGGTAGCTCGGGGGAGAAAGGGAAACAGTAAGTGTTGAACAGGGGATACTGAGATCTTGACCTCAAATGTCCTTCTGTAGTAGAAAATGCCAGTTACAAAGTTGTTGCATTACTATCTATAATAATGCAAATGTGGGCTGAGATTATCTTGAGTCCTTTAAGGGCTTTTGTTTGTAGTTACGGTCTTGCATAGCCGAGCCCACACTATTTGGGAGGTCAGCGTGCTCTCTGGGTCGGCGTGTGCTTGTTCCACCTTTACCTTAGTCCTGCTGTAAAACCAGAGTAATCAAATGGCTGTAGCACCGCTCTTAATGCACCAGATCAGCTCCCTCTGTTTTTCTCATTCTCAGGTCTTCGAAAAGTGTGTTCACATCTTCACCACTCTGCACTGTGATGTGCTGAATCAAGTGAGAAGGCTGGAATGAAATGCCCTGTTTCATTTGATAATGTTTTTACAGGGGAAGTAAAAGCCCACACCTCTCATTGACTCTAATTAGAACAGCACATAATTGGCAGTGCTGAAAATAAAGCCACTAACACAGATGTTTCTTGTTGTCTTCGAAATTTAAAAGAAGGAAAAAAAGGCAGCACCAGGACTTGAAAGAGATCTGTAAGCTTCTGAAAGTTATTTAGTTGCCTAACTCCACATTGCTTTAGTAAAACTTAAGCACCTAAATACACTTAAAGCTGTGTATATATATTTCTCTATGATTACTTAAGACAATAAGTAAATCTTAGACCTTTAGAGCCAGAACTCCATTTCCTGCTTTAACTATTAAGTGCCACTGCCAGATGGAAAGAGGTAGAAAAAGCTAACAGGACAGAAAAATGTTGTTCTCCTCCAGCCTCTGCAGTTCAGCCAACAAAGAGAACTTCTGCAGAGTCCAAATGCACTAAAGTTGGAGCTGATGTACCTTAGTCTATTGGCCTATGAAGTGGACTGCTGACTTGCTCTTTCTTACTTTCATACTGTAAGGGTCTCAAAATGGCATTGTAATAATAAAGTGCTGTAACAAGGAGTAACAACTGTGACTCCCTAGTTATGCTTTTTTACAGGGAGCTGGATTTTTCATGTAACTGCGATGTAAGTTTTTGAGATGTTGCTTTTTCAGTGCTTTTTATTTTACTGCAGTAATCAAAGAGAAAAATCATTTCTTTGACGTGTTATGTGAATCCAACAGAGAAGTGCTGGAGGGAGGCTTTGGGAATTGCTAGCTGCATATTCTACTAGCAACAGAAAGGACGGATTGGGATAATTCCTGCACCTTTGATGGGCTTGCACTATCTCCAGATATTGCCGAATCATTGAGGCCATAGAACTTCCACCTGGAACTCGTAAAAATGTTGGGGACAAGCAGCATTTCTGCCCAAAATTTACCACATTGAAGCATGTATTGGATTGACTTTTTTGTTTCTTTTTTTAAATGCCACCCTGGAGAACATCACCGGATGTACCTACAAGGTCTTTCCTCACCACCACCCTCCAGCGTATCTGGAGACATAAACGGAAGCTCTGGATATGCGGTTCTTCTGGGGGAAAAAAAAAAATCTTTTGCAGCTTTGCATTGGTTTCTAAATTTATTTACTAAATAGCATAAAGTAAAAGAAGTTTTCATCCCTTGTTGGGTATTGACATCTCCCCCTTGACATCTTTACGCTGAACAACAGAAGCAGATCTGTGAAGGTCAAAGTGAGATAGCAAGAGGAATCATGGACACAAACATGGTGTGGGAGAAGGCTTGGGAACCCTTGGTGCTGCTGTTACTAGACATGGTATACAATAAGACAGACAGGTTATACCTCTGTCATCAATTGCATCTATGAGCAGGGTCCTCAGAGAAACTATAGCAGAACATCTCTGTATTTTAAGCATTTTAAGACCAGATCTCTGCTAACAGTCCCACTAATCTACAGCTATGCTTGATTATATTATTATTACAAGTACTGCTATGGCACCTCATGTTGATAATATTAAAACACACACTTCAGCAGCACCTACACATCAGCCAAGCTAGCTCCTCCTTCCTCCCATGCCCACTGTGCTACGCAAATGACAGGTATGGTTAAAAAAAAAAATCCTAACCATTCTTACCCCTAGGCCACACAGTTTAAACATTACGCATAGCAGGGTGTTAGTAAGAGATGGACCGTTACAGTGTATGCCAGGAACGCCTACTAAGAACTGAATATAAGTTGTATCAGTATTGTGGTGGGGAAATAAAAATCCTCGTGAAGAGTCATTCCTGTAAGCAGTATAGTCTGGTGGTTTTAACTGGGGAGGTGGTGAGGAATAACAAAAGCAATCATTCCATATAATGGAATAACTACCTGCAACAGCTCCGTTTACATAGGCAGTCAGTTCTAATTTGTAAATAGCACAGAAGCTAAATTAAAGGAAATATTAATGGTTCACAGATTGAAACTTTGCAGAAGAAATTTTTAATGCATGGCGAACTTTTGCAGTCTATCTAAAAAAGGTGTTAATGGAAGTTTTGAAAGACCTTTAGTTAAGATAGCTTAAGGGAAGCCTTTGCAATTCATACTAATTTCTTTCTCATAAATGCATCATACATGTCCGCAGTATCTGCCATAATGTTATCATTTCCTCTGGTAATTATAACTCTTAACTTCTGTGTAGTCAGTCTCCGTATCTATAAAGCTTAATGTTTCACGTCCCGTATTATGCTCCCCTGGTAACAGCAGTTTGCTGCTACCGTTGGCTTTTTGTTATATGGCCTAGCATTACTGAATATGGTTTGTAATAGCCCATTTCCTTCTTTCCCTATTCCTAATTTAAAAGCAACCGTTTTTTAACGCTTGTAATATGCATGTCACTCCGAGCTGAAACATTTTGCTTAGGGCCAAATTCTGGTCTTCATTGACAGGAAAATGCCCATTCACATCAATGAAGCCAGGACGTATCTGCAGCTGTTTATACCTCATTTCATTTGGAAAAGTGAATTAGGTTTGTGCTTGGTGGCTTTGGTATGTCCTTCCAAGAAGCTGATAACCTTTCTACAAATGCTCTTCCCGAAAGGAAATGATCAGCAGAATGAGAATTAAAATGAGTTGAAGCAGAAAATTAATCAACCAGGAGCCGTTGATGGATTAACTCCTTTCCAGGCAGCATCCCTTCCAGCACCCCTCCACCTTTTCAAGGACAGGGTGGGCATGAAAACTGTCCCCTAACCTGGAGACCTGCCTAGCAGGAGACTAGCTCAGCTGGTCAGAAAAGCGTGCCCAGTCTTTTGCACCATTTGCTGAACAAATGATCATTTAATCTCTGATTAATCAGGACACTTATGCAAGTGCTAAACTGACCCCTAATACTTCTTTCTCTGACACCTGCAACAAAGTGCCGAGAAACCTTAGTTCCTTTGGGCTTTTCTCAAGCAGTTGTTCTCATGCCCAAGTTTCATCGTGCTTTCTGCATTAAAATCAAAGAAGGCCACCTGGTTACATTATACAATAGAGTATGTGACTCATCCTTATAAATATCTTCAGGATTTTTGCAAACCCCAGGATTGCTAATGTTTAAATCAACAAGAAACAAAATTAGTTCTAGCACTCTTTTCTTAAGGAACTCAGACACTAAAAAAGAAAATCACACGGTAAAATTGCTTCCCACTCTTAAATCCTGTGCTGTGTCACAAGCTAAATAATTCTAAATTCCCATGAAGTCTATCTGTTCCTGAAGGAGATAGATAATCTATCACCTTGTTGTATTGTGTTTGCAGGTTGAATATTCGCTAATGGTTTATTAGCACATATATTGTAGATGAGCAACTTTGATTAATGCCCAAGTGCTACAGTGTTTCTCATATTTAATAAATATTTTCAGTACTCCCTTATTGCTTTATCAACATAAATTACAGTAACTGTCTAATAATTGTAAATCAATACAAATGCTGCAGTAAATCATTCTGAAGCAGAGAGCTGTTAAAAAGTGAAATGCCAATCCAAACTTCTCTTTCACGGCTTTATTATACTTTCTCTGCTGATTTTTATTTTCTTCTGAACCCTCAGCCACGCTAGGACAGTATATTGGTTGAATCACCTCACTTGCACACAATTTTTCTTCTTGTCTCAATTCATTGAGATTAGGATCGTGTTCTTATTTTTGCTATAGACTGAAGAGGCAAGTGTGACTCTTGAGGTCTTGTGGTTAACTTAATTTTACTTTGCCTCTGGCTTTCCCTTGCTTTCTCTTCTATTTAGTTATTTTAACTGAAACTTGTGCATGCACTGAAACCAACGTACCCTTGTATGTATACCTTGAACAGACTGAACCCCAGATCCTTGGTTTCAGCACAGAGTGGGCCTTAAGAAGAAACTTCTTGTCTAGATTTAGGTTGGAAGACATAGCTTTCCAGTGGCTGCTCCCTTGGGTGTCCTCCACCGGTAGTGGAGAGAGGGAAGTCTTTCTAAAGAGCAGTTCCCAAAGTAGCTATCTAAAGCAGGCAGGATACATCTTCCTCCACAAGTGACAAAAAAGGGATGACTAACTTTGATTCAACACCTACCTTTTGGATGGCTAAAGTTAAGGAGGATGAATCATACTGTTACTGTGCTGGTCTCCCTCCTCTTTATAGAACAAGAATTTTGTTGTTGCTTCTGTCTTTATGTAGTCCTTGCCCCAAAATGTCTACTAGTTTTACGGTCTTTCAAAGACATATTTTACAGAATCATGCTACTGAGTTGAAATCACAGGCTGGAGTCTAGGTATGTGGAGACCAAAAGCCACTGGATTTAACTGCAGGATATGTTATTTGGTGAACAGACTTTCAATAAATTTTAGTATGGTTATTTGCCCTGGATTGGCC
The DNA here is from genome assembly GCF_018139145.2 of Gymnogyps californianus. Classification (NCBI taxonomy): domain Eukaryota; kingdom Metazoa; phylum Chordata; class Aves; order Accipitriformes; family Cathartidae; genus Gymnogyps; species Gymnogyps californianus. The sequence continues at coordinate 4,090,415 of NC_059474.1, forward strand.
AATCTGTTTAATGCTTCCTGCTCTTCCAAAGCGGGCCATTACGTCTGGGATGATTTCAGGTAGTCAGGAACCTAATGTGAGTGAAAGTACTTCTAACAACAAAGTCTTTACTGTGTTGGAGTGAGTCAGTCCCTGCCAGCAGAACTGTTTGTTAAAATTACTGCCAGTTCCTGCATTATTTGTTAAAAATCACTTCTCCCCAATTCTATTTACTAGCACTGACTTACCCTCTCTGAAGATTTCTGCTACCAGACCTCTGCTCAGTGAAGTCTTTCAATGCTTGATGAGCACAGCTTAATTTAAGACACCCTCCACACCCCCCCTTATGGCTGAATATCTACATTTGCTTTGTTGTATGGAAACAGCCTATCTTAAATATTTTTACTAAACAAAACAATTATAAACCACTGATAATAGCAAACCCTGTTAAATTCTTGCCTGCTGCTTAATAAACTGATCTGACTGTCAATATATTTCTTCTTAGCAACACCCTCTAATATTCCCACATAGATTGCTCCTGCTCGAGACTTTTAAAACCGCATCCACAACTTCAGCTGCAGGCAATAGATGCAGAGATGACCCAACATATCACAGAAATGAAGTTTATAAGAGTATTTAGGTGCAGTTGCTCTGTAGGAAGTTATCTGGATTTCTTAAAAATATCAGGGGCAACAACCAAAAAAAAAAAAAAAAAAAGAAAAAGTGAGGTGCGTGGGAGAATGAAGGACACAAGATATTAATTCTTAGAGTCAGTGAGCTGTAGTGTACAAAATGAAGCCCAGGAACATATGCCACATGTTTGTGAAGCGCTAAATGATACCAACTCTCCTTTTCAGCAGGCACAAACAAGCCAGCTAGATTAGACGATGCCATGAAATGAAAAGGAAAAGAAAACAACAGAATTATCTATTTTAATTTTCCCCAAAGGACAATGCAACTTATCACAGAAGCTACAGAAGTGCATAAACTGTGGCCTAATATTGAAGATTTATAGATTATAAACTCAGAAGACACCATTATGTTCACCTAGTCTGACTTTTGGTACAGTTCACAATATATACTTTCACTGAGCACTTTTTGCATCAAGGCTATAACTTTCGGCAGCGTTAGGACTCTTCTCCTAGAAAAACATCCCAACATAAAGACTTAAAATGATGGGGAATCAATACCGTGCTTTAGTAATTTGTTACACAGAACCCCCATGGTTTAAAAATGTGTGTTTTATTTCCAAAATGATTTAAATGATTTTGTTCATTGGCTTTTGCCATGCTTCTGTCAGCTAGATTAAAGAGCTTTCCATTATCAGAAGTCTTCTCTCCATGTTCCTACTTATAGATTAGAGGGTGACTTAATCATAATCTTTTCTCAGATAAACTAAATAAATTGATCTTTTTTAGTCTTTGACTGTAAAGAAGGCTTTCCAGACCTCTATAAATCCAAACACTCTTCTAGACTCTCCGCTTTGCAAGATGTCGTTTCATACCTGAAATATCTGACATATTTTCTGCTTCTATTTGTATGACTTTTCCTGATTTTACTGAAATTTCTGTAGCTTAAATCAGGCCACCTCATCAAATGATTCAGAATGCTCTGTGAAATCAGCCCTTCATTGCAATTATTTCTTATAACTCAAAGCTCTTATTGATAATTAGTGTAGGGATGCTGTCTGATCACTTATCCCAGATCTACAGTTAGGTACTGTGCAGTACAGTTCTGATCCGGATTTTATTTAGGTTTTTAGAGATTTCTGATGGAGTATGTTCACATGTTGTTTGCAAAGACTCCTCTCAGAAAAACACAAAAGTATCCTTCTTTGTACTTATTTTCATCACAGTTTCACATACTGGTTCAGCTTTTCACTTCTGAATGACTGTTTCATAGACAACTTCTGATGATAAAGCTTGGAAAATACTATGACTTATTTATTTCCTTTTAACTGAACAGGTTTGGTGGTCTTGGTCTAGTTTTAGTGAGCAAATATCTTCCTCTAAAATTTATCAAAATAGCTAGTAGAGTTTACATACTGATTGGTCAAAGGCTGCAAATACCACAGACTACTTTCTTTACTTGCACATATGAGAAGTGCTAACAGTATTTGTGACAGCATATGGACTAGTTTCACATCATTTCTAAAATATTTCCAAGCTACATCACACGGCGGAGTAATCAGAGATATTTTGACTTGGTTACTCTGTCACGAATATGAAGAAAGGCTTTTGTAGCTCTAAGCCTAAAGGAGACAATTTAGGGAAGAGCCTTACTATATTGCTAAATTTTTTTTTTGTTTTTTTTTTAACCTTTCTTCTCATTTACATGTGTTTCAACAGTCTTACAGAAGGTGGTAGCAGCTACCCTAAAGAATGCTTTGTGCCTCTTACATGACTTCCTTTTGCAGGAAACATTTTTTTTCAGTTGGAGACCACCTTGCTCTTTAATCCTATACAGTTTTTATATAGGAATGAGTTGAAGTAATTCTTCTCAAGTGAAAATATGTTAAGGAATAGGAACATTTCATGTGTTGTTCATGTGTTTATGGCCAAGAAGTCAAATTTAAATCAGAATCTCAGCACCATAATCTTTTAGCAAATGTTACCAGCTGTTCAGCTCCACACTTTCTTCCTTCTAAAAGCAAGTAAGAAAGTGAAAATCCATCATAACAGCCAGCTAGTGGTTCTTAGTACCCTTACCTTGACAGATGATACATCAGAGTGCCTGTCTTTCTGGAAATTTTAGTTTTAATGGGCTGGGATCCATCTTCCTGCAAATATTAAAATAAAAATATGCATCAAGTCATCTATATATGACTTGAGCCTATATATATAGGCTCACTTTTTATATGTTCTTCTGAGAAGTAGTACTTAATTTTTCTTCTATGTCTATTTATTACATCTGACTCTATTTTTCTTCACTGAAAGGGCCAATGAAAGTAGCAGGGCTGCTCTAGTATTTTGAAATCCTTCCAAATGCAAAGAAGTGTGAGAATATTAAAAAAAAAAAAAGAAAGTAGAGACGTATAATAGGTAGAAAATTTCTGAGAAATTTGCCAAAAAATTAATTCAAGGGGAAAAAAAATCCTCATGAAAGGGGAATAAAAAAACCCCAAAGAAAGTATTTTCTAAGTGTTACAGTCAATGGGATCCCAGAAAAAAACTCCTTCTTCATACATATATAATTCTATATTATATATAATTCTAAATTATATAAATAATCATATAAATATATTCTTTCCTATATGCTATATTACCTAGACTGCATTCTTCTCTCATAGCTGTGCAGAGCCATACATCATAGAGTATGGATGCTAAACATAATGTTAGATGCTACTGTAGTAAAGATCAATATATAAATTTACTGTAATAAAGACAAATAAATTATCTGGGGGTGAACATTGTTTTTAAACACTATAATCTTTGTCCACGGAATAGCAAAACAATGTTTAACTCTGAACAGCTAAAATATGTGAGGTCAAATAGCCTCTAATCTAGCCTTTTTGCCAGACAGGTGTGACCTTGGTGGCAATGGGAAATGACAGATTACACTGTACATTTCTAGTACCAGAGAAACAGTCCTGGAAATATGATTTTTTCAAATTTTCTCCCGTCTGGCAAATAAGAACTACTTTGAAAAGCCAGCTGAAACCGTACGCCTTATGTACCAACCTGGGTAGCCTATATGCACCAACCTGGGTAGCCTATATGCTACTGGGGTTTTTTGACAGCAAAACTGGAGTAAGCGAGGAAAACAAATGGGGCACGTTTAAATCCACGACATTTTGTATTTTCATTTCTTATATGGGGGAGCTTGCCAAATATTAGAATAACTCAGATGCAAGCTTCATTTGCACGTCTATCTATATCAAATAATAGCTTCTTGTCTTTAAAGTCAAACCCCTTCATTACCTAGCTCCAGCCTGTTTGACCCACTAACCGGTTAGGACGCTGACCTTTCCCAATATCGTCAGGTTTTACTGTCCAGCTGTCAACCTATCCTGTACATCCACACTTTCCCTTGTACTAGTCTTCAACCACAGGAAAGGCTCCATAATAAAATCCAAACATCTGCTACCTTATCTTTCTTCAAATCCTGACTTACAGCTCATATCTCTCATGTAACCTACTTACATCTTCCTTTTTTGCTACTTGTTTACTTCCAACCTCTATCCTTGCATTAGCAACAACAAAAATACTAGAAATGCGTGAATACCTGATTTCATTTTTGTTATTGTCTGCTGACTGAAATGAAAAAAAAAATCAATATTTTCTTTTGATAATTCACTTTCATTTCTAGTCAGTCTGGTAAAAATGAAAAGAAAGATGAAATTATTTTGAATTGAAAAAGTATTTGCTTGACCCTAAACAAAGTAATTCAAATTGTTTCTTAAGCTCCATTTTTTATTATAAAGGAATTGATTTTTTGAAACACTATTTTTATTTAAAAATGATTTTTTCTAGCTTTTTCCTTTTTTCAAACAGTATGCACATACTTTGGTTGACACGATTCAGCCTCTTTTTGTTTTCATCAAAAAGATTTGATAGGAAAAACTTCCCATACTCAGAATCACAAATGGAACAGAAAATGTTGTAATACTTCTTTGCTATGTTCATTTATGTGCAAATTCAGCCTTCATGTCCTATTTCATGTGTTTGTGCCTTAATCTGTAAAGTTTGCTGGGCAACGATGCCTCCGTTTAGTGTTTGTGCAACACCTGCCACAAAATTTTGGACCTTAGCACGGACTTTTTATTTATAGTCCAAACCAAATGTCAGTAAGGGATGGAAATCGCCTACCTTTCCTGTCCTTTCCAGATTTAAGCTTAGATCAGGTATCTCACAACAAATATACTGAACAGAAATATTCACATGAATAAAATAATTGTATTTATATAGCCAAGTGGAAACACTTAAGGGTTGTTTAATGTGTAAGTACAAAACTATTAACAAGAACATAAATTTTGCCAAGAATGTTGACAAGAGATGATGTATTCCTTAAAGGATTTCTCTATACTCCCTAGTTTAAACCTTTAGCAAGACAACATCAGAAAATTTAGTTAAGGTGTCAGCTTAAAGGTCTGAAAAATGTTGGAGAAGCTTTGGACAGGAAAATTCACCTTTTGGTATGCTTTACATCCATCCAACCAAGGAGCAACCCACTATCTATCTAGGTATCTAGTGCAGTCACATAAAAAATGGGTAGAGTACGTATATATGTACACATATTTTTTTTTTAATTGGCATTTGGAAAGACAACATTCCCATTGAGTCAGGATTTGCTCTCACAGGTCATGTCTATCCAAAGCCATTGGTGCTCTGCACCCACTCCTGGGCTGTATGTTGGAACTGGACGCTGCAAAGTTGTAGGCTCCTGGAACGATGGTTAGCTTCTTCATGCCATTATAGTCAAATTGACGATTTAAGAAACAAAAGATAATGGCACAGCATTAGATTTGTCTCCTATGTTCCCCAACTGAAGTATATGACATGTTCTGCAGACTCAGGACTTCCTAGCTCTATGGGAATGTCCCATTCTGTGGCAGAAATGCTGGTGGGGAGCAATGATCTCAAATTTCTGGCCTATTTTCAATTAAGATCTGCAGTGTCCTTTCCTGATATCACACCAAGGACACAGAGTTTCAGTATATCCTTAGGATATCATATAAAATAACTGCTCTAATTTTTCCTAGCTGAATTATAGAATGAAGTGATCCTCTTTTAGTGTTGGTTTTTTTTTTCCCCTCCCCCTCTGATCCTCTTCTGATCCTGCGGCACTTTGCAGGTTTGGGACTATAATCAGCAATTCTTTGTGAAAACTTATCATCTGATTAAGCACTGTTGGTTCAAGCTGATAGGAAGAATTGCCTAAAAATAAGGAATCAATTTTGAGCCAAGTTTTGTAATTTTAAAACCACTACTTAAAAGGTATACGGTAATGTAATTAGTCAGGGATGTAATTAGAAACATTTCGATGATGGCTTGAGTGAATGACATTTCTTGCTTAGTCGTGCATTTTGAAAATGTTACAACTCGATTCCAGCTCTCAAAGTAACTTTTGTCTTGAACTTTGTACGCTATAGAAGTGGAAAAAATAATTGGCAATTCCTTTCAGGTGATGCTCTTCTGACGTTCCCCCAAAATGCCTTTGCTACAACATTGCTCTTGTATCGTAGCCTTTATTCAGATCAAAAAGCAATTTCAAGCAACCCAGCTTCATGTCAGATTAAGCAAAGACTAATCAGACTTTCAATCTTGAAGATACTCTTTAAGGAAGCGTGTTATACAGACACATTTAGTACACAGTCTGCTGATTAGCTTTCCATTTCTTAGCCATCTAGTAAAGCTTCTTGGTGAAGTTACCAACTTCTCAGCATGTAACCACATATGACAGAATCGTGGTTTACTGTTCCTGTGTGCATCCACAGCAAATGCAAGTTAATTTGACTTAAGCCATCCTAGAATGAAAGAGAATCAAACTTAATCTGCGTTGGCTTACTTCTTTCACAGGGCAAGGGCACACGCATGAAGAAATGTCATGCTCTAACTTCTAAGACTCAGTACTTTCCTCTTGGATCTGAACACTACGTTACAGATTGGACCAAGGAAAGCAACACTTGGGCTAGGACAACCTTTTGGCTAATGGTCAAAGATTTGGCTGTGGGATAACTTAAAATTCAGGATCATTGCCATTTTGTGAATGAGACTGAAAACTTACAAAATTAGGTGGTACTTTGTGGTTGCCTGGTCTACTGGGGGTTCTGTTGCCAGATGTCATAATCTAATTGCTTTGGTGCAAAACTAGTAAAGAAAGGTGCTTTTTGAAAAGGACTTAATTAAAAAAAAAAGTTAATAAACATGAACAGAGCAATATGAAATGGATAAGGACAGAAAAGGCTTCACTGAGGGTCAGTGTTATGGATGGTTCTGTATGAACATTAGGAAGGAAAAACAGTTTGGGATAGAAGTTGGGAGTATAACTGTAAGAACAGGTCCAAGTTTGGCAATGTAGATCTGAAGCCCATTATATGTAGGGATCTGAATCTGAAGTTTTATCTTTAATTAAATATTTTTTTAAAAATAAAACACATTTTCTTGGTATATTTGAAAACTGTTCACTCCAGGAGAAAACAACTGATATTTTTAATGACTAGCTGTTCAGAAACAGCCTAGTATACAAAAAACTGCACATCATTTTACTTCTGTGTACACAAAAGAAAAACTGGGTATTTTCAAGGTTGTATAACCTGTTCTTTTTTTTTTTTTTTTTTTTGGTAAGAGCTGGAGGGTTGGGCCTCTGTATAATTTGCCGAATCAAATGTTCTTTGAATCCAGTGATGGATGGAATGTACAGATGTGTCATCATCATTTAATACTGAGTAAACCTCTCTCCAGAGTTTCTCCAGATCTCCTTATCTGTTATGTACTACTCTGTTTAAAACTATGACTGATTTTTGCTATACTAAATCCTTTCCACAGAGTGACTTTCTTTAACAGTATGTCATTGATTATTTTTCCTATGGCATTCTGTTTTCAATTTTTTTATGTCTGGTCCTCTGTTTTTGGGTTTTTTTGTATTTGGAGGGGATGTTGGGTATGGTGAGTTATTTCAGGATGAACCTATCTTTCATTGGAAGGTAGTATCAGTTAAAAAATCTTCTATCTATTTACTCTAGACTTAGTATTTATCATGGCTCAGCTGAGCACAGGGAAGTGTTAAACAGCTGTATTACGGCAACTGTTTGGCACAATGCAGTGAATCCCCAACTCGGATGACACTGCAGTCACTGTGAGAGAGGGACAGTAAACAGCAGACTGATTAAACATCAGCGCCTTGGAGGAAAGCCTTGCCTTGCACCCTGTGACTTGTTTTTCTTGCTTGTGACATCTTGCAGATTTTTGTTTAAAATGTGCATAATTTTGTAGATACAGTACTTACAGACTTTAATCAGCAGTAAAGATAAAACAGTATCGCTTTTGTTCCTCTGCTAAAGCTCTTTTCATGTAGTGTCACTAGCTGCTCAACAGTCACATTTATTCTGAATGTCTTGTACAGCCCATCCAGTCCACGGGAGCAAGAACGTTCCTCACTCTTTTTTCCTACAACAAACATTTTCAACACATTTTCTATCCCAGGTTTATGAACCACGATTAATCCTGCAGTAACTTCTGTCCTTGCTCATCCCACAGCTGTGCACGACCCCCCAAAATGTCAGAGCACAACTCCCCCACTTTTCCATAATCCTCTCACTTTGCTGATGGCCCTGATTTGGCTAAAAACTCCAAAATGTAAATGGTGGAGGAGGAAGGAGGTCAAATTGATCGCTAACAAGACAGTTCTGACAAAATCACGTAGGAGGATTTCTTTTCCTTTCAAACCGGGAGGCATATAAGCAGACCAGAACTAACAAGTGCCAGATATAAATCTGGTACAAATTGATCTCTTTTTAGTTGAATGGAATAACTCAGCTTTCTCCCATCTGATGATTTGGCCCTTTGTTCCTCATTAGTAAGAAATAAATACATTTTTATAGACAGAGCAAAAAAAACATTAGCTCTGAAGACTGTTCATCAGTTCTTGTGTAACACCACTTGGATTAAGTTGGGAAAACTTAATTAAAACCAAAAAAATTTAAATTTCTCATGAGAAATTAAGTGCAGTGTGCTTCCTTCTTTCTGTGTGTATCTGACCCTCTTATTGCTGTTTACTTTCTGCAATATTGTAAATTATCTAAACAAAACTGAATCAGTGGACTATAGTTATACTGTGCTGTTTACAGAGAAATAGTTTTGTGCCGTCCTCATAGTAGGGGGACAGGCAAGAACTTGACATTTACCTCTGCTGTTTGCCAACAGCCAGCTGGTCGGACAGCATATGTGCATTAGCAGGACAATTGGCATAAGCAAAGCTTTATGTAGCATGTGCCATTTCTTGCAATGAGGGGGTCAAAAACCTGGGCGCAATAAAAGCTGGGGATACTTTAAGATTTTGAGGAGCATGTATAGAAAATATAGGACAGAAATCTAGAGAAAGATAAGTCTTTTAATACTATCCATGGAAGAGCTTATTGCACTTTATGCATAAATAACTGAATATTGGGGTCCTTTTAACATGAGCTTTCCTAGAAAAGCTGCAATACCTTGCCTATCTTAGGGTCTCCCATAATTCAATAATTTTGAGTTGATTTTTATAAATACAGAAAAGTCTACAGCTGAAAACTTTTCCTTCCCTCTATTTAAATTTGCAGTGCAAAAAATGATGTCCCCCATTCACATTAGTACAAGTTTTTGTCTGGGAAAGGGTGTTTGCCCCTATAGGACCATGAAGAATTTGACAAGAGAAGAGGTGATAAAGAATTTGGGTGCCTTAGGTGTTTACTTGATTGTAAGACACAGTTCCTAAAGAAGGATATTGCTATAGCCTAACTACTTTGGTTCCTAAGAAGCTCTAAGTACATACATCCTCCCCCCAGAGAACTTACTAAACCACCTAAATTTCTCCTACACTGCATAAAGCATGAGCATCTTGATTGCATCAGTGGCTATTTGCAGCCCAAGGCTACATGCAATTCAGAAACATACCTTTGGATCACCTGAGGAACTTGAGCTGATGGATACGTTCCAGCACAGGATGGGTAAGACAAAAAGCAGCCATCAGTCACAGCCGTTTTCCTTGGTAAGCCCAGTAACGGGGCAGAGCCAAGCCAACCTGTTAAAAGCCTGGGAAGAAGATCTGAATTGGAGGCCAGCCCGTCTCAGGGATTTCAAACCCACAGTTCCCACTTCAAGGAGTGGGCACAAAGCTAGAAGTGCTGACGTAACTGTTGGAACTGCCTGTCCTGCTGTAGCTGAACCTGGGCATATACATACAGAAACATGTAATTTTGGGACTTTCACAGACAAAAAAAAAAAAAAAGCATTTGCTAGAGCCTTCTTGTTCACTGAGCAGACTGCAGGAGGTGAGGGGAAGGGGAGCAGTCCCCAGTCCTGCTGTTTGGCACGAGAAGTAAAGAACCTGGAATCCATTTATTGCCTGAAACTGTAGTCTACCAGTCTGCAGTCCACTTTTCCTTTAGCATTGGAAAGATGGTATTTCTAAGTTCCATTTTACTGACACTAAAATGGTTCTAGGATGAAACGTAAAGACACAGGAGGCTCAGAAGGCGCATATGAGCCAACACGCGGGAGGTCTGCATAACAGCCAGAAACAGCACCTCCTCTCCTGTGCTGCAGTCCCACATCTAAGCACTCTATTACTATTGCACCGCTTCAGAATAAAGGCGTCAGTTTTACTTCAGCTTACACTTTGGTTCCAGATAGCTAGCACCTTATTTTTAATTTCCTCTGTCCTATCATGACATAATTTTCCAAGTGTGCATCATTATGGTCATTTACTTCATTAATTTGGATTGACTCATTAAATTGCTTCCTTTTCGTCTTTACAGATGAACCATATTTAATAGCTGTATTGCATAACATACACCTACCAGGACTACTCTGAACTTTCTTGAAGGGCAGTTTAGTTCTGTTCCACCACATTTATCTAAGCATCTAAATCTCATTTTGAAGATGCCAAATGTTCTTTCAATTACTATTCTGGTCACTTTTTGAGTTGCATTATAATTTATAATGATACAGTTTTCAGAGAGAATCTGGAGATAAAACAGAGAGAGATTAGGCAATTTTTCAAGAGATATCCACTGACACCTTATAAAGAAAAAGAAAGATTGTTATAAAATAAAAGTCCTTAGAATATTAGAATGTATTGGAATACCTAAATGCTTGCTTACTAAGAGAACATTCTTCCTGAAACATACTGTTTGGAAATAACATTACAAAAAACTCTGGGAGGGAGAGGTGAGATGCATAATACGATAGTATTAAAGCTCATTTGCTCAATATCTGACTTTTACAGTTTCAGCTTAGATCTGATGTCCACACAGCTATAACTCATCAAACTACCTTGTAATTTACATCTTTATAATTCCCTGCAACTAACAGAAGGTACAACAATTAAGGTCTTAACTGAACAAATGGAGGATCTTGTGACAAAAACCTTTGCTCACTCCTTCCCTTTTCACCACTGTTACTAGCATTAGGTGCTTCATTCTGATAAATTCAGATCGTGCCACTCCTTTGTTCTTACACAACCTTGCGTTGTGGGCAGTAACCTGGCGGCCTCCTTCCTATCACCAGAGGCTCCCTATTGTTCTTGGAATGTGAAAGAGGGAGTTTCATCTGGAGGCAGACCGAGGAGCCAGTATACGTCATCATCGCGCTTTTGCAGCACTGAAGACAAAAAGAGTTCAAGATAATTTGTCATTAATATATACTAGACCACATCCTGTGGCTATTGCTCCAGATTTAGGCATACCAAGGTCAAAGGAGATACTCACTTAAGACGTACAGGCGTTGAACCCTTCGTTGTGTTAGCTCCTTCTGTACGGTTGGGATTTTTTTTTTAAGAGGGACCCGTGTTGTAAATGCGGGCTACCTAAGCCTTGACCCACTTTTGGGAAAGGGATGTTATTACACACCACCTAAAAGGCTCGTAAGATATTTTTGGCCACTCACTAAATAATGAAAACATATATTCAATACTTTAATGCAGCATACTTCTTAATATTCTAAATGGGTCAAGGCACCACACCCACATTTACTTTTAAATAATGCTCATCTTTTATGATTGTTTGCACGTCTTTTTCTTAAATCATTAGTAAGATTTTTAAAACATCTATAGCGTCAAATAAATCACAGAGTTGAACTACTCTGACGGCTTTTTACTGTTAGGTCAGTTGAGAAAATATCAGTAACATACAGCTTGAGCACCCTTCATGGGGTGGCCTGTATTGGCCATTGACTTGCAGAAAATCAGATGCTGAATGGTAAGCTTTTTTTTTTCCCTTTCCACATCGTCTTGAACATCTTTATTTTGTCATTTGCTCTTATGATGAGTGTATTTCTATGACAGTGCTCCCTCAAATGTGTTCATAGCTAGGGCAGAAATTACAGATATTGTTAGTACTCACGTCCTTTTTACTGCTACCTAAATTTACTCCTGTTGAGCCTTTAAACAAGTTGTGTTATACATGCCAACTGCCAGTTTTACACGGTTTCTTCATGTCTAGAACCTGACTGAATGCATGACGGCTCTGAGTGATAGCAGAAGTCTTCTTTGGGCATACACATTCTCAGAATCAATTTGTCTGTATATTCCCAATACATGTGGATACATACAGCAAAGATACATAGTAAAAAGCATCTGATACACGCTGTTTTCCTGTGCACAGTACAAACTAATGTAATAACAGACACACCTAAATGTGTGTGCCAACAAGTATGCTGTCCTCGAGCCAAATGTCCCCTTAACAGAGTCAGAGCCCTCACATAAAGCACTAGTTTTCTCATCAGCTTTATACAAATAACCAATTTCCCAGGAGCACTTTCCATTTTACTCCCTATTACTCGAAGCTCTCCCAAATCATATGCATTTATAACCTGCTAACAGGACAAAAACATTGAAACATTAAAATAAATGCATAAAATAAATGTATCTCGCTCCTTGAAAGTCAACTGCAAAAGTCCTATTAATGTCAACGGGGGGGGGGGGGGGGGAGGAAAGAGTGAACTTAGCTAGAGTTTGAATATAAAAAAAAAAAATCAGCCATTTCTCTAACATTTCATGGTAAGAATCATTTTTCATAGGACTACATAACATCTCATATACAGTTATATGGACCATCTTTCTCTTCCATTCCCAACTACTTAACATCTCTGAGACAACTCCACGGTTCGGGGGAGAAAAGAACAAGAGGAAAGTCTGTGTTCTATCCCTTCAAGCACAATGCCTTTCAACATGTGCTGAAAAAATGCAGGTAACACTGGCTCCTGCAGCTCCTCAGCTCATCGATCTTAAATCAGCTCTTTTCTACCTGCTTTTTCAGAACATTACACCCTCTGCCATGTCTCCCCCTTCTTTTTCAGTATGCTCTCTGGTTATCTTGTTGCTTGCTTCGGGACATTCCCTTTTCCTTCTTTCTTAGCAACTTCAGAGCACCAGAAATAAGCTGCCATTAACCAAATGATTTCTAATTTCTTGACAGAACTCAAGCGTATATTGCTGCCCTGTCGATCACATTTTGAGAGACTGTGGCATAAACCAACATAGATGTCAGCCAGTCTTAGGAGATAGAATCAATCGATAATCCAAAAAAACCCCTTTGCATTAAACCCCATGATTAATCCATGTGTATAGGACACATCTGGCTTAATTTCAGGGAGGCATATCTATGAATTTTAATTAAAGAAATATCTTTAACCGTAATTTATCAACTTTATTGCCCCACACAAGTGAACTCTATCTTTGGCAACTCCTTCTCCAACCTATAGTTCTTATGTTCTGATGTCAAAAAATCTAAAACCTGAAAATACCCAGTCCTTTCCATACCTCTGAATGCGAAGACTCAACTACCAATTTGGTAAATACTATCCCCCATAAAAACTTTGAGTCAACTTTATCCTGTTGTAAATGCACTGACACAGAAAGACTTTTTTTTTTTTTCCCTTGCACTATTGCCTAACACTTACAGTGGTCCACCGGCACCGATATTAAATGAGTTCCTTATGTAAGATTTCATCAATGAAGTCTGTACGATAAATCTGTGCTATTTTTATGTCTGTACCTTTGAGAGTTCACCTGTTTCTTATTTACAAAGGAGTAGATGCAACTCCCTGTACCCACTTAGATTTCACTTGGCATTGTGCTACTGGAACAAAAATCAGAACTGTTAACATTTTCTGGCGATGGCTCGTATCTACACCATTGACTTCCATTTCAGAAACCACTAGAAACGGTTTAGCCAATGTTAAGTGTCATTTATTTTTCAGTCACTTGTTATACAGAGCAGTAAACAAAGTCAATTAAACTAACAATACTGTATCTAATGACATTACTCATTTATAAGACTAAAGCTATGTTCTCACGGGTTTACGATTATGTAGATGTAAGTTAGAGCATTTGAAATTAGCCTTCATCTTGACTTTGACAAATACTGAAAATTAGGGCATTGAAAAAATGCCTGGAAAATTTTCCCAAGAGGAAAAATTTCTGTTTTGACAGAAATGGCTTCATCTCGACATACTTATAATACAAAACAAAGCTAAAATAGAAAGATTTGTAGGAACTGTCATAGCAACCTGTTTTGATTTAATTTGCCAAAATTCTGTTATGGAAATTACTCAGTTTTTACAAAGTATTTTATGTAGTTTGCATGAAGAAATCATGAAATGGAATGGATCCTAGTACCCTGTCAGAGAAATTTCCAAATTAGGATAGCAGTAGTTTTTTCCGCCCACAACCTATTATTGCAAGTCCTATGATCATTATAGTTTGCTAGACGTTCCTTCAATATTTCTGAGCAGGTTCATTAATTTAATGAAAAAGCATTCTCTGTGTTCTTTTTTTAAGGGATGGTTCATTCAGCTGTCATTCAAATATGAAGAAAGCTTTCAAAATGTAAATATTCCTGCAGTATCATTCCCATTTGAGGTGTGCTTTACGTAAGGCCTTATGTAACTCTTGACCTGATCGATCAAGAAGTGCAACCCATTTTCAGAAGTAATAAGCTGCATAATTCAATTTGAATAGGCATAGCATTTTTGATATTGAAATCAAGATTTTTATCTAAATGCGGCATGCTCATTTTACATGGAGCGTTCTTCTCACACTTTTCATAATTCTCTCACAATTAACAGGTCCATGTGGATTTTCAGAATGTCATTTTCTTTCTGTTTGAAACTACATCCATCTCCAAACTGGCAGTGGATGAGCCTGCCGCTAGATAACTGTCTGCCTTCATAAGCCTATGTGATTATTCGCACTGGTCATGACAAACAGACAAACACAAAACTGAATTCTTTATATCATTCTTTAACTGTCAATAAAAAGTGAGGACAGGGCACAGGGGTGTGATATACTCCAGGCTTATTGCTCATGATTTATTAATTTGTTCATAATCAAAAAACTTGAATTTTATGTTGCTGTATTGCTACTGTAGATAATAAAAAGATTCCGTAGTTGAAGTACATGATCTTTAGCAGAAAAAAAGGTTTGACCTTTCTAAAAAAGTTAATTAACAAGAAAGACTCTGTAAATTAGGTCAAAAGGTCCATTAAGATGCAAGAAAATTTCAGCTTACAACAGACTGGTCACCACCAGCAGTAGCTCTTGTCATCAGCTTTCCATTATTTAATTTTGTTCTTGATTTTTCTCCTCTTTTTTACTTACAGCTGCTGCTCCTTTAGAAAAATCAACTTTCTGTCATTTTCATGATTCATCAAGGCCTGAAGGAAAAGACCAGAATCATCCATAGTGTTTTCATTTGTGATGCAGACTACTAACAACTTAATTAACTTTCTTCAGGCCATCTTTTAGTTAAAAGTCTTTTGTGCATTTTTACAGATGTTAATGGAAAGATGCATCGTCTTGGGCTTCTGTCAACAGAAAAAAAAAAAGAAATTAGAAATTTTACACACTTCAAGATGTGGGAGATAATTTCTGTAAACATTATTGCTTCTGAAACAAATCTTGATTATATCTCACCACTGCTTTGTGCCCACAAGATATCTAAGTGATTGCATTTTTTCTGATAAAAAATGTTTAGCAATTAATATATCACAAGTATCTGTTTTAACCCTTAATTAAGTACAGAGAATCTTTAACGTAGTGCAAACCAGGAACTATAAACAAAAAGAAAGGTTAATAAAAAGAAAAACAAGTTTCTTTTTCTTGTAGACCAGAAGTTCTACAGCTAGTTACCTCTAGATTACCAAGATGCAATGTCAGATATGGATATTCCCTGTCATGTCTACTAAAAGTCTCATGAAAACAACAGAAGTTTGTATACTAAGGCCTGAGAAAGGATAAAAATTTAGCCCTATACTTGTAAACGACATTGCAGAAAAGTACTATGATTCAGTGGAGGAATCCAACAATCTTCATGTAGATGAGCAAGTACCAGGCAGCTTTCCATCCTGCCTCATATGTATAGAAAGCACAACAGGATGTAATAATCGAAAAAGCAGAAGGTTGAGGACAGTAATTTCCCTGAAGTGAAGCAAATCCATTGGCTGTTTTCTTCAACAGAGGAATACTTAATGAACTGAATTTGGAGCCATGGCAGCACAGAAAACCCTTCTGTTCCTCAGACCGAAAATTTTGAAGAGAGTCATTCTTACTCTGTGACAGTTATTAGGATCTGGATATTAATCCTTCTCCCTAAGCCTTTCTTTGGTTAGGAAAAGAATGGAATTCTAGGGACAGAGCAGTTCCAGAAGACAACTTCAACTAGTTCTGCAAAAGCATGAGCCAAAAATACATACTGCGATTTTTAATCCGTCCACCTTCTGCCTAGTTTCTGTACCACCTCCTGTCCCTTCTCTCACACACTCAGCCCAGCTTCCCCCATAGACAAGACTACCTGAACATATACTCTGTGTACATATGAACTACATTGTCTTACAGTTTGCAACATAATTGTTTACCTCCGATAAATTTCACTAATTGAGAACCCTAGCAAGAAAAAACTATATTCCGGCATTGCGTAGGATTCAGAGTCATGGACAGACTTCCTGCTGTTTTGATGCAGTGTGCAAACATAAGAAAACAGAGCTTGTTTTCCAAGGAGCTAACAACATCAGCAGCACAAGACATGAAGTGTTTACAAACAACAGATGGGAAACAGCTAGAAGGTGGTGGTCAACATGAAAAGCAGCGCTCTCCACTTAAGAGCTGCTTAACCCATCAGGCTTTTTATAGGAGAGAAGAGCTTTAAGGAAAGATTAAAAAAGTAATTTTTCTGATGTATGTATAATTAAGACAACTTAGATGTAGAGAAACTGAGGCAGCTTTAAAGAAGTCAGATCAGTTATTCAAGGAGGCTTGAGGAAGAGCTGAGAAGACACATTTTCCTGCGTCTCAATCTTTTCCCTAGCTGCTACCCCGGCCAGATAGAACATGATTCGTTTTATAAACATGAGAGATTTTATGGCACTTGAATTGAATATTCCAAAGTTTACAGCACATTCTCTGAATATATGCAAGATTTCTAAACCCTTCTTTCTCCACTCCCCCCTTCAAAATACGGAGGTGCAATAAATCCACTGCACGTTGCCCTTCTTGCAATGAAAGGACGAGAGATGACCTCCACAAACACACACCCCTGCCCTGCCAATAGGTGGCATCAACTGAAGTTCAAAATAAAATTTTAACAAAATTTAAAATTTATTCCTGTGGTTTTGAGAAGTAACCATTTAAGGAAAAGGTCTTATAATAGTCTGCTATGCTGGTCATTAATCTAGTGAACATGAGCCTGACAACAGCAAAAAGCAGGTGTCTTTTTTGCATTTCTTTTGAATTTTTGAAGTCAGCTTTCTGAAAGAAGTGAAGGTAGTTGCCCCATCCTCTCCAGCATAAAAAAGTGGATAGACATACCCCTGTGGTTTTTTTTTCAAAACAAGCTGCATCTGCTCCTTGCCTTCTAGTTACTTCAGAGGTACAAGTCAGGGTAAATCCCTGGATGCTCTCACTGGCAGATTCTTTTGAGCCAGAGAAAACAGTCAAAAGGGCTGGCAGAGGGCATGGCTGGCAAGAGACTCTTAGTGTCAGAACCCACCTTGCATATGACTCTTTACACAATATCCAATTTAAATGACCTGCAGGGTGTGAAGGCTTTACTGTTGCTTACTGCGCTGCTCATGCTAATATCTAGCACAGAAGCGTCTCACTGCAGAGGAGAAGCAAGAAATATTTGCAACCCAGTGCTCAAGCAAATGTGCCGAAAATGACATACCTAAACCAAAATACGGGTCTCTAAAATACCTACCCAAAAGGCACCCAAATGTGCTCAGGGATGGTGAATGATTTTAGTCAATCCCTGTATATTTATGTGCACTCAGACAATCAAGTCCGAAAGGTAATGTCTTATTAATACAAGGCACTGAAATATCTTTCAGAGCTGCTGAGAATCTCCCTTCAGCATAGGCAGGCAACTATCTGCTTTAAAGAAACAACCTATTAGTTGGTTTGTCTTTAAAGATAACTAAGCCTAAAAGAAGCTTAAAGCATTCTAAGTTCCACCTGCAGCTTTCAAAATCTGCTCGAGTTGCCTAAGAGATACAGATCCTCCTCAATTTCTCTGACTTAGATACTAGTTAACTGATTCTTTCCATTAAAAACCCCTCTAGTCTTAGCTTTCCTGGTCTCAGAAATTCTCTTATTCAATAAAGTACAAATGTTGTCCAAATAGGAACAGGGATTCAGGATTAGGTGGTGAAAGAAACGAACTCCATCTAGACACAAAGAGGTATTGAGATAATAACAGAGGAAATAAGAACTCAAAAAAGTTCATGTTCTTGAAGCGAACAATCGAGACCGTTTCTAGCAATAATCTCTCCTCATGTGGAAGAAAGTTCTACAAGAGAAAAGATGAGCAAAAGGTGTGGACGGTTTTTTTTTGGGTATGCAGACACAATGCTGAGACTTTATGCTGGGGTAAGGGGGATAATTCCTGCTGTGGTATTTTCACGAGAGCTAGATGTAAAGATAAAAACATAGTCTGTAATACTTCAAGAAGTGGACTAACCTATTTTAAGACTGAACACATGTCAAATATGAGGTCTTACTGAAGAAGTTGATATTGTACAGTATTTGGATGCTAAGAAAACAGAGAAAAAGAGCTAAATGACATGACATATATTACGGCAAAAGCTAAATGCCCAGCAGTTAAGACAAATGTGGGAAAAAAATACAATAAATTGACTGCTACGCTAAAAAAAAGTAAAAAAAAAAAAAAAAAGAAAAAAGCTGGAATTAGCATTAAGATATAATATTGTGATTATATTTATAAGTATGGTCAGGTTAATTTTAGATCTACCCTCAGTGTAAATTCTTTTTGTATGCTGGAGAATATAAAAATTCTAGATTATTATCCCCACTATCCAAAAATAACTTTGTCAGAGAACACACGCAACATGTAATTTTATGGAAAAAAATCTGTATTTGCTGGATATCATGTCACAGCTATTGTAATAATAGGTAACAGACCATGGCTTGATTGCTACAGATTTAAATGGTACACAGAAGAAAATGATTTCCAGTACATTACATCACGTCAAGGTATCTGCTATCTAATGTTGTCATTTTAAAAAAAAAAAAGGATAGAAAAATATTTAATAGATGATTTAGAAAGTCAAGTTCAGATCTGTCTGGGCATCAGTAAACTACAGGTCAGTATTTGAAAACTGGGACTGCTATGTGCTGAAATTTGCTATGCGATACCCTTGGAACCAACAATCTGCCTATATAACCATAAATGCCAACATATAGTTCCTTAAGCAGAGAAACTTAAAAACCCCTTGATTTCTTTCACCTTTTATCTGAGGGATCACGCAGCTTTGAGTTCTTCAAAAGCAGCAAAGAGCACTGCATTTACAGAACCTAAATGCTCTTTCTGCCATGCAGTCTCCACAACATAAATACTGCAAATAAATACTTACAGAGCTCGTAAGACACCGTGGTTTCTCCTGTACATCTCCCTTCTGGTTGATCACACCACCACTACAGATCTAGGTCCTGCATTAACGTCTTTCAGCAATGATCCCACTCATTTCCTGATGGCCTTTTATATAGATAAGGACTACTATACCTATATGAGGTGACTGGGCACAATCAGAGGGTTCATCTGGCACATGGTGGGCTGAGGCTGTGTGATGCTGCTTCAAGAACCCCAACTCTGCCAGGACCTTTTGCCCATGCGTATTTATGTGTCTCCAAGCGTGTGTTCTCCCCCGAATTCTGCACATCACCTTTCTACTTCAATCAGCTGCTCTCAGTAACAGCTAAAGTAAATGCAACTTGTATCTGACCAGTTACTTCTTTGAGTAACTATTACAGAACTCAACATGAAAATCTTAAGTAAAGATTAAATGGCCAACAGGGACCAGGCTCACTGACAAATGTGAAGCATACCCTCTTTGTATTTTTCTGCAGTTCTTATTCTAATCATTCTTATTTTCTATGTACATGCTTAATATTTGGGTTCTTTATTGTGACAGTTCCAAAGTAGGCACAGAACTAAAAAAGCAACATGTATTTACAAAAAACATCCATGCATATTTCACTTAAGCAGAATAGTCTTTTTGTCTGTCTTGCTAATCAAAGTGCCCAATATTTCTGATGCTTTGGTGATGTCTTTTCTATACGTAGCTGAATGTTGGCAGTGGGAGATCCCATGGCAGTTGCAAGCGTTTGATAGGAGCTGTCAGTTGGCCTCCCTTGGCTGGTAAGAGCTACATTCATTTACAGAGCAGCTTAGCAGCTTATCTCAGTTTTTAGTAAACAATGGTAACAAATTCAATTTTCTTCCTTTTCTTTGAGACAGTTAACAGTGATAAAAAATAAGGGTAGTTTCAAAATCAGTTAATAACCTAAAGGAAAGAAAGAAATGTCTAAACAGTGGACAGAGCCCTCTTTCAGGACCATGAGGAAAAAAAAAAGTTCATACAGCTCTTCCAGATTTTCAGATTTCTTTATCGCATTCTGGCAGACCTCTTAGCAACAGTCCAGCAATCCATGTCTTCTGTCTTAGATAAAAGTAATCTGGACTAGGTAAGTAATCTGATTTGTTTCTTAAATTGACACACTTTAAACAGAAACATGCACAGATAGTTGAATGAGTCTTTTGGTTCAAATTTACAAGAGATGTATTTGCAGCTTAGTTACTGGTGAAGGGAAGAAGTTGTATCATTTTTCATAATCATGCTTATTTACTATTTGTGGTTCTTATATGTACACTATAGCTCATGCTTATTTTAGTCAAATGCCTGGAGAAACATTTAGCTGACATTCATTTAGTGATATAATGCACTGTGATAAAGGAGTAGGTAATTTACTATGTTCTATTTGGGAACCTTGCTTGTTTCCATTAATATTCACAATAGACTAACCAGTTACAACAAAGTAAGGCACTGCCCCTACCTAGAAGAACTAGTAATCCAAAAGATATGGAGTACAGAAACGAAAGCAAGAAACAGAACATCTGTAGGTAAAGGTTTCCTAACATTCAATAGGATGGGAAAGACAATATCAGTACCTATAAAAGTAATTTGATGCAACCTGAAAGCCTATTAAAGGCACAAACGAAATGCCTAGTTTGCCTTACAGCAATAATTTACACATCATCATAAAGGGCAAGCCAGCCTAGCATGATCTCTGTTTACACATGCAGAATAGGTCATGTTTCAGTCCTAAATGATACTGTGAGGTTAAAACAATTCAAAGTATTTCTGTATACTACCGACTGTGACTACTTACATCTGTTATATGGCTGTACCAAGCATGTGCCATGATGAATCTGATCACATTTAAATTCATGTTTAAATGAGCTCCTGCCTAAGAAATTGTTTTCCCTGCTTCAAACTCTCCCCTGAACTCTGTTGTTATGCCTTGATAAAGGGAATTAAGGTTCCAATTCGGCTCCCTTCCTTATTTATTCATTGTAAAAATGAATGTAGATCCTGACAATATTTTTCTCAGGCTGTGGAACAGAGAAGAAAAAGACTGGCAACTACTGCCTCTACTTGAGGCCTGATAGATACCTGTAGTACCAACATCATTCCCTTAGAGCCTGAGGCAAGGGAACTGTTTTGGCAAGTCCCCTCCAAGCCTAAAACAGGCAAGAAAAGGTAAAAGTGTGGAAGGACCCATCCTCCTCCCCTCCGCGTTGCCTGAGTTTACGTAGAAGCTGGCAAGGCAGATGGATGCCACAAGAAGTGCAAAGGATGTGTGGAACAACAGCACGTCAGTGGGATTCACACTGCCTCAAAACGGCAAAGTCCCTTCAACGACACCTACTCCACAGGGATCCTCCGCCACTGGGGCTTACGGGACTTCAGGCTCAGCGATTTTGGAGCAGGATGGTGGCAGCAGGTTCCATCCAAAAGAAACAGCAGAAGAAGGTGCTGCAGCATAGCGAAAAAACTTAAGCTTGGTAAGATCAGCAATACAAGTGAAGTAACGGAAAAAAGTAAAGTGCAAGGCTTTGCGGAGAGGGACAAAACCTGACATTTGGTGCAGAGAATGCAGGGCTGTACAACACCCACATAACAAGAAAGCCGTAAGCAAAGTTTTTGTAGTTTAAGAGAACAGGAGAGCTGACGTTCTGGCAATCGGTCCTGACGGTACACTCATAAAGCAATTATCTTCCCCCTGCGTAGTATCTGAAGCAGCGCAAGAGACCATTACACGAGTAAATCCACATAAACTCCCTCCCAGCTCTTTGTTCGCCAGCCCCTCCTGTCACAGCTTCCAGCGCTGTCCCTCGGCGACCGGGCTGCGCTTGCGAAGCCCCCATCGCCAGGCACAGCCTTTCTGCAGCTGCCCCTCGGCCTCCTCTGCGTTACCACTCGCAGAAGATGGACACGCCACGGTCACTCAATCGCACCTCGCCCCGCCGCGGTGCCGGGACGCGCCATCCCCTCCCGGTGCCGCTTTCCAGGCCGCTGGACTGGCTGCCAGCGCGGCCCGGTTCCGCCCCCCCCCACCCCCCCCCGTGGCCGCCGGGCCCGTCCAGCCGGGGTGCCCTCACCTCAGCTCTCCACCTGCCACGGCTGCCCCCACCACCACCCCGGGCCTCCCTCCGAGCCCTCTCCCGGCCCACACAGCAGCCGCCGCCCTCTCCCTCCGGCCCCTTGGGCGCCTCCCGCAAAGCCCCGCTCCCCTCCCCTCACACCCCCAGCCCCATGCCTCCTCCGCCGCCGCACCGCCCCCTCTCTCTCTCTCCCTCCCTCCCTCCCTCCCTCACCCGGCCGCCTGGTAACGCCGTTTCCATACTCACAGCAACTGCGCACTGAGGCGGCCCGCAGGCGGCCTGGGGACCCGCTTCGCCGGGACCGGCAGCAAGGCCTCCCCCTCGCCCCGTCACCCCCTCGGCGGGCAGCTCCCCGCTCCCCGCGCCCGGCGGCGGCGGCGGTGGCGGCGCAGGCGCGCTGCCTCCTCCCCTAGTGGCTGCCGCGGGGAGGCTGGCGGCCGCGGCGGCAGCTCCCGGGTCCCCTCAGAGCCGAGCGAGCGCGGCTTGGGCCGGCAGCGGGAGGCGGTGTGGCGAGGGCGGGAGGCGGGGGCCGGGGCCGGGCGCTGTGTGAGGGAGCCGCGCCGCACACCCAGCCCGTCAGTAACCGTCGCTGCTGGGGAGGAGGAGGCGGAGGAGGCGGCGGCGGCGAGAGATTCTCCCACCCCCACCCACCGAGCTGAGGTGAGGCCAGGGCAAAGCATCCTCCTTTCTTCCCCTCATCCCTTCCTCCCTTTCATCCTTCCCCCCCCCCCCCCCCCCCCCGAGCTCCTTCCTTTCATCCTTCTTTCCTTATCCTCCTTCCCCTCATCCTTCCTTGCGCTTCCTGGTCCTCCTTTCCTTTCTTCTCTCCTTAGCCACCTTTCTCCACTCCTCCCCATCCCCCAGACTCCTTCTCCCCGTGCCCACATTTCGCACCCACCAGAAATAATAATCACGCCGCCTTTTTTTTTTTTCTTTCCCCTTTTCCTTTTTTTAAATGCAATTTTAATTCTCGCCCAGTGAAAGAGGGAGAGAGAAAGAGACAGAGTCGGTCACAGACAGATAATCCCCCCTCCTTTAAAGAACGGATTTGAATTAATGGTCATTTTGTGGTGTGTGTATTATGGGAAGAGGGGGATTATAATTAGGGAAGAAAAGAAAGGGTCAAAGGTGTGTTGTTTCACTTATTCATCTATTTACCTAGCATCACTTCGAGGTGAAACCTAGCTCCGTATTATTTTAAGTCTTTTTTTAAATTATTTTTTAAAATTATTCTCCTTTCTTCAGGCATCAGAGGTTTCTTCCTCCCTTTTATCCATCCACCGTGCGTCTCTGTAATTTACAGTCGCTGCTGCTGCTGCTGCTCTGATTGTCTCAGCCGGGAGCCGGCGGGGAAGGGGCGCGGGGAGTGGTGCTGTGCGGTGGGGAGGGGGCGGCGGGCGCCGGCAGAAAGCAGCTTCCTCCATCCCTTCCCTCTAGGCCTCTTCCAGGGTCTGAGACCTTTCGAACCACCCGCTTCGTATCCCATCCGGAATCCAGCCCGAAAGGTGCCAGTTCCCATCAAAGGATTTGCTCCGGTGGCAAAGAGCGAAAGTTTAAATACGCGGCTTTGTCTTTACGTGGAGTGCGCTGGGGATGGCGAAAAGCTTGCGTGGATGTTGGCTGAGAGGCGACGGCCAAAGTGTCTCGTTGCGTGGCTTCTGGAGTGGAAGAAGTTTTGCTTAGACATGGTGGTGGTGGTGGTGGTGGTGGGGAGCAGCGTCGCTGCTGCGAGACTTCCCTGGCTGCCTTGCCTGTTTGGGAGTTGGTGTTGTGGATGTGTGTGCTTAGAGGAGCGTCAGTACCCCAAGGGTTCGGGAAAGTAACTTTTACATATTTACGGTGGGGTGTAGCGTGAGGAGTAGGTAGCACGCACCTGCTTCTCTGTAGATTGGAGGGGTGAATGCACTCCCTCGTGTCTCGCCGGTTGTGTGCGACGCCTGTTTTCTTTTTAAGGTGATGCTCCGTCAGTTGAAATGATCCGTTGATGGTTGTATTTCTCTCTTCATCAGTTGTGTAGTGGCAGAACGTTTATTTGATTGTTAGCATCCTTCAGACAATTTCAGCCTTTTTAAGCTTCTGTTTGCTGAATTAGAAGTTTGTTTATACTTCATCGGGATAGATATGTTTCAAAACCCCTGTTATTTCAGGCATCTATAGATACCACAGCAGCCGATACTATTGCAAAACTCTATCAGCCTGAATAATATTAAAACACACGTTATACATTATTTTGGCATGTATTCCCTAAGAAATGTTGATTCTGTTAACTTGTCAAGATTGCAATGAATGCTGCGTGTTTTGGAGTACAAGGTAGATAAGTAGCATAAATAGGGCTAGTCTTAAATGATGTTGCTGATGCGAACAACAGATCTTACTGGTTTTGTGGCTATTACAGTGCTGCTGGTTGTCCTTTTTACCTATAGTATCTATGACTGATATTATGTATTGTATCAGGCTTTTTATACTCCAGGTCAAACGGAATTCTTTCTAGAGGAGACAAAGTACTGACGTGAAGGATGAACTTTTTGCACTCAATTGTGTAAATCGTTGTTTACAGAAACACCACCTCAGCTGTATACAAGAGAGCTGTAATTCCATTAATGGGCTCTGTTGATGACAAAAGCCTCAACAGGAAAGCTCCAGTGTCACTTGAGCCCTTACATGGAAATGCAACCCTAATTTATGCAGATTTCTGAAAGCTCTTTTTAATATTAATGGCGAGCATGTATGGTGCTACTGAAATGCCTTTGAACTCCTGAAAAACAAGAGTGTTCATAGACTGAGACTTTAAAGCCAAAGGAAGCAATTAGAACTTCTGCTCTGACCCCTTGACTATTATGGTTAGTTGGATTTTATCCAGTTACTTTTGAGTGCAATAACTTGCATTTGGCTGAAATGTATTTTCCAGAAAAATTGGAATTTTGATCGGAAGAGAGTAAAAGGTGGAGAATCTGCTGTTTTAAGTTATTTGGCTTCAGCTTCCAGTCACTGGTTACTGATGTGCCTTTCTCCACTATGCTAAAGAACTCAAAGTGTTTTCTTACCATGAAGGTATTTATCTGCTGTAACCTAGTATTCCCTCTCTTTTCTATTTGAAAAAAAACAAGTGAACTAAAATTCTTTAAATTTGTCACTGCATGCATTTTCCTCACAACTCAGTTTCTGTGGCTTTTTTTCCAAATCCACTTTTTCAGTATTTTTGTGAAAATGTGAACTGGATACAGCATGCCAATGCCTTGTCTCAAGAGTGTTTTGTGAGTTTAAATATTACCTGTCTAGTGTTACTTTTCTGTTTATACGTTGCATTTACATATTAAACCTTCATCTGCAGCACTGCATTTTCGTCTCCTTTTCACTGGGTATGCTCACTGTGGCAAACCCTTTGCAGGACTGTTTCTTTCCACAAGAGTTCATCATTCTGTAGACTAGCACGTGTTTCTTGATTGTAGCTTTATAACTTTGTACACGGCTTTTTCTAAGAACGTTTTGTTTCTAGCACAGGTTGAATATATCAAACACTCCTGATCGCTTTTTGTAACTGATTTATCTCAGTTACGTAGCATTCTGTCAATTTATAACTTGTAAGTCTACACGATCAATCGTGACAAAATTTGCACAAATACTTGAAAAGGTGTTTCGTGATAGTGGCTCCACCTTTGTGGAACTCCATGTTAATCTGAGTTACGCTGTGATGCATTCTTCTCGAAAACTGTTTTTTTTTCTTTTTGAGTTGTCACTTAACCAGTTCTTCACCTGTTTATTTGGTGCTATTTTGTCGTCAGGTGGTCATAGAATACTACGCCAAGTGCCATAGAAGTTTATACATGCATATGGATATTTTTACCAATTGGAAGTATCAACTGTATCAAAGAATAAAGCCAGATTCATTTAAGAAGATAAATTTTCGTTAGTTCTACTTCCTATTATTTGTTGTATAGCTCTGATGTATTAGTTGAATCTTGTATAATTTTTCTTAAATTATTGTTTTGCTCAGGACTGCCATCATTCTAGCCTTCCTGTAGCTATAAACACTGTCTCACTGGCTCTTTTAGAGTACGGTTGTAACATTAGTGTTCATTCAGACTTCTGAAATTTCCCGGGTATTTTCAGAATTGCTAAAAATTCATGTCTGTGGGATAGACCTCTCCTTAGAGACTTGTGTGAGAACCCTCTTCTATGGTGATCTTTGGTCCTGCTGACCAAAAATGTTTCTTGCAAAGTAATATTGTTTTAATGTTGTACTTCTAATGGACTGAAGAAGTAATTAATCATTCTCATGAGGTGCCAGCAAATCATCCCACTTCTTTACAAATGCAGAATTACTTATTAAATATATCTGCCCTTTTGCACTATTAGTGTAGATCGGAGTCCTGTTTAGTAGCACACCTGTGTGAGGGCTAAGATTTCTTTTGTTCTTACAAACCCCCGCCAAACCCCTGCCCCCCCCCCCGTTTTTTTTGCTGTTGCCAAGAAATGTATTAATCTTCACCTATCAATTTTTTACACTTACTGTTTCAAAAAAGATGGAATTTGTTATCTTTTAATTTCTTCTTGTTATGTATGGCTTCTTACTTCTAATAGCAGTATTTATTGAAATCTATTTTGTTGCCAAATTGTAGTAGTTATGACAATGCCTTCTAGGTATTACATGCTGTCTGAACACACGAGTATGAGATTATTTTTTTTTTCTGTGTACAATGACAGAGCCATACAATTTATTACATTTCAGAGCAGAGTAGGCTTTTGCTTTTAATATAGCACGTTTCAAGGCTTGGCTAAAGAAAGCTAAGCTCTTTATTTATTTTCTCCATTCTTTGTTCATAGACAGTACAAAGCATAGGACATACTTTGGTTTTAGATATAATACCAGATGGTAGTGGAAATATGAAGGGCAAGTATACAGAAATAAATAATACAATATGTAGTTGGAAATAGGAAGGGCAGGCATACAGAAATAAAGAATAACAACATTAACCTAATAGTAATTACAGTAGCATACTTAGGTCATAACTTGATTGGAGTTTTTGTGGCTCAGGTCTGTAGAAATTCTTCCCCTAAAGCTAATTTGAGGTAAGATGCAAGGAGAAGGTATAAAAAGAACGGGATTGGAGGGGAAGATGAAAGTGACAAAAAGAAAGTTGTGTTTTAGAGGCTAGCTAAGAGCTGCTTCTTGGCTAAAATAAACTTGTTTATTTTGTATAAACATACCATTTGTTAGGATAAACTTTCTTGAGGAATTAGATAAACAATGAAGTGTATCAGCCGACCAGCGAGAACTTTCCCAAGGCACGGCTTCCAACCCAGCAGGCTTCTGCAGGAAGCAGAAGTGGCTGAGGCTCTAGTTCCTCTGTGGAGCTCCATTACTGATGGGTAAGGTCCTCCAGCTGTATCAACAACACCATGAAGCTGACTGTGATCAAACTGCTTCTAAGTCTAGCACGCCTTGAACGCTGTTGGAAAATAATTGTATTAATATTTTAATGTAAAAGAGACAAAAGTGTTTAAGACTTCTGTAACAAGTAAGTTGAAGATCTGACAACAAAGAACAGAAACCAGGTTTTGGCCCATTAAAAGAAGTGGTTAATAACTAAGTTATTCTTGTATTCTAGCTTCTTACTGTCTTATGGGAATTCATAATACATCTAAATATATCTCAAAGAGTGATAACACTATTGTATTGAGTCTTCAGTTGGGCAGGCTCAGCACTTTATGGATGTAAATTAGTTTTGTCTCGGGTTTCTGGATAAAAGCTCTACATCTCAGTTTTCTAAATGGCTTCCTCAACATCATACATGAGCCATTGAGAGAGTACTAAGATATCTGGTTCCAAACAATGGTTGTATACAAGAAGGCATTCTTGAAAGTTTTCAAACAGTAAGATAGGCTGAAGTCGTATTTACATAACAAAACATCAGCTGCTCTAGGAAATGAACTTGTTGTGAGCATCACTTACCAGTACAGTTGGTTGAAAATCAGGATTTTTGTGTAATAGAAAACCTTCGTCTTTGGAAATAGTCTTTCATTTTGGGTTGTAACAAGGTGGTGAAGTTTAAAATTTCCAGCAAAATGAAAATTATTTCCCCAAGTAGGAATATCACCCCCCCAACCCCCGATATACATATTTTGTTTCAAATTTCATATCCTGTCATCAGACAAAGCTTTTCAACTTTATGGGGAGCAGGAGGAAAGCTTTTCAATAGTTTTTCATTGAATGTGTTGACAAAGCACACCTTTCTTTGAAGTACTTTTACTCTGCTGAATCAGCATTTCTGGCAGCAAGTTGTTTTTTTTTTTTCTTTGGAATATTTTTTGGCTAGCTACACTTTTCAGTCACATCACCCCTTGCATTAGTATTCTAGTATTGAGAACAGTAGAGAAACATTTTCAACGTTGCTGCAGCAGAGACTGCCCAAGTTTTCAGGCTTCTTAAGTAATGAGAATTATTCAGTTAAGTGAAGCTGAATCCTGTAACGGTAAGAACATCTCACAGGGTTTTAATTTGAGAGGTAAGAGAAATAGTAGATTTTGCAGTTACACAAAAGAATCTCAGTATTTAGAGTATTGTAAAGCTTTTTTTATAGAAATTCCGAGCTGGTGTTATCACTGGTGTTACAATAATTATTATGTGACATTCCTCTCTCCTGTGTACTTGTCCTTTTCTTTGAAGCCATGTATTTTAAAAACAAGTATATGTTACATTATGCTTAAAGTAGACAAGAATATTAGAACAGAAGACAATTTGAATAAAGTGGAACTTAAATTCTGAATACACTTTTATGAGCAGAAAGTAGAAGTGGTTTCGGTCAGGCTAGGCTCCCAGTTGCCCAGGTGACTTCTGCAAATGGGACTTAAGCTTTTGAGTTGCTTAAGGCTTCTTGTAAATGGATTAATCAGTTTGCCCTTTTCTACAACTAATCAACTTTAATTTTTAATACTCTGTTATTTACTAACAAAAGCCACCCCTCTATATTCCATTGAATCTGTCGTTATGGAAATTCTCCATTAAAGCCCATTCAGCACAGCAAGGGCAGCTACATCTCTCAGTTCTCTAAGTTTTACTTATAAGAAATGGATCAATTGGAAGTATTTTATTCCTTATGTTTTAAATGCAGAAACTGTGTCCATCCTGTGCAGAGCTGAGAAAACTGCTTTTATCAGTTCTCTAAATCTTTTCAAACATCAAAAGAAACTCCGAAAGACCTCTTCCTAAAGATTTATCTTTCAAGTTAGATTATGGAGTAAAATACTACTACAAAATTTTAGTAAGCATTGGTTTTATTTCTGTTGTAGTATTATAATGTTTGTAGCAATAGTTGTGTCCTTTCCAAAGGAACCATGTTCACAAACATGAATAAAACCTCTTGAAAAGTGGTGTAAAAATATTTGCAGTTTTATATTTGCTCAAATAATCTGAGGCAGATATATTTATCTGATGAGATTTTTTTTTGCTCTTTCACTGCCTCTGGAAAAACATTTTGTTTTTTGCACCTTGGTCTAGTAAGATGTCCTCTTTCGTGTTCTGTAACTTCTGAGTCAATTTAGAGATTTTTGTAAATAAATGAGTTAATGAATATAAAAAAAAAGAATAATTAAGTTAATGAATATAAATAATTAGAGAATAGAGGTGATGTCCTCTGTCATTAAATATTATCTTCCTTGAACATTTATTGAATCGTCTCTCTTTCTGATACAAAATATGATCAGCTGTGATAAGTTACCCATGGTTAATTCTTCATGTCAGTTCATATCTGAATCATTACATATCCCCCACTGGATGCAATATTGCATCTGTAAGCAAGATGGGGCTCATGCATGGAGGTGAAATTTGTTTATGGCCAGTATTATGTAATGGAATATCTGATTATTTTGTTAGATAAAAGAAGCATAATACATATTTCCTATTAAGATGACTAGATCTCATGCTTAAACTCCTGGAAGCAAAAGCTACAGTTGCTTTAATTTATGCCGCCATATTTATTGGGCAACTTTGAATATAGAAGCCAATTACTTTTTGTTTTTTCTGCATCTCTGTAAAAAATCATATGATCATAGAATCATAGAATGGTTTGGGTTGGAAGGGACCCTAAAGATCATCTAGTTCCAACCCCCCTGCCATGGGCAGGGACACCTTCCACTAGACCAGGGTGCTCAAAGCCCCATCCAGCCTGACCTTGAACAATTCCAGGGAGGGGGCATCCACAGCCTCTCTGGGCAACCTGTTCCAGTGCCTCACCACCCTCACAGTGAAGAACTTCTTCCTTACATCTCATCTAAATCTGCCCTCTTTCAGTTTAAAGCCATTACCCCTTGTCCTATCACTACATGCCCTTGTAAAAAGTCCCTCTCCAGCTTTCTCGTAGGCCCCCTTTAGGTCCTGGAAGGCTGCTAGAAGGTGTCCCCGGAGCCTTCTCTTCTCCAGGCTGAACAACCCCAACTCTCTGAGCCTGTCTTCATAGGAGAGGGGCTCCAGCCCTCTGATCATCTTCGTGACCCTCCTCGAAAATGGTTATTTCAGTTTTTACCAAAATAGAAAAGGATTGATTTATAACTTTTAAAAATTGTGCCAGAATATTTCAGTATAATAAATTGTGTCATCTGTGCTTGATTTTGATAGAGAATTTATCAAAACTCTTCATAAATGGTTATCCAATGGTTACAAATGTTGATTGTTTAGATAACAAAAGACTGTTCAGCCTTTCAAGGAAAGGTATAAAATAGATAACAACTAGAATTTCAAGTGAGAAACATCCCGAGTAGGAAGGACGCATGTTTTAAGTATCTCTTTTCTGCTTTTTTACAGATGATGATCAAAAAATACCTCCATCTTTTAAGGCCAGCAGTGCTTGCACATAGCCAAGCTTGGCTTGAAACAATTGTAATTTAGTTTTCCTGTTGTTGATTAAGATTAGACTAGCACTCATCAGCATTAGCAGTCCTGTTTGAAATAATTTAGCAGATTAAATCTGGAAGTAGGAGAATAGTTCTTCCGTTTGTAAAATATAGGAAAACTGGTTAATTTAATTCTTGCAATTAAAATCCACAGGTGAATCTTTAAAATGAAGTTACAGAATTGCAAAGAAACAACTACCATTTGCTACCAGTTAGAAAGAAACAACTGCCATTTGTTACTGAGGTGTTTTTTTTTTATTGGGGTCAAAGTGAGAGAGATTCATGTACTTTTATTGCAACATATGAACTCATTTCTAGTTCTTATACAAATAGTCTTGAGTGCTTACTATAATCAAGTCAGAAATGCAAATTCAGAATTACAGCTGCTTAGTCTAATTTTAAACATATTTATTATCTCTGTAATCTACATTTCCAGTGCTTAGATGCTACGCAGAAATACTTCTAAGAAAATAAATTGTCAGGAAGTCCATGAATGAAGGAGGATGAGGCTGTGTAGGGATAGAATAGGAATAAATAGATTCAAACAAATATTCTGGTTGGGTGGGAGCACTAGTCAGAGGCCTCAGCAGTATGCAAAGCTGTCACTTGTACTTGGGTGGGCTGCCCATGCTTTCCGTAAAATTCAAGCCTATTTCATTCAGCTGACAAAATGTTTTGGACTTTTGGACTTGCTAAATATTGTTTCTGGGTCACATCTGATATCTAGCAAGAACAGGAACATTAAAAAAAAAAAAAGAGAAAAACTGTTGCTATCTTATGATTTAATTTTACTTGCATGGCTTAGGGAGAATTCAGTGTATAGCTAAGACAGCCAGCATACTGACTCCCTGGATGCTTTAATCTGCGCTTGCACACTAAAAAGTTGTTAGGTGACTTGCATCCTTGGACAAAGTTTTTTCTTTTATACTCAGATTCAAACCCTTGCATTCAGGCCTGAGCCCAGGGAATATTGGGTCAGTGCAGGTCAGAGTAATGGAACTGTACAGGTGCTTTCTAGGTGCTAAAGAGCAGTCGGGACACGAGTCCTGAGCAGGATTGTCTTCTACTCATGCTCTGTTTGTGTGAAAACCAGCATCAAACCTTATATAAATTTTCTCATTCCCCTGCGTGCTTTCCTCATCTTCTAAATAAGTTTAGTGCATTTCCAGAGCATTTTCTACAGCCTTACAAATACTTTTTGTCTTGCCTTGTTCTAGTTCTGTATTTACTACCAACAGTATTTTTGTTTACAAATTCAGCCTAAGAACCAGAAAATATGGGCTATCTTTGTTCAATATTTACCTTCAGTTGGCAGGGTAAGAAATAGCATTTTATTATTAATTTTTATTATATTTAATATATTTAATTATAATTTCCATAATGTGATTAGAGAAACTATCATCTTGCTTCTTGTGGAGTCTTCTTGGAATGCCAGCCAGAGGTACTGTGTGGTCCCAGGTGATCTCAAACGCTGCAACATAACCTAATTTACATGATAGAGTAATATAGAAGCATACATTTTGTGCAAACATAGCCAAAAAGCCTTCAGAATTAATGTCTTGAAGTAGTTGAGAAAGCTGAGTGACTGTAGTAGCTATGGTGACTTTTTTTTTGCTTTAAGTAGAAACATCACTAATTACTAACTTTCACGTGACCCTTAAGCTGGGTATGTGTTCAGCAAACTACAAATCTCGTGGCAGCAAAAGAAAAATCATAGATATGTGGACAGATTCAACACATGAAAAGCAGTGTGGTTTGGATGCAAAAATAGCAGGCTTGCAAACACAATTGAGAGCTGTAATGATGACACAAATATTTTTGAGGCTCCGCACTCCATGTTCTCCTTGTTTGCTACTAGTTTTAGAACTGTTTTGGCTTGACAGGCGCTGAAGTTGTACCCTTTAGCTCAGATGCTGTGAGAGACTGACTTTGGACTGACAGATCCTTCCAAACTTCGTTGACTCCTAAGGGTGGAGTCAGCTTAACTTTATTTTAATGGTTTTATGGCTTTTGGGTTCATGAGAATGATGCTGAGATGCACTGACAACATGAGTATGTTCAGGTCTCCTGTCAGCTTAATGAGTTTATTTTTGCTGGGTGGTTGACAGTCAGCCAAAAGAAACAAAAAAAATTACATAGCCCAAGAACAGCTTCTTGGCTGGTTTTCCATAAAAAGATCAGTCAGGAGGAAGGGGAAACACTAGAGATGACTATTTCTTTCTTTTTTTTTTTTTAAAATCAGTTTTCCATAATGATACAAAAATTGGGATCTCTTATTTTTGCTCTCTCTGCACCGTAAAAGTGTTGGAGAGGGTGTGAGGTCCATTCTTTTGCCATGATACCCAGAAGAAAGATTTGTTGTACCCTAAGGATGTTGCAGGACTTGTGATGGCTAAAGCCTTTCCTGATCAACCCTTGGGAGATAATCCACAATAATTAAGTATTTCTTGAAACAGAGCATGAGCGAGACAGACTCTGTAATGATTAGGACATGGGTGGATCAGAGCAATTAGTATTTGGTTACGCAAAAGGAACAGCTTCTAAGGAAGGACTAAAAGCCACACTCCCCAAAGAAATAAGAAGTTGGAGTTTAAACACTTCAGGTGTGCTTGAAATTAGTGGTGTGAATTGGGCAGTTTGAACCTGGATCTCCAAGATTTTGAGTGACCTTGTCCGCTCAGTTCTTGGCTATGCTGGTTTGGATGTTTCTCTTTTATTACTGTTCTTCATTAGAAGTTTTTTTCATTGGGATGAAACCAAGATAATGTAAGTCAGGAAAGAATTTTGAAATCACTCTTTTAAAAATGTATTTTTAATCATTTCCACCTAGCTTTAATGAGAAATGACTAAAAAAATGCTTAGAATTGAAATAACTTCTTGTCCATTGCAGCTAGGGTATAGGAAATACAGACAAAAACATAGCTGCTGTGGGAAAGGTATGTTGCAGGAAGACTTTCATCAGCTTCAAGTACTTAGAGCTCCTTTAAATAATAGGGAAGTATGTAAATAGAAAAAAAATACTGTGTCTTGAGTAGATGAACTTCCTTTATGCATTAAAAAAAAAAAAGAGCACCCATATAGAACGTTAGCTCTGGTGTTCCCGTAATACTCCTTTTGTAGTAAATTAAGTGCCTCAAATCTGAAATACTTTCTCCGATCTCAAGAAATGTGCAAAACATGAGAAGGACTTCACAATGACCAAGTAGAAAGATTTATTTTACCAGGGGCCTCTTCCAGCATTGCAGATGGGTTTCTGAGTATCTTAGCTAAGGGACTAGTTTGGGTATTCAGATTATGCAAGATTAAATCCTTGATCCTTTAAAAGTAATTACAGAATTTCCATTAATGTTGCAAAGCTCTTACCCAACACTTCTGCAGCTGGCTCTGCCTTTGGCTGTGGACTGTGTCTGTATCTTCTAAGTGTAGCAGGAGCCAGTCCTGTGTGGTATTACGACAATACATGAGTTGCTTAAGTCTCTGGAAAATTTAAATGCTTATCTGTGTTACCTTATAGAGCTGTTGTGCGTACTAACTGTATCTGTTACATGCTTTAGAAGGCAAATGATTTATGCGAGCAGGATTTTTTTAACATTTCAACAGTTTAAAAAAACCCCAAAGTAACAATCCAGTACCTGAGCTCTTCTTTGCATCTGATTTCTCAGCTGCTGCAAATATACAATGCACACTGCTCAAACTTTCATTTTAATGAGCTATTTTTTGTTCCTGCTTTGATGTAAAGATAGCATTTCGTCTGAAGTGAGAAACTCGTTCTGTCATGTTGGGCCAGTTGAACAAAACATTACAGATGGACTCAGTTACCTAAATATGAGTGTGTAGCACATCATTGTAGACACCTTACAGTATTCAGCTTGCTTTTCAGTTAGGTCATGGGTCTCATGCAGGTCCTGTACTGTATATGTCACTGCTGTCTTGCTTCTGTACAACATCCTGGGTTACAGCTCATCTCAGTGACAAAAAAAACCCAAATGCATTGGAGTGCTGAGTTACTTGATGAGTTTCATTGTATTTCTCTCAAATGGGGCTAAAGTGGGTGGAAGTGTGCCATGGGAGGAACCACAATTCATGGTTAGTCTTTAGTGTGGCAAGGTACATTAAATAATTATGAAATTTGGTGAGGGTACTGACATTTCAGAGATCCCTCGGGTAAGTGGAAATAGGGAGAATTATGAATGTTGTCTTAAAATTAAGTGTATTATAAGTGTATGTCTCATATGCAGAATATTCTGTGTGAAGAATCTAAATTCATTGTGGGCCTGTGTTTCTAAATACAGTGAGTACTATGGAAAATATTACAAGGTGAGATGCAAGATATGTCAAGGATGGTAATCATAGTCAATATGTTAGAAAGGTTTCATTATTTGTTTCTCCAAGGAAATTTTGGTGTCTGAAGAACAACTGTTGCATTTTCATTTTTGGATCCCACTAAATAAAATCGATGAATTTGATGAAGGTTTATAATCACTTAGATTTCTTCTGTCACAATAGTCATACTACCATGTGCAGTCCTTGCACATGTTTAATCACCATTAAAGAAAGTGTTGGGTTTTTAGCGATATTTGTCAAGGTCCTCTCATTTGAAAGTGCAAAACAAAACAACAAACCCACCGCATTTTATTCTGTTAAAGAAAGTATTTGTCTATTGTCATTCCTAAACTTCAGTCCAAACTTCAGTCCAGAAAGTGTATGTCTATATAGTTTTAAATAATTTAACAAAAATCATGTGTTGGTAGTATTTTTAAAATTAAAAACATTTGAATGTGTTAAAATTGAGTTTTGTAGAATACTGTGAAAAAGATGAAAAATAGACAACCTTATTTTTTATTATAATAAATTATGTATGCTTCAGGTGATTTCCGGATATCTTATGTGTTAATATAATGAACCGTTCCACTGCTGAACTATCTTGTGCTAAGTTATGTTCTTAAGCTGAAGGAAAAAAATAGTTTTTAAGAGCTGTGTTTCTGTGAAAACTGTTAGCAAATGCTTACAATTGGAGTGAGGCCTCAGTGAAGTGTAATCTATTATTCCTTGTGTTTTATTTCAAGACAACTGAATGTAAGGAGATGCTTTTTTGCTACACACTTCCTCAGAGTTGCTACAGTGCAATATTTGCTTTCCTATTGCTATTTTGGTTACTGCTTTTTGTGGTGAAGGCTTGTGATTTCATTAACAGTTATTTTAAAACCTGACAGAGGGCTAAATAGAAAATAATTCTGTTTTCCATGTAGATAAGCACAGAAATACATGAATAAAAATCAGGTTGGCCTCTCCTCCACACTTCAGAAGTCTCCTGCCTGGCTTTATGAACCTTTGGGAAATGGGCCACGTTATCTTTAATTTTGTAAATAATTAACGTTCTCTGTGTGATTATTTTTGTCAAAAGTGTATTTCTAGATTAATTTGTGGATAATAATAGTTGTAGTTCTTAAGAGGCTTTTCTTTTTTTGTTGTTTTTGTCTGTATTTCTGGCATAGGAGAGCAGGATCTTATCCCATTAGCCACCTTCCTTCTGTGGGAAGCCATGCATTGAATGAGGGAGTTAAACAATTTTCACAGACTTTGAACTTGTGTTACATTGTGATAACCCTTGAAACCCAAACATGTGTCTTATATGTTAACTCCACCTATAGTTTCCGCAAGTCATCTTAAGAGAGCTTCTTTGTCACTCAGAACACAGGGTCGTGTTTGTCCTTTGAATTAAGCAACAGTGATTAAATTACACATGCCTTCGTGATCCTTATTTTTCCTGCCTAAAGAATGGTATGGTGACCTTATGTTGACACTATAGAGAATGTGTGCTTTGTTAACTGCATTCGAGATCTGCCCCTGAAGTTTAAACCAGAGGCACTTGTTCTCAAACACCAGCTTTGTTTTTTGGGGTTATCACTATGACATCTGGACCTTCGCTACCTTAGGTGCCATGTGGTAGTACTTACTCACCTGGTATTCATTTGATGTGATTTGCTTAATATAAGAAAACAAGCCTGTACTACATTTATTTTTAAGTGAAGAGAAAAAAATGACTTTCTCTGGAATGATGACAATGAGCTGTTTATTACCACAAGCTGTGCATTTTATTTTCTTTTAGTTAGAAAGCAGTGATTTGTCTGAATTTTTGGAGTGGTTTTTAAGTGAATAATGATATAAGAGCCTTCTTACTTGAGGCTTCTTATAAATGTAGTTATTTATATGAGGAAAAACTGTTCAAGTGTGGATTATTTATGCAGGGGAGAAAACTGGCTCTGGATTGATATAATTTTTCTCTCCCATCTTCTCTGAACTAATTTGTTTTCTCTGTGCAGTGAGTGCTCAATATGCTTGCAACTTTGTTTTAGACACTTAGGAGCTCCTTGTACCATTTCCCTTGATGAAATGATCCGATGCAAACCTCACCTTCTGTTCTTCAAGGCAAACTTTGTTCCCATGTGGCTTCAAAGAAGTGTTATGACCTTTCTGCTTTCATTTTTAGCAGACCTGGTTTCATCATACATTTAAAAAGTAGAACTGAGATTTTTTTTTTTTCTTCGTCTAGTGGCATTGGCATGTTCTTTTCTTAATTTTTTGTATTTTTTTTCCTCCACAACAGTTGAGAGATGGATGAGAAGATTAAGTGCACTTTTGCCTCCCCTCTTTTGATTTCACTTTTGATGCCAGTCCTCTCCTAAGATGGTCCAGTCTATGCCTGGAGCCTGGGCTGAGCCCCCCGAGTGAATTGCGATGTGAATCCGCTCTGTTTAGCCACCAGATTGTTTCAAAATTGGTGATTCTGCCATTGGGAACATGCAGTTATTGGTAAAAAGAGCATCCAAGCAGCCTTCCTAAAGTATTGTTAATTATAGACAGTAAACATGAAGAGAAGATGTAGAGGATTTTATATCAATAAAGATCTCTCCTACCTAGAGCCAAGAATGACCTAATTTTTTTTTTTTTTAGATACACCAGCAGGATCTGTCTGTAAACAGTTTCTAAGCAACAGCTGCCTGTCCTCTAGAAAGAATGTCACTTTTTATCCATGACTCCTGGGTTTTATAGCCCTTCTGCCCAAATCGGCGCCTTAGATTAGAGGGAGGTTGGAGCAGTCTTGTCAGCAATGATAGTTCTCCTTTTTTCTAGTAGCAACCACCTACGGTTCGCTGAGGTGTGTTTGAAATTAAATCACTGCCTCCTTTATTGTTGGTTTCCCAACAGCTTTGCTGTTGCAGTCCAGCACTGTGAATTATTTCCGTGCAGTTTCATAAACATTCTGTAACGATCAAAGAACCCGTATTTCTACTTCCATTTAAATCCAAGAGGTGACAAACCAGAAACAGCTAAATAATTATTTTTGGTTTTTTAATGATTACATGGTTTAAATGGGTTTTGAGGCAAAAACTGAGTTTTCCCCACAGCACAGCAGGTCTCTTTCTTCATCAAGGGTTGCGTGGCATCTGTCTCAAAGACTGGGGTAATTCAGAGGCAAAGAAAACAAGAGCCCTTGGTGATCAGATTTTTATTACCTGGGAGCCTGCAGCTCGAGTGACCAGTTTTCTGAGACTTACCTGCATTAAGCACTGTCAAATAATTTGCATCTAGAGGTCAAGCAGTAACAACTACCCCAGAAAGAGAGCTAACTTTTTCCATGGTAATATAGTGGTAAATGGGAAAAAAGGGGAGAGAGAGTAATCTCACTGGACATTGTAAGCTCTTGTGATCAATTTTAAACAGATGTTATTTGAAAATAGCAATCATTTTCTTTTAGCCAAAGATCCGTATAAGATGAAGTATAGAAAAACAATTTTTAGAGGGATTTTTGTTTGTTTTGGTTTACTACCGGAATCTTTTAAAAGAATGTTAACCTGGGGAATGTGGAGATCAAGTAATTGGTTCAGGCTATTAGAAATTACAGTAGTCATAAATGTCAAGTTCTCTGTCTTGCAGCTGAGCTACCATGTCTTGCCTTAGCTGAGACTGCTTTTGAGGTCGGGAAACACAGATCTTGTAGAAAACAGGTTTTGCACCAAAGGACATTGGAATGGAATATGATCATAAACTCATTTAGTAAGAGGTGGGGAAGAGTCAGCTGGAATCTGTCTCACATTATATTCCAAGTAGCTCTAGAAAAGCACCCTCCAAGAAAATATGGTGAAGGTTACTTACAGAAAAAGCTTGAATTTTAACATACTAATTCCACGCTCCCATTTATGAGGTGTTTTTGCCAACACTGAGCCAGCAGAAGTAAACTTTCAGTTCATTGAAGATTTGGGAGGAACAAGAGTAGTTGCATCAGTTACCACAGGGTGGTAGGACCCTAAGTGTATTGTTCATTTTACTTATTTATTTTTACTTTGCTCTCTCTTATCTGCTGCTGTTAGAGTTAAATAGTGTTTCAGTTTGAAAAATGGTCTTACTGCTTTTACTAACAGTGCCTGAAGAGAAGGCCTGTGGATGCTGGAATCAGTTAGATTT
Source organism: Gymnogyps californianus (assembly GCF_018139145.2). Classification (NCBI taxonomy): domain Eukaryota; kingdom Metazoa; phylum Chordata; class Aves; order Accipitriformes; family Cathartidae; genus Gymnogyps; species Gymnogyps californianus. The sequence continues at coordinate 4,130,403 of NC_059474.1, forward strand.
GAGTAGTAGTTATGATTGATAATATAGGCTGTAGCCTACGTCCTGATTTAAGGGAATTGTAGAGTTTCTTTCTTCCCCAGAAGAGGTAAAATCATAGGTCTTTGAGTGCTTTTGAGAAAAACAGAGATCTCGGTATATGTTTCCTCTGTTGTTGCGAGAAGCTGTCTTGTTTCTTACAACTGTCTTTATTTCCTTTGTTTCATTTGAAATCAGAGATTTGTGCTATGGACAGAATGGGAAGTTAAGTAATTGAGGCATTTTTCTGGCTTGCATTAAGAAATAAAAATGAGTGGAAGGAATTCTGACTTATGAAAGGGAGGTTAGATGCTATTATGTGCAACTGGGTAACACAAGAAAGGCAGTTTAAAATACCTGTACGTTTAAAAAGCTAACATTAAAGTAAAAGAATGTTGAGTAAGAATACATATGAAACATGAGCTTTTGAAGAACTTTCTATGAAAAGGGCAATAAAACTAAGATTTGTGACCTTCTTACTTTTTAGGGGCTGCTAGGGTGGCTTCCTGTCAAATAACATAAAAATAGACTGTGATGAAAGACTGAGAGTAAATTCTGGTTTTTACTGTTTTCAGGATTCTCACCTTCTCCATTACATTTTGGCCAAGAGTAGTGTATTGTTATAAAATTCAGACTGAAAGTAAGCTTTTGTGGCTTTGTTTATTTCTGTTAATTTTGTACGTAAATGAAATGGTAATCTCAGTCAATCACTATCAATCTCTATCACTATTGGTTGATATTTCCCTCTAGATTTGGGCCAAATTTACTTGATAATTTCTTTTTCATGTAGTAATAATTCCTCATTATTATTATTTCTCTGTTATTCTGTGAGACATGGATAAATCCCAATGAAAGTATGTCTTTGTTACTAAATATTCTACTGTATACTATTCTTCTCTGTACAAGCAGAATTCTTCCATCTTTTGCAAGCTCTTAGTTTATGAAAAAACCCTCCCTTTTTGTAAGCAAACTATTGTAGATCTGTTTCCTGCATATATTAACAAAATGTTTGAAGACTGAAGGGAGCGACCATGCAGTGAGTCATCTTCTATTGAGAATAAAACCTGACACATTTGTGAATGAAATCCGGCTTTGTGAAGTAGAGCATGTAGTTTGTTATTATTGTGTTTTCGGGGATTTTTTTTTTTTTTTGGTATATTTTTGCTTTTAACAGATGTGCAAGTTAGGAAAGTTTTAATTAGACTTGGGAAGTGCTGTCTTACACATTTGTAAATCTGCAAATATTGGGATGAATTGGGTTTAGTAGAACTTTACTATCACTAGGATTATCTGCCCGAGGTGTTTTGAATAATTTTTGGAGGTGCCTCCATTGACACTATTTAAGGAACTTTGATTCCTAAACCTAAACACCAACACTAGGATGCCTAAAGACTTTGAAAGTGAACAGGATGCCAAAAGCTTGATGAAGCTCCTTGACTATTAAGTAGCTTGTGTTAGAACAAGTATAGGATTTTAGCAGAAATGTGAGTTGATCTGATGACATATGTGAAATGCCAAAGCCTGCATAAGTCCAAGTGTATGTTGTACAAAGATTTCTGCAACTCAGAAAATATTAAACATGGTGATTACAGGCAAAGTTAATAACAAAATCTGGTATTCTTTCTGCAATGGTAGTTGAAAACAAAGAGGACTTGTATGGGTTGATTCATCCCTGGTTATTCCATCCTAGCCTGTAAGAGCTAGCTATTTATGGAGTTCCCGAGTCTCAGCGTAGCAACTGGACAATAGTTTTTAATTGAGGACAGATGTGTTATTGTTCCATAACTTCTCTCGTTAATGTTCCCTTCATCTCTGAAACATCCTGCTGCAATTGGTTGCACAAATCTGAGGGAGGAAGTATTGCCTATTTGATACTTAGAAACTTGATGGCTGAAGAACTTGAGGTGCATTTAGGTTCTTGTATCATAGGAAGTATTGTGAGTTCTATTCATCTCCGTGCTGTCTGTCTTCACATGATTTTGATCGTATTTCTTCTCTGTGATTTATATTGAAAATTGAAGACTGAAGTGTGTTTAGACTCTCTTCATATGGAAAGCGTTCAATGCCTCTGATCATGGAGACTTTATAGATACATCTTCTAGTTCTACCAGACCTTTTTGGAGGTGGAAGGGCACATGGCATTAAAGATGTAGATGTGTAATAGATTTGTACCATGACGTACAAGTGTTCCCCCCCTACCCCCTCTTTTCTTTTCCTGAACAAAGCTGTGCAGAACTGCTGGTTTTTAGAGGACTTCCAAGTGTGACTCCAGGATCAGTTGCTAACTTCAAGCCAATCATTTTGTGTGTAAAGTAGGGTTGCTTTTCCCCATATTTTGCAGTGGTGGAAAATGCGTTTTCATCTGCCATCTTTACCCCTGGTCACTGAGCTTGATAAGATCTGCAGTTCTGTGTAGTGAGATTTATACTGAAGTATTCTGCCTTTTTTTTTTTTTTTTTTTTTTTTTTTTTTTTATCATTAACAAATAGTCACTTCACTCTTCACCTCCTTTTTTCCAAGTGGTGGGAGGAATTCAGTCTGTGGATTAGTGATACTATACAAGTTATATAGGGAAGATGTGAGGTTGTGCTTTACCTTCCAGAAAGCTTAGAGTCCAGTTAGATAAACAAGTTAACTATTTTAATAGGCAATATAGTTATATTGTTACGGACTGAAGTTCTGCGATGAGGTAGGAAAAGCTCACTGATGATGAGGCAGAAGTTGTCTGTCTGAAGACAGCTTTACTGAGCTGTAGTCAGGGATCACAGAAGAGGAAGACTCTTGGTTTTGAATGAGCATAGGACTAAAACCATTACTATTGAAAACATCTGAAACAATAATCATACACATTTTGGTTCAAAGCCTTGTAGGAGGTGGGGAAAAAAGCCAAATTCACTATAGTAGTGTTTAATCTCCAAAAGGAACTACACATGCAGGGAGACATGCTTAAAAGACAATTAAAAAGAACACTGAAACATATTAATTTCTTTTGGGTTTTTGTTCTTAAGAAATTTCAAGGTATTAAGGAATATAAAAAAATAGTCATTAAAATAGAAAATGAAGAAAAGACAATGAGGAATCAGGACAGTAGAGAAAGCTATTTTTAGATAATTAAATATTTTTTAAAAGGTAGCATAATGTGCAAGTATTCAAAGCCCAAAATATTATAAGGGAGGACAAAAATAATTCTGCAAAAATGTTCAAGATGTGAAAACCAATTATGAATCTCTTTCAAATCCTTTGGAAGCAAGAAGTGTTCCAGCGAGTTGGCAGCCAGTAGACAAGCGAGGTAGAAAAGGTAAAGTCAAAGAGCACGAGGCCCAGCAGAAAAGCCAGGGAGATTCTGTGCATCCTTGTTAACTGCGAAACAGCGTATGAAGGATTTTCACAGAGGAGCTTACAGAAAGGTGTCTGAGACCGAAGTGTTAATTAAAGGTGTTTTAGAGGAAATAGATACAATGAATAGTATCAGGTCACTAAAATTGAATTATTTTTTTTAGATCACCATGTATTCATTCTTTTAATGGTTGGTCTCACGCTTGTTGCTCTCTGTGTCTAAGATACAATGACAGGCTTAAGTGCCAGGTTTCATACCACAGTGGGCATTGATTAGTTTCGTCTTTTATAATTCCTGGATTGACATTGTCTGATTTTTACCAATTTTTATTAATGCTTAATGTATTATTTTGTTTGAAAAGGTATATAAGGTGACAGTTTCACCTTGTGGTTTTTTTTTTTTAAACCACTTTCCATTATAATCCTATATGAAAACTATTTGTATTCCATTGAGATGCCTGTAGTAGTTTATTTACCTGATGACCTGAAAAGTTTCATTGCCATTTTAGAGTTTATCTGGGTTCCTTTGTTCTCTTAATCTTCACAGAGATTTTTTTTTCAGACACACTGATCAAAGATTCACTATCAAGATGGAAACTGTGTATGAAAAGAAAAGTTCTTCAGCGGAAAAATTAATCTGATGTTAGCTAAATTGCTTTTTTGGAAACTACCATTTCATTGTCACCTGTTAACTTCTTGCATTTCCTTTAGCCTGCAAGTACTAGTCCATTTGTTAATTAATCCCATCATAATTTGCAGGTTTTTATGTATTTATGCAAGAAGTTACTTCATGTTTTAATGTTGGTAAAGAAGAAAATGCATTTTCTTTCTTTCTTTCTCCTCAACTTAGGGGGTTTTCAGTTCCAGTAAGAGTCACCTTGTAGTCAGACTGGAAAGGTGTTTTGAAGACTGAAAAAGAAACAGGTTAGATATGTTGGTTTCCTCTGTGGTCAGGGCACGTAGTGATGGTAATCACTTGGACAGGTTGCAAACAATTCAAAATACAACCCTGCAGTTACTGTACCTTTTTGTCCTGGATTTGAAGGCATGGAAAATACTTATTGCTGTTAAATATCTATATATCTATATATATTCTTTTTTTCTGAGCTGATATTATTCCCTTCTGTATTGCTTCTCCAGATTCTTCTCAGATCCATTAGTGCTGAAATCAGTTTCCTTCTGAGAATAGCACCATAGCATCAGTGAAAAAATGCTTTTAATTCTTTAAAATGTCCTCCCACAGAACCTCATGTAATAAAGTTTGAATTTTTTATATTTGAAATTCCAATTTTTTTGAGAATATTTTTTTTTAAATTTTCATATTAATTTTGAAATGGCTTCTTACAGAACTTGGTAGTGCAGAACCGAAAGCACCTCAGATTTAAGTAATCTGACCATATGGATATGGCTGGTATTTTGCAAATGAATGAATTTTGAGGATTCTCAGTTAAATATCTGATAAGGCATCTCTCTCACTGGAACTGTACAGCCTGTATCCATGTGTGTTTATATATGTCTGCTGCTTCAAAAAGTACAGTTGTAGTGTGATGGATATTTTAAGGATCAAGCACTGTTCTTCAGACCTCTTTATGTAAGAGATAGAGAAAGATCTCATATGTAAATGCTACTTGTTTTCTGGCGTATGGATTTTTCTGAATTCTCAAGAAGGTCAGCCAGTTTTTCTTCCTCTGTGGAGTTAGGACAAACCCAAGTAAGCTGAGTAACTTTTCTATATTTGTCTGATACCCCTTTGCTCTATCCTTCTCAAGAGCAGAGATTTATATCTGGAAAGCCAAGTATATTCTCTCTACCGTTTTGTAGTGTGCTTTCACAAGACAAGTGCTGTCCTGCTTCTGGTACAAATGGATGCAATCAAGGCAGTTTCTAATCCATGATGATTGCAGATTTCTTTGAAGTCAATGGGTGTCCTGAGCATCCTCTTATAGGCTCAGCAGAGGGGATGTTTGAACAGCTTTCTAAGTGTAGCAGGCTTCCCACCAACTCCTACGAAGTTGCTGTACTTTTCTCATCTGTTTAAAATTCATGTGCTCCTGGCTTCTTAAGACTGCTTTTCTCTTTTCTCTCTGTGTTCGTGATTCTTTCACCTTCAGTCAATAATAGGAAATCCTGTGCGACTTGAAAAGCCTGTAGTAGCCAGACGTCAGTTGGCAGTCACTATGCTACAGTGTTCCTTCAAGTCCGTTGTTCTCAAAGGAGAAGAAAATTGTTCATTATAAAAATATTTAATAAAAATCACACCGCTCATTGAGTTTTTGCTGGTTTGCCTGGGGGTGTGAATAAAAACATGATCAACTTAAACATGGCATCACTTTTTTCAGCATTACTGTAAAAAGCATATTAAGCTTTTCATTACGGTCTTTCCATTTTCAGAGTTTTATATCACCTAATAATTTACTCGTTATAAGAACATTACATAGAACGTCCATGTTGAACCAATCAAATTTTATTTGCAGAAAAATGGTCTCCAAACAGCCTTTCCACCTGTTCAGGAAGACATGCAGTTTACAAAAATTGTACTAAAAAAATCCAGACTCTTTTGTTCAGAGGGAAGGAATGTCAGATTAGGGTTCTCTGTATGATGAGAAAAAATTAGTTTAGCTTACAGACTAAAAAATATTTTTTCAGTGATTATTTTTCTTTTAATTCTATCTGTATGCTCAAAGTTCAGTATATAGTGGTATGCATATATTTCTTGATTTTTATTTTTTTTAAAGTTCAATCTAAGTTAAATAATAACATCTATTTAGTAATCCCTGAAAAGATTATTTTTCTCTATTTTTCATTGTTGTCCATTTAGTTATTTTGCTTCCTATATCTGTGTCCATATAGCAAGAACTTGATCCATAACGCATAACATTATGCCAGCGCTTCCAGATTTAATGCCTGTTTTAAAAAATGGGGAGGAGGGGGGAAGCAAGAGAACTTCACCTTGTAGTTGTCGTACACATGGGTAGTGGTGGTTTTTATGATTCTTTGAGAGGGAAGGGGAGGCTGGTTTTCCTATATTTCAGTACCTTTGATTGTGAGTTTTGGAGAAAGATCCCATTCTGTTTGTGCTAAGTGCTGTGGAAATACCCAGCAAAACCAGACTCAGTCTCTCTGTTCAAAATGAAAGACTACAGCTGGATTTAGACAGATGGAGTGCAAACACAGACTGAGTTAGAATTGATCAGCAAGGTAAGGCTTGGTGACAACAACCCATCCCAACCCAACCGCTATTTTTTCTTTACGTGGTGCAGCCAAGAAAAGTACTAGAAGGGGACTGAACGAAAGCAATGAGGAGACAGCTCTTTGGAAGAGTTTCCTTGCAGGTGTCAAGTGCAACTTTTGTCAAGGCGCGAAGTTACCTGTTTAACAATTTAGTCAGCTGCTTTATGGGATGTTTGTAGCTGAAGTCAACTTCCTGGTGCAGAAGTCTTATTTTCAGTAATTCTTTAGCTTCAGGGCTGACTTAAGCAGCTGCTGTTGATGATTCTTGTTCTGCGCCACCTCCTGAGCTATGCTGTAATATTTGTGCACAGCTGATCTGTGCTAAATTAACTTCCTTTTTAAAAAAAGGCTTGTTTTAAACCTGGATTTTTTTTCTTGGTTGCATCTGGTTTGTTATGCACCTAAAAAAGTACTTGTATGAGCAGAACTCAGAGCAGAGCATGGGGATAGGAAGAAGTGGTGAGGAATAGGTGGTTGCTGCTGAAACCATCACTGCTGCAGAAGGAAAGGCTCATTAAACTACAGCACACTAGGTGCCTGTAGTAAAGTTTTGAAAAGCTTTAAAAGTGAAGGTGAGCAATATGACGCAGAAAGGTGATTTAGTTAGTGGAAGAAGTCTGAGAAAGCATTGACTTTACAAAAAACTGAAGTATCTTTGTCATAGTTTCCTGAGTGCATTGTGAGGGAATAAGATTGCCATTAACAGAAAGTACAGAAAGTGAGATGCAGGATGATAATATCAAGAAGAGGAGGGGAGGAAGCTTAGTTTCAGGTATATGGATGAATCAGAATGTCATAAGAGTGTAATATCTGGAAGATTTAGGTGTAGCTTGGATTGGATGACGTAAAAGGAAATCCAAAAATAATACCTATATAACAGGACAGAGAGATAGTAATTTCATTTTTGATTGTGGATATGATTATCCAGACACAAAGTACAGAAGCCACATGACTTCCTTCTATACCTCTCTAGTTTCTTGGTAACTGCTCTAAAATCTGAATATCAGGACTGAATGCAGTATGGCAGTTCTGTTGCTTTCCATATGACCTTTAAAACCTTTTAGTCATTCCTTTTCACACTATTCCCACTCCCTTCAGAAGTAGCCAGTTGCGTTTTTGTTATATTGCAACAGTTTTCTTGAATGATCCCAATTTACCAAATAACTCAGATTTTGTGGCTGAACTATTTTCATTGTTGTCTGTTTATCTTTCTGGTGTTTGCAGTTTTTATCACTTTACCTGTTTTTTCTTTTCCTTTTTTAATTCTTTCTTCTGTAGAAATTATAAGGTGCTTGGGAATATATTTTATATCAAGTAATGGATCGCCAGCCTGAAGAGGCTGAAAAATTTTCTTCTACCTGAGAAATCATACCAACAGCTAAACTGATTCTCTTGAGGCAGGTAGATAAAGTGATTATGGCGGGAAGACGTTTGTGATGGAAAAGACTCGTAGCAGGTAGTTAAAGCCTTTGATTTGATCAGTGCTCGTTAGTCATGGTAAAAGGAAGGTAAAGCAGTAAAGCATCCTTTCGAGGGGTTATTTATATTGGTCACCTGGATGTTGATGTAAGCGTTTGCCAGTTGCTCCACATTGAACTTTGATGTGCAGATATTTTTAAATGACACTTCTGTTTTTTGTAGCAGCGAAGATATTTTTATTGATTGGGGGGTGGGGCAAATATTGGATTAATATACTCTACATTGATACATTGGAACAAGTGAATATTTCATTACTTAATAGTTTTCTTGAAGTTACCTGCAAGGCTAAGCATGCTTTCTGAGTAGATTAAGGCTGAAGTCAGAATTTGAATGGAGATGTATGTAAACAGTAACCGATAATTTCAATAGTTTACATCAGTTGTTGTTTATTGCTGCATTCATAGTATTAGTAGAAAGCTAAGGAAAAGTATAAATACATCATCAGATATATTAATTTTTGCCCTCATACATGCTTTTGAAGGAACTTTAAATCATACTTGTAAGTTGGCATAGACAATCATCAGGTAGAACGTATTAAATTAATATTTGATATTAAATGCCCCCATCCCTGCCCCCCAAGTCTAGGATGCTCTAGATATAATTTTGTGAAAGATTTCATGCAGGACATGCTTGTGTGATGTTCTCAGAGACCGAAGGAACTTAGAATCTGCAGAAATTTAAAAAAGTTAGTAGAATTTAAATGTTAGCTTAAATGGGGCTGAAAATACCTCTGTAGTCAGAATTTGCCTTTTAAAAAAATTATTGGATTTTAGAACCATTATATGAATTAGCAAGCTTAAGATAGTTAATTTTCCATTTACAAGATAATATAAATATAGTCAAGCTCTTCCATGGTGAAATTGTGGTATCAAAAACTATTCTCAAATACTTTTAAAGTCAGCATAGTGTGCTCATGATTTACAAAAAATAAGCAAATGACCAAAAAACTGGAAAGACAATTTTGTATAATATTTTTGTAAACTTCTTTCTCTATAGAAGATGTATTTATTGGGTTGAAAAGAACTCCTGATTTGCCTAAATGCTGAATTTCCCATCTGTACGGTAAACTTCTTTATGTGGCATGAAGTCTTAAGTGGTTAAGAAATCTCGTCTGGGACCTGCAAAGGCAAAGCTGGAATAAAAAGACAGTTGCTCTTACAGACAGGGGGGGATTTCTTGGTTCCCTTCATGGTGAGTCAGAACTGTGGGACTGGCAAAGGAAAATCCTGGGCCTATTATTAGATACAAGAACTAATTGTATTGGATGTATTTGAATTTTTTAATTTGGAATTTAATTTAAAAAAAAAGTTTTGGGTTTTTTTTTCCTTCTCTTTCTGATTATAATATGTCCCTCTAAGCATTTAGAGTAATAGCACTTTTTGGTACTGTTGTAGCAATCTTGCCAATGGTATGAAGTTACAGGCCTCACAGCTGAAGAAATAGTGTTGTAAAAAACGAATAGCTGTTTGTGTTGGCCAGTAGGTTTTATGAGCAGTCTCCACCAGAAAAGTGATATATCCATTTTCTAATTGTAGCCAGGAATTCAAACTAGCAAGTTCATTAGATAAGTTCCAGTTCAGTGGCATCTGAAATTTCCTCCCATCTCTTCCTCCACCAGTCTAGTTTTGACTTGGATTAGTAACAGTTTGTTAATTTGCACAGACCAGAAAGTATAAAATAAAAAATGGGAAGTTGCAATGTGCGATTTCAGCAGTTTAGTCCCTGTATTTTGCTGCTGTAATTCAGGCACCATTTGTAGTTCACGTGCAGTTGTCCATGGTGTGTGCAATGGGAGCAGCTCGGGACATGCGGCCATTTGCGCTACCTTGAGGGTGAAAGTGATGGTCAGGCTGCACCCGGGAAGTGGGAGCAGGAGCTGAAGAAAAGGTCTTTGGTTTCCCTTTTCAGTAAACCCACGTCAGAGACGTATAAGAAACTCACACGTGTTTCTACCCGATGAGGAATAACTCATTGGTGAGAGGTCTGGTTGAGTGGGTTGTGAGCACTGTCAGGGCACCCATAGCAGTAGCCATGTGCTCCTCTAGCGTACAAGAGCAAGAAATCAAGGTTACCACTCATTGAACCCCCTCCCACTAGCATCTACAAAACAGCATAAAACTTTTTTTGACCGTCTCTTCCGCAGATGCAGAAAATTGAGATGTTCCAGTAGCTCAGCATCACAGTGCCTAAAGAAATGGTGGTGGGTTATGTGGCGCGAGAGCTGGGATGGGATGAAACGTGGGAAGAGAAGACAAGACAAGACAAGGGAGCTCCTGCACCATGATGTTGCTCTGGCAGCACTACCACGTGCAAACAGGCTGTGCTGAACTGGTTCTTGCTGAGATGTCAGTGTGTAGTAAATTTGAACTATCAAATGGAATAAAAAAAAATATTTCAGAACTCCATTTAGATTTCTAAGCAGCACATCAAGGTAGTTCTGCTTCAAGAAAAAGAAATGGCTTCCCATTTTTTTTGATTGGGGTTAAGTTTTGGGCTATAGCGATTTTGTTAACTTTTAGTTTTTTTAGTTGTGTTAAATTTTGCTATTTGACTATGGATATGAAGCTGGTGGTTTTGGAAAAAGTAGATCAGAAATCTGTAAGTGATGTCACAAATTGTTTTTTCTAAGAGAAATGGAGAATAATCACATATCTTTAAAAAAAAAAAAAGTGATATTACCATTTCCTTCCTAAAACATAAAAAAATTTAAATGTATTTTCATGAGGCAGCTTTTCTAAGTAATGTTAAAATTATTTTATTCCCCTTAATCTGCTCCTTTTTTGTGTATAATTATTATCATACCATTGCCAGCATTATTTAATTTCTGTAATTATCAATATTAAAATGAAAAGCCTTGGTTTTCTGTCAGGGATTTTAACTAATTTCTCCTCTGACAGCTTTCTCTTTCTTAATTTGGTCTGTTTATTGAGAAGATCGGCAGTTCTATGGAATATGGAGTTTATAGAAGCATAGTGATTTTCATATATTAAGGAAAAATTAATTATCACTCTTTTAGTTCTGATTACTCCTGTATTGTTCCAGAGTTTCAGAAATGGGAATTTTGGGATTGAGTTTAGTTTCAATACTGCGACTTCTTGACCTCTGAGTGTCTGAAATTGCTGTAGAAATATTTTTAAAAAGGTAAAACAAATTTAAAAAAAAAAAAAATCCAATGACTTCGGTGTCATAAAGATCAAAATGAAAAGGAAAAGAATAGGTCGTATGAATTGGTTTTGGTCTTTATGCAGGTCAGGCAGCACCAGCGATGTTAAGATCCTTTGTACAGAGTTCCACCTTCTGAGGTCAGAGAAGAGCAGGAAAGAGCAGGTGCTTAGGTTGTTATCCTCTCGCTGCACCATCCTCTCTGGACATATTGGGCAGAATTTCCGTGGTTTATGTTACTGTTTGGTACGTGGTTGTTGCATGCTGGGTTTAGATGCTCTGGAGTGCAACCTGGCACTGCAGGAAAACATGCTCCAGAAATACATACTCTTTTTAATCATACATGTCTTTACATGGATTTGTCATTTCTGCTGTGTAGAAACGTAGCTTTGAGACCTGTTTCATTAAATAGGGAGGTATGGAAAATGGGGGTGAGGATCTGGAGAAATCATATGTACCTTTTTGTTTAGTAAGAGATGCCAAGTTTACCATCCTTATTCCAGTAAGTGAAAGAGCTTAAATAAGCTGAGAGTTGGTAGGAGAATCTTTCTGTGAAGCTAAGTTAGAGGTTATGTTTGTACCTCATGTGGAGCTCAGTTTTCAGATCCAAGAATATTACTTACACCCTAACTGAATCTACTGGCCTGTGAAAAATCTGCCCAAAGGGCATCTTCCCCACCCCCAGCATTTTTGGACATACAGATTTTTCTGCCTCAGCCTTTGGAGTTATTGAATCTCCTGTTATTGGAAGTTAGATTGATAGGTCTCTTTCTCCTTCCCCCAGGTTCTGCTTTAGGAATTCACTGAATCATTCCTGTTAAAAATCTCTCTCCTCCTTACTCTCTGAAACAACAACACAAACCAACCACAATCCACACGAGGCAAAGACCTAATGTCATTCCAAGTGGCCAAACTCAAATTTATAAGGACCTGAAATTAAAGGCCAGCAGTGAGATATTTTATTCCACCTTTGGTTTGAAGGTACTATACATGAGAAAGATGCTTAACCGCTTAGTTTGAATTTATTGCTCATCTTTGTCTCAACTATGTTTTCCAAGAAGTTCTGTTACATTTAAACTTATTTAAATCCAGAATGACTTCAAATGACTGCTTTAAAACTACATTTACGATGTCGTAAAATATTTCTTTCTTTTTTTGAAAAAGATAAAGGTTGAAAAAAGCGTAAAAAACTAGTCTGGACTGTAGAATAATGTTTGGAAATAGCGGAAATAAATCATGAACACAATTCTTTTACTTGAAAATCTCAAAGCTTCATTTAGTAGAGATATTCTTAGGTAGTTAATAATAAAGAAGTCTTACTCTATCTGAAAATGGTTATAGCATCGTTATTATTTCACTGTATATACTTCTCTCTACATATATTTCTATCTAGAGCGTATACAGTAGATACAGCTTTTTAATTTCACTTTGTTTAGATTGGTAGTATTCTTACAACTGTGGAAGAGTTGTTCCATATTTGATATGGAACATGACGGTATGTTTGTGTGAAAAGGTAAATACGTAATAGATAGATATCTACGTGCTTTTGTTTTTAATTATTAGATAGTTGAAAAGGGCACAAGAGTGCTACGGGTGAATCTGTGTAACGTAAGCACACACTGTTGGCAGACACAATTTAAATTTGAAAGGAGATCATCTCTTCTGACGCTGACGTTTTCTATTGCTGACGTTTTAGGCAGTAGAGCTATGTCTTAAACACTTCTTACTCTGTTTTGCTGTGGGATAATGTATGATCTGCAAGTCTCAAAATCCAAGCAATTAGAGTGGGAGAAGTCCTACCAAGTTTGTACAGATTATTTTCTTGACAATACAGGATTTTTTCCCTTAAACAACGTTTTCAAATATGTGTGCCTGTTCTAATCACAAATGCTCTTTCCAAAAGTCTTTTGCACAGTTTCTAAATACAGATCACCATTGGAAAGACATCATATATTTCCAGTTCTGTGGGTTCCTTGTCTTACTTCTCATTCATGTTAAAGAATTATGATTTTAAAAAAAAAAAAAATTTGAAGTTTGTTCTGTTTTTCTCCTCGTCAGTTACTTTTCTAAGAGGCAAATCATTCTTCTTGATCAGTGACCTTTAAAACTAGTTGATTTACATTTAAATACAGTCTGTCATTTACATTTCTAATAAAAATAAAGCCAGCAAGCTCCACAATACTCACATTTAAACATTACTTTTTGTCTATCATTGTAAAAACAATGGCTATGGAAAATACTACCATTAAAATTGAAATCAGAAGTCAAAACTTGACAAACTCACCCAATGTAGTTATCTTCTAAATATCCTTTGTGGTCTTTCACTTTGGCTGTCTGCTTATGAGCTTTTTAAATTCCTTTGCTTAATTTTTAAATTTTTTAATAATTTACATTTAAAGAGTGCTGGATAATGTTACTTGATAGACTGATATTTGTGTTGAATTTTTGAATGGCAATTTTAATTAAAATGCAGAAAATTGGCATTTAAATGGTTCTTATTTTAATAAAATGTATATGCAGGATGAATACGTTATTTTTCTTACCATTTAAATCAGTATAACAAATGCTACCTGTAGTTATGAATGATTTTATTTATTTTTTTGTGTGTGTATATGTTCATCATATCCTTTCAATTTCAGAAGTGGTAGATTTCTGGTAGATTTCTGATTATTATACTAATTTAATTTTTTTTTTTTCCTCTTTCTTTCTGTAAATGCTCAAATGAATCGAAGAAACAAAGCTTGCCGGCATTTTCAAATATCAGTTAGCTTCTGAACTTTGAATGAAAAAGATGTGGAATTAGACTAAACAGATAGACTGAAACAAAAAGAATTTTCTCACTGCACCTCCTGAAAAGGTTGGCCTCACAAGCAGAATTTTCTCCCAGCTACTTAGGCAGTCAATTCCTCCACTTTAACAGTTTGGCTTTCATTAGGGTGCACGTAGTGAATGTGTTATATTTAGATATTAATTTGTTTACATTCCGTCACTCCTTTATGATGACCTTTTTTCCTTGATAGTTTTCTTTAAATACTTTACGAATTTTATAATGCTGATTTGTGTAGTGTGTGTATATTATATATGAAGTGTCTTCTAGAGTAGAAACACAAAACCAACTGTGATTTAGAGTACATGTGTAGCACTAAAAAATGCAGCTGGAACTTCAGTTCTGACCTTGATAACTCCTGCAGAGAGTGTAGGGCAGTTTTACACTCTGCCTATCTCTCTGTTTATTTTGCATGGGGGTAATAAGTATACTGAGGATAGGCTTAGAATTTAATATTGTATTTATGGCAAAAAAACCCCCAGTAAAGTATGATTTTGAAAAGTATTCCTGGATAAAATAAGGAAATATAGAAAAATCTTTTTCAGTAAATAATTCTTCTGAATCTACCTTTTTTCCTCCCACTCTTTCATTTCACTAGTCTGACAGTTTCTGTCCCTTTACCAAACTATTGATTGAATTTTTAGAATGAAGTATTCTCTTACTTCCTCCAGCTAATTTGTACAAGATAGTAATTATAAATTGTCTGAAAGCAAAATTTTAGTTTCCAAAGACTTTTTATCTTCAGCTTCATTATAAATTGATGAACTTGCAAATTTAAATTAGTTTTGCTCATTAGTTTTCATCTTAGTGAGCTAGAAGTGCATTGTATTGATCAGAAGTTCTAAAATGGATGTAATTAAAACCCGTGAGTACAATGTGACAACACAAACCGATGTTGATCTCTGATGTGATTTCTGTTTCAAAACACAATAGAATCTTGTTAATTTGCTCAGATGGATGAGATCTATGCAGATTTAATAATTCGTGTTATAGAACAGGTATCAAGGACATTGAGTGACACATAATATCTTACCAATTTTAATTTTTGAGGCTCAATTTAATATAATATTGATAGCTTGCTAACAAATACTCCCTTTTATATTATTTTAAAATCATATCTCAGGAACGTGAAGTCAGGTTTCACTCCAGAACTGTGTTATGCAAAAATGAGGAAGATGGAACAAATGCAGTTGCAGCTGGCACTTGCCTATAGGCAGATATTTTTTTTTTTTGTATATGTATCTGAGTAAAAAAGGCATAACCAGTCGTATTTCAGTTGCCTCCGGAGAAGGTTTTTTTTTCCTTACTGTAGCTGCCCTTATGACCATAAACAGCTTCTCCTATGCAGAATATAGAAAAAAGAAGACTCTTTCCTCCCAAAATGTGATAAAAGTAAAATCCATACATTGGAAAGCTTGATCACAAATACTGATACTGTATTTGTACTGTACGTATCAGTGGAAAAATATTTTTCTGCTCTTACCTGCAAATCCTCCGTCACAAACTGCCTGCTGACAAGAAACCATCTGTTCAGTTTCTTCCATTGGAGCTCCCTGTAGCAGGTCCTGGGGAAAAGCTTTGCCAAACCTGCTCTTCCTTGAAACAAGAGCATGGCGGAATAAAAGATGTAGAAACACGTTTGAAAGGTAGTAATGCAGACCATCCACAGCGTGTATATACATGGGTTCTGAAGCATATAAATGTCTACATTAGGTAAAGAATACATTCCTGTGTTGAAAATACACCAGGAAGCTGGAGAACAGCAAGTTTTAAAAGCATTTTTTGGGTAAGGTTGGAAAAGTTTTTATTTGGTCCTGCCTCTCCTCCCCACCCCTTTAATGAGTAGATGTTTATTTCTGTTTTGTTTTATTTTTAAGTGACCTCTCACTCTAGAGTAATCAACTGATTGCTTGATTAAAATGAGACATTTTACATAATTAAATGAGCTTTTCGGCCTTTAGTGCTTTAATTTTTGCTTTTCATGGAGTGTTGTTTGCTCAGTGTTGCTGCTGATGGTCCAGGTATTTTCAGTTTATGGAGGTTATGGCTGGTAGGATTTTGTTTAATTTTGACACGCATTCATGCATTCCTGTAAATGATTCTTTTTGAGAGGTTGATGTGATTAAAGAGAATATAAGTTGTGCTTTCCATACTTAGCCTTTTCACGTTCTAACTTTTCCTTTTTTTCCCCCTTTGGTTTCTTTTTTTCTTTTCTTTACATCACAGTTCTTTATAGACTTTTTAGTGCGATTAATTTATAGTTCAAAGCCTTTGGACTTTAATACCTTGGGATGTATTTGGATTTCCTTCTGTGATTTTTTTTTTTTTTTTTTTTTTTTTTTTGAAAATCAGTGGTTTAAAGCAGCAGGTGGACACCTTGGAGCATCCTCTTCTCAAGTTCCCTGATTTGTTCTCTGCTCTTTGTAAAGCTTCTGTACTTCCTTCAATCAGTAATGTTCCTTTTCTTTTTTCTATGACTTTGTGATCCTTCCCAGATAGACATGTTGCAAACTCCTTTTCTCCTTTTTACCATGACTTCTTTATTTGATCCTTCGCTTGATGTTTACATGAATATCTGTCGTGTTTAACACGTCCCATTTAAATGCAGTAAAACTATTTCATATGATGAGGCAGCCTAAAGCAAAGGTTGGGATATCTGTGGTCAATTCTCTATCCCTACCAGTACTTAAGTTAATTACCAGTGAGTATTATTTATGAAACTGTAAATACATATGTCTGTGTGCTTTTAATCAGTTAACAGTTTCTGTGGTCATTCAGTTCTAAAAATACTCTTTGTCTTGGTTTTGATTGAAGACTTCACTTTCAGCATTAACTAATTGTTTCTTCAGATGTTGCTGGAACGTTAGATGCTTTGATATCTTTGCATTTAAGTGTCATTATTTATTAACAAACGTAACAAAAAAACCCCACCCACCACTGCACTTTAGTGTCTTAAACCCAGAAATTTCTCAGACTGACTATTATGAATTTTGAGGTAGCTTCAATCACGTTGTTTACATATCCTTAATTGTAATTATTTTTTCAGATTAGGGTTTTTCAATTATTTTTTCATGATGTTTTGTTCTAAGTAGCACACCTGTAAAAGGAGAGTCGGGGAGTACCACTGCTGTAAGGACAAAAAGACTGGGGGGCTGTAAAGGAGAGGAGGCTGTGGTCTGTTGCTTAAGGCATTTTCCTAGGGAATAAGGACTCTGGACTGAGGAAAGTATCGAAGACAGCTTTCTCCCAGTCTGCATGAAGACTGGTAACTGTGAGCTGGGTGATGAGACACTGTGACTGCTTCTTACGTCTCTAAATTCAGAGTGACCGTCGCTTCTGTTTGGATGGGATGGATTACTGTAGGAGGGGGCTGCCCGTTCCGAATCACGATGTGCAGCACCGTCATCTGGAGCTAAGTCCTAAAGCCTTGAAGAGAAAGTGGGCTTAAGATAAACTCTTTTCTGTTTCCAAAGAGCTATTTCAGATGGCATTCTGCTCCGAGCCTGGCTAATTTGAGGCTCTTGGAGGCTCTGTGTATCAGAGAGGCAGTTTAAATACCAGACACCACCGGTAGGTTCCTTCAGAAAAGTTCAGTATTGCAACAAAGAATGACATGAGACTTGACTCAGTAATAAGGAAGTTTTTGACACGTGATTCTCACGTGAATCTGGTGGCTTCAACAGAAGGACATGCAGGTCGTATAAAAACAAACAAACAAAAAGTTGCCTGTGAGGAGTCTACAGTCCTCTGTTTCTGATCTCCAGTCTGGTTTACCAACTTAGCATGAATTTTCTTATGAAAGAGAAAGTAAAATTATTGTTGGAAAGTGCCTTCATTCTTAAATTAGGGGAATCCCCTAGTAGGAAAAGGCAATGATATTTTGCACTGTTGGGTAGGAATTTTCTCCTGATAAGAACTATCCCCGTTTTTTGTCAAGAAAGCTAATATAAATATATTTTGTAATAGGGAAGAATATAGCCAGGTGTATGATAAGTAAATAATCTCACTTAAATGAGCTTATTTTGGAATACCATGCATGTTGTCAGCTCTGATGTTAAGAGCCTAAAAATCCCCTATTTTGAGACTACTGTTATACTAAAGATTTTTCTGGTCACAGTAGAATCAGAATCCGTTCTGAGGTGTTTGAGGCTGATAGTTTATATTTGTTTATCTAAAACAATGATTATACACTATGTAGTACACTGACAGTAATATGTTGCCATGAGAGAGCAAAAGGATAGTGTATAAAAACCAAAAGGATTTGCAAAACTAATCTAATCCAAAACTTTAAAAAAAAAATTCTAAATGGAAAAAGAAATTAAAAAACTTTGCAGTCAATTAGTCGAAATGTAGATTCTGGCTTCTTAATCAGAAGCTTTACTTCTGTATCTTTTTGCTGTGGAAATTTCTTGTTTAATGTAAAAATTTGTATAAATTATCTTCGTATTTTTATGCGATGTCACTGTAGACATTTCAAATATTAAAGCAAATTCTTGCTTGAAATGTCTTTAGAATCACCTTAGAGTTTTGGAAATGCTAAACTTTGGAAGGTTAACATCACATTTTCTCTAGGGATCGTAGAACATTCTTCTGGTAATGTTTAGTTTTTAATAATGTGTTAATATGAAACTCTTCGTGTCCAATATTAATATTTCCACTTGAACATAGATAAAGAAATCTGTCTAGATAAAGAAAAGCATTGGTCAAAGTACATAAAATTTTATGGTATGAATTACTGAACTGTATTCCTTGGAATAGTTGCTATGGAAATTCTTTTTTCTTGCTGGGTTTTTGTTATGTATGCAATGAGGCATTTAAATAACAGAAGGAATTACAGAGAAAGTTTGAAAAATAGAAGTAAACCTTTTAGTGGAAGTATTCAGAATAATCACTGAATTCTAGGTTGCCTAGCACTGTCCCATTCCTTTTTGCTCTGTCTATTCTGTTCACAAATTGACGATACACTTCAGTGTTAGTGGTATAATAGGTTATTTTCCAGGAAAATTTGGCTAAACAGAATGAACAGGCCATATTAGATACTGGCTTTATAGCTAGTGTTTTTATATCTGCCTCTCCAAAGCTAGGAAGAATAAAGTTGTTCTTGACCCAACACAAGGAGTAGGCTTCGAGGACCAGGTCTCCCCTCAAGCTCAGTAGTGCAGCAGTTGCTTCCCTGGCCTTTAAAATGAATGGATCTAAGTCAAATGTCCTCAGTAATGCGTATTTCTTCGTATATAAATTGTTTTCTTTCCCTGAATCAGATCTTAAAACATTATGAGCTTTCTAGACCAAAGTTAATAAACAAAGATCTGACACTGTAATTTAACAGTGATTATTGTTCATATCGCTGGTTCTAAAATGTGAGATGTTGTAACTAGGGAGAAATTTCTTCTGATTATTGTGAAGGATTATGTGAAATCCGTAATTCAGTTCTGCTGAGTGTATCATGCACAATCAGCTTAATATTATAAAAGAGGACGAGAATGAATCAAAATCTGCTTTCCCATTTCTTTGGGTTTTGGTAGGTACAGAATTAACTTTATTTTCAAACACTTAAATGTACCATGTTCAGTGTATACATAACTTTAAAACAAACAAACAAAAATACAATGATGATAATCAGAAACTGTCAACAGAAAGTAACTTATGTCTTTTAAATACTGTATTCATGGGAAAAGGTTTTAGAAAAGTTTTTGAGAGCTACTAAGAGAAGAAAGAATTGGGACAAGTCATCTGAAAAACCAAATTTAGAAATATTCTCCAAAGGTTATTAATAAAGCAATGAGATGTCCATACAATAGAAAGGGAATGGGAAACAGGAAAAAAAAAAAAAAAAAAAAAAAGAAAAAATTTATTGTCTTCAAAAAGATTAAGGGGTAAATCATGCTGGAGAATTTTTGGTGCTTTAGTCACCGTGCAGTCATCATCAAACTTACATAATAGGAACTCGAATCTTTTTCCCATTGAAGGCAATAGAGAAAATTGCTAATGGTTTCAATAAAACAGGTTTGGAGCCCATATCATGGTCTGTAAGGGGAGAAAAAAATCCCCACTCTTCTAAGATGCCTTTGTGTCTGACACACTCTTTTGAATTGCCAAACTACTGATGAATGCTATCTTAACCTGCAGCACTCAGGATTATAATTATAACTTAAATGTGGTGGATTGACTGCAGTACCAGGAAGTATAGCTTAAAAAGAAAACTAAAGTTATTTCAAATAATCTGAAGAATGATATCATGTGAGATTTGAGTCTCAGGTTTGTCATTAGGGTCATGATAAAAAGTCTGAAAAAAATCCAATTAAAGTCTGGTTAGTCTTTGAAATTTGTATACTATGTAAGTGGTCAGATTTTTTGAATTTTATTTTGCCAAGGTTTTTAATGAATCTACTGAGATGGCATAGCTCAGAAGATTAATAAATTGTATGCATTGTTTCAGTTATTGCTGGTAAATTGGTAATTTATTAAAAAGTGATACATTTAAAAGAAAAAGAGAGTGTCCCAGAACAAGTATAGTTTCCAATTTTCTGGTACTTTTATGTTGATTTTACTAGTGGAATGTTATCAGAAAAGTAATTGGTGCTAGATTTCTCTGTTATGAAAAAAATATTGAATATTAGAGAAGCTGAGTTATACAAAGGTTTAGATGTTTAGAATGTCTGAAATGTAATGAAAAGTAATCCTAATATAGCCTTCCTTTATTTTCTGGATGAATGAGATGCTGGTCACTGCAAGTGACCAAGTCCTCTTACTTTGAGTACACCAAAGTTTCATTCTAAATTTTACATATTCTATTTTCTTGCATAATACAATACCTGTATAGCTATATGGTTCTGAAATCATAATGTTGAACGTCTCACAATCACAAAATTATTTTTTCAGTTCTTTGGTGAACTGGAGGAAACACTATATTTGTTTATTGCAAGGAAAGGGAATGGCACAGATGAGGTGACATCTTGAAGTTACTAAAAAACCCTAAAGCTGAAGAAGGATTTGCAACAAAATTTTGTGACTTCTAATCCAGTTCTGTGTCAGTTACACCTTAAAGTGTCTAACATATGCCCAGAAGGAAAATTATCTATGCTAGAGCTTGCTCTCAAAAGGTCTCTGACAAAACGAGAAGGGAAGTGTGAGGTGTATGTGTTGTTCTGCTAGTAACAGCTCACTGCAAGTTTCTGACTTTGGTCAGGACGAGGGATCCCAGTCTGGGATGCATCTTTGCGTGCGGGTGCTGTAGAGTGCATGCTGTACAGATAGTCATCACGAATTATTTGACTTCTGTCTACGATGACTTCCATCTACAAGTAGGTTGTCTTGATCTTGCTATAGTTGCAGCAACCTCCTATTAATAGGGTAAGCTAATATTCTTCCTGGCTGAAAAGTTGGGGCACCATTGAACTGAACAGTCATAGAAAAGTGGAGTTATTTTCTTGGATGCAGTCACTGCCATTATTGCAAAATTCTGTGTTAATCAACACAATTTAGTGAATTGCATCGCTAGCATCCAAAACGGTCACTTTCTTTAGACAACCAGGCTCATTGGTGTAATCTGTAGGATGGATACTTTACGAGTGATGGTCCCAGAAGGACTTTATAAACAACCGCTACTTCACTGGGAGGTGATATCCTGTGATGACTGGCATTAGTGGTATAATTCAAAGTTACATATTAGTGTGGAGGTTCTGCAGTGAAATAAATGTTCCTGAAAGGTCAAATTGAATGTATTCAGTCAGGTCTGGCCCTGTTCCCAGATTTTATGAATGAAAACATAATATTGGGCTTGTAAAATCATATCCTTTCTCTTTTAGTGGAAAGTAGCCCTTTTAGCATACTTCCTTTAGAATTTGTAGCTGCTTGTGTAATCTGGTGTGAAAAATGAGATACTTTGCTGTTCTGTTTCGTTGGGTACAAGATTGTCTTCTGTGTGGTCCTTATTTCAGATGATTGCTTCTTTTGTGTTACATAGTGAATGCCATTATAACATTGTGGCATGACTAAGCATATGTGTATCCATGGCTGATACTCAAGTTCTTTCCATCCAAAACCTTTTTCGGATGTCTCCTTGATACCTAAGTCCTAGGCTTCCATAGTTAGAAAAGGAGAACAAAAACCCAGCAGATACATTGGGAAAAATTCATACATTTTGCTGCAGTACAAGAAAATGACTCTGTAGTTTCTGTAGGAGTTACACAGCATAAGGCAAAGCTGAAGTGGTTTATAATACTAGAGTCCTAAGTGAAATATATATATATTTTACCTTGGTTTGTTCTGCTTATTATTTTATGAAGCTTAGCTTTTTTTTTTCCCCCCTAAGACCTTTAATGAAAAATCTCAAAAATCATAATGTAGCTGTCAATGGGAACTTAGCTTTTCATTTAGCTTTTCTAGAGTTGCTGGCATATTTTAACTACTCTTCCCTTCCCATTATACCTTCTAAAGTAAATAGTCATTAGAGAAGCTGACTCTATATTTTACTTATAATCTGGTTTTGAGCATTTTATCATGTACAAACTACCTGAATTACCCATGGAGCCAATACCTAGGTTATAAAAAAAAAAGTAGTTGCTTACAAAATCAAGCTATGACACCAGTATGAAGGCAAGTGTGTGTTTGGTGCCTGGAGGATTCCACTATGGCTGGTGAAGTCATTAATCAAATATAATTCCTTGTTTTCTTGATAAAGATGAAACTGTTAAGGTAATATGTCTGTCTGAAGTATGACATTTTCAAACACTCTTTGTAGGTTCTGTTTTTACGTGCTCTTTCACATGGATTATGCTGAACCGTGACAGTAAGCCAGAACACATTTCAAGATGAGATTCAAGGGATAAGATGTAATCACCCAGCTGGCAGATGGCACTACTCGTTTTCTAGATGGGAAGTGGTGTTACACTTTTGGTCTGAAAATGGTAGAAATTGTCATAACTTGGGACTGTTGCTTGGGCAAACATATTCATCCAACAAGCTGAACTTTATATTGTGGTATGACCACGCAGACAGGTGCTAGTGTTTCTAAACCATGTTGGGACCAGGCATAGATCCTATTCTGCTGAACTGAAATGTAAACCGTGCCATAACTGTTCAATATTCAGTACTTGCTACCATTTGTACAAAGGAACAAAAGGTTGTTTTCCTCCTTCTCGCTCTCTCCTTCAACCAGGTTCTTTTTGGAAGTATGTTTTTTCCTTTTCTGTTTTACACCACAAGGGAAGAATAAGAGTTCAATAAATGGAGATTTCAGTGATTTGAGGTGGAAGAACGCTATGCGTTGTACTTTGTTTTAGTGAAATTGGAAGTGCCATTCAGCCTTATCTGGAAATTCCATCCAGCGCTCTCAGGTTCATGAGTTATAGTGTTGCATTGAGCAGAAACAATGTTATACGTGGAAAAGCGTTATTGTGCCCTTCAATTACTGTATGTGAGCCTGAGACAAATTATGTAGTTTTTCAGCTGAAGTAATGAAGCCCTTGGTGATGCAAGTGATGATAATTTAAATACTTTTGGTTAAATATTGGGAAGCATATATGTCTTCAAAGAACTAACAAAGTCCTCCAAAACATATATGCTGTTGTCTGGAGGAGGATATGCAGACCAGAAGATACGCAAATATTGGATTTAAAGGTAATTTGTGTAAACTGATGATCTAACACAGCTAATAATTGGAACTTACGTATGTGCTGGCATATAGGAAAAACTAATTAACCACTCGTGCCTAATGGTGCATAATAGGAAATGGTAACTTACAGGCAAATGCATGAAGAACTCATCAGATGCTTGTAAACAGGAGCCATGATTCAGATTTTTTGGATTCAGGCTGCTGTATAGTTAGATGCCAAAATGTTCTGTTGGATCAGCAATGTGCAGTGTTAAGCTTTCTGTGTACTACACAAAAAAATCCTGTGTAACAAATCCCATTTCAGCTTGAATTGTGTGGCTTGGCAAGTCTGAGCGAGTCAGGTCCGTGTAAGAGGTGAGATTAGAAATGGACTGTGGCGCTATCAGTTCTGGATAACCAGTAGACTGGCTGGAAAACCAGTAGACACTGGAAAGCTGAAAGTGGACAGTGGGAAAGGCAAGTAAGGTGTGGAACCTCCCGAAACAACATCGCTTTGTTAGAATTGAAATCACTTTGAAATTTTGTTGACCAGCAGTCATAGGGAATTTCTGGCTTTGAATGCAAAAATAGTCGTGCGTGAAAAGATTTGTATAAAATTTTAAAGCTCTTATGTGTAATGTTATGTTTAAACACTTTAGTAACTGCCACATTTGAGGAGAAGAGTTAGACAGTATATAAATGCTTGCTAAATGAGTTAGTGCTCCTTCTTGTTTAACAATGAAAGGTGCAAAAATGATGAATTGTCTCTTATATTAGAAAGTTGGCTTTGTACAGTTTTGTATTCCTAATAAAACTTATCCATATATTATGTTCTTCTGTGGTGAATGTGGAAATTAAGAGTAACTTGTCAAATTGATCTTTTTAATTTCAGGAAGAACTATACATGCTTTTCTTTTTCTTTTACCTAGAAGGAATAACTTGAATTTCCTAGGTTATTCTAAAGTACACTTACTTTTTTCTTTGTTTGTTTGTTTTATATTTGGGGAGGGAGTAAGAATAAAGAAAAAGAGGAAATAATTCCTAAACCAGCAACAATCTTTCAGCCATAGAAATATATTCATATTATCTCGCAAGAAGATGAATTAAATATTTAGTATATAACTGTAGATTTCCTTACATTTTTAGTTGTAATTTTAAGCTGTAGTTTACAACAACAGTAGAAAATTATACTATGGTCCTTTGAGACAGTATAATTTATGAGATGTATTTGTAGTTAGGCAGCTGGTAAGGACAGGATATGAAAAGGAAAAATCATAGCCATAGGGAATTGAAGTGACAAAGGAGACAATTTATGTGATTCAAACAGGATGGTGTAAAAGGTTGTTTCAGAGAGCAAGGTCAACTGTGTACAAAGCTGATTCTGAAAATGTTACATTTAAATTAAGTAAGCTTATTTTAATGGAACTAGAAGTAGCTGGGTCCTTACAGGGTATGGCTTTTATCTGGCCAGGATAAGCTGAGCTACTTCTCATTCCTCTGTTACTTGCTGGTAAAATGCAACAGATTGTCTTAAGGCATTCTAAGAGAATGGAACTGTACATGATGGATAGATAAGTCTGAATGAAAGCAAGACACAGCAGTGGTGATTAGGACATTGATTGTATCAAGAACATTTAAGAAATTGTCATTTTTTTCGCTCTTAGGCACTTGTCTCACTGATGACAGGATCAAAATTAATTCCACAAAATAATCTCTCTTGATTTCATGCTTTCTTCTCAGGCATGAATACTGTGTTTCTAAAAGAAATATGTAGCATCAAAAATGTTAATGGAAAGAGATAAGTTTGTGGCTCCCAATCTGAAGAGAATTGTATAGAAATTGCAAAAGGTGACATTGTAACTATAAAAGTGAAGATGAATGCTGAAGGTCTGTTCCCTTTAGGTCATCGTATTCTTGGAGGCAATGCTCCTTCTGTCCTGAGATGAGTACAAATGAGGGGAAATGTCATAAATTATGCCAGCCTTCCCAAATAAGTGCTATCAAGATGTCTGATAATGTGAGATACTTAACATAATGGCACTATTTGATCTTCTTGAACTCAGGCTTTGAATGTGATATTTCAGTGGCAATAGAAACAAAATGGTAAACTTTTCCTCTCTGTAATTTTTACTTTTTATTATTATTTTGGTAGGAAAAAGAATAAGTAAGTTGAGTTGTCTAACTCAGTTTAAAATACTCCACACATATGTATTTCTGCGATATTCCTGGCAAAAGTCTCTGGCCCATAAATCTTATTTCCAGGATTTTGATTTTTAGCAAATACTACCTTAAATTACCCCATATAGTTATAGATTTCAAACCTGTGTTTCTGTAAACAAATTTTGCTACACAGAGGTAGGCAAGATAATGGTAGATTTCTGGGATTAGCATTTTGTATCATTGAGGAATATACTGTATAACATGGCTTGAATTTTGCATACGTTAATAGGTTAGATTCGTTTATGGATTTGATTAAATGTGCTCTTTGTTGTGATGCATTATATTGTTGCAAGACTTACATAGCTAAGATTTATCTTCAGTTAATATTTTAATTTAATTGGCTTACTTGCAATAAACTAGTGAAATTATGTAGAACTAATTTGTTCTCCCAAAATTGCGTCAGTGGTTACCAATCCTTGCTCAAAAGTTTCCTTATGATGCCAACTGTGTGGTGATGTTCCCAAATTCATATCTAGCTCTTATACAACAAGGAATTTCAAAGTTATGGAAGGTTCAATATTTCAAATTCACGATGAACTTCTAGGGGAAGCTGAAGAAGTGGTTCTAATGGAACAATACAAAGAACAAAATGGATTAAGAACCAGTAAATTTCTGATGCTACTGCTCTTGGAAAGTTTTAATGTCATAGATGCTGTCACGAGCGATAACTTAAGGGAGAGATAACAAAAGAGATAAATAAAAAGAAATGGATGGAATTTTGTTGTAATTTTTCTGGCATTTATACTACAGTCCTTTTTGTAATAAAGCTGGGGTTGGTAAGTTATCTGGGCATTGCACAAGCTATTTTTCTTTAGTAGCAATTAAACATGTAAGCACTTTAACAGAATGAAAGAAAATAGGAACAGAAAAGCTGGGGATAATTTGATGTGGTTTCATAATATGATCTCATAGATTATTAATTTTTCCCCCACTGTGAGAGTTTAAGAATGGGTTTTTTTTGTGTGTGCTGGAAAAATTAGAACAGTAGTAGTTTATTGATATCTTTTTGATTATAGTGTATTTTATATGTTGGGAGTTTTTTAGAGTTAAGTTGTAGAAAAAAAAATAGCATATACTTTTGAAACAGTTTATTAAAAAGAAATTGGGGGGGTTAATTTGGTAATAATTTTGTATTTGGAGAAAAGCAATGTCTTTTATACTGACGTTATAGTAGATGACAAATGAAAGACAATTGCAAGAGTCATCCAGAGATGAAGTGGAATATTTATTGCTAAGGCATCTATTTTGATTTGTCAGATTATAGAATCATAGAATCATAGTTTGGTTTGGAAGGGACCTTTAAAGGTCATCTACTCCAGACCCCCTGCAATGAGTAGGAACATCTTCAACTAGATCAGGTTGCTCAGAGCCCTGTCCAACCTGACCTTGAATGATTCCAGGGGTGGGACATCTGCAGCCCCTGTGGACAACCTGTGCCAGTGTTTCACCACCCTCATTGTAAAAAATTTCTTCCTTATAGCTAGTCTGAATCTACCCTCTTTCAGTTTAAAACCCTTACCCCTTGTCCTATCGCAACAGGCCCTGCTAAAAAGTCTGTTCCCATCTTTCTTATAAGGGCCCTTTAAGTGCTGAAAGGCCTCAATAAGGTCTCCCCAGAGCCTTCTCTTCTCCAGGCTGAACAACCCCAACTCTCTCAGCCTGTCTTCATAGCAGAGGTGTTCCAGCCCTCTGATCATTTTTGTGGCCCTCCTCTGGACCTGCTCCAACAGGTCCATGTCTTTCCTGTGCTGAGGACTCCACAGCTGAACGCAGTACTGCAGGTGGGGTCTCACCAGCGCGGAGCAAAGGGGCAGAGTCCCCTCCCTCGACCTGCTGGTCACGCTGCTTGTGATGCAGCCCAGGATACGGTTGGCTTTCTGGGCTGCAAGCGCACATTGCCGGGTCATGTCCAGCTTTTCATCCACCAGTACCCCCAAGTCCTTCTCCTCAGGGCTGCTCTCAATCCCTTCATCCCCCAGCCTGTATTAATACTGAGGGCTGCCCCAACCCAGGTGCAGGACCTTGCACTTGGCCTTGTTGAACCTCATGAGGTTCACATGGGCCCACATCTCATGCTTGTCCAGGTCCCTCTGGATGGCATCCCATCCCTCAGGCATGTCAACCACACCACTCAGCTTGGTGTCGTCTGCAAACTTGCTGAGGGTGCACTCGATCCCACTGTCTATGTCATTGATGAAGATATTAAACAGTACTATTATATTATTTTCAGATACTGTAGTGGGATACTTCTCTATCTATAACACACAGAAATGGAAAAAAAAGTTTCAAAAGGAAAGTATTTTCTTAATAGTATCTCGTTTCAGAAGAGTTTGCCATTACTGTGTTAAAAAATTTAATTGCTGGTATGAATGTTTGAGTTCCTTTCTGTGATCTAAGGAAGTAATTAAATGCTGTTAAATAGAATCCTATTTCTTGAAATGAGTTCACTTTCTTTTGAATTTTCTCATTAGCTACTATCTTACCGTTAAGTAATTGTGCAAGATCATCGTGGATTAAAAGTAGTATAGAGGATTTAAACCTACATTGCTTCTTTTGAGAATGTGTGAACTATTGAGGGTATTTTAAAAGCTGGGACTAGAGAAGGGAAGAAGTGCAGAAAAAAAAATGTGAATATTTGATTGAATATGACATTTTACTGTCCAACTAAAATGATAGTAAGGAACTGATCGACCTGAAACGGACTAACAAGTGGTCTTTATATTTTGTTGCTGAAACGAGGCACAGGGGAGAGAAGGGGACGTGTGTTACCTCTATGGACATGACAAAGAAAAGGGTCCTTGTTTTGCCTAGTAAATAGGTCATGTACACATCTACATGGTCTACATGTATGTTGTCGCTGATGTGTTTTCTATCTCTTTCGGCACCAATAGCCCACAGAGTGTTGTCTGAACCTCCCTCTTGACTTCTAGTGGTGTGAGAGGCATTGAAAGCAGTACCACTGTGTCGCTGCCTTTTAGATACTGAAGAAGAAAGTCTTACCACCAGTTCAACACTTGACTTATTCTCTGTGTCTGTCATTCTCAGTACTGATTCCTCACTTCCAGGAACATTGTAGATCTATGATATGAAGTCATTTTCTTGAGTGCCTATGTGCTAAGCTGAATGATTCCTCTATGCACCTCTTTTAGTAAATGAAGCTGCTCATGCTTGAAAGGCAAATTGGAGCTGTCATCTCTGTGTTTACCCTCACTATCTACTGGGTTACTCGATTCCTGGTCTACCTTGTCAGGGCAAAGCTATTCCTGCTGTAATAGCTTGGCACCATGTGCCCTGGTTATTCTGTCACACAAGAAGAGCAAAGGGAGTAGATTTATCTCACTGCAAAAAGTTGACCCAATCTTTTATTCTTATTATATTTTGCTGGACTACCCTCCAAGCCTCAGACAGCCTGCAGCTCAGGGGCTTCAGGTCAATCTGTTAGGATTTGTTTGTTTGTTTTGTGTTTTTTTTTTCCCTTCCTTTCCTTTTCATGAATGTATTGACTTAATTTATGAGCTGATGTAAACTTCTAGCATCTGTAGTACCCTATGACAAGGAGTTCCAAAACCTTTGCTGGTAACTTAACATGTAGGGTTTTTGTTTGACTCTTTCTTTCTTTCTTTCATTGAAAGAGACAAAAGCAAAAGATTGTTTCACTTTATCCATGATAGTTCAGGTTTTGTTGGCTATATTCCCCCTCAGTCTTTTCTTCTGCATAATGAAGATTTTTAATCTATTTAGTTGTTCCTTGACGTCCTTGGTCATCCTTGTTACCACTGTATTTCTCAGTTCTATAAATAGTATTCATGATATGGGTTTATAATGGCATAATGGTGTTTTCTGTTTTATTCTCTTTCCATTTCAGAATAATTCCTCACTTCATTTTTGGTTGCTACTGTGTTAAGCTGGCATTTACATAAAGCTATTACAATTCACAGATTGCATTCCTGGGTATTAATAACCAATTTAGAGTCCATCGTTATGTATGTAATCAGGATCCTGGTCCTTTTTCCTGGTTTTTATCACTTTACATTTATCAAAGTTAAATTTCATCTATCTTTTTCATCGCCATTTTAAGAACTTCAAAGCAATTCTGCTCTATTGTTCTTGTTTGGTTGGAAGGAAGGAGAAAGGGAGAAGCAGCTAAGTGATGGGATTATGTGGGTTGGCATTTTGCACTTCAGTAGATGTTGTATTCAGTCCTAAGATCGGTTAATTTATTGTCAGTAACTAGGTTTCTCAGAAACATAAGAGGAGGGGGAAAGGACATGAAAGTAAAGGAAAATAATAAAGCTTGGATTGGACTATCTATCGTTTGTTTGAATTATAAAAGTATGGTGGATCAGGAAGGCAGCGTGAGATACAGAAGCAAGTCTGGAACCTGTAGCGGTATCAGAAACCTGATGCCTTCTTAAGAAGTAATGAATAGACACCCAAGAAGACATGTTATAACAGTGTTGGAAATGGACTTTTTCAGGCTATCAAAGACATAGGAAAATATGTTGCTATCCAACAAGCCTCCACAAAGTGCTAGTCCTGAGAGCAAGACCAAAGGAAAAGATCTACCCTGGAAGGACACGGTAGAAAGGAGATACAATTGTTCATAAATCCTTTTCATTTTGATTCTCTCTTTCTGAATTTTCTTTATTGTAATGGCCAAGCTGTGTTCTAATAAAATCTAGTTTTACTAATTCAAAGCCCTTGTAGTATTTTTGGTTCGCTTAATTGAAAGAAAAGCTACAAGTAGATCCAGGTCAAAGTAGTGGTTGATGTAGGGCCCAATTACAGTCACAGTGATGAATCTGAGAAATTCTCTCAATCTGTTAGCAATTGCAGATGTAGTCTAGACTGGCCACTAATTTTATTGGAACTGTCTTGTGTTCACTTGTGGTCATATCATGGATATCAGTAGCTAATTTTGAAAAAGGATTTTTCTAAAGATTTCTACAACAGTGACTGTAGAAGTTCTAGCTAGTATAGATAACATGGCTATATGTGTGACAATTGACTGACGAAAACTAGAAAATTGCAAATTTGGTTTGCTACTATGGTGGGGTTTTTTTGGTTTTTTTTGTTTTGTTTTGTTTTGTTTTTTTCCCCATATTTCAGATGTTGGTTAATAACACAAGTCTGAGGAAATAATTGTTTTTAAAAAAATAAGATTTTGGGCCTTTGAAAAGCACAATATTATTGAAAGGCCATTTATGTTCTGCAGGTGTTGCAGGTAATGTTGGCTTGGACTCCAAATTAATGCTCAGAGGACAACACAATTATATCTCAGACAAAAAGGAATGAATAAGACATGAAATGTATGAATAGGGAAGTCACAGAAGTAGTAGACTCTCATTTGTCCTTGGGATGATTTGTTCCTTCATGGATGAGGTGGGGAAAAAAATGTTTAGCTATGAGTACTACACAGAAAGCAAAAAATACGGACTGATGATAATACATTAAATAGTATGTTGCAAACTAGAGTATTAATAGAATTGCTGAGTAGACTAGAAGCAACCACATCTAGTCTGCTCTCAGACATTAGAAAGCTGGAGCTGCAGTGATAGGAATTATTTAAAAAAAATAGTATGGCACAGTGGAATTATGTGAAGACAAATAGGGAATTTAAAGTGGGATGTAAACATGTAGTAAAAAACAACTGAACAACAACAACAAAATAGCCACAAGGGACAAGCTTAGAGTGCTTTGTACATGGCAGCAGAACAAGTGATAGGATGCTACGGATTAGTGAGAGCAGGGGAATCACCTATTGAGTAGGTATTTGAATACAGTATATAAAACAAAAAACTACTCAGGCTGAAAGAATGAACATACCACGATCAGGAACAAATGGTGGTATTGGATACTTTCCATGCCTGTGCAATGAAAAGAAACGATGATGACACTTGCTGCTATTGAATTATCTTCTTCGTTTTCTTTAATTCTACTGTGAGGACCCTAGTAAAACCCAAGAACATTCATGCATCATTGTGATGGCTGGCAACATACGCTGAAGTTATTAGACATGGATGTGAGCCAAATAAAATAAATTTACTGTCTTGAAAACTGGCTTTTTTCATAGTAAGATATAAAGGAGGAAACTTTAAAATAATAGTATGCTTAGGAAATTAGCTACGATGATAGTAACTTTTTATGCTACTGCTCTGTATGTATAATGTAAATATTAGCTGTAACTAGATAGTTACCTTTCCATCTCTTGCTTCTGTAAGTAATCCCTTTAGCTAAAGCTGGAGAAACATTGCTTAAAACAAACCAACCCCAACGTGTTCATTTTTTACATCAAATAATTTTCTGTATTTTATGGGTAGTTTTAAAGAAATAGTGGATTGTACCAGTCAGTGCCAGTGGTTTCCAGCCGTGTGAATTATGTTGCCATGGAGCGTAAATGTCTAGATGTCACTGGCCTGTCTGACCTGTACTGGCACATTTGTAATTAGCAGGAACTCTTCAATCTGTATGCTTCTTATCTTAATGGAAAGTAGTGTTGTAGATTGTACGTGGTGTTCACTGCTAGAGTTCAAGGGTTCTGGAATTCAGTTTGACAAAAGCTGAATTTAGTTGTTGCTGGAGCATGTGAATTGGCTTCTCTGGAAACCTGGTTATTTGTTGGGTACCATAAAATGACCTTCAAAGTGTTCACATGGCTGTACAGGATTTTCTGAAGTGAAGCCAGATCCCATCCTTTGCTTTTGTTTTATCGAGTTTTTTTTATGTCTTGTGATGCATTTGAGGTTCAGTAGCAAGATTCTCCAGGTGCAATGCGGTAATAGTTTTATATTTTGACTGAACCAAGCATTCCCTCTACAACATTTTAAGCAGTATGTTTTCATACGTTGACAGAATGGCATGCTGGAAGGAAGAGATGCGATTAGTGTAATCACCTGCATAACATGCACTGTATCTTTTAATGAAGTCAGTCCTGTTTAAAGTAATCCTTACCTCTGAGGCAGTGAAGTTCTGAATTTAAAATAAGCAGTGATGGAAAATCCGTGTCAGGTTCTTGTAAATTGTTCCCCATAAATATTTTCCCTATTTAAAAATATTTTAGAAGCTGTTTATTTCTGTTAAGAACTTGTTTAATTTCAGCTGTCACTCACTAGATTTTAGTATATCTTGGCCTGGATTGAGGACTCTGTTACAATATTTTTTTTCTTTTAAGATCTCTAAATTTCTCTTAATTAAAAATCTATAAATCTGTGATACCAACAGTAATTTTGTAAGCCCCGTGTAATACTTTGTTAACAGATTCAAATGCCTACTTTTCCCATTGTTTTGTGAGAGGTTAATGTTGAATTGACAGCCTTACTCTGAGATCGTTCTCTCTTCAAATTTTAAGCAAAGGCGCAAGTTTTTTTCTGGAATGTCTTCAGTACTCCACATATTAAGGAAAAATAAGGAAAAATCAAAATTAGTCCAAATGTATAATAGATTAAAGAGAGGGGACAGATGCTAGGCGATCTGGTCTCTCTCTTTACATTTTTCCAAAGTTGTATGTAGGTTTTGGGAGAAACAGCTACTTTTTTTTTTTTTTTTTAAAGTTATTTTCATTAAGCATGTCATCTGCGCTGTTATGGCTTTGGATGTCATCTTTTACATTAGAAATGGTATGTGTTCTCTGATTGTCTGCATTACTTCTTTTTGAATAAAGGACTGTTCTGAATAGGAAACACAGACCTTTATTATCTTTAATTAAGTTAATTGATTTGAGAATATAATGGTGATGTGATTCTTATGCCACAATGTATTTCAGTATTTCTGAACTAATGAAACTACAGCAAATCCTGCAAACACACAGCTGGGGAAGATAAAAGTTTTTGGATATCGTCATGGATGGCTGTGTACACATTGTGCTTTATTTAAAACATCCATCAGCATAAGAATAACATCAGGAACAGTTTCAGTAATAAGAGATCAAGCAGAATTAAGCAATTTAGTTCTTATTCTTAAAATTTATTTCCATCATTACAGATTTTCACTTTGTCCTTTTTTTGGATTAGTGGAACAATGGTAAATAATTATGAAATGGTACATGTGACTTCTATCAGAATACAAGGCCTATTCTGAATGGATTTACTAGGGATAGAGCAACTTTCTTTAACATGTTTAAAGAAAGAGCAAATTTACTGGACACAAGGTTAGATGACAAATTTCTCTAAGATTTTTAGGAATTTCTCAGAGGCAACTGATGAACAGATTGACAAATGCAGATACCAGCAGCAAGACGATGTGTGCATCTAGAAGTTGGTGGGAATGTTCAGAAAGGTTATTAATGGCCCTTAATATTAATTGCCGAGGAAAATGTCAACTGTGCTCCCACAGGGCTTTGTTTGAAAACAATTCCGTTTAATGTGTTAATTATGGAGTTAGAAAATGGAACAGCTCCTTCTCCATAGTATGGAAGCTTGTAGACTTGACAAGGGCAGGGGGAGACTGTTGTCATCCAGTATGTCACGGTGAAATTGTACAAGCTTTGGGCTGCTTGTATATGTAGTTCAGATAACTGAAAGATTCAGTTCAGTGCAGGAAAATAGTGTTGCATCTGTAGGAACAAGAGCAAAAACCTCTTAATTAAAATAATTAATAGATAATTTAAAGCTTAATGGAGGAGAAAGATGCATAGAGATGATACTAGCAGTATTGCTATTGTAGTGAAACTAGCAGGAAAATAGTCTCCCTAAAAAGCCAACCAAACCAAAAAACCGCAAAAAACCCTAAAGCTTTGACTCTCCATAGGAAAAAAAGTAAATTGTTTCATTTGAAGGTAGCAGCGGTTGATCTTGTGGAATAAAGAGTTCTCTTTCAGAGAAATGAAGAAAAGCTGCAGGGAAATACAGAAGTGAGGTTAATTGTAGTTTCCAAGTATGAGGAATTGTAAATAGGATACTTTCAGTGAAAGGATGACCCCTACATGCAGAAGCAGAAGCTTGCAAAGTCACGGTTAGAGCCAAGTTCAAGAACTCTTTTTGAAGAACTTTTGGAATTTGAGATACAAATTCTGTGTTTCAAGGGGAGCAAACGTGTTAGTTTAAACCAAAGATGCTTAATACTTCTCTGCTCTTGTAAAATGTAAGCTGGTATTACTAATGCCAGTGTAATGCAGTGAATAAAAATAACAAGAGGTTAAATAGATTTAGTGAATAACAGTTGGGGTTTTTTTTCTGCAAGACATGAGATCAATGTTTCCTTAAGAAGGAACAGAACTTGAAAAAAGTTTTAAAAAGTTATGGTTTTATTACTAAAAAGGAGGGTCATTTATGTAAATTGATCATATCTACAGTAATCTAAATGTCTTATACGGGTCTTACTCTGCTATATGTAGAAATTTTCAGTCATTTGTGGGGAAAGATGATGGAGAGAGAATGCAGAGCATAGGATCTGCACCAAGGACCTGATTTAAAATAATTTGGTTTTCCTGGGCTTGCAATATGACCCTATGTGAACCAGCATCCCAGCAGCAGTAAGCTCAGAGGCTTTGATCATGTCCAGAACTCTGTGAGAAGACTTTTATTAGGAGGCACTGAAGAGCTGTGTGAATACAGAGAGATTTGTGGAAAAATCTTTGGTCGTACAGAAGTGACTTGGCAATCTTTTGCTGTGGCTTGGGCTCCCTTTCGGTATAGGTTTCTTAAAATCTTCACTTTCAGTAAGCATTTTAAGAAACTCCCCTACCTTGACAGTAAAAGTTATTTAGTGGACAAAAGCATGTTCTTATGAATAATACAATTTAAATCATTTGAATATAGGAATTTTATGTATGGCTGCTTAAAACAGCTTTCAAACATTTTCATTGCTTACTCATCTTGGAGTATATTACCTTTCACATCAAGCAATTCTACTCCTAATGTTTGTTAGAGCAAACAAATGTGAATCTCCCTCTCTCTTTCATCCTTCCTACTGATAGCCCTCTCCAAATCACCAGGTTACTCATGGAGAAGCAACTATTAGATTTTTAGGTGTTTTAAGAATTAGGTATTGTATCTAACATCCTCCTAGAGTGAGGATCTTCTGCGTAGCAAACTCCACCTGAGAGTTGAATTCATAGTCCAGTTTCTTGTCCCAGTGTCCACGGGTTGTCCTCAGATTTGTATTATAGTTTGTCTAAACCTTCTGAAATGGCCCTCTGAGGGACTGGATGCAGCTCAAAGGTGTGCTGGACCAAATGAGATGTAGGTTTGTACAACCACTGCCACATTGTGGTACCACGTTCCTCAGGAGCAACTCAGGCAATACGGATGTGAGAGTCCAAACAGATAGTCAATCTGTAGCTGTAGATGTGCGAGCCTTTAAAGTAGAATTATTTTTCTAAGCCATATAGTAGATAAAAACAATTTGGACATTGCACACAGCTAGGCTTTGCACAGAATTTTGAAGCATATTATCATTCGTTTTGGTTAAAGCAGAAGAGGAATCAGGTCGTGCGGGTGGGTGTAAGTGGAACCTTTCTGTTACGCTGACCCTTGCACTGCAGTTTGCACCTTCCCTGTGAGTTCCTTGTGGCCTTTTTGATTTCTGAAGGCAGTTTTCCCTTCCGGCTCAGTCAGGTCTTGGTGTAGGCAGTTGCCTCCAAGACTGAGCTGGTTAATGTGACTGAAAAGTGTGAATGACTCAACCATTGCCTTTTTATAGCTTTCCTGTTTCTGTGTCAGGGCACTGCATGGTCACCGTCCCACTGGCTTTGTTACCAAGGTAATCCTCCCCTTGTCAAGGCCTTTTTCCTCCTTACTTAATGGTTTATTGGCTAGAACCTGAGTTTGCATAATGAGCTGCTTCCATTTAAGAACTTTGTTTTGTTGAGGCCAGACCAGAATCTCAACCCAATGTGGAGGTGGAGGGTTAGCAGAAGGGGAGAGGGCTGTGAATCCAAAAGGAAGTTGAGAGCTTAGAAAAGCTCAAATTAAAAATTCTCTGCGTGGTTAAGCTTGGGAGTGGAGCCTAAAGGTTTATTTTGGCTTGTTTTTTCCTGCCTAAGTTTTAGGAAAGAAGAGAGGAGAGTCACATTTATGAAACAAAATGAACAAGTATGTCAAAAACTTGTTGTTCAAACATGCGGAGACAGATATTCCTCCAAACCATCCTGCTCCCTCTTTTTTTTTTTTTTTTTTTTTTTTTTAAATCTTTCTTTCATCTTTCTCCTTTTTTTAGGAAAGATGATGGGAACTGCCCATGTCAACTCTGATCGTTTCAGCCCAATCTGCTGGAGGCTGTACTGGGCTGTCATTGACTAACGATAGTTGCTTTTATCTGTAGAAAGGGAAGTTCTCTGTTCCCTTTTCCATTGCTCTTTTACTCCTCATTGTTAGTCTCTGTCCTCTTAGCATTTTCCCTTTATTTCCCTTCTTTGCAATTGTTATGCACTCATTCTTCTCTGTGTCCTTCTGTCTCTACTTGTATTCTTGTATTAGTAGAGACAGAGAACGGGCAAATGGATTGAGAATAGTGTTGGAAACCAGGCTCCCTTGAGTATCAGAGCTCTTGCAATTATGCTGCTCAGGTCAGATCACAAGGTATGTCTGCATTGCTCAATACTGCAGATAAACGTAAGGTAACAGCAGAATCTCAGCTATATATACCGCCAGGCATCACTGCTGTCCTCTGCCAGCCAGATCAGCCAAGTGGTGGGGTTTCTAGGACTGTGCGCGTTGCTAGTATTTCTAATGTCTGAGCTAGTTTGTCCGGTGCTCCAGCCTACCATGTACCCGTACGAGGTAATTCAGAGCCAGCTTGTGCATCTCTAATGTCACGCTGTTATACTCTGTAGGCATACTCAAGGATATAACCATTCAAGTATTTAGATTTCCAGCTCCCAGTGAAGCACATAAATGCATCTGTGAAGTCAGTCAGAATTTTTCTGTATCTGTCTCAAGAGATTGTGTATCCTGCTGTAAGGAATTCCATATTCTTCACATAAGTCTGTCTCTCTTTAGAGAGGTGTTTGTTTTGACATGGTTCTCAATCTAAGGATGCAAACCAAGAAAGCGCAGACTGTCTGTCGTTCAGTTTCTCAGTCATCTTAAACCAGTTTGTGTCCGTGCTGCTGCTGAAGAGGCAGTCCTGTCCTCCCCTTCACCTCTGCTGCCATATTCGGAGCTTTGCTTGTTGCTGGTGCTGTCATGCACGTGGCTCCGAAGTCAGGCAGGGAACTGAAAACTTGTTTTTCTTCTGTACAATTAGTTAGTGTTCAACCCGGTTATGTTCTTGATGGAATTCATAGCGCTGTTACAAAGTGCAGAGGATAGAAACATGCAGGAAGAGCTGAACTGGCCTCTCCACTGTGGAAGATCAGGCTGGTTTAAAGCATGTGTGGAAGTGCCCTGTTAGTCTGGACATGGGGACTGTAAGCTAACATGGTAATCGATGTGGGAGAATCGTCTGTAAAGCATGCTTTTTTTTTTTTTAATAGTCCATATAAATCCCTTGAAATATTAGGGCTATTATAAATTTAATATTTGGAAATGAGGGCTAAATTATTATTATTTTGTGTTTTGCCTCCTCTGAACTTACTGACTTTCTGCCTTGCTGGACATCTTTCTTTATCACCAATGAAGATCATTTTTTGCCTTCCAGTAACAAATATACTGTTGGAAGTACAGACTTGTGCTGCCAGTATTGCCAATCTAGTATTGCCACCAGATTAAGCCTACAGATTTGCTATGGATCAGGTAGAATACGTTTTTACTGTATTCAGTATGAAATGTTTAGCATCTGTCTTTCATGTCTGCAGTGTTCTGCATTGCAGATGTGAACTGGACTAACAGCTGGAGGCCTGTTCTAGGCTGGAAATGTTCATATTTCTAAAAAATTATCAGTTTGCTTCAGCAAATGTTGCTTTTGCTCATATAGAGTTGAAATATTTTTACTGTTACATTTAAGTTGCAGCCTAGAAATGAGATGCACTGTCACTTGTGAGCAGTTTCTGACAATCAGAATGCATATCTGTGTAAGTCGCAAGGAAAGTGGATCTATTGTAGAGAAAAACAATACATTATAGTGCGATAGACAAAAAAGTAATTTCATGTGCAGAATATTTTGGTTTTGTAGAAGGTTCCAAAAAGTAAAATCCTGCTGTGTGAAAAGGTTGGTGAAAAGGGTGGTTGTGGGGTTAGATTTTTGGTGACTGTTATGTTGATGAAGAATTCCACGTCAGTGGAATTTGGCTCTAATATAGGAATCCACT
Source organism: Gymnogyps californianus (assembly GCF_018139145.2). Taxonomy (NCBI): domain Eukaryota; kingdom Metazoa; phylum Chordata; class Aves; order Accipitriformes; family Cathartidae; genus Gymnogyps; species Gymnogyps californianus. The sequence continues at coordinate 4,169,454 of NC_059474.1, forward strand.
CTAATGATTTGTTGACTAAAGTAAATACTTATTTTCTTTACAGATAGGCTTTGAAGACAGAGTGCCTAAACAAATGTTCACATTGAATGATAGTTACCGGACTGGATAGAGATGTTTCTGTATTGCTGTATTTAGGAAAAACTAAAAGCTTAAAACAAGAGACAGATATATTTTGGCACATGCTCAAGGAAGAAAAAGCACAGTTAGGCAACAGAATTCCTTAAATATATTCTTGAATAAGTGTGGAGCTAGTTTCAGGATTAAGACTGCAATCATCTGTATACTTCTTTAGCAGTATTATCACAGTGCTATTAACGTACTTTTCTCATTTATTAATATCAGATTTCAAATTTGGACTTAATAATCACACTCTGCCAGTTGATAATATATGTGAACAACAGAGATTAAGTTTTACTGAAATTTTCTGCTAAAAATCTTTTCTTAACTCTGCAATCATAAAAACACCATGTGAATTTTAGTTCAATGAGATTTACCCCAAAGAACAATCAGTACGTGTTTCTAAATCACAGAGGTTGGAACTCAGACGGGAAACCTGATTTCACATTTTGAAGAAAGAATGGGTTATTTTCCAAGTATGTTGCTAAGTATTTAAAAAATGACAATAAATTGGAAACTCCAGGGGAAAGCAAAAAAATTAAGGCACTTAAGAAAATAGCAGATATCAGTCAACTCTAGAAGGTAATAGGAAAGGAGATCTTTTACTTATGGCTACTACTGTTTTCTTCTATCTGTCATAATACACTTTTATATAAAAAATGTTATGGGATGCCATTATCCTCTGCTCACACAGGTTATCTTCCTCACAGGTATTGCAGAACCCCAAGCCAAGTTTAAGCTATGAAGCAATTTATGTTTTCAGTCAAGTACTTAAAGCTAATTGTTTGGGGAATATCTGGTCAAAGATTCATAAGATATGGTTAGCATCCTTTCCTTTATCCAACTGAGCAGTCCCCGTTCACCTGTTCAGTCTAGGAAGATCATTGTAGAAATGGCAGGGAAGAAATATTCCATCTATTTGTATAGATACGCTTGGGCAGGTAACTTCTTTTTAGTCTTTTGTCATTTAAAATTGCTATTGTGACAGCAGCTGGTGAAATGTTGAGGAAAATGCACTAATTTGACTTTTTAATTTTACTTATTTGCTTTTGTGGTGTAGATTTTACTGCAAATGAAAAACTTTCTTATAGATTTTTAATAAGGCTTTTTCTTTGTAGTTGAAAGCGTTACTCACCCTTTCATACTGAATTTTGAAGGATATTTTTTCTATTTCTTAGTAAAGGTTGAAACTGAGGCAGTATTCAGATTGAAACAACTGATCATCCAGGTTATCTTTTGTGTCACCTGTATGATTGCCATCCACCGAAATGAATTTGCTTTTGTAGGCTTTGGACTATGTTACAGCTTTGAATATATTTTTGTATAATGAGAGGTGTATGTTTGAGTACCCATGTTAATAGTTAGTGAGGAAAAGTGTGCTTATTAAAAAGAAAGAAACTGTATTTGACACATTTAAAAGTAACATAACTCATAAATTATTGACTAGAATAATTGTCTACTTAAAACTTACTTTCTGAGTACAGAGGCCAACTGGAGGAGCAACCATCTTTATATAAAAAAGAAACAGGTTCGGAAAGACGATTAAACATTGTCTGTTGGAAAAATGAGGATAGCTCCCACATTAACCATGTTTACAGCAACTAGAAACTGTCTCGTAGTTTTCTTTAATCACATGTATGGGTGTTTTAAGCATTGTAAAACATGAAGCCTAATGATCTTTCGCAGAAGAGTGGAAAATGAATAATGGCAATTTTAGCACACACTAGATATTATCAGATAATTCTACTACCAAATGTTTGCAAATAAGAGAAGCTGAGGGTTGTTTTTATATGTGATTTATAAATACATTGATTAGGGGGTTCTGATACACCTCTCTTTTTGAGCAAGTATTTTAAGTTGTCTGCTAGTAACACAGTGAAAATCTTTTGCAGACTGTGAATGAATTTTGGGTAGACTTACTAGCCTGTTAATTTTGAGTGATAGTAATTAGTCAAGACATTCTCCTGAATAAAGCAGTAGAGCTTATTTTGTATATGCTAGATAATGTTGCTAAGTACTGAATATATACCTTATTGAATTAAGATTTATGAAGTGGATTGTTATTTAAGGAGCAATAGCTGAACTTCTGATTTTGTTCACTGAATTTTTTTTTTTTTTTTTTTTTTTTAATTACTGAAATTAGCTTGTCAGTTAAACATAGTTTTCTGGAGAAAACAATTTTAAATGTTTGGGATATTATATACAGAGGGCTTGATTTGAATCTCACGCAATGTACAAAGTGATATTATTGGTTTGTCTTTCTCTGCTAGAGTTCTCGTGGTGTTCTAAGTATATGGGACTTTTAATTTTTTATTTTAATTTTAAAATAAAGGGAAATATTTAAACCAGAATTATTTAAAATGAACATTTTTTTGTCAAATTTTTCTGTGTCTCCTTTTTTTTTTTATGGACAAGTTAGTTTACATGTGGCATTGCTTGTCACCAAATACTTACATCAGTTCCCAGCTCAATGAGGTGCATTGTATGTCTCCTACAACATGACAGCTGTATTTTTCTGTATCTGGAACTTCAAAAATGAAGTCAACTGTCTTGAAAATTTCATGAAAACCTGAAATGGCAAATAAAAAGACAGCAACTTGCTGTTGCCTTTGTTTTAGGCCTTGTTTAAGCTTTTAAGCCTAAGATGGTCTGGAGAATCCTTTTTGTTTTTAAATGAGTACTAGCATTTTTGGTGCAAAATTAAGAAATCCTGAATACTGTGGGGAAGTTTTACTCAAAAAGCTGAAGAAGCTTGTTGAATTTGTTGTATTCCATCTGTTGATGGGTTGACTTGGGTGGCTGCCAAGTGCCCACCAAGCTGCTCTCTCACTCTCTATCCTCAACAGGACAGGAGGAGAAAATAGGATGAAAACCTTGTAGGTGGAGATAAAGACAGGGCGATCATTTACCAGTTACCATCACAAGCAAAATAGACTTGACCTGGAGAAAATGAATTTAATTTATTGCTAATTAAAATAGAGATGGATTGTGAGAAAAAAAGGACAAAATTTAAAACACCTTCCCCCATCCTCACTTTTTTCCCAGTCTCAACTTCACTCCTGACTCTTCTACTTCCTTGCCTCTCCCGCCCCAAGCGGCACAGGGAGGATGGGGAATGGGGGTTGCAGTCAGTTCATAACGCTTCGTCTCTGCCACTCCTTCCTCACGCTTTCCCCCTGCTCCAGTGGGGGTCCTCTCCGTGGGCTGCAGTCCTTCAGGATAAACCTGCTCCTGCATGCACTCTCCATGGGATGCAGTTCCTTCAGGACATAATCATCTGCTGTGGTGTTGGGTCCCCGTGGCCTGCAGTAATATCTGCTCCGATGTGGTCCTCTATGGGCTGCAGGGAAATACCTGCCTCACCATGGTCTTCCCCACGGGCTGCAGGGGAACCTCTGCTCCAGTGCCTGGAGCACCTCCTCCCCCTTCTCCTTCTCTGACCTTGGAGTTTGTGGGATTGTTTCTTGCACTTTCTTTACCTCACTCCTCGCACTGCCAGGCAGCGTTTTTTCCTTTCTCAAACGTGTTTTCCCAGAGGCATCACCAGCATCGCTGATGGTCTCAGCTGTGTCCTGTGGTGGGTCCATGCTGTGTCCAGCATGCGGCAGCCCCTGGCCTCTTCTCACAGAGCTCACCTTGCAGCCCCCCCCCCCCCCCCCCCCCAAAACCTAGCCACGTACACCCAATACAATGTGGATGCAGCATGATAGGGTATCTATTCTTAAGAGGTATAGGAGAGAAAAAAATTCTGAATATAAAAGGTTAAGCACTCAGTGGATGTGGCAGTGGTGCACCTGGGAGTTCTTGGGAGTAGAGGAACACTGGCAAGATTATGGAGAAGTATTTTGTATGTGAACAGGAACAGCATATATGCTATTCTCTAAATAAATTATACGCACTATTTGGATATTATACTAATAATTTTCATGGATGTTGTGTAATTTTGTCTGTTCTAGGGAGTATGACTTCTGCAACGTCACCTATCATTTTGAAATGGGACCCCAAAAGTTTGGAAATCAGGACTCTCACAGTAGAGAGGCTATTGGAGCCACTCGTTACCCAGGCAAGTATCTTCGATTTGTTTTGCTTCTTCCTTCAGCCTGATGCTATATTTACTCATTGTACATAATTATCTTAATAATCTTTGATAATACAAACTTGAACAGTTTTTGTTCGTGATCTCTAGTGGAAAGCTCTGTTCAAACATGTTTAGAAGTTCTTGTTCTAAATAATTTATAGCCTCAAAGTATGAGCGGGAATACGGTAGCAACAACTATTTACTTATGTTTGTCTTTTAAAAGCAGTTTAGAAATTCATGAAACAGTCAGTTTAAGACAGGTATCTGACTCAGTACATACTCTTGGTTTGTTATTATACCATGAAAGACAGGTTCACATTAAAAACAAACAAAACCAACCAACCAAATTAAAGAAACTATTAAAACCTGTTTCATTTCATGCTGCGATCAATTAGGAGTGTATGCTCAACCAGTTATCTTTCAACTGAGTAAAATTTGCTAAGAGAAGCTAAAACATTTGTCCAGTGGTCTAAAAAGAGCAAGATGAAAGTGATGCTAGGTAACGTGTATAAAGTATATATTAGCGTTGTCCAGCTTTTAACCAGGTAGACCAGTTTCTTTATTGTCAGAGGAAATCTTTGTATATCTAGGCATATCACGTTTCCTGTGTCTGTACAAATTTACATGTGCTGTGAGTGCATGCACAGGGGCAGGAGCTGTGCGGTCCAGAGAAATATGGCAGTAGACATCAAACTTCTGTCGCCGTCAGTGCGATTTGCTGAGTCCGTGGCCTGGTGCCTTTCTGTCCCTGAGTTGCCATTAATAATGGGAAACTGGTTACATAATTTTATCCTAGTAAGCTTCAAGATGGATAGCTCCATTATTTAAAATACACACACAAGTAGTTTTTCTTCTAGGAATGCTCATTATATTAAAAATGAATGCCAGCTAACCCCATCTGTCCATCCACCTGTTACTAACAATTTTCTCATAGACATTGTGGATCTTGAGATTGGTCTGCTGGATAAAAATGTAGGCCTTCATTTGAGTCTGAGACCAGACGTGATGTTTTTGTTTTCAGAATAAAACAGGGATAAAATAGAAATTGCTACTTCTTTAATTTCCCCAAAATGATGTCTCTGTATGGTTCCTATGCTCCTTACAGTGAATCACTTCCCAAAGAAATTACACCTATTCGCCTTTCTTTGTTTTTGAAAAAAATTATGTTATCTTTCTACAAATTATTCTGGGCATGAAAGTCTCTAACAATGTACACAACTTTACAGACTCAAAGGCAAAGAGATATATGTTTCATTTCACATCACTGTTGATAACATGGTAATTAACTTTCATTATAAACCTTGATAATTTTGTTGTTGATATGGAAGACGGACTAAAATCCTGAATTCATTGTGATACTAACTGAAAATTAGGTTACGAGCTCTCTGTTATTCTGATCCTGGTGTTGGCGTAGTAAGTGAAGCTGATGTGAACCATGATCTGTTGTGAAAAGAGCAGATTATTGAGTCTTCTGTGAGTGAATTTCCTGTTTTCCTTTTACTTTCTTTTACTTTCCAGCACCTTGCCCAGAAGAGAATACATCAGCCAAGAAGTGAAAGTGTCATTGTAGTTTCTCAAGTTGCTTGGGTTAGCTTTTGGTTTAGCTAGATTTATGTTTGATAGCACGCCTCAACAAATATTAATAAAGAAATTACAAGTTGAACTACAGGACCTGGATTTCTTCCATGGTAGAAACTAAGGTGCCCGAGATCCTTACCTTTGTATTTTGATGAGGAACAATGTATTTCTATTTTAGCAGTATGTCAAGAAGACTAGAGAAAATAAAGTGCAGTCAAGAGGGGTAGAGAAATGTTGGGCTATTGTTTTATTCAACATTTATTAATATTTCCGTTCTGATTTCTTCATTTCGTAGGTTTCTAGATAGTATGGACATATAAAAAAGCCTTTTTGAACATATAATTTAATTTCTTGTATTAGAGAAATAAATAGCTTTACTTATTTTCCTCTACTTTGAATCCAATAAAGCATGTTTGACTAAAGCATGTTTTTGTGAGCCGCACAAACATAATCACGAAAGCTTCAAGTGATGAGAAGAGCTACCTTCAGATTGTTTATCTCTTGCATTTTTAGCTTAAGTTATTCAGCTGCTCTTTCTGTCTTTCTCAGATAAGTTGACGATCATCCCAGTTTAAAGACTTTTCTTTTTTCTAGCTAAAATTGCATATACAGTCTGGTCAAGTCAAGAATAGTATCTCATTTACCTCTGGGCTTAGATTGGAATCTGTATATGCAGTGACAAACTCCACAAGATAACGTGTGCACATTCCACATACGAAGATTTGGATCTCCTTCAAAAGTTTCAAAACACTTTCCTTCCTAAAGAGAACATCTAATTTGAAAGTTTATCTTGGCAAATAAATAAATACATAAATATTTAATCCCTGTTCAGTTTGAACTCTGAAGTCCACTGTAGTCATAAGAGCTGCCTAACACGGAAATCAGAGATGTGAAGTTTTTCCATAAGTCGTTAAAAATAGGTCACTGGATAGAAGAGAGAGATTTAATAGCCACAAAATGTAAAAGAACTGTGCTGCACAAGTTCCTGAGCAACCTTATCTGACTTTGGAGGCAGCCCTACTTTGACCAGGAGTTTGGAGTGGATGACATCCTGAGGTCCTGTACAGCCAAAATTTGTCTGATTCTGTGATTTCTAGCACCACCAAGACAAATCCATGTTTTATTTTGGCATTCACATTTGAATATTTAGAGTATCCTCTTGTTCTCCAAACTGTGTGTGATTTTGGAGAATGCTTGAAAAACCAGAAATGGTTGTACACAAGTCTTTGCGCTCCAAAAATGCTAATCAAGCCTTTTGTATCAGAGTGGGGGGGTAGGGGGGGATTTAGGTTCTCAACTCAGTGTATATATAGGCACATGAGTGACAGATTTTCAAATGGTGGTGCATCCACTGATTTCTACTGAAATTCTGGGGAGTAATACAGAAATGCAATGTGGATTTGAAAAAGAAGACCTCAGTGAGTCAGGAGAATGGTGTATTAAAACTGAATTTTAGACAAGCTCATTAGTGTTCCAGATGAGAAAATATGGATAACCTATGAATTGATTTAGAAGAAATTATAAGACAGGAAGGTTGTCTGAGCTGGAGGCAAAAAAAAAAAAAAAAAATCCATTAACTGATCATGAGAACGCATTAGAAATGACAGAATTGCATTTATTCTAGGAAGCCTTGAACTAGCAAACTAATTAAAACTTTCTCCGGCTGTCAGAGATGTAAGAGTATTGGAGCTTGCTGGGTACCCGTTTTCCCAGTGCTTGTTGGCATGTTTAAAGAGTAACAGATATGCCCTGCCACATGTCTTTTATCGCATTATCATCATTGAGATTTTGTAAGAAATGTGTGATTGAAAAATTTATTAGAATTTCTGTTCTCAACAATATTGAATTTAATAACTGAAATATGTTTCTTTTCTCTGGCTTCAATGTCACAATTAGCTAAAAGTATAAGGGAATTGTATTTATTGCTAGTTTTGTTTTCTCAGAGTTTATAACAGCTAACCTTTTTTTTTATGAATCTTGTAATTTTTAATTCTATGAAATTTTTATAAGGAAATGTGTAACTAAAATATATCTTCAAGGGTTAGTGCCTCTTATTCTCACCTTCATGCACAGTAACCAAAATGAATTACAGTTTTATTTGTTAGACCGTGGATGGTTTTCATAAGAAAAAAGAATTGCATTTCTAGGAAGGGCTTAACTGCCATTACATGATATTTTATGTGTAGCTGGAAAGTAGCACTTGTGGAGGTTGCCCATAGCGACTCAAGGGATATTTTCTGTTTGTTTGTTTGTTTGTTTCTAGTGGTTTTGTGTAATAATTAAATACAAATATGAATACAAGTTATGTATGTTAAGGAGAGAAAAAAAAACCCCAAACCAACCATAAACCAGCAACATCAATGCAATTGTTTTTTGGAAAAACACCAAAAATACTCATGTGTGAACACATGGATGAAAAGATGAGGGAGTTGTGTATAATTGTTGAAGATAAGATTTGCTCTTTTGATGAGATTTCAGTTTTCTAGTGTCAATCTGTGGTTCTTTTCGTTATTTTTTCCTACGTATTTTAAATAGCAGTGTGGCTGTTTTACAAATGTGCCTTTATTACCAGAGCCATGCAGCAGTTGTGCCTTTTGGGATCTTTAAATTTTTGGACTATTATGTATTATTACAGAATTCCAACAATAACACAAATAATGGTGAGTGTTCCTGTTGCAGATTTTTCATGACTGATTATGTTTTCCTTCAGTATGACACATTTTTGTCCTTTTAGATTTGCTGTGAAGACAATTCTGAATTGCAGTGCATGTTATGGTTTTTTTTTCCAGTAAATTTAAGATGCCCGTCACAGTAGCTTAGAATGAAACAATAGTATGTTGTAAGGCAGACAAAAATAATTGATTAATGATTTTGCATTTTTTTGTATATAGTATCACTCAGTAAAATTAAGTACCTGTATCTATAAAATAAACAAGTCCTTAGATAAAATTCCAAATAGTTCTAATTAGTGCAATTTATTTAGAAAATCATAATAATGACGTCTGATGTTATACTTCATGTACTTGTGCCTAATCTAATCCCTTGTGCAGTGTATTTGGAAAATGGACCGATTTCTATATCACCATGAGAAATATAAATATATTCCCAACCATTCCAGTTAATCGGATATTATTTATATTCAGTGAACCTTGTTTTTATGGCGTTTGAACCCTAAATCTGGTGCGCTAACTAATCTCCCTGGGAAATATATTGCTGATTACTATTGTCAGGGAGCTGCATCTGAACCACACCTATGCACGTACGCAGACGGCTTTCCTTCTGGAGGGTTTGTGAATGTGTATGCATGTTTCAAACAATTTTGAGAAAAGTTGAGTAACTGGTAATGGAACACTGTATGCCTGATACACGTTCCACTTGTTTTAGTAATTGCACAGAATTTTTGAGCAATTTCTCTGTTTGATAGCTGGATTGAGCTGCCTCAAGACAGACCTAAGGGAAAATGAATTATAAAGGCATATTTTTTTATCATTTGAGCTCAATTCAGCTGTACAATAGGGTCAATATTGGGGTTTTTTTGTTTTGGTTTTTTTTTTACTTGAATGGGACTGTTCTCCCAGTTGTGAAGTTAATTTCTGTTTAAGCTCTGTTTCTATCAGAACACTCCCACATCTGCGGTGTTTCTGGGAGTGCAGGAGGGTGGACTGTGCATCAGTCTGCTCTGGCATGGGCTAATTAGGCGCTGGCCATTCGTGTCAGGGAGTCAAAGCTGAATCCCATCAGAAAATGAATATGGACTTTTTCTTTTCTAACCGAAACTGAACTTGAAACATTATTTATGAAGTTATTCTGTTGAATAGGAACAGAATCCACCTTACTTTCTCCCACATTATGCTATGTATTACTTAAAATACTGAACTAAAAACTAGCAGGTGCCTATTTACTTCAGGGTGTTTTTTTAATCCACTAGATTCTGCAAGAAACATCTGCTGCATTCTGGCCATCACTGTTCCTTCTTTGCCATCGGATTCACTAACATCTGTGCCTCTCTGCCAGCTTTAGTTGGGATCTTCTCAGTATAGAGACTTTTTGTGCTGGCTGACAGAACCTTTAGCTAAATTTTCTCTTTTCTATTTTTATTCTCCCTTGCTTGAAAACTGTAGACTATTTATAGTATGTAGTGTCCTGTAAGGTCTGGACCTTGTCAGTCTATGCCTCCCAGTAATTTTATTTGCTGTTTAAAGGTGTTTATGTATGTGTTTGTACTTCTGAGTTTATGCATATGCAGGTTAGCATTTGCTGGGGGGAGAATGAAGACTCGGAGGGCTTTAGATCTCATCCGTTACTCCCATGTTCTGTTTTTATGGAATAATGGTGCTAAAACTCAGAGCAATGCAATACAATGGCTACTTTTTCTTCTCTTCTGCCACACAAGCCAATATGGAGACATGGTGAGAAAATTTGTTATGGGTGTATCATAGCTGGAAATGCAAGTTATGCTGGGAGTGTCATAGGTGTGCAGTAAATGGTGACTGAAAAAGCTTATGGCTAAAATGAACCTGCTCTACTGTGTAATTCTTTGTATTAAATGCTAGATTTTCCATCCATTGAGAAACTCTTCGATCTTGTTCATCGTTAGCAAATCATTAGTGGTTCAGGGTTGCCGGAAAGTGTTTTTGACTTTATGTGGTATGGACAAGACCATTTTCATCACGGTTTAACTTGAAAAAGCATTTACTGCTTTGACTCTTCAGTCTGACAGGTCTTGACAGTCTGACCTTATCAAGCAGGTTTGCTGTGTATGACATGAATATATCCAAGTGCAATGAGTAAGTTCTGAGAAGGAATTTGCTGGATGTCTTTGCAAATATAGTGAATAAATAAACTATCTGACTTGATGCAGTTGTGTACGTTGTGTCATGGCCTTGACTGTTATGTGAGCAGAAGATAGGTGCTCTTTCCCACCTACAGAGCTGATCTCTTCTCACAAATTGAGATCCATCTGTATTCCTGAAGTTGGACTCTCTGTTTGGGTTCAGGCTTCTGACATCTTCTCATCAAAGCCAAACCAAGAGAAGAGACACAGGGAATAAATATGTATCTAATGACAAGAAGACATAAACCATGTAGAAACATAGCTTTATGTAGACGGTGTGCACATTAATATAAGCCCTCAACCCCAAATCTCATTGCTTGGCTAGCAGGGATACCAGTTGTCCTTGCAAAGAACCTGAATTTTAACTTCAGGAGAGAGAACTGCTGAAAAGTTTCCCCCATCATGGAAGATTAGAGTGTAATTGTAATGGGACTCATGTCTTGACTGAAAAGAAATATAATGCATACACAACAAGAAAAGGCAGATAGCTGAGTATCAAGCTAAAGTAAACATTTCCAGTTGTGTCTGTGTTGCAAGAGGGAATGAATTGCAGTGGGGAGAGATCAGGGAAGGGGGGAGTTGGATGAATCTTTCCTATAAGCGTAGGGCATTCATCAGGGAAGAATTAGTACAAGCAATTGCGTAGCTGAAGCCTGGGAAAGTCCCTGGTACCGTCTTCATCCTGTCTACTGAAATAGTATAGCCTGGAGTTTTGAAACTTGTCTAGCCATTTTCCTAACCTTTTCTTGCATATGGTTTTCTTGCAACCGTTTCATGGAAGAGTTTTCAGAAAATGGTGTTCTTGCCTGGGATTTCCAAACTCTGAGCAAGAAGATCAAACTAATATGAATAATTATTGTAATACCTTTCTTCTCCTTGTGTCCTTGAAGATGTATAGCAAGATGCAGTGAAGCAGAGCTGAGCCTTTTTCTGTCCTCAAACATACAACTCAGCAAGTTCTTAACAATCCTGTTGATTTAATCGGGGTCATCGCTGTAGAAGGGGAACATCTAAAGGTTTTGAGGGAAAACTGGCTTTGGTTGCATTTTTAGTTGATTCTTTTCAGTTTGCTTGAAAAGCAGTTATGTGTTTTGTTTTTTTCAGAATATCTCATGAGCTACATGTCACTTCCAAAAATTCTCACAGTCAACAAATGTATTAGCAAATTACAGTCTTTTTGTTTTATGTCAAAAATGCTAATTAAAGCAGGATAGGTATATCAGCTTATGTTTTAAAAGATGATTGCATAGTTAATAGCTGGTGGCCTTGTTACAAAAGAAGTAATGGATTTTCATTTTGGCTGATAAGCAAATTCTTGTTGGTATCATAAACTTATACTTACTAAAAGTGTTTGACACATTTTTTCCAGTGGTTAAAATAAAAGACTTCAAAATTATTGCAGCACATATAACTGCTAATATGACAATTTATATAACTAGAATAGTTCTAAGTCTAGGATATTTTTGTAATGTAATTGAGTGCTTTAATGGGGGTTAGCTTGAAAAAAGTTTTTAATATCACCAAATGTGAGTCAAATATGTTAAAAATAAATAATGTCAGTCACGTACCATATGAGCAGGGCGTTGGTATGGTTTATTAAGCAGCAACTTCCAAATAGCTGTTATGATATCCAACTGAATGTGAGCTCATAGTAGCAAAAGATAATATGATCCTTAAGTGGATCAGCTGGTGGGTATAAAGTAAATTTAGTGAGGCAGTATTATTGTTATAACATAGCATTAATGAGATTATTATTGGAAGGATTCCCCATTCTCAAAAAAAATGTTGACAATTTGGAAGGAGATCAGAGAAGAATTATGTGAATGATTTGAGTTTTGTCTTTTAATGGCAGACTAAAGACTTTGGATGTATTTCATTTACATGCAGGATTATCAATAAGAAGTAATTGTCTTAAATTAACTGGCAGTATAGATTTTAAGACTATTTCTGGTAGCAGTTACAGTGTAAATAATATTCTAGAATTAATCTAAACTAAATTCAAATATGGGATTCACACCCTGAAACTACAACATCCCAACATTAAACTGATATTCAGCAGGAATTTTGAAGTAAGTGCTTACGGCAGTAGGCTGTAGTAAGTTAAGAGATACTATGATCTTAACCAGTACACATTTATGTATCAGCAAAAAGTTTTCTTGTAGTGAAGGGTTTTTTTAATCTGACAAAATCCTCTGGCTGGAAACTGAAATGATAAGTAAATATAAACTATAAATAAACTGTAAATAGCATACAAGCTGGAATAGTTCTCCTAGAATGGTGGGCAGCTCAGTGCTACCAGAATCTTTGATTAAGAACTGGATTTATTTTTGAAGGACATGCTTTAGGTCTACCAGGAGTTATAAAACTGGGAAAAGAATTACTAGAAGAACAAAACACTGCAATAATGGGATTTCTCGCTTTATGAATCAGGGAGGAAGTAGGAGCAGGATTGCTTGTTTTCTGTCATAGATCAGATTTGCCAGGAAAAAGAGAAAATAGATATACAACCTATGTGATTAAATATGTATGCTTCTAATGACTTCGGAAGCAATTTGGATATTAAAGTTTGTAATCCATCTTAGCTTCATTCTTGAGAGTGGTGTAAAAATCTTATTCGCTTTCTTATTTTTCATTAACTTAATTTGCTGTATGTCATCAATCCGCAAAAGTTAGAAAGGCTACAAAATAATCCTGATTACAAAAAGAATACACTGATTACAAGATTTTGCTTTGAGGTGTTAATTAACCTAATTATAATAGATTCATGTTCTGAAAAGCAATGGCAATTTTTGTTCCATTTCCCTTCAATACGTATTTCTGAAGATTGACTGATTTATTTGCAGTTCAAAGAATTCAGGGCATGGATACGTGGATCATTTTTTTTCTTTTTTTTTTTTTTTTTTTTTGTTTCCTATGTTAATTTCTTTGGAATATTGATTCTGTTGGGTGTGCAGCTTTTAATGGATCCAAATAATTTTTTTAGTGATCTTTGAATGTTTGGTAAAATGCAATAGTATGGAACTGGAGAGATCTGAGCTTTTGGTGTATTTTAAACAAGACATTGATTTTCAGCCAGAGAAATTTAGAAATGTATTGCAGTTTTGCCTGAAGCACATGGTCTGAATTACCATATTTAGTTTCCTGTTTGGTAAATTAATTTTTAGTATCTCTTCCCACAACCTCATAAGTGGTTGGTATTCTGGAATATTATGTGTCTGAGCAAATGCTCAGATTGTGAAATGTCCTCTTCTACTTGTCTCTTTCAATGGGATGATTAATATTTTGCCCTTGATGTATTGAAGTTTCTCTCTTATTCAGTGTATTTCTGTGTACAACTGTAGTCATTCAGTACTCATTGATGAGACTTCTCAAACCTTTTACTACTGTATAATGGGGGTATTAAGCATATGTAACTCATGCTTAGCGTATTGAACACAGATGTGTTCAACATTGTGCAGATGACCTTTGAAGAATACACAAGCAATATTGCTCAGCTGAGTAGAAACTTTCCTTTTTGTAGATACCTGTTTTTTAGAATAAGTCTTTTTAAAACCCTAAATGAAGTCAATACTAGAATTTTCATTCTCATTTAGTTTGTTGGGTCAGTGTGGAGCAAGGGACTAGTTGCTCAAATTTTCACTCTTGGCCAATAGCTAGCTCATAAATAAAAGGGTATTTAGCAAAAAAGCATAATCATAACAAAGGAGCCCTGACACCTTATTTTATGTGAATATTTTTCTTTAGAAATTATTTTTAAAGATGAAAATAGATGGAAATGATTATGCATACCATTTTAAACCAAGAAATACAGCTTAATTTTAGCTTAAGAAACTGTTAGCGTGGAAGAGGATAAACCAAAAATAATTCCTCGCCTGCTAAAAGTTACTGCAGACATGACTCTTCAGATTGCGCTCAGTCTGCTCTCCTTTTCCAAAGCACCTGCTGCAGCACTGGTATTTGGTACGTGTGGCTTAGCAGTGTCCTGTGCCGTGTCCCTTGCTCTGGGCTGTGCCTGACATGGTGGATCCGGGAGCAGAAGAGCTGTGGCAGAGCTCTGTGCTGCACCCAAGCCGGGTTGGTGCCTCCTACTTGCCCATTGCTTGGCAGCAGCCTGGTGTAGCCCCTAGCCCTGTCATACAGCCAAGGACACTTAGTTGTTGACCTGGGATCTTGCACAGCTTTCACATAACCCGACTCCTTTGACTGCTTCTCTTATCCCGCATGCATACATGCATCATATGATCCAAAATTTGAAGATTTTTTTCCACCTTTTGCCCCACCTTGAAAACTCTTGACAACATACGGCGTATTCAGCCCATGTTTCATTTTTCTATTTGTTTGCTTTTTCCCCCCAAACTTTATCTTGCCTGTCAGCATGCATTTGGGATGGAGGGGTGGGGAACAGATGAATTCTTGACTTTGTCTTCCTGACAGACCTGGTCATGTACTTTGTCTGACTTACTAGGGAGCACTTGTTGCACCAAGTCCAGGTCTAGTGTAATTCCCTCCTCAAAGCAACAATCAGATTGGGAGTCAGTCAAGCTTTCAAAGTTAGTTCATGATGCTTAGGATATACAACAATATACTGACCTTTCAAACTGTGAAATCACAAGCTAGCCCTGTGCTTGTGAGCATCATATTATGAGACGTGCACTTTCTTGTTCTAAAACCTTATCTGCTTGTACCAATGCTTAAACTGTAACTTTTCAGAGAAGGATTTTGGAGAAATGAGGTTTGCAACAGGAATTAATTTTCCTGATTCATTTCATTTTGCTCTATAGTAATGAAAATGTATTGTATCTGCTTATGCTAATAGTAAATTCTTTTATTAGAAGGTATTCATGTAGAAGCATAATGAATCCAGTGTACTGAATGGCTACTGAATATTGAGTTGTTTCCAGGGGATACGTATTAACCTATTCAATTTTTTGCAGCAAATTACACATATCTGCACTCTGTAGTGCAGAATGATTAAGCTTTTACTACTCTGCTTGAAATACTTTAATTGCCAGGTAGTTTTTTACTTTTTTGAAAAAGCAATTGGCTCAAAAAATTGAGGGAAATGCATGCATGAGGCACAACATGTATATTTTTTTTTCTTTCCTGTCTTCTACTCAGTCCGTATTCTTTAAATCTGCTTCCTTCATGTGTTCCACCATATAAGATCTCTTTGAATGTTTCCATGAACCTGTAATATTTGTATTTTTTATTTCTTTTTAAACTGAGGGACTCAGCGCTTCCATGTATGTGCAATATGATATTATTGACTATTGGAATGTTGTGGATTAAAAAAGTTTGTGGTAGTGTTTTTGTCCTTTGTAGAAAAGGAAATGGGCTTTATTTGTGAAGTTCCTGTCTGACACAACTGAAGTACTTGTTAGAGTAACTGAAAGCATGCAGGTGTATTCTTGGTGTAGTACTGACTATGATGAGTTAGTTCATTTTACAGTGTGGTCCATCCCCTGTAAAATAAGCTTTTCTTTATGAGCCACTTATGTGAAGAATAAATTCACTGTCAAATAGATATCTTTTTTTGGGAGTTTCTGAATTCAACAGTGTTCTAGCTTGTTTGTTCAAGATGTATCTGGGTTACTTCATTTATTTCCAGCCAAAAATGAATGCCACTTTACAGACATGCCTTCTCATCCAGAGCATATTTTTAATTGCATTATTGCAAGTATCAAGA
Organism: Gymnogyps californianus; assembly: GCF_018139145.2. Classification (NCBI taxonomy): domain Eukaryota; kingdom Metazoa; phylum Chordata; class Aves; order Accipitriformes; family Cathartidae; genus Gymnogyps; species Gymnogyps californianus. Next base: position 4,185,747 of record NC_059474.1, read on the forward strand.
ATTCAGGTAAGAGAATTTAATTGTGTGTGTGTTTGGACACAGAACAAGAAAGTCTAAGGCTGTGAGCTACATCTGTCCGCTTCCCCATGTGGCAGACATATCGGAGACCAAAGTTTCTACTTCCTTGATAGCTTGCTTGGACAAGAAAGGAGGAGTTAGGAAGGTTATTTCCTATTTTCATATGTTGGTTGGTATCTTGTTGCTAGAAGCTTTCAGTCTCTTGTTAGGGACTTTGTGTGTTCCCGGCTTGGTTGCCTGTGTGTCAGTTTTCTTGGGTTCATCACGTGCAGTAAAGCCAGGTAGAAAGCTGCAGTGCCATATCATGGAGAGTGAAAAGTTGGTCTTCTGTTCTCAATCAAGGTAAAATTTAGGAGCCTCAGCACTTTATCAAATGTACTTTATCATCATTCCTCAGCCATTGTTAGTTTGGACCATTACTTGAAACTGAAAAGGCCAGACCTGGTTTTGAAGTATGCATACCTGCTAACATGGCAGACCACATATTTTTGTTATTAATATACCCTGTTACACAAATATTATAAATTCTTTGGGCAGAATGATTGAAGTTGTACATATTCCCATTACTGCCTGTCAACTTTGTTGATAGATACATACCAGTAGTATAATATACAGAATGGACTGATGCAGCTCAAAGCTATTTCTTTTTCTCTCTCAAAGGGCATCTTGTGAGTGCTTCTCTTTATTTATGTTTTAGTTTGTTTTGAATATTAAGTAGAAAGTAGTGAGAGATTTTTGTTAAAGAAAAAGGTGGGGAGGGTAGTTTGTGACACTAATAAAATTGCAGCAGTTGTACTGGTCTTTAGGGTCTTTAGTCTCCTATAAAAATTGACTTCTTGCAGTAGATGAACTGCAAGAGTGGAAATTATTATTGCAATCCATCCTAGAGCTTTTGCAGGTGTTTAAATTTTACTGAACAAAAGTTACTAAGCACTTTGAAACTGAAGACTGAAATTTTGAGCTCAATGTAGTAGTCACTGCATAATATTTTATACATCTTTTAATGAAGGCTGTAATGCGTATGTTCTTCACACCTCTCAGCCTTTTTCATTGAACTAAAAATGTTCAAGAGTAAAATTAGTATAATCAAGTTACACAATTGTGTTCTCTTTTCAAGTGATTGGCCCTGCAGTTTTCTCTTTAGACTTAGGAGAGTACCCTCAATTAATGTGAGGGATTTTGCCTTTTCTGATTGTGGTTTTTTGTGTGTAGTTTTTTGTTTTGTTTTGTTTTAGTTTTTTTTTTACTTTCTTTTCTTTGTTTTGCGATTGTTTTGTTTTTACAACCCAGCAATAACTCTTTAGGCTAGATGAGCCAGCAAGGACACTGAACATCCATAGATCATTTATTTTACATCTCTTATGGAAATGAGATAGGAAGTCCAGAGTATCAGTTTGTACTGAGCAGTGTGAGTTTTGTGTATAATCAAATGGTGAGAATGGTGTATTTTTATACATACTCTTGTCAGCAGAGAAATTCTAAAACAATTATGTCAGAAACCAAGTCAGAATAAATTAAGACGCTTATATGATGCTTCGCTATTCATTAACAGTGATGCTCCTAAAGCTGATTTGCCTTGAAGCAGGATGCGTCCTTCAGAGGTCTTCTGTCTGCAACCTTTCCTCCAAGTCTGCTGGGAAGCAAGGGAAGCAAGACTGACATTTTTCTCTCTGAGGAAGCAGATATAAGCCAACACTGATTGTAACAGGAGAGCTGCAATCGGATCTGCAGATGTCTGTCAATGCTCTTGTGAGCTGATGCCCGTAGAAGTCCTATTAAGTAGCCGATAATTTGGCGCTTAACTCTTTTGGAAATGGGATCGCTACTCCTGTGAGGAATCAGAGTGCAAGTTGCTATGAGTGGCATAGCCCTGAGTGCTGGTCAAGAGATCTTGTTGGTCTTGTGCATCTAAAAATCATCAGTTGAAGAAGGTACATGCTAATGCACTGTTCACATGTAGTTGTTAATCCATTACTCCATTTATTTCTTATTCACTACAGTCCTTCCACTACTTGAGACCAAGGACTTCAGTGACTGCAGCACTTGCACTTTTATCTGGAGTACTGTTCTCTGGCTCTCTACCTTTTATTTCTGAAATCTTGCATAGTGTTGAGTGACTTAGCAGTAGGTACATACCGCAGTCACATCCGATTGAGGTTACAGACTCGGTCAATATAAAGCAATATAAAGAGAGGCCACTAGAAGAGCCAGTGGTCATACCTACAATATGTTTTTTGAGCATCCTTAGGAAAACAATGAAACCCTTTCACTTTTGGGTAGTATTTTCTTCTTAAATCTCAATTCTGAAGAAGCATTTGGCTTGCTAAAATGTTTTAAAAAATGCAAAAACCTTGGTGCTTCTCAGGAGTCTGTATTCTGATAGCAGAGAAGAAGTCGTTTTACAGGGAGTATTTCTTCATCCCATATTAGAATCAGGTGCAACTGCAGAGCTGCTATGAAGGACAAAACATTGACCTGAAATGATTATGTGCTACTACTTCTGCTGACCTACAGCTTGTGGCTTCCACTGGACTTGATATCAAATGTTAAGCCATGACAGGGAAGCCAAAGGATCTTTACGTTTATGTGATGTAGTCCTCTCATCTCCTTGTCCTCCCGGCCTCCCCTCCAATCCTTTGCTTTTGCCAATTGTTTGGTTTTGTCCCCAGGCACTATTCTGTTCCAAAATACCAATAAAACTTATGAATTGCATGTCAAGAAAGTGTAAATAAATACTTTTGAACTGGAAGGTAAACTACTGAAAATATTTAAGCTCTCATTCTTTATGGAATGGAAATTTAGTAAAGAGAAGTAGTTTTAGAACTTTGGAGGTGAATGTTTTAGAAGTTTAATTTCAGTTTTTAGCTTCCTATAGTAATTTTATGCAGGATTGTCTTACTACTTCCATTTGACCAGACCATTTCTGTCTACTCCTTCAAACACTTCCTTTGGCCAAACAATTTCTAGTTATTACATCATCAATCTATGTCCTGTGATAATTTCTTCTCTTTTTTCTTCCTCCCTATTCTTCCTGGTTATAATATCTGGGTAGTCTAGATTCTTTTAAAATCATTGCATTAAAAAAATCGCTGCTCCTTTTAACCCAGAAATTCTTGTGCCTTTAATCAGGCCACACTCTGTGGTGGTCCATGTTTTTCTCTGCCAAACTCTTAGTAGGTCCTTGCTTTTACGGTAGGTACATCAGTAGTTCCTTAAGACTCCCATGGTAACATCTGGTTCCTAGGTACTTCTTTACTCTTTGCTCTGACACAGCTTTTGGTCTAGTGTGTTTTTATTACAGAAAAAGGCAGGAATCAGCAGGGTTGCATTTTTTGGTTTAGAATTTCCTGTTTTAGAGAAAATTATTTCAGGTTAACAGGCTGTTGGGTCTGAATTCATTGGCTAGTTATATGTTGAGTTTCATAAGTCTCATTTAAAGAAATCTCATTCATTCATTGGACAATCAGTCATGTTACAAATGTTCTGTATACTTGGCAGTCTGAACTGCAAATTTAATTACAAATTTTCCATTGAACTGCTGGCAAATACTTAGGTAACGTACGCTCTTTATGAGTCAACTCAGTTGCAGTGAGTCAGCTGCTCTTCTAACGTGTATCTTTCACTGATGTGGCCATCAGAAAGCTGAGGCTTCAAAGGCCACATATAAAGAAGATATATGTGCGAACGTAATATATCCTCTTTTTATATCCCTTTCCTCCATCACACTACCCAGTACTGTATAGAACATTATCTTCATTGATTTCCTTGTCAGTGGTTGCTGTAAGCTTATATGATGTATACTTGGAGGTTATATGGTTTGCTATTTAGGTATGTGATACTGTCACTGTGCACTCTCTATATGAGATGATATATTTGTCACCGCAGTATCTGAACACTCTGCAAGAAGCTTATTTGGCCAGAAAATGAATATGTGTAATCAGCATCTAATTTCACAAAAGTCCAACAGGGAAGCTTAAACTGGGTTCCTGCATTTCCATTTATGTAGGGTGGAACTATCAAAAAGCTAATTGTTTCATCAAAATGTGCCTTATGCTGGATTCATTAAGTTCCACTTTTGTCCACTGAGAGTGTGTGGGCAACTTGATATTCATAAAGCCTTTATTAACGTTTATAATTACATTTTTTACTACTGCATAACTCATTTTTACTTTTCATGAGATTTTTATGATGTTGCTTGTCCTTGTAAATTTATTTACTGCGGTCTTAATTTAGTAAATCTCATACAAGATACTGAAGAACTTTACATAAATAACATGATCAGAGGCTTTTTTATTGAGTTTTATTCTTGTTTGACACATTTTCTTTTTAAGTAACTATATAGTATTTCAAATGTTTCTAAGACTTAATAGAGATCTAGGTATAATAGATTCTGGGTTTAGTAAAGATTCTATCTTGATATAAGGTGCATATATGAAAAAATACTAGCATTTTACATTACATTTTCCATATTGATCAAGACGACATGTTCTAGTGACCGTATTGATCAATTCTGATTAACCACCTTAGCCCTGAATATTCAATTACTTTTATGGCAAGAGTCACACATTACTCAAATATTTTTCCTTTTATAGGAGGCCTTTTAGAGGGATGTCGTCCGTGGTCATCATCCCCCCCAAACAAAAAGAAAAGTTTTACTTCATCAGATTGTTTAGTTCTGGTCCTAAATGAATTTGGAAAATATATTTTGTATATTTTTTCCCCCATGTAAGACTTTATATTATATTGTATTCCCCAGCACAGTTTATATTCTAAAATTGGTTCTACTTAGAGATGAAGTGCATATGATAGTTCATTATCAGGTATTTCTGTTTGCCATATCGTATTTATTCATTTAACATACACTTTATTTTTAAAAGTCGTTCCACACAGAGAAACATAAGCCAGCTGATCAATTCCCATGCAAGCGGTAGCGAGCCAGTCAGCCCATCGGCAGCTGGAGGGATGTGGATTGGGCATACTGGGAAGCGAGTGATGGGGAGCTGGGAAAGCACAACACTTTAGAGACTGAGATGCTCATAGAACAGGTGCTCACAGAACAGTCTTGTCTTACTTATTCTGAGCACTTCATCCGAAACGAAATTACTTTAAGACTTATCCTCCCAAGGTAAATTTTTACGACAACAATGTTGTCCCTGAGTCTCTTACCAGACTTGTATAAAAGATTAGCTTAATCTAGTTATAATGAAAATCAGACCTGCTTTTGCCTTGCTTCCTAAATGGCTGATGGGAAAAAACATTCCTAGATGAGACAGATAAGCAGTCTTCTTACTTCTTGAAAGAAGAAAAAAACCTAACAAAAAACTAAGTGTGTGGAGAATGCCATAGGCAATTAGAAATTTTTAGAGCTCAAAAGAGAGATTGCTGTTTTGTGAGGTCTTTTATGAGGTGCTGTGGTAATGCAATGATGATATACCAGTAAGCTTTGAAATAAATTTTCTGTAAAACATTGGTGTTTGTTCTGTAGGCTTTTACTAGTATTTGTTTTCTTCTGGAATGGTTGCCCAGCTGTGGGATGCAGTTATAATACATTCTTTTCATCCAAAGTTTATCAGCTAATCCAAAATCAGAATACTTTGCAAGCATTACATTGTTATTACTGAGTTATGCAAAAGATGCTAGTTTAAGATCTGCATTACTTAAAGCAATGATTTGTTATAGTCTGATATAGGAGAGTGAAATTATTATTTTTTAAGTACGGGTGAAAAACTAAGAAGTTAGGAAAAGGTCCTGTGAGCTTTTGAATTGTTCCTGCTTATTGTTCATTTTGAGATTTCTGCAGTAGAGAGGTGCAGAAATCACTTGGCCATGTTTTGGAAAATTTTCAAAGTGGCAGTAAAAGCAAAACCAGCCATCTCCACATTCTTGTTGGGCAGCCTTTTCTCCCTCTTGCGCCTTCATAAATTGCATGTCTGCAATGCAAGAGATGGTGGCACTGGGTCTCCTCAACCAAAGGGCTGTAGGATATTGGCAAAATAACATGTTTTGAGTAATATTGGTCTGGAAATGGTAAAACCATTGTTGATGATCCTCTTCACAAAAATGTAGTATAATATGTACATCCAGAGTGGGAAACTGGAGCAAGTGGGAAGAGATAATTTCATGTAAATTTATAAATACTTGAAAACAGAGTATTAGTAGTTGATTGTCTCAAGTCTAATACTCACTACTTATTTGTTTACTTATGAGCTGAGAGTAATTAAAATTTCTACTTTCTAGTCCTTACAAGTTTGTATTGTCAAAAATACTGTGGCTAAGCAGCTATCTTTCTCATTTACAACATGGTTTCTTATAATTCTTTTGCATGATTCTGGGATTTACTGCAAGCAATGCGCTGGTTCATTCTTATTCACTTCATTCGTGAAAACAATTGAAACTCCTGCTAATTCTACTATAAGTACTTGATTAATGCGAAGTACATACTTAAGTGCTATCCTGACTACAGGTATTTCCTTGAGATGGCTTCCTGATAAGAACTGTAACTTTCAGTCCCCTGTTTCTTTTTAGCTCTTGTTTGTTATGTACAAGTGCCAGTTAAAAAGAAGAAAAAGAAAAAAAAAAAAAGGCAGGATCCAATTCCTTTTAGCTTCTGACAGTGGAAATCAATAGGGCTGTCCTGGATTGATTTTTGTACCTGTACTAAATAAATAGACATTTTTCTTAAGTGATATAATCTTTTTATAGTTGCATGAAAACAGTTGAAACATTTACATTAACTTTGTTGTAAACACATGACAGTAAATTACCTATAAAGTAAATTTTCTAAAAAAATTAGGACTGATAAAAGTTTTAGCTTGTAGATTCTACAAGTATCTCTACATTTATTTTAAATCACATATGCTTTTAGAAATTGACTCCTACAGGTAAATGTAAAATCAAGTTATTCAAAGACTGAGTAAATGCAAGTGCTTTTTCTTGTGAAGGAGCGTTATAGATAAAAGCCTTTTTTTTTTAATTCTGTACTTTGCTAAAAGAGATATTCAAGCTTTAAAATTCTGTTTTTCTGCATGTTAGAATAAAAATTACACGGTATGACCATAAGTATGCAGAGTCTGCAAAATGGTAATTAAAAAATGATGCTGCAGAAGAGGTGTTTGTTGCCGTACCCTGCCACTGCACATAGGAGTAATGTTTTACATTACTCGTTCAGCTACTCTAACCATCTTTGCTTTCGTCACTATCAAATGCAATAGTAGACCTGGGCAGATTTATTACCATTTGTTGACATATCAGTGGAGTTGAATGACCCAGTTGCTAGGCAACTTTTACACAGATTTTTCAGGTGGGACTGAATATGTTTTTTAGTACTCTGGTAGCCAAGAAATAGTTTTTTGGTGGCAAAAAATCTGATTGGTTCTATTGAAATTTTCTTCAAGCCCTCTAACATCATAACACACTGACACAGGAATTTTCAGTGCTGTGAGATAGCTGCTGCGTCCAAGCAGCCCCTTTCAGAGGCAAAGTCCTGTTAAAAACCAGCAAAAAAACCCTCAAGGACAGATGCTTTGATAAGACCTGATGCTTGTAAGGGCTGTCAGGCTGAGCTGTGGTTTGCCATCCCTCCTGTCTTCACCAGTGTCCAACAGCAGATAGTTACAGGAGATTGTGAGGCTCAGTAAATGCATAGAGATTACTGTCTTTGAACCCCTGATTGGCAGGAGCCAAGATTTCCTGAGCCTCAGACTTGGAGGCAGAGAGGAGGGAGGAGAACACAGAGTTCATGAAGGTTTCACAGGTATCACGAAGGTGTGTGTGCAGGGAGGAAGACTTGCTCTCTCTGGTCACTCTCCTTCCTCAGTTTTTTGTTCCAGTTCCACTGCATCTTTTTTGAGGGAGTGATTTGAATCTCAACTAGTAGTCAGCAACGCTTTTTGTTGAGTTTGTACAAGGGCATAAGAAACGTGGGTTCTTGCAGTTACCTCCTGTGTTGGGTTTGTGTAGCAGGGGAGGGCTACAGGGGTGGCTCCTGTGAGAAGATGCTGGAAGCTTCCCCGGCTCCAAGACAGACCCGCCTCTGGCCAAGGCCGAGCCCATCAGCAATGGTGGCAGAGCCTCTGTGATAGCATATTTAAGAAGGACAAAAGACTGCTGAGGTAGAGAGTAAAAAGGGTGGAGGAAGTTGGAGGAGGAAGAAGAAGAAGAGCTACAGTGAAGAGAGAAGGAGAGGGAGAAGAGGACAGAAGAAGAAGATGAGCTCCAGTGAGGAGAGGAGTGGGATGTGAGAGAAACAACCATGCAGACCCTGAGGTCAGTGCAGAAGGAGAGGGAGGAGGTGCGGGGGAGCAGAGATTCCCCTGCAGCCCCTGGTGAGAGGGCAGGCTGTCCCCCGGCAGCCCATGGAGGTGAACGGCGGAGCAGAGATTCCCCCGCAGCCCGTGGAGGACCCCACGCCGGAGCCGGTGGCTGGGCCCGGAGAAGGCCGTGACTCCGTGGGAAAGCCCACGCTGGAGCAGTTTGTGGAGGACTGCAGTGCGTGGAAAGGACTCGCATTGGAGAAGTTCGTGGAGGACTGTCTCCCGTGGGAGGGACCCCACGCTAGAGCAGGGGAAGAGTGTGAGGAGTCCTCCCCCTGAGGAGGAAGGAGCGGCAGAGACAACGTGTGATGAACTGACCCAAACCCCCATTCCCGTCCCCCTGCGCCGCTGGGTGGCGAGGAGGTAGAGGAATCAGGAGCAAAGCTGAGCCCTGGAAGAAGGGAGGGGTGGGGGGAAGGTGTCTTTTTAAGATATGGTTCTATTTCTCATCATCCTACTCAGATCTGGTTGTTCACAAATTAAATTGGTTTATTTTTTCCCCAAAATCAAGTCTCTTTTGCCTGTGACCATAAGTGGTGAGTGATCCCTCCCTGTCCTTGTCTTGACCCATGAGCTTTTTGTTGTATTTTCCGCTCCCCATCCCACCAGGAGGAGGAGTGAGCGAGCGGCTGCATGGCGCTTTGTTGCCGGCTGGGCCTAAACCACAACACCCCCTGTAACAGGGACTAGACTTGACCGAGTAAGGAGAACTTGGTGCCATGTATCTTGACTTCATTAAGACCTTTAATACTACCTGAAATGTCATTCTTAGGAGGAAGCCATAGTTTAGGTGAAACTGCTGTGAAATGAGATTTACTGCCAAGTTTCACTGTCAATATAGCTGAGTCAACTGAATGGTACTCTGATTTTTTCACTATTTTAACTAATGGTCCTGGCAATGGAATGGAGAGACGCGTACTACCTTTGCAGAGAACACCAAGCCAGAGTTGGGGCTGTAAGCATGCTGGTAGACAGAATTAGGAGTCGACATAACCTTGGCAAATTGCAGATGATAATCTGAAAATATAGAATGTAATTCAGTACAGGCAATTAGAAAGCTCTGCACTTGGCCAGGCATAATTAACTGCATAAATACACATCAGTGAGCTGCCATAGTAGAGGAGGCAAGGGATGGCAGTGGATCGTAGCTGAGCATGTCAAGAGTGTCATGATTTACTAAACAGGCATGCACTAAATTCAGCTGTAGAACAGAAATACACCTTCCTGAAAAATAATCCTCCCGTGCTTTTCAGCCCTGGGAGGGCTGTGCTGGTCAAGTAAGATGCAATATGATATCCAGTTTAAGCACCGCATTTCAGGAAAGATTTGAACAGTTATAAGGATTCTAGATAAGAGCAATAACAAAGATCAGAAGTCTAGAAAACATGACCTTCTGTGAAAGATTGGACAAACTGGAGCTGTTATTCTAAGGAAAGATGACTGAAGTGGAATGTAACAGTTCTTAAATACATGAAGAGGGAATGGGACAATTTGTTCTCCATGCCTGTAGTGGATAGGATGAGAAATAATGGACTTAAATTGCAAAGGGGAAGATTCCAGATAGATATCAGAAAAAGCTTTCTCAAAGTAAGACTAGTGAAGCATTGAAATAGATTTGCAATAGATCATGCAATGGGTGGTATTCAAGGTCTTTAAAAGTGGAGTAGATAACGGTTCTGCCATACCACTGTCGGGAATGGCAGAGGTAGAGCTGATTCTGTTTTGGGGTGAGATAGCCTAGATTTTTTTTTTTTACACCTTTTCCACGCATATGGTGCTAGAATGACTTTTCTGTTTGTTTGTTTGTTTTTCTGAATTTCTTTCTTGTTAAGTCTTTGCCTTTTTGACCATCAGTGAGCAGTGGCATTCACAACATCTCTTTGATCTCTTCTGAATACTGATAGCTTTGTATATATCCTTGTTTTTTCCTCACTGTGCATACCTTTATATTTTCAGTAGTGAAGTTTATCTACCATTTTATCACTAGATATAGCAAGTGTCCTCTGTGCTTCTTTGTGGTCAGCTTTAGTTTTGATTAATTTCATTAATATAATTTTGTATTTTATGCATACTGTGTCATCTGTTTCTTTTCCCCTTTATTCATATATCAAACACCAGAATCGTTCTTGAATTCTCCAGTATCTTTCCTATGTCCTTTGCTAAATTTGAAGGCTGAAGTATTTCAGTTAAAAATCTCTATCGCAGGCCCAAGAAGAAGTAAGAAAACTGATGGAGACCTTTGATGATCAGAGATACTCTGCATATAAGATCTTGGGTCCGGGGAATAGCTGTTACATTTTGATTACTTTTATTATTGAGTTATATTATTCTGGGGTTTGTGAAAGGTTATGACTACAATCTGAGCAATTTCCTGAAAAAAAGGATGTGAACAAACACAAGGCATAATATTAAGATTTTTGTCATAGAGAAAGCAGGAAAGGTCACATAGCTTTGTTTGACCTTTCTCTCGTTTCAATTCTCAAGATATTTTTCTTTAAGAAGAAAAAGATTGGCAGATTCTACTATCCTAAGAAAGCTGTAAGATTTTTATTAGGTGTTGGCATTGGGATCAAGGACTGGGTCAAGAATAAACAACCACAAGGTTTGTCCTCGCTCAGAGACTGATCATCAGAAATAAAGAGCAGTCAAATTTTAACTAAATACTGTGGGAGTCTTCATGGTGTTTTGCCTTTTTCTGTGAAAATTCTCTGCTATCTCTTGAAAGAGCGATTCTTTTCTCTGTATTAAAAACAAACAGGGAACGTGCTCCTGAAGTGTGTGTGTGTGTGTGTGTGTGTACGTGTAGGTTTTCATTTTTATTATTTTTAGAGACTGCATAGTTTCAGGTCAGCGCTGAGGCTTCTCAGTCTGAAAGAGCCTAATATTCTTGGTAAGAAAGTTCTGGCTTCCCCCCCCAGCTGGTGCTTAAGTTTGAGACTAATAAGCAACCTAATGGCTTCTTAAAAATCGGGAAATTTATCAGCCGGAGATAAATCAGCAGACATTCTTCCTGTGGTAACAGGATTTTAAATGGGGACTTTATCTTTGAGTGCAAGCTGTGCCCCCGAGTCATAGTGAAGCGAAGTTGTGATTCATTACAAAACGCTCAGGCATTAGCATCATATGCCTAATGAATAATGTCATGTATTTGGGCTTCAGTATCTTCTAGCCTGGGCCGCTGTGGATCAGAGCTCTGTTGTGCCATGTGCTGTACAAACTCACAACAAAGTGACGGTTCATACTTTAAAGAGCTTTTTGCTCCCTTAGTCTGTGCTACTTTCCTGTTTTTTTAGTTCTTTGCGCATCTATCTTTTAAATTCAGCATAGGGAGTTTTTATAAAGCTGCTTAAGGGTGGATTGTTTGAAACAAAAGGGAAGGCTGCTACTGAAGCTACAAATTTTTTCAAAGACACTGAAATAGAGGGGGGAAAACATCCTTCAGTGCGTCTGTAATTAAATAGGAAATATTTTGGTTTTGAAAAGTTAATAGGTGTGAAATCTTTGCTTGTGCAATCAAACATTAAAATTAATCAATTTTCCATTCATAACTGATTATATTAAAAAGATCATAAATACTTAACTGCTTGAATTCATATTCTGGCCAAAAATACTTAGCAAATGTAAAGTGGATTTCTATGATAATTTTCTAAGATTGTCAAACTTGATGTCCTTTCTGTGACTTCAGTTTCATTTTTGAAATAAAAGTGAATATTTAAGCCTCTTGAACACCTTACTTCCACCTGCATTTGCCGAAGTAGGAAACCATCAGGTTATTTAGATTTAGGCTTCAAGTTTGGTTGTTGGTGCCAGATAGTGGAAATATTGAAGATCTGTGTGTGAATTCTGTTTGTAAAAAAAACAAACAAACAAACTGTCATTTAGAGGCAAATCCTGCCTCATTTAGAGTCAAGGTTTGTTGTTTGCCACTTGTTTTCATGCTATACTATCAATTTTTATTTTATATGTAATTCAATTCTGTCTTATTTATCTACTTTGTAGTCAATATTATTTCAAAAAACCCACAAAACTTTCTGTGAATTTTGAATTCCCAAAGAAGCCTTTGGGGGAGAATAAACATACCAATGTCTATTCCAGTATTGAGCAGCTTCTAGCTCTTCTGAAAATCTGAATGTATTAATAGAAATGGTTTCTGTCCATCTAATACTGGAGGATATCTCTGGATGTTAACTAGAGTTGATTTAGTTACTGAAGAGTTGAACCTTTCCTGCTGATTGTGTTTTAAGTAATCAATTTCACACTGTTTGTATTCACAGTCATGGGTGAAATTTTTTCAAATTATTAAAACCAACAATAAGGACAAACCTTGAATATGCAGAGGAATATTAGATACAAGAGGATGACACCCACAAAATGTAAATCTTCCGAATTATTCTTATATGGCACACTGATCTATTTATCTTCCTGAGAAGAAATGTTATTCAATGTGTATAATCCCTTTCTTAACTTCATATAAATACTTCCAAGAAAGCTGTTTATTCTCTTTTAACTCATCCTTCTTAATTGCTGATGTTGTCAAGAAGTTTGTTAAGATGTTTGTCAAGCTTTACAGAGTTTCTTGTTAGCTAACAACAGTTGAAACAAAATTCTCCTACTCTTTCCTCACAAATTAATAACTTTAATAATTCTGTTAATATATTTCTGAACATAGTTGCTCTGTTGCAGACCTGTGACTATCTGCTGGGATGAGTGCAGTGAGATTGTTCTTCTTCAAGTTCCTCTTGAAGTTGTGGATTAGCTCTCAACAATTCAGCATAAATTAATATTTTTTTTTGTTTCTGGAGATTGTGTTTTCCTACTTTAGAAACAATCTGACCAACCAGCTGAAAAAAATTACTTAGCAGGCTTGAAGCAGTTTGTATTGAAATGCAGGTTCTTTGTTTTCATGGTAAAGCATAGAGATTTCAGGAATCTCATAATTTCTGGAGTTTCAGAGTGCTAATAGTTTTATTTGGCTGCAATATATGTACTGAGCAGTCCCTTTCTTCTTCCTTGGGAGTCATGATTTGAGATAAGATGAAACTGAGAATTCAAATGAAATAATGTCAAATATAGTCTAATGACCTAATTAAATCTAACTTGCATTTAGCTTTCAAAGGAATACAGGTTAACTGGCACCATATAATGTCGAACTGATCAAACCTCTCAAAAGGGTGTTCCACAGGATGTGTTCCATATTTTTTCTTCCAGTTCAGATATTAAAAACGAATAAACAAACCCCCAAAAACCCAACAACATTTGTTAGGCACGTGCTTTTGTATATCATACTCCCACATCTACTTCTAAAACCTCTTTCCACCTCTCTGACAGGTTGTCAACACAGTGAATCACATTTATTTGGCCTAAAATTTAATGGAAAACTAGTTCATTTAACAAAGGCCTTCAGACTTAAAAATAGGGATTTTTGATACTAAATGTTTTACTTAATAAATGGTACTAAATAATATAATTTGTAAGGCTGACATTTAATCTTCAATCCTTAATGCTAGTACTCAGGAAACACCTTTTGGTTAATGCTCTATCATGAAAACTTATGTGTACAGAAAAGGTTTGCATGGGTTTTTATTAGAGAACTTTAGGCCAAAAGTAGTAAGACAAAGTAAAAAATTGGAATAAAAGAGCAAAACCAGCTTGCAGTAGAATCCTGCTTGAACTTTTAAATGTAGTGTTATAATGGATAAAAATAGAGTCTGATTGTGTGAACCTGTGCTATATGTAAGAAAGTTCATTTGCTCCTCCTACCATTATTGTATTTTAAATGTCAAGTTGACCAAAGCAGATTGCCTTGAAGAAGTCCAAGATTTACATATTGAATGGAAAAAGTGCAAGATCATCATTTTTGGTAGCTAAATCCTAAGCAGTATCTAAACACTGAAGTAATACAATCAATCTTTGCGTAAGGGCTCTTACTTCTGCTGACTAACACTGTATTATTAGGTGTGTTAAGCCATTTGTAGTCAGGCAAAACTATAAGGCAAAATACGCTTGATTTTAAGTTCACAATAATTGGCCATAGTGGGCTTTGCACTAGTTTAACTCAACCAATTTGTGAATAAGACAATTTATTTGTGCCAAGCTAAAATCCGGTGTGGTTATGGTGTGCTGGTGTAGCAGGACCAGCAGCTGCAAGTCATAGACTCTTGTTCGTGATGGGCCAGTGCCGTTGCCTAAAAAAATCCCTGTTGAGGCTGCGGAGCGCAAAGCAGCCGTGCTTGGGGAAGAGGAGATTCAGCAATCGGCAACAGTTCTGGCAGCAAATCTTTCTAAAACAGATCTGGCCTCAAGTACAGTTTTGGAACAATCCAAAATGAACAGAGTTGGTTTACACTAGGCTTTTATATCTCTTTTATCCCTTCTCTTTCAAGAACCTCTGGTGACACCTCTAAAACTTCATACATTAGCAGTGAAGAAACGTTTTGGTTTCAATCACAGGCTGAACACGTCATTCTGTCATCCTTGTGGATAATTCCCATAAATAAAAATTTATAGAATTTGCATTGATAGATCGTAGTGAAATTGATGTTCAGTGATGTAGAATTATGTTGTATAGTGATTCAACAGCAAAATCGCCTTTTGTTAGCTCCTTCCAGAATGTACCTAAGTTAATCTATATATTACAGTATATAAATGTAATTCCCTTTACATTTATAAGGGAATGTTTTCTGTAGCAACTCAGAACCGTGTACTTCATAAAAAAATAGAAGGAAAATTAGGTTTTTTGTTCCTTCCTTGGTAATGGTGTTCATATAGTTTACAGCAAATAGCAAAAATGAGAAGGTATCTAGAAACAGTGCAGAAAATGCATTCATATTTAAATGTAACTTTAATCAATTAGCATGTTTAATTAAAAAAAGAAATTAATTATATTTCATTGTATCTAAGATAAAAGTACACAAACAATACCCAACCCAAGTATAAATATGCTCCTTGAAACAGCAATCAGAGCAGTACTTAGTCTAATGTACAATCTTTCAAGTGGCAGAGTGGAAGAATTTTTATGTTTAGTTTGACTAAATGATTGTTCTTTTAATCCTTTTCTCTGCTTTCACTGTGGTGCTTAACAAACATTTCCACTCATAGATACTAATCTTAATATTTCTGTTCCCAATCTCTAGAGTCTCCTAGGTTATACTACAGATAATATTTTTACAAGCTGTTACACATTCCCTATGATAATTGCCTGAAACTTTCCATATTGTACATTCAGATGTATTTATTTACATATTTTTGGTCTTTTGTGAGTCAATCCTTTCTTTTTTTCTGGTTAGATATGTACAAATTTCTACTGACTCTATGCATTGCTCTGAAGACGAAGAAATTAAACTGCATCCTCGAAGGCTATGTTGGGTGGTTTTCAACATGTCTAGTGGTGTTTGTGAAGAACTACCATTCTTTTCTTGAGCAGTAGTTAGTGGCAGAAGAAAGTTATGTTACAGAACAGTTGTGTTCGCTTCTGTAACAGTTATGTTGGAGAATTTTGGCATTTTTGAAAGGCTTTTCATAATTAAAGAAAACACAGTTAAGAGGTGCTTGTTAGGAAGCTGACTGGGGAAAAAAATCTACTTTTTAAAAAATTTTTAGCAGTAATAGCCTACTGAGATAATTGGTGTAAAAATGTAATATGGAATTATATATTGTTAAGGATGACATCCTTGTTAAATAGGTTATTGTTAAAAATACAGCCTGAAGTCCATATACTTTAATGTTAATTAATACATTCGTTCTTTAATAAAAAGCTTATTTTGTGTGCCTTTGTGCCAGAATGAGTTGAAAACCAACTTAATGTCACTTTCTGTGTTTCAGACATAACACTTTCTCTTTGGAACCTGCTGTTCTGTTCTGCGAATTGCCACTTACTGCTGGGAATATATATATCAGATTCGTTTCTTTTACATCTCTAAGACTTTTATTGGCTGTCATTGCCAGTTGGGGTTGTTTCCCCTCAAATTTGTAATTTTGTTCTTTCCTTCTCCACATGGTTAAGTTTAATCCAAAGTTATTGTTACTGCTTTACTATTCAGAAAATTGATGCTGATAGTGGTAATGGTAAGAGACAGTGGGTTAGGAAGGACTATTTCGTTTGCAGCAGGAGGGGAAAACAATCTGATCTCTTTACCATGGGGGGAAAAACACAAACCCAAATTCAGTTGTCAGGTAGGCAGACAAATGCCTAGTACTGTGGTGATTAGAAAGGTTTAGGTACCATATGCAGTGGGATAATTAGATGTATTACTCATGGTTTTGTTGAAACAAACAATGAAAAAATTGTTGATGTCTACTCAACTAGATCTATCTGTGGAATGTGTGGGACAGAAGTAGCTGTTAGTTCTGTGTGGGATGATGTTGCTGCTCTCTGTTCTTCTGACAAAAAAATCAAGATTAGCAGAAGGAGTACAGAGATGGTTTCTGTTCCTGGCAAATCCTGGGCGAAAGCCAGTACTTGCTTTTAGTTCGACCAAAAGTGGTTTCTGGAAAGGTTCTCTTTTGCCAGGTCTAGAATTCTGTCTCTGAATAGGCTATTTGAATTAGCTAGCTGTACTGCCATGGCAGATCCCTAGTGATGAAATTCTAAAATAAAATTAAATATGTTTGTGTGTCAGCATAGCACAGTACCCTTTTAATGCATGGAATATGCTCTACTGAAAAGTAATATATGCCCCCCAGCCCAAATGGATGAGGTGGTTGTTCTCTAGTGGCAGATACACCATATGTATGACCATCAAAAGATAGCTTTGAATCTCATTTTAGTTGAATAGTAATAAGTTGAAAGCTCAGTTGGTTGGTATTAAAAAACCAAAAAGAAACAAAGCAACCTTTCAAGTTGACTCCTTCAAGTGACACTTGACTCCTTCAAGTGTCTCAGTTTGTTTGTAATAACGCAATTGTATTCTTCTGTTTTTTAAGATAGCTTTTGTTCCTGTATTGCTGTGCAAAAGGTACACAATAGAGAGAAATTGAGTGTTTTGTCAAGGGAATGGATCTTGACTGTAGTTGAAATCCAGGCTTTGCCTTCTAAGCCTCTCTACAATGTATAGGGGATAGGTGGACTACAAAGCAGGTCAAAAACCGGCTGGACTTCTGCACTTCAAGAGTAGTGGTCAAAGATTGATGGCCACCAATTGCCAGGAGCATTCTACAGGGCTTGGTGTCAAGCTGATATTGTTTAATGTCTTGTCATTGGTTTGGGCAACGGGGTGAAATGCACCCTCAATAAATTTCCAGACCACCAATTTGGGAGGAATGTCGATATGCTCAAAAGCTAGGGCTACCATGAGGCGTATCTCAACAGGCTGAGGAAATGGGCTGACAGAAACCTAATGAAGCTCAACAAAAGCCAATGCAAAGTCCTGCGGGGAGTAATCTGATGTCATGATATGGGCTGGAGACAGGCTGTCTGGGCACTGCTCTGCAGAAAAGGACGTGAGAGTCCTAGTGCCCAACAAATCCAGAACATGAGACTGGAGAGCAACATTGTGGGAAGGAAGGCCAAACTCATACTGAGCTGTTTTGGTGGGTTTAGCATAAGCATAAACAGAGGGTCAAGGTAAGTGATTGTTCGCCTCTAATCAGTAGTTGTAAGACCACATCTGCAGTACTGAGTCCTATTTGGGGCTCGTGAGTAAACAAGACATTGCTGTACTGGAACAAGCCCTTATCTTACCTCGAAGTTGGCCCTGCTTTGAGGAGGGGCTGGGCTAGAGACCTCCAGAGGTCCCTTCCAGCCAAAATTAACTTATGATGATATATATAACAACATGATTTTTGAATTTTAAGTTGGCGAAGGAGATTTTATACAGTGTGTGAAATGTGCAAAATAAGCAGCTTAAAAAAGCACCATTCAGGGAATACTCTCTTCTGTCCCTTTGAGTGAGAATTTATAGGTGCGCTATATGTACAATCTCTGCAGTGTTTTCTTTGCTGTTCATAATGTAAGCATGACTGCAATTGAATGGTAGAGGTGTGGCTATTGATGCTGTTGTGTGATTCTTTCAAGACTGCATTTCAAATTACTTCAGAACTGAAACAGTTGGCAAACTAAAATGGAAAGACTGAAACAGTTATTCGCCTCTACTTGTGTACTTGCACCTATTCTGGAGGTTGTCATCACCATGAAATGGGTGGCTGAAGGTGAAATGTGCCGGCATCTGAAAATTCATGATCAGCAATGTTATTTTGTTCAAACTGTAATTCGAGTCGTTCTTTCTCCAAACTGGATACCTGAGTGTGTGCTTATTGGTTGATTAAGGGTAAAAAATGGTGGGGAAAGACAATAAAAAGTATAATAGTCTGGTCTCATCTGATCTGTATCAGATCATACCATTTTGTAGAGTTATGATCTCATTTAAATAAATTTGTTTTGGATAAGGATTGAAATAACATGCTAATAATATTGGCTTTAACCTGTCCACATTTTACCTTAAAGAATTTGGTACAGTCTTCTTGGAAAAAATATTTTCTTCATTTTCTTAGTAGTCATTTTAAATAATTTTCTTCATTTTCCCCAGTTGTTTGTTATTTAAAAAAAAATGGCTCGAAGAATAAGTTAATTTCATTATTCTTCATGCTATTGGAAATAGAAATCCCAGAAAATTAAATAATATCCATTTTGGGGGGATTTTGATTTAATCTGTTGTAGAAATAGAGTGGAAGATTGTTTGCTTCTGTTTTCTGCTATTCTTTATGGGAAAGGTTTTCATTAAAAAAGATATATTACTTGTTACAGAGAAACTAGAGTACTAACTCGCTGCATATGTCTGAAGTGTTTTACTTCCTTCGCTTCCAGTACTTTACATTAAATGAAACGGAAACTCCTGGGAATCTTTTTGCTTAGGTTTTTAGTGATGTCTAAGATTGTTTTAAATGCTGTTTAGGAGAGTTCGCAAATAACGTTACCCTAGGGGAGCTAGTCTTCGAGGCTCCATCAGTAGGTAATGGAGGGCACTCCCAGGAGCTCCAGCTTCTCTTCTTTGCCTAGTGGAAGCCTGGGGAGATCAGCCTGCCTATGGTAAATGTAAACGTAGTGCTACCTGCCTTTATAGTTGCCTGCTATCTTAGTTTAGTATCCAGTTCAGGATTATTTAAATCCTCTTATGTTATTTCCCCTAATACAATGTCTTAGTCATTGGTAAAAAAAAAACCAAAACCAAAGATAGATAATATTAAAGCTTCTATTCTAGATGCAATATCTGTTAAGGTAGGAAGCAAAACTTCCCCCCCAACATAAATAACCCCAGAATTAGTTAGAAAAAGCTGTAGAACCTTACTAAGGAAATTGCCATCTCTCTTTTGCCTTTTTTTTCTTTTTTTTTTCCCTTCCTAGCCAATACAACTGTTGCCGGCTTTGTGGTTGAGTTCCTTTGAGAACTCAATCTTAAATAATGCTGCCTTTAAGATTGTTAACAGATTTTTAAACCAAGAAGTGTCAAGAAAATGGTACGCTAAATATCAACTAAGAATTTCACTTTGTAAAGTATGTGCTGTTTATAGTGACAAGTCTCATACAGATCCAATAATACAGCACAAAGTACAATAAACCCAGGGAGTTCGCAAGTCGAGTGTTTTACTATTACTCTAGTGTGGTGTGCCCTCATGTGGTTAAATGAAATATCTTCATTGAATGAGTCAGACACCCTTTGAATTTATTGTCTATTCTGATAAAGAACTGGGAGAAATAAAGACTATTAGCTAAATGGGAGATAGTTTGACGCTAAGTAGATATTTGGTATTTTTTTTGTTCTACAGCTTTCAAATGGTTTAGTACTTAGAGATGAGTACAAATATGCTTGCATTTGGTTCTGATTCAACAACAGATGTGTGCATTTTGCTTGTCTTGTTTTTTGAGATTTAGAGGATCCACTTACCGATATTTAGGACAAAGTGGTTTCATTTCTGATTGGTTAACACTGATAACTCTAAGTATGGAAATGGAAACTTGTTTGTTGATTTTCTCCCACATAATATATAATACCAGTAGGCTTTTACTTTTGATACCATTTGAGTACCACAAGACTTAATTTTGTGATAATAATACGTAGCTAGCTGCTCTACATATCTCACATCATGCATGTTATGTGTTTGTAAGCTTGACTATCAGTTCTGTATTCAGTTTTGGAAGGAATTAGAATTAATGAGGTGTTATTTTTTATTTCTCATAATTCACATAGATCGCTAACAGCTTTTCTTGAGGGCTTCATGTCCTTACAGCAAATTGCATATGATAATGACTTTTCTTGTACTTATGAAAGTAGTGTAACAAAGTTTTGCCCCAAATTAAAAATTGGTAAAGTTGGAGAAAAACAGGAAAACGCACTTATGGCATCAGTAACATTTAGTATTTTAATTAACAAGGAAAACAACAGATGTTAGCAGGGGGTTTGCACTAGTAATAACTTATTAACTGCGAGAAGTTAAATGAAGTTATTGAATGCAAAAAATTACTGCATCCTCAATTACTGCTCAGTTGTTTCTAAGACTATTGGGCACAGCACTGAAAGTTAATATTTCTGTCTGCTTTGAGGTCACTACCACTTAATGTGTATTTACTGATTATCAGGTAGACTTCAGCTTTCTGATTATTTTTAGCTGAGTTAAGATAAACCTCATGTTCTACTGTTTAAGGGAAAGTTTTTTGAATTGTAGCCTGTTAACCACTGCTGAGTTGCACAGAGGTGATCATTTGGAGCTAACTTGCCTTTACTGGTTTCAACATTTTAGGTTCCCACATGTATACGTGATGTTGTCTCACTAGGACAATGGTAAACAAAAGAAAGATGGTCACAAGATCACAAGCAGGAAGGATTGGTATCTCCAAATGTTACTCCAGTTAAAATTCAATCTACGCTATATAAAACCCATAAGCATCCTTGATTTAGAGCTTTGGAAGACTCAAAGGTATGGAGATGCCAAGTCCTTTTAGGCACCCCAGCTCCTGGAGTGTAATTCATAAACCGAAGTTATATGATCAGGCTCCCTGTTCAACACATTGAGAAGAGAGATGCTTAGGAGTGAGATTTAGAAGATGGCAAGTGGGAGAGATGTCAAAGACAGTGGACTTTTTGAAATTCCATCCCTTTCTGGAACGTATATGCTCTGAGCCTGCAGAGGGGAGCTTATGTCATATAGTGATTAATAGACAGCAAGTTTGCTTGGAGTTAATCTAAGGCCTCCTTCAGGGTGAAAAAATGGCTCATTCTTCTCTTCTCAAACCCAACCACACTAGTGTTGCAGCCCACCTTCTTATATAATACTCTAAATGTTAAGGTATTCACCCATGAAGGAAGAAGACTTGGTTCACTTGTCTCCTGAGCCTGAGGTGCTTCAAACCCACATTTCCTACCCCCCAAGACAATGCTGTACCCACCAGTTCATAGCCTGGTCTCTAAGCTTCCTAAGGTAGTCATCCTGCTAAAATTATGCCATCATGTGGGGAAGAGTTCTTGTTCATCTATCCATCTGAGTATAGTCATCAGCTATTCTTACCCATAATGAAGAAATAGATGACAGAAAATATATGTTTAACACTAATCATAAACGTGTATTTTTGAAATGGTACAGCCTAACTTGCTTGGTGTAACCTAAAAAACTGAAATAATGGGAATCTGTGTATTTCATACTGTCTTCGATAGTTGCAGTTGACTGGGAGCAAGCCCTTTTAAGTGATTTTGCGCAATTAGAAGAAACACAGTGAATTAGAAATAGAGAGGAACATCTTAAAATTTTGCTTGCCTTTCATATTTTGCTTGCCTTAAAGGCATTGAACAGATTTTTTTTAGGAGTCAGAATAAGCCAATGGTTTTGTTGAAGACTCTTTTCTCAGAGCGATAGTAACCCATTGCATAATTGGTCCGATTAAACACCTGCTTAAGCTTTTCTAGCTGGGCAAAACCTGGAATTATCAAAATCCCTAACAAGATACTAGAAACCTGTATTCAGGAAGGGGATTATTTAGTTGTTAAGAGAGAGTTTTTGCAATCCTAACAGCACAGAGACAGAGAGGGTATCTTGTAATTAATGTTGCTGTTTGTACTGCCAGTTCCATGAGATGGTTTTGGTCCCAGTGGTGTTACCAGCTGAAAAATGTCCACACTACAGTGTGGCACCGCCATAAATGGCACTAATTGGCATTCTTGTTGTCAGGCTTTGCACGGAGGTTAAATGAGCTGTAGCAATTGAACAACTGTTTCTGTATCTTCGGGGCTTTTCCTGGGGTCACAGTCAAGGCAAGTTGTCTGGGTGGTGTGGGGAAGCTCGAGTCATGTACATGAGCAGGTGAATCCATAGGAAACTTGAAGAATATAAATCTGCTATCTTTCATGAGTGGTATATTAACATAATCTCTTTCTCCTGTCTACCAGATAACTCCTTATATGATGCAGTTATAAGAAAAGAAGCTGGAATTCATATTGGCCTTCTAAATAGCATCACAGTAGTTTAGTGCCAATTAACAGTAGAACTTTGTCACAAAAGGAGAATTTAAAAATTTTTCCTCCTAATTTATTACAAAATAGAGGCAAACTATATTAGGGGAGACATTTTATTGGCTTAACTTATATTGATTCTTGTTTCAGTTGTGGGAGAGTCAGTGAAAATATATCACTGGTTTGCATGTCTGTTGTATAAAAGATAATTTTTCAAGAAGACTTATGGGAGGAAAATAAGTGTGATGGGGTTTTTTTAAATTGTTTTTTTCTTCTTTTTGTTAACAGAACAAGTAGTAGGAAATTCCACAGAGAATTAATACTTGCTGAAGAACTTTAAAAGTGCCTTATATAATATTCATTCACATTGGCTAGGCTATAAGCCTCTTCCCATGGTGTGAACACTGATAAGAAGAATATAAATTAACAGTAACAGTGTTGCTATCTCTAAATTACATCCTAAAGGTACATCATGTAGACAGAATAGAAATATGCAAATTTGTTCAGGAATTTGTATTTGGTAGCGCAAACGTGAATCAGAGCAGCTAGCTGTCCTCGAGGTAGATTGGATTAAAATATACTGGCTCTAATCAGTGTTGCTTGAGTTATCTGTATACTTTGCATCCAAAAGGTAGGTGTGTCACTGGCATTTTTTAACATCCTAGCTAATAATTTATACATTAGAGAGAATAGTCTGCTTAATTATTAATTCTTCTAACCAGCAGGTGTTTGCAAACACTGAAGGGAACTGGAAGGAGTACAAAAAGACTGGGTTAAGACACTGGAATTTGGTGTGGATAGTGAAAGTTATATTTGTTGATGAAAATTCAAATATCTATATATAATAGAAAAAGAATTTCGGTTTTGTGAATTAGGTAGACAGCTGTTGCTAATTGTGCAGAGATAATTACAAGAGTTAATTATGTAAGCTGTTATGATTTATGGGCTAAGGACAGTGGCAAATTACCTAAGTTGATAGAGAAAATTGAAGAACGATTATTATCAAAAAAAGGAGTTATATTAAGGACTGAATCATGCTCAGCAGAACATATGTGTTCACAATTATATTGGTGGAATAAGGAAAAAAACGCAGTTTTTTATGTAGTACTAGAGAATAAGCACAAATATGGAAAAAAAACCAAGTTAGCTGCTTCTCTGTTTTGTATGTGAACAGAGTAGTAGTTGTTGAAAGTATTTTCTACTGTATTTTGCTCAATAATATCTTGTAGCTGGATTAGTATTACCTAATGTGCTACTGCTGAGAGCCTTATCATAAAGTAAGTTTGTGGTGTGCAGAATCGGGAATATATGAAGCAAAGTCTCATGTGTTTTTGCTCTGGTTCTGGATGGTCAAAGTGAAGAAGGTCACGAACACAGTGTTCAGGTCTGTTTTCTGCTTCATTTTGAGCAGGGAATTGAATCTGATCTGCCTACAGCCATGCCAGTGCTTTAACCCATGCCAGTGCTTTAACGCATAACACAATCTGTTTCTCTCCCAAAGTATTATGAAAGGTCTCTGTTTCATCCTGCTGCCAAAGGAAACAAAAAAAGAAAACCCAACCCTGAGACAGTTTGGAAAATGAAGTTCTTGTTTTCCAGACAATTGTAGTGATTTTTTTCTTTGATGAAACAATCTTCTTTCAGAAACAGGAGGATTTTGAAAAACAACGCTCGAGGGGATACCGTTAGTATAACCAGGGAGGCAATAAGATAGTGTATTCGAGTGGAAGGATAGCCTTATATCTAGAAGCAAAAGGGCCCTTACACTAAAATGTCAGGGCTGTCTTTTTTCAGGTCATTGAGTGTTTCCAGCAGGTTGGTGATATATGAGTGTATGAGAAAAGAGGAATAACTTGTAGCTGTTCACATTCAAGAAATGCCACTGGGAAGAACAAGTAATATTTACTTGAAAATAGAAGGGACAAAGAGGAAAATAGTGAAATTTTTTGCAAATAATTAATGATCTTTCAGAGAAACCCTTTTACATTGATTTCACCTGTCACAACCAAACCAAAGTATTTGTGTGAATGGTTTTCATAATGTATATGTTTGCATAGCTGTATTTGATTTACCTGCTTTGGTTTATTAAAAACAAGCATACAGGTAAATGCTGTCCACCCTCTGAAAAACTCCAACAGCCTCTGTCATTGATATTTAAAAATCATAGAATCACAGAATCATAGTATGATTTGGGTTGGAAGGAACCTTTAAAGATCACCTGGTCCCGTCCCCCTGCCATGCGCAGGGACATCTTCCACTAGGATCAGGTTGCTCAGAGCCCAATCCAACCTGATGTTGAATACATCCAATGATGGGGCATCCACAACTTCTCTGGTCAACCTGTTCCAGTGTCTCACCACCCTTACCGTAAAAAAAATTCTTCCTTATATCTAAGGTATATAATCTATATCTATTTTTAATAGGTATTGTATATAATATTTGTATAATATATTATATTCTAAGATATAATCTAAATCTACCCTCTTTTAGTTTAAAACCATTACCCCTTGTCCTGTCACTACAGGTCCTGGTAAAAAGTCTCTTTCCATCTTTCTTATAAGCCCCCTTTAAGTATTGAAAGGCCGCAATAAGGTCTCCCCGGAGCCTTCTCTTCTCCAGGCTGAACAACCCCAGCTCTCTCAGCCTTTCCTCATAGGAGAGGTGCTCCAGCCCTCTGATCATCTTCATGCTACTCCTCTGGACCAGCTCTAACAGGATCCATGTGCTGGGGACCCCAGAGCTGGATGCATTACTCCAGGTGGGGTCTCACAAGAGTGGAGTAGAATCATCTCCCTCGACCCGTTGGCTGCACTTTTGATGCAGCCCAGGATACGATTGGGTTTCTAGGTTGTCAGCACGCATTGCTGGCTCATACCTCATTTTTCATCCACCAGTATCCCCAAGTCCTCTTCCTCAGGGCTGCTCTCAATCCTTTCATCACCCAGTCTGTACTGAAAAAATAATAAGGCATCAGTCCTAGGTGAGTGATCAGTGACAAACCACAAGGATTAGTAGTATAATAATAAAAAAATGCGTATCAATATTTTCCTCAAAAATGGTCGATATAAGTATATTTTGTAACGTGGTTATGGAAAATTTTGAATAACAATTCAAGTAGATATTGAGGAAAGAGAAGGGGGGGAAGTACTACAATTCTTAAACTTTTGGCCCATGCATTTTGGAAATCTGTAGGGAAGACAGTTTAATTTACAGAGCCGGGAATGTTTTTCTATGAGCTGTAGCTGCTGACTGGGGATTAATTTGATGAGTATGTGATCTAGCTCTATCCCCTTTCACTTCTGGCATCCCTGCCTGCACATGACCTCTGCAATAGGGAAATTCATGCTAATAGAATTTTCTGCTTTTAGCAAAGACATCCTCACCTTTCTTTTGTGCTGCTGGAGCTGTGTAAGGAAGACTTAATTTGGGATGGGACTGAACTATTAATTAGTGAAGTTCTGTTTTTCCAACAGAGATCTGTGCTAGAACTGTGTGAAGCTTCTTTAATAAAATAAGAGAGCAAGGTTCCCTAGTGTGATCACAAAGCCAGGATCATTATAGGGTTGCCAGATGAGCTTATGGTAATTATCAAGTGATATATTTGATAATTGTACAGAATTTTGGGAGAGGTCTGCATTAATTAGTAACAGAAGCTGATAGCGACATTCTTTCCTTTGTACCAGCATAGGTGGGCCAAGATATTTAAAATAAACCAGTTAGCTTTAAAGCCCTGCCAGAAAACTGATTCTTGTCTTGTCTTTTTCCTTTTTCTTTTTTTTTTTTTTTTTGACATGAATGCAGTTAAAATCTTCTGGGTAGACACTTCTGAAAAACTCAAGCACAGTGTTAATAAGATAACAGGTTTTTTTTTTTTTTATCATGAAATTTATATTAAGTTATAGTTGATGTATGGCTTTTTTAAAAGGGGAAAGTAGCTAATATGCCCTGGGTTTTTCTGTCACTGGTATAAGAAGTCTTCCTCCCCCCTTCCCCTCTCCCAGTACAGCTGGCTTTTCTGAATGGTACTTCTAATTTTGGAAGAGACTGCTTTATTAGCATTTCAAGCTGGTAATTTAATGTAATTGAAAAGAAGCTGACACAAGGTGGGCAAAATTGCAAGATTCCAGTTTTTATCAGTGGTTTTCTTCCTGTAAGGCCTGTGTATTATGCAGAACCCAACCTGTTAGTGCAAAGACTGGAATCCAGAATTGCCCTTTCCCAAGGGAATGTCCTCACCCCACACTGAGAATGATTCCTCTCCTTGCTTACTGCCTTTTGGTCATATGAGTCTTCTGTCTCTTGCTGCGTGATGCTCCAACTTTGTTTAGAGAGAAGAAAACCCCACCATTCCAGTTAGCGTACAGTTCATTGGTTACGATACTTCCTTGGGAAGTGGGAGACCTCCTTTGCGTCAGGAGGGTCCCAACTTCTACTTTCCTTTGCTCTTTTTATTAAGCCATCATATTAAAGTTTACAGAATATTTTAGGAGACCTTGAATAAAATCTGCTTTATAAATGAAAATCATTGTACTTGCAGAAATCATTGCATGAGTTTTTCCTTATATCCAGTTTGAAGCTCTCTTGTTTCAACTTGTGCCTGTCTTTCCTCTATTGGAGGCCCCAAAACTGGACACAATATTCAAGGTGTGCCAGGGCACACTGCTGACAGCTTGCTGTCTATGAAGGTCCCTCAGGTCCCTTGAAGCAGATTTGCTCCCCAGCCGCTCAGTCCCTCCCCTGTCTTATTGCCATGGATTCCTCCTTACTGGTGCAGGATTTTGCTCTTGTCCTTGTTCGCTTTTATAGGGTTCCTCTGAGTGGCAGGCCTGCCCTGAAGCGTATCGACTGATCCCCCCAATCCATCATCTACAACATGATGAGAGTGCACTCCATTGCTGGCACCAGGTCATCTCTATCCCTAATATAGAGGTTAAGTCATCTAAAAATAGGTGCTGAGGAACACAAGACATACTCACTATAAAATTCTTTCAGTAGTACCGTAAGTCCATGACAGTTTTCTCTGTCTCAATGCATAAGGAAGATGACCATGAATGTTCATAGAATAAGGTGCTCAGCTTTCTAGGCATAGCGGTAACAATTACAGTAGGGATTTCTAGCTCATGGTACAAGACTAGGAAATTTCGTCATGTTCTTTGGAAAATATTTACATTTTGGAAAGAGCGTATACACTCTTTGTGTCTGCTGTCAATGCTTTCTTCACTATATATGTCACTTCAGCATCCTGAGACTTTCTCATTCACTCAGAAATTGTAGTTTTAAAAACTTGTAAAAGTTTTTAGACTTTTTGCTAGTCTCGTAAGTTTTGCATGAGCTGGTTTTGATATACCAATTAGTTTTTGAAGCTATACATTGGGAGTAGTCCGTGTTGGGCCGCATCATTCTGTTTGTGTTTACTCCTATACTTGCAGTCATTGATAAACTCAGAATGTGGAGATTTTTGGAAGGACATGTATTTACATGTGCAAATTATAGTATACGTAACAGATTTCAATTTATACTTTTGTTAAAAGTAGCTGAAAGATGCATACGTTAAATTGAATCTGGGTGCGTGTGTGTTTTCTTTGTCTTTTCTTGAGGAAACTAGCCTCCAGTGGTTGCTTCTAGACTGTCTCTCAAATGAATGAATAGTATTATTTTGATAAAATTAGTTTGGGACCCTGATTCAGCAAAATAATTAGTTTTATCTATTACGTTTGTTTAAGTGGATGTGGTATTGAATAATTTTCCAAGCAGATTGAAGTGTCTGGAATAGAGAAATGAAATTAAATCATAGATAGGAGACACGATGCGTACAAGGTCAGAGACTTCAGTGACAGTGCTAGGACTAGAATAGATGTTTTTTCTCTGCTGTCCTCATCCGCAGGACATGTTACAGCAGGAGATGTTAAGATGTTCCAGTGGTGCGCACAGAAGGTTCTATTGCTCTTCCTTTTCTTTGTAGTTTCTATTAAAAAATACCTTTTCATTAATCTACATCAGCCTTTTCTTTGATCTTAGAGTCTTTTTTTTTTTTTTTTTTTTCCCCCTCTGTAAGAAATTTGTTTTCACAGAAAAACATTTTAGGTCTATCTTAAAGCTCAAAACACTTAAGCTGGTTTTTTTTTGTTTTTTTTTTTTGTTTGTTTGTTTTTTTAAATAGTACTGTGAAAAATCTAACTGTTCCTGCCGGTGTTTTCCTAACCTAGAGTGTAAGAGAAGAAGAAAATTGTCCGGTCACTAGTCATTTTAATTATTGAAGTGGATTCTATCAACAAAATCAGGAACTACACTGTCTCCATTTGCCTTTAAATCTGTTTCAAATATTTAGAAACAAAAAAGCAGGCTGCTAGGGTTTCATATAAGCCAATGAATATTTCCAGATAGAAGGAGTGTCCCCAATATGGCCTAATTATTGTACTAAATTAAAAATAGCTACATACCGGAAAAAAAAATAATTTTGAGACTCGTAATCAACATAGTTATAAGGGGCAATTAAAAAAAAAATCCTAGCATCTGAATGCTGTTGTTTAGATAGTAGTGAGATGTTGCTATTCATGTATTTCATGTCTGTAGATCTCCGTTGTTTAAAATGTATAAGCCCTTGCTTCAAATTTACAAATCATTGAGGTACATTGGCAAACAATGTCTCTAGAGCCATTTGTGAGCTTGTGCTCTCTTGCTAGCATGTCTTATATGATTTCATGATTAAATTTGAGGCTAAGCTTTTGACATGCTAGAGACTTTTTAATGGGCTTTTTGTGGGTTTTTTTGGTTTGTTTTTTTTTTTTTAATGCTAGAAACAAAACAAAATAAGAAAAACAGCAGCAAAACTTTTATGAGGGAGTTGGGATCAAGAAGAATACACCAGCATTTCCTTTTGAAAAAGATTTACTTTAGGGATGCTTTCCACATGTCTGTTATAAGAAGTGGTAGCGAAAGTTTCCGTCTTCTGTGGCAATTAGGAATTTCCTACGCGTTGTGCTGCTTCTGGACTCACAGCAGCTCAGTGCATTAACAAAGGTTTTATGCCAGTGCTGGTTCCCCCTCATCTCTAGGACCTGCGCATGTACATCTACTCTACACAGATTCTGACACAGAGATTCTTTACTGAGAAGATTTTGAGTGCTGATAGACACCTTTAAGTGATTTTTCTGTATTGCTGCATATTAGTCAGCATAGGATAAAGCAATTGTCCTATGTTAAAAAAGCATTAAAGAAAATGTTATTAAATACTTTAATTTATAATTATTTCCATATGTTTTGGGAAGTTCTGATAAACTTTTCTTATTGTTTTATGGAGGTTTAGAATTGTTTGCATTTCTGTAGGTGTCCATAATTAGATACCAATGTGCTAGGAAGAGCACTATTTAAAGCTGAAACAAATATTTGCTGTGAGCATACTTTCTTTAAAAACGAACCACTCAGCTTTCTTCCTCTCCCCAAGAAGGGTTCCTTTATCTTTTCAAAATGGTTATAGATATATATTTTTTGTCTGTTTCTGTTGTAAAAGTATACTATTAAGTTATTTTGAAAACTCCTTAGTTTTATTACAGGTATGGAGAGAAAAAGCTCCCAATATGTGGGCCAAAATAGATCAATATTTATTTCTTGTTGCTTGATTTAATTGCACCTGTGATGTGCCCTTGCAGCCACCTCAGAGCTTGCTGCATAAGGTGCCTGTCTCCTAACTAGTCCCTTCTTGGGAATTCAGCAAACCACTCTCCATAGTCGGGGTTACAGACACCTACAGTTCACTCTGACTATGTAAGAAAATTTGAATTTTGTGTTTGTCCTTATGCTTTCTCGAAAAAAAAAAAAAACCCCAAGCCAAAACAAACAGTGATGACTGATGACCAGCCACCTCCCATTAAACAAAACTCACATAATTAAAATCAATGTATGTTCAACCAATTAGCATTTTTCCTTTGCATATTACATGCTTACCCATTCAAGAAATGGGTTGTTGCAGGACTTACCTCATACTTATCAGTTTTAGGAGGAAGGCCTCTCTTGTCACTCAACGCAGTTGGTGTAAATTAAATCAGGATATTTACTTTTCTATCTAAGTACGTTCTATTTAAAATTGTCTGGAGATAATTGTGTTATGAGGGCTGTATGTAAAATGGTTTGTTGGTTCTGCTGAGACCATTGTTGTACTAGTAAATGCAACATGTAGAAACATTTTGTTAAAGAACACACACACACACTCTCACTTTATATCTATCTGTCTATAAATACATATTTTTATATATATCACCAAAAACATTTTGGAGATTATCATGGTAAAATATTTATGCAGGATTTATTTCACTTAGCAATCTAATACCTATTTGCTTGTTCTCAGTCTGATTTTCTAGGTTCCCTTCCTCATCGGTGATGTCTCATTGACTGTCTATCTCTAGGCACAAGTTTTTTGTATTCTACAACAGCTGTGGTCCCTATTCCCATTCATTGACTGCATTAGTTCAGTACTTCTAGATTATCTGACAATAGATGTGTAACTTTTTTGTAGGTAAAGTTAGGTGTAAAGAATCCCGCCTGATAGTTGAATCGTGCACAGAAGGAGCAGACTTGCAGACTTACAATCCGGTAACAGTGATTTTGATGCTTTTTAATGGGGAACTAAAATTTTAGGGTACCAAAAGAAGTCAGCAATCCAGCTAATTTCTGTGTCTTCACAGGACTTCAGCAGTTCTTCTGCCAGCTACAACTTCTGTGTGTTTGTGCTATTTTGAGCAATTTTTTTTAGCTATTGACCCCTGCATCTACCTAATAGAGATCTATGAAATAATCTGATTTAACTTAATTTATTGACCACCTTTTCTTTACTTCAGATCTTTTTCTTCTCTATACTACCTGAACTATTCTGGCAGTCTAGTTCTAGTTTGTTCAATAAGTTCAAATAATTAAGATCAAGTTCCAACATTACTCGCTTCATCTTCGGGTCTCCTGTGTGAATTTCAGCATATGCTTAAACAATTTTATTGCCTGCTGTATGTGAAAGCTTTTCTTAGTCATCCTTATGAAGTGCTGGACAAATCCATTCCATTTGCTAAACCTGAGTTAGGTAACAAAGGCAGCCTAGTTAGTTTATTTATGAAATTTGAAAATCCTTAGGTAGACAATGATCAACCACAAAAAGATCTTCAGGAAATTTCATGAAGAATAATTTCAAGGGAAAACTAATAAAGAAAATATTTCTGAATATAAATAGTGGAAAAAAACAGATGATGGGAGAATATTACCTTCCTGTAGCCAGGCAGACTACTTCCTGAAAGAAGGCTCTAGAATACATTTTTTTTTCACCCAATACATCCATGCATATGCATATGGTGTTTTCAAGCCCTGATAATCTTTTTTTTTTGCCTTCTTCTATAGTCTTTAGTTTTTAGATGTGATTTGAAAAAAAGAACCTAGCTCAAAGAACAAAAAGAACCTAGCTCAAAGAACAAAAAGAATCTAGCTCAAAGAACAAAAAGAACCTAGCTCAAAGAGCAAAAAAACGTAGCACAAGCAGCATGACACAAGGCTTTTTGGTCACAACTGTACCAAACACCTTGTTACGCTTCTTGTAATAGGGATGGGATGACAGTGAATTTATATACTTCGTTTTGAAATCTTTTGCTTTGTAGTGCGCTGTCTTTATTGCAAAGGTTTTTATTTTCTTACAGTAAATTTCTGGGTTAGCACACCGATACGTCACTTCAACTGCCCTGGTTGGTATCCTGGTTAGGGTGAATCGCATCCCTCAGTATTATGGATCCATTGCTTTTTTTTCATGCATTTAACACCTGATGATATCCGATTCAGTATTCCTGTTTTACAGAAAGGCAGCCTTTTACTGGTGGAGTGACAGAAGATTTTTTTGATCCAGCAAAAAGCTGTGGTATACACTGTGCTGTATTGTTAAGCTTTGTGGTTAAAGCTTCTGATCAGTTTATCGACAGCTCAATAAGGAATTCCTTTAGGAGATTCTACAAACACGGAAGCAGATTTTCTTTCTTTTTAAATACTGGGGAGAAAGCGGGATCATTTCACTATCCACTGTTGTCTTATGCCAATATATCATAAATATACTGGAGCAATACTGAACTGAATAGTTTTAACCTGTATGTAATCTTTGCAGCAGGAGCTATAAATTCCTTAATGTCTGGAAAACAGCCACAATGTTTTTGTCACCACTTGAATGTAACTGACAGGACTTATCTCAAGGGACGATTGCTTTTTGAATGGTTTCTGACCTGTATGTGTTAGGTTTTCATTTTATCAGCTTGTTCATTTTTTAAAAATGAACAACAGTGACAAAAATGATGCTTTAGCACCAATGCCTTTCCATACCTATTTCTTATCTTTTTCTTCTTCACTGCTTGACTGTGATTTGCTTAGCCCAGACTAAATAGAAGTTAAAAGGAAAAACCTTTTTTGAGGTATGTGCTGCCATGCTTTGGATTTTAAACTTTAAATTTTATTTATTCAATACATGTGACCATTACATCATTTCAAGGGTAAAGAAAATAGTGGGGGTATTGAATTAGGTGGCCATCTATTGTGCTATTAATAGTTGACGAATCGTTCAAACTGACAAAAACTTGTTTTTCTTTCCCAAAGGTAACAACGCTTGTTAACACAAGCAATAAAGGACCATCTGGCAAAAAGAAAGGGCGCTCTAAGAAGGCTCATGTGCTGGCTGCTTCGGTAGAGCAGGCCACTCAAAACTTTTTAGAAAAAGGAGATCAAATTGCTAAAGAGAGCCAGGATCTCAAGGAGGAATTGGTTGCTGCTGTGGAGGATGTACGCAAACAAGGTATGTGGAACAAAATGCTTAACGGGGTAACTGCTTTATTTGATGCTTTTCAAGATTTCTTCTGAAACAAGTGTATCAGCTGCTTTGATAATGTAGTTAAAACTATGTCCTGTATTACAGTATATCTGTAATATGGCATATAAGTATTAAAATAGCTATACCTTAGTGAATGGCAATGAGCATAAAGAATGTTCTAACTTTGGTAAAAAAAAAATGTGTGTGTTTGTTTGTTTGTTTGTTTTCCTTTTAGCTGTTCTGTCACCAAATAGTGAACTCAAATATTAGCAGCCATGCTGCCTGGTGCCAAAGCTTATTGTTTAGTTTTCAACTTGCTTTTTATTCTACTGGGTAACAAAATGACATGATTTTTCACTTCGCTAAATTTGAGCAGTGGTTTAACGCCTGTTGATGCAAATGTAGAATTAGGATTATGGTGCATACAGTTCTGAACAATCTAACAATCATCAACCAAATAGTACAGCAATATAGAATTACTTGTGGTTTCAAGTGTATATTGAAATATATACAAAGATCATCAAAGTCTGAAAATATACAGATAATAGCAATCTTAAACCAATTTTTTTTTCCTGGGTGTTGGTGATAATATGATAAATGTTAACGTTGGTTTGCATACTGCATAAGTTAAACTGCAAATTTCAAGGTAGGCAATGTTACAAGAAATCGCCTAGGTGGGCATGGGGCTCAGGCGTGGGATACTATTTTCTTTACTGGCAGAAATAATCTTGATTTTGCACAATTTAATCTTTGAAGTTTAAAATGGTATTATAAGAAAACTGCTTTCAAATAAGGCTTTGAAATTTAAAAAATGTCATGGATATCCATGATGTCATGGCTATCATCTGACAATTTTCCTTCAAAAGGTAAAATGTATATCAGATGCTTTCAAATGTACATGTGTGGTAGGGGAAAAACATGTTTTCAATATATGCCCATAAGAAAACTTTTCCTTTTTATTGACTTTGATTGTAATTACCTTTATTGCAGCAGAATTAAGTACCTTTCAGGTTTTTTCCATTGTAAATCCTATAATCTAAAGATACCATCTGTCAGTATCATCAGTCCTGGGTTTTAGAACAAGACCGACAGATCTCCAACTGAGATTTTGAAAGGAATCTAAAGGACTTACGTATAAAATACTGATTCTCAGCGAGTTACTCCCCCAGCACTCATATGGTGATTTTTTCAGTTCGTGAAAATTAGACTCAAATGATCATATGTGCAGGCAGGGTTAAAATCTTGTATACATAAACACTGATTAGTCAGTATTCCAGTCTGTTCTATCTTGAGGCTATTTCTTCCTCTTATCCACTATATGTATATTTGGTTTCACTGTTTTCCTGTTCCTATGTGTTTTGGGTTTTTTTAGATATTCAATTGCCAGTACATCAGAATAAGTTGAGTATTTGCTGTGTACTCTATGTACAGTGTTATGCCAGTATTCTGGTGGTTTTTTTCTTTTTTTTTTTTTTTCTTTTGGGTGGGTTTTTGTTGTTGTTGTTGGGGTTTTTGTTTGTTTGGGTTTTTTTTTTAGAATTTTGATGCTGATGCCTGGTTGTTCTGGCGTGCAGTTTCATTTGTCAGCTACTTCAGTTTCCCATTGCTTACATTACTTATTTTGTGTTATGTCAAATTCCAGTACACCACCTTCAGCGCTGACACGAGTGCCCTTGTTTCCTCTGAATTTATAGCGCTCTCCCTTTGGGGCTGCAATGCTGACTCAGTTTTGCTAGCTTCTCCCAAGGAGCCTTCTACTGAGTTAGTCATCAGCCTAAACTGTTGCATGCTCTCTGATCTCAGCAAATATAGCACAGTCATTAGCATGGTATCAGAGCTTCTTATCTTTATCGGTAGAGCTTTGTATTAGTTAACAGTGATTTCTTTAAAGATTCTTGCTTTGTAAAGCTAGAGGCATCTGAGAGGATTTGCTGTGGAGAGTTTTGGTTTTCTTCTTGACCGAATTTCTGACTTTTTAATTGAAAATAAGCCTTTTATTCTTTTTTTTAATCTGTATTTTAAAAAAAAAAAACAACAACCCACAAAGATGGAGGAAGCAGAGAGGAAAAAAGATCTTAAACAGTATCATGCAGAATGATACAGGCATTCATCTTTTCTCACACTGCAGGCTAGAAAAAGGTCTGTCAGAAAAGTTGAGCAGCTTTTCTGGGTCTGTACAACATGAGCGCGTAATTAGGAGAGCAGGAGACACCAAACACCATTATTGGCACACACGAGCCACGTAAAGTAGACCAGCCTTGGTGCAATGTGAAATGATATGTTTAGCTCAGTGACATAAAGAGCTGGATTAATGAACTGAGGCTGTGTTTTGCCAGAGTATTGCTGGTTGATTTTCTGGCAAAATTCCAGCTTGGATAATTACACCATCAACCTAAAAATGTCTCCTGCAGTTACAGCTGGCTCTGGCGTGCTCCTCATTTCCTGCCCTGTATCGCTATATACTGTTATATACTACTATAGACAGTTGTTCAATTCATCCCGGAGAGAGTTGCTTTCCATTGATAGGTATTAAATGAATGTACCGTAGCATTTACACAATACTTCGGAATGAACGTGAATGCAAAGAATATATAGCTTTAAGATGCATGTTACGTTAATAATGTGGAAGGGTAAATTATATTTGGATAGCTGTACAAAACTGATGATCAACAGTTTTGACTTACAAAGTTCAGTTCTAAAAACCACAAAGAGTAAGAAGATAGATTTTTAATGATTTTTCCCCACACAATTTTATGAAAAGGATTAGATATTTTATGTATAAAGCTTATAACTGTGTATGTATGTGTGCGTATGTATGTATCCCATAATAATTCCATAATAGGAATACTTCGGCCTTATAGTTCCAAACCATCTAAGTGAAATTATCCAATTGCTATGCCATTGAATATTTTGCTGTATGGCTATTTATTCCCATGCTTTCAGAGTTGTGTAAAAGATCTCCCAGATGGGGGACAAATGAGACCTAGGAAATGCTGATGTTTGTCGTTCATGTCGGCTTACGTTAGAGGCGAGGGAAAGCAGGCAGGCTTCTGCATATTGAAGTTTTGGGACAAGTGAGATTTTTGTATGGTTTTTTTGGTTATAAAAACCCTAAGCCCTGAAACTACAAAGCCTGAGAAGTGCAGGGAAGTGAAGAAGAACTCAGAAATAAGAAATACAGTCTGGGGAGGGGAACAGACGGGTATGTTCTCATAGCATAGGTGTCTAAATGCAACTGGTCCCTTATTGATCATTACAGAAGAAGGAAATTCCCTGTGGAGGAGACATTCAGGTTGTGATTCACACAAAAATCTACAAAGAACTGCTGGTCCATTGGGCTCAGGTCTGATTGAATTTATTAAGAAACAGTCTAGGGTGCCAAGGAAAGCAAGACAAGGAAATAAATTATATTTATGTAAATTTATTCTATCTATTAAATTACTTTGGCTATGTTTATCTTGTAGGTATGTGCTAGTGACTGCCTGATTTGAATATAATTTTCCTAGAAGTTTTCTGGCATATAGCTAAAACTTCCATTAAAAATATGATTTAGTCTAGCAGATGATTGTTGTGTTTTAAATTTTTGCTTTTCACGCAGAGTAGATACAACTTTACACCATAATCTGAAATTTATACTGCAGTCAAGAGACAGAAAATAGCTGTTGATGTTTTTTGTGTTTGAGGACAGAGTAAACTCGAGGTAGACTTAATTTTTTGTTCATGCAGACGTTGTATAAAAAGAGTATGATCCATGTACTCCATGACTGTCAGTAAGCTTGAAAGTACTTATCAACATCTGACATGCAAAAAATGACTTTAACTTTCTTGGTAACTATTCTTCTCTGTGATGGAACATCCTAAAAAGTAATATTTTTAATGCTTTAACGCTTTTAACTACTTAGTTTTTAAAACTTTTAAAATGCAGATTTTAAACTAAACCTTGTGAAAGGGCTTCTTCCTTACTGGTCCCGCCTATCTTCAGTTACCTTGGGAGAAAAGCAGGGAATCTGCACATCTCAGGTGGTGGGAGCAAACTCCAAAATATACATACATGAGATGCTGGTTGTTTTTATAATAATTTATAACTCTATTTAAGCTCATTTAAGCTCTTCTGATTTCAATGACAGCAGTATGACACGGAGAGAGGCAGATTCTGTCTTGAGAGTTGTAATGTCACATACGCTGTCACTTACAACTGTCTCAGTTTTGTGTTCCCAGAGACTGCCAAACTCTTAGCCAAATGCACAGCATTCTTTGAGTGTTAAACCAGTACCCCAGTTCAGCTGGCAATTTGTATTTTAGGAGACCTTTCCTGATTGTACAATTTTCTTTCAGTTAGACCTTGTTAGACCAACAGTTCCTTCCTAAAATGCAGTCCTCACAGTGCCACGTTATCCCAAGTCTTTAAGACTTGCTGCATGGAGGTCTTGACTTTCCCAACTGAAGCAGAAAATCCCTGCTTGGATTTTGCCTTCCGTAAAACTTTTCCACTCTCTTTAGGTTTTTGTTTTCTGCCCTCTAATCCAATCAGTTTTGGTTTTTAACTGCATTAAAAAACTGCAGCCATCTCTGTTTCCCAAGGAGTCTGTGCTGCTCTACTGTATATTCTTCCTCTGTTTCCCTCTCCTTTTCTTTGCTACCTTCATGTGGTCATACACTTACTTTGTCTTCCTTGCAATTCAGGGCCTGAAGTTTCCCGTCTCATGGTCTCTTTAGATCTCCCATGCCCTGTTAACCCTTCTTACTTCTGTCTCCATCTCATACCCTTGGTCTGTATTCACGTCTCTCATGTTCAGTCACGGTTTTGCAATGCAAAGTAGAAGAAAAAATAAAAATCAAATGTCTTTTTCTTGATCCCTTTTTTTCCCCTTTACTTTACAAACTTAACATACCTTGTTTGTTGTCCTTGTTTTCTCTACCAGTAGATCACACTCCTCTCTGAATCCTTCTCTGACCCTGGATACCTGCTTCACACTGTTCTGTTAGCTCATCCTTCTGATTGTATTTATTTTTATCCATTCTGTCCTTTTCCCCCTAAATTTCCTTCCTTTCTCACACTGAAAGCATTCCTAGTAATCCTGTCTTATTTACATTTGAGTCCAGGGTGTGAACATCTCCTTACATAGCATGTTACACGGATGCCTCAGGTGTACTTGCTTAGCAGAGTCAGCTGCAACAGACTTTCTGGGAGCCCTGATTTACGCAATTGACTCTCTCGGCTGTCCTTTTGACTTGTTTTAAAAAAAAAAAAGTTTGTACCCATTAGTATCTAAAAGCTTTCCTGGAATAGTTTGGGTGTAACACTTAAATTTACATTTAAAATATAAAAAAACCTTAGCTGAATACATTACACTTTGGTTCTTTTGGTTAATAAGAATTCAACTAATGGATGTAGGCTCGCTCTTTCTGTCTCTCTGCTAGTTGTTCAGCATTTTTCCTAGTTTATAAAATATATGGAAGTGGAATTACTTCATGAGGGTGTTTCTGTAGAAGCCGTTAGAAGACTTGTCACAATATAACTATCACTTGATATGGGAAAGGAGGAAATTCTTTTTCTAGAGAAAGAAAACAATGAAGTATTGTCTGATTTCTGCATCTGTTTTCAACTCTGAGTCCCAGTGACAGGATTCAAAATGAAGGGTTAAATCTGCAATTGAAGATATGTAAAGGTATCTCTTACTGTAATAACTAAGCACTGATTAGTTCAGGGCTTTTTTGGCATTTTTCTGAGTCTTTCTGGCTGATTGTTATTCCCAAAGTCTGAGTTGAATGAAAGAACTGTAGGATATTGGGTTTGAATCTGGCAAGTATGAAGGAGGAATAATAGATTCTGGGAAAAAAAAAAAAGAAAAAAAAAAGAGTTCTGATACTAATATTTTATCACTTCAAATTTTTCTACATAACCTGAGCTATTCTTTCTTACCTGGGTTAGGGGCTAGAGAAGTATTTTTTTAGGGAAAAAAAAATCTGATCTTTTCACTTAAATGTATGTTCTCCCTATGTTTGTTTATAATACTTTTTACTGAAGTATATGAGAACTGCTCTTTTTTTTTTTTTTTTGCTTATAGAAGTTAGTGTCCACTAGTTCTTGATAGAGGAAAAAGTGTGTGTGTAGAAAGAAATTACTGAAAAGCAGTTATTTTAGACAAACTAGACTTTCTATCCATTTCTGAAAGACGAAGTGAGGCTTATGGTCAGTCCTGCTTAATGAGAGAATGAATCTTGGTCTGCACTTTTGAAAGAACCTGTGTGTATAATAAGCATATTATCTGTTTCACCAGTAGTATCTATGATGAGGTACTCTGAAACTTGCTTTCTGCCCATCTTGCTGATGGCTCATGCCTGTCCAACAGAAAGCTTTTGGTATGAAGATTTGAAGTCTTACATTCAGCAAGTTACTGAAGCTGTGGCCTGAAAACTCTATCTTGTTATTAAAAATATTCATAACCTATTTTGAATTGCTTGTTACATTTGGAAGCGACTTCAATTCTTATTCATGTTTGCAGTGCTCATCCTAAGAAATATGGCATGCTAAATGTCATTCTATGCAAATACTTTAATGCTAGCTCTTTCGGACCCTTTTCAAATCCATTCATTATCTTTGAGCTCTCGGAGAATTTAGTTTCTGAAAGACAT
The DNA here is from genome assembly GCF_018139145.2 of Gymnogyps californianus. Taxonomy (NCBI): domain Eukaryota; kingdom Metazoa; phylum Chordata; class Aves; order Accipitriformes; family Cathartidae; genus Gymnogyps; species Gymnogyps californianus. Next base: position 4,225,967 of record NC_059474.1, read on the forward strand.
TAAAGTTCCTTTTCTAAAATGATTTAAAACACTTCTGATGAAAAAGCAGACATTGTACAGATTCTCAAAGAGTTGTTACACAGATAAGTAGTGTCAGGGGTTCCCAAATCCAGTAGTGAGGCTGCTGCAGCTCCATGGCCCTAGGTCCAAACAGTAGCAAGGCTGAGCGTATATTCCCAGTAGGCACATGCACACAAACACGCATGTACAGCTTATATATACATACATACATGGCTGACCACACACATCAGACACTCAGCACTCACTATTCTGTGATTCCGTGAAACACTGGCACAGGTTGCCCAGAGAGGTGGGAGATGCCCCATCCCTGGAAACTCTCAAGGTCAAGTTGGAGGGGGCTCTGAGCAACCTGATCTAGTTGAAGATGTCCCTGCTCATTGGAGGGGGGTTGGACTAGATGACCTTTAAAGGTCCCTTCCAACCCAAACCGTTCTATGATTCTATGAAACAAACCCAACAGCACCAAGTCTCTTATCCTCACCTCCTCTCTGGCTGATTGGGATTGAAGTTCTGTTAGAGAGAAATACCTATATTTGTGGGTATAATGTAGATCCCTTCAGTAGCTGGGTTTAGCTTCTCAGTCTATCCCATAGCTGGCTCCTGGATCCTGGTCTCCCCAGTTGCCCCACTCCCAAAGACACACACAGACACAAACACATGGAAGCAGATGTCTCAGTCGACCTTCAGACGCTGTGGCTCTCCAGCAGCTGGAAATCAGAAATCTGGCCCAAGGCATGGCCAGACAAGTGCATTGACCAGCAATTTGTTCACACGCGGCTGGCCCCTTTTATCCTCTTATGCCTCCATTTTTCCATGCTTGTTCCTCCCCAAATCATCGTGGTCCTTCCTTTTACCCGCCTTCGGTTCCTCCTCTAAACATCCCATTACAAGTCTTGTGCAGTCCTAAAATGTTCTTCCCCTGCAATCCTGTGATGAGTCCTGGATCCTTGAGCAGGAAGCTAAAAATAGAGAAAGATGATAGGCATACAGGTGATTTTTCTGTACATGTCCTTAATGGTTCCAGCAGTTGGGGAGGTCTTGAACGGATGATGATACTGGTTCTTGGTAAAGCCAGCTGACTGAGAGCCTGTGCTTATTCTCTGCACCATTTCCAAAAGATTTATTTCTGTTACAGCCTTGGCTGGAGCTTTTCTAGTATTCATTTCACTTTTCAATGTTTTGTTTAAGCTCATGTTAGTTTAAATTTATGAAAGCAACTTTCATTTCCCAGATATGTTTGTTATAAAGCATAGTTGGCATTTAATATATTGCCCAAGTATGACAGTTTGAGACAGATTTTACAAAAGCACAGTGATATATGTTTGAAAAATAATATAAATGAATATATTAGGTGACTTTTCCTTTTTCATACTATATTTATTTATATTGCCTTTCTTGAAGATTTTGTTACTACTGTGACTCTATAGCAGGGAAGAATGAAATTGCTATAGAATGTTAACTTCTGACAGTTGTCAAATATTAAATTATACTCACAAATTGAAAGTTATAGAAATAGTGTTTCTTCCAGAAATATTTGATTTGAATTCTAAAATCAGATCCTAAAATTACTACTTGTTCTTTTAGAAGCAATATTTCTGTTAAGAAAGTTTTTATTTGAGAAAGGATTGCAGAAATACACCACAGTTAAAAAAAAAAAAATCTATCAAGGGATTGTAACTAGGGCACATTTTTCAGTAAATATTTTACTCCACCACCCATCACAGTGTAGTATTAGTATGCATGAAATTTCTGAATTCAGGTCAAATTTGGAAAATAGTTTCACTAGGATTTAAAAAAATAATAATAATAATAAAAAAATAGGGTCTTACAATTGGAACAGGCACCATAGGCAGTTATCTTGCCCTGTTCTGTCTTCCAGCAGTAATTCCAAAACTGAGTAGGCTTAGTCCACAGTCAGTAATCCCCAGCAGTATTAAATGTACGGCCTTTTCAATTAAGTTTTGAGATAACCATGAACAATGTTCTGCAAGAAGATTTTCCAGCATGCATGAAATCTGTATTTAAGTCCTCACTGTGCATAATTCAATCTAGAGATTTGAATTGAAGTCTCTGACCCCTCAGAAGAAAGCTGTTACCATGAAGCTATAGACCACCATGGGATGAGCATCTCGGCCTTTCCTTTTGAAGCTGTTCTAATTTATGTTCTAGTGAAACATCATCTGGATCGCAGCTGAGTGCTTGAAATCACTATTGATTCATTAGACAGAAATTCTGAGCTGAATTTCTTTTTGTTCAACCCAACATTAAAAAAAAAAAAAGGAAAAGTTTGATTCACCCTTTGAACTGGAAAATCAGTTATTTTACTCTGTCAGATCGAAAGTTTTTGGAAAGAGATTCTTTTCAGCTTGGCAATGGAGTGACCTCAGATGACTGTGTATAGGTGCCCTCTAAAACTTCCATCACCAGTGATGGAAGTTTTTAACAGAGCAAAGGTAATAAGAGTTTCACCAGCTGTCTTAATGTAGCGATGGATAGGGCAAACCACGGGGAGATCTGGAGCAGTGCAGAGACTTTGTCTTGGATATTTAAATCGGGAAGTAGCCTGTCGAAGGGAGAAAGTCAAGGAGATGGGCTTGAGATTTGATCATTATTTTATGCTTCAGTCGCATTGCTTTGAATGAAGAGCTGGTGGACAATATGGGATGTGTTACAAAGCCAACCTTCATCCAAAGGGAAAGACAGGTTTCCTTCTGCACCGCCACCGTTACCCTGTCCTGTTGCCTCCGCCTCTCCAGTCCTTCCCCCCATCACTGTGCTGAACGATGCATTTTCAGTCTTTCAAAAACGGTAACTGGAAAATTTCAAGAGTGATTTTGTAGTGATTACACAGAAAAAAGTTACTAAAATTTATACAAAAATATTTCATTCTGTTGAGTAAGTGTTGTAAATGCGGTGGTAAAATATATTTTCAATTTTAAAAAGCAAGGTTTTCTTTTTTCAGAAAGTAATTGCAAATGCTGCTGTAATTCACCTAAAAAGTGGGAACCTTGGGTTCTGATCTGTGTTGCCGGGATTATTTCTGCTACTTACCCAGTCACATTTATTGAGAAAGATATAAGCAGTCCTTGGAGCAATAAACTTTATCTGGAAGTCTTCTTTGCACCCTCCTTGGTCCTCCTCCTTGCCTAAAGTATGTTTCCTTCTGTGTTCTTTATTTTTGACTGCATTTTCCATAGCAGTCGTCCAACTTTAAAAGCAGTTGTGAAGAAGCTTCATTCTCCCATATAGATTAGGTTTTAATTTTGGATATGGTTTCAGAAAGTGGTACTCGATGAATGAGTAATAAAAATGACAGCATGAAAACTTGAAATACATTTCCTAATATCTGAATCCTGAAAGGTGCTTAGTCAATATATAAAAGACTTTAATTTATTGTCTTTCCATTTACCATTTTGAGCACGTCTTTGTCTGGAGTACATTTTTCACATATTATGAAGGCCAGTATTCTGAGTAATACTTTACAGGGTGAGGGAATATAAAATGTTATAATCAAATAACACGCACTGCTTTCCTCTGAGAAACGTCAAATTATAGTATTCTGATCACCAGCTATCTCATTCTCTCTCAATTTTAGTCCCTTTATCAGATACAAATACTTTTTAAACTTTAGGTCTGCAAGATATTATGGCTGCTGTTTATATATGAAAACTGGAAAAGGAGACGGTTCTGTAGGAATTTAGAATTATTTTTATAACTACTAAAAATAAAAGTCTAGACTCTCCACTGATTTTGATTTGTGATGTTTGCAAATCTCATTCATCCATAATTGTTCCAAATTTGACTTCCAGAGCTGTGCTTGGCTTTTTTGTTTGTTTGTTTTAGCTGCAGATAGATCAGTTTATAACCTCTGTTTATATTATTATGTGATTTCTACAGTATTTAATGAAACATATGTTGTTTTTCTTCACAAAAATGTATCAACCCTATCTTCCTTTCACCTGTTTCTTCTGGACCTTATGGTTTTAAATCGCTCTTAATTTTATTACTTTGATCATGCTGTTATTTTATGGCTAACTTGCTAGATATGATTGTCCACCAATATGTGCCTGAATTAAGCTACTGTTTAGTTAATCTTAATGTATTTCCCACTGGCTGAAGCAGTTTCCATTTTCTTCTCTCATTTGTCTGCTATTGTGCTCCTTCCCTATTGCTTCTACATCTGAGAACGCTTTCAATGCAGAAAAACCCTCGTTCTATTTGTTCTGAGTCTGTACAGCTAATAAAAAAAATTACTGTCGAGCATTAGAACTGTCCTTTATAGATACCTGGCCATGGCAGAAATTATGTTGAATTTATAGTATAACAATTAAAAAAAAAAAAAGAAATAGGTATAAATTCCTCATGAATACTATATGCTGGAAAATTAAAAGAAAGTTTCAAAGTCAGAGGAATGAGGTTCTGGAATAACCCAGACATAGCAATAACAGAGGCAGAAGGTGGTGAGGGAGTTGTAGAATAAATCTGTCTGTTTATGATGAATACTGGAAGACTGTATACTATGATTGCAGGTGGAAGCAAGTAGCTCAACGTGATGATCTAGGAATCCTTCCAGTCCTGTGTTCCTGCATACAACATAATCTGATTGAATGTAAGGATAATACGTGGTACTTAAAAAGTCATTTTGGCCCATTTTTAATTCTATTCAAAGGATCATAGAATCACAAAATGGTTTGTGTTGGAAGGGACCTTTAAAGGTCATCTAGTCCAACCCCCCTGCAATGAGCAGGGACATCTTCAACTAGATCAGGTTGCTCAGAGCCCCGTCCAACCTGACCTTGAGAGTTTCCAGGGATGGGGCATCTCCCACCTCTCTGGGCAACCTGTGCCAGTGTTTCACCACCCTCATCATAAAACATTTCTTCCTTATATCTAGTCTGAATCTACCCTCTTTCAGTTTGAAACCCTTACCCCTTGTCCTATTGCAACAGGCCCTACTAAGAAGTCTGGTCTTCTTTTCTAAGAAGAAAATTAACTCTATTCCAGCCGAAACCAGGACACCCCATCTTTCTTACAGGCCCCCTTTAAGTATTGAAAGGCCTCAATAAGGTCTCCTGGAGCCTTCTCTTCTCTAGGCTAAACAACCTCAACTCTCTCAGCCTTTCCTCATAGCAGAGGTGCTCCAGTCCCCTGGTCATCTTCGTGGCCCTCCTCTGGACCTGCTTGAGCAGGTCCATGTCTTTCCTGTGCTGGGGGCTCCAGAGCTGGACGCAGTACTGCAGGTGGGGTCTCACCAGCGCGGAGCAAAGGGGCAGAATCCCCTCCCTCACCCTGCTGGCCACGCTTCTTTTGATGCAGCCCAGGATACGGTTGGCTTTCTGGGCTGCAAGCGCACATTGCCAGCTCATGTCCAGTTTTTCATCCACCAGTACCCCCAAGTCCTTCTCCTCAGGGCGGCTCTCAATCCCTTCATCCCCCAGCCTGTATTGATACTGAGGGCTGCCCCAACCCAGGTGCAGGACCTTGCACTTGGCCTTGTTGAACCTCATGAGGTTCACATGGGCCCACATCTCGTGTTTGTCCAGGTCCCTCTGGATGGCATCCCATCCCTCAGGCATGTCAACCACACCACTCAGCTTGGTGTCGTCTGCAAACTTGCTGAGGGTGTACTCGATCCCACTGTCTATGTCATTGATGAAGATATCAAACAGTACTGGTCCCAATACAGATCCCTGAGGGATACCACTCATTGCTGATCTCCATCTGGACATTGAGCCATTGACCACTACCCTCTGATACCTTGAGGTTGCATGGTAGGACAAAGTTTTTATCTTCTTTGTTCATTGGTCTTTATTTCCACTTTCCTTTCCCCATTTCACTTCTTTTTTTCCTCTGCACTTTGGCTGTGATTTTCCTGACTAATCCAATCTCCATTTTCTGCCTTTGCCTCAGTGAAAACTAAAGATGTGCGATTTGGGAGGCTTTTTTGCAATTCAATGTGAGGTGGAAATACTCAATTAGCTCTAAATATGCTAGTTTAACTAGCAGAGATGCTCTAGCTAGGCTAGCATAGAAATCTATATGGACTAATACACCTGCTGACAAGTACATTGAATAGATGCAGCTGATGATTATTCCTGATAGTTAAGCACAGTTTTTACACCTCTCATGTTTCTTAATATGCTTCCACAGTGACACCTATATATGCAGCCCTCACTAATGATTGTTCCTTTCTGCTCTCGTTAAAAATCTAACAATAATCATATATTGTTTATAAACCTTTTATTATACAAAACATACTGATCTGCCTTTCTATGTGTTGGTGATGGTCCATAGATCGGCTTTGTGTTTTCATCCCTGCACCAGAGTGTAATTTCACAGTATGAAGTTCAAGTATCTCTTTATCTCTCTGCACAGAAGCTCTTGCAGTTTTTAAACATGCATGCAATGTGTATAGTTATATAAGGAGCTATGTTATATTAACATCTGTATGGTATATGAATTCCGATTGAAACTAGCAATAAAGTGTGAGGATATTAAAATGTTACCAAGTCAAGTTTAGATGAAAGATTGCTATAGTCTTTGAAAATTACTTTTTTAATGTAATTCCCAATTTTTGAAAGATAGGCTTAGTTTTCATGTAGGTTGATGCTTTGGGCATGATTTCAGAAATCCTTGACAAGTTCTTTTATGGTATAAAAATAACTGCATTTGGTCTCAAATATAGGTTACCATAAATAATATGTGCAGATTATGTGAACAGATAGTGGAAATGAAATAACTTAATCCTTTAAAAGTGCTATTGTACCTTCTGTCTCTTGCTCTATGTAAACCTGCAAGTACTCTCCTTTGTATTCTTTGTTGTCTTCTTTCTCATATCTTTTCTTATCGTAAGCCCATACCATAGACTTTCCCTGTGCTGGTGACTCTCCTTCATCTGCTTTTCTCCTTTCTTATGCTATCTCATACTGGAGTACCTTTTTCAATTCTTGTATTTAAATTTTTCCTGTTATTTTTCTGTCTTGGCCACCAAACCCTAAATTCTCCAACATTAACATGCCTGTTCTCTTAATCCTAGTCAGGGTGTTGCAGAAAGGCTTTTTTTTAGCTGTGTTTGTTCCCCAGATTTTTAATAATGATGTTAAGGATATGCTGTATGCTTCTATCATTTTCATAATCTGCCCGTTTCCTTTATCTCAGGCTCATCAGAAAGCTGGGTGATCGGCAGGCAGCAATACCTCTTGCTATATTAATCCCCAGGCTACAGTGTGCTTGGAAACGTGCTCTGTTCAGAGCCAGGTGGTCCCTGCTTCTCTTACGGCTTCTGGCAAGTCACTCACAGATAGGAACTAAGTATAAGAAAAAGCACAAATTAGCAGGGATACAAACCTCACCCCTTAAAACATCTAGTGAGCTGATCAGTCCGCTGGACTGATCAATCGCATCATCAGTCCTACCCACCTCCTCACAGTGCTTCCCAAGAGTGGACGTTAGTAACTTGCTGCTCCTTCTGTTCTCAGAGCTCGTTGGGAATTTTTGATAAATTTTGTTAAGAAAACATGGCTTGCTGGAAAATAGCAACCCTTTGCAACTGAAGCTTATCTCAAAAAATATCAATTTCAACTAAATTTTTCATTGGGCAATTTTTTTAATGTGATAATAGAGGATGATGGAACTGATTCTAATTATGATTTTGAACTTAGTTCACAGTGCCTAGGGCATAGATATAATCTACTCAGTAACTTGCTTGGCTATACAGTATTTGTAAGCCTCTTCAAACCTCAGAATGAAAGTAATATCCAGAATGTTGGAATCTGTCTGCCTAATGGAGAATGCCACAGTAGTTTTCTTAGAGCGCTTCCTTTTCTATGCCTGTTAGAAAGCTGTGTGTGCTTTTCAAATGTTGTTCCTTTCTACACCTGATATGTTTCACTTAAATTTGTTAATCACAATTCTCTTTACAATTCGTAAATTGTTATGCAGAAACCCATTAAATGATTAAATTCAAGACTTCAATTGCTAGGACTCACAGAAGATGATTTTTCTTTGTCAGTTACATTCATTTTAGTCCTTTTTTACAATAATTATTTTAATAAATTTGCTGTGCACCGTTCACCAAAAACCCAGCAACTTTTCCTAGCAATTGTCACTGTAGTTATTTGAATAGTTTTGTCTTGTTTATGTGATGAAATATTCTACTAATTTTGAATGTGCTTCTTGTCTCAGTTCTGCAGGTATCTGGTAAAGAAGGAAACACTTATTTTTAATTAGAAATCTCAAATTTTTAGAATAAACGTATAAATCATGGAAAACTACTAGCTGAACAAAGAAACAACAGGCTTCCTGCAGTGCTGAATCATGCGTCCCAGTATCTTGCTGCATGGCAGAAATCTGTTCTGCTTTATACTTATTATTAGAAGACAGTCCTGCCACTTTCAGTATCTGAACTCCCCAGACAAGCACACTTAGGTTTCCTTGGCAAGGATATTATATGATTGGGTTCACTCCCAGCTGGAGTGTGAGAGCAAACTAGCTTGTGTACAGCCGTGGACAATCAGGTTTATCAGGCCACTGGAACAACGCAAGGAGAGAGCCAATTTGGCAACACAGGTGCTCCTTTGAGATAAAAAGAAACATTTTCCTTGTCTTCTGTAGAACGTTGAAGTTCAGCTGCGTGACTTTTGCCAGGATACAAATAAGGCCACGTTATAATTCAGTTGAGTTTGAGTTTTAAAATTTGCTTCTGTATTTATTGATATCTTAAGAGGTCCAGTGTTTTTTCATGTTCCCTAGCACCAACCACAATGTTGAACATCTGAAATGTTCATGTTGATGTTCATGAACTCTCCAGTTCAGTGAAGGCTAATCAGTTGTTTAGTTTATCCCTGAAGGATGTTAAACTGCAGAGCAGCTGAGAACTGCAGACAAAGAGGGATTAGAAATGGTAATGTATTCTCACATCTAAAACAATTTACTTTTGAATTGAAATTTAATTAATGTTTTATTGTACTTAAGTGTATCAGTAATGTTTCAAATGCACTATTAATCTGAGTATTAATTAGAAAAGTTCTTTCTAAAATGTAACATTTGTGAAATAATTGTTTTAGCTTGTCATAGATATGTGGCTAAATATCTTAAAGTTCTGCACTCTTGGTATTTTACTGTCCCTGAGGAAAGAAGTAGTTGGGTTAATTAAAATTACATATTTTAATGGTCTATGAAGTGAATGAGATGGTGTGCTATTGAATCTAAATGTGAATATTGAATCTAAAATACATGCTAGCTTTAAGGATATCCATTGTGCTTTAAAATACATAGTGATTCATCTTCCATCACTCTATCTAAATGTCAAATGTAAAGTGAGACAAATTTAAGTGAACTAGATTGTCTGTATAATCAATTCCAGAGAGACGCAGCTCTAGTAGCTGAAATGTAATGGGAAAAGATCAGGCTAGATCATATATGGCCTTTTCTGGCCTTGAAATCTATTAATACGATGAGAACAGTGGTCATTCTTCCACAGACAGAGAACAAAATCCCAACTGCAAGTGAAAAGGGAAATGAGTTTAGGGGACATAGTAGTAAAGATGTGGAAGAAAAGTATTAGGGAAGGGGAGATGAAGATCTAACAGCCATTTGTGTGAAGCTTTGGGAATTCTGAATAGTGTTTTTAAAGCGTATTTATGTTTAGTAAGTGTACAGCATTCTTCAATATGAAAATACAAATTATTTCCCAAATTTTCACAAATGATTATACGATGTCAAACAGAGATTACTACTGAAATGAACTATTTTCAGTTATGGAGAATGGATTTTAAAGTACTGTAAACGAAATATGATGTTTTAAGACATGGAGTAAATAATCAGTATGATTATTAAGGCAGGAAGAATATACACAGTGAGCAACCAACCATCAAAGACCAGATTTAGTTCATTATTCCTGAATCAGAAACTTGACTGTTGGCAAGTATACTGGAATGGACAGTAAGTGGTCCTACTCTATTTGGTGAGTTTCTAGACAAGTCCAAAGGGGGTAAAATTGCAGAAGTTTGCATCCTGAAGGGTTTGGTTTTGTTCGTTTTAATAACGAGACAGCATCCATGAGGAAAGGATTAAAAACCTGCTTACATTATTTAAATATACTCTATTAGCAATTATGGGTTATTCAAATCTATCATATTATCATTTAGTATCATCAACACTGTTCTGTATGGAATCTGCAACTCAGTTTGGGTCTATACATTATTATAATTTAGAATAGCTTCATAACAATACTTTTGCTCTAATTACAAGGAGAGCACTCTAAAATACTTTAATTAGGTCATGGATCAGTTGTCACGTCTTTTTAATCTTGGACACGTAGAACAAAAGACAAAATCTAAAAGAGATGGATTAATTAGACCATAGCTTTATTAATTTCTTCCGTTTGAGAACTGCTCAGGAATGGTACATACAATCACGCTGTCATTGTTTCCTTAATTATTTCCAAGTGTTTGGATTATTGTCAGCATCCCCTACTGATCATAGCCATTCTCTAGATTGCTGCTTTGTGCCCACCATCTTCTGTCTCTTAATAAACACTACAAGGCTTTGGAAAAATGGCATTTCCTCAGTGTATTAACCATTAAGAGCTTTAGTCCATTCCTTTCTTCATAAGTAGATGCTTACCTTTAAGTCTGCTTATGATTCCAAAAGTTCCAGTAGCCCAATGCAGCATGTTTATTCATCCCTACCAAAAATGTGCCAGTAATCAACATTGGTACCTCTCAGCCATCCCTTTACTCTTTTTTCCTGTATGCCATCCCCAGCAACTTGCACTAGGCTAAAATAGGAATTGCTTTTTCGAAGCCACGGATCAGCAGGTATCTTCTTTACCCATGATAAGTCCAATCAATGATTTCCATAGCAAATGGTGTATAAAAATTAACAGCTTTTCATGTGTGTAAATGAAATGAATCTCTCTCTACAGGGCTTTTTTTTGTAAACTGCATGAAGTCAAAACTATTGTTTGTTACTTAAATACTATACATTTTACAATTATTTTTCAACGTGTTTTCAACCCATCATGTTGGCTTTGGCATTTGTCTGATGTAAGAGAAAACAGTTCAGTTTGATGAGCAAGTAGAAAATGGGTAGGTTTTTGTCTGGTTAGGTTTTTGCCAACTTATAGAAAACCAATGTACCATAGTGGGAAATGCCCACCACAGCTGGCATAGTGAAGGCAGCAGGAGTGTGTATGTGTGTGTCAGGCAAAGGAAACACAATTATTGCTGCTCCAACTTAGTCATGTATCATAAGAAAATTGGTTGAAGAGAGTAACTTCTTTCAAACAGAATTCCCATTCTGTATCCATAAAAGAAAGTGATTGTGCCTTTGTTTTTCAAGATACTGCAAATTACATATTAGTACTAAAGAAGCCGTGATCAAAATATTTATTTTCCTTTTGTCACTGTTGTTAAACGTTATGTGATTGCATCTGAAGAAAAGAGCTGATAAGATCCAGAGGGTAGATCATCTTGACTTCCAGTGTTAAGAAATTGTACAGTTAGGGTCTTGTTCCAGCGCTGTCGTGATACCAGCCATAGTGCACGCTCCTGAAGTTGTTTGATATCTGGAGGAAGGAGAGATTTCACAGAATCACAGAGGCTGGGAGGGACCTCTAGAGATAGTCTAGTTCCATGTCCCTACTGAAAGCAGGGTCAGCTAGAGCAGGTTGCGCAGAACTGTGTCCAGTTACGTTTTGGATATCACCACTGACGGAGACTCCACAGCCTCTCTGGAAAGCCTATTCTGGTTTTCAATCACTCTCACAATAAAAATAAAAATAAATAATAATAATAAAAAATTGGAAAATCCATTTCAATTTATGCCATTGCCTCTTGTCCTTTTATTAGATACCACTGAGAAGAGTCTTTTCTTCATTCCCTCTTATCAGGTATTTGTATGCATGGATAAGATCCCCCTGAGCCATCCATCTCTCTCAGCCTGTCCTCATAAGACAGAAACTCCAACCCCTTAATCATCTAGTGGCCCTTTGTTGGTTTTTGCCCCAGTATGCGCATGTCTTTCTTCTATTGGGGAACCCAGAACTGGACACAGCACTTCAGGTGTGGTCTCACCTATTCTGAAGAGAGAAGAAGGATCACCTCCCCCGACCTTGCGGGCAGCACTGTTCCTAATGCAGCCCAGGATGCTGTTGACCTTTGCCGCAAGGGTGCATCGCTAGTTGATGTTCATGGTGTTATCCACCAGGATCCTTGGGTCCTCCTCTGCAAAGCTGTCTTCCAGCTTGTTGGCCCTCAGCATGTGCTGATGCCTGGGGTTACTCCTGCCCAGTTGCAGCATTTTGCGTTTCCCTTTATTGGGCCTCATTAAGTTTCTGTTTGCCCATTTCTCTGGGGTGTTGAGGTCCCTCTGAATGGCAGCACGACCATCTGGTCTATCAACCACCTCTCCAAGTTTTGTATCATTGGCAAACTTGCTCTCTGTCCCATCATCTAGGTCATTAATGAAGAGGTTAAATGATCTTGGCTTCAGTATTAACCCATGGGATACTCTACTAGTGACTTGCCTCCAGCTGGACTTCATGCCACTGATCACAACCCAGACCAGCAGTTTGGCCAATTTTCAATGCACCTCACTATCCACTTAACAAGCTCACACTTCATCAGTTTGTCTATGAAGATGTTATGGTAGATAGTGTGAAAAGTCTTACTAAAGTCAAGATAAGCAACATGATGTGGCACTTGGAGACAAGATGTGGCACTTAGGGACATGGTTTAGTGGTGGACTTGGCAGTGTTAGGTTTATGGTTGGACTCAATGATCTTAAAGGTCTTTTCCAACCTAAATGATTCTATGATACTATGACTTAGGCATGTCCAGTCTATTTAAATGTTCCCTACGCAAGGGTAAGCCTGCCTGCCTTCTTTCCCACTGCTCTCAGGGGCCTGGGATTCCCAAAGACAAGTCTTACCAGTAAAGGCTGGTTATTTAGCCTTTTGTAAATATTAGTAATCTGTTACTCCACTTAATATGGCCACACTGATATTTTTAAACAGGTTTTTATCAGTATATTTGTTTGTAAATTAAATCCTATAAAAGCTCACATTTATGAAAATAGCACGGTTGCTTTTTGTCAGTGTATTGGGTTTGCGTGGCAAGGTTTTGGTAGCGGGGGGGGGCTATAGGGGTGGCTTCTGTGAGAAACTGCTAGAAGCTTCCCCTATGTCCGATAAAGTTAATGCTAGCGGGTTCCAAGACGGACCCGCCGCTTGCCAAGGCCGAGCCAATCAGTAACAGTGGTAGCGCCTCTGTGATAACATATTTAAGAAAAGCAAAAAAAGTTACAGGGGAGTTGCAGTTGCAGCGAGAGAGAGCGGAGTGAGAAGATGTGAGAGAAACAACTCCACAGACACCAAGGTCAGTGGAGAAGGAGGAGGAGGAGGTGCTCCAGGCGCCGGAGCAGAGAGAGAGATTCCCCTGCAGCCCGTGGTGAAGACCATGGTGAGGCAGGCTGTCCCCCTGCAGCCCATGGAGGTCCATGGTGGAGCAGATCTCCACCTGCAGCCCGTGGAGGACCCCACGCCGGAGCAGGTGGATGCCTGAAGGAGGCTGTGATCCTGTGGGAAGCCCGTGCTGGAGCAGGCTCCTGGCAGGACCTACGGACCCGTGGCCCCATGGAGAGAGGAGCCCACGCTGAAGCAGGTTGGCTGGCAGGACTTGTGACCCCGCGGGGGACCCATGTTGGAGCAGTCTGTTCCTGAAGGACTGCACCCTGTGGAAGGGACCCACGCTGGAGCAGTTCATGAAGAACTGCAGCCTGTGGGAAGGACTCACATTGGAGAAGTTCATGGAGGGCTGACCCCTGTGGGAGGGACCCACGCTGGAGCAGGGGAAGAGTGTGAGGAGTCCTCCCCCTGAGGAGGAAGGAGCGGCAGAGACAACGTGTGATGAACTGACCCAAACCCCCATTCCCCGTCCCCCTGTGCTGCTGGGGGGGAGGAGGTAGAGAAAATAAGGAGTAAAGTTAAGCCTGGGAAGAAGGGAGGGGTGGGGGGAAGGTGTTTTAAGATTTGGTTTTATTTCTCATTATCCTGCTCTAATTTGACTAGCAATAAATTAAACTAATTTTTCCCCAAGTCGAGTCTGTTTTGCCCGTGACGGTAATTAGCGAGTGATCTCCCTGTCCTTATCTCGACCCACGAGCCTTTCGTTTTATTTTCTCCCCCTGTCCAGCTGAGGAGGGGGAGTGATAGAGCGGCTTTGGTGGGCACCTGGCATCCGGCCAGGGTCAACCCGCCACAGTCAGTTACACTTGCAGGTTGTTTATTTTTTCAAAAAAATCATGTCATCATCCTTTAATTTCTCTTTGATATACATGCATAGATATGTACATATATTTTTGTGTGTGTATCTGTCTAAGAACATCACGGAATACTTACACATTTCTGTTGTTTATTAACACTTTCCCTAGATACTGGTATAATAAAAATATTTGCTTTTCAGTAAAAAATAGGAAGCAATAAGCCTAACAGTTTCTGGAAATACATTCAGAAAATATAAAATTTCTGAATGGATGTGTGTATATTGATAGTGTTTGAAAATGTATGTATACGTATATACAATTATAGGAAAAAATGTATAGATTTGTTGACTTCATCTGTTTTTCTGCTTTTTTTTCCCCCTTAGGTTGATTTTCACTTTTGATATGTAGTAATCACTTAACACCTTTCCAGTTGTTTGGGGCCTTATTCCATTTTAAGACTTTAATGATGAGAAGTAAAAATTTGAATAGGATTCAGCATGAGACGTGCAGTGGTTTGTACATTTGCCCTTTTGACGTTTGTTTTTTTGGAATGTTCAGGTTTTGGGTTATACTGAATCATTCAGATTTGGTGACCTTTGCAATCATCTGTTGATAGCTTTTTGCAGAAGTTAAGCTTGTAGTACTTGAATTACCCTACACAGATTACCAGGTGACTTGTATGTGTACATGATTCTGGTTAAGTACATGTAAAGACATACTTAACTGCTCCTATATGAGTGCCTGAGTTTAATATTCAAAATGAAATGACATCTTATTTTGAAAATCTAAGGGAAAAGGGGTTTTTTTGAGAATCAGGTCTAAAAGACTCCATTTCTAGATGCTGTAACTTTGTTAGGAGAAAGTGACTGAGTATGACTAAATGTAATCTTTCATTACCACTCAAGGAAGAATAGATAAAGTAGGTCCCCCAGTTAAATCCTGTCAGAGCAAGCTAAGTGGTTTGATAGTGATGCTGGGAGACAGTAACTGTAGGTTTGAACCTTCTCAAGCTGATGAGATCCCAGAACCTAAATAATAACTTTGGACACATCTTCTAATCATTACTCAAGTGCAGGGAAGTGGCTTATTTTGTGGCTGTTGTCAGATTCACAGAATCAGAGAATGGCTGAGGTTGGCAGGGACCTCTGAAGGTCAGCTGGTCCAACCCCCTGCTCAGGCTGGGCCGCCTAGAGCCAGTTGCCCAGGACTCTGTCCAGATGGCTTTTGACTATCTCCAAGGAGGGAGACTTCACAAGCTCCCTGGGCAACCTGTGCCAGTGCTCAGTCACCTTCACAGTCAAAAAGTGTTTCCTGATGTTCAGAGGAACCCTCCTGTGTTTCAGTTTGTGTCCATTGCCTCTGGTCCTGTCACTGGGCACCACTGGGAAGAGGCTGGCTCCATCCTCTTTGCACCCTCCCTTCAGGTATTTACTGGTAGTAGTACTACAGGTAATCGTAGCATTCAGGAATGAAGCTGAATTTCACTGTTAGGTTTTTTGGTGGTGGTGGTGGTGGTTTTTTGGGGGTGGGTTTTTTGGTTGTTTTTGGTTTTTGTTTGGATTTTTGGTTTTGTTTTGTTTTCTTTTTTTATGATAAGCATTTCTCACGTGGCTAATAGGGGCTTTCTCCACTGAATGTTCTAAGTTCTTAAAATCACTTTCTAACCCAACTAAGACTCTTCATTTACATGTAAATTAAATGCACGCTTTTTTCTCAAAGCAAGGTGCCAAAGAATTTAGTGCGTGGGTCTTAGCAAGAAAGTGGCTGACACTACGTGTCTAACAAAAAAGGTATACGAATCCTGCAAGGTATCAGGTAAAGTATTTCTTGTAGCTGCAAATGATATGTCCTAGAAAACTGCAGTTCTTATCACACGTATTCCAGAAACATAATTGTTTCATAGGGCTGCTGTAATGATTATAGGAATGGATATTCTATGCAGTAAGAGGATACTGAAGTACTGCCTTTAATCTGTCATGGCTCAACGCAAAAATGCATGAAGGAAAAAAGGGACAATAGGAAGCACAGTGGAAGAAGAATACTTACTTAAATTGAAGGACAAATGGGGCATGAAAAGAAATGGATATAAATTATCTACAAATACAGTCATTATGGCTTTAAAGTGTCTCTAATGAAAAAACGCTGTCAGATTCTGGAGTTCATTTTGGAATGAGTTTCCTACTTCCAATAGGATTAATTGCAGTTAAATGTCTGAGCTGTTTCTAAGATGGAAGCTTGATAAGTTTATGAGTGTAGTTATTATCATATTAAGATTATTATTAATTATATTATGACATGACTGTCTGCAGTGGCAAGGAAGCAGACCTGATGACTCAAGACGTGTGTGTTTCTTGCGTTGACCTAATTTTCACTGAAAGTAGTTCAATATAGATTACAGAATAACTTGAAATGAATTTGGAAAGCAATGGATAACTGAAAGTAGGGTTGGCTTTTTCCAGATAAAAAGGTTTCTCTGAAGAATAATTTTACTAGCTGTAGCTTCAACATTAGCTTTGGCCTAAGAGTGGTTTGATACCCTTGCTGTACAAGGATAAAAATAAATTAATTGGCGCTGAGATAGACAATCCTCCCTCCTCCATAACAGCTAGTTTTCTAGGTTATTAGATTTTAAATTGTGAACTACTAGTTCTTTATAAGTTTTAAACAACGTGTGAACTTTTATATTAATACTTTTTTTGATTTGCTTATTTGTTTATGTCTATTTAATACTTTCTACTTACTTATTTTGGAGAAGATTTATTTCGCCTCGCTTTAGCTTTCTAAGCTTAAATAACTAATCCAAACTTTTTAAACTGTTTTTTTGACCCTCCACGTATTTTCCCTCTGGCCACCAGTGTTGATTTTCCAATATATTTGCTAATTGTATCTCCTTGGATAGTCAAGCCTAAGAAGATAATTTTCCTGCTTGCTTTCCTGGTGCCACTGGCCAATTATCAAATACTATTTCCTTCTTTCATAGTTCAATATTAATATTTATCTGAAGTTACAGACTGGTAATTTGGCAGAAAACAGTAAAATATCTTCCGTACCAAAACGGAAATTAAACAATTTGCAGGCATCTGATTCCAAAATCCAAAGCTTGCTTTGGCTGCCGTTTCATCTTGGATATACCTAAAGTTCAAGTTGAAAAGTTTACATGCAAAAGTTTTGTTGCTGGATGCTCAGAATCACTTCCATCTCATCTGAATCCAATTTAGAGCTTAAATAGGGAAAGCCTTGCTGGGCTTTTCATACAGTTACATGTATCCCCTTGGGTTCAATGAGCTAGATATGCTCTAAGAGTGCGTATTGGATCAAACTTTCTACAAAAAGCTGTGATAGTTTGTTTCCTTTAATAAATAACCGAAGAGAAGATGATGCCTTCCCAGTTGTTACACTAATTAAATGAATCCACTCATCCACATTTTGGATCAAATTCCCTGGTTAGGAAATTCAAGTCTAACCCTTGCCCACATGCTAGACTCTAAGCTATTCTGTGGTCGCTCTCAGCCTCTCCTTTTACATGGAATATTTTGAGTCACTGACTCAAAAATAACAATTAAAAAAAAAAATTGTGGAAATTTCATTCCCAATTTTTAGCAGACTCTCAGCCAAGAGTTGTTGATAATTTTTTCCGATAACTATTTGTTTTAAAGTATGTGTCAGAAAAATCTTTGTGGCCTCAGAGTTCCTTGCTCCTGGTTTCAGTGATTTTTGGCACACGGGTAAAATGCTTGGGAACATAGGTACAGCAAACTGCAGTCCTCCTCGGCAGAAGCCTTGTTGTTTCTCTGCAGAGACCAGGTACCTAGAACTTTGGCTCTGCGATGCTGAGCAATATAACATTTAAGCATGTTTAGAGATTTGTTTTCTTTTCTCTTTATCTGACAATGATTGTTTGTTCATTGTCTCTTAAGAAATCTTTTGAGAGTTTTGGCAGCCTTATGGAAATCTAAGAAAAGTATGCAGCCTTAGAAACGAGCCATTTGAATTTTTCTACTTGAATTGTATATAATCAGCTTATCATCCAAGATACACTGCACACAAATGATAATAAGAACATGCAGTCCTAATGGTAATAAGGAAAAGAATTCTGATGGGAATTATTCACTGTGGCTGTCTTAAGCCTCTCCCCCACTGTTTGCATTACCTTATGGGAAGTTATGCAATCTGGGATTTTTTGAATGTTGTTATAATGGTCTTAAAAACAATGTAAATATGCTTTGATCTCACATTAGAAGTATTTTCTTTCTGAGTTTCTACACTGGAGACAAACAGGGTTTTTTTTTATTTTTTAATAATAGCAAAGCTTGGGTTAATATAAAATCTCATTTGAAATGGTGTTTGCTCCTCTTTCAGCCTGATTTCCTAGGGAAATGAGGCTTGCATAATTATTGATCTGTTGGCAACTCCTAATATATTTTAATTGTTGTCCAGTTTCAACTTATGCAAAAAAATGTAAGCGTAATTTAAAAAGTTTAAAAAATCAGCAACTGGAGAGAGAAGAAAACAAAATAAAAACTCAGACTTGTGTTCACACCAGTAAGTGCCAGTGGCTGGTCGAGCAACGCATGCGTAGTCCTGACAAGGCAGAGCACATACTGTTTCTCTCTGATTGAAAGTGTCATAGAGAAAATATGATGGAGTGGGTTTTCAGGCAGTACAGTAGCAAGATAGGTGAAAATTAACACAAACCTATTCATTCAGCTGTGCAGGCATAAACTATTATTATATAAATTAATAAAGTTGTGGTTTGAAAAGAAGGTCATGACAACCAAACAAATATAGAAACTGCTGAAAATTTATGATGCATTTAGAGAATGCTGAATTTTAAAAAAAGCAACTTGCATACAGAGCTTTCTTTCAGCAAAGGGTAACAGTACAAAGAAAGCTAAGTCAGTAGCTCGTCTTAAAAATCAGTTTTTGCTTGGCGTAGCCACAACATAATTCCAGGTAATATATCGATGGGATTGTATTCCATAGCTAGGCTGGCTTATTTGAAATACTTTTAACAAGTCTACGCAGCAGAACACAATGTATTTTGGAGATTCCCAGGCTGGTCTGAAGTTAGTAAAGCTGCATAACAGCAGGGCAGCCCTACGCAGCTACACTAGCTTGGATCTTGAGTCATCAGCGCGGCGCAGTCTAACCTAATTAGAACTGGCTCTGAGCAAGACTCATCAGCTGGTACATGTCACTGTGCAGATACAGCTAAGTTGCTTCTGACCGTGGAGATGACGAGCGCCTAGGATTTGGATTTAGAGTTTCGGTACTGGGTTGTTTTCCGTAGCCTTTTGAAGTCCTTTAAAATACACAAGTGTTTTTCTCATAGATTGGATTAATAGTAACATCTCTGAATTTCTATTTTTTAATGCATAATTTTTCTCCCATTTCTTGAATTCTGGAGGAAGATGATGCATTTTCCCTTCAGTATTTTTCAGCTGACACTGTTAAGAAGGAAGGTGGGGTAATCACCCTTTTCCTACAAGGATGAAGGTAGATAGCAAGTGTGCATGTTTTTTCCCTGTTGCTTAGAATAACATTCTATTAGTTCATAACAATTTTTAAGATTAAGGCTTATTCAAAAACTTTCTAATATCCTTTTTGAATCAGTCAATTTTTCTGGGGACGTCAGCATTTAATGTTAAGTTTACTTCTATATTCTAGTCAATTCATCCTTGATGTTCTCATCACAATTAGGAATCAATTGGCTTTCACTGCTGATGTTAAAATAATGCTTCCAGTATAGTTACTAGTATAAATATTTAGATTTCAGTTTTAATGACAGGTCCAGGTTCCTGTTCCTACATCTAGAACCATATTATTTTGCAAGTAACTTTTGAAATACAAATGCATTATTCTGTTTTCCCAATGATTAGTGAAAAAACTATTTTTTATGTGTCTGGAATGCTTTTGGAATATTATAGATTGATATATGTTCTACATTTCTGTATGGTCTATGTGCTATATTATTGCTTTTCTGGTGGTTACAAAAAAAGAAACATCCTATGGCACAAGTCCCTTCACTGTCTTCTGTGAGTCATATATAAAAGGAAAAGATACGTGCCATTCTTTTTCAATTACCAGTGCATTAAACTATTAGTTTATTTGACTTCCAGTAGTGTGCTGTTTATTTTTCATTCACTAAGTCTTTCTTACATATCAGAATTTACCTGATCTCCCTGTGATGTTAACCACATTTCTGTGTAATTTAATGTAACATTTACCTTTTTGGTTGAGCTTCATGTTCTGTGTTGGCTTAAATTAGATTATCAAATCTTTGAAAGATGGTTATGATTTTAAAAAATCTTTTATGTCCAGTTATGCAACTTATTCCTTGCTGTAAATAAGGGGGGAATAAAGTTCCCGCTTTCTGATTTCAAGGTCTTTGCCACTGGTATCTTGCCTACTTCTCTGAATGCATTGTGCTGTCCCTGGCTTCTTTCCAATCAGATATTTCCTTCAGCTTCTCCCTGTCCTCCTTTTGCTACCCTATTCCAACTTAGTCCTAGTCTTACTCCTTTAAAAGCACTATTTCCTTTAGTAGCTGAAAGCTATTAGATCTCAGCTTTACCAAAAGAACTCAAGCCCTTTCAGTGCTGGCAGCATTAAGTACTGTTTATTCTTCCTTAACACTTCCATCTGCTAAAAAGAAGTAGTAAAGTTTATCCTTAAAAATCTTGGTTTAGTTACCAAGTACCATGTTGAATAAGATGCTTGTTGCTGGAATTAAACAGGAATAATATGTCCAGGCACCAGCATGTTTCATTTGTTATACAAGAGAGTGTTTTACTTTGTCCACAGAGAGACAGCAATAGGGATATCTGGGCAGTTTGGGATGGGGAATAGGTAGAGTGAGTAGAGGAGACTGGGCAGTAAAATCGTAGCAGCGGTGGTCACAAAGGGAATCATGCAATTCAACAAGGCTGAGTGCCGGGTCCTGCACTTGGGTCACAACAACCCCATGCAATGCTACGGGCTTGGGGAATTGTGGCTGGAAAGCTGCCCAGCGGAAAAGGACCTGGGGGTGTTGGTCGACAGTTGGCTGAATGTGAGCCAGCAGTGTGCCCAGGTGGCCAAGAAAGCCAATAGCATCCTGGCTTGTATCAGAAATAGTGTGGCCAGCAGGACTAGGGCAGTGATCGTCCCTCTGTACTCGGCACCAGTGAGGCTGCACCTCGAATACTGTGTTCAGTTTTGGGCCCCTCACGACAAGAAAGACATTGAGGTGCTGGAGCGGGTCCAAAGCAGGGCAATGAAGCTGGTGAAGGCTCTAGAGCACAAGTCTTGTGAGGAGCGGCTGAGGGAAGTGGGGTTGTTTAGCCTGGAGAAAAGGAGGCTGAGGGGAGACCTTCTCGCTCTCCACAACTACCTGAAAGGAGGTTGTAGCGAGGTGGGTGTCACTCTCTTCTCCCAAGTAACTAGTGATAGGACAAGAGGAAATGGCCTCAAGTTGTGCCAGGGGACGTTCAGATTGAATGTTAGGAAAAATTTCTTCACTGAAGGGGGTTATCAAGCATTGGAACAGGCTGCCCAGGGAAGTGGTGGAGTCACCATCCCTGGAGGTATTTAAAAGACGTGTAGCTGTGGTGCTTAGGGACATGGTTTAGTGGTGGCCTTGGCAGTGCTAGGTTAATGGTTGGACTTGATGATCTTAAAGGTCTTTTCCAATCTAAATGATGCTATGATTCTATGACTGGGAAAAAGAAGTATATCTTTAATAGGAGTGATAGCTCTTCCAGGTGGAAGAGATAAGTGTAAGTATCTGAGCAAGAAGGCAAGGTACTGGGGAGCAGGAGTGAAGGAAAAGGATGTAGTTTGAAGGCAGAATTGTAGAGAGATGCAATTGGGATGATATTGTTGGGGTGCTCTGTCCCGTCCTCCCTACCAGTGCAGGTGAGTTCTGTATTTCTATAACACACACTGCTGTTTTTCTTATGTTGTGCTGGTTGCGCTCAGCAGTCTGTCTTGGTGTTTTGGTTTCCTTTTTAGTTGTTACAGGTGGCTGCTCTAGAAGAAGAACACTTTGGTAATAAAGAAAAATAGCAGAGATTATTGAGGCTGTTTTAAAAAAGTATTTCTCCTGAGCAATTCAATATTCAGTAACTAAGCCATTATTTTTTTTCTTAAAAGCAGTTAGTTTATTTAGTGAGTTGTTTATACTTTCTGGAAAAAAATGCAAGTGTAAAACTTACCTTTAATTACCTTTTTTTTTTTTCATTTCTAGGAGAAACAATGAGAATTGCTTCTTCGGAGTTTGCTGATGACCCATGCTCCTCAGTGAAACGGGGCACCATGGTGCGGGCTGCTCGTGCTTTGCTTTCTGCTGTCACTCGCTTACTCATCCTGGCTGATATGGCTGATGTCATGAGGCTTCTATCACATCTGAAAATTGTATGCATTTTTAACATTCTATATTGGTTTTGCATGTTTTGTGTGTAGAAAAATAAGGAACAAATCAGTAATGGATGTCACTGTTCACATTTCTTACTGTATTTCACTGATTTTTCTTAAAGTGCTAATAAAGAGGTAGGAGATAACACATTTCTACATTAGTCTCGTTCATTTTCTAATTTTGCAGAAATTAATTTTTGGAGACTTAAATTAAAAATTGTCAGATATCTTCAATGACTGGACTAATACTGCTGTTAAGCAGCTCTCTGAACTGAACAGATGTATTTACTTAACTCACCTCGCATCTTATCCCGATGGTTTACTATCTCAGTACTTGTAGAGTATTGCTATCTTGTGGCAGAGTTTAGGTACTACAGTTGTTCTACTTTTTTTTCTTTGTCTGCACAACTTCTGGATGTATCAAAAGATTGAATCTTTAATTTGGAGTGAGACGACAGTACAAGTGTCTAATCAGTCATCAAAGAGGAAAAATAGAATAAAGAGGAATTAAAGATTGACAGACAGTTTGGTATGGATTTGTATTCACTTTTGGCTGCCACCATTCACGTTTTTATACAGGAGTATTAAAAGACTTTGCAGTTGAAACTGGGAAAAGTGGTTGGTTTTTTTTTTTTTGCTAGTTATTGGACTATTTCACTTTTATTGCATAAACAAATAACCAAAAATCTCTGAAACAAAACAAAATTTTGCAGAAAATCATACATAGAATATTTGAAGCCTGCAGAGTGCATGTGTGAGTTTAGCAGAGGAGATGGGGAGTTACTTCTTTTTAATAACTGTCCAAAAAGTATTTTCTTTCTTTTTTTTTTTTAATTTGTCTTTTTAACAGTGTAACTGTACAACGATGATACATTCTGGAAAAGCAATGAGAGCCCTTCCACTTGCAAACTGTGCAGATAAGCTAAATAGTTTGAAAACAGTTTTCATAATGAAAAAGGCAGATTTTTCCGCACAGATTCTAGTGAGCTCTGCTCTAATGAACAGAATGCTGCTCTCGTAATTGTCAGCACGTGGCTCTGATTATGTGCAGTGTAAGCATTGTCTCTCTTGAATATGCTTTTAATTTTTCCCCACTGTCTTTTGTTAGTGAGGCTAACGCTTTAATATTATAAACAACAGGTTTTTTTCTTAACATTATGATTAAAATTCGGATTCAAGCTCTTTCATAGGTGATGAGAAATATTGTTCTCACATCTGAGATTTCTTCCGCCTGTTGCAGCAGTGTACTATGTTATGTAAAACACAAATGTTCAATACTGTTCTGTAAGTGGGTGTATTTACTTACACAGTGTGCACCCTAGATTTGCAAGGGCAGTGTATGGCAACGTGGTTTGTAATCTCTGCATTTATCAGATGTGATTATGGATCCAGTTTCCAAGAAGCCAGACATCTCTGGTTGTTTTTAGCAAAATTCAACTTATGAACCTTAAATTTCGTTTTTCTTCTTTCAGGTTAAAAAGGGTAATTTATTTCTGAGGATTGACAGTGTAAATATTTTTATCTTACCATTTTATAATACAAACTAATTTTAGATGAATAAAAATTAAATTAGTAGGAAAAAAAGTGTTTATATCTTACAAAATTGATGAAGGGACAGCTCTTGTATTGACTCAAAGGTAACACTCAAATACTGGTATAAGTTAACCATAAAATTAATAAACTTAAATCATTCTGCATGTCAAAGTTATGAAGCCTGATTTATACTGAAATGTACTGTACTCAGTTTTGACTGAAAGCATGTCAAAGGAATGAGTTATGCTTCAGACTTCATGGATAATAGTGCATTTTAATTAATGATTTAGAGCAAATATATGCAGATGCTTTCTGGAAGGACATTCGGTCATTGCTTTCAGATTATCTTTTGCATTACTAAAATTAGTAATAATGCTTATTGCAGTGAAGCTTGTGTAACACTCATAAAATAGCATATGCTGATATAGTATGTGATCATGCACATACAGAATTATGAGTCTGTTGTAATTAATTACATACTAGTTAATCAGAGGAACACTTCTGTACAGTTGAGTGAAGTTGTGGTTTTTTGAGGACAGAGAACTTGCTCCAACCTGAATTTGTAAAAGAAATTATAATAAGAAAAGGGGTTTTGCTCATGTCCTTTCTAATACTTGTCATAACCAGTTTCTTCAGTTTGGAATTTCATAGGCTTGAGCCCAGAGTGACACAGTAGAGCATGATCAGCATCTTTTGAAATCTGATTATCAGAGTGGAATCTGTAACAAATTCTCTAGCAATTTTATTTAATAAGGAGCTGGCAGGACTTACAAAAATGTGTATCACTTTGTCATGCCTGTGCTCGGCATTACAAACATATTAAAGATGAAAGTTTCAGGTAGTTTAGTATGAATGCTTATTGATATGAAAGGAAGATGTTCATATTTTGCTGGGAATCCTGCAAGAACTAATTAGTTAATACAGTGATGCTTTTGTAATTTGTGTTAATGGTTAAGGCAATCAGATAATTCAGCTTTAAAAACTACCTTTTTTTTTTTTTTAAAGAGTAAAAGAAGAGGTAATTTTATTCTGAATAAGGTGTAGCTTGCAGCTCTCAGATAGTGTAAAATTTCCAACATAACAACAGCTTTGGATTTAAGTGCTTGAATTATACATTTTCCAACAGAATTGTATGGGTTTGCTACTCTACTGCCCTGTCACTTGTAAATCCACACTAAGTAGGAAAAAGCTCAAAATAAAAATGTCCTCTCTCGCTGGTAGGAAAACACAGTTAGAGCAACAGAAATTACAAAAAGGCAGGTTCTGCACATAATTATGCCTTTCTAAATTAATTAGACACCAGCTACTGGTGAATTTACGGATTCCCAGCGACGTTTGGAGAGTAAGCTGCAAACCTCTGCTCTTGCATAGGAGCATGTCCCCATCAGAATTAGCCATTTCTCTTCGAGGGGAAAATTTGTCTGTTGTTGAAAACTTATGCACATTCTCGTGAATTGAAGCAATAGGTTTTAGAAGGAAGCATGAATAGAAGCTTTTCAGTTCTCAATCTTTTTGCTTGGAATTGCATTTTATCTTGTGAGGGAGAGAAACACAACTTTGAATTCCCACCTAGTCACAGGAAAATTTTCTTTACTTATTGCATGAAAAGAGCATTTTATCCCTTCAGATATTTTTTCTTGCTGTACATAAGGTAAAGTTTCACAATAAATTTAGTAGATTAACTTGTTGGTATAACTGGGGTTTTATATCTTTGCCTGTTAGCTACAGCATGACTGAGTAACTACAGGTATGTTTTCTTTGGTAGATTCTTTTCTCAATTTTAAAGTAACTGAAAACGGAAAGCTGAGAGCTGAGAAAAAAGAAATAATAAATATATTCTGGGTTGAATCTATTGTTGTTTCATTTATTTCACAAAGATACAGTGTTTTGGATATATCAGAGTAAATTTAAATCTTAGTAAGTTTGAGTTTCCTTTTTAAACATTATTTCTTGTCCAGAATTAATAACTTCCCTTTCTTTTCCCATAAAGCTTGTACCACACTTTAAGAACATATTCATCTATTTTGTTTTAAAACCCACAGATATTAAACATTTCATCTGATAAGTGTGAGTGGGCAAATTAATATAGTTATGCCTTTTACATTAGTTTTACATGATACCAAAAAGTACAGTAAACGGAAAGTAATGCAGAATGACAATCAGACAGCTTCTCTGCTAAGAAACCTAATTAAAGTTAGTGGGACTATCATAAAGCCACTGTACAGTGACGGACGTAAAAGCTAAATTGGGTCCATATAATAGAGAGTATTGGGTAGAATAGTTATAGACTTTGTCAAAGAGTGCACCCAGATTAAAATGCTAACACAGTTGATGTATTATGTTCTAGGTAGAGGAAGCGCTAGAAGCAGTGAAAAATGCAACAAATGAGCAAGATTTAGCAAATCGCTTTAAAGAATTTGGAAAGGAGATGGTAAAACTGAACTATGTAGCTGCTAGACGACAACAGGTGAGTACATTTGAAAGCAGTGGTTGAGAAAATCTTGGTTCTGAAGATCTTGTATTTTATGTCCAAATCCAGTTTAAAATGTACAATAAGTAATTGCTCTGTCGTGGCCTATAATTTAATCACATTGATTTTTTTGAATGTGATGAAGTTTTTAAAAAATGCAATTTCTTTAAGAATATTTTCCAAGTGGCTTCAATTAATAGCAGAATGACGGATGAAAAAGCAAGTGATTCAGGAGGTTAAGGATAGTTTTCATTTGATCATTATTCCCATTTAATTCTAACCTATGCTGATTTGAGGTCACTCTGACAGCTGGTAAAGCACAAGCTCTTTGGTAGTCTAGTATAATTCAAACTCAGGAAGAACAGAAATCTACTTTGTGTTTAAAACCATCATTATTAATTTTCAAGAACTTAAAAAACCCAAGTACTCAGTTCATTCATTACTAAGGCAGATGGAAAAGAGACCAGAAAGTCACAATAACGTTTATTCAATGCCTGCAATTATACAACTTTGCAATAAAGATAACTTTCTCCTGAACACTGCTCTTTTTAAGAGTCCAGACACTGCTGTCGCTGTGGAGTTGTATAACATCTCTCCAACTTCAATTGTATTTGAATACCGCCAATCATTCAGGGGTGTGTCGTCTTTGTATTGCATAGCACACCTGGTTTAGAAAGCTGGCTTTCCATATACATCCGTCTATTTACTTTATTTTCTGCATTACAGTAATGACAATTTCCTGCTGTATCACTACTGTATTTTTTTATGAAATACAGCATTTTCAGAGATATACTGAAATTAGATAAATTAAAAATGTAAAATCTAGTCACTGTATGAACAGTACTATTCTGTATGGTCAGACACTTCCCTTGTGGAAATATAGCTACAAATATGGGAAAAAGAGATAAATGTGAAAGCTAATGAAGGTATATGTCTCTTAAGTTCTTATTGGAGGTATGAAAAGATAACAGAAAATCTTAGTTATAAACCTTTTTAAAATTTTCTTCTTAAGGTGCATTTTTATAATGCCAGTAAGGTTTTCCATATAACTGTGAAAAATCTTGACAGCATTAGAACTTACTACTTAGATGTTCATACATTTTCCTTTCATCTCTTCTGTTTTGTAGCCTGATAAAGTTTTTAGGAACTTAATTCTCTCTGAAAACTGTTACCTGTCAGTCATGTGTGGTTGAACGTAGTCAATGAGTAGAACCTATAAATCCAGAATATCTGGGTTCTTTTTTAATTTTTGCCATAGATTCTATGTGTGAACATAAGTAAACTATTCAGCTCTCCAGACTTCTTTGTTCATAGTTTTAAAATAGAGGTAATAATGTTTTGTTACTCCTTATTGAATATTGTTAGGACTACTTTACCTAATGTTTGAAAGGCTTTCATGGACAGTGTGGTATATCCTAAAAATAAATAAATTCATGGATTAAATAACAATAATACAGTGTCGTTTTATTCTGGTAACATATTGTACAGTATCTGATGCTTGTTGTCAGGGGAAACAAAAAAAAGTATATGTCATTAAAACGAACACTAAATTATATGAGGAATAGAACAAAATATGAAGGAAAGGCAAAAAATAATGAGGGGCATATTTATTAGGTCTTTAAGAGCTAAATACATATTCATCAATGTAATATTTTTAGTTTTGGATTTTTTTAAAGGTCTACCTTATGATGATTTTATAGAGGACATAGGTATAGTACTTACAGAATTATGACGCTTGCTGCAACAGGATTGTTGCACTCGCATTGCCTTTATGGAATCAGCAGACTGAATCCAGTCAATCAGGAAAAGTAATTTTGAATGTTTTATATAATTGTTCTGCGGGTCTTTGAATAAGAGAAGCATATAGACTTAGCATATAGATAAGAACATATTGTGAGCGGAATGTAACAGCTGTAGCTACGCAGAAGGAATGGACTTTCTTGGGCAGGAGGGAAATTTCTTTCTGTGATTTATGGTAGATTCTGTCATTGATTCCATCTCTACAAAATCACTGGACGGTATTTATGCAGAGACACTTAAACTGTATAGACGATACATTCTAACACAAAAACTTTAATTTACAACTATAAAAATTGCATGTTTTTGTATAGGAACTGAAAGATCCGCACTGCAGGGATGAAATGGCTGCAGCTCGAGGTGCTCTGAAGAAGAATGCCACTATGTTGTATACTGCATCCCAAGCATTTCTCCGTCACCCTGATGTTGCAGCCACTAGGGCCAACAGAGACTATGTCTTCAAGCAAGTACAAGAAGCAATTGCTGGTATCTCCAATGCTGCCCAGGCCACTTCACCCACTGATGAGAACAAGGGGCACACTGGCATAGGAGAGCTTGCTGCTGCATTAAATGAATTTGATGTAAGTATCAGAAGTCTATGGGAAATGAAGGGTTTCTCCATGCAGTCTACAGAACCAAATTCTCATGGCTCTTGAACAGGACTCAAATTTCCCTTTTCATTCAAGTCCATTTCCTCAGACTGCAGAGGCAAAGTGCAGACACTGATTTGTGTTATTTTTAATGAGGAATAGTTGTTTGCTGCTAATGGGCTTGAATTATAAGGAGTTATTTGTGCTCATATGCAGTGGCTGTGATAGAGAGAAAGAAGTTCTCTTTGCCCTAGTGTCCTTGAAAAATCTAGCTACATAGTTCTAAATAATGCAAAGTCTGATTAACCTGGCAGTTTAGTCCTGTGACCAGGATCTGTGATTGGTTGAATGGTAAATAAAATAAAGATGGTGATGGAGCTGAGCATCCTGGAAACATTAACATTCAACTTGAATCATGAATTATGTTAATCAAAGATACGGAAAAAGTATCTTTCAAACACAGTTGATACCAATCACTTCAGCTGCAGGCAAAGTGATGCAGCCTCTATTCCAGCAATAGTTACAGTTTTGCTTAAGCAACTTTCTTAACAGCTTATTGTTTAACTGTTAATTTCATTGCCAGTCCCCTCTTATGATTTTTCCCTATCTCACACTTGAGGACTGTTCTTTAGAAACTGAAAAAAAAGCTTAACTGCAGACAGCATCTGAAAATATTTTCCTCTTTCATTCTGACTTTAGGTAAGGGTTTGTTAAAATTATTATTAGGGAATGGAGTCCTTTTCACTTTGATTAATACACGAAGTTACAATACAAGCATCTGACACACAATCGGGAGCTACTCAATCCTGCTGTATTGAGGGCTGGAAGTGTAGATGTAGTGCAGGTGGTTCATCTCATGTCGTGTTGGACTGGGCTTGGCTTCTGCATCTGTGGCTTACTGTCATTGGGTCTACTTTGGAGATGCTAGTAGAAAGGGTAAATATTATAGGCTCAGAGGAAGCTCCAGGATTGAGTAAGGTATTGAAAAAAGGCAGAGAATGAGTATACAAATAATAGCAAAAGGGAAATGGGGTTAGAGGTGGAAACATGACAGCAGAAAATGTGTGGATAGGCGTAGGAAGAGACAAGCAAAGAGGGTAAAACCATTCAGAACTACTGCAGGACCCAGAGGTTGACTCCAGTTCCATCATGCTTTTCAATTAAATGAAAGAGTACTGCCTGCATCAACTATACTGATCTTTTTTTTTTTTTTTAATATCTGTATTTCTAGATCTATAGTTTTTCCTGTAAAATTATTGTGGGTCAAGATTTAAGGAATTCTGCATGGTTTTCAGGGCCTTAGCTCACAGGTCCCGTATTGGTAAGATCCTGAGAATAGTATCCCTGTTTGGTCTGATTGTACTCTGGCTTTTGTGTGGGACTTTGCATGTTATGGACAGCAGAGGTTTGACAAACAGTGACAGAAAACATGTGACTTCTCAGTCCCAAACTGATGCTGCTGGTGCTCTCTGGAAAAGGCTGCTGTTCAAGGCAAAGAGAGTCGTTGTGCTTAGTGAAAGTAAATTTAGTGAAGACTACGCGAGACATCTAATATTGTCCCCTGCCTCTTTGTGAGAATATTTGTTCATCATTTTTCTCCTCAGGTAAAGTCTTTTCCGCTTCACGTGATGTTGCAGGCATCCTGAATGCCTATTTGAGATGTATATCCATAGTATTGTGTTCTGTTCACAATTACATGTGGAAAAGCAGTCTGTCTTTTTTGAGAATTTTCTCTTTCTAATTTTAAGAAACTAAATGAAAACTTTCTCCTCTGATTTACTGAGGATACGAACATTGAAACTATTGTTTTATCTGCTTTCTAACTGTATTTCCTGTTTTGCCTCACTGCTTAGCTGTTGAATGAGATTTATTCACACCTAATTTTGCAATAGAGATGACATTCCCTGAACTCCAGGGAAAACTGAAATTTATAGCTGCGATGGTGGGATGATTGTGAATTTACCTTTATGTTTTACAAGCAAGAAAGCAAGAAAAATTACCAGACTAGTGAAACTATGTCATGGGTAAAAAGATGGTGGAGAAAAAAGTTTTATTTTTATGCTGGCAATATATTACTTCAGCAAGGGAAAGGATGTTTATATTTTCTAGTGAAAATAATTTTACAGTATATTTATTTTACAGTATCGGTCATATTGATCGAGATAAATTTGTATTTGGTAGGAAGTGCATACTAAACTTTGTATGTTATGACAAGATAATTCTTCTGTATTAAAAATAAGTTTACAGTTTTTTCCATGATATTTAACACTTCTCAGCCTTCATTATTTCAAATTTCAGAATCAGCGTTCTGTGGCTTAATGCTTCAATTAACTGCAGTGTAAATCGTCTAAATACTTTCTCAATCAAAATATCGTCGCATGTAATATAAATAGTTATTCTACCTATTTTAAGCACTTCAGCTATTGTGTTTAAATCGGTGTCATGTTAATTGGCATACTCTATACAATGGTGACTTGTGGTATAAAGTCACCTGTGAGTTATTAGCAGGAAAGTTTTGGAAAGACTTGTTGTTTATTGCTTCTCGGAGATAATTTATGTAGAAATGAGGAGAGTTCACAAATCTGTTTCTTATTAGATTTGCTGCTTTAAAGTACTGTTTGAAGTTGACTGATTACAAAAGTATGTGTTTAATGCCTCATTTTTTTGTGCTTTAACTTAAATGTTCCTGCTTTAATTTTAGATCATTTAAATCCAGATATTCCTGGTTTTATTAGTAAAGTAATTTATTAGTAAAATTTGGTATCTATTTTATGCTCATTAAATATTGCTGGGTTCTTACTGCAATTAAGGATGCACCTTTTACCTCCCCTCATGACACTTGCCCAGATTTATTCAAGTTACATAGAGAAGTTTGTTAAGAACTTATTGTGAATTCTGAAAATATTCTGTTTTCGCTCAGGAAATGGTAGTTTTGGTCTGGTAAGGTCTCAGCCGTTCTGATTATCAAGGGACTACTGTGTTGTCACATGTTGAGTGTTGTGGGATTGATTCATCCGGTACCCTCCGTGCTCTCCCCATAGCCGTCACGATGTGTACCAGAGACAGGACCTACCCATCAAACTGGAGTGCAGTGGGGAGGTAGATAAAAAGATAGTAAAATTAGTAAGTGCGAAGCAATGAAGTGAGAAGGACCAGGAAATCTGTGCTAGATGAAAACTGAGGTGAAGATAGATGGCGTCTACACTCTGATGTGGGGTCGGCAACTGGAAAGAGGTAAAAGTATATGTGGGATGTGGATATAAAAATATATTCATATGTGGGTATAAAGTGATGGGATAAATAGATGTAGAGTGGCTATCTGCCACAGCGAGGGCTGCAGGCAGATAGGTGGGGAACACATTCTGCGTAACGGAATGGAGAGGGGGCAGTGACAGGCAAAAATAGTATTTATTGGGCACTGGGGATCTCTGATGAGTAGGAGAGTGCCTCCTTTCAGAATATGGATTGAGATGGTGATTTCTTAGTTTCTAGAAATGTAGCTGTGTCAGTGGGATGTGCTGACAAAACTTTAGAAGTGCTAACCACTGTGGAAATATAAATTTTAGGGGTTTCAAACAGGGCACCCTAAAATACTTAACTTTTTAAACAATTATAAATATTTTGCTTTAGATTTTGATACGAAAAATGAGGTAATCATTCTTGTACTGTACTGCGAGGGTAGGTGTAACAGTTTTGTAAATATAAAAAATGTTTACTATGCATGCAGCATAGACCCATAAAAAGGAGTATTTCTGTGTTTGGAGCAAGGCTAGGATTGTCTACAGTAAATTATGAGTCAGGGATAAAATAAATAAATAAAGCTTGTGACTTAGAAAGGGAGCAGAAGAGATATCTAAAGGAAAAAAGGGCCAAACCCCCTGCTTTCCATTGATGCTAAAAGCAAATATCTCTTGTCATTTGTATTGCTCCAGAGAAAAAGTATCAGAACTGATGAATCTGTTTAGCTGACTTTCTTCTTGAGGTTTGTGTTTGTGTGTCTATATGTAACAAATTAGCAAGTTCTGTATCTATCAATGGAATAAAATGATATTGTATTTGTTAAACTGTATGTATAATCCTTGCTTTTTAATACATGTTAATCCGAACAGACACACCCTATACTTGATGTTATTTTAATACTCCAATGATTTATTGTTTCTGTGTGTGTGCACACATCCATTTGTCTTTAAAGTTGCTTACCAGCAACGTTGATCCATGCTACATCTTGAACTGCTGTGCCTGCGTATCATCCCTTTACTCTTCAATTTCAAAATTGCATGAAGTCTTGAATGAATATGAAAATAATTTGGTTTATAAAGGAACTGATCTGGTTGAGAACTGAAAGAGATCGCTAAAATTATTTTTGGTACATGAGGTATTTCTGTATTTGGGATAGTCCTGAGGTACTGAAAATGTAAAATGAAGTTCATACTTAATAAATGGACTATCGTAACGTATTTCTCGAAGAGATTAATAATCCTTTGGGACTATATTGCAGGGCTAGTGAATGCAGTGCTCCTTAAATGGAGTGAAAGATCTAATAGGCGTGTAATGAAAAAAAACCCCAAAAAACATAGAAACTGAAAAGACAAGATACTTGGGTACAACAATAGCAAAGGATACTTTTTTAAAATACAATTAAGAGCAGTCAAAATGTGACATAAAGGTAGCATACAGAAGAGATGCTGTATCACTAAGTGACTACCTTTAAAATGTTGTTGCTTTTTGGACAAATAACTGTACTAGATGTTCAGCCTGAGAATGGATTTTGCAGAATATTTATGGAATCTCAACTTACTTGTAAATATGTTCTTCAGAGAAGTGATTTGTGATGCTGGAGATAAAATGACAAAATGTGAGCTTCAAAATAAGAATTGAAATGTGTTTGTTTCAGTATCGAAATCATAAGAAACAATTGCAAAAATATTACTGCACATCCCACATAGCAAGTTGAAACGAGACTTGTTGAGCTCTGGTGTCTAGGGAAGCACAGCCAAATGGCTATTTCTGTATAGTAGCAGTTATATATTGAATTTAAATAAGAATGCCTGTGTTAGTGTACACTGGAGAAAGTGTGTTGCAAATTCAGATAACCTCATATACGACTTTGAATGAAATGCAGGAGTTTTTTTCCCTTGTGCAGCTGAAGTGGCTTTTAAACTGGAATAGTGTCGAGTGGATCATTTCACGTGTGAAGGCAGTAGAGCTGCATCCCGATGCTTCAAAAGGTTCTGTTCAGTAGTGAGACCCTTTGGCACTTTCTATGCTCCTCGGATCTCCCGAGTGGGGAAAAATCAGACTAGTCGTCTTTCGCATATTAAGAAAATAATGAACAGCAGCACAATGTTGTATTTTACAGTATACCTAGAAAATTTATCTGTTTGCAGAAAAATATGTTT
Organism: Gymnogyps californianus; assembly: GCF_018139145.2. NCBI lineage: Eukaryota > Metazoa > Chordata > Aves > Accipitriformes > Cathartidae > Gymnogyps > Gymnogyps californianus. The sequence continues at coordinate 4,260,436 of NC_059474.1, forward strand.
GAGGATGCTGAACTGACCTTTCAAGAGAGGAATAAGCAGAGTAATTTTTCAGAGTCCTGATAACACTAAGGGGCCGAACAAGCTTTTTCTTCCATGTCACTGCTGCACTTGACCTCTCACTACGACCTCTTCTGTGTGCTACTTTTGGGTGTTTTTCCCCCCAGAATTTTCCATGCAGAACGGGAGTAGTTTAGCAGCAAGAAACTCAAATTGAGTTTAGATTGAGGGTAGATTCAGACTGGACATAAGGAAGAAATTTTTTTACGATGAGGGTGGTGAAACACTGGCACAGGTTGCCCAGAGAGGTGGGAGATGCCCCATCCCTGGAAACCTTCAAGGTCAGGTTGGAGGGGGCTCTGAGCAACCTGATCTAGTTGAAGATGTCCCTGCTCATTGCAGGGGGGTTGGACTAGATGACCTTTAAAGGTCCCTTCCAACCCAAACCGTTCTATGATTCTAAATAGTTTTAATCACCTGTTTCAGAAGTTCATTCTACTTTTAATCTTAGTAGTTGGCTTTATGACATACCGTGGTTAATGTTTTATCTGTGCTTGTGTATGTATGGGAATGTATATATATTATTGTGGAAGTGTCAGCTCCAGAGTACAAGGGACAGCACTGGAAATGACAGGATTTTGGTATCAGACTCACAGCAGAAATGTGAGCTCTGTAAAGGGAAGCCCCCTTGCTTACTAGCAGTTAGGATCTTGTTACCTTCCTTCACCTTTAGCAGTGAGAATGGTGCTGCTGAGCTGTATTTTCTGTATAAGAGCACCATCTAGTGGGTTTCTTGAGGTTTTTTACTTTATTTTTTTTTCCCCTGAAATGCTCCTGTATCGTGAATTAGTATTGTAAAAAGATTTAGCAATCAGAAATACTGTTTGTAAGTTTAACCATACCACATTGCTACCACTTCTCTTGATGGCAGAAAAAGAAGTATGCCAACACGCCAGGTGCTTTGCCTGTTTTCCTGTCAAATACATTCGATATGTTTGTACTAGGACAGTAACCAGTTTATTTGCAAAGGAGTTTTTGTAGTGAACCCTCATCCAAACAGATTTGTTACAGATAGTAGAAATACACAAATGAAACACACTTTAAAAAACCCTAATCAACATTTATATAGAGAAATATGTTTTCCGTAGCAATACAATTATTCCATTATCATTCAATGTATTACAGGTTGCTTATTTTATCGTTAATAATAAGTATGAATATCTGAACTGTTAAATTAAAAATGTATTCAAATTTTGTCAGGTTACATGTAATAGCTCAAAAATCGCACTTAGCGAAATTTTCCAATTCGCCTACGCTTGGTGCTATTTTGAGTATGTTTATTTAGCACCTCTGAGATGCTTATGTAACTCACGTATGTGATAAGTGAATGCAACCACTACTTCAGGGAAACGATATCTCCATTTACATTTAGAGAACGGAGGTAGGAGAGGACTGCTGGGGGCTGTGGAGGTGGGGGCTGTTGCTACTCCGTCTGCTCTTGGCTGGCACTTCTACCTGAGTGTGATATTCGTCAAACTACTATGAATTTAGTTATCCCACTGTCCCAGGAGGAAAGATATTCACTTATTTCTCTGAATTAGTTCTCTGTTCTTTTAACACATCAGACCGGCTCATTGAAAGCTGCAGTGTGGCATGGCACTGTCACACTGTTCTTATTTCTTCAAATTGTAGCTGTATGGTGTGTCTGTGAAACGCAGCGTAGTGACAGGTAGAAACATTTGATTTATCGCTAAACAGGACCTAAATAGCCTTGTTAGCACTTTGGGGGACACTGACATATGTACATAAACCCAACCTGTGAGCACACTGCATTTGTTTTCACGGTAGCGCAGGCACTTCTGACAAAGAAATACATTGAACGCTCCTTATTTATACAGTCTTGTCTCCCAAGTTGTTCTGAAAAACTGGATCCCTCAGTATATTATGTGCTTCTTTTTATACAAAGGCAGTTTTTCCATACTGTCTTGTCATTGTGACATTGTTTATGTAAGTTATCTATCAATTTGATTTTTTTGATCGCATTTGTCACTGTGGTTTTGGTTCCTTCTTCTGACATATTGTTCACTTTGCAGTGGCATTTGCCTTAAAAACTGTATTTTCATTGTGCTAAATCACTGAGAAGCATGTTAGGAAATGGTCTCTGCCCTGAAGGTTTTACATTCTAAATAGATGAATTAATAAAGCGTAAAAAGAGAAATAGAAGAAAGAAGGTATCATTTGTCCAGAGTCACATAACAGATTCATAAAATCATAGAGTCGTAGCATACCAGCTTGGAAGGGACCTCAAGGATCATCTGGTCCAATCTTTTGATACAAGATGAATACAAGAGTCAATAAAGGAACCACAAAGCCCTGAATTCCATTTAAGTGTCTCTTCTGCTGTACTGTGCTGCTTACTGTGGTACATAATACATCACTTGAGTTTACTGGGATTGTCTTAGATGTAAATTTTTGTAAAACGATGTTATACAGAAGTTTCTTACTTGAAAGATACTTCTGTTCTATCTAGGATAATTCCTCTACCTGCAGAGCTCCAGCTAGACAGTTGTGTGATTGCAGCAGCTGCTTTATCAGTTTTATGCTACTACATTGTCTTGTACGACTACGTTTCAAACTTTACATTTGGGTTTGGTTTTTTTTTCCTTATAGCATCTCACATTAGATTCACAACTGTATTATTATGCCCTCAAAGATGCCTTTCCTGTCTGTGAGAATATGAGTCTGAAAAATGAATTCAACTTTCCTTCCTTCCACAGCCCTATAGAAGAGCATGAGTTGTTTGTTGGTATTTTAGTTTTGGTTTTGTGTATGTGTGTGGGGTTTTTTTTTCCTAATCAGTGCTTTTAAAATGTTTCTTTTCTCAAATAAGAAGGTTGTGTCCCATTAGAACAGAACAAGCTGATACTGGACTTCTTTTATATGATTTGATAGTTCCTTTTAAAATTCACTTTTACTCAATTACAAGAGGAAATAACTTTTGTTTAATTGGGGGGTTTGTGTGTTTTAAAGAACAGAGCACAGTAAATTGTATAAAGGACACAACAGAGGCAATCGTTATTCTTATCATCCTTTTACACAATAGAAAAATTAAGGAAGTACAAGGAAATATTGAATTCCTTCTCTCAGTCAGAGGTTGTATGGGAGGTAATTGAGCGGGGAATTCTAGAACAATCTGGATGAAGGTAAGAATCTGACCTTCCCTGTTACAGACAGACACACAACTGTACAAACAGGAGAACTCTGCAGAGCAGTTTGTTGGTGTGGGTTTTTTTTCTCCAAAAATGTTGTTTGTCACAATTTTTATTGCGAGCGATAGCAGAGCTATAATTTAAGAATCTCTTTGTTACCTGCTCTAAGGTGCTGTGGTTTCATTAATACTATTCAGTATTTTGGAAAAAAATTATGCTTTCCCTGTGCTTTTTTTCAAGCTTGCCAAAATGCTGAGCACTATCAAAGTTTATGAGTCTATCCATTAACTTAGGAATGAATTTGAATACATTTTATGTTGGCTGATTTTCAGCTTTTTCAGAACTGGAACTTCCTCCCTCCCTCCAGCCCCCCAAATCATTCACATCACTTATGTGTTTAAAGAGTAAACAAAGCTGTGGTTCTGAAGAAGCTGCCGAAATTTCCTTTAGACTTTCTACTTGCAGAAACCAGTAGCTGAGCAGATTTTTCATGAACAGCAAGGCAATGCACATAATAAGTTGTTGCAAGAGCACATGCTTGATTTGGAAAATGCAGACAATGATACAGTAATCATAGTTCGTTTGGAGTTGTAAAATTGTTTTAAAAGATTACTTTAATGTTTTGGTTTTGGTTTACTTTATATTTCTAATAAAAACTGGTTTTTTGGTATTGTTGAAAAAGATATTCTAATCCAGATAAATTTCACCAAGGTTCAGTGATTATGTGCTCTCTGCTAATACAATGCATTTATGTAGGGTATGTGGTTATTTTCAGTATTTTTAGTTGAAGTTTGTATAATTTGTCTGATACTTTAAATTTCAGAAGTGATGCCCTGCAGTTTATTAGTGTTCATGGTAGTTTATTCCTGTTTGAGCAAGATAAAGATGGCTTATAGTACTAATTAGTGTGAAGAGGTCTATTTTCTGAAAGTTTTTATTTATGAAAACATTGTAACTACTCTATAAACACACCTTTGTATAATTTAAAAAAAATGCAGAGTTCAAGAGAAAATAGTTAACTATAATATGCTTAAAGAAGATATTATCATGAGTTTAACAGTTTTCAAATAAGTCTCCAATTATATTTAAATTAATTTTCTTGGACTTTGTTTCAGCAACTGAAGCCAAAAATGATGTACGTTCACAGCAAAGATGCAGTTTACACTAATCTGTCTGCAGTTGTAAAGAGGCTTGAAACACTTATTTATAAGGCCTGAATTATGGTGTCACTCCTTGATTTATAGCTTTAATGTTAGTTAACTAATTAGAAATGTAAAATGTTCCAATTCATTTACATACATCGTTCATTAACTGGCTGTCAAGAAGTGACGGGAACTTGAGACTTTTGAAGCAATTTATTTAGCCAGATTTCCTGGCAACTGTTTTTTAATTCCTTCCAAGAAGAAATTATTTCCTTGTTAACATAACGTTAATATATGTGTAAGAACTTTGTACATATCAGTACCATAGTCTGAAGTTGCATGTAGATACCAAGCTTTCTTTGAAAAGGAGTAAAATCTTTCAGAAGCAAAAAAGAATGTCTCTTTGGGAACTGAATGTCAAAAGCGGTCATGTAGCAGGTTCTCATCCCCGTTCTCTTTTTCCCAAAGCTCAAAAACCTGTTGCTCTTGTGAGATATTTGAGAAATGTTTAGAGTTTAAAATAAACATCTAAAATATCATTTATTTATAACCGCCCATCAGAAAGTAACTACTTTGTTATTTATTATATTTTAAACAAAGCGTAGTTGTTCTGTTTCTTTCCTTAGAATCTCTAAGGTTTTCTTTCCCAGCAGCGTTTCTTGTTATAAAAGTGAATTAAGTGAGGCCCAAAAGTTAGTTCTGGTCATTTTGTGTGACGTTAGGGTTAAGCAAGCAGTGAGGCAAAAAAAAGCATTTAATGATCCTGGTGGACAGCAAGTTCAACCTGAGTCAGCAGTGCACCCTTACAGCCGTGCAGGTCAGCCGCCTACGAGGCGGCATTAGTAAGAGCGTAGGCAGTAGGTCAAGGAGGGTGATTTTTGCCCCTATATTCGGCACTGTCGTGGTTTAACCCCAGCCAGCAACTCAGCACCACGCAGCCGCTTCCGCCTCCCCCTCCCAGTGGGGTGGGGAGGAGGAAAGTTAAAAAAAGTAAAACTCGTGGGTTGAGATAAGAACAGTTTAATAACTAAAGTAAAAAATAAAAATACACTACTGACTAAGAATAATAATAATTATAATGAAAAAGAATACAACAAAAAAAGAAATAACACCCAAGAAAAGACAAGTGATGCACAATGCAATTGCTCACCACCCGCTGACCGATGCCCCAGCAGCGATCCGCCCCTCCCAGCCAACTCCCCCCAGTTTATATACTGGGCATGACGTTCCATGGTATGGAATACCCCTTTGGCTAGTTCGGGTCAGCTGCCCCGGCCGTGCTCCCTCCCAGCTCCTTGCACACCTGCTTGCTGGCAGAGCATGGGGAACTGAAAAGTCCTTGGCTTAAGATAAGCGCTACTTAGCAACAACTAAACCATCAGCGTGTTATCAACATCATTCTCACACTAAATCCAAAACCCAGCACTGTACCAGCTACTAAGAAGAGAGCTAACTGTCCCAGCTGAAACCAGGACAGGCACGTATGAAACTGCGTCAGGCCTTCCAGATCCAGTTTGGGGCTTTCCAGTGCAAGGAAGACTGACATACTTAAACAGATCCAGTAGAGACTACAAGATGATGAGGGGGCTGCAGGACATGACAAATCAAGAGGGGCTGGCAGAGATGGGAATTTTTCGGACTGGAGAATAAGAGGCTTTGAGGAGGGATCTTGTTGGTGTCTTCAACTGCCTAGTAGGATGGCGTAGAGAAAATGGAGCTAGAGTCTACTTTGAGGTTCATGGTATTGGGATGAGAGGCAACTGGCACAAGCTGATTGAAGAAAAATTCTGTTTGGATATTGGGGGAAAAAAAGGACAACACACCATGCATGTGATCAAACACTGAAAGAGGGGGCAGAGACATTTGGAAAATCTCCAAGGATGGAGATTTCATCTTGACTGGAGGAAGCCTTGAGCAACCTGGCCTGATGTTGAAGTTGGCTCTGCTTTAATGAGAAGTGAGACATTTATGGAAGGACTAGTTATGTTGCAATAACTGAAACATGAAAATTGCAATAGTGCTGTACGGATGTTGCTTTGATTGAGTTTATGGATTGAGAAAGAGGTTTGCTACAAGTAGAACATATGTTGGCTATCAGAAATCCTCTACTCTCTAGTAGCATGTACTTCCTGTCTTTGTTCAGGACCATTTTTATGGTCTCTTAAAAAAACCACAACCATTAACATCATTTTATGGTCATTTATTTAAAAAAAACACAACCAGATTTGAGTAAGGGAACACTGAAAATAATCTGAAACATGCAGCTAATTATTTTAATAACTTTTTACTAATGACTTAATTTGCTAAGATAGTTCATTTGATGGAATTTTAATCTTGCTACTACTGAATTAAGTATGCTGTTGTGAAGAGGAATATATAGTTGATTTCTGAAAATCCCAATGCTTATGAACATAAGTGTGGCAGTGGACTCTATACATTATCATTTGACTGAAAAGCACAGCTACATAAATATGCATAGGCCTAAGCCTTAGAGAAGTCATTTCTAATTTAGATGCTTGTAAAACTGCTTCGCTTACTGCTGTGAAACATAGACCCTAGAAGATACATGTGAGACATCGTTTCACATTGTGGGTAATGCTGCATTTATTTCTGCTAAGTCAGCAGTTCCTGGAGCTGGAACAGTATGCTATCTAGTAAAAATTCTTCTATTTTTCCTTTTTACTAAATAATGAATCTTCATAAATTTCCTGACATCCTTGTGTTTATTAGTATTTAACTATTTAACACATTCAGTTAACATACAGATTTCTCAGGGCTTGATCCTCTTTCTCTGTATAGTAATGAGAGTTATGGTTTTTGTGTGTGGAGTTAATTGGAAGTTATACTGAGAAATAAGCAGATCTTTTGCAAAAGCCTCGTCCCACTAAATTAAACAAAATGTACTCACTTGGAATCAGAATTTAGCCTAGAATAAGTTCATTTGAGCATGTTCTGATTCGTAATAAGCTGATACAGTTTTCAATGTTAGAGGCAGATATTGCTTATATATCATGTCCTTAAGTCCCGATTTACATTTTAGTACACTGTGGTGTGTTTTTTCAAATTAACTGTATCATTTGGCTTGTGCTTGTTGATTGCTCTCGTATATTAAAGGAAATAGACTAATCATAAAGTTATCAAAATGTCAAAATTAAAATGGTTCATTAAAAAAATCCAGTGTGCTTGAAAATAGATGTGATTATTAGAAAACAGAATGCTTTTAACTTTTTCAGGTCTGCCTCTTATATTCCTATTTCATGATCTATTTTCCTTTTAAAGCTCAAATAAGAAGTGCAGGGCTTACAGAGCATTTTTAGACAATATGCAATTATGAAACTTCTTTGTATGACTGCAGCAAAAGATTACTGAATTACATGGTGTTGCTAATGTGCCTGTCAGTGGGAGCAGCCGATGATTGCTTTTGTATTTGTTACCTTGAACTACAAAAGGAGAAAAGCAAGTCAGAATATAATCTAGTGGTGACTCAAAACTTATAATATTACATAAGGTTCTACACTAATAGGGGTAGAATCTATGTGGTTTATCCCTATTTGATATTTGGTAATAAGTTTGATATATAAAGTACAGAAGTGTTTAGCAGTGATCATAATTTAAGAATTAAAATGTCTTTAATAGAAAATAGTCTTTGAAAATCAGATTTTTTTATAGTGGAGTAAAGATATTTTGCTAACCAGTAGGCTATTTGACAAATTAATGACGTTTTTAGACTGTCTTCCTGTAGCGCTCTCTTTTTAGTTAAGTAATCCAGCACTTTCTCCTGATTTAAAAACAAACAAAAAAAACCTTGAAAAAGCCTTTAGAAAAAGGCTTTTAACAGATGTGCTACAGAATGGGAATCAGAGATATTTCACATTTTTATCTAAGTGTGATTATCTAGTAATGGTTTTCTTGCAGTGTTAATGACAATTCCCTCGTGTTTTTTCATTTAATATTGAGGTAATCTAGTAGCATTTCGGCAGTTTATTCTACTAATAAAAGTAATCAAAATGAAGGAATTAGTTAACAGAGAATATTCTGTTTTCTCTTCAGTCATAAATGACTTGTACTATTAAAACAATGGTTTAAATGTTTACACCTTTTATATGAATTTCCTGAATATCCAAGAAATTTTCAAAAGATTCAGAAAAGAATAATATTAGTTTACTCCAAGTTGGAATATATACATATAATATATAGAGACACACACACATATATTGCATACATAGTACAGTAGTTTGTGTTGATTTGTGTTTCCCAGATACTTATTTGAACCAGTTGTGCTGGTCTTAACACAGTTATAAAAGACTACTGTTGTGAATTATTTTTAGATATAATTATTTATTTTATTTATATCTTGGGATTTCAGAGCTATCAGATATTTCTGTAATATTGATTTTTCAGGAATGTGGTAGATAATTTATTGATACGAAAGACTAAGAACCCTGTGAAGCTGCTGAAATAAGAGACGTTTAAGAAATCCTGAAGACCCATGCATGCTCCTAATTTTCCCACTCATATTTTGTTTTTTAGAACAAAATTATTTTAGACCCAATGACTTTCAGTGAGGCCCGCTTCAGACCGTCTCTTGAAGAAAGGCTGGAGAGTATCATCAGCGGAGCAGCGCTGATGGCAGACTCTTCGTGCACGCGAGACGACCGCCGGGAACGAATAGTAGCCGAGTGCAATGCCGTGCGGCAGGCCCTGCAGGATCTGCTCAGCGAGTATATGAATAACGTAAGTTATACGCTCTTATTACTGGCTGCTTTTTCAGTAGGTGATTAAACCTTTCTGAGGCTAATGTTATGACTTTAATATTTAACAAAAACAGTAATGCGTCTTTATACCAAGAGTAAAGGTAATGCTATTTGAATTATTTTATTTTTTAATTTATTGCAAACTTTTGACAGAAGTTTGGTACAATCAGAAGCTCACAGGAATTTTTTTTTTACTTGCAAAGGAACTCCATGCTCCCCATAGCTTTAGCAAGTAATAACCAACAAGTATTCCTTCTGAGGTAAAATACTTTTTTAATGAAAACTAGTGGCAAGCAATGTAAGTGGGAAATGGCCTAAGAATTATTTTCTTAATGAAAGTGAATACAGTTAATTTTCAACACGATTTCCACTGTGTGATGGTGGTCATCGTGTTTGTTTATGAGGATGTTACCTATAGATACTCATGTGAGGTTGTCTGTTTGCTGTGTGGGTTAAACCCCTGAAGGTCTTCACTTGCTGTTGGAGCTATTAAATATTCAGTTGCCATGAAAGTGGTGAGTTTCGCACTAGTGCTGTTCGCACAAAGAAACGTATCTGCGGTATCTTAAATACAGCTATCTGTGTAGGATTTCAAGACATGTTAAATTGGTGAACATGGTGTTAACCTGTAGTGCATTACATTTGTTCTGTGTAACTTATCCCAGAAAATTCTCTCCACCTAACACTGTGTATTAAAACTCATAAGTACTATCGCTGTGTCTTTTGGAGGATGTGTGAAAAAGTCCTAAGCAACATCAACAACCTTTTTTAAAATTGAAATGTTTGCAAACAGGTGTCAGGCTGAGCATCCTATACTTTGCTGTTTCTTCTCTGTCATTGCTACCAGAGTCTCAGTGGCACATTTTGATCCTGTTTTGCTAGAATCATCAAAATAACATTGAAGATGATGTTCAAGGATGAACCTTTAACATTGTTATTTTCATTGGTACTGTTATAATTAGTTGGTAGAGTGATACAATGCAGTATCGATAGTGCAAACTTCAGTCCTTTAGTCATTTTATTGTACAGTTCAAAACTATGACTTTTTTAAGGCATTATTCCCTATAATAGTCATCTCAAGGAATAGCTGTTTCTGATGGTGCAGAATTTATAAGCATATATTATTTGCTTTTCAGTTTTTATGAAGTGATAGTTGAAAGGTTGTACTGTGAATGAAAGCAAAGTCTATGCTGTTGGTTGTTATGGGTTAGAAATTATAAAGAGAGCATTAAATAACAGATGATGAGACTGGTGGAAGAGGACCTGCTGGATTGCTTCCTACAGAATCTTGCTTTGTAGAACTATTACTGTTAAGTGTAATCTTTAAAGGTCTTTCAAAAAAACTTTGGGAACTGATGGATTGTGGCTTCTTATTTTATTGTGATGCCTCTTTTTAAGTACGCAGGTTTTTGGTAACGATGCAATTTTCCCTTGGACCAGAAACATTTTATTTCTGGCCACATTTACAGAGGAAGGAGAGTCTTAAATGACTGCAGGCATTTATGACCACACTGAAGGTGGCTAATATAGTTTCATCATTTTTACTTAAACACCTAATGGTGTGAGCATCTGTTTTTATGGTTACCGCGGTGTGTTTTTTTGAATTTGTTGTGCTCTTTTTTTCTTTTTTGTTTTTTTTTCCATTCTAATTATTCTGAGCTGCACGATTCCTATATTTTTTTTTATTTTCCTGCTTTATATTGGAATGTAATCAATTTAAGCTATTTTTTACAGCTATTGAGTAAACATTGTAAGAACTGAATGTATACTTAAGTTAAATAAAGTGAAGTCCTTTGAATTTAAACACATCTGGGACGATAGAATTTGAGAACGATACTGCATTAAATGTTGTCGTGCAAGCTGACCTTAGCAAATACAAGGGATGGGATTCAGTTTACAGATTAAGACACCTAAATTCAGGCTTCTGTACATAAGTACAGACAAGTAAACTAGGGGTCTCAATTCAGTTGTTTAAAGATAGATGCCTAGTGCCATTTTAAACTACCAATGTAAATAGTCCAGTGCTCATTTGAACAGAGGCTCCTCAATCTGCCACGCAGAAGCGTTTGGATCTACCATGCATGTGTTGTATCTGCCAGCCCCACTTCCATGTCATGTACGCTCTAGGGAAGAGCAAATGGCCAGACTCCTACCTTTATCAAATCGTTTGAGCCTCAGTTGCTTAAGCTCCTGTTATAATTGATGGAGATCAGATCAAGACTGGAGATCAGATCAATACTGCCAAGGGATCCTGAAGACCCATTCAGATGACTAAGTGTTATAATCTAATATGGAATAAGTTAAATAACTCTAGACTCCTCTGACTACATTAACTAAATCCCCATTACCTACGATAGAAGATTAGATACCTAGTTTGTAGGCAGCTCCTGTTTAGGCATCTATCTAGAGACTGAATTTCACCAATTTGTCTGCCCTGGCAGAATTTGCTTTAGTATTTAACCATTTGCTTGAAAGCTGGGGACGGATTTTCTTGAGGTCGCAGTAATGCTAAGCATGTTCATTGTGACAAAAGGTTTCACTTGGGAAGTTTTTTAAAAGCTTGGATGAGCTTCAAAAGGGTAAAACTGAAAGGCATACACCAAACATGACACCGTTATAAGTCTGATCAAGAGTCGGCTAGACTGTCAGAGCACGTTAGCTTTGAGATGATTTGGCAAAGATGGACATCTTTAACATCTTCTACCTATATAGCCTTAAACCACTGCCATCTTGCTCTTGCTTTAAAGCTTGTGAAATTAATCAGACATTAATGCTTTGGTTTTTTTGCTGTTTGATGATATCTGGAAAATGACGGATCATTTTTTTGGCTGATGATTGTCCATCAAATGTGCATACTGCTTTTGATGCTTGCCATGAGATACAAAGAACATAGAACAAATTAAATATTTTATGGTCATATTTAAAGGATACAGACAATGAAGTGCAGGGTATTGGCAATGTGCTGTACAGTCAATGTTAGTTCAATCCTTCTCCAGCTTAAAATTGTTTCTTTCGAGTTATCTACTTCTATGATTTGAGTTCAGAGGGGTGCTTCTTTTTGTATACAAGAACATTTCTATTTTTTGGTTGTGAAGTAGATTCTGTATTCCCTTTTACCCGTTGGATATTTACACTGCAACGTCCCATATAAATTGGTTGTGGTTTATGTTCTGTCTTATATGAAATTTTCATAGAAGCGGAGTAAAATATCGAGCACAAAAGAACATACGCAGAATGGAGACATTGTTCTTGAAGCTTCACTGATCTTTTGCTTTTGCACCAGCGGATGTTATTGCAGGCATGAATCGGAAACTGGAAGGTTTACAGGCAGCTGTGTGAAATATGAGGTTAGCTATGCGATGCTGCATACTTTCTAGCATTTCCGGTGATGAATGCTGAAGGCAATGCAGGGAGAAAAAAGGGTTTTCCCAGGTTTTGTGTGCAAGAAAAGGAAATAGCTTCCAACTGAACAATGTAGGAACTTCTGCCTTTGAAGTAGTATAAGATGTGTAAGAAAACCTCCTCCACCTGCGGAACCCCCTGCTGTGCCCACCTCTTTCTTAGAAAGTTCCCTGTAGAGAGGCATGCTTCTTATCTTCTGTGCTCCTGCGGGGCTTTTTAAGTACACCCATCATATCTCCAGGTATATTCCCTGTACCTGTGATCTATTTTATCGCTAGGTGCTTTACCAGACTTTAGTGGATCAATATGCTCGGCTACATGGCAAGGGAGAATTTAACACACAGGACAATGTTGTTTTCCCCATTTGTCCACCCGGGTTTTATGGATCCATCACAGGCTAACAAGTAGATAACGCTGTTCTTACAGTTAGTTATATGCCAAGGGTAAAATCTCTCTGTGTATTATCCAAAGTTTTACTGAAGTAAGTTGAAGCTGTTTTGCACTTCAGAAGACTAGATAGACAGATGGGAGGGGAACCTCAATCCATCCCACTCCTACCAGTTTGATGCCAGTGCCAGCAATAGTTGCCCAGAGCCTGGAAGGGGATCACAGGCCAGCAGGAGAGCACCTGAAGAACAGCACAAAGGAATTCCAGCCACTCCAGCCAGTAAGTCAGCTTCATCGGGGGCCCAGCTTAAATGCCTCTGTGCAAACGCACGTGGCATGGGGAATAAACAAGGGGAGTTAGAGACGTGAGCATGCCTGCAGGGCTATGATCTCATTGGCATCACGGAGACATGGCGGGATGGCTCCTATGACTGGAGTGTTGGAATGGAAGGATACAGGCTCTTTAGGAATGACGAGGAGGGGGTGTCACCCTCCATGTCAGTGACCAGCTGGAGTGCATGGGGCTCCTCCTGGGGATGGATGAGGAGCCGACTGAGAGCTTGTGGGTCAGGATTAAAGGGAGGGCAGGGACAGGTGACATTAGAGTGGGGGTCTGCTACAGGCCACCCGACCAGGAAGACCGAGTGGACGAGGCCCTCTATTGACGGATAGGAGCAGCCTCACATTCACAAGCCTTGGTCCTCATGGGGACTTCAACCACCCCAGTATCTGTTGGAGGGATAATACAGCAGGGCTTCAGCAATCCAGGAGGTTCCTGGAATGTGTTGATGACAACTTATTTCTCCAAGTGATGGAGGAGCCAACGAGGAGAGGTGCTATGCTGGACCTCGTTCTCACCAACAGGAGGGGCTGGTGGGGAATGTGAAGCTCAAGGGCAGCCTTGGCTGCAGTGACCATGAAATGGTGGAGTTCAAGATCCTTAGGGCAGCGAGGAGGGCGCACAGCAAGCTCACTAACCTGGACTTCAGGAGAGCAGACTTTAGCCTCTTCAGGGATCTGCTTGGTAGGGTACCATGGGATAAAGCCCTGGAGGGAAGAGGGCCCCAAGAAAGCTGGTTAATATTCAAGGATCACCTCCTTCAAGCTCAGGAGCGATGCATCCCAACAAGGAGGAAGTCAGGCAAAAACACCAGGAGGCCTGCATGGATGAACAAGGAGCTCCAGGACAAACTCAAACATAAAAAGGAAGCCTACAGAGGGTGGAAGCAAGGACAGGTAACCTGGGAGGAATACAGAGAAATTGTCTGAGCAGCCAGGGATCAGGCTAGGAAAGCCAAAGACCTGATAGAATTAAATCTGGCCAGGGACATCAAGGGCAACAAGAAAAGCTTCTATAGGTGTGTTGGTGATAAAAGGAAGACTACGGAAAACATGGGCCCTCTCCGGAAGGAAACAGGAGACCTGGTTACCAGCGATCTGGAGAAGGCTGAGGTACTCAATGACTTGTTTGCCTCAGTCTTCACTGGCAAGCACTCCAGCCACGCTGCCCAAGTCGCAGAAGGCAAAGGCAGAGACTGGGAGAATGAAGAACTGCCCACTGTAGGAGAAGATCAGGTTCGAGACCATCTAAGGAACCTGAAGGTGCACAAGTCCATGGCACCTGATGAGGTGCATCCGAGGGTCCTTAGAGAACCTGAGGGTGGATGAAGTGGCTAAGTCACTATCCATCATATTTGAGAAGTTGTGGCAGCCCGGTGACGCTCCCACTGACTGGAAAAGAGGAAACATAATCGCCATTTTTTAAAAGGGAAAAAAGAAAGACCCGGGGAACTGCAGGCCAGTCAGTCTCACCTCTGTGCCCAGCAAGATCATGGAGCAGATCCTCCTGGAAACTGTCCTAAGGCACATGGAAAATAAGGAGGTGATTGGTGACAAACAACATGGCTTCACTAAGGGCAAATTGTGCCTGACAAATTTGGTGGCCTTCTACGACAGGGTTACAGTGTTGGTGAATAAGGGAAGAACAATGGACGTCATCTACCTGGACTTGTGCAAAGCATTTGACACTGTCCTGTGCAACATACTTGTCTCTAAATCAGAGACACACATGGATTTGATGGATGGACTACTCAGTGGATAAGGAATTGGCTGGATGGTCACACTCAAAGAGTTGTGGTCAACGGCTCGATGTCCAAGTGAAGACCAGTGGTGAGTGGTGTTCCTTCAGGGGGTGGTATTGGGACCGGCGCTGGCTTGACAGGTTTGAGAGGTGGACCTGTGCGAACCTCATGACTATCAACAAGGCCAAGTGCAAGGTCCTGCACATGGGTCGGGGCAATCCCAAGCACAAATACAGGCTGGGCGATGAGTGGACTGAGAGCAGCCCTGAGGAGAAGGACTTGGGGATGTTGGTTGACGAGAAGCTCAATGTGACCTGGCAATGTGTGTTTGCAACCCAGAGAGCCAACCGTATCCCGGGCTGCATCAAAAGAAGTGTGACCAGCACGTCGAGGGAGGTGATCCTCCTCTACTCTGCTCTCGTGAGACCGCACCTGCAGTACTGCATCCAGCTCTGGGGCCTCCAACATAAGAAGGGCAGGGACCTGTTGGAGCGAGTCCAGAGGAGGGCCATGAAGATGATCAGGGGACTGGAGCACCTCTCCTATGAAGACAGGCTGAGAGAGTTGGGATCGTTCAGCCTGGAGAAGAGAAGGCTCCAGGGAGACCTTCTAGCAGCCTTCCAGTACCTAAAGGGGGCCTACAAGAAAGCCGGAGAGGGACTTTTTACAAGGGCATGCAGTGATAGGACAAGGGGTAATGGCTTTAAACTGAGAGAGGGCAGATTTAGATGAGATGTAAGGAAGAAGTTCTTTACTGTGAGGGTGGTGAGGCACTGGAACAGGTTGCCCAGAGAGGTTGTGGATGCCCCATCCCTGGAAGTGTTCAAGGCCAGGTTGGATGGGGCTTTGAGCAACCTGGTCTAGCGGAAGGTGTCCCTGCCCATGGCAGGGGGGTTGGAACTAGATGATCTTTAGGGTCCCTTCCAACCCAAACCATTCTATGATTTTATGATTCTGTGCCACAGGTTGTCTTATCATTTGGTGAGGAGGACACAAGATCGGTGAAAGAAAATTTCAAGCAGTGAGGCATAGGGATATGAGTTTAAAAAAATGCAGATAATGACTTTCAAAATGTTGGCAACCAAAGAAAAATATTAAAAGAAATTATATAAAGAGAAGGATAGGGCAGATTTCAACTTAGAAGAGCAAAAATAACACTGACTTTGCAGTTGTATTATTCTCTGTTATAAAGGTTTTAGGAAAAGTGACAGAAATGTATTTAGAGAACTGTGAAAAGACATGGTTGGAGAGGTGTGTTTTGTTTCCTCCTTCCTTCTCCTCAGATAAACATTGGTTTGTTCCATTTGCTATGTGTCAAATAAGATTTTTTTAATTTTTTTTCAAACTATCTTCACAAATATTCAGATGTTCTGGTCCCAATTCAGAGGTTATTTAAGCAATTATTGTTGTAGGAGGTTATTGCTACGGGAAAATTAGTCCCTAGGATCTTTACCAGTTCTATGAATAATTATGTATTTGTATAGTATATTGCATTGACTGGAGTCTCACAATACTCTTCAAGAACTTGTATGGAGATGAGATGTAAACTGTTTCATTATTGTTTCTACATCTAGTTTCATTTGTCTTATCACTAACTCTGTCAAAATATTTTCCCAGCATGGTATCTATTACTTCTATTAGTTCTATTCTACTACTTCTACGGTGAACTCAGCTGAACTTTGAAATCATTTATTTCTCGGAAGCAGGGGCAGGAGGACTCTCAGTCTGCTGGGTCATATGACCTTTTTTTCCAATCTCTCACAGAAAATTGATAGGGTTTTTTTCAGATTCTTATGTATATGGGATAAATCCCATCATTTATTTCAAAATTTCTAGACTTCTATCCTACAGAGTAGAACTAAATACAGCTCCACAGAAGCTCTTAATGCAATTGTTTTCCATTTGTCTAAATGAAAAAATTATTTAACGGATGGTTAGCTCTGATTGTGGTCTAGTTTCCTGCTGGTTTATTCTCCTGGATCCTTCATGATTTGTATTGGAGGCTGTCAGGGAGCAAAAATCCTAGAAACCTGGGAGTTCCAGCTCTTAAACTCAGACTCCTGAATCAGAAGTACACTGCTAAACTCACATAACCCAACACTGGGCACCCTTTCTAGCAAGCATCAGGGTGCTGCTGTGTTGATGTCTCATTAAGATAAGAAAGGAAGAACGTTATAGCTTTAGAAAAATATGCTTAAAAAAGGGTGCTTTGAATTCCCTCTGACATCATCAGTTTCAGTGCCAAGCAGAGACAGACTGAATTTTGGGTTACTGGGGTGTATCAAAGGGAAATTTGGAAAGCAGTTGACAAGTGAGTAAGCCATGACTGTTAAAGACCTCTGTAATCACTTGAATACTGACCTGACATTAATTCAAGTCTGCATTTGAAAAGGCATTTCCTGTTTGGTTCAAATACAAGGTTATCTTCTTAAACCTTTGGGGTCATTATTAAGCCAACCTTCATTCTCATGCCTTCCTTTTCCTCTCACCCGGTGCTCCTGCTCCCAGCCACTGCCAACATTTCAGAAGAGCTTGGGATTTGTTTTTGTTGTAATTGGGTTTTGGGACAGGGAATATTTCTATGTATCCAAGTGGAATGAACAGTTCTTTTTGAAGTCCTTGTGTTACTACTGATGATTTAATGTTTGGGCGTGAGGACCAGAGCACTGCAGGCTAGGCTTTTTTTTGTTGATAGTTTACTGATATTACCATAGGAATAACATTGCTTAGCGTTTGCTCTTTGTAATCTTGTTCTCTGAAGTTACTACCCATTCCTGATGTCTGTTCACTGTAACAGAGAAGCTACAGGCTCTTGAAAATGCAAAATATAAGAAGAACGAACGAGAAAACACAAGACTACAGGCCATTTTTCTTCACAAATATATCAGTAAAAAATTTGAATCGCTCAAAGTAAAATTATAGTGCTGCAGTATGTGAAAATAAAATGTCCTTAATGGACAGTTGAAGTTATTGTACTTGATTGGGGAATGAAAAACATGATAGCAAATGAAAATCTATAAACTCTCGATACTGTCAGCTTCCATATTTAACGGCTTCATCTGAATTCGTATTTAAGAGAAAAGTAATGATTTGTATGTACATTTCGGTTCTGGTGCTGACTTGCATAAGGTTAATCTGGGTGACAGTGAGCAGTAAATTACAGTTATGAGACAGAGAAATATCTGTAGCTGTCCTGAGATGAGTAATCAGGGATGAGTGACAAGAGATTGACTGCTGAGTCATCAGCATGAACTGGTTTAGGCATGACTGGCTCAGCAGGACAGTTCTTCCGTTGGTACCATTGTTGAGTTCTTAGCTTTCTGAATAATTTTTAGACTACAATGGCTTGTTTAAAGCTTCCTACTATATTTCAAGCTGGAGATCAGCTATTTTGCTATTCACTTTGCTCTTTTAGAGGCTATATGAGCAGTTTTGTCTTTCCTAACTTGGAAGAAACAAGTAGAAACATAGTAGTTATTACTGGAGCAATAGGACGTGTTCCCAAATGGGCAAATGTTTTATGATGTGTCACAGCATTGCTTCTCAGTCAGTTTAGGTTTCTTTGCATTTACACATCCCTCGAGTGCCTTGACTTCTCATGACTGTACATAAATCACTGTCTAAGTATGCTACCTACAATGTAACTTGAGCCACCTTTTAAAGAACCTTCTGTCTCTTCTTTTTTGATGACATCATCAGGGCCTCGTAGGGGATGCCCAGTATTTTTGATAGTTTTACAGAAATGCTACACCATGTACAATTGCACAAGTGAGTTTTGATTTATTTATTCATTCCTGTATTTTCTGGTTTTTCAAGTCCGTGTTCAGAGTTTGTTCTGGTTTTCCTAGCAGATGCAGAGAACCATGCTGATGTTTTCCATCAGAAACAAATAGAAAAGCTCTGTGAGAAAGTGGGACTTTATGGCTTGGAAATGAAAAATACGCTAACAATTTGTCTTGACTTCAGGTTCTGGTGGTTGCAAATTCACACAGCCCTGTGGCGTTTCATCTGTTTGGATGAGTAGATTTTAAAATTTCCTGAATTAATATTTGTGGGAGGAAATGCTGTTTCTGAACCACAGTGCTGTTAGCTTTTCCCTGGTGGTGTCCACTGAAGAACATTTTATAGGTGCCTCCTTTCTGCAATTTGTCTTTAAAGGCAGACCATGATACGTCATGAGAAAAGTTTTTTATGTCTTGTTAAAATGTAAATAAATCACATGAGGTTTTTGGAATCCAAGACTGAATTGCTATATTAGGTTGAGTGATGTTTCTGACAAGATATTTCCCTCCAAATTAGCATGGAAATTTTCTAGACTGCCAGTAAACCAACCAAGCGCCTGCACGTGAGGACTTATTTTCTCACTTTCTTTTATGTCTCTATGTAATTAATAAAGCCCAGTGATTGATCTGAAGGGTTGGGGAAAAAAGGTCTAACTGATGTTACATTCCAGTGCCTCAATGAGTTCTCTTTCTTTTTATCACTTTATTGTTATTTCATTATTAAGTAAACTACACTTTTAAGGATGTGTTTAAATCTAGACAAACTCATTACTGGAAACCATGCATTTAGTATTTCCGTAACTGAGGAGTGAAGACTGCCTGAGATTTGTCCAATACTTTTTCCTGTCCAGACATCTTGGTAGATGGTGGGTGATGAAGCTAACAGGCTTTCCAATTTAACTTTCCAAATCATATTAGATGAAGAGTGCAGGGGCGGCAAATATGTTATTCCATTTACGTGGGTAAAAAACTCTATAGACCTTAATGTCTCAGAATAGTTTCTGAGTAATATTTTGCAGAGCAAACCACCTCATGTAGATCTATAAGATATGAAGGAGCACCTTCTTACTACTTCCATGTTTATCCTTCCTATTCCACTTAATATTCCTATTGGTATTAACTATGATTGGGACTGTTATCTGAACCATTTGGTTCTCAGCTGCCGATGATAATTTTTTCAGATTTTTCTGTATTTTATATCCCACAACCTCTTTTATTATTGGAAATTAGTAGAGAAGCCAAACAGAAAACAAGCCAGCGATCAGTACGATTTTTCAGTAGGAGTATGCTCTGTTCACAGGAATCGAGCTTTAAAAAGTAATATATTGTGTGGCATTCTAAAATACCTCTTCTAATTCGGGTAATATTACGTGAATATATTGCTCGAAAAGATCGTGTAATCTCTGTCACTAGATGTTTTTAAAGAGTAGGTAAGAGGAATGATAGAAGTACATCTCATCCAGTTTTGGAGAAGAGAGTTAAACTAAGTGACAAAAGCCCTTTTTTTTTTTTTTTTTTTTTTTTTAAATTTTTTTAAATTATTTTAAATCTAGATTGCACACACACAGAGCTGGTTCAAGAGGCAGAATGGTTTACCTTTTCAAAGGCATTCTCACTTTTTTGTTTTTTCTCTGAAACACTTTTCCAAGTGTAATTTTTGTGTGTGTGTGTGTTTTTGTATTGGTCACTAACATAAAAATGGGAAGGACAACTCCTGCTTCCCTTCTCAAAATTCTGTGAATTAAAAAGAAAAAAAATTATTCTGAACCCCATCTGAAACAAATATAAAAGGCTTGTATTTTTTTGAAGTATATGTAGGTATATGACAATATGGGTAGGCTCATAAAATATTTAGGAGACCTGTGAGAAATTAAGTACAAGGAAAAGGGAGATGGAATAAGCTTAATGAAAGATGTCGATAGAATTGACACACAGTTTTGTTGACACATATGCAATACCAAAGTTCTTTCTGTTATCTTGTCTAGGTTCCACTACAATGTATTCAAACTGCTGGTTTACATTTTATATAATGTCTGGCTTTTCAAGAAGTATTAAAGATAATTCTTATGCATTTATTTTCAGCTGCTATGAAGCAGTTTGTAAGAAAGATTGAAAACAATATATTACCAGAAAATAATGATACCTGTATATAGTAGTAAATGTAACTTTGTTTATAATGATAGTAAATTGTCATGTGACCTAAGTTTTGGCAAATTTTAAAATACAGAATGACCAGATTTACAATTAAAACAGAAACAATTGTTTTAACAACTATGTTTTTGGTGGTGGTGGTTTTTAATGTTCTTCATCCTTTTTTGCTTCTCAGGCCCCAATACGTCCTATACACGTTTAAAATTAAGAGTCTGTTAAGTTGCGGTGGAATTTAGTCACAAGTTTAAATGTTTTGCCCAAGATTATTATAACAACAGTCCCGTTTCCTTGGGGTCATGAGGGCTGACAACTTCCAGACCACCAGTTCAGCCAGAGGTATCGTATCTTCCGTGTCCCTATTGGCATCCTTGTCAGTTCACATAAGAAAATAAAAGTTAATCCAGCATTAGCTAACTCAACTTCTAAGAATTATATTAAATAGTAATTATTTTCTTGGCATCTCATATCGTCTTTTTTAATCATTAATATTTCTAATATAGTCTAAATTTCTATCAGATCTTTTTTTCTCTGGATTTTCCACTTTTTTTCCTGTATTTGTCTTTAAAAGTACTGGATGCCTAATCAGGAAACACTGTTTTTTCCACAAGTAAATTGAAATGTTTCAGTCTCATAAAAAATTTAAATATACAGGAGAATTCTATAAATTATATTTGCTCCTTTGTTTGCTATTTATCTTAGTAGGAAGGAATGGATAGTGGTTAAGGCACAGGCCTGGAAGTGAAGTTATTTGTGCTTTATCACTGATTTTCTAGGTTCTTATAGTGCTTAGTCTTCCTAGGCCTCTGTCACTCCAACATTAAAATTGAGGTCATGTCAGTCTTAATTCATTAAAGTGCCTTGCCATTTCCACACTAAAAAATTCTGTAATAATATTGCGGTATTTGTATAATTGTAGTGTTTGACTGTTGGAGGGTGTGCATAATGTCTACCTGTTCAAAGACATAGGATTTCTCTTAATTAAATTTCTTCCTCTTTAAAGACTACCTGAGTCTCCTGAGCACTTCTACTGAATTTTTGCTATAACTGGGCAAATCATGAATTGCGTTGGTTTGGTTATTGAACGGAAAATTGGGAGAAGAAAGACATGGGGCAGAATGAAGTGGGCACAACAGTCATGGGGAAGATTACATGGGATTTCATTTTGATGATTTGTTTGTTTGTTTGTTTCCGACCAACAACCCAAACTGCTTTCCTATAAAATGGGATATTAATTTCCTACATGCCATCGTTGGGAATAAATGATTTATTAAGTGGACCCCAAGTTGCCTCCAGAAAACTTGCCTTTTTTGACAAATATATTTATTATTCCTGTTTGTTCTACCTCATATATGTATGTATGCATACAAAATGTCTGGCTATACTTCTGATACCTTATCAGAGTATGTACTCATTTTACACTCAGTGTATTCAGACAAAAAATGTTTTTTTGGAAAAAAAAAAAAAACAAAAAAAGCACAAACCACCAACCCCCAAAACCCATTGCATTTTCTTCCGGTGATTTTCACATTTTAGCTCATTTTATTTTGCATTAATTAGTTTTGTTTTTTCTAAAGTGTGTTCTTACAGTAGTAATGACTTCTGCATCAGTGCTTTTAATATGCTGGAAAGCATTGCCTTAATGTTTGCAAGACTTAGACTATCTGAAAATAATGTTGTTAAAGCTATTTGTTCACCTGTAGAAAAGTCCTTTATCAATCTTGTGTATATAGTGTGATTCATAACTTCTGTAATTTTTCTTTGTACTGAAGTTAGCATTTATGGGTCATTAATTTGTTGTTTTTCCATGTCTGCAAGCCAATATCAATATAAGAAGTTTTTCATGCGTTTTATACTACACCAATAGCAATATGCTTATTAGCTGTATGTGTACCTGCTTTTGGTGTATGGATCTTACTTTCAATATTTGCACAGTCCCGATTAATATTGTTGTGCGTTGTATTCTTTTGGATGCAAAGAAAAATATTCCCAATGCATATAGAGTTATTGGGAATGCATCAAAATAAAATAAGCATGGACCTACTGAAATTAGTGAGCTTTCAGAAAACCACATCAAAAATCTGTGTCTCCTGGAGGCTACGTAACATTTTCTGTTCACTTAAGGTTGGGGGGTTTTTTTGGTATGCATAATGTGTCCAGATTCTGATAATCATGTGGAAAACCTGAAGGCAGCAATGGAAACATAAAGAGTAAATTACCTATGCACGCTTATTTCTCTGAGATATTATTATTCTGCAGGTGAGCGGAGGAGGGAGCAGCTGTAAACAGGCTTGGGTTCTATAAGGGCGCAAGGGCCTACCAGCGATGTACCGTTAAGTGCATGTTTCCCTTCTTTAGGAAATAAGTCTCTATAACTCCTTTTGAGCATTATCAAAATCTGACATAGCCAACTGTATTAACATCACGATATACATTAAATCAGCTCTGAGCACTTTGTAGTAGTCTTTCTTCATTCTCGTTATGATCAGCGGGCTGGAATATCTCTGCTATGAAGACAGGCTGAGAGAGTTGGCGTTGTTCAGCCTGGAGAAGAGAAGGCTCCAGGGAGACCTTATTATGGCCTTTCGATACTCAAAGGGGGCTTATAAGAAAGATGGGGACAGACTTTTTAGTAGGGCCTGTTGCGATAGGACAAGGGGTAAGGGTTTTAAACTAAAAGAGGGTAGATTCAGACTAGATACAAGGAAGAAATGTTTTACAATGAGGGTGGTGAAACACTGGCACAGGTTGCCCAGAGAGGTGGGAGATGCCCCATCCCTGGAAACCTTCAAGGTCAGGTTGGACGGGGCTCTGAGCAACCTGATCTAGTTGAAGATGTCCCTGCTCATTGCAGGGGGGTTGGACTAGATGACCTTTAAAGGTCCCTTCCAACCCAAACTATTGTATGATTCTATGATTCATTAAAAGCTGGTAGGAAGTCACGTTGAATTAGGGGAAGGATAGAGGATGTGAAGTGAAATTTGTCTCGTTGAGTACATTAGATCATCATTTTGATAGTCAAGGATACACTTTACCACAGGCAAAGGTCAAAACTCTTTTCATATTAGTAATGTCATTACAGTATTTACACTTCGATTAGCAATCAAAACTACAAAACTAGAAAATTACAGTAGTGTTTGTAAACCTGCAGTTTACATATCCTGCATTGGTTTGCATTATTTGTTTTTTTGTTTACACAAGGAGTGTTTTTACAAATGAGAACAAGGCACTGCACGTTAGCGATGGAAGAATTCAATGTAATTGAGAGAATTGTCATCTGAAATGATGGTATGAGATGTCCAGAAGAGGGCACGCTTGCACGCCAGAAATGTTTTGTGCATCACTAAAGATCTGCATGCCAATGTGGTATAGCTGTATTCAGAGAAAATGTAGAGGTTACCTTGTTAGCAGTTATGGGATCTTTAGAAAAAAATAGATTCAAAAGGTTATTTGGGGAAAAAATATGTGTATTTTAATCAAATTAATATTAAATGCATGAAGTATCAAGTAGAAACGAGGTGTTAAGTTCTACTTGCATTTTTAAAAGGCATTGATATTTTCATTTCAGTAAGGAATTTGGCAGGCAAGGGGTAGGAGCCTCTCCTACCCTTTTGAAATTATTTCAGATGTAGATGTATGATGCAGAGCTCAAGAACGTGTGCATTGTAATACAAGCTAATTTCCAAGTTGCTTTCTACAACAGTCAAATGTATGATAATGCGAAAGAGATACATCAGTGTTTAATGGGGTTTGATATTTGACCTGGGAAATTTTCTTACAACTTCCAAAATACAATAGAAATGCAAGGACATCATGTCTTGTGACACAGAAACTTGTCACTTTTTCCAGAATTGTGTATGAGCCAGACATTGGGAGCACATGTGGTTTATTTTTATATTTTTACTTGAGAAATGAAAGACAGAAAAAGCGTCTCTACCGTAATCAGTTCCCTGAAACTTCCTTAGTGAAATAGTAGGAGTGAAAGAGGATTGTTTCTTTTTTTTTTTTTAAGATGACTGAGCTGAAGGAATAAATAATTTTCCTTTTGGTTTGGATTCTTTTTGGAATTTTAAGTATTGATCCAGTTTTCACAACATTTAATAGCATTTGGAAACTTTGTCAGAACCCTTCCTTTTAACAGATATTGCAACTGTTTAAAATATTTTAGCATGCATTTGGCTTCAACAGAATGAAATGAAACATTTTGTGAAATTAATTTGTCTATAATAAAGCTTTAAGCTTATCTGCTTTACAAAGTAAGCTACCTTTAAGTTTAGGGTAACATATTGACCACACATTTTCACAATACGTATGTTACATAGGTTTTTTATATATTTGTCAGATTAATTGACTGCTACCTTGACCAATTCTTTAATTTGTTAAGCAATTATTTAAAAAGAAAAAACAACACTAGGAGAGTGACAACCCATTATAATTGTAATTTTGCATTAACATTGCAATGAAATGTGTACATTTCAATGTAAAAACAGAGATCCCCAAAATATAATTCTGTAGCTTTAAGTGGACAATGACTGAGCTCTTTCTGACATGATCTAAAATACCTTGGGGCATGATGTGTAGTAATGTAGTTACTATAAGGCTGTCAAATGCATTGCCAGATAGTATTTGAATCCTGGGATCAGATAAATTAGATTTTAATTGGGTTTTAAGGGTAAGCTGAGTAAGTAGATAAGGTAGAATTAACCAGAGACATATTACCGTAATGAAACCTTTGGTTCTCTTAAAGCTATTGTATTAAACACCGTACAATCTCTTGTTGAAAAGAGACGTTATGGTAGAGTAGGAAGAGATTGACAGTGATGGGTAAGACAAACGGTGGTATCTAACGTAATCACATAAACAAATAACAACATAACCGCATTATCTGGAGCACCGTAAACCCAAGAAACTGGAGAAAATTGCATTAGTTGTATTTTATTATAGCATTTTGAAGGGAAAGAAATCAAATAAACAAAAAGTCCAAAACTGAGTTTTCCCAAGCTGGTGGGACCATTCACCCAGGGAATTTACTGAGGCTATTGAATGGCGGGGTTTTTTGTTTCTTGTAGAGCAGAACAGGAGCTGCTGCGATGTGAAATGGCCAGAATGCTTGCTTGTGTATTTCTTTTCTCTATGAACTACCTTAGGATGGTTTTCCTCAGTAGGATTTTTATTTTTATTGGGTGCATGACCTTTTTTCTCGTAACTTCCTTTTGTCTTCTATATAGACACATTCAGATGATTAAAATTTTTTAAAAGTTACAAAATTCAAGCACTTGAACTTATTGGTTATTTTATCTTTAGACACATTTTTTATCATTTAAAGCTGAACAATGTGTTTAATAACTAAAGGCCTTGCAATGCAAACTTTAATGTGAATAATTTATTACATAAGTAAAAACAGGGGTCTGTGTCATGAGTAAGATTCCATAATAGCAGTGAGTATCCAAAAAAAGTAAGTATCAAATTTTTTTTTAATTTCCAACATAAATTTAAAAAAAAGGAAAAGAGAAAAAAAAGAGCAGGAAAGTGGGAGGAGGAATTTTTTGTTGTTGATGTCAGTCATAAATCCGTTAGTTCATTACAAAATTATGTCTTATTCTTCTGACTGGGTAGGTGAGCACAAACCCTTGTGCCTCATGCAGTACTTTTGATTTCTGCATATAGGATGAGGACCATAGAGCCAAATCCCATGGATGTCAGTGAAGAGTCATTCATCATTACACAAATGCGTAAGGGATTCAGTTAGGAATATAAAATGCCTGACTTTCAGCATATAGATATCCCCAGGAAAGGCAGTAAGGCTAACTCTCAAGATTTAAAACTTAATTATATACATTGTTAGATTTGGGTCTTGGGTTTTATGGGAGCTGGTTCGTCCTGATGTGTTCTGCGTGGATAGCCATCACATGATTAATCCAAGTGTTCAATTGTAAGCATTTTGTCAGTGTGAATTTAAATTAGAGTTATGAAATCATAAAGTTAAAAAAACAAAGCATAAAGAAGTTAATGTTTTGCAATTTCATATCATGGTTTAACTAGTGAAACACATTTTGAAGCAGAAATACAGAGGCTTTTTTTTTTTTTTTCCCCCAGAAGCTATTGAGGAACTTTGTTTAAAGAAAACTGCCCATACCTTTGATGAACATAAATTTTATTTCTCTCCTCAAGCAATTTTTTTCTCTCCTTTCAATGTAAATAAATAAATAAGTGAATGAATAAATAAAAGGTATACCTGAGTATGTAAGACTAGACTTACAAAGTAGATCTACATCCAACCATTTGTATGTACCAAACAATAAAACTTGAAGGCTCATTAGCTTTGAATGACCCAACTGTGTTTTATGCGTAGGGGTCATTTCTCTACTAATGAGCCACTAAGCCAGATGGCTAACCCCACAGTAGTCTAACTGCATTAGTGTGATTTAGAGTTTTAGACAAACTGCTTTTCTTTTCTTTTCTTTTCTTTTCTTTTCTTTTTTTTTTAAACAACCAGGAGCTAGAGGGACAGCTTTTTCTAGAACTGTGTAAAAGAAAGTATTTTGCCTTAAAAGATAAATGGCCAAGGTGACTCTGTACTTCTTAGGGTTTTATATCAATTTCTAATATTTTTGCTGGTTTGTAGTGATCAGAGTCTTTTAGATACTGTCCTTCTTGGAAACTGTTTTGGGTAGAAAGTTATTTTGACTGTATATAACTATATTGGATTTTGTTTCGATAGATCATTAATCAAACCCATTCTTATTGCCTCATATCTGAGCACATATGAAAATACTTACATGTAAAATGCAAAAGAAGAATGATTCTGCACAGGTGACAGAGCAAGAATAATATTCACTTTTTAATATGTGTTTTCTTATAGAATTTTTGCTTGTCTTTATGAATTTAAGATGTTGCAGGTGATTAGGATGAGGAATGGTTGCTCATTTGGGCCCGGATTCGTATTGCTCAAGAAACCTTTCTCAGGCATGTAAGTGAGGAACCAGGTCATTGCGGATTCCCCCAAGTCAACTGAAAGAGATTGATACCCTCAAAGCATACTGTATTTTAAGGGACTTGGATTATTTTCTGGGAATGCTTTTCTCTCACCGTTGACTAAATCATACACAAGGCAAGTTCAGAAAAGACATAAAAATCTGTGTAGAGAACAGCCCTAAAGAGAAGAGTACTTAAAGGAGGGCAGTTTATGAAAGACAACATCAGCAAGATGGTTTTGAAAGTGTGGTTTTTTGCAATGATGTTAGATAATTGTATATAGGTTCTTAGCACTGAGAATTGGTCTTATCTTTAAAGAAGTTGGCTACATTTGAGGGAATAAAAACATAAAATGGCTCAGAATAAAGCTTTATCTGGCCTAGTATCTTATCTCTGATAATAGTCACGGGGGATGACTAAAGAAGAGTATGAGAATCTGACAAACATACTGTGATTGTGATTCTTCTTTGCAAAATTTATTATCTTAGCCTCCAGCAATTTATGGTTCAGGGAGTTCCTGAACCAAAGGTGATATTTACTGTTTAAAAATGAATCATCTAGGATGCTTACTTAAACAGCCTGTAGAGCATTAAGATTTTAAGGGATTTACATAGGTCTCTAGAATAGCTATTTTGCATCATTTTCACCCCCCTCTCTTTTTTTTTTTTTAACCCTTTTCTTCCCCTCTTGAGTTTTGCAAGGTGTTTAGTCCAGGATGAATTAGAAAGGGGAGAAATGGAGTAAGTAAGTAAAGGAGAGATGTGAAAACTATTACACTTTGGTAAAACATTTTTAAACCACGTTTTGTAGACATGATCAATTTTAACCTGCAGTCATTTACATTTTGAATACTGAAACAAAACTGAAAATGCTGTATCATGTCTTTTAAATGTATCAAGCCTAATACTCTGAGATTTGCTCACTTAATTTCCACCCGCTACTGTTTTCCTGCTATACCTGCCTCTCACTAGCGCCAGTAGCTTCCAAAGCAGTGTGATTTCCTACTGTGGGAAATCTGCCCAAAAAGAGCTCTGAAGAGACGGAGCGGGAGATGGTCTGGAAGCCTGTAATCTTACTGTGTGCTTCTTGAACAAGCCGTGCTAAAAGAAAACCTGGTACAAAAAAAATAGAAGACCTGGTACAGCATCTTCAGGGTAGCTGCACTGTGTGATCAAAATGAAGACATGGCCAATGCACTTTTCTTTGTCAGAAAATATAAAATGTTTAGTAAAGCTTTACTTCAGTAAAAGGGTTTTCCTCTAAGCAGTCAAAGTCAGAATCAGGGCCAAAAATGCACAAGATAATTTCCTCCCGAGAGGAGGAATAAAAACAGTGTCAAAACATGAGAAAAATAAATGAATTTTAGATGTGAAAGTGCAAGAAAATCTTAACACTATTGTGATTTGCCAATGCTCATAAATCTCTTGTCTACGAGAACTAGGACACAGGTTATTTTCTGATGGAGATACTAATCACAGTGAAAAAGAAGAAGTGTTTTTCTGTTTTATCCTGATTTGAGCTCATATTTCTATGAGTTCACATTTCGCAATGTATTGAGGGGAGGGGGGTGTGCGTGTATCTCACATTTTTAGCTTCTGTCTCTCCTAACCAAAGACAAATGAAGGCTCTCACTGAATATTAAGTGTTAGGAAGAAAGTTATATTCAAGTCCATCGTTGCTTCTAAGATTTGTTTGTGAAGACGAAACTTCTGCTTTCTAATTGAGCATGTGAATCTGGTCTCCAAATCATACCTTAATTTGTAGCCTGGGAAATGTAAGAGGTATTTTTTTCCCTTTACTTAGTGTTGCCAGACTAACAGAATGACAATAATATAACTGTTTTTTGTCAAACCATATAATTAAATGACTATGAAAACTAAAGAGCATTCCGTTCACTGAAGAGTGGTTACACTTTTACTGCCGTGTAAGCAAAATTGTAATAACAAAATGATAGAGCGTCA
The DNA here is from genome assembly GCF_018139145.2 of Gymnogyps californianus. Taxonomy (NCBI): domain Eukaryota; kingdom Metazoa; phylum Chordata; class Aves; order Accipitriformes; family Cathartidae; genus Gymnogyps; species Gymnogyps californianus. The sequence goes on from NC_059474.1 coordinate 4,290,274, forward strand.
TATGCTGTGGACACTTTTATTTGTTAATAACAAATCTAAAATGATAAATACTTCTGTAAAATTCTTACTGAATCTCTTGAGAATTGAGTAGCACTGTAAATGTAATCTGCAGTTCTTTACAATTATAGTTTAAATAGACCAAGTCTAAAGGGAGTCTGCCTATTTGATTTCCAAATTTGCATCACTTAAAATCCAATCAGACCAACTGTTCAGATTTTTATTAGATACGAAATACACGGATGAGTTCAAGGCCATGCTATGTATAGCAAATACATACCTTGTTTTACAGCATGGATTATCTAACTTGTTACTTAGCATGTGGTTTGACCTTCAGCCCACAAAGACTGCTTACTGACTTCATGAATTGTTACTATATTAAATCCTTCGATTTTCAGTAACTGGTGTTTTATAGGCCAGCAGATTGCATTTGATTTTGTGAATTTGCTGTAACATATTGAGTTTAACGGATTTATGCAGGAATGTAAACCAAAAATAATACAGCAGACGCTCAGAATTTTAGAACACAAGGGCATTAGGCTTGCAGATGGCCGATACGGATAATGACATTGAATAATTTAGTGTGGAAGGTAATCTGGTTTTGACAGAATACATTAACATTTAACCAATGCATACAGGTGTTTGGGTAGTGATCTGCATGCTCTGATCTAAGGCAGACCAGAGTGACTGTGTGAAATGCAGCATTCTAATCTCACTGACTATGCTTAAAGAAGGAGAATCTGTTCAAAACGTGCTAAAATAGGTTTAGAAGACCCTCAGTACTGCAGTCGTTAAAATAATTTCTCCCTGTGTGGTGTCATTTTTAAATTTTGATCATGGGAGAAGAGGAGGAACGTTTATTTAATGCTTTGATTATAATTGTATGTTCATTACAGGGTGGATCTAAGAAAACAAGGAGGAAGAAAACATAGCAAATAAAATAAGAGATTTCTCTCCTGTTTGTGTCTATTATGTCAAAACATGGTCTCTACCTTTTCCATCCAAATTCATGATGAGACAGTCCAATCTTTTTTCCATGGCAACACCTTTAAAATATAGTAGACACAATGTTAATCTTGGTAGTTGACAATTAGAGAGAGACAATCATACTAATAACCTGCGACTGGATTTCAGATCAGCTGGCAGGAGCTCTTTGGGTTGCATTTGCTTGGCTGCGTATGCATTCCAGTAACGAGTTGTGTCATATCTTTGCAGTTGTCTCTCCCTGAGACACACGTGCAAACACACACAGTGTCACAGACCATGTTAGTTTGTTTTATTTCAGCCTGAAGTCGGTTTACCATCACTATTATTTTTGGTAACTGATCTGTCTGGAAGAGAGTAACCAGTTCTCCCCAGCTCTTCAATGAAATAAATTTCTCTAAAATCCATATTAATAAAGGTAACAAAAATGTACACTTTAAGGAGTATTCATGATGACATTGGATAATGATTATGTGACTTGGATTATGTACATCATCTTTATCAAATTTAAGCCTGATACTTTTTTCAGGCAAATCTTGAATAATTTTTGCCTTGGCAGGAAAGAACCTGCCAGTTTGAATATTTGGGAAGTTAAGGAGCAAAACGGTTCCACTGTCCGTGTGTAAATGGTAACCTTTTCGGTGCCCAGCTGCAGTGCTTGAGCCATGCATCATCTCTTCCAAGCCGTGAATGTGTCCCTGCCTGTACTGCGTGATCAGCAGCAGAGCCGAGCTAATCCAAATTTCCAGCTTTCGGCAGAAACAAGGCACGGGGAGCTTGCTGAAGGAGACATTAAGGTTTGATTTCAGATGGAGCCTTGCATAGGCTGGATCATTTTCATGACCACTCAAGCGCTGCTTGAGTCCCTGGCTGATTGTCATTATTGAACCCAAATAAGAATCTGATGAAAGAAAGGGAGGGAGCTTTCAGCAATGCATGGTATAGGGGTTAAATTGAGTTAAACTTGCTGTTTTCTGCATCTTTTGTCTTGCTTGTTCAAAAAGACAATAGCTATCAGATTTTCTGAAAGGAACTAACACTAGTTAGAGCCGAATGTGGAGAATTTCTGTTGAACAGTTGAAGTTTTTCAATATCATAGGAAATTGAAAACTAGAAGATATAAGGGGAAGAAACCTTAATACAGTTAGCACTCACTATTTTTATAAAATAAACCATAAGTATTATGAATGCCAAGAATAGCCTAACCATCATATTGATTTTATAATGTTGTTTCTGACTCTAGTATTGCAGTGCAGTGACATTTCATTACACCCATTGGAACTATAATAACTGAAGTGCAACACCAGCTGATGGAAATGAAATTAAATCTATCTTCAGTAATAAAGAAGTGACGTCCACGAAGAATAGAATACAAACCGGTTTTATAATGTTCAATTACAACAAGCTATAAATAAAAAGTAGATATTTGTTGTAGCAATACTTCTTGTATATCAGCTAACAATCAGATAACCTGATTTCTCTTCGATTCTCAACAAAAAGTTCCTAAAATAAATGCATCTCCAACCACACTATTGTGAAATTTGTATTCTACAAAATATTTAACAAAGTTTCTTAAATATCTTCACATCTGTGGTGACAGGAACACAAAAAAACCCCAACCCTTTGTTGGGAAATTATAAATCTGGCCCCGCTTTGATGCTTACACAAATGCAGTATATCTGGAATTTTCGAGACCTTGAAAACATTTAAGCAACATCAAGAGTTACTTTGGATAGGAAATTCATCCTGTTTATTTCAGTCACTAAGTGATAGTAAGTTTGTTTAAAATTAATAAATAAAACAAACCCCTGACCTAAAAAGAAATATACAGTCTATACATTTGCAGTCATAGGGTTGAAATGTTACTGCCTGCACAAATATCAAGATACTGAGAGCAATTTGGCTCTTAAAGCATTCATAATTCATGTGTTGTCCTTGCATATATTATCTTGAGTTTTTCCAGATTCTATTTTAGTATTTGGAAGTGTCTTTAATACCCTGTTACTATATGAACAGATAGTAGGATCATGTTTTCAGATCCCCATCCGCATTTTGGCTTGTATAAGAGGCCCAATAGTGAGAGTGGGAGAAGGATAACTTGAAAGGGGATTTGAAGCTAGAAAGATGGGGAAATATAAAGAAACATAACAAATACATTTTAATCAGAGAGAAAAGTTAATTAACATTAGTGAGGGCTGGAATTTTGGCACAAGAAAATTTTTGTAAATAACATGAAGGCTTTACATCACTTGTGGAGTTGGTTAATAATGAGGCCTTTTAGGAGGAATGTTATTTTTTCATTGTCTTGAGGACATTATTTTTTTAGATAATGAACTTAAAAACAAACAAAAAAAACCCCCAAACAACCCCACAAACAAACAAACAAACAAACAAAAAACCCATCTGCATTTAGTTTACAGCCCTTCTCCTAAACCAAAGAGCTTGTGCCCCACTGTAACTTGTCATGACTGTGGAAAATACAGATAGTGGGGAGTTGTGAAAGAAGTACAATAACTTTTTTAGAGCTCAAACTTAAGGCAGCAGCTTGACATTAACATATATCCTGGGGGGTGTGTGTGGGGGGTGTGTGTGTGTGTGTGTGTTTTATCGGATTCAGAGCCTGGACAGACAAGTGGGCAGAGGCAGAGGTACTAGATGAAACCTCTGAAAACGTTAGGCTTCAGTACCTGGTTTTTAGTTCTTGCACAGGCTTTTGTGACAGGCTCTATGGTAAAAGGCTGAAATACGCTCCCTTGTTGATGTGTGTTATACGATGCCCCAACATTGCCAATCCAAAGTAGATCTCCCAGTAAAGACAACAAGATCCTTGACCTAGAGATATTTCTTGTTTTGTTTAATTGTTTTCTTAAAGAAAATAAAAATTACTGTCTTCGCTTGGATTCCTCATCACTCTGCTTCAAACACAGTATTTACCCTTGACTAACAGCGTGATCTTCCAGGTCACCAACATGGGGAGGAGAACCCCTTGGCTTCCTTGTTGACCTTTTATCTGAATACTAGGTGAAAGAAATTTATTTTTTGATTCTGGACATCCAAATCATCACTTGAGCTGCAAATTTTGCTTTCATTGTTTTGCTGGATACCAAAGGCCTTTGCAAAGGTATTTATTGTGGCTCATCTGATTCATGGCATTCTGCTAAGGGCTGCTATAATTGGATTTTGTGAATCCAAAGAAGGGGGAAGCTTGCATCCTTGGTGGGGTCATCATAGCCTAATGCAAAAAGAGTACTACTGGGCTACTAAAGGATTGGACTTCACAGCAAATATATGGACGGTTATAGTGCCCAATTCTTCAGTTCATGTTCTCAGCATTTTTTTGCATAGCTTTCTGTGAACTGCAAACCTTTATTAAGAGAGAGGCAAGACAGTAGATTTTTCATTTTGTGATATGTTATTGCAAAAGAAATTATATATTCTATGCCCGTTGTGCCATATATAGCACATGATGCAAAAGGGCATATTTTAGCTAATTTAGTAAGTTTTGGGAAAACAAAGTGCTAAAATTTGTCTTTTTTAGTTCATTCAGTTCTCCTTTGTGGAAGAAGGACCTAAACTCGGAGTTGCTAAATGACCTTTTGAAAGGGTTATTAAGAATTCAGAACAATTCTTACCATTTTCATCTCGATCTTGATGTCTGTATTACTCTTAGTAGAGTCATTTTCATTTCCCTGTCTCCCTTCCAAATTTCCTGACATATAACTGACAAGATCTACCTGGAACATAATGTGTGAAGACCCCAGCTGAAAGGGAGCAGAAGGAGCCTGACACTGGGATATGAAATGCAACCTTCGCCTGTCACTTTATGATATTAAAGTGTGTCTTGCACCTGTGATCACATTTCTCTGAGGGGGATGGTAAAAAGTGTAGTTGAGATAAGTTATAAACTGATCTAGTTTTGCTTTGTAACGGTCTTAATTTTTTTTATTTTCCTCATATCTGAAATTTTATGGGTTTGGGGGACCTATAAATATTTTCCTCTAGGTTCTAGAAATAATATTTCTTCCTATCCTGGTGTATTTCTTTTCTTAAATAAGTAAAGGGGTAGGAGTGGGTCGTGGCTATTGGGGAAACCTGATTTTTTCCTGTCCTTTTTAAAACTTGGAAACATTTTCAACGAGTTCTTTTAAAATACTGTTCTGTGGATAGAGAGCATTGAGGGATGAGGGGGTGGAAATCAGTACCTGGTTTTCATCATTATTGTTGTTGTACTAGGGTGGCAAAGGGACACATGTGCGAGTTTACTTGCCCATAAATATTGCATGCTTTGTTAGCCTGATAAAAGGAACTTTTGTCGCTAAAAGTGTCTTGGACTTAACTAATGAAATTAAAGAAGGGGAAGCAGGACAATCCCCAAGGAAGTCTACATCTATAAGAAGCGTTGATCTTCCAATTGGTGATTTCTTTGCTGAGTTGCTAGCTAGCACCTGTAACTTCTAGCAGGGAACTCTTAGCAGGGAACTCTAAAGAAATATAGCAAACTTCCCTGAAGTGAAGGGATTTGGCATTTAACAAGATTACCGGTTTTCCTCCCAGAGCGCAGTCAGGCATTGGAACAGGTTGCCCAGGAAGGTTGTTCAGTCTCCATCCACAGAGCTTTTCAAGACCAGACTGGATAAAGCTCTGAGCAACCTGGTTTGGCCTCATAGCTGACCCTGCTTGGAGCAGGAGGTTGGATTAGGTGACCTCTGAAGTCCCTTCCAGGCTGAATTATTTTATGATGCTACGATAGTTAAGAGAGTTTGGGCACGGCGACAGCCCGTTTGACATTCAGAGTTGTTGTACGTTTCCAGCTGACAGCAGTTTGTATTTCTGGCATTTCGCAGTGTGTGGTAGAACTCATACTCCCATCAGCTGATGAAGCAGCACGAAAGTAGGTTATTAATTAAAAATGGATATTGATTTCTTATAGGAGGATGGTACGAAGGTATGCTTAACTCCCAGTTCATTCCCCATATGCCTCTGCCAATTTTTAAGCTAAAAGCAGATGTTGGGTACTTTTGCTTCTCTTTTGCTGATTAATATGATGGAGAAGGGTCATAGTGGTAGTATCTTGGTTTTTTCTCAAATTAGGAAAAATAAAAAAGGTCTTTACTACACTAGCTGTAACCAATGTCTTACAACTTTGTGAAGTAAATTCAGTATAGAAGAAATGCGCATTGGTTCTTTGTGTGAACGCTGAATTCTACAAGCAAAATATATTTCAGAGTAATATACATATGATTAAAAAAATCAACAAAAAACATCCTCTTTTGATGTCTTTTACTTGAAAATCATGAATCACTTTACCAAATTGAATGAGTCTCTCTCTCTCTATTTTTTTCATTTTATGACTGCATACATTTTATCAGAGAGACACTTGAGGTAACTGGGAATTTACAAGCGGAACTAGATATGCTAGTTCTTGTCATTCTGTTCTCTATTCCTCAAGAATTTATTTGAATCTTTTTGTAAGATACCAATAATTAAAACCTACTGTTGAGAAATTGGGAATGGTTGTTTATGACTTGTTATTCAAAGTTTAAGATGAACGGTTTTGCAGAAATAGTATATATTTCTGTTTAACATAAGCAGAATTTACATCAGGGCTTAATGGTCTTACGTTCATATACACTTGCATTCATTATCTACCTTGGAATTTCTTTTTCTATTCTAAATCACGTAGAGAAAAAAGAACAAAAATAGTGGAAATAGGCAATAAATTATTTTTTTAAATGCTTATTAGACTTTTAGAGGGGATTTTTGTTCTGTTACCTGAGAGTTACATTTATTGTGTCATTGCTATTCAGTATAGTTTTGCTTTTGCATGTTATGAGACAAAATAATATGAGGCCCAAGCACACTTGCAAACTTTCGCTGTCAATTTGTAGTTACTTTTTAAAGTTATCAACAGATTTATGTTCCTGCCAAGGATGTTGAACACTGCCCCCCTCCTCCAAATATATGATTGCAGTTTGTGAATAAATTAGCTAAATTTGAAGCTTGAAGGCTACAAGCCAAGAAAGTAACATGTTATTAACTTGTGTTACCTACGTCATTACAACATAAGGAAACTTGCCAGATAAGTTCTTTGCTAGTTATCATTTCCAATAGAGACATTGATTTATGCATATTCCAGGGAAAATGATGTTCTGCAAACCCTATCTTTCATGAAGGAAAAGACTAATGAGGGCCGTCTTTGTTTTAGAGAATAAATTGAGATCCCTTGTGAATGCTTCAGATTTCTCAGTGTGTCTGTATTTGTATAGTGAACCTGTTGAAACAGTGATTTGCATTAGTTTGTGTTTGGTCGTGCTAATTTATAAGTCAAGAACTCACCTTTAAAATAAGTTCCCATTGCTTGTTTTTTACTAATGTTCTTTGAATTCTGTGACAGTACCTTGTTTTTTCAGTTGTGTTTTCAGTTAATCTAATTAAAACACATTGACTGTCACATAAACTATATTCAAACTATGCAAATGTGATTTATGAGACTATAGGCTTTTATTTACCTATTCATTTTTTTGTGATGTAAGCCTTTAAAAAAGATTAAAAATATTTAAAAAACCATAACTAAATCCCTGAAGTTAACATCATATAAAGAAAAACAAATGAAAGGAGTGTTCTGATCCCATGCAAAAAAAAATTCCAGTTTAAAATTAGTGGGCTTTTGAAGAGCTCTATCCAGTAATATTGTATTTGTCTTTTCCAAGGTGTTTTCTAAAGGGCTCGAGTATTTGAAATAAAAATGAACTTAGGTGACATTGGAAAGAGTGTAATTTTGGTTAAGAAACCAATTCACATTTGATTATTTTAAAGATTTTACTGAAGCTAATTTAATGATAGTTTACTATGGAATCAGCATGTCATTAGACGGTCACCAATTTTAACTTCATAGAAAAGCCACAGTAACGTAACTTTAAATCACGGTGTTAGTATTTACATACTTAACTTCTTTACTAACAGTATGTATTTAATTAGTAAAGGGGATATGATAAGTAATTAATCATTTAAATATTAATACTGTAGGGTTCATTTAGGAACAGAAAAATCCTGAAACATTCTTTAGATGTTGATCATGTGTTGAAGATTATGAGAGGTCTGCATGTTCCATGCAAGGATGAGAAGAATTAACACATTTTAAAATATGTTCAAAGATGTATAATAGAAATAATACAGTTGTGCCTGCTTTTGTCCTGTGTAACAAGCCACACTGATAAGATTTTGCTGGAGCCATGATGTTGAATAGAACATTTGATTTTCAAATAATGGTCGGGAATAAGAACTTTCTAATTCTGTGTTCATAAATTCTGTTTTTGTTCCAAAAGGCATTTTTTTGCCAGTCCAGGCTCTAAGCAGAGGCTCCTATGCTTCACTGTTCCTTTCATTTTTCTTTTTTGTGAGGGTAATGATGTGACTGATGATTAGTAATGTCATTTCATTTGCTCCTCTCTGCCTCCTCACCACTTGAACACGTGGCCAGGAGGGGGGAAAGTTGGTTACATCCTCCACTTGGAGAGGATCTGAATCCCAGCCTCCCTGTTTACAGCTCAGCGTGCTAACCAGGAACCCGGCTGTTTTGGGGGGGTTGAAAGTATCTTTCACTTTTATATTGAAATTAGTTGAATTCAGTAGAAAGTTTGTGTGTGTGTTTGGGGCTGGGGATTGTTTCCAGCACAATGTGCTTGTTTGTTTACATCTTTTGTTCTTACATTTTCTTTTTCTGTAGGTGTCATGTTCTTAATTTTTATTTAAAAAAAAAAAAAAGAAAAAAGAAACGATAGTGTTTTTACAGACTTTTAAATACTCAGAATAGTAAAATGAATGTTATGCTCTAGCTTCTGGAAGAATCTTTTAAATCCATATTCAGTGCAATAAGAGAAATCACAAGTTCTCTGTTCACTTCTTTTTTCCCTGGGCTTTGTGGAAAAACAAGTTTTCTTGTATGGATCTCAACATGCTTACAATACTTTTCACTCTGCTTTAAGACAATAATTGTTATCCAGTCTTCTAAGCAGACACTTCAGGTGAGTGTTTAAGGCATAAAGAGTATGTTATTCCATGGGTAAATTGAAATGTGGGGATGGCAGAGGAATTGTTCCTTTGTTCTCTGCCTTCACCAAGGTGAAAGTAAGTGACATTCGGCAGTATATGACTGATCTGTGCTCACAGTCTTTTCTTTATACTATCCAAATTTGGAAAAATCTGCCTGTCCGTTATAAATGTAGTGGGACATTAAGATTCTGCGTGTCTTTAATGAGCCACTAACTAAATTTTTTAATGTGTAACTAATTTCTCTTTTAAAAATTGTAGATCAGCGCAGAGATTAAAATAAATACAAGCATTGAAGATTTTTTTTTCCTTCAGGGCTATAGCATGGAAATGTAATCACCCTGGAAGAGATCTGGGTTCTCAGAAATGAGGTCACCTTGGCAACAAAATCTCCTATTATTGTCTGAAAGAAGCTAATCAGTGATTTGGCAGAGCAAGAGAATGATAAAAGGGATCTCTGAGCCATTTCCTCTCTTTTTGGTCCTCTTCTGCTGTGCGAGATGATGGTAAGGTGCTTGTATCAGAAGCGGGAGGAGGCTCTTGCCTTTCCTCAGTGCGTACAGACTCTCAGAGCACCAAAGGGAATTAGTGAACCCCCAAGAGGGACAGGATGTATTCAGCTTTTGCTACTGATCTGTAACAGCTTGGGTTTTATTCAATGACTAAAAGCAATGATGTGTTCAGAATGATGTAAAACCTTTCCATATATTCCCATGTGCTTGCTTGTTCTGTTGTGTTTGCACTAGAGAATTAGACTGAAACCCACGAGGTCCTCGTCTTCGGTGGGATTCTGGGAAAGGAATGAGTACGGGTGGTGGGTATGGGAGGACTGGTGAGTCAGGACAGATTCCTGGGGATAGATAGGTAGCTGGGCTATCAAATTGCAGGATGGAGTCATGTACAGTATCCTAATATTCACAGATTTCAAGTTTACTTTTAAATTTTACTTTTTTTTTAAAGTTTACTTTTAACTTTACTGTCAGAAACCTGCTTTTTTTTCCTAAAGGCTTAAAGCATTTTGACTGAGTCTTCTAGTAATAATGTACCTTTTGGACCTGACTCCTGTGATGTATCTCCCAAATCATTTACAGGGACAACTTCTAGAGGTGAAAATGGAATTGAATCTTCTCCCAGCTTAGGTGGGCAGGGAAACTTTCTATTCTTGCTTTATTTATTTGCTTTTGCCCTTCTCTAACACCCTTTTGCTAGCATTGCTTTTGCATCACCCTAGTAATTAGTTCTCTGCCACTGCAGTTGGCTATGCCTTTTTTATTTTCTTACTGTGGTGTGCTTTGTTTGGTTTTTTGGGAGGATAAAAGTGGGAGGATTTGAAATATTTAACCCAACTGAAGTCTTCTTTACATGGCGTATTTGGATGAAATGTAATCATGTGAATTATACTAGGTATCACACTAGATGATCTAATGGTCCTCTTTGGGTTTGCTTTCTATTGATCTATGGATCAATTGCAAAACAGTATATATTTACTTGTCTGAGTATTAGCCTGTTTCCTCACCCAGAAAACAATTTTTGGTATTGTCAATAAGGCTTACAGTTTACAATGAACTCTGTAATGCCATGGTGGAAATTATATAGGAATAACAGAGTCAGTCTTGCCATGCACTTTGCCTTAGAAAAGAAACATCTAAGCCAAATCAAGCAAAGGAGTTACAGTACAAAAATTTGCCATAGAACCTCTGGAATGAAATTCAGTGCCAAAAGAGGAATTTTAGAGCACAGAACTATTGACAGTGTTAGACCTATTTTGTTGGACTCTCAGCCACTTTGGTCAAAGTGTCTGTGATCGGAAAAGCCAATTAGAGCCTCTGGAAATTACCTTATCTATTTCTGTATAGACTGGACATGATGTTGGGATGTTAGACACCAAAATCATTAGTTCTTGGAGCAACTAGTTAAGAAAACAGCAAGAACAGAGAGAACCATTTATCTCGTCATTCTTAGGGACCAGACTGGTTCCAGATATTGCTACTGAATACATTTTGGTTGCCAAAATGTATTCAAATGGATGAAAAGCACACACACAGGCACACACACAGACACACACCACACGCCACCCCACCCCTCACCCCCAGTTTAACTAAAATCTAAAAAAAAACCCAAAACCAACCATAATCAGTGGTTAGTTACAAGAACAATCAGTTGGGAAACATGTTTACAAGCAGCATGGAGAGCTTTTAAATCTAGAGATATACATGAAGCTAGGTGCAAATCAGAAAACTCCCAAGAAAGAGTCTTAATGAACACACGCCTGCATGATTCCACAGCAAAGAAAAGGTGTCCCGTAAATAAAAGGACATTCTTTAAAAAGTTGAAATCAGAAGCCAATGAGGAAAATGGATAACTGAAAGGTAAATTGAATGTACAATCACAACAAGAGATAGACCAAAGTAATATTTGAGAAACATGTTGCTGAGGGCCAGTTGATTTCAAATATACCAGAAGAAAGGAATTGGATGCAACTCAGTGGTGGTAAATTCCGTATTGCAGAGATGCATCAGGTGATTAAAGAGGAGGTTGCCAAATATCCATTCACAGTCCCAAACTCTATCACTCAGGCTGTTATCACTCAGGCCAGGGTAGCAGAGAGGAAGAGGAGAAGACTTGGAGTCATTGTGGATACTTCTGTGAAATCATCAGCCCACTGGCCTCAGAAGGCAAATGGAGTACTAGGAAATATTGGTGAAGGAAGAGACAACAATGTGGTAAATGCTTTGTTGCCACTGTATAAATTCATTGTACAGCTGTATTTTGGATAATAAATGTAGTTCTATTTCTATATTAAGAAGAACAGAGGAGGTTCAGGGGAGATTGACAATGATGATTAGAAATATGGAGATGCTTTATGAAAAGGAAGGAAAATTCTTCATCTTGCTTAAGGGATGATTGAAGGGAAGCATTGTAGGAAATCTGATAAAGCCAAGAATGTTATGGCAAAAGTAAATTCGGAATGATTGTTCACTCTGTGGTACCATAAAGAAATAGGGAAAAGTTTAAGAAATCAGATCTAAAGCAAACAAGAAATAAGTAATTTCTTTTGCATGTCATATTTGTAGAATTCTTTGCCTTTAGGTGTTTTAAATGCAGAAGTTTAAATTATTTCAAAGAAGGACTATATAAATCCAAGCACAGAGGAACATTTGGTGGTGTCTAGTCCTGATGGTCCCCTATAATCACCTGAAGAGTTTCTAACCTTCAGATTGCATGAAGGCAGACTAAGGAGGAATTATACCATTTCCCTGATAGGTCTTACATTTCTTCCACTTTTGCATCCAATTGTTATTGATATTGATTAATATTGATGTTGTTTTAAAGTGTGTGCATATATGGTATATGTTTATTATGCCGTATTCTAATGAAGCTAGTAAGAGGGTTACAACTCTCCTCCTGGCATACTGTTAGATTGAAAAAGATTGAAAAAAAATGTAGGGAAAATGACATTTGCATAAGTCCTGTCCCAAATAAGATCTCTGGTTTCTACTATAAATATATATTTATTTTGAATTAATGTTTTTATTATATATCTCTGAAAAATGCCTTGTGTGATACTTACCATCTTAACCTGCAAGTTTTTTAGAATTGAGCTTGTAGATGAAATTGTGGCCTTATGCAATCGTTAATAGAAAGCCTTTGGAGTTCACTGACATTGAATCTAACTGTGGAAAAGGCAAACACACAATGTGATTTGGGTACTGTTGTATACTGATAAGGATTTCCCACTGCTAGCCAAAGATAAAAGAAATAAATAATCAAACATTTGCATGTTCTCATGAAAAGCAAATTAAGTAAAAGTGCCGTTTCTTTACACTTTTTTTGTGTCACCGTAACCAGCAGTACTTACTAAAAAATAAAGCTTGACATTGTAGATTGAAAGAGTAACTCTAAGCATAAAGTGGGCATGTAAGTCATTGCCCATTTTGCTAGTTATTCACAATTCCTCACTGGCGTAATCTTTTTCCATCTTCAAAACATTGTATACACATTTTTTAGGCTATCTTCTGAACTTTCTAGATTCCTTGTGTTAGGTTTAACTCGTTAGTAGATTCTGTAGCTGATATGTCTTGTTTAGGAGACAACAACAGGAAGATTCTGAGATTATTTGCTTATCATTTACTAGTGTCAGAATGATATATTTTATTTTATGCTGGTTTGCACATATTTTGCAGGGGGAACACTGCAAAAAATATAAAACCAAGTAAACATGGAAGCATAGCAAAACATATTTTAGAGCACAAGATCTAAAATGCTGGTTTCACTGTATTTATTTTTAAAAGTCTGATAGTTTATGCAAATTGTTTGTATTTAGTGACAATATCCACTGAATCCTGCAAATCAATAAACAACAGTGTCATGGCTTTAAATGCCAATAATCAGACAGGCAGAGACCATTGTTATTAAGATATACACAATTTAATGGTTCCATAGTTATTAAATCAGAAAAAAAAAATCACATCTGGTAAAGTACTGCTTAAACAGCAAAAGAGTTGAGATTAGAGAGGATTTTGAAAAAAGAGAGAAAGACGGTGTGGCAGGTGAAAAGGAAGGAAAATTCAGAGCTTTATGGAGCATTAGAGAAGGCATAAAGCTGTTGCTACACAATCAGAACAATAGTTCAGCACTTACTTCAAAGTCTGTCTTTTTTTTTTTTAAATAAGAGGCACAAACTACAACACTGTTAATGAAGAACATCTGTCGTTTAATTTTATAGGTTTAAGTATAAATGCTTGTTGTATTCTTTCCATGTATTTAAAAGATAAAGTTGCACAAAATAGCTTCCTGTTAAATCTTAAACTGTTGAATTCAAGATTAAGGAAAAGTTGTTCTTAACAAGTTCAGCGGAAAAATTGACCTGGAAACCAAGTTTGCAAATCCCTAAAATTGGCAACAAGGGAAGTTTGGTCTAATTTTCAAATGCTTGAGGTTTTGTTTTTAATAAAATATGCTTTCTTGCGCTATAAGAATTTGATTTTTTTGTTCAGAGAGTTTAGTGAATTCAGCTCAACTGTCCCAAATATTGTTTTACTCTTTTCTCATATTTCAATTCCTGCCTTATTCTAAAAAAACCCTCCCCCAAACCCCAAAAAAACCCCAACAACTGCAGCACTACATCTATCAGCTGACTGATGTCATTCCTTACAAGTGATCTACACTATATTTCACGGTGATACAAAGTGCTATGACTATGCAAAATAAGCCTTCATATTGTAACTCACTTGATGTGATAAATAGGAAATGTTGTATAGCCTGCAACAGCCACACAGCTAGTTAGAGTTAACTGTGGATGTAAATCAAAACTGCTTTTATCAATGGGAATCTATCTCAGTAAATCCAAAGGGGTGGAGCTATATCTGGTTTTGGGAATTTGTGGGTGAGAATCCTTAGATACACACATGTGGTTTTTTTCTATTTATTCTATTCAGCCGAGTATTTTTTTAGGTATTTTGATATCTATTTGACAGATTTATTTTCATCAGTGATGTAGTTAATGGTCTTGCAATTATGAGTGTATTGAAAGCATATTTATTTGTGTGGATTTGAAAGTTAGTTTGTAATATACTGGTTTTTCCCATTTTATCCTAATATATTTCTCATTTTCCTTCTCTTGCATTGTATTTTAAATCTTTTTTGTAGCTTTCTTGGGGTATTGCAAAGTAGAATAACCTGTCATAATATTGAGAGTGAAGTCCCTGACACTGCGCAATGGGTCTACTTCTATCCGTTGCTTCAGTCCTCTTGTTCTAACAAGAAGTCTTCTCCTTAGATGAATTCACAAGTCTGAAACCTGAATCCAACTTAAGTGTCTTCAGCTGTACTCAAGCACTATTGATATTTAATTTTGCCTCCTGTCCTCTGTTTCTTTCCGTGGGCACTTCAGACGTGACACAAGAACTATTACAAACAGACTGAACAAAAGACTATTAAATACTCAAATGAATTAATATGACAAGCAGGAGATTGGCAAGGCACTGACATAGGCCTTTGCTATATCTGACCCTAATAGTTCTCTCCATTTATTAAATCAGTTATAACATGTTACATTAAATGTTGGAGTCCGTAACAAAGCACAAGCATGATATGAGATGTTATCTGTTCAGAGCAGGAAATTAATTATTTTCTGCACACAGATAGCAAGTCCTCTTATTTTCACCCATCTTTTGGTTACAGTGCTGTAAATACTTATCGCTTGACCCTTTTTCTTAAACAGAAACAAAACCATTAACTCATTAAGGGGCTAATTTTTGGCTATGGTGTTTCCTTAGAGTCGTTCTAACCATAACAGAACTCTCACTCTTGAAAACTCTTTTCTATTAAAGACACACACAATAGTGGAGGATTGAGAGGCTAAGGGTCAGAGAAAAGGCTGAAAATTGCAACTTAGCAATTCAAATATTTTAGGTCTCAGAATTTTCAGTCTGTCTTGCAAAAGGTGGATTTTTATTCCAGCTTTTAACAATTGTTGTGACAATAGCAAAGGGCCATTTAAAGGGTGCTTTTAGGGTTAAATGTTAGGAGATTTTTAACAGCATACCAAAACTCTTGACTTGGAAGAATGTGCTACTCAAGCATAGAAAATATTCTTTTTAAAATATGATTGGGCCTTATTTTGTAATAAAATTGCCAGATGAACAGTTTGCCAGTCAGTCTTAAAGAATTTGAATTTTAGTAAGTCACAGCCATATGATAGAACTTTATTATTAATAATCTGCATGATTTATAATTTTCTTAATGATTTCTAAGTAACTTAATAATACTAAACATGCCAGAAAAATGTCTGTGAAAACATTGGTCTGTTTTCAAGTTCAGTTTTTATTATAAATAATATATGTAAGCCTTTCTACAGGTTCTAGCCATAATGGTCCTAACTGGCCTCTTTAATACTGGCCTTCACCGGCAGTGCAGTATCAGCGTTTCTGCAGCTTTTTACCCAAAAGACACTACGCCTAGCAATAACACAAATCATAGCTATAGTATGAGAAAGTCATATTAATTTGACCAGATTTCCCTTGTGATAGTTAAGATATGTGAGATCACAAAATGTAACACAGGGAAGGGGGTGGAGAGGAAGATGGCTACACGGGATGAAAAGTGTCACCTAATCTGAAGAGCAGGAGCTAGTTTGTTGAAAGAAAATATGCATTTGTTAAGCGTTTTGTAATACAGGTATTCTGCTTGCGACATAAATTTACAACATTGTTTTTTAATGATGTATTGTGTTTGGGAACGTGATAGATGATCCAAGGTGGGACAGTTTTTAGTTTAGTATAGATGGGATGTATTTATTCCTAATTTTATTACAGGCCATCAGTGTCTGTTAGTGCTTGTATGTGTAGACTGGCAACAGTTCAGATCACTTTAACTCAAAATATAGGTAATCCTACAGAAAGTATGAAAATAATACACCCTCAGTAGGGACGATGTCACAAAAACCTGCATAGGGCCCACTAATCTGTATTAGAAAATGGATTTTTGGAGAAGGCGGCTGATTTTAGAAGTGGTACTTGTCAAAATCTGAATGAACAGACTTTGCTTATCTTATACCATCTCTTACCTTCAATGATTCAAGGCACTCTCTTTTTTGTGTTTTGTTTTGTTTTTGTTTTGTTTTGTTTGTTTGGTGGGGTTTTTAATGATTTTTTAATGGCTAATGCAAAATTAAGCACTTAAAACGTGCACAAATTTTGAACATCTAATTTTTCTAGTATGTTAGTTTGTGAATCTACTTTCTTTTTCTTCTATAAAAAGTAAATTATACATGTATAGGGCACAGGAATGGGACAATGAATACACTATCTTATTTTTTTGTTGCTGTTTTTTTATAAGTTGTGATTGTTTGACGTCATTGAATTCCTTCATAAAATTTCCACTGACAGATTTCCACATGACTGCCCCACAAATTCTTCAGTTTTAATCAGTATTTGGGCTTTAGTTTCTTGTTGGTGTCATAGAGGATCTACATAGATAAATATGAAAAGGATGTTTTATTCACATTATTCAGTATGGAGTAATGCATTTAACGAGAATATAAAAATCTTTCTTGGAGCGGAGAATGGGACCTTTCTGATATTTGTAAAAGCCAGCAAGCAGGATAAACAAGTACCACCCTGATACAGAATACACCTCTCAAAAAAGAAAAGAGGGGGGAAAAAAAGGAATTTGCCTTCAGTTGAGCCATCTACAGGTATTGAATATAGATAATTAAGGTGATTGCCAAAAGACAGTGGAAAACACTCTTCAGGATGCTGGAGGATTTGATGTGGGGAGAGAGAATACTGATCTCTTTAAGTCAATATCAAACTGCCATGGTACTCAGTGAGGCAAAGATTTCACCTTTCGTAACTTGTTTACATATAACTACACACAACCATTTCATCATGACGAATCTGCAGTTCATTGCACCCTATGTAGTGGTAGTGCATACATTGCAGTGATAATGTGGATTTATTATAAGTAATTAAAGTAAATGCTGCTATGATCTTCATTGGTAGACCTTTGACATCTTTTATTACAGTTGAATATTTTCTTGAATATTACATCATTCTGAGAGCTGACTTGTTTCTTTTGTCTTATAAATAGCTTGAATTCCGTCTTTATGACAGTGAGTATATGAACATAAACTGGAAACAAAAGATTGCTTTTGCAAGTAAATCTAAAATTTCCATGATTTTTATCAGACTTTCTTAAGAATATAAACTAATTTTCCTTCATGTATGAATAATTATCTCTTGAAGGTGAAAAGGAAAACAAGATCATCTCTAATTACTTTTAAAAAAATGGAAACTACTTATAAGCATTTCCATTAAATATGAACTACTCTGACTTTTTCAAGACTGCAGTAATGGATCAAATTACTCATTACAGAGTGTTAGAAAAAACTGAAATAATATTTTATGGTATTTGTATTTCTGACCTGTTGACATTCTGCAGTGAAAAATCAGTCCATCTGTGAAAAAATACTGATAGCTTTGAGACTTGTTTTTTTAAGTATTGTTATTCAGACAAAATTGCTTTTATAGCATACATGTGTTCAGCTTGCTTATTCCACCCCCCGCCCCCCAACATTATCTTGCATAATTTACTGATTGAAAATTGGCCAAAACCCAGTATGGGATTACTTTACATCTCTTGTTGTTTGTGTTGCCAAACTGTAGGACCTAATAATTTTCTATAAACAAAGATGCAAACTCTGGCTCACTGAATCCCTAAGTCAAAATTGCTTGAAAGATCTACCAGAGGTGGTGGTGGAAATTTTTTCTTGGCTACCATCTGATATTGAGATTAATATGATGAAAGCACAGTAAACATCTCCTGAATGCCTTACCATGCTTGTTTAATAATAGGCAATATTGGTTTTCTAGCTATGGAAAAATAAACATTTTAGGGACCCTCTTCTTAAGAGATGGTAGTGCCCATTTAAAAACAGACAGACAGACATACGTTTTCTAACAGATATCCTGTATCCATGGTAGTCACATACTGATCTATGAAGTTATGGAAGGGATATTCATGAAATGAAGGGAACAAAACAACAGGATCCAGAATGTTCATTGACTTCTTGCAAAATTAAACAAACAAACAAACAAAAACCCCAAGAAAAAAACACCCAAACAAACACAAAATTAAAGTTGTTATAGTTTAATTTCATTCCATAGTGTAATGCATAGAGAAGAAAGGAGTGCTGCCAACCTATATGTATTGGAATCAAAGTGAAATATTATTCTGAAATGTATGTAGAAATAGAAAACAAAATTAGTAGATGCTAGATATTATTCTTCAATCACTGAGCTATTTTAACAGCTGTCTGCAGAGGAAAATGTACAATTCACTAATGAATACTGGTTCCAGATTGAAACTTTTATCCATGCTTCACTCATTGTAAGGTAATTTGACTTACTGTTTTTAGGTATGCAGTAATTAATGGGTAGTTATAGCTATTCCTTTGTAAATGGATCCTGGATAAAGCCTCCAAGAACTTATTATGGTTTTGTTAATCCTTTCCAATAATATCAAAGAAATCATTTTGTTCTGTGAGACACATTTAATGAGATACTAAGGCACCTAGCAGATTAAAGAGGCAACAACTAGATCCTAGCTCTTGTTTGTTAATGAGGAAACTGCTTCTCTAAGGTAGACAATATATTGGGTCTGTAATAGTTAACTAATACCTTCACTTAACACTAAATCCTTAATTAAATATGATTGTGCCTATAGTGGAAGAAAGAGCTCTTACCATGCTTTTGTCTGATTACATCACTTGCTACATTAAGTTCATTAGAAACATTAAGCAGTGAATAAAGGCCAAGGGAGATGAATCATTTTTAATGAATGATGAATGTTACTGAGACCATTTATTGAGTAAGGAGGAATAATAGTTACAAAGAATGTTTTTCTTCTTCTTCTATGGTCTACTAAAAAATATACATTCCTGGTGTTTTGTTTTGGGGTTTTTTAGTTAATTCATTAAATGTCTTAGGAAAAAAGATAACCAGAGCTCAAAATCATCTAATATTTTATCTTAATTTCCTTCAAAATTTTGACAATGCAAGAATAAACACCTATGTGAGCACTTCTATGACAGAAATGTCATGAGAGAACAAAAGATTGCGTCTAAATATACTTATATCAGCCTACTCTGAACAAAGTATCTTCAGGGAAACCTTAGAGAAGACGGAGAACACAGGGCTATGCAACAAGGTCAGAGGCTGGCTTTGGACACCAAGGACTCTTCAGAAAATTTGGTGCTAGTAGCTTCTTTTCATGTCTAGGGAAGAAATACACCATGAATGCCCGAGTAGATCTCAACAGTGTCATCTCAGTAGCATAAAGATGGAGGATATCTACTGTAACCCCGTTTTCAACAATTTTAGACTCTCTGTGTTATAATCGACATTCTCAGTTCCAAAGAACTCATTTTGGACGTCAGTGTATCCCACATCAACTCAAAAAACCCCCAAACCATCAAAGTTGGCTTTATAGGATAAGTTTGATTCATTCTTCATTTAATATGTACTACTGATATCACAGAATTGTTGAGGTTGGAAGGTGCATTTGGAGAGCCTCTAGTCCAACCCCTCTGCTCAGAGCATGACCAACTAGTCTACATTTCCCAGGTCCATGGCTAGTAGAGTTTTGAATATCTCCAATATCTCCCAAATTGTTTCCTTCTAAATACATCGTTGTATGATCCTACTGCCACTTACGTGCAAATATGATATTTCTTTGTGAGACTAGGTTAACACTGGTGGGTTATATATACTCTATTATTCCCATTCTGCTTGACTCTCAGTCTTTCATAGAGTTGTTCTGTCCTACCTTTTTACTTCATCATCATTTCAGTGCCCTACTTTTGCAATCATTTTCCTGCGTATTGACAGTAATTTCAGTTGATAGTAGAGTTTGTGAATCGCTTTCCTTAGGCAAAATCAGGTAAGAAATGAGAGCATGCTAAGTAGAAGGAGTAAATCATGTTTGCAGAAGCTACTGCTGGCTGTAAGACTGCAGGAGCTTTGACATTTACTATCCCTGAGCTTGATATTTACTGTTACTGAAACAGATTTTTGTAACAGTATTATTTAATAATACTTTATGAGGTAGTTTCCTTGTTGTTTCTCGGTAACACAGCCGTACCTATATCTGAGGGAGGGGACTGCAGTTTTAAAAACTTAAGAGAAAAAACAGGAACTTGATTAATAGTTTCTGAAACTGTTTCTCTTGCCTTGTATAATGTTTTGACTCCTGTCTCTAACCAGACTTTTACCCATGCAAGCAGGTTTTGGGAAGCCTATGACTTTAGTTGGGAAATGTTTCAAGACAGGGAATCGGGCTTTTTGTACAAAAAATTTGCCTCGTACATCTTGGGTACTGTCAAAGGTAAAATTGTTGCTACTTCTAATTGAAAACCATTAACATTGTAATTTTGTTTAAATTTAGGTGGTGTGAACATTGAAGCATTTCGTTAATCTTTCAATTGAATTGGTAAATAATTTTAGTAGCCTTTCCCTCCCCCCCCCGCCCCGAGATTACTACCCTTTTTAGCCCTGGTATGTGAAGATGCTGCTAAAATTCTAGCATTGTTAAAAGCACTTAAATTAAATAAATGACCATTCCATAAATATGCAGTTACAAGCTTTGCTGGTTATGGAAGTCTCACATTGATTTCATAGTTAGGATTTTGTTGCGCACAAAGTTCATGTTGCTTAATAACAGAATACTTAATGTTTCCTCTAGTAACGCTATGTCCTGGTTTCAGCTAGGACAGAGTTAATTTTCTTCCTAGTAGCTGGTATAGTGCTGTGTTTTGGATTTAGCATGAGAATAATGTTGATAACACCCTGATGTTTTTAGTTGTTGCTAAGCAGTGTTTATCCTAAGTCAAGGATTTTTCAGCTTCTCATGCCCAGCCAGCAAGAAGGCTGGAGGGGCTCAAGAAGCTGGGAGGGGACACAGCCAGGACAGCTGACCCAAACTGGCCAAAGGGATATTCCATACCATATGACATCATGCCCAGTATATAAACTGGGGGAGCTGGCTGGGAGGGGCAGATCGTGGCTCGGGAACTAACTGGGCATCGGTCAACGAGTGGTGAGCAATTGCATTGTGCACCACTTGCTTTGTATAGTTTAATTCTTTTAGTATTACTATTGTCGTATTATTATTATCATTATCATTGTTTTTCATTCCTTTCTGTCCTATTAAACTGTCTTTATCTCAACTCACGAGGTTTTTTTCCTGATTCTCTCCCCCATCCCAGGGGTGGGGGGGCAGTGAGCGAGCGGCTGCGTGGTACTTAGTTGCCGGATGGGGTTAAACCATGACATGCTACCTGGGAATTTCTCCCCAGCATTAACATTTGTTTTCAGCCAAGCTTATATAAAGAATTTTAAGTCCCAGTAGATGGAAAATAATTGAGGAAATTTAGTTGATGTACTTCCATTTCTGCACTTCATTGAGGAAAAGCTTGCCCCTTAACAAGTTTATGGTATTTCAATATTTTAATGTTTATGTACAGCTTGCATGACTCAAGACTGGGAAATTCACGAAGATACATCTGCATATTTAAGAAGAAAGATTTTGAGTGACTTGATACTTATATTTTCCTTCCAAAGTAATGGAGTGGAGAATGCGTAAATAAATTCCATCCAGAATTATTCTGATTTTTATAATGATTGTATTGGGCTGTGTTGCTCACTTTTCTTTATATGCTTCATTACATAAATAGTTTTGCCAATTGTTACAGGATTACATGCAGAATAAAATACTTAAGGTGAATAAAGGTGTTAGACAATGAGATATGTGGACTTCTACAGGGATTTCCATATTTCTGCACTATCGTCTTCAGTGTTTGCAGAATGAGCCAGGCAGAAGTCCTTTCTGAGAGGACTTCTGAGGGCAAACAACTGGAAGTACTCGAGATGGTCAAGACAAGAATCTCAAAGAAGCAGTAAAACTCACAATTTAAATTAAAGGAAAGAAAGAAAAATAAGAAACAGTCTTTGAGGTTTTTCTGGTGACCTCGCGTTGCCCCATTAGCAATGAAACAATTTTAGTTCTTTAAGACTCTTTCTCCAATATTATCTGATTTTAAAGTCAAAACATCTCCAACAGATATATACTATTCATTTGTGCATTCAGATTAGTTATCTTCATGTGCAGAGCATTTTGACCATTTTATGCTCAAACTGTTACAAGTTTTGATCTTGATCACTACATATATCTAGCAATCAAATGTTCTTTGTTTTCAGGATGAGAGAAGTTTAAAAAAATGCTTAACAGATGTATCTGTTTTTTTTCCCTCATAAAAAGCCCAGAGCCTTTTATTAGAGACTGGTTTGTAGTCACAGAACTACATTCTTTGTCTCTTCTCTTTGGCTGTCAGCTTTCTGTCCCCTTGAAGGTTGCAATGCCAAAGTTATTACAGGCAAATACATCAAATGGCTTGTCAAATCATGCTGATTCCCTTTCTAATCTCAGTGCAAGCTTTCACCTCATCAGAGGTCCAGGAAGGTTATGAAATGAAATTCAACAGTTAAAGGAAACTTCTTGCAAATACAGCAAAAGAGTCTGTGGTTCAGAGCCTGCTTTTATTCTATGCATGCTGCAGGATTTACCCATTATCCCAAGGGGAGGGGATGGAATCAAAATATTAAGTGGTACCAAATAATAAAACATAATTTTTTTCTACTTTCATTTTAATGCAGTTCCTTCCTAAGAGTAAAATATACTCTATTTAAAAATACATAAATCACACTCCATTCCTTCTCTAGTCTTTTTGATATTTTGAAGAAAGAATAAAGTCCAGAGGCATTTAATTCTCAGGCCTTTACTAAATAATTTTGCTTTCTGACATAAATTCAGGCTAGGGAAGGTACTGACCTGCTAGTTATAAAATCTGATACTTTCTTCATTTTTCTGATCCTTTACTTTTCTCATTTTTTGTATTCAGTTTAAATGAGTACTTCCACCTAATTACAAATAAAAGGATGTTACTTTGATTACCTACCACTATAGGTGTGAAAATAAGCAAGCAGTTATCATAGCCATTACACCAAATGGTGCAACATTAAATTTCTGACCTTACTCCTAGCAGACAGAGCTGTTCAATTGCAATAGCATCATAGTGTAGTTCAGTCGTTCTAATTATTGCCTTCTGTGAATGCTATATTTTGAACTTTGTGCCCTGGACTGTCTCGTTCACAACTAAGAAATAACAAGTGCCTTCATCAAAATGCAATGAATTCTCTGACATTTTGAAATAACTGCTAGAACCAGCTGGGGGATAGAAAATAATTGCCATTGAAATATATCATTTTTTGAGTTTTCCTTCTTGCTTCACCGGTGTCCTGTGCAGTGAAGTTCCTAAACCATAAACAGGAACAAACACTTGGGAGGAAATCAATTCTGTTTAATTAGGTCCTTCTTGCGGGTGATGTCTCATTGAAATTTTCTTCACCTGGATCCAGATGGAGAAGTTTGCTTTAAAACAGCAACTGTGGTTTTCTTTATTAGAGAAAGGTCAATTCTCAAAACGTACCAAACTGCGTATGTTAGATTCCCCATCTTCCACCGAGAGTCTAGGGAACGGGGAGAAATGTGAGGTGTCTTACCTGCTTTGGGTAGTGTCAACCTAGATCTCTTCTGAGGACAGGTGCCCTGACGGTAATGAAAGCCTTCTGAATAAATTCTGCCTGTGCTTTTCAAAATGAAGAGGAGGGTTACGTATTGTATTTAAGTCCGTTTCACTTAAATCTGGGGGAGAGAAAAGGGCAGAAAGTGTAATATTTCATCACATCCAAAAACATGCAATTGTTGCCTTCAGAATACATATCTTAGAAGCTAAAATGTATTGCTTTATAGCCTAGCAGTCTGGGAAATGGGTTCTCTGGACTGCAAGAGAAAAAGGAAAATGTTCCTTCAAGTGTTTAGAGTAGGGAAAATGAGGTTGTTAGAGAGAAAAAGGACATAGCCATAGCATCAAGGAAGCTGAAAAAAAGTTATGTTTTTCCATCTTCAGCAGGACAGGATGGGCAGTGTATCTGCTGTGGGTGCCTGTGTGGGGAGTGAGATCCATAGGGGCTTAAAGTGTCCAGAAAGTTTGAGGATCAACTAAGGAGAAGGATGTTGAAGGAGAAGGATGAAAGACTGAAGCAGTCGGTTCATTGCTGACAATTCTATGTAGTAAAGATCCTGTGCGTATCCATCTTCTGTAAAGAGCCCAGAAACTGCACTGGATTTAGAGAAAGACCTCCGTATTGCTTCATTAGAGCATGTTGAGCTGTTATACATTTCATCAGCCCACACCCTGTGGTCTTGATTCAGAAGATGCACGTAAGTAGGTGTCCCATTGCTTTTGGTGAAGCATCTCACAAACGCGTGAAGACACCTATCCAAAACTGAACCGTAAGCAAACCACCTGAAGAACCATCGTCCAGTTCTCAGGGAAAGTTACGTGATGGCAAACCTGCTTTAGCATTTATGCAGCACAAAAATCTATTGAATTCCTTTATTTAGAGATATTTGTCACTTGTTTCTGAAGTACATTTGACTATCTGAAATAATGTATAAATAAACAGAAACAGACATACACATATTTTTATTTCTCCTCATTTCCTGTATCAGAGATAATAATCTTGTTTCAAAACACTGAGTAGAATTTCATATCTATTTTTTTAGGCTTGAAGGCTAAAACACATAATCAGAATTGCACCTTCTACTGTTAACATTTTTAAACCTGTGAAGAACTTCTAATATGTGCAAAACTTGTTTTTCACTTCATTCTTCTTAGTGAACTGAGAAACTGACTTTTTTTCCCTGTTCAATGAGAAATGGTAATTTTTTTCTTTGTCTGCTCATTGTAAGAATAGTATAGGCGTATTGTCTCTTTAATCTTCATTATACGTCCTCTGCTTTAACGTAGGCTTCACCTGTGTTTTAATATAATCACAGATTTGTTTAGTGCTCCTATAAATAAGAAGCATACTAGCAATCCCCAGTGATGCAGAAACTTCTTGCTCAATTGCCCATATATGTTATTTTGACTTAATCTCACTGATATTTATTAATATGTACAATATGTACACATTCTCAAAATGGAAACACAGACATTTTAGTAACTTTGTTCTATCACCTGTCTCTGAAATACTCCTTATAATACTGGGAAAGTTTTATGCATGGCATAAAAATTTGGAAAGGCAGTAAATAATATCACCCTTATTCTGCAAATGTTTTCATCACACTAACTTGCAGGCTTGCCTCCTGTATTAATTTCTTATTATACATATCCTAACTTCTTATTTAAGGGGCAAAGAATGTCTTTGGTCGATGAAATTTTCATCAAAAAGAACATTATTCTAACTTTTAAGCTCAGCACGTACAGAAGGGAAATGATTATGCTTGTGCTGGATAGTCAGGAGTACATAGTTAATTGCATTAATTTTTAATATTATTATTCCGCTCTTTATGATTTGAGTGTTTCTAATTTTTTTGTGTTCACTATATAGTCAGTGAGAGACCTTACAGCAAATGAAGTATGTTTCATGGTTCAATTTTAGTTAAGTCAAAGAAGGAAATAGCAATTTTTTTCAAACTGTTTCTTTTTAAGTATTTGCCAGAGATTGCATTGCATCCTTGTATTAGTGTGCTACTGAAATGATATATTCCAGAAGGCAATCTGTTCTTGACTGGTTAATGACATAGACTTTCTCTCTGGTCTATATTTTTCTCTACATTAATATTTATGCTACAGTTTGACATAGTGGCGGGGGAGGCAATAAGGGGGGAAAGGAATGAGAGGCCCATCCATCGGTAGAAACAGTCACTATTAGCAAAGACAGAACTGGTGAAGACAAGTAAAGGTTGGGTCTGTTCCTGCACTGTAGATCGAGAGACGATGGAACAGAGACAAGACTTTCATTATGTATGTGCCAAGGGTGGCTGGGGGATGAAGGACCTGCAGGGGGGGTTAAGGAAGAGCACCGGCTGCAGTGTCCTGCAGAGACTTAGAGCTGAAAAGTAATAAAACTCTTAAAATATAAAACTACAATAAGTGATGCAAGACAGCTAGATATTTTCTGGATGCCAGGTGCCCACCAAAGCCGCTCTATCACTCCCCTCCTCAGCTGAACAGGGGAGAGAAAATATAACGAAAGGCTCGTGGGTCGAGATAAGGACAGGGAGAGATCACTCAGCAATTACCGTCACGGGCAAAACAGACTCGACTTGGGGAAAAATTAATTTATTACCAGTCAAATCAGAGCAGGATAATGAGAAATAAAACCAAATCTTAAAAACACCTTCCTCCCACCCTTACCTTCTTCCCAGGCTCAACTTCACTCCCAATTCTTCTATCTCCTCCCCCCAAGCGGCGCAGGGGGACGGGGAATGGGGGTTGCGCTCAGTTCATCACACGTTGTCTCTGCCGCTCCTTCCTCCTCGGGGGAGGACTCCTCACACTCTTCCCCTGCTCCAGTGTGGGGCCTCTCCCATGGGAGACAGTCTTCCACAAACTTCTCCGAAGTGAGTCCTTCCCACAGGCTAGAGTTCTTCACGAACTGCTCCAGCGTGGGTCCCTTCCATGGGGTGCAGTCCTTCAGGAACAGACTGCTCCAGCGTGGGTCCCCCACGGGGTCACAAGCCCTGCCACCAAACCTGCTCCAGCCTGGGCTCCTCTCTCCACGGGGCCACAGGTCCTGCCAGGAGCCTGCTCCAGCGTGGGCTTCCCACAGGATCACAGCCTCCTTCGGGCATCCCCCTGCTCCGGCGTGGGGTCCTCCACGGGCTGCAGGTGGATATCTGCTCCAGCGTGGACCTCCATGGGCTGCAGGGGGACAGCCTGCCTCACCATGGTCTTCCCCACGGGCTGCAGGGGAATCTCTGCTCCGGCGCCTGGAGCACCTCCTCCCCTCCTTCTTCACTGACCTTGGTGTCTGCAGAGTTGTTCCTCTCACATCTTCTCGCTCCTCTCTCCTGGCTGCAATTGCACAGTTTTTTTTCCCCCCCTTAAATAAGTTATCCCAGAGGTGCTACCACCATCCCTGATGGGCTCGGCCTTGGCCAGTGGTGGGTCCGTCTTGGAGCCGGCTGGCATTGGCTCTGTCGGACATAGGGGAAGCTTCTGGCAGCTTCTCACAGAAGCCACCCCTGTAGCCCCCCTGCTACCAAAACCTTGCCACGCAAACCCAATACAGCCCTTTTGCAGCTTGTCTAGGATAGCAGAAAGAAAAATATAATATGACTTTTTAAGTGAATCCAATCTTTTTTTCCTTAGTCCACGTGGGCTGTATAGCTTGTAGAATCTAAAGGAACTTTACCTTAAAAAGTGCTTTAAATCATCTTTGTTTATGCAGTAAGGGCAAGCAAGAGACAGGCCAGAATGTGTATCTAGCTTTTAACTGCCTATGCATGGCCCCGGGGAATATAGTTGTGGGTTGTTGCTAAGGCTTTTTTTTTTTTTTTTTTTGTCACATATAAACTTTCTTCCTCTGGAAACATAGTAGAAAGGTGATTATGAAGTCGCTCTGAGGTTTTATGCCCTCCACTAATTCCTCGTGCAAAAGTGAAAACCTTTGAAAACAATCTGTGCTAGTCGCTTCTAAGAATATAGCCTAGCTCGCTACCTTTTTTTTTGACAAAAAACAAACAAAAAATATGACATTGTGTGGTGCACTTGCATCTTGTTATGACTGAGCAACAAAATCAGAATCAGATGCTACATTTCATTTTGCTGAAAAAGTAAAACAAGTAAACTTTATTTTTAATGCCATGGTATTATACAAATAAATACTGAGATTAAGGTAGAAATGAATTGAGAATATAATTATAAGAATCTCAGGTAATCTTCTGGTTCATCCATGGTTTCTCCAGGCCATCATTTATGAGTAGACTATTTCTGACAAAGGAAGCAGTGAATTTTCTAGTGTGTAAAAAAGATGCATGAAGAGTTGTGAGTTTAAACTCAGAGGTGGAAGAAGCCAACAACTTTAATACATATAAATATACTCTAAAATGGTTATTTTCATTTTCTCTTGACCCTGTTAGGTTTCAAGATACTCTTATGTAGAAATAGGGTTTAACCTCAGTGTTCAAGAAAGTACTTCTCTGGAACATCAAAAGGTGATACAGACAATGTAGGTATATTAATAGAGGGATTTCTTTTATAACCCAGTGTGGCCTTTCCATTTCTTTTGTTGTCCTGGTTTCGGCTGGGACAGAGTTAGCTCTCTTCTTAGTAGCTGGTACAGTGCTGGGTTTTGGATTTAGTGTGAGAATGATGTTGATAACACGCTGATGTTTTAGTTGTTGCTAAGTAGCGCTTCTCTTAAGCCCAGGATTTTTCAGTTTCCCATGCTCTGCCAGCAAGCAGGTGTGCAAGGAGCTGGGAGGGAGCACGGCCGGGGCAGCTGACCCCAACTAGCCAAAGGGGTATTCCATACCATGGAACGTCATGCCCAGTATATAAACTGGGGGGAGTTGGCCGGGAGGTGCAGATAGCTGCTGGGGCATTGGTCAGCGGGTGGTGAGCAATTGCATTGTGCATCACTTGTTTTTTCCCTTGAGTTATATTTCTATTTTTTTCCTTTTTTTTCCCCTTTTTTTTGTTATATTCCTTTTCATTACAATTATTATTATATCTCATTATTGTTATTATTGTTAGTATTATATTTCACTTTAGTTATTAAACTGTTCTTTTGTCAACCCATGAGTTTTACCTTTTTTCCCGATTCTCCTCCCCATCCCACTGGGAGCAGGGTGGGAGTGAGGGAGCGGCTGCGTGGTGCTTAGCTGCTGGCTGGGGCTAAACTAAGACATTTGTCTGAGTTTGTTTCCACATTTATGTTTTATCTATTTGACTTTGAAAGAGAATTAGCAAGGAAATCTATATTTAAGATTTTAGAATCTCTGTACATTTTAATAAGGCTTAAATATAACATTCTGCTAAACACTGTGGGGAAAAGGCCAACTGAAATCACTAATTGCCAGCCACTTTTTTTAGAATGGCAGAATTATTTTTGCCTGTAATAATCCTCAGCAGTTTGCTTTGCTATTGTTGGAACATGTTTGACTACCAGTTGTTAAATGAGCTTGTATCATTTAAGAGTGGGAGGGTGGTGAGGCACTGGAACAGGTTGCCCAGAGAGGCTGTGGATGCCCCATCCCTGGAAGTGTTCAAGGCCAGGTTGGCTGGGGCTTTGAGCAACCTGGTCTAGTGGAAGGTGTCCCTGCCCATGGCAGGGGGGTTGGAACTAGATGATCTTTAAGGTCCCTTCCAACCCAAACCATTCTATGATTCTATGAAGAACATTTGAAAAAGGAATTGGAGTGTATTTATTTTAAATAGGCAAATTAAGCTGTCACAAATACCATTAAGAATAATTTCTAATAGACAACCTTCACATGGTTTTTGAAATTAGCAGTTTAAACCTCCCTGTGTGTGGTTTTCCTTTACAAATTTCTTTTGGAATGATAGGGGCTTCTCTAAATGTTGGTTTTCCCTGTTTTTCTTTGTATTTAGTTTATTGTTATATATTCCCAGCTCTGATTTTTATTTTTTTCTTTTTAACCTCAATTAAATGTAAGAATATAAGAATGTACAGTTCTGGACAATGTATTTGCAAGTGCCCTGATATTAAACACATTTTTATTGCAAGAGGTTATTTCCCTGTTTGAAAAATTCTGTGGGAAATCATTTAGACTCTTATAATACCCTAAGAACATGATGGACCAAATTGATACTTGCCGCTCTCAGAGAGTTTCCTCTTACCAGTTTGCCAGCCTTTCTGGGTTAAAATAATCCAACGTGATCATCTTCCCTGGTGGACACATCCATCCTCATCACAAATACCACCGTGATGGCATGATAAGGTGTCAGGTATGAATTATATCACTTAAAGCTCCGTGTACTCAGCTACTGGGCATCTAGGGCTGAACCACAGTGTTCTTGCTGTTAATAGGTATTTGGCCTTCTCTCACTCCTAGCTGTTTACTTCTTTCCTCATAGGAGTATGGGTTTCTTTGGCCTCCAGCTCATTTGAGAAATGATCCTAGCAGCTACATCAAGCTGCTGGAGTCCGTATTCCCAGCCCTAAAAGACGTGTGTGCTATTTGTCTCTTTGGAAGTTGATACAATGATGTGTTGGCAGGTGAGGACTAGTATTGCATTGTGTTGGAAAATAGTGCTTTAAAATTAATGTTTAAATAAATGAGCAGAGAAGTGATGGACCTGCATAAGTGAAAGACTGAGTGCCAAGGGAATAGAGAGGAATGAATATAAAAAACTACCGAGTAACTAGAAGGATGAGGGAAAGGGCTTGAGATTGTTCAGAGTCCAGAATAATTATTTGTTCCAGTTATTTACATCTATAAAGCTTCAGATCTGTCAGTGCAAGAAGACCTATACGCTGTCTTGTCCAGAAAAAACAGACCGACCAGCATAGACCAGCTCCATGCACGTGTGAACATATTTGTATCATTATTTCATTAATATTTTCTCTCTGTCCATTATGGCTCCCTGTTTATGATGATCTAGTCTGTGTTACATCAGATCAAAATGGATAAAAGTCAAAATAGCGATCTAGACAAGCAAATACTTAAACCTTAGTTGCCAGAGTAATTAGTTATGAGGAAGACGCTGATTAAGTGCACAGCAGTTTAGGTTCCAACATTGGAAAAGCGGCAAAGCAAGCAATCAAAAACCGGTGGGCAGTTAAGGGATTCATCTTGCAAATAAGGGGTGGGCTCTGGAGAAAGGACTGTCAACTGCCTGAGCAGAATGACGCATGAATCAATACAAACATAGGGCGTGGATCTACATAATACAGACTCCTTGGCGCAAAAAGGAGATTTTTGGAACCAAGCTGCTTTGTACTTAGAGAAGTTAAGTTAATAAACAGCGGAGACAGTATGTGTGCACGTTAGAAAGAAAGAAATATTCATCTTCTGAAGTGGTGTGCTTGCCTTGCAATTAAATTCTGCTTTATTTTTGGAAAGAACTGCTTCTGGAACAAAACAGTTTTGTTTAGTGGAAATTTATTCTGTCACAGGTTTCTAGAGGAAAAGAGTTTACAGGCTTCAATCCAAACTTCTTAATGTGACTTGTAACTGTGAAGATTTCCAAGTAAGAGTGATAGAACTGTGTAGTTCCATCTACAGAAAACTCGCATCAGAGGGCAAAGAGGCCTGAAAGGTTTCAAAATTAAGCTTGCTCCATAAATTGCAATAACCTTCGCGAACAGTCAAAGTGAAGGAAAAAACCACCAAACCTGAAAAGAAACACAGATGTACTTTACTGATTAAGAAAAAGATATGATTTCATATATTGCATTCTGAAATATAATTCAGTATATCCTTGTATCATCTTTTTTTTTTTCCGTATAAAAGTACCTATTGTCACTTGGCTGAGTATTTATTGGGGGAAAACAATGAAATTAGTCACAAAAATGTCTATACAAATGGATTGCTCAAATTATATGAACTCTATTATGAACATTAAATAGGTTGTTAGATATGCAATAACAAGCCAGTATGCTTATTTTTCTGGAGACAAATCAAGTAATATGTCATATTAGCTTTTAAACTTCTTGGCACACACATTCCAGATTTCTTATTAATAAGAAATCTTCATGTCAATAGGTTAATTGTGTAAGCAGTTGTAGACATGGAATGGAAATCAGTCCCTAGTAATGGCCACTTTTCTAACATTTATCTTTTTCTTATAAAGGGCTGCTTTAAACATGTCATCAGAACTTTAATATTGGAAAACTTGGTTTTCTGTGGTTATTTGTATAAACTCCCTGTGGATCAAAATATGATTTAAGGGTTAATCAGTGTTCTCCATTGTATTTGAAGACCCAAATATATACAAGAATGATGTTAATTTTGTGGGAATCTTGAAAACTTAAAAAACTCACACCCAAGCCTATTTGGTCAATAGCATTTGCAAGAGCAAAACACTGGATCGTTTCACATTGATTAAGGTGGTGATGGATCTTTTATGGACTAGAGGTAGAGAGGAATAAATAGCCCCAAAGATATCTGAACCTTTCAAGTTAAGGCGTACTCTGCACAGGCAGGAAATAACCAATTTTCGTTATAATTTCAAACCCACCTGAATTTTTGAAAGATATTCTGTTTACATACAATAACTATGTAATTAAATTATATTTCATAATTTAACAATTATGGGAAATATTTCATCTAAATCATGGAACTGGAATTTCTAGGGTTTACAGCCTTGTATATATTGTACAGCCTTGTACATGTATTTGGTACTTAAACTGCCTGAGAAATATTAATAACTTTTTCCTCTGAAAATAGATCAGTTCTCTAAATATCAGTGTACCAGCATTTACCAGAGTTTGCATACTGAAGCAAGAAACGGAAAGAGAAGCCTTGCAGCAAATTTCTCTGTCTAAGAAAGGGACCAAAGGACTTTAAAGTAGATATCTAGAAGAAAAGCTTGAGGGAGAGTTGAATTAGCTTTGGTCTAAACCATTTTTAAATAAAATAAAAAAGGGAGCAGTGTGGTGATTTGGATGCTTGTGTCCATTGTAACACTAAAAGCTGGATTATGTTTAGAGGTCAAGTAATCTCATATAAATTCTTAAAAATTTTTGGAAAATCCAGTTACCACTCTGAAATCTTTTCAAGTGAAACATAACCCTGAAACAAAATGTTGCAACTGTTTTACAGTCAGTGTCTTAATTTGGGAATTTGTTTTCTCACCGTTCTCACAAAAAAAAAAAAGGTAGCAAACCCCCCCCTATTCATTCACTTTTACCTAATGTGACAAATAGTTTGGATGTCTCCCAGCTTCCATTTTCAGAGGAAATATATTCACCAAAATGGAGGGGCTGTGGGGCAGGAGGAAATAAAAGCTCAGATGTACTAAAGTCCTACAGCTGCCAGTGCAAAAGTATCATGTTTTGAGTTCCCCAAATGATAAGTTCTCTTCTTAAATTACATTGGCATACACATCTGTATGTATTTTTAAAAGTTGTATTGAACATGTGTAGTGTGTCTTTGTTAACATGAAAGAGTTGGGAAAGTCTGCTATTGATCCATGGGTGCTTCAGGAGAAGGTTTTTAAAAAACAGAATGAATTCTTTCTTGTTAAATTCTAAAGTATTTGTACCATAAACAGTCTCAGTTACCTTTTTAGTGCATCTGCCCGGTTCTTGAGCTGTGGTGATTGCAGCCTGGTTGCAGAATTCCTTTTCAAACTAATGAGCTATTAAAGGAGAACTCTGTGCTTTGAGAAGGGTTAAAAAATTGCAGATGTTGGATAGGCTCCTCCAAGTGGATTTCTTGATTTTTAACTTCAGATGCAAAACTCCATTTATTCTTAACTGTAGATCTGCAACTTTTTGCCATATTATAAAGACTTCAATGAAAAAAAAGCAGAATGCACTTTGGAGGTTATCCTGAAGGTATACAACAAGCTCTAACACTTAAGAGCTTTAGTTAAATAGTTTAACTTTTGCTCTCCATTGGATTATACT
Source organism: Gymnogyps californianus (assembly GCF_018139145.2). NCBI lineage: Eukaryota > Metazoa > Chordata > Aves > Accipitriformes > Cathartidae > Gymnogyps > Gymnogyps californianus. The sequence goes on from NC_059474.1 coordinate 4,324,311, forward strand.
TTCATACTTTCTCTCCCTCTATTTTTTTAACATGATATCTTTAGAACTGTTATTCTCAGTTTAAATGTTTATGAAGATGAGCTTACAAATAGCTGTTAGCTATTAAATCTTCATGACTGCATAATGAGTTATTGTCCTGACTCTTGCATCATTCTCTGAGGGATATGTGATATAATTTTTTTTTTCTTCATGGTCTTTCAAAATTTCATGTAAAAAAGAAAGAAATACGCAAAGGATATTTAATCTTTTCTTTTGCTGTCATTGCCATGGAAACATTAAAAGTAAGAGGAACTGTAGGAAGAAGATGAAAAGGTAGAGACAAAGAAGGAGATACAGAACAGTAAAGAAAAAAGGAAGGCATGCAGCAGTGCATTAAGTTGTAAGACAATATTTAGATATCGTTTCGGTTCAGAAATTCTATCATATTTGGAAAAGCTATACTTTTTAGACCTGAAATACAAGTTAGTTTGATCAATTTGTATAAAAATAAGAGTAATTTTTCCGTTCAGTAGAAATACTAAAAAACCCACTTCAATTCATGTCTTTTCTGATGTTTTCTTAGTATTATAACTCTGATAATGGTAGAGATTTACGATTGAGTTGCATTACGCTAGGATGAATGCTTCTGGGCTAGGATGTGCATTCTGTTTGCTCTTCTATCTTTTTTACATGCCTTGGACCATTGCCCAAACCCTTTGGAAAAAAGACTTTCCTGATAAGTGTAGAGATGTTGCTGAAGTCTGGATCCTTAAATGTAATTTGGTCTGAAGGACTTAGAGAGTGCATCATTGTTCTTTTCTCAGATGCGTGAATCTAATCCAATTTTATCTGGATGCACTTACTATAAATATCACAATTTCCCTTGTAACCAGCCACTCCCTCTTCTTTTTCTCCATCTAACAGTCACTAATTTATCAGTCCTGTCTTTATATTTGTATATTATGAAGTTCCAGTAGATGGCAGCCCTGCAGCATTGTTTGTGGGTTTTGTAGGCTGAATAAAACTTACTGTGCATTGCAAATGGCTTCTTTTGCAAAACTCTTTGCAATAATTCTGAAGTTCTGATCCCTTTCATGCCTATGATTTACTACTTGGAGAGAATAATGTCCCCAAATCTCCATTCTATGTATATTCTGTCCTATGATGATGTCTGCTATTATATTCCATAGTAAAATGTATGTCATGTTTTTTGTTGTTGTTGCTGGAATCTGTTCTTCAATCCCATGTTGTTGGTTAACTCTAAAACACATGCAGCACTTACATTGCATTAAACTGATAAAGCCATACTGTGTACAAAGAGCCATTCTCTGTTTTAATTTTAATAAATGGATGTTACGTGACTTGCTGCCACCATTTTGTTTGGGGGAATTGATATCTTGTTTGCATAGTCCAGTGCTGTGTGGGAATGAAGTAGGATGCTGTGAGAAGTTAGGCTGGCATGAACATCTCTGTATCACCTCTCCAGTCCCTTCTTCATAATCTGATATAGTAACAGGACTCCCACTGCATCTGTTTTTCCTATTTATTTCATCTATTAAGCAAACCTTCACTTTATCCATTTTTAAAGATGTTCTGGGCTTTCATAAGCACAGGACAGAACCTGGTAATGTATTAATTTCTCCTACCAAAGGAGAAGCAATAAGTTTAGTGATAACCTATTTATTAGAACTGTGTTCTTAAGCATTTTAAAACCAGAAGTGCATGGTCTGTGTGACCTTATTTTAGTCTTCTACATACTGATCCTATAAATCTTATTTGGGTTCTGGGATGAGAACCTGCTCCTTCGAGAGAGCAAGGACATAAGACAGAAGAACCCAGCTTTCTGGATAAAGCACTGGTATGAATGTCATTAAGCTGTTGTTTTCTGGACCTACTCATACATATGTTATTGTCACAGCCCTTTAAATAGTGTTGGTGTTGCTAAGCAATATTCAAATCATTTAAAGATATTTTGAAAGCAGTGCATACCTGTTAACAGTCCTTTGGGCTATACTAGTTGATTTACTACTGAACTGTATTCATGCATTTTTCTCTGTTTTTCCCTTTTTTGGTTGTTTTTTTTTTTACTCCAAGACTTTAACCTTTAAAAGTACAAAACCTGCAAAAATTGAAACGAGTGAGTCAGAGGAGAGAACCAGTGGGGGGAATTGGGGAGGAAGGTACACAAATGGGAGTGCTCTGCTCATTAATGCACATTTCCTACTGTTCTGCTCCTTGAATTTGAGAAATTTAGAAAGTGGAGATAAGAATTGCCAGACAGTGTTGTTGCCTGGCAGCCTGTAGAAATCATACGATGCTACATGAGGCTGCCTGACCTAAGTGAAATAGATATTTTTGCCCCTTTCTTCTTCCTGTTAATTCTTGAAAGAGCTGTTGGGATACTGCCTGGTTATATCGCTAAAAATTTCTTCCGTGAAGGAACACATATAGATACCAATATATTTTTAGAGGTGATGCAATTCATGTTTTAGTTAAGGTAGTATATTTTTACATTCTTAGTTGAAAATGAAAGAAGATATTCTCATAAAGAAAGGCTTTATTGCGATTTGTGATGGTAGTGTAGGCTGCAACTAATTGTGAATAAAATAAGTAACCTATGGATATTTTAGCTGTCTGTGTATTGCATAGGTTGTATTTCTTTTTAGAACTAAGATTTGGTATTAGTCTTTTTCCTTTTATTTCAAAGGCATTGTAGTCTTTTCCTTTAAATGAATTAAATCTTTGCAGTGAATCATCTTCTTTAAATCTATAGCGTTTTTTTCTTAATTTTAAATCAAACTCACACTAATAGCAAAATAGAGAAATTGCTACTTCCATATGCTGCGTATGAATCTCCTGCATGTCAATGCAGCTTCTTAAAGCAAGATTTAAAGAGATCTCTTGTTGGGTATATATGAGTTCCTCTTTATATTAGCTAGTTCTATTAAGGAGAGAAAAACAGCACTGAGTTTTACATTTGTGGAACTCATTTATTAAGTTTGTGAACCTGTATTTTTTTTTTCTTCTAATTGGATCTTGAAGAAAGCATTTGCTAAAGAGATGACAGTTTTAAAACCTGGTGTTTTACCAGTGTGTTGTAAAACGTCTGCATTGGGTCGCTGTTACGAGTAATGATGATGACAGCAGAGTTTATTACAGAAGGAAGTAGGTAACACCACCGTAGTTCAGAGCTCCATGATGGTAGATGCCATACATACTAATTGGCATAGTGTTTTTAGGAGGCGATTAATGAGTTTTCTGAGACAGTCTGCAAATATTGGAACTCTTTAACGAATAGCAAATTAACAAACATTAGGGGAAATAGCTTGTGAGGAAAATATTTAAAAGTCTGAAATATATGTTAAATATACATCTTCTCAACCAAAATATATTTGGATTATTCCTTGTTACATTTCAATGCAGTTTGCCTCAAAGAGTAGTTGCCTTATGCTTTCTCCTAGCAAAAGAGAAATAACGTGTTGAGTGATAAGCTATTATGTTCTTCATGAGTTCTCAGATATTATCGGACTTGTTCTTCTGTGTTTTAAAGTCAAAGATACTTTATAGTCAAAGCAGCTCAAGATAACAAGTCTGGATGGTGCTCATTTCTTTCCAGTGCTGATCTCCGGTTCACTGTCTCTTCTCGGGTCGATTTTTTCATGAGTTGGAAGCTTGTACTGCACCTGCTCGGTTGCAGATAGTCTTGTGGTTGCAGAGGATTTAATTTATGTGATCCTTTATTAAACTGCATTTCCTCTTTCATTTTTCTCATGGTATTTATACAAAATTGTGACACTTCTGTTTTTAACTTTGACGAGTACATGGTCAGATGTGTCCTAAGTACATGTCCTAAGTACATGGTCCTAAGCTTTTCACTAAACATATTTTAGCAGACAACATTTTGAGATCCAGAGTGTCGCCTGGGAATTAAGTAATGCCAAATGACAAATTTAGAAATGCTAAATATCTGAGTTGAATTGGTTGACCTTTTGGCACAAAATGATGATAATCCTGCCTTGAGGTAGTGTATTTGAGTGCATATTCTTTCATAAGCAATTGAGCTCCTAAAATTCTATGTTTGGCTATTATCTTTCATCATTGCTTTCGTAATTTTCTAACAAGCACATTTCAGATAACAACTTCAGCAGCAGTGGTAGCAATGGTCCTTCTTGGAGGTAAGAATAAAAGTCCAGAATCACTATTTAATTTTTCCCAGCATACAAAACCAAATCCAACTTTGGAGCATGGATCTATAATGGGATTTTGTTTGTTTTTTTAGGGCTTTGAGGAGTGAATTTGTCTTTTTAAGGATGTTTACATGGACAGTTCTAACCTCTGATCCATCTGCTAGTAAAGTTTGCCGGTGTCCAACTCATAAGTAATAAGGAGGCTATGTTTCTTCTGATGTTAAAAAAAACCAAAAAACTTACATATAAGCAGAGTTTGATCTTACTAACTAGTCCACTACAGCATTTTTTTTCCTCTCCAAAACTTGCTGTTATATTTACTTTTGTTCGGACAAATTTTAATTGCTCAAAAAAAAGAAGTTAGGGTTTCAAATGTCCTGTTTAAAATTCGTCTGACTCTGATTTTGACAGTTCTTTTCTACTTAATTCAGGATTTCACGAGCCTTGTAAAATCTTGCATTTGTCTCAATTTCTCCTGTTGCTATTACACTACACTACTTACTAATGTAGACACAGCCAGCAATGGACAAAAATCACCAGAAAACCATCTCCCTCAAGAAAAACATATCTAATATCTGATGGATAAACTGGTTCTGGATCTGGAAGAGGTACTGTATGTTCAGTAGCCAGATTTACATACCCATTCCCACACTTCAAAAAAAAAAAAAATTAAAAAAATCAGTTGTGGTCTGAGGTCAATTCATGTCATGAATTAGGGCCATTACAGAGAAATACAGCTGTCTTTGTAATTATGTAACTACTTTAGAATCACAGAATCATAGAATGGTTTGGGTTGGAAAGGATCTTGAAGATCATCTAGTTCCAAGCCCCCTGCCATGGGCAGGGACACCTTCCACTAGACCAGGGTGCTCAAAGCCCCAGCCAACCTGGCCTTGAACACTTCCAAGGAGGGGGCATCCACAGCCTCTCTGGGCAACCTGTTCCAGTGCCTCACCACCCTCACAGTGAAGAACTTCTTCCTTACATCTCATCTAAATCTACCCTCTCTCAGTTTAAAGCCATTACCCCTTGTCCTATCACGACATGCCCTTGTAAAAAGTCCTTCTCCAGCTTTCCTGTAGGCCCCCTTAGGTACTGGAAGGCTGCTAGAAGGTCTCCCCGGAGCCTTCTCTTCTCCAGGCTGAACAACCCCAACTCTCTCAGCCTGTCTTCATAGCAGAGGTGCTCCAGTCTCCTGATCGTCTTTGTGGCCCTCCTCTGGAATCGCTCCAACAGGTCCCTGTCCTTCTTATGCTGGGGGCCCTAGAGCTGAACACAGTACTGCAGGTGGGGTCTCACGAGAGCAGAGTAGAGGGGCAGAATCACCTCCCTCGACCTGCTGGCCACGCTTCTTTGGATGCAGCCCAGGATACGGTTGGCTTTCTGGGCTATAAACGCGCATTGCCGGGTCATGTTGAGCTTCTCGTCAACTAACACCCCCAAGTCCTTCTCTGCTAGGGATTGCCCCAATGCAAGTGCAGGACCTTGCACTTGGCCTTGTTCAACTTCATGAGGTTCACACGGGCCCACCTCTCAAGCCTATCAAGGTCCCTCTGAATGCCATCCCTTCCCTCCCTTTAATAACAAACAAGATAATTTCTTAAAGACAGGAGTTTGGCTGTGCTAAGAAGAGAAATAAATGCTGCTCCATCCACCAGTAACCTTGCTATTTCTATACTCAGGTGCTGGTATCCCAAGATTTGTCCCAATCTGTTTAAATTGAGTCCTCTTCTTGACCTATGATTTTCCAAACTGTGCAATTCAGAGCATAGTGGAGTTGGGGAAGGTATTTAAAAATCTTTGTCAATGAGTGAGTCCCTGTCAATGACTCAGTCTTTCATGTCAGTGTTGTCAATGAATCCCATTCCTGTGTTTGAAATGCTAAAATTACCCAGCACTATGTCCTCAGAGGAGCTTGCTGATCTTATCCTATTCTGAATATTCCAGTGCTTATGTCACCCGTACGTTTTCAGTTGTCCTGCCAGACATGTCTATTATTTCGTGCTAGCTGAGGGGGCAGTTACCTTCACAATACTGCCAGATATTCTGAGTGTATCACAGGTGATGAGGCTTTTCCTTTTATAGCCTTGCAACAGTGCAAGAATCCTGACTCCTGACACTATTTTGGGATAAAAGAGGGTGTTTTCTTCTTCCGCAGAACTCCTATCTGTTTCAGTCAAGCAAAAATATATTGCAGTACTTGTAACTATCAGTGACAAAGAAACTTTCTGTTTTGTGTGTCTGCATCATGGATACTAATGAGCCATGTAACACTGCACATTTGTTACTAACTTCGAGGTGATTGATCATTTCCATCGTGTGTGGATAATTATTTCCCTAAATAGAATTCCTAATATCATGACAACTCGCACAGCCCCCTCAAACTGATTCACTCATGTATCTATGGCAGCTTCTTGTTGTATTGTGCTGCAAAGATTGTCTGATTAGTAAGAAATTATGATTTATTTAAATAATCAAACTCAATGTACTTAACAGGGAAACTTAATGCTCTCTTAGAAGTTCTCACTGTGAATTATCTTCTCAATAGCATATTAACATTAGGGGTTTTTTCCCTCAGCATTAGCACATAGAATTGGAGTTTATGAACAACCATTACTGCACTAATACAGAATGAGAGAATAATTTTGGATGGAAGGAACAAGTGGATGTTATCTGGTTCAAATCTGCTCAAAGCAAAGCTACCTTCAATGTTTGATTAGGTTGCTCAGGACCTTGTCCTCTCACACTATCTCCAAGGGTGGACACTCCACAGTCTCTTTGGGCAACTTTAGTTTAGCAATATCTTAGGCTTTACCTGGACATCAGTCAAACTCGGTTTGAGTTGACAGGGTAGATTTAGCTGCTGGAGGTTTGCCCAGAGTGTGAGGAGGTGCCTGGCTCTGCATCTGCTTCAAAAGTTTTGGCATGGTCCTCTCCAGGGGTGCTTTCCCCCTGTCTATAATGGGAATCTGCAATAAATAACTTTGTTTCGTGAATTTTCCATGAAATGATCTGTCCTTTTTTTGCTGAAAATTGTATGAAGTGTACATTTCCATTAAAGGAATCTTTTTCTAAGGTAAGCAGTAAAGAGAGACTGGAGGGATGTGATCCACCTGTCTAGAAGGGGCAAGGGAATCTTTGGCAGCAGGCTGGCCCACTTGGTGAGGCAGGCTTTAAACTGAAGGACTTGGGGGGTGGGGTCCAAAGCGGCAACACTCACGCCATTGCAACCAACTGGGGAATAAGCCAGGCCAGCCAAAGCAGCGGCAAATGTTCCTTAGCTGCCTCCCAAGATGAGAATCAGAAGACCAACCACCTCAAGTGTATGTCTACCGATGCACGCGGCCTGGGGAACAAACAGGAGGAACTGGAGCTCCTTGCCCAGTCAGAAAGTTATGATATCATAGGACTAACTGAAACATGGTGGGACAACTCACATGACTGGAGGATTGCGATGGATGGCTATAGGCTGTTTCGTAAAGACAGGCAGGGAAGAAGAGGAAGAGGAGTTGTGCTCTACATTAAGGAGAACCTCGAATGTATAGAAGTCAACTACGGCAATTGTGGAAGCCCTATCAAATGCCTCTGGGTCAAGATCAGAGGGGTCGTCTCCAATGGGGATCTTACAGTAGGCATCTGTTACCGACCTCCAAACCAAGACAATAAGGCCAACGAAGCAATATTTGGGTCGCTTAAGCAAGCTTCGGGTCAACAGAACCTGGTTCTTATGGATGACTTCAACTACCCAGACATTTGTTGGACGAACAAAACAGCAGCTCACATGTCATCCATCAAGTTCCTGGAATGCGTAGAAGACTGCTTCCTCATACAAATGTTAGATGTGCCAATGAGGAATGAGGCACTGCTGGACTTGCTACTCACAAACCAAGAAAACCTGCTTTGTAATATCTGGGTTAGTTATAGCCTTGGCTGCAGTGATCACAATATTGTGGAGTTTGGGATCCTACTGAGCACGCTGAAGGTTAGTACTAAGACAAAGGTTTTAGATTTTAGAAGAGCAAACTTCAGCTTGCTCCGAGCTCAATTGAGGGGGATTCCATGGGAAGCTTCCATGGAGGATAAAGGAGCTAGCGAGTGCTGGGAGTTTTTCAAGAATGCTTTCCTGAAAACACAAAAACAGTTCATCCCCTTTAAAGGTAAGGGAAGTAGGTGGAACAAGAGACCCCCTTGGCTTAACTGTGAGCTTATGAGTCTGCTCAAAACCAAAAGACAAGTGTATCAGAGATGAAAAAGCAGACGAATACCCATTGAGAACTACAAGGACATTGCCAGGGCATGCAGAGATGCAGTTAGGAAAGCAAAAGCCCAGCTTGAATTGAAATTGGTCAGAGATGTCAAAAAGTACAAGAAAGGGTTCTTCAGGTAGGTAAACAACAAGCAGAAACAGAAGGAAAATATTGGCCTGCTGTTAAACAGGAGAGGTGAATTAGTCACCAATGAAGCTGAAAAGGCAGAGGTTCTCAACACTTTCTTCACCTTTGTCTTTACCAGCACTGTTGGGCTCCAGGCCTTGGGAACAAAAACCCAGGTTGATGCAAACACAGACCCACTGTCAGTGAAGGAAGAGTTGGTATGTGAACTATTACAGGAGTTTGACCCCTACAAATCAATGGGCCCTGACAATATCCATCTGAGGGTGTTAAGAGAGCTGGCTGATGTCATTGCAAGGCCGCTCTCCATAATCTTTGAGAAGTCGTGGATATTGCGGGACATCCCAGAAGACTGGAAGAAGGCCAATGTCACCCTCATCTACAAGAAGGGCTTAAAGGAGGAACCATGAAATTTTAGGCCCATCAGTCTTACTTCAGTCCCTGGGAAGGTTATGGAACGAATCCTCCTGGGGGCTATCAGAAGTCAAATGAAGCACGTGATTAGGAAAAAACAGCATGGATTCACCAAGGGCAAATCATTCTTGACAAACCTGATCGCCTTCTATGACAAAGTAACCTTCTCGGTTGATGTGGGGCCAAGGGTGGACATTGTCTACCTGGATTTCTCCAAGGCTTTTGATACAGTTTCCCACAGCCTCCTCCTAGAGAAACTGATGCGTTATGGTCTAGACAAGTAGTCTGTGCGGTGGGTGGGGAACTGGCTGACAGGGTGCACCCAGAGGGTGGTGGTAAATAGCTCCTTTTCAAACTGGCAACCTATCACAAGTGGGGTCCCCCAGGGATCCATATTGGGCCCAACGGTGTTTAATATCTTCATAAGTATGAAGTGATGGGTGATGGGATCGAGTGTACCCTGGTGAAGTTTGCCGATGATACCAAACTGAGTGGGGAAGTGGACACTTCGGAAGGGAGAGCCACCCTGCAGGAAGACCTGGATAGGCTGGAAGAGCGGGCTAACAAGAACCTTATGAAGTTCAACGAGCACAAGTGTAAGGTCTTGCACCTGGGAATACACAATCCAGGAGCGCAGCACAGGCTGGGATCTACCCAGCTGGGTAGCAGCTCAGTGCAAAGGGACCTGGGGGTTCTGGTGGACAACAAGCTCAATATGAGGGAACAGTGTGCTGCTGCAGCAAAGAAAGCCAACAGGATGCTAGGTTGCATCAACAAGGGCATCACCAGCAGAGATAAAGAAGTCATTATCCCACTCTACTCGGCGCTTGTCAGGCCACACCTGGAATACTGTGTTCAGTTTTGGTCCCCTCTATGGAAAAAAGATGTGGACAGGCTGGAGAGGGTCCAGAGAAGGGCCACAAAGATGATCAAAGGCCTGGGAAGCCTGCCATATGAGGAAAGGCTGAGAGAACTGGGTTTGTTCAGCCTTGAGAAAAGAAGGCTTAGGGGAGACCTTATCACCACGTTCCAGTATTTAAAAGGTGGCTACAAAGAAGATGGAGACTCCTTTTTTACAAGGAGTCACATGGAAAAGACAAGGAGTAATGGGTACAAGTTACTCCTGGGGAGATTCCGATTGGACACAAGAGGAAAATTTTTCACAATGAGAACAATCAGCCATTGGAATAATCTCCCCAGGGAAGTGGTGGATTCCCCAACATTGGACACTTTTACGAGTCAGCTCGACAAGGTGCTGGGCCATCTTGTCTAGACTGTGCTTTTGCCAAGAAAGCTTAGACCAGATGATCCTTGAGGTCTCTTCCAACCTGGTATTCTATGATTCTATGAAGATATTTGTATCTAAACTGAAAGAGGCATTTTGCCATAAGGCTGAACTAAGCCATGCATGAATAGCGGACCCTGCTATTCCATGCTGTAGTTCAGGCTGGGTTTTGTGTACTGACTGTGGGTTAGCAATAGTAAACTGATAATACATTTGATTGCCATAATTAAAGGCATTTGATTACATCAGCTTGGAACATTTTCTATAATATGATTAAAATTGCACTGGAACACATTCAGCAGTTTTACACTTCAATAATATACAATATGGAATGAAAACCTGGCAGCAGACTGATGAATTCAATGTTGCGTGCAGGAATACAGAGTAAGCACAATTACAGTGTTTCAGAAGTAGTGGACAAGTAATGCATTTCAACAAATTTTGCTTTTGTCTTTGCTTAGTCTTCAAAACGAAGCTTCAGATTTCACAAGTGCAACTTGTAACTCATTCAAGGTTGTTTTAATAGTTATTTTTGAAACTGTTCAAAGATCAGGATACATGCTTTATGATTTGTACGTTCTTCACATTTGTAATGAAATGCTTAGCTGAGTGCTTTTCTTCACTGAAACATCTTGTTTTGTTTGCTTCCTGCTGCTTTTCTGTCCTCTCTTGTTTTCAAAACCTGATATATATTACTTTTTTTTGCTTTGACTTTTTTTTTTTTCTTTTTTCTTTTAAATCTCCCATTCTTCATCTCTTCCGTTGGGACTCTTTCATTCTTTGGTTTCCCTCAATTTACTTCTCCCCAGTATAGAAAGCATTCATACTGATATCACTAAAGGTACCTTATTTGAAAGTGCCTTTCTTCTAAGTTAAAGATCTAAGGGAGACTTTCCTCTCTTTAGTCAGTTTGATTCCTCTGCTTCCTTCAGTGCTATCAGGTTGTCTGTTTTCATTTATTATGTCTAAATTCCCCAAAAGTTGGAGGAAGAATCAATGGAAAAGGACGTGTTGAATTGAACCTTAAGGGTAATCAAAAATTGAGACATCATGGAAAGGGAATGAGGGCGTAGAAGATAACTGAGCTGTCGGCAAGCAAACAGTAGAATTTCCATAATAGTAAAATAATGTAATTTTTGTCTGTACTATTACCTTACTTGTTTGTCTTCATTTTCTAATACTGTAAAATTTTTGAAGCAGTGTGTATGTTTTGTTGGTATTAAGCAGCATACAATTGTTTGTTGAACATTGGGGTAATAATTCAACTAATTTTGGTAAACCTGTTACTCATATTTCTGAATTTTCATCAGCTAAATTCTTATATATAGAATGAGAATTAACTTCTCTCTGTAGTTTTACTAGTATAAATCAACTTCAACCTTACTGAAAGGGTAAGGTCTCAAAGTGCTGTCTTGCCAATCTCAAAATTTAGTCTAAAAAAATCGCTGATAAGATTATATCAAAACCAAAGAATTTCTTTGGGCCTTTGAAGTGACAAAGTCACAGCACCAAAAAAGTGATAGAACAGGCTTCCCTTGGCAACAATTTTACCTTACCAAACTGATCGCAAAATAAATCATAGAATCATAGAATCATAGAATATCTTGAGTTGGAAGGGACCCATAAGGATCATCGAGTCCAACTCCCTGCTCCTCACAGGACTACCTAAAACTAAACCATATGCGTAAGAGCCTCGTCCAGACAGGCTTGGTGCCATGTTACTCTAGGGCAAAGCAAGACTCTGGTTTCAGAGCTGAGAAAAACTTGGTAGAAAGCTGTGTGATAGAAGCAGATCTGTAGAAGAAGGAGTGCGTCTTTAGCATAAAGGAGTGCTGGTGCTGAGGACCTGACGCCCACGTCGTACCTGTTTCAGAAGGGTTTGTGATGACCTAGGTCTAGTCTGGACTCGTGACAAGAACACCTAGCAGTGGCTGGAGCTCCTGAATCACACCATCTGGTTTAGTTTTATCTAGAACGAGTCCAGTCCATATATCTGAAAACCATGCCATGGTATGAACCAAAGTGCAGTAAACCATCAGAGGCACAGTCCTAAAATGCAGACGTAGAGTCACTCTTAGTTCCCGAATTGTTTCTCTGTGGAGTTTTATCTATAAAGAGACATCTGGGCAGATGAATCCCCACCCCACCTCAGCTTTGGAGTCATGTATCACAACTCTGTTCCTCTAGTTAAACATTTTTCTCTTCGCTGTCATGTTATGACTAGCAGTTTCCACTTGATGCCCATGAATCAAATCATTGTTATTTTCAAAAGAATTCACAAATAATATGGAATTCTAAGTGCCAGGTGTTGTTTCTTATATGTTCAAATAACACGAGTACATTAAAAAAAGCTGTCACTACAAAACTAAAATAAAAAATGAAAATACTAGAAAAAAAAGAAAAGTCAGTGTTATTGCTCATAATTTGATTTACTGCATTTTATATCACTTTTCTGGTAGGTGGTAATCTTCTCCAAAATTAAATGAAATACTCTACTTTGTCATGGGAGTAGGCATGCAGAAAAAAACACTTTCCTGGGATTGATGGATAATTATTTTTCCGTCTTAACCAGCAAATTTAATCACACTAACAAAGTACTGAAATTTTATGATATTAAAAATTTACTTGTAGAGCTTTGCATTTTGATTGTTGTATTATCTTGGAAAAAAAGTGTTTAGGTCATATAGTAGTTTCATTCATTAAATGAATATGATTTTGTGAGAACTTTCACCAGCACCACCAGCAGATATTGTCTGCATCAATTCAAACATTCACACAGAAATTGCCTTCTCGCATATTATAATCAAGACCTCATGTGTCATTCTTGTTCACTGCAAAGTTTAATTAAGCTGGAGTGAATTTAGGGTTCACTTATGACTGTAGGCTACCCAACATTCAGTATATAAATAAAATGAAAATGAATTGGGATATAATTGGAGAGTAACAGAATTCTCTCACACAGACTGAAGAGTCATTATTGCCACGTATTGGATACATCAATATTTATTTATAGGCTGAAATGGTGATGGTGATTGAATTTTTTTTTGACGTATTTTTATAATTTGGTCAGCATTATACTACTGCACAATCAGTGTAAAAGTGATGGAAATTGTCAGAATCACAGTGAACTTAATGTCAAAGTTGGTAAAATAACATAGGCTCAAGATAGCTTTGAAAAGGAGAGTTAGAGTGGAAAATGCCAGTGGAATTTTGGGGCTTAGATTTAGGTTTCACTTTTATTCATGGGAGAAATGTGCAAAAAGCCCACCTCACTCTCAAGAAAAGATTTTATTGTCAGTAACTTTGTATTGCGTGTCTGTGACCTTTACTGTTGAAACCTTGGTTCCTACTGAGGAAGAACATAAGAGTTATATTTGCCTACACCACCACGTGAACCAGGAGTGTCCCACAGAGGTAAGCAAGCCTGTGCTTGAAAATTGACAACAATGTCTGGAAAATACTTAAGAGTGTACTCACATGTCAAATTAGGCAGAAAGTATTTGCTGATCAGCTAACTCCAACAGGTAAAACCAAAACCCAAACAAGAAGATTTATTTAAAAAAAAAAAAAAAAAGAGATAAACATACAAAGTATTGTTTTAATTTCTTGCCAGCTATTAGCAGACAAAGGGCTCAATATTTTTTCTTTTATCTTTAAAAAGAAAAAAAACAAACATAATGGGGACAAAAAAATTACAAAGAGAGAAATGGGATTTTGGAAAAAAAAGAAAAAATAAGGCCAGGACACAACCGTCACAGTGGGTCAGGCCAGCAGACCTTTAGCTCGCTGTCCTGGTGTTGATATTTGCCAGTAGCAGATGTTTAGCATAGAGTGCAAGGAGCAAGGAAAATGTGGGGTGAGCTTTTCCCTACTATATCCTCCAAGCTTCCACGCAGCTGTGATGAAGAAACTTCCTGAGCTGAAATTAGCATCTGAATCACTGTTTTAATAGCCATCAATGGACCTATAATCCACTCATTTTTCTAGACGTATTGAACCCACCCATATGTTTGAGCTTCCCTGCAATGAGTTTCTGAAATTAATTAGATATTGTATGAAATAGTAATTATTGTTGTTCATTTTAAATGCCCTACCTGATTATCCTATTTTAGTTCTCCTGATTTATTGATTAGTGGCCAAGTTACAAAATAATGGGCTCTCCCTTTCCCTCTTTTGCTGACTTAATGACCATTTTCTTTGTTTAGAACCCAAACTGCTGCATCTACTAGTCTCTCAAGAGATGCTAGGCCCTCAAATATATATTTTCCTTTGCCATTTTATGCTTAAAAAAAGAATACCTTGGTCTTAAAATGTGTATATGATTATCTTTTTAACCTATCCTTTTTCCTATAATGTTTAGTAACTTGGTGCTATTTAATAAGTTGATTTTAAAAATGTGGAGGCAGTGCTCATATTCAACTGAATAATATCTTTGGAGAAAGATGGTGTGATAAGACATGCAGTACAACGTATTAACCTTAGGTGGACAGTTAGGGAATTGCTTTGCATCTTCACAGAACTGAAAAGAATGAGGTCAAATCCAAATCTATACAGAGCTCGTTTTCAGCCAAGCGTTTTGGTAATTTTTTTCGTAGAATTGGCTGTCCTGTTAGTAAGAAAATGGTACTAGGCTGGAGTGGTGAGTATCCGGAGAGGGTATCTACTTCGGTGTTCACGGCTGCCAACGGCGGCACTGAAATACAACGTGACGAGTTTATGCTGATGTTACACAGTTTATTATCTTTGAGTGACCTTTGGCTGACAGTTAGCTACAGCTGAATAATATTGACAAATCAGGGTGGATCAGTTTAATTTGTTTTTTAATACAATTTGCTAATTACTCTTGAAATTAGATTTTCGGGAAGTTTCATTGTAATGTTGGAAAAGGATATCGAGGAAGGAATTGAAAACTTGCAGCAATAAGCACAATGCCTTAATTTTAGGCTATTTCTGTAAAACATTACTGCCATTTTAACAACAAACAAGGGATCAAAATAAGAAGTGGATGCTTGGGAAAAAAAATGAGAAAGAGTAATAAAGTTACAGCTAGCTGTTTAATGGGATGTGATGATGGGGAAAATAAGTTTGCAGATTTGACATGCGTTCTCTCCATTTTGCCTAGATTCATTTGCAGTGTTAGGCACATTCCTTAGATTTCCATAATCCATGTGTACGTTTTTAGAGGAAAAAACTTTAATGTGGGCCATCATATGTTAATTTGTAATGTATTAAGGTAATTTGCTTTTGCTAGCATTATAGAAATAATTACAGTAGTGTAAAATGAGTTGCTTGTCTTCCCAAAGTAATTGAAGAATAATGAGATTAATCATGAGTAGGAGGGAGTCCAACAGAATTTTAATATGGAAGAGCGAAATGGGATTATGTGGAACATACCATCTTTTATCCCTCTTCTGTTAAAAAAAGGAAATATTCCATTGTGTGAATGGATTTTCCTAGGGTATTATGTGGTTGCTAAGCAGATGAGGTCAAGGAATAAAACCTCCCTGTGAGTGACTACGTGGTATAATGCCTTGAGTTCCAAGTATCACGAAGATAGGAAATCAGTGAAGAGAGTTCATAGGCTATAAACACTCAATAGTATGCCACACACACGATGCTTTCTCAACATGGTAAAGACTCAGGCTATGCTTTAAAAAGAATTATAAATTAAAATCTTAACAAGATGATGGTATCTCCGTCAGAGAAAGACTGTCATGAGAAGAGCAGGCAGGAGCGAGAGGTAAAGAGGCAGGGTTGCAAGTACTTCTGGAGGCTTTCCATGTGCGAGATGCTTTCACGGGCCCCCTTTGTGAGGTGGAAGAGTAAAGAGCTGAGGGTAGAGGTGTCCCAGGCTTCAATCTGTCCCTGATCCTCATGTGACAGGAATCTCCTTTCATCCATTGCCTTAAATAGGCTAGGGACCACTCATCGCAAGTTGTCACTCGTGTTTTAACTTGGACAAACAGGTATAGATCCATAGATTTGTCATTCTTTTTTGTGCGCTTAAAAGTATTCAGGTTATCTCTACTTACAGCAAATTAATGTGATGGAAAAGTACATGGTGATTTAATAATTTTGGAGACTTAATTTTATTTCAAATAATCCAACAGGCTAATTAGATTGCTGAATTTCACAGAAACATTTTTTCTAATCAAGGTTTTGGACAACAGGGGATTTGCAGGAAGAAGCAGATCTTTTCTTGTTAAATATTGTCAAACTATGAGATCTCACGCCATATGGTATATTAAGAAAGACACTTATCCAATCACACACATCATTTTGCCATTTTAAGTAATGCAAATAGAAATGTTGTTAAAATCTAGAAATTAATTAGAATGGCAATAGGTAAAGCAAGGTAAGTGGGAAGTTTGACTTTCCAATTAGTTGAACTTTTCTCATTAATGAGCTAAGTTAAAACCTGAAAAAAAAAGCTGTCATGGGCTGTTTGTTCTGGAACAGGGTCTGTGTAGAACAGACAGCATCCTAAGCTTTTCCTTAAACTACTTTTTTAAAGCATTATCATTTCTTCCGGTACACTTTATTGATAGTCTGACAGCAGCACGGTATGAAAGCCTGGAGAGTGACCCAGTGCTATTTTGTACTTTGAGGCTGTGCTTTGAAAAAAAAAAAAACCACCAGCTTTGGACAAAGAAATCTGCTTTTGTTATTATAGTAGATATGACACAATGTTCTTGGACATTTAATTTTAAATCATAGTAACTTATGTTATTGTGGCTTTGAATCGTTTATCAGCTTGTATGGTGAGGTGTTAAGTAGCTCAAGAAATATCACAATAATTCTGAAGTTCTCGGTTAATGATCTGCTTTAAAATGAACTTTTGAAGCTATGAGAAAGAAGTTAGACCCATGCAAGAGACACAAATGTTACCAGAAGAAGCAAGCTCTGAAGCTTTCTTTTGGAGCATTTCTCAATGCTCATCAAGACTAACACCTAGTTCAGGTTGTGTTATATCAAGTGGTGGCTTAGCGAGATTTGCAGAGGTGTGTTGCAGGATGTTATGTTTCCTTTAACAAGTAAGTTTTAGAGTACTTTAAGGCAGCCTCAGAAATGAAATTGGATAGTTCCTAAATTGTCAAAGGATGTCAGGGCTCTGGAAATGTTATTTTTAGTACAACTGTGCTGGCCTGTCTCTTGCCTGAGGTTATTTTTGGAGCATTCCCAACGTGGTTTGCATTTGCCAAGAATAAAGTTCTTATGCCCTAGACACCTGCATTCTCTATCCCCACTTATAATGTCACAAAACTTTATTTTTCTTCCACAAATGACGCTTGTTCCAGATACTGGGCACCTCTGAATTTCCCCTTTTGGGAGACATTTGACCTGTAGTCCTTTTAGGTGTTTTTGAGCCTCTTCTGCAGGTCCCCCTTCCTATTCCACCTTGGGAAAACTAGGATGTGTGTACATGCATAGCTCATGAGATGAGTAAGGAGGCTGAGGCAGCGGTGGTAAGGAGAGTTCTGAGACAGACTCCCAGACTCCCCCAAATATGGTGAATCTGAATAGCAGAGAAGTGGGGTGTATTGTTAGTGATGGGACTTTGCAGGGGATGCAACAAAAGCTTATGGAAAAGCTAGCATTCCTGAAGTTACCTCTGTGTGATAGAGTATGTTAGAATCATGGAAGTAGTTTTTAGGATGCACAAATGGGTTTTAGTGGGCATGCAGCTTGGATGCCACTGTGAATGTGGCTCTTGGAAGCAGTAGAACCATCACCAGCTAAGAAGTGTTTTGCATCTAAACTGCAGAGTCTAAAAAATGACATACTAACATTTTAATTTTTTTTACATTACTCCTAAAAATGAGCAGTAAGTAAACTAGTTACTTTAAATCACTGATCTTTATTATATGGATTATTAGAAGATGTACATTAAAAAAATAGTTACAACTAGGTATTAGATATTAGCTACTAGGTCAGTTAGGGACTGAAAGTGCAGGGCTATATGTTCTTCTTTGTGCGTGAAAACTGTTGACAACAGAAGAGCAGAAGTTCCTTGTGATTCTTTTCCCCATAGAATAATTTCCCAGAAATAGTGGTGAATTTGTTCTGAAAACTACTGAATATTCTAGAACCTGAGCAGGAGTGATGTGTATGTTATCTGGGGCTCTGTGCATCGCCGAACAGCCGGTCACACGAACGCTGTGGTTTATGCTTTGATGTAATCCGTTTCCTTCCTTCCCTTCTTCTGTACTACAAACAGCCCATCTGTTAAAGTGAGTAGATTGTAGACAGCATTTTAATTTTCAGTATGTTAAGTGTTTTTGATGTTTTCTGTAGAAATATGAGGCCCTCATAAATCTGCAATGTACTGATTCTCTGCAGTGAAGGGTATTTTTTTTTTTCCTACATGTGAGAGTTGAAAAAGTGTAGTTCGGTATAAATAATGATAAAGAGAATGAACAGTAGCGATTGGCTTATTTCTGATTTTCCCCTTTTTGGAAAAATATTGCAAAACCCATGACAAGAACTATCATAAACCATCTGCTATTGCTAGGTGATCTTGATCTTTTTCACTTTGATTTCTTTTTGATGAGCATGGCAGACAAATTGGATTTTTCTTGTTGGCTGAGTGTCTACATTATGGTCTCACCTTAGATAGCCGATACTTTCATTACAGAGTTACAATTAGATAGTAGAATGAAAATATCTCATTACTCTTTATAAGTTATAGTACTTGTTGCAAAATTATACTACCAAATTTGACCATGAGAATGTAAAATGTTAGTAACACAAGTGAATATTATTTATGTTTTACAAGGTTTAGGGTTTTTTGGATTTAACCACTAGACTGCTGGTTCACAAGCAAAGTTTATATTGAGTCTTTGGTGTAAAGTAGGGAGAGCCTTCAGTGGGAGTAACTGGCAACATATACAGGATACTTGAGGCTGAATAAGTGATGGCTTTGGCATGGTTCATCCAATTTGCAGTAGTGTGGTTACACATTGGCTTGGTCCCATTGAGGATCTTGGTTCTTTAGATTGCTGTGAATTCAGCTTCCACAAAAGCACTGAGTATGGAGGGTGGATGCATTTGTAGGCTTGAACACTGCTTCATACCCACAATCCCTTCTTTGGTACTACTGAAGATAAGATTTTGTAAAGCTCTAATGGAAATATAAATTCTAAATATTTGTGTTTCTTCTCATTTCTCACAAATCCCTTTGTTTTTCAATCAAAAAACAAAATATCCCTCAAACAAACAGTTGGTTATAGGCGCCTGGGCACGGTCAGTTTGTCATCCCCCAGGTGATAAATTAGGAGCAGTATGAATAGTTCTATTCCTTTTTTTTACACAGTAGTATAATGGAATTTCTGATACTAAGTCAATCTTTTTCATGGCTGTTTTCTTTAATAAGCCTTTAATAGTATATTTCTGAGGGTTTTATTATTTTCAGATAAGACTATATTCTTTTTGGTTTTGTTGACTTCCTCTAAAAACTGCCACATCAGAGAGGAAGGTTTTAAAATGTGGTTATTTCACACCGTCATCATAGATTTGTTACAACATTGTGCCACTGTTCTTAATTGTACTTTTCTGCTATATATTTTAAAGTTTCTCAGTACTGTTTTGTGAAGATAATAGTTAAATTTATTGCATTAACATTTCACCACATACAATATTGTTATTGTTAAGTCTTCCTTTAACACTGCCATGTTTATTCATTTTTACTGGTTGTTCTTTCCATCCTTAGTCTTGTCATTACAGTGATAGTCAGAACATCATTGATATAAATTAAGCCAGATTGTAAACTAGCTGGAGTAGTTACCATAGGATAATATGTCTCTTAAAACATTTTTTGTATTCTTTAATTACCAAAGAGAATTTAGATTATGATCCTTGGAAAGCACAAGAAAATGCACAGTGAAAATCTGATTTTTTATTTTGAATTTAATCAGAGGAATTCAGTGCTGACCATCAGTGGGTCTCCTTGGTATCCTGGATGAGTTGTATTGACTATGAGATTGCAGAGTCCTTTATGAAGGTCACAGTCCTGCAGTTAGTGTGGGACTAAAACCCACACCTGTTTATAATATTTTAAAGATGGTTCTCTTTCCAATGTGAGTAAAAGACTGAACTATCAAGCTTCCTAACATGGTGAGTTTTTCCTAGGCATCTTGCCATCTTGTAGAGCTCTTAGACTATTGGAATCTCAATCTACATGATAGATTAACAATTTTTTTTTTTAAATTTAAAGTGAATTCCTCATACAATAAGAATTTAAATGTATTAAACTTTCTTCCTTTTTCTTCTGTAATTTTTTTTTTTAACTAGAAATCTCTTTTACTTCTTTTATTTGGCTGTTGACAATTCTCTGCAAGATTGGTTTAGCAGACTAGTAGTCCATTATAATTATGGTGGGAAATTAAACCTCTAGGTATTACAGTACTGATTGGTATATGAAATATGAACACTTGGAATCTGCAAAATATTGAAGAATGTCTCGCAAATATTAATGAATTAAAAAGAAAATCCAGATCAGAATAATTTAGAAAATTTTGAATGTGTGAAGGCAGGTTGGATGATTATTATTATTATTATTATTATTATTATTGATCATAATTATAGGGAGTGCTACGTATGCCTTTAAAAGAATCACGGGGGGGGGGGTTGTATTTCTGCATGCATTGATATATGTGCATTGAAAATTACCCCAACTGTTAAAACCCTTTTGCATTGTTTATATATTGTCATCTATTTGGCTGTAGATGACAACCCAAAAGGATTGCAGCTTACTATTGTTCCCTTCCTGTTTGTCTCTGGAGCTGTTTTAGGACCATTGTAGGTCATTGTCATTGAATTTACACATTTGCAATACGGGATGTAATTACAGCGCTATATGCAGTTTATCATTATCTAGTGTAGAATTTTTTAAGTTCCAAGTTTGCAAGCTCTTTGATAGCAAGACTCCAGTAAGTCAGTCCAGAAAGCTCATCCTGTTTTCCTGCACAATAATACAAGGGAAACAAAGCCAAGTGAAGAGAATACATTTACAGAGGCTTTAAGAAAAAATGTCTAGGTATAACCATAAATTTTCTAAATTCTGTTTTGTGTTAAACCTGACTGTGATTTAGAAATATACAGTTACTACAATTAGCTATCTAAAACTGATACATTTGAGAAGTTGGCTTTGTAAAATGTAAAGAAGATGTAGTTAACTAAAAATTAAACAGGATAAACCAGATAAATCAGAAACCCATATAATGCAGATATGTATAGCGTGGTATATTTTACAGGAATATCGCTCCTTTAAGAACAGAGCATGGAAGCAATAAAAGAGATATATTACTATTTTAGAACTTAGCAGTATCAGAGGCTTAAGAATTAGAATCTTATTAAAATCATATTCCTAATTATATGACCCATAACAAACAGACTTCAAATTACTTTTTATTTAGCAATTTGGTTTTGGTATTTGCGGCAGAGATGTTTCCTGTTGCATTTTATTCTCTCAGTTAGTAAGGATTGGGGAATAAATGTATCAGTTTGTAGCATCTCATAAACTAATGGCTATTAAACTTTGATGTCGGGAATTCAAAAAGCTGAAAAATTGTATAAGTATTTTCTTTTTTTTTTCACCTCCCCTTTGGAAAATTTTCATTGCTGTATCTTGCTGTAAGATACATGGAAAAACTGTAAGAATTAAAATAATTAAAATATATTCTTTTGGTTTACATACTTTTATTCTTCTCAATATTCACATCTTATTCCAAAAATAATTTACATATATTCAGAATGGATGCTTGCACCAAATGTATGTGCTAAAAGTTAATTAAAACGTTAAGGCATGATCTTTTTCCTAATAAAGTTATATAACAAGAGCTTTTTATGATTTAAATTATTTGAAAATGTCCTTAAGAATATATAGGATTTATAGTCTAAAAATGTGGTTCCAATATCAAACTTAGACTCATTTATTACAACACAGGCTAAATTTCATATAAAACTTAAAGAAAATATTAGGTCACTCTGTTCTAAATCTTATGCAATTGTCTATGGAAGAATGTTTACTAAATTTTTTCCTCACTCTGTCAAAGGAGACATTGTGCATATTGTGCGTTCAGAATATTGTCTAGAATTGCCTCTGTGGTGGGTTGACCCTGGCTGGATGCCAGGTGCCCACCAAAGCCGCTCTGTCACTCCCCCTCCTCAGCTGGACAGGGGAGAGAAAATAGAATGAAAAGCTCGTGGGTCGAGATAAGGACAGGGAGAGCACTCAGCAATTACCGTCACGGGCAAAACAGACTCGACTTGGGGAAATTAGTTTAATTTATTGCCAATGAAAATCAGAGTAGGGTAATGAGAAATAAAAATGAAATCTTAAAACACCTTCCTCCCCCCCCCCCCACCCCCTTCTTCTGGGCTCAACTTCACTCCCAAGTTCTCTACCTCCTTCTCTCCTGCAAACAGTGCGGGGGGCAGGAATGGGGGTTTGGGTCAGTTCATCACACGTTGTTTCTGCCGCTCCTTCCTCCTCAGGGGGAGGACTCCTCACACTCTTCCCCTGCTCCACCCTGGGGTCCCTCCCACGGGAGACAGTCCTCCATGAACTGCTCCAACGTGAGTCCTTCCCACGGGCTAGAGTTCTTCACGAACTGCTCCAGCATGGGTCCCATCCACGGGGTGCAGTCCTTCAGGAGCAGACTGCTCCAGCGTGGGTCCCCCGCGGGGTCACAAGCCCTGCCAGCAAACCTGCTCCAGCCTGGGCTCCTCTCTCCACAGGGCCACAGGTCCTGCCAGGAGCCTGCTCCAGCGCAGGTGCATCCCCCTGCTCCAGCGTGGGGCCCTCCATGGGCTGCAGGTGGAGATCTGCTCCACCGTGGACCTCCATGGGCTGCAGGGGGACAGCCTGCCTCACCATGGTCTTCCCCACAGGCTGCAGGGGAATCTCTGCTCCGGCGCCTGGAGCACCTCCTCCTCCTTCTTCACTGACCTTGGTGTCTGCAGAGTTGTTCCTCTCACATCTTCTCACTCCTCTCCCTGGCTGCAGTTGCACAGCAGTTTTTCTCACCTTCCTAAATCTGCTATCCCAGAGGTGCTACCGCCATCGCTGATGGGCTCGGCCTTGGCCAGTGGTGGGTCCATCTTGGAGCCGGCTGGCATTGGTTCTATTGGACATGGGGGAAGCTTCTGGCAGCTTCTCCCAGAAGCCACCCCTGTAGCCCCCCCACTACCAAAACTTTGCCACACAAACCCAATACAGCCTCTTCTTCAGCTTCAAGGTGCTCAAATATTAGGGAGTCTTTCAGTTTACCTAAAAATTATCCAGCAGTTAAATTATATAATGGGTATTTCTTTCTTGGTTGGGAAGCTCATAATGGTTTATCAGTATCCTGTGCAAAACCGTTTAAGACATTATTTCAGATCCTAGTGATCTGGATGTTCAAAGATAGTCTGAACATGATGGTAGAGAATACCACATGTGAGGTCACCAGGGAAAGCCAGGATGAGTAGGGTTGTGGGATCTTTCTAAGGAAAATTCCTTGTAAAAAAAGTAGAGGTGAACTGGTTGGCCAACATCTGAAGTTAAAGAATGTCACCAAGTAAGTGTGTGTGAAATGGTACCTAATAATGTTTCTGAAATGGTACCTAATAACACTTCATGAGTCTTTCTCTGTTGATGCAAGCAGGTAAAATGTTTGGGTTTTTTTATTTTCCCCCAAGTCTTGAGACAGTGTGTATGCACTGAAGCCCTTGGATCGTGGCAAAACAGAACTAGATGCCTCCGAATATTTGCAGTTTCTGTGATGTGCTGCTTTTGTGATAGTTCTGGGAAGCATGATTAGGAAAGCCTTGTAAATTTATAAATATCAATCTTACAAAGTGAAAAATGCTCACTTTGGTACGGTTGTGTTTCACTCACTGTCACTACTGATTTGAAGTTTTAGATAGAGGATAACAAAAGAGATTTTTTTTTTCCTCCTCTAATCACTGTTTCTGACAAATTCAGAACTGATGGAATATGCCATTAAGAAAGAAAGAAAAGTGAAAAGAACAAGCAGAACCACTGCTTTGTGCCATCAAGGATTTTTTTTTTTAGTTGGGTGACATTTTGGGGATAGGCTGCAATTGTTGAATATTGTGCTTTTGAGTTGAAGGAGGAAGAGATGTTCTCTCATTCTCTCTTGTTCTCCATAGGCTGATGATAATATTCGGTACATGTTCTTTTGTTTCCCTTTGATATCTCGTTATTTGAGCAGATGTACTGCTACATCCATATTAAGAAAACCTTGTGTTTGATCAACTAAGCCGTTGCTTCTTATTTTACCTCTTTAACCTACTTTTTCTCTGGACATTTCTAACTGCCCTCACAAGTCCCTGTCGCCAGGCCACACTTTGCCATTTTCTGCTTTCTTCCTTTTGGAAATATTTTCATTCTGGTGATCCACGTAAACAGCTTTTTTACTATTTCCTATTACAAAACTAAGACAAATTAGCCAATAGATATTTACCTATGTCTTTCTATGTCTATGGGACTTTTTTGGTTATTCAAGGCTGTATGGGTTTCTCTGCAAAGAGTTACAAAATAAATCTTACCCAGTTAACCATCCCAACCCTTCAGCCAAACGCAGTAAAGTGCCCATGTTGTAGAGATGGAAATACTAGAAAATGTATAATATTAGACTATGAAATAGATGAATTTCTGCCATAAGGTAGTTTTACCATTTATTGTTACAAACTATGCAGACAGTTAATAAACCTAAGAAAGAATAGAAGGAAAAGTACTGCTCTCCTTCAGCATGTTAGTTGTCTGAGATAATGGGACTTACCTAATGTAATGCATATGCCTGCACTATTGTATTGGTGCTTTACATAACAAGAGAAAAGAGAGAAAAAATAGTCGTAGAGAAGAGTATAAACCCATTCTTTCTCTTCGCTTAAGACTTTATCCAGAACCAATTAAAATCCAGCTAAATCACTGAAGTGAACAACATGCACATTTAAAAATAGGAAAGGTGATTGGAAATCGGTGAGATCAGCAAAGCTACTTGAAACTACATTTGCGTTCTTTCACCAGACTGATAAAATTTCAAGTTGCTTGTGTCCCCACAAACAGCTAGTTCGATCTGCAGATAATATCAAAGTCAAGCTCATGATTAGGCAGGAGATTCATGGTGCTCTGCCTTGCTTAAATCACTGAACCAACATTTTCTTTCAAGCAGGAAGCAGGCCCAAACCAAAATTGCTGCTTTCGGTAATCATTTATCGTGATAAAGAGAAATATGTAACTGAGTGCTTGAATTACCAGTACTATACATACAAGGAAGCAAGGGTGACAGAGAGAGTCTGTTAAACTCCTTTAATCTTTACTCCAGCAAATCCATGCACTTTGCAAGTGCATTTTTGTTCGTCTTTGTGCTCCCTGCTATTTTGCTTCTCTGCTTGCAATTATTTGTACTATATATAATAACATAATTGTTTAATTTTATGATAATGTTTATGTATTCACAATTGTACTCAAGTTTCTGTGGGAACTGATATACTTGTAGCAATAGGAGGTCATAGAAATATTTCTGAAAAAACGGGGCAAAACTATTGTTATGTTTACTTATAACATTTAACAGGGTTTTTGTTGCTCCTCTTCTGCCCTTGAACTTGGTAGTTGCAGTGGAATGGCAGAAAGATATAATTTAATCTAAAAGAGCATGCTATGTTGAAAGTAACTTCAAAGCTATGATTAAACGTACTTACAATAATTAGTTTCAAAGCATTCTAATTCCTAGCAGTGTTTGAAGAATTCAATGTCTAATGAAGTAAAATAAATTACACACCACTTTGTTCATTGAATAACCAATTTTCTTCTCCTAACCACCATTTATCAACAGAGCCTTTCACTAGAAAACTTCTCAGCTCTCCTTTAAATATACTCAGACCCAAGCACACTCCTCATTCCCCTTCCCACACACACACAATGAGCTCGATTATAACACCTTCGTTGGATTATAATGTACAAAAACTAATAGTTCACTTTGGATTAAGAGTTGAATCAAGAGAAAGGAAATGTTCAGTGCAAGCTCTGTAATGCTTTGCTTTAAAGAACTCCTGTTAGTATTGATGAAAGAGGAAAAATTGCATTTCCAAAATTCTACTTTCTGATATTCTTAAGTAATACTAAATTGAGAAGCTCCACGTGCTATATAATGTAATATATGTAATTTTTTGTGGAGGAAACATGAAACTTTGTATTTGTCATCCTTGATTCACACCAAGACAATAGGTTAGTGTTTTGGATGACTGAAGCAAAAAATACAGTATTTGTATATCCACAAGTAATCTCACTGACAGTAGTGAAAATCTTTGTCTCACATTTTGACCAGAGGATGTGAAGTATCATGTGATTTCCCTCCCAGCGACACATTTCAGCAGCAACAAGAAAATTTAGGCGAGAAATTGAGAGGAACAGAGAAATTTCCATGTGAGAGAGAGTGCACCAGGAAAAGGGACTAGCTAGTGGTCACGTAGCCTGGCTTTCTTGCTTTTGATATATTGCAAGTACAATGAGGAAGTAAATTTACTTGAAATTTCTTATGGACTCTAAATGATTTGCAGTACAAGTGATGCGGCAGCTCTTCTGCCTATTATCCCTTTGGAAATACAAAAGAATGAGCTGAAATTGGACTCTTTGTAGAACTGGGAGAATCCGGCACATAGGAAATCCTTGATGCCATTGGGACATCAAAAAGTACACCAGAAGAGAAAAAAAAAAGTGGGCAAGAGGTCTGGTTGTTCCTAGCAAGTCTGAAGTTATCCATGTCCTTTAATGGGGTTTAAGTTCTTACTGTCTTTTGAGATCATGCTGTATTATTTTTCCTAAAGTAGGAATATAGTACAATTAGACTTTCTAACTGCCCATACAGTAATTTAACCAGAAAACCATCGTGCTCGTTACTCTTCCTCTCTTAGAATAAAAATAATTTATTAGTTTATTCTGCTGGAGTTTGCAGCATCTCTTGATGATCTGTACAGCTTGAACACCTAGGATCAAAAAAGGAACATCACCACTTTCTTCCTTCTCCGGTTTGACTTTTTTTCTTACTAGGAAAATCGGACCTGACCCTTACTCTTTCATTTATTTATTCATTCTTTCTTTTTTTTCTATTCGTATCTCTATATTTATGTCACAGTTCATATTGGGCCTGTCTAAATTTAGAGTTTACATACTGTCTGTACACACAGTCATGAGCAATATGTCTAACCATTCCTAGGCCTATTAACTTGAATAACAGAATTTTGTAAGGGTGATATAGTTTGAGTAAGTGTTTACTATATTAGGCAGTCTATTGAGATGCTATAGTAATATTCAAAATGACAAAAACACCGGAAGATTAATTTAATAGTAATTTTGAGAAACAATATGACTTATTTATTGCTAAAGACCATATCATATCAAAATGAGCTTGCATGCACTTTAAAAACATTAATCTTAAGCCCCTGGGAAACTGGAGACAATTTTTAAACAAGTTTCCTCGTTAATTTTCCATTTATAATGAGTATTGTGCAGGAACGTTTTAAACCCCTTGGGAATAGTTTGTCATAAATTAGTCTCTTTGTGACGTAATATTTCATTTAGGTAAAGTAATGAATAAGCAGACATTTTAGAGAGAGAGAGAGAGAGATCTCATAATCTAAATGCGCATATCTTAATAATTACATTTTTATTACCAGATATAAGCAGGAAAGATAAAGAGAGGTAACAGAGCAATTATGACACAAACCAATGAAACTTCAGAAATTAAAAATTGAAGGAAATGCTCTGTCTGTAGTCTAGATTGCTTACTATCTTTCTGTGTTGATTATTCAATACAGATTATTTATTAAATAAATCCCAGCAATAAAATATATAGTTTACTTGCTCTTCACTGAGGACATGAAGGATTGGAGCTCTATTTTCTTATAAAATTGTAATGGATGGTCTTAACAGACCTAGTTATTGATTTGGTATTATTATTATTGTCATGCTGTATGGATATAAAATGTGGCATTGAATGTATAAGAAGAAAAGTACTCTGTTAAAGTTGTTCTTATTTTACTTTGAAAGCTTTGGTTTCTCTTCATTACTATGCAGAAATTTTAGGACTATACTTGGCTATTCCATGACCATACTGAGCAGGTTTTACTTTTGTTTTGATTTTTTACTTCCTATATAGAAAATACATCTGTTCCGCTTGTACTGAATTACCAGACCTATATGCATATATATATATCTATATCTATATCTATATCTATATCTATATATCTATATCAGCCTTTGCACATGGAAGCTGCTGCCTCTGTATTCCCAGCTCTGAAAGAAGCCTGTAGGACTAGACTCCTGCATTTGCCTTTTTTTTTTTCTGTAATTCAATATGCCCAATGAATTGCATAGCTTCTTTGGAAAACATTTTCTAATAAGATTCCTACGACTTCGTGAAAACATAGAACAGCATAGGCAACAGGAGGTGCCTAGGAAAAAAATATATCCATAGAACAAGTGTGGAGTGATGGTTTCCTAGAATGCTTTCCCAGCCTGTGCTAAATCACAGCTTGTAAAGTAAGAAGAGACTGAAAATGAAAATGCATTTGTTAAAAAGTTAGGGGACAAGTTTTATTTCCAGTACTTCCTTGTGCAGATATTAAAAATGTGCGTATGATGTGCACGGTTCAGAGCTGTTGTGGTTAACTGGCTACTGTTAGTCTTTGTTATATATTTTTTGTAAGTAAATCCAAATTTGTATCAGGTTGCATAAAACAATGTTTTCATTGCTTTATTTCTAAGGTGGTTCCATACATGTGTTTTTCAAAATGGAGACATATATTCATGCTGACTTAATGTCATAGTTGGAAAGTTTAAGCAGATTCAGGTTTGTTTTTCCTGAAGTTTAAAGTTTACTGTTGTCTCAGCTTTTTCTTCAGTAGAAAATATACCTTTATTGAAAGGCATAGGTCATAAAAATACAGAGCTGTGCAATATGAAAAGTGTTTTCGAATATCTTTACTCCTTCTGTTGCTTTTAACATATTCACATGATTTTTTCTTTTGCAAAAGTCAATGGATTCTTTTGTTTCATTGGGTTATCAAGCAGCATCACAAACAAGTTATAAAGAACTTAAAAAGTTAAAAGGAAACTGAAAGGAGAAAAAGCCTGATATTTTTCAACGTGTCTGATCCTGCTTTATGTACAGAGATGTGTGTTCAAGGTTATAAGGAGTTTACAATACTGAATTCTCTGTTTTCTTACTGTATTTCTACTTTTTGGTATGAAAGCTGATGTGAGCTATGCCACTTAATGCTCCACTGGAAGGTGCTAAATTGATCATCTGTAGTAATTAGGATTGTCTGAGAGCATGCCCAGGAAAAGAAAGAACGCATTCTGAGGTGCAGAAGCTAAGCCGTTTGCGCTCGCCGGTGAAGCTGAAAGATATCCACGTAGTCTTTCCTGAAACAGACTTCTTGCTGTGCCAGCTTTTATTGTGTCTGCAGGAGAAAATGCAGGACTTCCCATCAGCTTGATGATCAATGCCAAACATTCTGTATTTTCTAGATTTATTTTGAAAACTACATTTAAAAAAAAAAAAAAGTGTTTTCATCACCTGCATCACCTCGACTTCTTGTCTCCCAAAAAATTGGGGAGCATATGAATTCCACCAGTTACTGCAGTCTGGGAGCTCTGGGCTTCCTGATATCTTGTCAGATAATTTTCCTCAAAGGTCAGGACAGAAAGCAGGTGAGATGGGACCCAATCGATGTATCAGTGATGTTAACACAATCTCACAGGCTATTTAAATCTATATAAATTAGCATTTTCCACAGAAAACTGTACTCAAGTCATAGACAAAGTATATTTTTTCTTGGTAGTATTGATGGTCCCATATTGCATGAAATGAACCCTTAAAATTTTTCTACTCAAGATCTATAATATATATTTCCATATAAATGCTTTTATTTAGTAAGTATACAGAGTTTTGGGCTCCTATCTCTACTATTTCCTCCAATATCATCTTTCTGGTTTCGGTTTGTTGTTTTTTTTCCCAAAGGGATAGTATTTGGGGCCATATTGATTTACGTAGCATTGACAGAAGGTTGAAAAAATTATGGGTACCTCTACAATAGCCCTTTTAACCTGAACTTCCCTGGCCATCAGTCACCTTGAGAGCTTCAACATGTATTTTAAATCTGGCTGCTCCTTCAGCTCAGTTGCTTCCTTCTACAGCTATTTCACTCCCTCTAGATCCACTTACAGGCTCCAACTATTCCCTTTGGATGTCGGAGATGCTGGTGGTGAGGCTCAGAGCACTGTCGTTGCTTTAGGGCTGCTTTCATGGGCCTGGGGTACATTATAGCAAGACGAGAGACAAGAATTTCGGTTTTGATGTGCAGCTGGGAAATACCAACGAGAGGGAAGAGGTTTGTTGGAAGACCTGGTCCAGTTTTATTTACAAAACAGTGGCCAATAGCTAATGAGCCAAAGAAAGACAAATAGATAACTCTTTGTTTAGTGTTTTATTCATAAAGGTCTCTTCTTGTACAGAAAAAAATCCCAGACCGTCCTTGACTCCTTCAGCAATGTTACAAAAGAAATCATTGTTTTAGCATACATAGAAGTAAAAGACAGGTAAAGTAGTAAAAGACAAGTACTGGCTAGATGAATGGGGCTAGTTTTTATAGGATTTTTTTTTTCCTTTTCTATTTCAAAGGCAAGTCCTGCTTGTCACTCTGCTGTTGAATTTTGCAGAAAGGAGATCAGCTTTTGCAGATCACAGATTAAAATCTGACAACACTGGAGTTGTTCAAGGCAAACTTATGAAAATTAATAACCTGTGAAGGTTACAGGCCCTCTTGTTACTGAAAATCAGATAGTTAACCTGTATTCCTGAATTTGTACTGTAGATCACAGAAACATAAATAAAATTACTTTCAGAGGTCATCTTATCCTAAAGGAATAACAACTAAAATAATGCATATGTATATGCATGAAAAAGATATTCTACAAAGTATGAGCATATAGTATCTCAAAACTGACTGTCTTGTCTATACGCTAGTTTTGCCCTCAGGTCAATTCAGCTTAACCTTGGATATGTGTATAATCACTAAGACTCAAAGTATGACTTTGACACTTTTGACTAATGCAGGGTCTAGTGATAACAGTGAATGTCTTTGTCTGTAGCTGGAATATTATGTTATGGCTCCTGTAACTCTTTGAACAGGTAAGGTGAAAGATGTGGAAAATCTGAAAAACAATGGGCCATAAATGATAGAGGGACATTAATAATTAAATGCATTACAAGTTAAAAAAAAAATCCAGTACAGCAATTCTTAATGATATCTTCCATGGACCATTTAAGTCGATGAATTTCAAGTTCAACCATTTGTGCTAAACAAGGTTAAAATGGCTAAAAGACTGACTATATTTTAATGTGCTATAAAGGAATTAAAAGCCTCCAGCAGTCCATAAAAAATATCATCCTTCAGTTCTGAATGCAATGCCCATTACCACGGAAAGATTTAGTCAATCACAGGGCAATAACTAACTCTGTAGGGCTGCTGTAATTGCTAATGTAATTGTGTAACTGAGGTTTACCCAGTTTAAATTCTACTGTTGCCTATTCCTTTAGTAAGAAATAAAGTTTCTTCATTCTTTAAAGAGGTACTATATTTTATACTATTATATTTACTTCATTCATTTAATCTACAGCTAAATTGTCTAATTACTGGTGACATGTGGTATCCAGTATTTAGCTGATTGAAAGGAAAATGCCACATTCATTTACTTTGCTTATCTACACATTTGCAAATAATTGACAATAAGAAGTGATTACTTTTATATGTTTCATTCTAGTACTGCAGTTAACCCCTTGACTGTCAGGATTTTGCTGATACATGATGCACGGTATTTTTACTATGTTGCACTGTTTCAACACTCCCAGCTCACTAATGTATTTATCTGTCCTCCCAATAGTAATTTAATCAGGTGAAACCCATCAACAGCAATATAGCCAAAGTATTTGATTACCTCTATGTTGAAAGAGAATTTTTGAAATAAATGTTTTCAGAATTGGATTTTATGTCTTGGATTCAGATGAGTTACCATTTTCTGAGTGGGGCAGATTGTGTTATCAAAGAGAGATCTACCATTTGGTGTCACAGCCGTTACATCCTTCACTGGTAAAAGAGATGACTGCAGTGCCGTATGTAGAGGTTGCACGAATGTCTTCGCATCCTTCAGGTCAGGAGTACCTGCTAACTGCCTGCAGCTGAAAAACTACGCGTGGGGCAGTGGGCTCATGTTGGCGGAAGACCAGAGAGGATAAAAAGTATTGCAATAGCAGAGTGAGCATAAAAGTGGAACGAGGCGATCCACCGTCCTTCCTCCCCTCTGGTCCCATCTTTTTCTCTCTTTTCCTTTGGGCAGGACACCATGCTTCCCTTTAGAAAGAGGAATGCTTTTCAATTCCAGTTCTTTCTAATTGTCTCTTTTTATCATCAGAAACTGGGATATTAGACAAGCAGAAAAGAAAGGACTTTGCTTGCAAGTTCGTTAGGAGCAACAGCAAGTGGGGAGGAGGCAGTCTGAAAAAGTGAGAAAAGTTGCTTTTGTGTTTTGTTTTTAATTATTTTTTTTTAAATTTCACTGTGGCTGCTTGGCATCTCATTCTAGGCAGCAGCAGAGGCACTGCAGCTGTCAGGCTTTGGAGGCAGCTATGGCATTGATATTCTTGCTTTCATGTTTCAGCAGTTATCTTTGCAGCTATAAATGACAGAACCTCTTTTTAATATCATTTAAAATAAAAGCTAGAATTCTGCAGACATTGATGGGAATCATGTGGGAAGTATTGCTACTTACCATGAAAATATGGCTTTGTTAAGCTTAGGATAAGAAATGCGTGAGAAATTTTGAACAGAAAAAATGAAGTTTATTTCCTTTTTTATTATTAATGAATGTGATTTGATAAACATGGTCAGTTTTGGAATGGCAGGTCCTCTGCTCCTGATATAGTAGGCTATGCACAGAATGAAGCTTCATGTCAAGAGTGAAGGAGAAAATCATGTAAGCTGAAGAGGAAAATGTCATAGCTGGGTGTTAGAACCTGTGGATGATCATGTAGGGTGTACAGCACGTGCATTTTCTTACAGCATGATGAGGATTGGAGCTGTGCCTTAAAACAGTTGAGAAAGGGTAAGTAGCAATGCTTGCTGTACCAAAAGCAGGAAGGCAGGAGTAAGAATTTTGCTAAATGATACTAAATTGGGAGTTAATGACCATAAGGACATCTTAAAGGTGAGAAGAACAAAGAAGAAAAAGACAAACTACACATTTCAGAATCATGGATAAACAGAAGGACTTCGTGAAAGTAGTTACCATTTATTAGTCAAGTACAAAATAATGAATGAAATGAATGTTTATTACATACAGAATCATGCTTGTGTCTATTGAGTAAGAAATATGGAAGAATAAATTACAAATAAATGGAATCTAAACCAGATTTTTTCATAATGTGAAAATAAAGCTACAGTTGAGTGCATCCTCCTAAATCTAAGAGCAGAAGGAGAGTGGGAACAGAAGAACATGATTAATCTTTAACAGTAAACTTTTTTCTTGTCACTCTGAATGTCTTGAATCAAAGGCAACCATGCGTCAGATGTTGAGTTTGAACTAAATAAATGATAAAAATGCATGATTTGATGAAGTCAGTGAAAACTACTGATTACTGATATCTGGTCACACAAAAAGTCTCTCTTCACTCGTCTTTAACATTGAATGGCTAACCCCTCCCCTGATTCTCTTCACTAACTTTTGAAAATTACAATTTAAAAAAATTACTTGGTTTTAAAAGAGAAAGGGAGGGGATATTTTGGAATTACCTGGCTTTAAAAGTAGGGTAGATCCCATGGACTAGTATACTGTATTGCTATAATTATATTTAGGATTTTGCCATTGAGGAACAAACTTAGAGCAGCCATAACTTCATTCCTGCCTGAAAACTGTAACATCAATTGACAGTCACCTATTAGCATAGGTTAAATTATTATTGCCATCAGAGGCTGAAGTACAGGAAAGAGCCACTGCAGAGGTGTGGATTCATCCAGGCAGTGTCAAAGAAATGCTAGGGCTTCAATCCTTTAGGAATTGATCAGCTTTGCATATGAATGTCTTTGCATCTCCTTGACCTACACCAGATGGGTGGATTTTGCAGTGTGTTCCCTTCCTAAAAAAAAAAAAAAATCATGTGAGAGAATCAGCAAGCAAGAGGTGAAGCCATGATCGTATCTGTAACCCCTACACGCGGTGAGATTTGTGTTTCTGGGGAGTCACGCTGTCCTCGGTGCAATTGCACCAGGCAATGCTGTCAGACCAAATGCCATGAAACACCCGATGACACCAAATGACCAAATGCCAGATGACACCGCCGAGCAAACACACTCGGAGGAACACTGTAGGAAAATACAGAAATCTGCTGGCCTTTCTGATCTCATTCAAGGACTGAATTGGGGTGTTATAATTCCCCCACCTGCAGTACTGCATCCAGCTCTGGAGTCCTCAGTAGAGGAAAGACATGGACCTGTTGGAGCGGGTCCAGAGGAAGCTACAAAAATGATCAGAGGGATGGAACACCTCTGCTATGAGGACAGGCTGAGAGAGTTGGGGTTGTTCAGCCTGGAGAAGAGAAGGCTCCGGGGGGACCTTGTCGCAGCCTTTCAGTACTTAAAGGGGGCTTAGCGATAGGACAAGGGGTAATGGTTTTAAACTAAAAGAGGGTAGATTCAGACTAGATATAAGGAAGAAATGTTTTACGATGAGGGTGGTGAAACACTGGCACAGGTTGCCCAGAGAGGTGGGAGATGTCCCACCCCTGGAAACCTTCAAGGCCAGGTTGGATGGGGCTCTGAGCAACCTGATCTAGTTGAAGATGTCCCTGCTCATTGCAGGGGCATTGGACTAGATGACCTTTAAAGGTCCCTTCCAACCCAAACCATTCTATGATTCTGTGATTCTATGAATGCCAACAGGAGGTAGAGCTCTCTGAGGCAGAAATGTGCATTTCTAAAATAGTACCTGAAACCTGAAGATTTTAGCTTGGCTTCTTTGTATCCTGCAAGACATGTCGAATGTTTAGCTTGTAACTGTATCTCATACCACCACATGTTAAGGCTTATAAACAAAAGCCGCGTTATATTTTTATGCAATAAAAGTTTCTTTGGGGGGAAAAAGAAACTTATTACTGTCTCTCATAATGACCTCTGTCTTCCTGTGAGCCAGGAGATATGTGAAGAAAAAAGAACAAAAGCACCCACCAACAAAACCCTTCCTGCAGAGTCTGTGTAACAAAAATGAAACATAATTATATGTGTGAATTGAAATAAATTGAACTTCGTACTGCATGTAAAGGGCTGAAGCCCATCTATGGTGCTAGAGTAAATTAATTCTAGCTTTGTCTCTTTTCTTCTTTCTGTGTTACTGGGTACTTCAGAGAGTCAGTGCTGAAAGCTCTGTCGGCCCAATAAAATATTTTTGTGTATTTCAAAGCCAACACAAAATTATACTGCCTGTTTCATGTCTCCAAATTCATGGAGATACACTTTGAAATACTGTTTTGCCCAAGAGGTTAACTGCAAGAATCTACATTCTTGCTGAAGTTGCCAGAAATTTGTTTTGTAAGAAGAAAATGTGCTGCAGCACATGCTCTTAGTTTTCTGTCTGTCTTAGTGTGGAGAGAGAGTGAAGTCAGGATAAATCCTCTGGCTTGCTTATAAAGTGCATTGTGGAAAAAAACCTTAAAATCGTGGATACCCCATGAAGTAAAAAACAAGTTTAATGTACTACAGTAAAGGGCTTGACTGTGTTACGTATCTCTTCTGTTTTCTTAAATTACTTTTGTAGGATATTCATTATTACCTTAATAGCTTATTGTATGTAAGAAAATTGGCTTAATGAGTAACAGGTAGGGATCTGCCCTTTGTTTTTGGTGTAGCCTGGAGCACATGCCACGATACAAACAGTAATTAAAACATCTCTGCTACAATTTTCTGCATTCAGGATCATTTATTCACATTTATCCTCTTAGTAATAGAGTTGTAACAGTCTACTCTATTGCTGCTTTTGTGATAGATGACATAATTTCACTAAACAACAGCGGGAATGGAGTAAAAAAAATATTTAAGTGTCTGTACAAATTTATCAGGGGTCATCTTAAAGTTGCGTGCAAGTTCCTTAACTAAATAAAACCACAACAAGGAATGTGAGAAAGAGCTGTAGCTATAGCACTTATGCACTGGAGCACATTTCTTTCTACTTGTGAGATAATAGACCATAGGTAAATAATATCTGTATTGTAATGGGTTTCAATTAATAAAAGAAGCCACCATGTCCCTTATGTGCTAGGTAAATCTCCTCTTCCAAATTTTATAATTTAAGGTCTTTCTGCCGAACCCCATGACTATGGCACGTGAAAAGGAAAGGGAGCATCACGGATTGAGTAGGAGGAGTGCGTGCCAAGGCAGGGTCCTCTCCTGTAATCAGTAATTACGGGGATTCTGATTTCATATTGGTATCAGCTTTTAATTTGCTTTCACCGTGTGCCTGCTGGCAGCATAGACTGGCGAAGCCCACTGTGCCGGGCCCGGCAGCCGCGGTGTCTCCTGCAGCCCTTGGGGTGCTGTCAGCCGACTGTAATGTTGGGAATGGGATGGGTTACAACGTCCAACATGCAGTGTGTCCTAATGTCTTCTTCTAGGTGGTTATTTCCAGCTCTCTATAGAATAAGCAGCTGTTACGTCCCTGCAACACTGAGAGATGATGGTCGGTGACTGTTGTGTAGGACTTGAAGCAGCGATGATTAAACTTACTGCTTGCCATGTTTTTTGATGTCTCTCGTGACTTTGCTAAAGTCATGTCTGATCCTCAGTTTACTGCCTGTGAAAATAAATAACGGTATTTTGCTTATTAGTTGGAGGGTTTCTTTTCCTTACCGACAATAATCTGTTGCTTTCTCCACACTATGGAAATTTTTCCATTTCGCTTCAAAATTATAAGAATGGTATCATATGTGGTGGCATCGTCATGGCTGACTAAAGAGACTTAAAATCTTTTTGAGAGATGGGGAGAAATGAGCCATTTTCTCCATCATACGTTAAAGAAAACCCATTAATGTCAAAATCTGAAGCTGTGGTATTAGTGTGGTGCCTGCGGTGTGATGGCTCTGGCTTCAGCACTTGGGAAGATGCCTCCGGGAAAGAGAAATGATGTTCCTCACGGACAGTCTTAGTATAAAGGGATGTGGATGGTAGACTGGTTCCCTTCAGCTGATGCCCTCTGTACTGTGATACTTTTTTTTAGACAGACTTCTCTCCTAGGTCACGATTTTTGTTGTTGTCTTAAATGGCACGATGCTTGCTGAATCAGCTCGTGGAATGATAGATTGGAGTGTAACATTTCTGCTCTTTAGCACAGCGCTGTACATGGAAAAAACCACGTTTGTTAGGATGGGAATTAGAATTCAGAAGTGTAACCCCCCTCCAAAAAAAAGTATGTATGTATATAGGATGTGTGAATGGGAAAGTAAAAGCAGGATGAAAAATATCTCTATTTTATGGTTTAGCATTTAATTTAATGTCTATATTTAGCATACTTATTCTGGTAACTATTAAAGTTTCCATATGTTTATCGGCAAATTAGGTTTTTTTTTAGTCTGTCTTTTAACTAGAGGTTGGCGGGGGGGAATCACATCCAAATGTCCCCCAAGTGTTGAATTATTTGTGAATATAAGAAAGTAAAACCAGCCACTGTTAACTCCATATTTCACATGCATATTTCCTCTCTTTTCATAAAAAAAGATAATTCTAGATTCTCTTTATTGTCTTCACTTCCCCCCTCCCGCCCCCAAGACAGAAAAAACCAAACTGTCAAGTTTTGCTTTTTCCATCTGCTTTTCAGTATCTCTCAGCCAGCTTTTTTACACCTCCAGGTATATTTATTTCACGTACCTTCACCACCCTTGATCTTTTATAAAGCAAGGTGGTCATTAGTGATAATTGGAGGATGAACATAGCTGTGCGGTGGAAATGAGCTGTTAGTTGTTGCTGCAGCCGAGAATACTAGGGAAACCGAGGCAAAGGTTTCATGTGAATTTATTTAAGTAAAGCATAATACAGGAATTGGGACACATGTCCACAAAGTTATTTAAAAACTCAAGCAGGTCGGAGTAGCTAAGTAAATAAGAATTAGATATACTGAAATTACTTGGGTCTGGTCTCTTGTTCAGGACACCAGGTTTTTGATAGAAGACACGAAGACTAACTGGCATCAATATAATTTCATTTACCATTCGTATTTGCAATTATAATTTGATCACACGTTTATGGTGTCATCATTCTCCATCACACTGTGCATGTTTGTGTCTCTTGTCTTTCGGATTGTAAGCACTTTAGATAAAACTATGTTACTATCCTTTTCAACACGGGCATTTAATGTACAATGAATATGAATCCACTGGGAGACAATTCTGTATTTTAGGAGATACGAATTGTCCATCCCAGATTTTCACGCTCTGTACCAGAGTTGCTTATTCCTAAGATTTTTATTGCTAGATAGGTACTGCTAGCCACCAAGGCATAAGTGTAACCATGCGTTGTGATACCATAGTAAATATGTTTATCATCTGAGAGATCCCTATGCCCCGTTTGCAATCAGTAGGAGCAAGAGCTGGAATGTGATTAGTGCACAGTGGGAGGAATGTCAAATTGTTAACAGCATCTTGCACCCAGGAGCAGCAGAACAGGTGATTCACGGCTAAACTAAACCAGGAGAGAAAGAAGAAAATGCCAATATAAGTTGAATTTTCAGACAGGATGTCGAAGCTCTAGATCATGAAATGAAGGATTGCTTTGAAAACCTGACAGCATTTAAATCCTCCCTCCACATTATATTTTCCTGCATTATTTCAGTCCGCAATTAAAAATTCATCTTGTGGAGTCTTTTGTTTGTTTATTTGTTTTGGAAATTCAAGATTTTCATTTCCAACATTAATTCTTCCAAAGGAGGATCTTCAGTTCGGTGACTCACAGTGCTTTTGTTCTTGGTGTAAGCATCAGTATTCAGCTTAAAAAACATTGTATTTCTATTTCTTTTCTGAAGTGTAATTATTTTCTTTCTCTTACCTTTTTTTGTTTCTCATTCTCTCCATGTTCTTGATAAACTGACCAAGAGGTTTGGCCCCTCCATCCACACGGCACAAGCGCCTGCCTGCTGGGTGAAAAGGGATTGCTAGAGAAAGTGGGAGTAGATTGCTAGAGAAAGCGCGACAAGGCAGGGAGAAGGAAAGGAGGGTGGATAGATAAAAGAAATGTAGATGGTGCAATTAAATAAAGTAAGTTAGAAAAAGGGAAGTGAGGAAGGAGCATAAAAGGAGGGGGAATAAGTGAGAAGAATGTCATGCACATTGTTTGTAAATCTTAAGCTCTGACAGCTTTTTGTTTCAAGTATGGGGGAAAAAAATCAATACAAAGAATACTGCTCAGAACTAAGCTTATTAGCAAGCAGAGAAGAAAGATACTGTTAGGTCCTGCTTTTCCACAATAAAAGTGCATAAAACTATGACAAATATTTTGGAGGGCTAAGTATAACATAATCTCCCTAGGTAACAGAAAGCAGCACTGAGAACTGCACAAATGAAAACAACACTGAAAACAGTAGTACCCCAGGTACCAAAGAAGCTTCAAGACAGTACCAGCACCATATTACTAAGAAGAAATATTTACATTTAACTTCTGAAAGAAATGCATTTTTGTGTATTTTGGGAGAGTCCATGCAGCAGAAGTTAAGAGTCTGTATTATCGTGTGCGCAAGTTTAATGGACGTCATTAAGATATTGTATATCTTGTGTATAATTGTCAGATAGGTCACCATATATTATGTCTACAATTAGGTTACTCTATTTTTGTATGTCTTATAACGTGTTATTTAGTATACCATTGAATATCACATTAAGTTCAAGATCACTTTACTCTTCATTATTTCAACAGTTAAGGATTTATGAACAGTTTGAAATGATTTTTCCAAATTGAGGCTACTTTTACTATAATTGGCACTGAATAATAGTAAACGCATCATAGCCTTTGCACAATGTGTTTCTGTAACAAAAAAATGTTACTTTGCTGTCATCGGTGTAGACTGCAGTGCAGCACAAGTAAAATTTCCCAAGATTTTAATTCATTCTAACGTAGTGAAGTATCTTTCATTCTCATCCTCCTTCAGAAGCACATAAATACAATTCCTAGCAAAAGACAGACATAGATTTACAGTTGGTGAATGAAGGAAGGATCATTTTGATCATCTGTTTTGACCTCTGCATAACACAGAGCAAAGAATTTCCCTCATTAAATTCCTATTTGTATTGGGTTTGCATGGCAAGGCTTTGGTAGCGGGGGGCTACAGGGGTGGCTTCTGGGAGAAGCTGCTAGAAGCTTCCCCCATGTCCGATAGAGCCAATGCCAGCCGGCTCCAAGATGGACCCACCACTGGCCAAGGCCAAGGCCAAGCCCATCAGTGATAGTGGTAGCACCTCTGGGATAACTTATTTAAGAAAGGAAAAAAAAACAACTGTGCAATTGCAACTTCAACTGGAGAGAGGAGTGAGAATATGTGAGAGAAACAACTGCAGACACCAAGGTCAGTGAAGAAGGAGGGGAGGAGGTGCTCCAGGCGCCGGAGCAGAGATTCCCCTGCAGCCTGTGGTGAAGACCATGGTGAGGCAGGCTGTCCCCCTGCAGCCCATGGAGGTCCACAGTGGAGCAGATATCCACCTGCAGCCCAAGCTGTGGAGGACCCCATGCCAGAGCAGGTGAATGCACCTGAAGGAGGCTGTGACCCTGTGGGAAGCCCACGCTGGAGCAGACTCCTGGCAGAGTCTGCCAGGCAGAGTGGAGAGAGGTGCCCATGCTGGAGCAGTTCGTGAAGAACTGCAGCCCGTGGGAAGGACTCACGTTGGAGAAGTTCATGGAGGACTGTCTCCCGTGGGAGGGACCCCACAGTGGAGCAGGGGAAGAGTGTGAGGAGTCCTCCCCCTCAGAGGAGGAAGGAGTGGCAGAAACAACGTGTGATGAACTGACCCAAACCCCCATTCCCCGTCCCCCTCTGCTGCTGCAGGGGAGAAGGTAGAGAAAATCGGGAGTGAAGTTGAGCCTGGGAAGAAGGGAGGGGTGGGGGGAAGGTATTTTAAGATTTGGGTTTATTTCTCATTACCCTACTCTGATTTTGATTGGCAATAAATTAAATTAATCTCGCTGAGTCGAGTCTGTTTGGCCCGTGACGGTAATTGGTGAGTGATCTTCCTGTCCTTATCTTGACCCACGAGCCTTTCGTTTTATTTTCTTTCCCCTGTCCAGTCGAGGAAGGGGAGTGATAGAGCGGCTTTGGTGGGCACCTGGTGCCCAGCCAGGGTCAACCCACCACACTATTCAAAGCACAGCATATCTTCCAGAAATAAATCCTTTCTTCATTTTTAAGTGGCCCATTATGAAGAATCGAGCATAACCATTAGCAGACTTTTCTAACGATTAATTATTCTCTTTGTTTAAAAAGTATACTTATTTCTTGTATGAATTTGATAGTTTCAACATTCAGTAACTCTTTATTCTCATATTTTTGTCTGCCATTTAGCCCACTTCCCTCTGCTGGGGCCAGAAGTAGAGCAGGAGTCTAGGGGAGCAGGTAGCTGAAGTGGTTGATGACTCTCGATGTCTGCAGATGATTTTGGAGCCTTTCCGAGCGGCTCTATAGATCAGGAGAGAAACCGGAGGACTTCCAGGCACTCCTTTTCAACTCACAGGTTGGAGAGCTGAGTAAACAAAATCCTTCTTTCTTCATATCTTCTTTTTATCTGTCATTTTTAGGAGCGGGAAAAAGTATCATCTGTCAAAAGGTTCCTATGTGACTGACAGATTTTGAACAGTTTCTAATAACTAACCAGTGTTTGGCCAACTTTCGTCTTTTTTGGTTCAAGTAGCTTGGAGGCTGATTCCAAGCTCATTATCTGTTGTATTTGACAAGGTGATGCTATGCTTGCACTTTGTCAAAATTATTCTGTTTCCCGGTACTGCTGGTGGAGGTTGTTCCTGAGTTTCTCTGTGTTTGCATCTCCAGCCAGGCTGTTTTGAGAGTACTTGCAGCGGAGCAGTAAGTCACGACGGAAGATATATTGGCAAGAAGAGAGCAACAGAGTGGTTATGGAGTGCCTACTGCTTTGGCAGCAGGAAAAAACAAGGCTAGTTATACCAAATGGAAAAAAAAAAAAAGTTTGCTGATATAGCTGCTTAGTGTACAAATTCAGGTTTCTCTTTCTGGAATGATTGATACAGGCATTGATTGCACATTTTATCATATTGGGTCTCTCTGCAGGAGATACTGATACAGGCCAAAGAGTCACTGAGCCATCACCTACCTGGCAGAAGGCAGGGGAATCTAAAAAAGCAACATGAAGGGCCAGGACAGGTTTATGCACTGGGAAGATTGTAGAGGTGGGGGAGAGAAAAAACAGAGAGCTCAGTCAAATTGCAGCTTTAAGATAACACAGCAGATTCCCAAAAAGCAGAGGGCTTTTCTATATCCGTTGAAGAGTCCGCTTAGTGCCCAGGACTGGCCAAGAGCTGAGACAAATACATCGGTGTTGTGCAGCTGTTGAGGAATCACTTACTTCGGCTTTTCTAAAGTGGAGGTTGACAGTCTTGACCTTTTCCAAGAGCGTCAGCAGAACCTAATTGCCCACTGAGGCTTGTCTCGCTTTGTGTTGTGTTTTGTTGTTTCTCTAAAAAGTGGCACTTTAACACAATCTAGTTACTGTTTTTATGGAACAAACAAACCATGAAATACATTAATGTTCCGTGGATCAATAATGAGGGATTTCAAGCCTAAAAAGACAACCGTCTGGTTTTCTTTCAAGTTCTTGAATGGTATGCAAAGGTAAGTTGACATGTTCTGTGACAGCCTCCGTCACAAGGACCCGTTAGAGCTCACCCATATGTAGAAGTTTTAAAGGAGCTAGATGCAGATGTTCTGAAATCGCAGTCGTTCAGTGATTTTGCAATTAAACAGAGAGTAAGAAAATGTGATTTGAGGTCAGTAGGTCATTACTTCTGGTAACGGAATTGACTATACGTTGCTATATGGCTTTTTTTCATTAGGAGTATAGAAACTGCCACTTTGGATTAGACTAATGGTCTTTCAGTTCCTCTGTACTCTTGCAGCTTACATTACCTATAGCTTTAAAAAAAAAAAAAAGGTTTTCTCCATATTTTAATCTGTGATTGTTAGAAATGGCCTGTGAAAATGATGGTCACCTCAAGGTTGTGTTTCAGTACTTTAATTAGTGTTTATTTGTGATCTGAAAGAAGAAACATTTCCTAAAATCTCATTGCTTTTTACCAAGTCCTGTATAGCTGAAGATTAAAAAATAACCAGATGATGCCTCGATACTTGTATGTGCTCCTGTCTAAATTGATCAGACAGCTAGATGGAAGAAACTGTAATTTATCTAATGTATTTGTCAATCTGCAAAAAACATTTCAATTAATTAGAGCAGTGGCTTAGTAAAGGCTCTGTTCCCGCATCTCACAAAGATGGGCATAAATGGACTATGTGTTGCTGAAAGTCATCTGAAAGCAAACACACAAAATTAAGAGCATGAGAGGAAGTTCAGAAAGGTGTTGGATTGATTTAATTTTTTAAGGAAAAGATTCACAACTATTACTGTTAATATCTAATTGTAGAAGCAATTTTTTATCCGGAACAGGACACATTCAAAACTAAACACAGACAAATTTGTTTTATGCCCATGCACAGAGCCTTCAAAGTTTAAATAGTCATTTGGTTGGAAATCGGGGCCCTTGGACTCTGTTCTCACCATAATTTAGAGATTTATTTACTTAGATAAGGCACTTAATCTCACTGGGTCTGTTTCCCAATAGTAAAACAGAAATAATAAACCTTAGCAGTCTAATTATAGGTGTCTTGTTAGGCTTAATTCATTTGTAAGGAATGTTAATATCCCCATGTGAAAACTGGTGTATGGTGTGAGATGCATGTGTGTATAATTACATGTAATACACACACACACACACACACACCCGGTTGTTAAAAGAGCACTCTTAGGGTTGCAAGGCCAAGCAGTCAGAAGGAAATATGAGTTTTCCATATGGACACTCCCTTCTAACTACTCATTATGGTAAATATTTAATTACACTATCATATGCTGTCGTCCCGGCAGAAAGCCTGTCTCATTCACTTCACATCAGCTGCAAATTTCCACCTCTTTTAGCCAGCCCTCTCTGGTACCACTCACTTTAGCCATCCGATTGTCCTTCTTTCTCCTTTCTGATCCTATTTCCAGGTTCCTTCCCCTTCCCCGTCTCCCTAATGTCCTTGGGAAGTTCCTGAAGAAATAGTTATGTCAAGGTATTTTTTCTTGACGTCTCAAGAACAGTTCCTTGACGTTCAACAGACCGATGCATGTGTGAAAACAGTGGCACTGTCTTCCTGATTACAGATACATTTCATGAACCAATTTCTAACTTCGC
Source organism: Gymnogyps californianus (assembly GCF_018139145.2). Classification (NCBI taxonomy): domain Eukaryota; kingdom Metazoa; phylum Chordata; class Aves; order Accipitriformes; family Cathartidae; genus Gymnogyps; species Gymnogyps californianus. The sequence continues at coordinate 4,369,127 of NC_059474.1, forward strand.
TTGCAGAAATCCGGGACTGAAGTTGGAAGAAAGTTTTGCTCAGCTGGGATGTGAGTGGTGCAGTATAGCATCGGGTACCTCAGCTTGGATGTTGTAGTATGGGTATTGAACAGATGCACATCGGCTTTGGAAAAGATCGTAAATTGACCATTTTGTGTAGGTCAAAGAACAATGAGACTCCCATTTGTTACGACAATTCCTATTAAGTTTTGGATCTATGAACCAGGAATTTTGTGCCAGTGCTAATTGCTTTCTTATGGTTACTTGTAAGAGAGAACAACTCTGTCTAGTACATGGGGGGTTTTGACATCCATATTTCATGTTCCTAGGAATGACTTTTTTATATTCAAGAAACTGATGAGTAAGACAATTGTTTTCTAAAATTAGGGATGAGGAAATCCATGGAAAAATCACTGAAGACAGTAAAATGGAATTACAGGATATATTGCAGACTTTGCATTGCATTTCCCCAAGCTATATGGGTTCACTGACTCTTTTGAAATATTCTTTCTAAAGGCTAATTTTGTTTTAAAAAGCATTTGCTACTGAGGAGTGCAAATATAGCTAATCTATTATCTACTGCAGCCAGCTAAAATATATGTATTTGCACTGTTTAGATATGCTGTACGATGCTGTTGCAGTGGCGCTACCATATGGCGTTCAAATGTTTGAATTCTTTGAGGTTCATTGAATAAAGCCTGTTTCACTCAGCTGGGAGAAAGGGTTATGAAATTAGCAGAAGTGCCATCATTAATACCTATTATTCTTGTACTTCAATAGAAGATAACCATGCTCGTTGCTTTTCAGAAAACAGAGATGTTTTTCCAGGGCAGAAATTACAACTTTCTTTTCTCTCTTGTTTAAAACTATTCATTATTTTGAAAGTAACAAGGAAAATACAGTAGGACAAAATTGGTATTTCCCATAGATTCAAACTTCTCTGAGAGCCAGAATTTTTAGAGAGGAAGAGAAATTGAAAATATTGCTAGTTTTACATCGTGGTGGAGACCAAGTCCTGTAGGCTTTTTTTATCGTTATTTTATTTCTTATTTAAATAGTAGCTTGTTCTTAAGATACAGACTGTGTTTTAACTCCCCATTCAAGGTGCACCTAGGACTCTAGTGAAGCAGTAATAAATGATAGAAAAGACCCAGAAGACTTAAAGATATAGCTAAACAGAAGAATGCAGGAGTGTTTTCAACCCTCAGGTCCACGTGCATGTATAGCTGTGCGTTAACTGTGTACCAGCACTAGCTTCGAGCACTTTCTACTCTGGCTTCATGTGACCACTTGAATGAATTTGGTCCTGTGTGCAGACCAGCGTAGAAAACTGTTCTCCCAGCCCGAAGCATCTGGGGTGTGGAGCATGCCATGAATTTAGGGGATCTGCTGATGCTGTAGAGTTAAAAGCATGTTGTCATATTCAGTTACAGTGGCTCTGTGCTGGTAATCTGTCACTCCTTTGGTTTGAAGCAGTATCACCATTACTTCCTGCGCTCTTCAGTTGAACTATACATGTTCAATAAGAAAAACAAACACACTGATTTGGTAACCCTAGGTTTCTCTTTCTTCAATTGCTACATACAAAAGTAGCTACATAACTGGACTGTCATGTAGATCACATGGGCAGTAATGCTGGACTGCATCCTTCAGGCTTTAATTCTCACATGAAAAAGGACTATAGAATCTGTTCCTTAGAAAATTAGTTTAGAAAAAAACCAAAAACAACAACAAAGGAGACAGCATTTAATGAGCTAGCCGATATGTCAGCTTATTGTTTGATTTTGCAGCTAGAGATAATAATGACTTCAAAGGCATTGTAGCCAAGAATATTGCTGCTAACTTTGCAGTATTAATGAAAGCGGTAGAATTATCTTTGAATGATGTGAAAGGTGAATTATACGGTGCCTACTGTCTTAAGTATTTAGAGTTGTCTAACTGTATTGTGTGTTTTTCTGTGCAAATAGCTCTAGGACTAAGATTTCAAATAATTGCAAAAAATCTATAATGCCAAAACCATAATCATCCTTTTAGAACTGACCTATAAAAGGTATTTCTATACAATTTGTACCTAGATTGTTTTGAACAATCAAACTTCTATTTTAAATTCGAAATCTAGTGTAAGAAGAAGGCAGGCCCTGTGTTAATAAGGTGATAAACAGACACTGAATTTTAGTTATAAAATTTTAAAATACCCGAAAGCCTGTAACATCTATATGCTAACAATTTATGAGTAATTTAAAAGTATAATTCTCCCAGGTACTGAATAATTACAAAGTAATATTAATGTATTTCTCTGACTCAAATGAGTCTCTCTAATGCTATGAAGGAATTGTAGGTGCATGGGATGTGGTTTGAGTGATGAGAGAAATTTGTCAGAACCACTGAGCTGAAGGCTCGTACGCTGCAAGGTCCACTAGGGATCATGTCTAATCTTGAGTGTGCAAATGGTGAGGATTAGGTGTGAAAGGATGTAAAAACCAAGTGCAGCTGGGGACAATGACGCCCGTTATAAATCTATTGAATATTTTGAACTGCTAGGTGAGCACTGTGTAAAATGTGCAAGAGATGGCATTGTATTGATTCAGTACATGTATTATTTTTAAAAAATCTTGCTTAAAAGCAAACAACTATTTGATGAGCATCTGCAGCACCATAAAGCTTGAATGTTTTTGTTAAAAGTTAAACCAATTGGGTTCACCATGTAGCCACTCCTTGAGTTTCCTGGGTCTTGGAGACTGAGTATACACCTTAAAGACTCAGTGAGAAAGACTATAACTCAACATGCTACCAAACCTGTTCAACGCCCGCCTACTCCACCAACAAATTTAGAATGAAGAGTGGGACCGAAATAAATTAGAAAATCTGAGGGGTCAAAGGTGAAAAAGAAAAAAAAAAAAAAGAACAGTATCTCATTTCAGCTGTAGACATCAAATTACTTTATAAAAGATTGAGTATTAATAACTCAATTTTAGATGGAAAACTGAAGGACAGAAAGATGGTACGACTTGTACAGCATCATTCAAAGGCAAATGGCAGAACTGGGAATAGGGTTCCTGTACCTTGAGTTGCACTCCTGTGAACATTGCATGGGTTAATCTGGTGTAACCGATCCACTGCAGCAGTGATTTACCAGGGAAGAACATCCCTTTTACTGGTCAACTCAATGCTAACTGATTTGGCAAAGGGAGAAGGTGGAGCAGGTGGATGGAGGGTAGAGAAGAAACCAGGGCTAGTATACAGGGTAGTTACTTGGAAACTGGAGGGAAGAGACAATGCAGCACACAGTTCCTTTGCTAAACTGGCTTTTCTTCAGCAAAAAGAATTTGTATTGCTCTAAGACACTGGTTTTATGGGGTCTGACATTTCAGCATTTCAGTGGCACTGCCTGACAAACAGTGAAGAGCTGTTGTGAATGCAGTTACTAGTCACCAAGAGAAAGATGTTGGAAACAAATATATAAAAAAGAGAGATGTCCAAGTATTAGGTCAAATCATGCATGTGGAGCAAAACAGAGAAGAGTCATGTTACGTTAAAACATGTTTTGTGTAGCTATTGTCTTCTTAAGGAGACAGAAGATTAGAATTTGGAGAGTAAAAACCTTTTGGTACCTAAAAAAAGTTTCCATTAAGATTGGTTTTGGTTTTTTAAACTCATTTTATCATGATATTTATTCCTTGTAGTATCTAGCAATTCTGCCATGGTGGTAAGAATCTGCTCATCTTCTCCCTAACGTCTGAAGCACTTCACTAATACCGGTGAAGAACATGCTTCTCATGAGGCTGTCCTAGCACTGAAACCCAAGCGCATTGTGAAGAGCAGTGGAGATGATCACTGGCAATACTAATGTTCTCCCCTCCTTTCTTAGAGAAAGTACCTTGTTGGCAGACCACTGCTAGAGCCACATGAACAAACTCATCCAGGAATCACATCTAGTCATATTTATGGTAGAGCAATTTTCATCAATGCTATCCACTGTCTTTGGCAAGAAAAATGGGACAGAAAGGACACTCCCTGTATGTTCAGGAAGGTGCACCTCTACAAGCCATTCTGGGTGAGATCCATCTCCCCTGAAATGATTCTCACCTTAGGTTCACTCTCCAGGCAAAGAAGAAAGTAAGTTTTCTTAAGGAGATAAATAGTCTCATTACTTCTCTTAGAGATACTTTAGAGAGCCAGGTATTGTAACCTAAAAGTTTAGATTTCCTCTTATTGACTATAAAGAGATCTTAGACAGCTAGCTCTAATATAGACATCTCGTGTCTGTGTTAGAGACATGTCTGTTTGGTTAGAGAAGTCCCACTCTCTGTCAAGGTAAGGGTATAAAATTGAGAAGATGCTGAGCTGGCGAGAGCTGTATGAGAACTACCTCTTGTTGGGTAGAAGCATGCCGAGATGTACCAGGAGCTTTCTAATCTGCCAAGCTTTGTTTTTTTTTCTTTTTTTTTCTTAAGAACACAAAATACTAAGCTAGAATATTGTAACTCTTTAAACAGACAAGTAGAGAAGACTCAAAAGGCATAGTGCAGCATTTAATGAAGATGTTTGGAAATCAGTCTCCCTGTTGCTGTGTCCTTCTAGATCCCTTTCTCCAGCCCAGCTTTCCTGTCCAGCAGTTTACAGTGATTTTCTGTTGAATAAGCTCCATGCAGCCTCTCATGTATTCCTAGGAAAGTGGAAGGGTACGTCAAAATACATGTTTTAGAAGTGTCATTGAAGTCTCTTTTATCAGTACACTTGCAGTTCAGATCAGCACTGCTATTGCTAAGCCTGATTGTTTACAAGTTTATATTATTTCCGTAAACCATCTCTTTAAAATAAAACCTGTTATAAAGTCTTGACAAAAGAAAACTTTTTTTTCCGCCTTTTAACTAAATTGAGTTGGTCCAGGGGTGAAAATTGGAGATGCTTGCAACTTCATTAAGCCATGAAAAAATATCACTTTTTAACGCTTTTGAAAATAATGCAAATACTTTGTCTTTGGCTAATAAAATCTATTTTTTTAAAGCAATGCATTGGTCACTGAAGACGCCAAATTGACAGTCCTGCTAAATAACAACCTCCATTCACAAATGAAAGCAGTAGATGCCATGGATTGTGATGCTAATTTCCATACTTTGAGCTTTAAAATTGTTCGGGACATACTATTTAAGCACAAAAGAGTTCTTCAGACAATGCTGATGCTATGAAATCTTTATTCTTTCCCCCTTGAGCTTGAAATGGCAAGTTAAAAATTGGTTCTCCTGACTAACTTCTCTTTGTAGATGTATCTCTGCTGAGGGTTCATACTGTGATTCTCATACATATCTAAAGACATTTGTTATTTTTCTTTCCCTAGTTTTATGTATTTTTATGTATAACTATTGACTTTAATGGAGCTGCTCCCAGTCTTCCCTGCGTGTCTAGCATTTATTTTATTTTTGCTTTTGCTTAGGCAGTATTGTGAATTGAGAATAAAGCCACCAGTTTGTCCTTTGGAAATATCCACCATTATTGCTATTTATTAGAGGCATTATGAAAACGATGAGCTAAATGGAGACGATGTGAGGAGAATTGTAATTTTCTGACACATAGAATATAGGCATTTGGGAAATGGTGCCTCTCACCCTGGGGGTCAGTTTGATTGTTCTTGTAGATATATATGGAAGATGATTCAATTATTTTCCTTTTAGTATGTTGATAAATATATATTGTTGTGGATAAAACTGATTTTTTTTTTGTTCTTTTGAGAACTCCAGGCTAAATTATGAACTTTGTATCTCTTCTTCTCTCATTTGTGAAAGAAAACCAACAGAGAAAAAAATAGAAGAGTGTGAAGTAAGACCTATTCGAGATCTTTCATTTTCAAAGCAGAGTGGTTTTATCTATGTAAACCCTATACTTAAAGAAGAGCTGGATAAAACCTCAGACTGTACATTGAAAATAACAGGAAAATGTCTGACTCGTTTCTTACATATAGGCACTGCACATCCTTTGTGTCAAGGACATAGGTAAGCAGTTTATATTTTGTTGGTTGATCTGTATTATAAACCATGTGGAAGCCCTGAAAAACTTCGAAGACCCAGAGCCTGTTCTTCGTGGGGTCAACAGAGAAACACCAGAAATGAACTTGTTGGCAGCACGACAGCGTGGCATCACTCAGACGTATCCCAGCTGCTATTTTAATTGAATGAGAACTTTAATGAGCAAAGTGAGGTTAATGTACAGTCCCAGCTTTCCAGCTGATTAGATTGACAGTGTTTCATTTTACTGTCAGAGTTATCAAAATGTGTTTTTTCTTCCCCGTGATATTCCCTTATTAGAAGTTTTGCAGTAGTAGGGGAATGCAATTGATATGCAGTCAAATTGTTCCTGACAGAGAGATTTTAAAAGCTTTTAGATTGGATGTAAAGGAGGAAATTTTGTCTTCACAGAGTCTGCTTAGCCCATCTATCTGCATTAAGTGTCTAACAGTTACATTGAACAGAAATGACATCTTAAGACTAAGTGCTGCTTAACTTTTTAATGTCATTCTGGGGAGATCTGAAGTTGAATATTTTTTTTCCGGGTTGCTGTATCACTCATTCATAGCATTTTATGAAAAATAAAACAGTACCTGTGTTCTTAATAGTGGACTTTCTATTCTTCCTTTTGCACCATGGAGGTAGGAGTTTGTGTCTCAGCATATGGAGTGAAAGCACTAATAAACAATTGATGCATGCCTGCATATGGATTGGTGAGAGAAGAAATACAGGCCACAAAGAAGCCTCTTACATTTCTTATGACCAGACCCCCACTATTGCAGACATGTCTGTTAATCCTACTTGTGAATCCGTGAAGATTCTCATTAAAATTAATGGTTATTTTTGCCCCAAGACTTCCTGAAGGGCTCTTTCAGAACCCCACTCTTGTTATTGTCAGAAACTTTGTATTTTTTGGATTATATTTATTCCTAGCCAATTCATAGCTGATTAATTTTCTGCCGACAGTGTCCTTCATCTTAAATAAATCTTACTCCATACAGTTTCATTCCATGATCTTTCAACAGAGCAGTCCTACAATGTCCCCTCACAGCCTTCCTTTTGCTATAACTACAGTCCCAGCTTTTTTAGCTTTTTTCAGCAGTCCTCCTAACTCCTTTTTTCTGCTTTGCTCATTTAAATTCCTTTCTTGAACACAAATGACGAGAAGTGCACAGTGTTCCAGATGAAAACTCACCACTGCCTTACGCAATACCATTAATATTTCCTATCTCTGTTCGCCCGACACTCCTAGTATTGCATTTGCCTCATTCACAGGCACATTATACTTGTAGGTTATACTTATTTAGAGTAATAGGTCTTCCCTCCATTACCATTTGCACCCGATGATTATGTAACTTACAACGAATTCTTATCAATAGTCCCTAGTGTAAGAAGTTGAGCTTCATGCTCTTAATTTCTAACCTATGTCTTATATTTAAACCTCATGGTTATCCAGTTCTTCACAGTGAGAGTCATTCAAATTTGTATTGAAACTTCTGTCCAATTTTTCTGCATAATCGAATTTCATGACTGCCTGAAGATATACCATCAGTATATCTGAAGGTACTATCTGCTTAGTCTCATCTACATTAAATTGAGGTATATTATGCTTAAAAAAAAAAAAAAGAAAATATATATATTTTTTAATCCATAGTTATTTAGTTAAATGGAAATAACCCATGTCAACCATCTTTTTATAAAAATAGTCAAGCCAGCAGCCTGGGTCAGATGATAACAGATACTCTATATGTCCATCTCCTGCTCATAGCTTTTGGCAATGAGTTCACTTCTCTCCTGCGCTGATTTTTCTATTTCTCCCTTGCCCAGGCTCTGCCCTGCCATTTCTTCCTTGGTCATATTGCAGCACCCTGCGGATAGGATGCAACGATCGCCTTCTTCCTAACCCTGCCATTACTTCTTTGTGCTCAGACTTCCCATTTTTGCCTTATTCCTGACTCTGTTGCCTTTGGATGAGCAAAGTGAAGACGTGCTCCCTCACAGGCTTGGCTGCGCAGAGCTACACTCCGAGTGCAGTATGCATTTCTACTTCTCTAATTCCTGTCCTCAGTGTTTAGCCCATCAGGGTACAAATACATGGGATGAACTGGAGGAAGACGACTGATCTGATCTCTTATAGCTGACCCTTCCTTGAGCAGGAGGTTGGACTAGTGACCTCCTGAGGGACCTTCCAACCTGAATGTTTCTGTGATCCAAGTGCTGCTTATTTTGAAGAATCAAAACTCCTTCCTTTTGTTTTCCCCCTTCCCTTTTTTTTTTTCCTTTTTTGTAAAGTATTCTGGTTCAAAAACCATTTTAAATGACATTTCTACTTGGACTCGGGATATTTGAACATGTGGATAACCTGCTTGAACACTTTTCTTTAATGAAATAACCCTAAAATGGATCATTTCTTAAAGTGTTTCTTTGTATTTAGTATTACCTACAAAGGCTTCATCTAAATTGACATTTCTGCCTCTGAGATACACTTAAGAGAAGTACAGAAAAAGTCTATGATCACTTAAGGTGCAATAGATATTACAGCTAGGGATAGTCCAAGGAAGTTTTACGTTGGAGAAGGATTTATTTGAGGGAAAAAGTACTTAGCTATTCACGTGAGCTAGGTCATATAAGTATAAAAGTTATTTTCAACATTGTGTCATTGGTTACATTGGGTTGTGCTGCTCGAGACGTTTTAATATTAACAATGTAAATGGTACAACAATGGTACCTCTGAGAAATATGTAATATATGTATGTGCTGCTAATACTATTCTTATTACCATTATCTACTTTATCTCATTTCCATTAAAGTGATGGATATTAAGCAATATGAAATAGAAATGGCCATTTTCTCTATTTTCTGCTTTGCTAGCTGGCAGTACGTAACTGATGAAAACTCTTATTTTATCAAGCACGTTTTATATTCCGAAACTGGACTGTAATAAGTGAATAGCAGAAATAATACTAACAATGAGTTTGGTCATTAGTATATAGAGACATTTATGAGGTGTGCTAAGGATATTCAGTAACTTGCTTGAGAAACCTAGCAATTCTTGTAGCCATGCATAATTTAAATACTTTTTTGCTCTTTGTATTCATGTAACAAATATATAGGAAATTATGGTTTATGTAACCTAGAAATGAAAGTTAATTAGCTTTTGTAGAACTTAAAAACCCAGATGAAATAGTTTAAGGCTTCTTTCAGTTTCAGATTTGCCTTTTCATCTCCTTTTTAAAGAATCATAGAATTGCCTACAAGACACCTAAAGAAATCACCCTGTCCCTACTTCTCATTTAATGGCGGGACAAAATAGGGTTCCCCTCCGTAAGATGTTCTTTTAGCCTGCTAAGGTCCTCTCGAGGTTGGCATTACTCATGCTGTACTTGACTAATGTGTAACTATCCATCCTTTTTTTTATTTCTTAAGGGTAAACAAAGAATCTTCTCTCATAGGACGTTTCCTGTATCTCTTCAACGTGCTTGCAGTTTCCCTTTGTACATTCTCCAAGAAGTTTGCAGTTATCTTAAAATATGATGCCCTAAATGGGCTCAGTGCTTTATCTGAATATCTCTTCCCCAGCCACTGTCGCCTTTCCTTTGTCATAGTCTGTCTTTATTGTTGACTCTTCTAATTCTGGAAAATATTTGCATTGAGTTCTCCAGTCATGGAAATGGCAGATATTTCCCGCACGTGCTCCCTTCGAACATGTGAGGCATGGGTGTACAGATGTGAGACTCTCTTAAAAGCAAGGAAACAATGATTCTTTTAAAATTCATAACTACTTTTTTCCAATAGCCACTAAAAAAGAATGCTGCAATTTATGTAATTACCATGTTGCACAGAAAACTTCTGGGGGAAAAAAATGAAATGAATATGAGCCATTAATATGCAAAGCCATAACTCAATACAGTAAAAAGAATTTATAGGCTTGTGATTACATTCAATGCAGTTAATTGACTTCCACTTCTTTATTACTTATAAACTGTGAGTAAAATTTGAGAAAGGCACACATACACATGCACACATTTATTTTATTAATCAGTAACTTTATTTTGTATTGCAATTAAACCGTAAAATAAACAGATCCAGGAATGAAAAAATATATCTGGGTCCTCAGCTTTCGATTGCTATCACCAGCATAGCAAACACTTTGGATGGCCAAGAGCCCCAAGACTACCCCACATACTTTTTGAAGCTGAGACACACAACTATTTTTTCACTTTCACTTACCTGCAAAATTCTTAACACCTTTTTTTTGAGTCACTTGGTTGTGTTGTTTCTTTGTTGACAGATGATGCAAAGGACTGAGAGGAGTTACAAGCCCAGAATGCCCGACATTGCTTAATATAAAGCCTTAGGAAATAAGTAATTGAAAATTGTAATTGACTTCATGTAATTATATCCCTAATTTTCAGAACATTTGTATGTTAATCTCCAGCCAAAATTTGAAATCCACTCTTCCGGGTTGTTTGCTTGTTGTAAAGACAGAATATTAAAAAACTTTGTGTTATTCCCTTGCCTGATTGTGTACTACAGAGATGAAATTGTACAAATATAATGTGCTGGGACAATTCAACTCTGAGCACAGCAGCCACCCTGCTATTTAAATGCTGGATAGCTGCCAAACAAACAAAAATAATTCATTTCATATCACACTATTTTGAATACTTTGACGAAACAGGGAAAAGCAACACGACATTAATTATGTGGCTCTGCCAAACTCTGCAACTTTTAGCAAAGTGTTTTAACTCTCCTTTGCAAGACTTTGCTCGATATTGAAATGGTGCCAAAATCTATATGTACCTTGTAGGTGCAGGTTGGTGCCATCAATCTGGAAACTGCTTCAGGATCAGCAGTGACACAAAAAACCCCAAAATATTTTACTTATTTATTAGTCCCACTGTGTTACAGTCCTGTCACGTTCCAAGCTTTGGTAAAGACTTACGTGGACAAATGCACTGAAGGCTAAACTGAGGGATATGGACAGAAAATAACTTACCTAGATGAATTCTTCCTCAGCTTCTCCCTCTCCTCTGTTCTAATTCAGGTCTTCTTCTCAAAACTGATTTGAAACAAGATCCTTTACAGTATTTGCTTTATGTCTCCTTTGTTATTTGTCTTGAATGCTTAGAATTGAAAGCTACTTTTTCTTTTTTTTTTTTTCTTTTTTTTCCCCTCTTTTTTTTTTTTACCTTAACCTCTTCTGAAGTGCAAGATTTAGTTGTTGGTCAGATGTGAATGAAGAATTTCCTTATACTGTGTTTTAGCAAAGTCTGGACTAAAATTGGGAGAGCCTAGTTCTTAGTAATTTTGCATCTCCCCAGTTAGTGAAGAGGTTATTCTGGGAAAGCTGTCAAATTCCATGAAGGGCTTTAAATACTACTTCACTAAGTCGCTATGCAGGCTTATGGCCAAGTTGTGCTTAAGAGTTCCTGCAGTGAGAGAGGCGGTACAGGTGCGTTTCTAAATCCAGAGTCTAATTTAGTGAGAGGAGAGCCCTTCACCTATTAAATACTCCCCCCTCAAGGCTCTAAAAAGGATATTAGGAACTCTTAAATGATGTTTATACAACACAGTTCCCAGGAGGACAGATCGCAGAGCACATCCCAGTGTCCAAATTTATCTGCTTCCCTTTCCTCTTGCTCGACTGCCCTCCTCTGCCAGACTGTCTGCCAGGTAGACAAAAGCGAGGCCAGCATTGTGTTTTGAGTTTCAGACAGTAAAACTATTTTGTCTGGTTTTATGGTTGTTGGCCTTTCTGCTTGGCTATTTCAGTCCGATGATACTTGAGGCAAACAAGGATGGGAAAGATGTGCGTCTCAGCTAGCCTGAAATCTTGCTTTTGTTGCGTCGTTTCAAGTGCTCTCTGCAATCTTGCCAGCATCAACTGGCTTCAGGATGTCTAAGACTTTGTGTCATGGCCTCCTTAGGGTTACAGTAGCGTCTGAGGGCAGGGGAAGCCCTTACTCCACCCCAGTTTGGTGTCAGTTCAGCTTTTTAACGCAGGAGATTGAGAACAGGCTGTACTTTTTCAATGCATTTATAGGAAACCTCAGCAGCTAAGGGATGGGAAATATTTGTGCTCAGCAATTACTCTCACTCTTTACACATGCTGAGCCGGCAAGGATTGCAATTTCTAAAAAGATTGGCATTGATCTACAGTACGTGTAACCACCTAGGAACCTCTTTTTCCTCTTTTTTCATGTTGGTCTTGGGGGGGTTAAGTAGAGAGGGTGAAACACAGCCTTGCACTTGGGAGACAATCTCCATTCTCCCCAGTTTGAGTAGTGCTTTAAAATATCTTGCTCAGGGACTGACGTGGTGCGTGAACAAATGTGAATGTTACTAGAGCGTCCGTTGAAGAACTGCTAGAAAGGCTGATGGATTTGAGGTGATTTTTTTGTGTGTCTACTTTTAAGTTTTTAGGCTAAAAGAGCTCTTGCATCTCTTTGTTCCTAGGTGTGCTGTATTTTCAGAATGTGCTTTCTGAACATGCACTGAGGGACTCTCAAATCCAAACCACATTTTTTTCACCAGAAGGGGGAAAGTGAGAAAACTACATTCAAATGTCAAGAAAAACAAAAAAACAGTTTAGAGAAAACTAGTAGGGAAAAAATCCATGGGTGTGCTAGAAATTGCAGAATAAAGTGATACCCTCCTCAGATGAACCTCAGAGAGTGTTACGCTGCTGATTTCAGCAGGTTATACCTACTACGATATAGAAAGCTATGCAAAGAGTTGCAGCACTGCCAAATAATTGTGAAAGCCCATCTGGAATCCTGCTAATAATCGTAGGGCTCTAGTTATTTGGATCAACATATTTCAGCAAATTCAGAGAACAATAGAAAAAGGATTGTAGGACTTGAGCAAAACATTGTGAGAAGTGATTAAGAGGTTGGAAAGTATACCGTGCTTTTAAGTAAGAATGAAAAGATGAGATGGGTAGAATTGAAGGAGTTTGTTTGGTTTTAAACATATCTGAAGGATACAGATAGAGGCACAATAATGGGCTTTTTCTTGTAGTCTCTCATTATGCAACAGAAGGCGAGGTAAAACACTCTAGCTTTGTGTAAAGGCTTCAGGAAATTTTTTTCGTAGGTAAGACTTCAAGTCTTTTCCATTCAAAGATCCTGACCTCTACTTATAAACAAGACCGTAAGAAAAATCTACAGAGAAAGGTCTACTTTTATGTAGTGGCAGATTAGTTACACAATATATCTTAAGATTGACTTTACTACCAAACCTCTATCTACTTTTTTCCCTTTTTTTTTTTTTAAGACTGAGAAAAAAATCAGTCTAGAGTCAATTAATTTTTTTTGGATTTCCAAAGGCACAGGTAGACAGCAGTGTTGAATTTAATTAGCAGTAGTGAAGTTGCACATGTTGGTACATCCCACTGTCTCAAAACAAAAAGCTTAAAGACTCTTGTAGTCTTTCAGAGTGTGAAACTATCTTGATGGTAGTAAATGGACCACTTACCCTTTAATTAAAAAAAAAGGGACATTAAAAAAAGTTATTCGTGTAGTGTCTTAGTGTGGTGTGTGGGAGTCTTTGAGACTGACATGCCTTTGTCTGCTTTCTCTGCTAGCGATTTGCAAAACCTTCTCCAGCTTCAGCTCCCTGCAGGGGAGCCTGACAGCTGTGATGAGCACCGAGCTCTCACTGCCGTGTAGCGCTTCTTCCAATCGGCTCATATCCATCGGTCATGGAAAAGAAAAGAGTATTTAATGAAGTAAGGGAATCCCATTCAAAATGCTGAATAAGTGCCGTGGTTTTGTTTATTCAGATCAGCAGAAAGTGTTATTATGCAGTTCTGTAATGGCTGGGGAAAAATAATAGATACCGTGGTTGGGTCACTGAAAAGGAAGGGAGAGGGTTAAAAAGGGAACCTTTAAAAATAACCACAACCCCCTTAAGTCTAGGAAGGTGGGTTTTTTTGCCTTCTTTCAGGGGCTGAGAGCCACTGTTAGATACCTGAGGCCAAGCCTTATAAGAAATTCACTTAAAGTATTAACTGAATCTTTTATCTGTGCATAGCAGCTCATCCTGCAGCCATTTAAGTATATTGAGATCCAGTTTACTACCCAAGTATGCGTTAGAAGGATTGTGGTAAGTCATGGGCAAAAATGTATGGAGACAGCCAAGTATTTAACTTTAAAATCTTCTGTCACTGTAGTCTAGATGTGAGGGACTTTCTTTTTAATTTCTCTTTGAGTAGAGTCCTGCTCTAGGACAAGCTTATTAATGAGAGAAGGCGGGGGTACCAGCTGGTCTCGTTCTGGGTCAAGGAATGTATTTCCTGGGTTTTAGAAGGTACTATAGTTACCATTCAATGTTTTATTTCCCACCTGTATTTTTTTCTGAATTCTGCATCATGGCAATTTTGTCCCACTGAGAATGGGAGAGGAGGAAGAGATCCAGAGGGGGCAAATTTGGGAACCTGCTAAGGACACTGCCTAATCAACTGTGGTTGTGATGTTAGCAGGAAAACAAGACAGTGCCTCTGAGTTTCATACCTGGGTGTGCAGAGCATTTACTAAAAGCCTCTTGGGTATTAAGGCATAATTTGAAATGGGAAACAAAATCTGACATTTAAGAAAAAGAAAACTTTGACATAGTTAATAGAAATGATTAGAATTGTAATCTCCCTGAAACACGTTAATTAAAATAACAAAACAAATGGTGCCTCAGTGCAGAGTTTGACATGCACTGTGGCTTTAAGTTGTTTTTAATAAACATAGTAGACAGTAATATCAATTTAAGAAAAAAGATAAGCAAGAATAAAATTCAAATTTAAATGCAAAGTTGAGAGTACAACAGATGACTCATGCTTTATCTATATTGAAGTAATTATACAGTGAGAACTCAACACTGGCTTTGGACTTATAAAGAGCAAATCACCATAGTGAGATTTATCTTCTAGCTAATTTTATGGGCAATACAAAAGTTTCTAAAAACTGCTACTTGAAGGATGGGTACGAAAGGTCATTGCTTCTTCATTTCTCCCCTTTTTTCCATTGAAGGACTTAACAATCATTCATGTTTACCAAATCATTTTACTTTTTCCTGAAATTTCCTATTGAGGCTGTTGATTGCTTTTTCTGTGCATCTCTCAACTTTTCAAATTACATTCACGTCTTTGTATATGATCTGCTACAAATGGTTGCCAATACGTTTGTAGTGTAAGAGTCTGCAGGCATGGTGATAAACAACACATTCTCCAAGGAGATTTGCTAGATTACTGCACTTTTTATTGTACCTTAACTCACCTATGAGCATCTTGAATGCTCGCTTGGACTGGTGGCTGTGTTTTCAGAAATGTTTGATCATAAAACAGAACAAAGACATTTTAGTTATGCAGATTATAGAGATCTTGATTGAAGCATTTTTAAAGTCTGATGCAAATAGATGTCAACCTGCAGTGTGTTACAAAGTCAGATTAGTGGGAGGCTATAAGGTGGTTTGCAGATGGCTGAAATGCTGCACCAAAACATTAGAAGAGAAAATTTATTTTCCCCTCAATCACAATTTCTCATTTTAAATGCCTTTCTCTTTTTTGCCCCTCAAAATCAAGGTGTTGTTTTTTTTTTCCCCTCAAAATCAAGGTTAAAAAATTATTGGTGTCTAATCTGTTTTCTCTCTGCGTTCAGGAAAACCAAATTATTAAATGCCATAATTAAATGCTTTGCAGATCAGATTCTGCCTCCTTTGACAAAAGGAAGAAAATATTCATTAACTCTGTGGTGTAGAATAAGTTTTCACCATTCTAGGGAAAGAGTTCAGGAGTGCAGGTGGGAAGATGAGTTGTGGGGAGATGCTAAAGAGACCATCCTCCTTCCTTGTTGTTTCTTTCCCTCTCTTCTCTACATCCAGTTACAGACCTGGATGAAGTGCAATGAAACTCAGTGATGGCTGGTAAGGACATAAGGACTTAATACTGTTCTGGGGAATTGGCATGAGGTTTGGTCTTCAATATCTGAGGACCTGTGTGCTGTAGAAAAAGTTATTATGAAAATACTTGAAGTAGTTATAAGGCAAATACATGTATCTAACCTAATACCTTATGTCGTATTTACTGGTTTGGAAATAATTGACTCCTTTGAACAGCGTTAAGCATTTATCTAGTGCTGTCCACCTTCAGATTCCTAAGAAACATTTGTCAGTCTTTTAATCCACTAACCAGACTGTTTCCTCCCTCTAGCCACTCATGAAATTGTATCAGTTTTCTTGGTAAATTGCCTTTCATGTTAAATTTTCAGTTCACTCTTCTGTTTTATATAAAGCTTAACAGAACTTGCTTTTCTCAGGGGTATGCTGTGGTGTTGTTCATAAACAGTTTCCATTTTCATTTTACCTAAGAGTCCATTTAGCGCGTCACGATAGAAGGACGTGGGCAGCCTCCCTCTTTGTGAGTGCTGGCAATCCGTCTTCAGTTCTGTTTGCAACAAGTGGAGTAAAGCACCAGAAAATGGAGTACACGGGCTAGAGGAAGGATGGAATGATGTTTTTTCCAGGGTGAATCTGTAGGCATGGATGTGTCGAAGAAATCAGTTGATTTCTTCACCTTTTTGTGATAATAAATTCCAATTGTTCCTAGCATTTCTATAGATCTTTTGACATTACAGGATGAATGGATGGAATAATTTTGAAACATTGTCTGGAAACCTGAATTTTCAGCATGACTTCATGCTTTTGTACATATATATATATATATATAAAATGTATTCAGACACATGCACTATATAATATCCTTAACGTTTTACCATTTTTACCTGTCTTGTTAAATAATTCGCACCTTATAATACAAAGAGTGCCCTTGCAATTTAATGCAAGAATAACACTGGTTCCTCTTGCATTGCAAAAGGTTTGTTTGGCTTTTTTCTCATCAAACCTCCTATCTATATAATCCGGGATTGTGCAGATGGACCTTACCAAAGGGTTCTTTGTTGAGTAGGAGTCAGTCAGTTTAAGGAGCAGGGCTTATCCACCCTAGCAAAAACAACTGTACCTTTGTATCATACTGTATTTCACTGTCTAAATGTTCCAGCTTTGTTCCACACTAGCTCAGATGTTGTTGTTGTACTGTGCTTTTATACAATGCAGATACACAGTATGTGATATTTTACCTTATGCTGAGGTGCCGTAACCAACGGAGTGAAGAACTTTCTGCTAGATAATTTGGCTAGTACCTTAGGCAAAGTCTTTCTTGTCAAGATGGTGGATAAAAGCAAGAAAACAAAGTCTCCTGTGACTCTGAGTCTAGTGTGGTCAGCAGAAAAGTACTGGATAGAGGTAGCTCTTGATTTATTGTATATCAGTTAGTAAACCATGCAATGAGAGAAAAGCTGGAAGAAGTCCTTGGGATAGCACTATTTATTCCTGGAGTGGGGAGACATAAGATAAACCTTCCTCCCTCAGCCTCACAAAAGTTTGCTGGCTTAAATAACTTTCTTTAAAAAAAGAAATTAGATTTTATTTATTATTTCTATTTTTAAAAAAAGGACTCGTGCATCTAACATAAGCAAATCTTCAGGGCCGGAAGATAAAATGTTAGAGATGCTGAGATTCTTTTAAAGGATTCCTGGTTTAGCTTTTGGACTTTTAAGGGAAGAATTACAGTAACAAAAAACTTTATTAAAGTTTAATAACTTTTGTTTTAAAAGCAAATAGGTGAAAGCAGAAGTAGGATTTTTTTTTTTTTCCTGCACGATATAGTTTTGTCAGCTAATCAGTTAAGAAAATAAACTCCAGGCAATAAATAATTCTGTAAAACCTAAAGAATAATAGCCCTCAGAGAGCAAGTGTTTTCAAGACTACAGTGCGAAGTGATGCTGGAGCCCCAATGCAGTTAGATGCGTATAATTGCTTGAAGGTGCTTTGTAGTGTATGAAATAACCTTTGAGTTCTAAGGGAAAAAGATAAATACATGGAAAAAGAAACAAACAAAACCTGAAGTCTACTGCAGTATCAGGAGATTTTGGTAGGTAGTGGTTAACAGCACGTTTAACCATGATGATTACTTGCATTTCACAAGAGTCACCTATTGCCACAATCAACATAAAAATCTTCAGGCATTTTAGAGCTTCTGTTCCGCCTTCCCTACAACTTTGCCTATAACAGTCAATGTATCTATTAAAACAATGAATTTGTTAAATGATACAACCTCTCACATTCAGTCTTGTTTTCTCTGAAGAGTCACTAATATAATTTTAGATGGGGTTGTGACAGATGGGCTCTAAGGCAGGCAAAGCTTCTGGCTTTGTGGAGGTTTAGGTAGTTGCTATGACATCATGAGCCCTGAAATGTTGGTGGGAGGATGATTTTGGAGAAAATACTTGGCGTGCGTAAGCTATCACCTGTACTATGCCATGAGTAGTCTTTTGGGAGATCTGACAGCAAAATGATAACTTGGGAAAGATACACATTCATTTTACAAAAATACTCCACCAAGCATGAAGTTGTTGTGAAGGGCAGGAAGACTATTCTAGAAATAATCCCTCTGCCAATGTGTTTCTGGGCTCCTGTCTTGAGCAAGGAAACAAGGAAGGATACAGATACACAAAACTTCTCAAAACAAACTAGTCCTGGACTTGAAGTGTCGAGTAGGTAGGGACCCTCTTCCTTTCCCCTGTTTTAAAGGTCAGTTTTGAAAGGTATCTGCTCAGGGATGGAGTGCTGCTCCATCCCCTTGCCTTCCCCTCTCAGGAGAGTTCGCAAAGAAATCCTGTTTAGCATCTTGAAAGGGAGATCGTTTCATGATATTGTGTTAAATGTTTATCTTCTGTAACTTCGTTTCCCATTTTTGGAATCAAGAATTTAATCTCTCACCATTGTTTTAATCAATTAACATTTTTGGTATTGAAAAGAGCTGAAATGAACCTGGCAGATATAAGACATATAGTTTCCATGAGAGCAAGGAATTCAAGCGGACCAGTGCATGCAGATAAATCTGTTAATTATGCAAAATATTTGAAAACTTTTGGACACTTAGCAATGTGGGATACTTTCCTCATGTCAGTGGAAGGACAGTTTCAATAAGGTCCCCCGTGTGGGGTGTTCAATAATGCTGTTCAGCAAGAGGTAAGCAGCAGAAAGCCATCTTCAAATTGACAGTGTCCATGCTCTGTTGTGTCCCTTCTCTGAAGGTTGTTGCTCCTTTAGTAGATTCAACAGAGAAAATACGTGAAGGTGCATTTACATCGATCTGCACGGATGTCAGCTGCGGTGGCTGGGGCTTGAGCACGGGCTCACTTTTGCCGAATTTCTAGGGACAGCAATATCTGGCAGAGGGACGGAGTGAGCAGCTGGAGAACAGGAACATCTTAAATCGCTACAGCTGTTTGCTTCTGTGCAGCTGAGCCAGAACTTCAGTCAATTCCCCATCAACTTAAACTGTAACAAGATAAATTGAAATAAAGCAAGGTTGCATTCAACTAAATCAAATTGTGAACGGTTAAATTGAAACAGTGTTCTCACGTAGATGAATCGTATGACACATTAGAAAGATAATTTAAAATAGAGTTAACTGCAGGAGGACTTCATTTAGGAGTCCAGATTAAGAAAAACAATAAAAATAACCTGTTTTTGAATGAGATTTTATTATGCTGAATGATGAAAGAGTATGGTTTGGAAAAAAGCTTCATTGTAATTTAAACACCTTCTAGGGAAAACTGAAACACTAGTCTAGTCCTTTACTCCCAGTCACCAATGTCTAAACTGCCAGCATAAAGTAAATGCTTGATAGCCAGGTAGAATACGCTATTTACTTCAGTAAAGTCCGTCCGGATTCTGGTTTTGGGGTTGGTATGAAAGGTAGGCTTGTGTGCCAAAGAGAAGTGGAAGAGCAGCAGTCTTGGCTGGTGCACAGCTATGCCATTGAAATTCGGGATGCAGGCAGAAAGGTTGGTACAGAAAACCAGCCCGAAGGACAGTGAGAAGTGCGGGTCCAGCAGGTTCACAGCTCGGCTTACACCTACAGTCAGCTGGAGTCATCCGCTGATGATTTTTTGTCAGTAAGGTGTTTAAAAAAAAAATAAAAATCAAAGTGATGGTAGGGAAGGTGAAGTGACTGTTGGGAGATGTCAATGCTTCATTCCGATTGCAGTGATTTGCTCTCTCCAGATTCAGATTCTTTTTTTCTCAATTTGTAAATTTTTCTCTCCAATTTGTAAATTGGATTTTCTTTATCATGTAATGTATGGCATAGGCGTATTTTTTCCAACCAGTTTCTTTTACTTTTGGCATTTGTAATACCTTGTTGAAAATCAGGTGGGTTTGTTGGTTTTGTTTTTTTCCAAAATGATAATTCTTTATAGCTCTGTTGCATTTGAGAATTTTGCAACCAAAGTCCTAATGAATACTTTTTTTTAGTGTAAATTATACTCATGTAGTCGAATTTGAAATATCAATTGTTTTTAAAAGGGCCAACTGTTGAAATCCCTAAATTTTCTTGCTCTCATGCTTATCAGCTTCTTCTTCTTCTTCTTCCATCTCACTGCCATGGTAGTGGAGTATTTTCCAGTAATGTATATTTAGTGATATGTCAAACAGCTGCTACGAACTATTTATCCTTCCTCTAATCCTTTTCAGAGTAAAAATACTTCTGTCTGTAAGACAGGCATTGCATTATTAATGTTTAATTTTCATGGCATTCTTTTCCGGATCTGCTTCCTCATCTTCCTATATCTATAGCTTTATTTTTGTCTCTACGTATCTATATCTCTATATATTCTTTAGCCTTCTCTATATTTTTATTGAACATAGACATCTGTGTTATTTTCTGTGGTTATTTTTTTTTCCCTATGGTTTCAAGCTGAGCAATAAAAAGCTGTCTCCTGCAGTGAAGAGTTTTACCTTTGTCAAAGGAGTGAAGGACAGATTTGCTGTTCCCTCTGCAGTCTGTGTGGCTGAGAAATCGGTGCTGTTCACTGCGCCACTCTCTTCTAGCTAGAGCTTCCAGTAGGGTGATGGCTTCTTGCCTGGCAGGAAGGGAGAAAGTTGGTTACAGGTTTTACAAAGGAAAAATCATTTTTAAGTTCCTGAAGTAATATCTATCCATGAGTTTTAGGCTGTATAATTCACTGGAAAATTAATTCTGTTTAAGTTTAATTAGACAGACTTTTTTGTTATTGCTTTCAGATACTTGTCTTGATTCAATTACAATTGTAGGCGATAACTGAAAGTCAAACCTTGTTGGATGGTGGGGAAGAGCTGATAACAGTTTGAGGTGTTGCAGTTGGTTAGCATGGGCACAGGGCTGAATTACACATTACTTTGTTTTATTTTGACCTAGAAAAGTGTTCGTCTGGTAGAGGATCATTGCTTGCACCTGGCAAAAGGCCAGCCCGTACTCACTGTGGACTATTTGCCATTGTTAGATGAGTCTCAGCGGGAAGCTGTAAACATTATTAATCATAAAGTAAAGCATGTGTGTTAAGGATCGTAATCAGATGATTGAAATGAACTGAGGGAGGTGATCTTGTAGACCAGATGTATGTTTCAGTACAAAATACTATATTATTACTGACTTTCAGTGTCACACAAGCATTTATTTGAAGGCATGTATATGTAGCGTCTTTTGTTGGGTAAGAGAAGATTTCTCTCATGGAGCAAGAATAGCTTAAAAAGTAAAGTTAATGTGATATTTATTTTTTTTATCTTAACTGAGTGCAAAGTATCTGGTTGACATTTGAAAAGATTTGAGGCAGTTAATCCCACCTTCAGGTGAATTATTATTAAAATTTCTAAACAATTTCTGCAGTCATGGATGAGGTCAGGTTTTGACCCTTTTTGAATCAAGGGAAGATCAGCTTGAGGGAGAAGAGAGGCTAATTAAAATGAAGCCTCCAGGCCTGATCATCTCTCTGTGGCAGGCAGCTGCACAACTTGAAAAATGACTTTCTGCTGCCTGGCCAAATTCTGGTTATTTGCTTGGCTGGATGATAAAACCATCCATGACCTTCAGCAATGTAGAAGACTACAAATCTTTTGTGGTGGAGAAAAACCCAGAAGCAATAGGAGGACATTACAATTTCTGAAGTGGAAACTCTCAAATCCTCTTTTATACTTACGTAAAAGAATTGTCAAAATCTAGTCTGTAGGGAGAAAAAAGGCCATGGAAATGTCCAAGACAGATTTATGTCTAAAGCATAATTTTAAATAGTTTTATTTTAATAAGCTTAACATTTTGGGGGGGTTAATATTTTGATTTATGTAGATGCATAGTCTTTTACCTGTTGAAGATGTCCAGCAGTATAGTAGAAATATGAAAATAGGCAGTGTTGCAAACAAGTACAGATAATTGGCCAAATGCAGATAATGTGGAGTGCCAAGCAATTAAAATACATTAAAAAAACTATAAAAGTGCAAAGTTCTGACTTTTTAGTAGTACTGACTGGGTTTGCTAGTACTGTGATTCAGCTTTTTTTTTCTGTTCGAACTATCTAATGGGCAGACAATGGTTGCCGGGGCAAGTGATGTCAAAACCTCTTTCTGACCGTAAAATGGAGTCGTGCCAATTACTGGTTATTGTGTTAGTCCACAGAAGGATTCCGATGTAGGGACTTGCACTGTTTTCCCTTGGCAATTGTCTTTGTTATGCGCTTTGGTGTAATATAGCTAAATACAATGAGTAGTGCAGCTATATCTACCTTTTCTTATGAAAAGACCTCCCGGCCTCTCACCAATGTGTAGGTACCTTTCTGATGATGTTGGTGATAATGACGAAGAACAAGGGCTCATAAATTTACTCTGTTTGGGTAATAACTGCCATTAGTGGCAGCAGCAGTATTGTTTGCCTGTACATTAAGTGCAGGCAGGCCCAGGAAAAGATATAACATGAGTCAGCAGTGCTGCCCTTGCAGCCAAAAAGCTAAAACTGTGTCCTGGGCTGCATCAGCAGGAGAGCAGCCAGGAGGCGAAGGGATGCTTCTTGCACTGTACTCAGCACTTGTTAGGCCACACCTGAAATAGTATGCAAAAATTATTTCTGCCTATGTATATAATATTACATATCATTGCATTACATATACATAAAGAGATATCTGCAATATTGGTATATGGCGTTTAGTACCTATATCTTGTGATTTCATCGTTTAGCCCTCCTGTGTATGAGTGTGTCCCCTTACAATTTATTGATTGCCAATGCATAGGGTCAGTACACGTGAGACTGAGTTACCCTGCAGCTCTGAGATACAGCTATTTACTGTTACTGTATTGGCAGTGGTATAATTAAAAACAGGAGAAAGAAGTTTCCAGAGCTTTCCTGGTTGCTCTGCAAAGATGTCTGGGGAAGGGACGAGGAAGTCAGGACCATCACACCGTGGTAATGATGCAGGAGCAGGTTTTCAACTCTAGCAGCAATTGCTTTAACCCCATCAGCAGTACAGCCTCTGGGGAGCAGTGAGAGGCATGAGGAGTTGTCCCCTCCCTTGCTGAGCGCTGGGAAGGTCAAGCACCCAGTCCTGCTGCACTTACACCTTGAGTTGTCACCTAGCTGGTCCTTGTATCGGTGACTTGACTGCACCTCGCAAATAAAGGCATCAATAGGCTCCTTTCAGCCTAAAATAGCCTCAACTTAGCCATTTTAATCCAAAATAATCAGTATTATTTCCTGTAGCCCTTTATCATCAGCAGAATGCATTCTTTCGGATACATGATAGAAAATGTGATCAGAATATAAATGTTGAATTAATTTGAAATCCCTTAGTTTTAATATAGAGATGTCTCTATAACAGTTGAAAATATTGTAGAGAAGAAAACAACATATGCTATTGCTGCAGAACAAATACTGGCTTTAGCCAGATTAGCAATATTAAAATGTCTTTGTTATTTTGAGTAGCTGAACTGTATAGAGAGAACTATTTATATCAGCTTTTCAACTCGAAAGGGAAGACAACTCTAAGCATGAACAATTATGTATATTTGTAAACGAGTGGAAAAGTATGGTTTATTTATAAAGGAGTTTATATGCATATATTAGTATGCAGGTTTTACATCCAGATAGGTCACTTGAACACTTTTTGTTATTTTCTTTTTCTGAAGTGAGTTGATACTAAATAGTGAGGGACTTCATATAGGTACCTAAGTGCCTACCTATATGCAGAGGGATTCTTTAAGATTTTAAAGGGTTAAAGAGAAGTCATAATTCTATACATAAAATGAGAAAAATGGAATATGTGGGTTTTGTGGGGTTTTTTAAACTTAATTAAAAAACATAAAAGAATGGAAATTTTAAAGACAGTTTAAGATTCACTCACAAATAATTATATCAAGCTCACTTCTGTTCCCCTGATAAGAAAGTAACTGACACACTGATTCCACAGAATTCCCTTGAGCAGTGGCTCAGGGATCAATAGCACCTCTAGACACCTATGAGAGGAATAATCCATAGCCAAAATAAAATATTGGCAACAAACTCTTAAAATACACATATCAAGACCCTACATCATAATCTCTCGCATGCTTTTATCTCCCTCCAATTAAAAATATGCTTTTGTAACACACCAGCAGTAAAATTCAACTCCCCATATCATCACGTTAATGATATTGGAAAAGTAAAGAAGATTCACGCTTCCATTTTTTAATGTGTTTAGCTTCAAAATTGCGTACTATAAACACTGTGTACTTTTGTTTTTTACAACCCAAAAGCTGTAAGTTTACACCCCAAATCCCGATTTTCTGTGTTTATAGGGTTCTTCTCAGCTATATGCAGCTGTGTAAAACTTATACCTAATGTATATCTATACCTATCTTACCTAATGTAAGATAATCATCCTTCTGTAGTCAATGGAGAGATACATAGAGGGGAAAAAAATCATGGACTATTTAAGACACCTGTTTGTGATGGGATGAATTATTCCTTGGAACTGTCAAGTGTAATGATCTTTTATTCTTTCTTTTTCTAAAATAATACCACTTAGCATAATATAAAGTTGGATTTTGAAACTCCCTGTAACTAGCTATTCAGATTAAAAAAAAAAAGGCATAGAAAGTTGTGTGGATGAAGATAATTACATTCATCACAAATAAAGAATTTAATATTACTTATCTGTCTTTATGCCTTTTATCTAGAGATGTCAAAATACATGACAAAGGATAAGAAGTATCACTATTGAATTTTGCAGATAGGGAAACTAAGTACTGTCTGTTATTTTACTCAAAGTCACAGAAGACTACAGGTATATCGCAAGTTATTTTATCATGCCTAATGCCTTGTCCATTGGAACATGCTGCTTCCAATAACTTTTCACCCCAAATTGGATTTCCATTACCACTCATGCCTTTAGGTTGAACCACGTATAAAATCTATAGCGCTGTTTAAAAAAAGTAATAAACTCTAAATGGCTTTCTCAGTCACGGGGTCACATTCAAATTGATGCTTTTCAGAATTACCATTTCTTGCTTTTTTTCAGGGAAAGAAAGAAGGAAAGAATCAGCTTTTAGCACCCCCTCCTCTTGCCAAGAATACTTGGCCTGTTGCTGATCCTAGGAGAAAGGTTTACTCGTATTTCTTTAATAGGTGAAATTGATATTGGTACTTCATCACAACTAAAGGTGCTTTGTGTAATAGCTGTAGATTTTTTCCTCTTTTTATCTTTTCTTTAAGCAAATACCTCTTGTACTTAATTCTTTCTCTTCACTTTTCCTTTCTTCTGATACTCTGCAACTGAAGGGCAAATAGTGCCATCAGCAGAACTTCCTAGAAAATATTTTACAAAGGCATTTTGGTATTAAAAATGAGAAGGCACTTTTAAAACAGAAAGAAAACAAAAGATAAATTTGTAGTCATCTTAATGGTTAGCATTTGTTGCAGTCCTCATAGCGTTTATTCATATTTTGACACTTACCACAGAAATTATCGTGCTTTTACCCCATTTTGTACTTTTTTCCCCCAAAAAATCTTCCAGGTTTTACAACATAAGAACCGTTACTGTGACCACTAGAGACTTTTAACCCTTCTTACAAAATTTAGTATTAAATCTTCTCACAACGTGCCTGTGTATTCATATGTATCACCTAACCAAGCTTTGCTATGAAGTTATAGTGTCCTTTATCTTATAGAAAAATCCTTATCCATGAGAATTTTTCATGTTCCCAAATCACAACAGTGGTCCAGCACTTTGTGAATTGTTAGGAACTGTGATACATCCGTGGAATTCAAACTCTTTGAATATTCAATAGTTTTAAAACATCAATAGCTACAGTTTAGGAAAAAAAAAAAAAGAAAAAAAAAAGAAAAAAGTTCTCCAGTTGCTAGCAAAAATAACAGTTTCTACAGGCTAATGAGGCTCATAGGTTAGATTTCACAACTCACCTGTCTTAGTTATAGTGAGAACTGGATCGGAGCTGCGTCTGAAAAGCATCATCTGAAACACGTGTAATTTTGTTTCATTTTGCGTAATCAACATCAGAGTGGGGTGGCAGTCTGTGCAAATTTGCAGCCGAAATCAAACTGATTGAGGGACTGTAGGAAAAGGTTTCCAGTCCATAGATTTACACAGGTGGTGACATCATGCCAAAAATTAAGATCCTTTGATATTTTAATAGAATAATAATATTTTCTTAAGTGTCTGCATTTTATAACAAGAGCAAATAAACATTTAAAAGTTGGGTTGTTATCTTCCAATAGATATTTAAACATGGATGTATCTAAATGCATGTGTGTGTGTTCATGTGGGGAACCTTATAGCTTGTATAAATATATATACATAAAGTACAAATATATATATCAAAAGTAGAAAACCAGAGCGGTTGGCAGCAAAGCTGAATATTTACTGCTTAAGGTACTTCTCAGCATTATCAGAAAGCACTGTAAATATTGCATC
Source organism: Gymnogyps californianus (assembly GCF_018139145.2). NCBI lineage: Eukaryota > Metazoa > Chordata > Aves > Accipitriformes > Cathartidae > Gymnogyps > Gymnogyps californianus. Next base: position 4,395,954 of record NC_059474.1, read on the forward strand.
TGTTGTCCCTGGAAAATGCCAGAAAATATTGCTGATTTATTATGTGGGAGGAAGGAAGTGAAAAAAGTTATGGTGCTGAAAAATTGTATACTGTAGGAGAAAGAATTGACTAAACAATAATTTGCAAAGTTTTACACTTGCTGTATAAAAACTCCCTCCACTGATTTGGTTTTCAAGCTTATAAATCATCCATCTCTTCTCCGTGTATGTGCTGTACAGAAAAGGACTGTTGGGCTTTTGTTGGGTTTTGTTGTATTTTTAATTCTTTTCCTAACAGAAAGGATGCAACTATTAAGCTGGTATAGCTTCCTCCTAAGGTAAATCAATGCAAAACTATAATGTCCCATTTTCACTTTTTAATGCTGTATTTTACACATCGTGTCTTTGCCTTTGACCGAAAATAATAATATCTGTCTGTTTTGTATTTTAGGTGAGTTTAGTAGTTAAATGGCAGTCATCTCAGTTCTCTCCTCTGGTTTACAGTGTCTACAATTTCATTTAATTTTCTTCTCTTGAAAGCTGCCTAGTTAAGCTTAGAGAACATATACTGAACAGAATAAACCAAAAATCTTTGATTTTCAATAATCAACTAGTTCTGTTTTTATGATTTCAAACCAGTGCCATCTTTTTTGATATGTTCGTGTTAAATAGATAACATTAAGAAATTCAATCATTATAAAATACAAGCTGGAAAGATCTCAGGAGTCTATTTAGTCCACTTTTCTACACTACCAAAGTTCAGACACAAAGCTCTGGTTGTGAAAAATATATATGATGACAGATGAAATGGGGAGAGGGGGACAGGGAGGACCCCCAAAAATTAAACCCAGAAAACTCCTGAAGTGAACGGCTGAATATAAAGGGCGAGTTTCAGCTCCCAGGTTAAATGGCAGGGAGTGGCCTCAGCATAACTTGTCTTTTAATTAAACTTAAATATTTAAGCCTTTGATCATAACCACTGCTCAGTGACTTATGTTTTGAGATAAATCGGTGTTATATAATGAATGAGGCTGCTTCTGTAGGCACCTTACTTCATTAACTGTACGAGTTGAAAGACTATAGTTGGAAACAGGAATAGTCAGCAGGAAGACAAAAGAAAAAGGTAAGGAACCTTGTGGGGAAGCTTCAGGGTCCTGCCTTCAGTTCTGATGCTAAATTATTTGCTTAAAATTTTTTTGTGTGGTACTTGTCGAGGTGTGCAGCCTTTTCTTAGTGCCCAGACTGAGCTTCTTTACTCCTGACAGCTGCTTCGAAAATTATAATAGATGTGAACGTGAGTTACCTCTGATGTTGATGTGTGATCTGAAGGAAACATGACTTCTAGATCTGTCTCCCCTTTGATGTGCAGTATGGCCGAGTTCCCTGAAAAGAAGATAACCCAAGTTGACTGGAAATTTCCCAGTATAACATTTTTTCCGTGGGAAATATTGAGATCGAAAGTCTCAGTTTTGGCTAAATTCTGATTACGTCAGCTGTCCAAGCTCTCTGTTCGCTTTTTCAGTGCTTGCTCATGGTGAGGGTACTCCAGATAGCTCTGGGAGACTGAAAATGTTTGATAATTGAATGGTAGCTTGAGTTTTCCTAAAAAACTGTGGCATTTCCACATGATGAGAATGTGGTGTTTGTTCAAAAAGACTCTCCTCTGCATCTCCAGGGATTTTTTTTTCTGAAATGGGAATTCCAGTTTCCATACAACTCTTAGAGCATCACTGGGTTGCATGAGACACTGCTCATATATTAGAAATATGGTTCTGTTTCTAGTTTGTGTAGTTTTGGGGGATTGGTCCACCAATAAGTATTTTGACAAACAAAGTCTAATCAAATCAAGTTAGCAGAAAATTATGGACCTTATGATAAACTTGACAGGTTTTAGCAGCACGCTTCTGGCAAGCTCTTATAGCAAAGAGTGCAAATAATGATTTTCTGAAACTTATAATTTGGCCAAGTACAAACAGGTTAGCTTGAGGACATCTCTTTGATGGCTGCTAACTCTTGGATAAATTTCAAAGTACCGTTGCAAATTATAAAAGTATTAGAGTTATTAAGAAAACAGCTGGGGAAATGAATATCATGAGGATTGTTAAATGACCTTAATAAAGGTATTGATACTGTTTCCTCACATCTTCTGACAATTCTGAAGAGGACCTGGGAAAGAAATTAAAGTCATCATCATGCAAAACTGAGGTTGGAATATTAAGTTGTGAGGACATATATTCCAAAACAAGAAAAGCTTAAGATTTTTTCCCCAAAAAGGGGAAAAAGAAACTGAGAGAAGGTAGTCTAGCAAACAGTGAGTGAAGATTATATTGCTTTTAGAAGTGATGTTTGGAGATTCACATGTTTTCCTTCCACTTTCAGTCACCTTCATGGTATTTATTTCACTTAACTTTCTCTTTCTCTTTGTTATTGTCGTCTTCTCCTTTCCCCCCTTTTTTGTGTCTTTCCCTCTCTCTTTTCTTCTTCTTAGGTTTAAAACAGCAGCAGAAGAATATCTCCATGTGCCTTCTAAGATGTACTTTGCTTTTAATGATGATGAGTTGTATACATCCCTTTTCCCTTCAGAGCATACAAAACATTTCACTTGCACTAATTTTTTAGTTATTGCCACAATACAGCTATCCTTTAAAAGGCTGTAGCAGTTTCACAAAGATACAACAGCATTTGGAAAATACGGAAGTATTGAAGAATATGAATTATATTAGGGCAAATGTGCGAATAAGAAAAAATAATTAAGCGAATTAGAATGTGGTGAAAATAGGGATGTTTATTGGAATTATCAGAAGCGCTTTGGAGGCCTATTGCAGTAGATATCACAACATCCTAAAGAAAGAATTCCGCTCTAAAGAACATATGCTCTAAGTAAGCAATGAGTAAAGGGTATTTTATCAGTCTAATTATAAAGAGCTGGGCTACAGGAAAGAAGACTTTTTGCTGATAGTCCCATTAAATAACTTCTTACTACACAAGTAGTCCCATCAGTAGAACAACAGTTAACTTGAACAGCACTATCTGTGTTTCAGAAATCTAGTGACATATCCCAAGTCATGCAAAACGTCTGTTTGTCAGCAAAGTGTCTTAATTACAACACCATGATTTCGGTCTTTTTTTCTTGCAACGCTTACCTCGCCATCTCCATTGACCTCAAGCTGTTCAGACTTCATTTGATTTTATGTCATTTGATAGTAGTACATGTAATAGCTCACCACTGTCTCAGTTTGCGCTAAGTCTTTAATTGACTGTTGGCATGGAGAGAAGCAGGCCAGCTGCAATCTCGCATCAACGCCACCGCTTCCTGCAACACCCTTGATTACTCTTGGATGCTTTCCGTGTAAGTACTGACCGCTGCTAGGCTACTCCATGCATGCACAAAGTTCCGCTGTTACCTTTGCTGTAGGCAGTCGTTGAAGGCATGGTAGCGAATATGTTCTTTCCTGTACACTCAAGCATTTAAATAACATAGAGGTGCCATTCTGTGCCTTGTTTAAGAAGAAAGTGTGGATGTGCTAGGGACCTTGTATTTAACATTGCTGCAGTATGAGAAGTGAGCAAAGAGCTGAGCTCGGGCAAAGTTCCTGAGTGCTACAGCAATCTGGAAAATCAGACAGAAGTCTGAGATAGTCTTGAAACAGGATTTTCAGCTGTGTTATGTCATTTTAAGTCCTGCATTTTTAATTTTGCCCTTTTTTTTTTTTTTTTTTTTTAATCTGCTCATTGCCAAAAAGGTTGGGGCATTTTCTCTTTCTCCATAAATACACTTTGCTAAAATAAATCATATCACTCTCTGTAGAATAGAGACTGCAGCCATTACTAAGATGGTTACTGTCTTCAGTAAGTGTTGCAGGTGGTGAGGAATTTGCTCATAGCAATTAGTTAAGCTGTTTCACTCCCAGCAGAAGAGAAGACAGGTGAGTCTAGCGTGCAGAACAGAGGAGGAATCAGGAGAAATTCTCATGCTAGGGGCAGAGTGCATTTAAACAGAAATAGGATTTGAAAATAGAAGACCCATGGGGCGTTATTGGCATGTGTTTACAGAGGACGTGGGAATGACTATAGGTAGGTGGGGGAAACAAGATGATCTCAATACAGTCAAAGCTTAGGGCATAACAGGGGAAATGTAGAATATTTTCATGGACCATTTCACTCGTATGAAGGTATGGAAGTGAGGTAATGGATGAAATAGTGTAAAGATGAGAGACATAGATGTGGTACAGGAACATTCGGTCCATCTCGTCTCTCAGTAGGACTGGTTGACTCAGGAAAACTCCAGTGGTAGGTGAGCTTGTGAAGTCACAAAAGGAGATTGTGAAATAAAATATAAAGGAAAGACTGTTCCATTAGTCAGCCAGGAGACTGAGCTTGGAGAAAAGAAGAAAAGAATTAAAAAAAAAAAAGAAAAAAGGCAGAAGAGTGCTAGAAAATTGATGTAAAGGGAGAGGTAAAATAGAACTTGCCTTCTGTAGCCCCAGGGAAGCATGTGTTTTTATAGATGCTGTGAAGGCTGTGTTTGATGGGGGCTTTTTCCTTAAGCAAGGAAGGAAACAAAGTCCATGTAATATTATTTATGACGCTCTTTCTTCAGGTTTGCCTTTACTGTCCAGAGAGTATCCCTTAATTTTTCAGGATCAGCATATATGTCATATAATTTAAAGTATCCAAGAGGATATTGCAGAAGTGCAAGAACAGGTAGAATCCTTTTTTCTCTTGAGCCTAGCCTACCTCTGCTGCACTTCAGTAACTCACTGACTTGGACATTATTATTTCTGTGTTATTTCTATAACACATGTCCTACTTTATGGTTGCCTGTTAGTGGATGAAATTCCATGAGTTAATGTAATCAAAATCAACACTTCCTGAACATTTTCTTCTGCAACACAAGATCTTGAAAGATTCATCTATAATTCCTAGTACACATCTACTAAGACATGGTGCTTTTTTATCGCATACCAAGAGTATGATGTTTAGCTCTTCAAACGGAATCATAGACCTTCTTAAACAAGTAACACCTTTTTTCTTATAAAGCATACTTTTAAAAGTAGTTTAAAGTACTTTTTTATAAAAAGGAGTATTGTAAAATATAATTTGGGAGTACTTTAGTCCGTGGATATGGGACACTTCAACCATGATATTTAGAAAGCTTTGAGGTAAAGAGAGGAAAAAGTCCTTGAAACCAGAATTTTGTTGCAGACATAGATAGGGTCAGTGAAGAAAGAATATGTGTGGAGAGAAATCTAAGAAAAAGGAAAGGATAAAAAATAACATTCCATTTTTCTGCTGTTCTTGAGAAACAATATGTAGGCATAGTCTTAAAATTGAAAAAAAAACCCAAAAAACCCAACATATTTCTTTCTGTTTAAGTTCCACATTTTTTCAAACTTTTCCAAACCTTTCCAAAAATTTGGCCATGGTATATAGGGAGCTGGAACTTTTCATTCACGTTTTCTACCCAGTCTCAAAAAAGCATGAAGTGTGGGGTGCTACCAGGTACATACAGGTCTATATGCTCAATACACCATGGCCTATGAGTGGATGACCTCTGGGGACTTTATTTCTCTGGGCAGATCAACCATGTTCTGTGAAATATCCATGTGGATCAACTGTGTTGTCCGCTTGGCCAAATTATAGCTTGGAAATGCCATTTTTGGTAACTGAATTGACTATCAGTTTCTCCTGTGTGATGCATCAGCTGTATCTGTTGAAGAAAACATTTGAGTCATATGGCTGCCCAGGAAAGGTTCTTGCGGTTAAGGGACTCATGAGACCAATACTCTGTTGATTGTGCCTTAGCCGTGCTATATAGTCTTCGGAAAATCACAGACAGTAGAATTTGTCTCCAAACTCTAACCGTCTCAAATACAAGGGTCAAATCTAATCTTGTTGTTTGTGATCCCTCTGCATTCAGCAGAATTATCTTCAGAAGGGGATTCCTCCTAATCTAGAATAGTTGCCCATGATGGTTGGACTACAACTTCTGAAGAAACTGTCATGCTTTAACCCCCGCCGGCAACTAAGCACCACACAACCGCTCGCTCGCTCCCCCCACCCAGTGGGATGGGGGAGAGAATCAGAAAAAAAACCCTTGTAGGTTGAGTTAAAGACAGTTTAATAGGACAGAAAGGAATGAAAAACAATGATAATGATAATAATAATATGACAATAGTAATACTAAAAGAATTAAACTATACAAAGCAAGTGGTGCACAATGCAGTTGCTCACCACTCGTTGACCAATGCCCAGTTAGTTCCCGAGCCGCAATCCGCCCCTCCCAGCCAACTCCCCCAGTTTATATACTGGGCATGACGTCATATGGTATGGAATATCCCTTTGGCCAGTTTGGGTCAGCTGTCCTGGCTGTGTCCCCTCCCAGCTTCTTGTGCCCCTCCAGCCTTCTTGCTGGCTGGGCAGGAGAAGCTGAAAAATCCTTGACTTAGGATAAACACTACTTAGCAACAACTAAAAACATCAGTGTGTTATCAACATTATTCTCATACTAAATCCAAAACACAGCACTATACCAGCTGCTAGGAAGAAAATTAACTCTGTCCTAGCTGAAACCAGGACAGAAACCTTCCTCTCTTCCATGTTCGAAAGACAGCCTAGATAACTAGCTTAGGCTGGATGCCTCAATTTTACATGTTTATGGTTAGATGAAATTAAACCAACCCTTAAACTGTCTGTGGATTTGTCATATGCAAATTAATGTATTGTTTCATTTTCATCTTTTTCCCATAGAAGCAATAATTAGATATGACAGAGAGCTGATTGTGTTGCAGCGTACAAGTACACAGCACTTCAGAAATCATAAAGAAGAGAAACAGGATAGGTGGCTAGTGGCACAGAAGGCAAAAACTGATATGTATAATCGTATTTTACATTTTACTCCTCAGAAATCGTAATGACCAAAAGTACTCAATATAGCGTCCATCATTTCCTAAAAGAAAATAATAACAGACTATCCAGTATTGTAATTTTTTTTTTTTCACGGAAATGGAAAGATCTTCAGATTTGTGTTTGTGTTTTACATCTCCTCCTCCACCCTTCCATTTGTTAGTCTTCTTTCTAGCAGCTCCCAGCTGCCTCATGTTAACATTACTGTAGACGTTGCTAGTACAGAAGAAGGTCAGTTTGAAAGACTCTATGTTTTGAATTAAGTTCTTTATTATGACACTTTAGGCCTATTAATTAGATGAGTCATATACTTGATTCACCATAGAGTTTATCTTTACAAATAGTCATGAAAGAATTACTCACAGACCACAAGCTAGATCTCTAAATGGAAGCAGTCTTCTAAATATATAATGCTAAAATGCTAGGAATTATTAAAAAATAATAATAAAAAACCCCAAACAAACAAACCACAACCCGCCCCCCCCCCCCCCCCCCCAATTAAGAAAAGAGCAAGAAAGAATAGACTTTAGAAATGTATGACAGTGGAAATACAAGGAAAGAAAAAATATGAATGCACACAAGCTTTCCATAGATGCTATGATGAATCATCTGTTATGTAGTACGTGTAAATAGATAACATCAGTCTTACATCAGTTTTAAACATCATTCATAATATCTATAAGAATTGTTTTCAAACAATTACATTTTTAAAATTAATAGAACAAATTTCATGGAATCATTATAAAAAGTGGACAAATATAAAGTCACCAGCATTAATAAATCGTATGATATTGTGCAGTTATGCTGAATTAAGAGACTATTTGCATTTACTTAGAACATATCATTGGATATCACAATATTAGTAGGAGAATTAAAGAATAGTGATTATCCTTTACAAATGTATGTTTTGGTGGGAAAAAAAAAGGAAGCAAAGAGTATTAATAACTGAATATTATACTGGAAAAATGTGAGTTCTTTTTGCTTTTACCAATATGCAATTCCATCTACCCAGAGGGAAAAGGTTTTTTAAATAAAGTAAATCTAGACTGTAAGTTGATTGATCCTTGTGGATAGAACCTGGATTCTTCTGGGAGGGGTGACATAGATGGATTTATTATTACTTTTTAAGGCGGGGTGGGTTGCAACTGAGGAAGGGATAAGTCTACCTCAATGTCTGTGTACATTTGGAGAAGAGAAAGGGATTTCATTGATTAAACCGCCAACCACTTTTACCATCAAAGGTAGAGAAAGGAACAGAATTTTTTGCTACAGACCTTGATTCATCCATCTTGGGACATTTTATCACAACGGGAAATATAGTTGGCTTTTGCTTTTTACGACTTGCGAGAACTAAGTGTTTCAGAATTGGCGTGCATGTAGCATGAGAGGTGGCAAAGTCAAGGCCAGCACTGTGGATGGACAGAACAGTAAGGCATTCTGAGCTAGGTGGAATAAGATGTTTTATTTAATGTAACTCAGACGGCAAACCAGGTCCATTTTCTTACATCTGCTCAGCATCAACAGATCTTGCTAATTCAAAAAGCATGTTTGTAAAGAACATGGTGCGAGAGCTGCAATTCATGAAAGCCTCTGTTTTGTCCTTGACCTTTACATTTCAGCACTTCCACAGTCTGCTGGAGCCTGTTGTTAAATGCCAGCCTGGAGTTATGAAGGCATGAAAAATTATCAATTATAAAAAGAATTGCCTTTCGAATGAAGATCAATGCAAATCCTCATATTGAGGCAAACAGAGCTACATGCAAAAGCATTCAAATGCAGGAACGCAGGGAAGTATTTGTATTCTGACAGCAGGAGCAATGGCAGGGTGAAGGAGGCCACTTTCTGCTGTGGATAGGTCTGCATGAAGAGCATTGCGACCTGTTGGGAGACAGATAGCTCATGGAAAGGCAGACGTTCATCAGAATACTTGTAGTTTCCAGCTGTGCAAACAGGAAAGGGATATTGGGATATGATGATGACTTAAGCCGTCTTTTGAGGATTTTATGTAACTATACCAGTGAAGTTCGCTTGTCAAGGGCTAGTGGATGTGTAGGAGCATGCTTGACCCCAAAGTAGATAACGGTTCGTATAGTCTTCCAAAAAGCCACAGCCACCAGTCCTTTGCAAGAGCAGTAGGAGTCATCTCACTGTACTTTCAACTTTCACAGTGTGGAAGCCTACATCTGAGCTGGCTATAACACTCCAGTACTTAATGGGAAAAACAGGAAATTTTAGCAGATGGTTCAGCTGATGTGGTTTACACGTCTATCTGAAGATGAGTTTAGAGTGCCCTAAAAGTGCCCTGGCCCTATTATATATAAGTATAGAGACTTTAGATATCTATCAGAGTAGACATCTGTATTGTAAATATATTTCTATGCTCGATTAAAATGCCTTTTTTTTGTTTAATAGTTGCTACATTCCCCCACTGTTTTATTTTCTTACAGCACTCCTAGTTTATTGCTCTTCAAGCTGACGTTTACTGTGAGAAAAAATTATTGTATTAACAGACATACAATTCAGGTGTGAATTTATTTGTGGAAAAAAGAGAGCTCAAGTGATGGTAGCCTGCACAGCCCTTAAAACTTTTAATATACCATCTGTGCTGCAGGTCAGGTTATGTACAAGAGTCTTTGCAGTTGAAAATCATATTTTCCACTCCAAATGGAGCTCCATGCAGCCTTGATCCAATTTACACTGGAAAGAAAGGTGCTTGAAGACTTTTGGGGTATAGAAAATACTCCCTAACTACTGGGAAGTAACATAACTAATAATAAATATTACTTCATATTGTGTGTGGTAAGGGCTTAGGAAATTTGGAACAGAGCATGAAGAAGGCATGAGATATTTTCACAAAGATGCTGACTCTTTTATCTTGTGAAAATCTGCATTATAAAATGTTAAAACGAGATTTTAATCCGTTCAGAAGTATTTCTCTCAGATGGCTTTGAGGTTTGTTTGGGTTTTATTTTTTTTTAATTTTGAGGCTTTGCATTGTGCCAGTCAGGATCCTCCCTCTTGCCCAAGTATCTGCAAACAAACTGGGATTGCAAATACGTGGCAGAGTGTGGGACCCCTTACTAATTGCGTATATTCAATCTATTGTCTAGTGTTAATTAAAAAAAAAAAAAGAAAAAAGAAAAAAAAGATTTTTTCAGAGAAGTCTCATATATTCTGGGGACAGACGTATATGCAAATACAATGAAAGCACGATTTCTGTTTGTGAATCTTCTAATTAAGCTTGTCAGCGTAATCTTTTAATAGAAAAAACTGGCACATTAGCTGCTATTTAGAATTAGTAGGCTAAGTAATATTTTAAAATTATTTTCACAAAGCTTTTCTAACACTTTACAATGCTTACAAGAAAATTATATGATCCGGGATAGACTGTCCGTAAGTCATGAGTGTGTGAAATTTCATCTATTTTAACTGTTTGATCTTCTTCTATTCTTCAAACACATTCCATGTTGGAAATGTCCAAGAAAAATTAGAAGACAGTATCAAAGGCAGGAAAAATTACAACAGTTTAAGAAATCACCTGATTTTTCTATTCTGACCTGCAAATTACTGCTTGTTATAAAATATGGCAATAGAACAAAACATGTGAGGGCACTTTTAATCATTTTTAAAACCTTCGGAGATAAAGGTTTCTATTAGGTGGCTGCCTGATATTTTTTTTAAGCACTTTGGAAAATTGCATCTGAGATGAGATAAATGCAACTGCACATTTAAATTAAGATTATCTTTAGGCTAGTAATCTCATTTACTGTTCAGCAATTTTAATTCAAGTCAAGACAGTACAATTAGTGTCATCATCCTGCTGGTATTTCTCGTTGCTTTATGGCTGTATTTACTGTTGTTAAGACAAGACAACTCATATAAAGCGTAAGTCAAGATAATACATTATTAAAGGGAGAATACATCAGCAAGTATTGCTGGTGCAGCCTGATGAGCTGGACTTCCCTTCAGACATCGATTCTGTGGTAGCTCTAAGAAGAAGGTCTCATTAAAACACTTGACAAACTTAATAAATTTTAACATGGAGATAAGTTTATTTCAAATGACATTCTGAAAAGTCTTTGGTTTTTTCCCCTTCCTTTTAATTGCCGGCTTAAAACTATAGCTGTTTTGAATATTTATATTATAGGTATTAAAATTGTAAGAACCATTTTCTGTATGATAAATTTTATTCCCCCTAACAAGAAGGGATTTTGCTGTTACCTGTCTGGGCTGTGCTTAGGAAGGTATTTGTTCTGAGTTGCGTTATGCTGCAGCTTGCGTGAATATGAAAATGTCAGCCATTTCAGGTATGCAAAATGGACAGTAGCTCTGAACATATTTTGCCTTCCCAACCAGCATAGGTTTGAGGGCTTTTTATTAGTAGTATTCTTTATTTTCTACATCTACATCTACATTAGCAGGTCCCAGAGGAAACCAGATGTCCATGGGTGGGTGATTTTCTTCAAGCCTACAGCATTAATTACATTTCTGAATTTGGAATCCTGGAAGTCTAATTTTATCTTTTTTTTTTAATCAAAATGTTGTTTGTATGAGTGATTCTGTATGTGATCTGGCAAGATATGGTGCTTCGACTTGTTTTCAGTAGCAATGTATTCCCCGAGCCCCACTAGTAATGTTTCCTTTGCAAAGAACTGTTAAGTTGCTGCGAGAAGCCCATTCCAGGAAGAGTAAAGGAGGACTGATTTGTCCTGGGGATGCTTCCCTGAATATATTGCTGTTATATTCAATAATTTCATGACAGTAAAGATGAGATCTCCCCGCTGTACAATCTGCTAAGTCAGATAGAGTGCAAGCATGAGGGAGTTTTTTACAAGGAAAAGAAGAGACATGAGGGAATGAAGCAAAAGCACAGGAAGGAAACTTTAAACAAAAACAGGAGACATTAGGTTACATTTGAATCGCACGTTCAATGCATAGTTTAGCGTCGAAGTTATAAATGCACGTCGTTTGAAAGTATGTAGAGAGATGCAGGGGCACGACTGTATATATCGTTGTGTGGTAGGCAGTGTAAACTGTGCCGAAAGTATGTTGTGCCAGAAGCATTTGTAGTTTCTTACCGTTCAGGTTTCTTACCATAAAGGTGTTTAATGTATACCTGTCTTTAAACTTATGAGTAATGGGATTCATTTGAGTGGACTATTCATGTCTACCTTACTGCTACCAACTACCTCACGGCTTCAGCAAACAAAAGCATACGGTGCTATTAAGACCTTGAAGTGTACTCAGAGCTAAGTGATTGTGTGTGATATACACACATGTATCTCTCTCTGTATATCTATATATTTATATATGTTTTCAGAATTAAGGAAAATATTATAGAAAGCCTTCCCTGCTCTTATATACATTCTCCTCTATGTATATTTGTGAATCAACCCTGCCTAAGATGACTTCTAACCTGGCTAATAAATATGCTTTTCAAGAGCTGATCCTTTAATGATTCGCATTTTCTTCTTTTTGGAACATGCATTATTGGGTTTAATAGAGGGTATTTGGAGAAAAGGGGGAAACGGTGAAGAGAAAATTCCACAGAGCATGGAGAATGCCACTAGAGCAGAGTCACTCATGCCTCTCTTCTCTGTAAAGTATTGAGTGTGTTTTGTACTATTCATAAGATAATACTCTGGTATCTCAAATCTGATAATCCTGTTCTGCAGTAGCAGGTAAAAATGTTGGAAAGTGGCAGGATTTAGCAGATTGAGCAGAAAATCAAAGATAAACCAGTTCGTAATTGTTTAGCTAGGGAGGTTCTAGCAAAAATTTTAAACCAGGATCACCTGTCAGTTGGGTTAGGAGCAGGATCAAGTCCTGACTAGTCCTGCAAAACTGGAAAGACAGACAAAAAAACCCACTGACCATACTTCAGTATTAAAATTTTTATTCTTTCAGTGGTATTTCAGTATTTTACCATTTTTTGTAATATCTGCAGTGACAAAGTACGAGAGGAAAATAAGTTACTGAAAAATATGGTGGTTAGTGTAAAGCCAATGAAGTGAGATTTGATTCTCCATAAAGGCACCTAAATTGCAACATTTCAGTTGATGTTAATGGGATTTGGACTAAGCCCAGTACTAAAAGCTCAGTTTTTCAGGTAACTATTAGCATCGTTGGACAGACAAGGTTTCATCTCCAAATGGAAAATTCATGAGCTAAATTGAATTTAAAAGATTTTTGCCATCTCAGCTTAAGTAAACTAGAACACAGGTTGTCTACTCTTAAATCTAGCCTAGACTGAAGGAAAAAGAAACACTTCTGTGAATAACAGAACTACTGAAGTTGTCTCTTCGGGATGTGGGGCTTGTGGTTGGGTTCCCCGGCGAATAGTAAAGGTTGAGTTTACATTACAGCCTTTTTGTAAGGGGCAGAACAAATAGGATGTCTCTCCTCTGCCTTCCTGACTATGTATTTTCAGAAGTGAGGTATCTTCAGAGCTGCTATTGCCCTTCTATAAAGTTATAACGAAGCTGAGAGGGCGGTTCATATGATCTCTTTAGAGAAGGGTAGATAGTGTTTAAGTTCACGTATATATGCGAAAGCTTGCAGATAGGTTCACAACGGCACACAAGAGCGCACAAACCTCAGTTCCTTGAGCCTGCAGACTACAACCAGCATAGGATTCATATTCAACAAATACAGACCTACTGTGCTTAATTCTCTTAAGTTTAAAAGCCCTGTGTTTAAGATTTTAATTAGTAAATAAATATTTAGTTGTGATAAACAAGTTGATTAAAAGTATTCAGGTTTACTGGAAAAGACTGTTTTATTTGGCTAGACATGTTTATCAGCCAGATTTGGATCCCATGATGCTAAATGCTCTATACTGAAAGAAAATTACATTTCCTGCCCTAAAGCAATAGCTTCATTTATGTATTTTCCTAAACAGAATATTGGATGCAATTTGCCGCTGTTGCATTTTTGACTTTTTAATCAAATGCTGGTATTTATTTCACAGTTATTTATGCAGTGGAATTATTTGAATTATAGAAAGCTATCATAAGATAGCTAAGACTGTGACTTTAAGTTTCTTGCGTCATGGAAGTGACTACCTGTGTAGGCACTGGGAAATTCTTTATTAGTAGCCACTTGCAAAAGTACAGTACCTGTGGCAGGCACAGCGCATATGAAAATGCTAACCTCAATCATAGATCCAGATAGTCTCAGCTTTACTCAGAACATGCTGTTTGTATCCCATTTCTCTGGTTAGTGAAACTGGTAGATATGGTAGGAAAAAGGTGAATGAACACTAAATAAAATCAGTTTATATTTCACTTCTGTTTGTCAATGTTTTGTAGGGGATTTGCAGGGTAAGATGTTTCAACTGGCTGTGTTGTCTCCAAGGGATGGGAATGGAGACGTTAGCAGGTATTAACACTGGGTCCACCCTATGGGTTACCAGTGCAGAGGTCACTGTTTGATATTTTATTAGTTTTTCAGGAGCAATATACTCTTGTCTTTAGGCAGACCCAAGCTATGCTGGTTTGCAGATACTTCGATATGCATAAGTTTGCATATGTAATAGAAAATTCCACTGATATTTTTCCTGTCTGCTATTAAGAAAATAAAAGTTAATAAATGACAGGAAAAATATTAAATTATATTTGACACCACCCCTCGCAGTCATCTGGAAAATATCTCTGTGTGTTCTTAGAATATGCGAATTAATACAACTTTATACACTGAATATCAGAGTGTGGTTCACCCAGGTTTTGGTCACCACGTACACGTAAAAGTAAGTAATAAATCTAGAGAATATCATGCTGTGGTTATGATTTGGAAAGGAACTGATTCGTTCAGCTTGAAGGAATTGTTCTCATCTGGAATTATTTCAATTTTTGATCACTGCCGTCCCTGTAGATTTCCTTTCAAAGGTTTTCCGAGTATGCATGGAGTGAATCAGTCATCTATATGTGGTTCCTATATGTTAAACTATTTGCAAAGACTACATTAACACCTGGACTTTGGTTTTAAAACAGTGGTACATAATTCTTTCACTAGTACGTTGTTCTGTTTTTGACAAACACAGTCTATAGTGAAGAGCATTAAATAGGTAAAAATGTATTCCTTAATTGTATGCCATACCTAGAGTGCAGTTAATATATATTTTTTCTTTTAGCAGACTGAATCAAAAACAAACCAATGCCAAGCAATCACCTCACCTATTTTTCATAATTCAGTTAACACGATGCTTAGACCAGCTTTCAAAGCGTGACAGTGGAGTTCAGTTCGTACCACGTACAGTTAGAAAAACCTGCCACAGTTCTGTCCTGTATTTGTTTTCTGTTATGCATGATCAAAAGAATGACAACCACATATGTTTGGGGCAAACTCAGGTATTTCACCCTGAAAAAGGAGCAGCCTGTAATTGTGCTATTTCAGGAGAGAGGTAGGGATGAAATTTATCTGTGTTGCTCTTTATATGCATAAGGAAAATTAATGAAAATCTTGCTTAGAGACTATTCTTCTTAATTTCCACCCAGTGCTGATTCGGCCGAGCCGGGCTGTTGCAGGTACAAAGTCAAGGCTCTTCCCTTTCTGCACTTCACCTGCTCTTTAGACAATTAAAATTAAGCATCTACGTTTTCCATATTGTCAGCAAAAGGAGGCAAGAGGATAATTTTATCCACTGCCCTAAGTGCCTGTCTTAGGCTGGGAGGAATCAGGCTCTGAATACGCATTTCTCTTTCCTCTCTAATGTAGTTTATAGGCACAGCTTTAGGGTGGCTCACATCAGGTAAGATAAATTTTGTGCTCCTTCCCTTTCTCTGCCTTCATGTCCTGCTTTTGGTGCTCTCTTTTGTGGGAACGTCCATCCCAAATCGATACGACAACTCCTTATTCTTATTCACTCTTACTTGCTTATAGGGGAGCATTACCGATTTGGGCAGTAATTTTGCTCCATCTCTTGACAGTGTTTTCACAAAATGAATGAAATGAATGAAATGCCGTCATTTCCATTCCAGGTCATTCATTCCATTTTCCTACAAAATCTGGAATTTTCTCCTACAGGGCTGTTTTAAAATCTGCCAATTAAAGATCTTCTGCCTCTTATCCTGGGAGTATATTCCACCTCCAAACAGTCATCACTTGGCAGAGCTTGGAAAGTTTTAGGCTTCTTTTTGAATGGGTTTCAACCAGTAGTATGGTTATAGTAATAACTAGTGTTATAGTATTATAGTTATCTATAGAGCATTCTTAATTGTATATCTTAAGAGGCAATATAATATTGCTCATTGAAGTTTATGTTTTACTATTATCTTTAATATGGTCAGAATTTTTTCCTATGAAGTATACCTGTGATGAAATCTCATGTTCCATCCTGCGCACATGGTGTTATAATTTTATTTTGTTAATTTTATAATTTAGTTACATAAAACATGACCAAACGTCTTCTTTTACAAGTAAAAAAATTAAAAATTGTAAACTATTTTATTTACATCATGGATACGCAAGTTGTATTACTGTAGCTGAATGAAATAGCTGTAGCTAATATTTATGCATTAATATTTATAGATAAATGACATTTGCAATGGAAATTTGCTTGCAGATTCTCCATTATGTTATAAAACTGACTTCTGTAGAATGTTTAATCAGCCTCACCTATTGGCTTCTGGTCTTTTCTTCCCTACAATTTATGCCTGCTTCATTATAAGCCAAGCTCTTTATAACAGAGTTTTGTTTGAGTGAAATCTCTCTAACAGTAAGTCACATTTTCCAGAAATCAGTGTGCCAAATATTGCCAATATGTCAGATGTGGAAAGAGCCTGGTTTTGCAAGTGATCTTCCTTTAAACTTCTGTAGCAGTTCTTGTCCGATACTTACATGGCAATAATGTCAGGATAATTTTTGGTTTTATAAATTTATAAATTTACCAGTCACCTCTCTTTTCTGCCCATAGGTAAATAAATAAATAAATAAATACCTGAAATTAAGTCATCCATGGAATTACTTGATAATTTGCACTCATGTATTCTAAAAGGGGAATAAATTTTGCATAACTTGCATTATAATTCTGTCACTAAGTTAAGCACCCCTGTATTTTTTATGCCTGCCACCTAAGGAATAATTAAAGCATCATGCTAAGCTCGCTGATGGAGGAAACAAATGGGTTTGGCATCTGAGGCAGGCATGACTGTCTGAAAAACCTCATAAACCTCCATGTGGGTGGAGAAGCGGTAGCACTGCTTTTAAGATTGCTTCCAGTGCTTACGTTGACACAGCTTGGGACAAATGCCAGTCTTCGAAAAAGGTTTAAACACACCACAAACTCATTCTATTTAAGAAGCTTGAAGCTGCAGTATGTGTTATTTCATGATTTTTTTTTTTTTATTATTATTTTATAGAATCAGGTGCTCTGCCAAAACCTGTAAGCTTTTGGCTTCTTTTTCTGTTAGATTTGACAGGAGGTTTATCAGTTTACATTGCTGCTGTACTCTCAGATATCTATTATTCAGAATTCTCTCAAGGAGAGGGTGTCCTTTGGCCACTGGAACAACGTGAACAGTCTCCAAGAGATATCATAATCCTAGACTGCTCCAAATAACTTAAAGGGTAATACTTTGATATAGAATCACAGAATCATAGAATGGTTTGGGTTGGAAGGGACCTTTAAAGGTCATCTAGTCCAACCCCCCTGCAATGAGCAGGGACATCTTCAACTAGATCAGGTTGCTCAGAGCCCCATCCAACCTGACCTTGAATGTGTCCAGGGATGGGGCATCTCCCACCTCTCTGGGCAACCTGTGCCAGTGTTTCACCACCCTCATCATAAAACATTTCTTCCTTATATCTAGTCTGAATTGACCTTCTTTCAGTTTTGAAACCATTACCCCTTGTCCTATCGCAACAGGCCCTATTAAAAAGTCTGTCCCCATCTTTCTTATAAGCCCCTTTGAGTATTGAAAGGCCTCAATAAGGTCTCCCTGGAGCCTTCTCTTCTCCAGGCTGAACAAGCCCAACTCTCTCAGCCTTTCCTCATAGCAGAGGTCTTTCATTCCTCTGATCATTTTTGTGGCCTCCTCTGGACCTGCTCCAACAGGTCCATGTCTTTCCTGTGCTGCAGACTCCAGAGCTGGACGCAGTACTGCAGGTGGAGTTGCATATCTCCCATACAACCCAGTGGTGACTGTAGCACAAAGTCACTTTTTAATAATGGCCACTCTTTCTTCCATTCACATAGCTGGAAGTTTGGTTTTGATGTGATAAAGCACATAAAATTCTGTACCTACCTAAAACATATAGATGGGCTTAGTCTATGTGCACAATAAAGTGCTTTATTAGAACTGGACCTAAAATGCACGCCTTGATAGGAACCTGATTGCTTCTGCTTTCTGTAGCGATTTACAGCATTTCTTATTTGTGCTGTGCCTTGTTTCCTGTGAATTATAATAGCAGAGCTAATCAAAAACTGCAGTAAATACTGATATCGGTGACATCAGATCAGCAAAGGGCATTAATATTCATTGCAAAACAATTCTGCAAGATAAATTATTGGAGGAAGGATAGGCATTTCAGATTATTTTATTGAGACACCAGAAATTAAAATACAGTGCAATATTGACACTAAAGTATGTTCCCCTTTATTTGATTTGTTCAGTAATTTTTCAGTAAATTTTTCACACTTAGAATATAATAGCTTTGGTCAAGTTAAAAACTTCGACAATAGTCCCCCTCCAAAACCAGCCCAGATTCTAATGCTTAAATCCTTATTTACAAATCCTGTTCCACTGAAATATTTCTGCTTCTGTGTCTAGCAATTAAATATGGCATAATTTGGCATGCTGACATTATTGATCAAGTTATGAGATGCTCTCAGAATACTGTTACCCCCTGAGTCTTTCCACAGGGCTCAGTTTGCTGCATTTACCAGCAAAGATACAGATCCTACTGCGATCTGCAGCTGTGCATTAGCTCACCAGCTGAAAAATGTTTAACCTACATCTGAAGAAACTTAATATTAAGCCTAGGAGGAATTAGTAGACTTAGGGTAAGCTGAAAATTTATTCTATTTAAATTTGAGGAAAGGGAAAGAGTAGGTGGTTGGGGACAGGCATATGCCTTGGGTTTCCTTCAGGCTGCTAGCTGGAGCCTCCCAACATTTCTCTTTCTATGAGCCCATGTTCTGGAGCCGTAGTTGAGGGGATTCCCTTGGGCTATTGTAGTTTTCTGCATATTTTATTCTGGAAGGAGGGAGCATTCTGTCTAGGAGACAGGGAAATGAAGCGAATCTCATTTAGAGAAGCTGTGCTGATGCCTAATTTCTGTATTGTTAAAGCACAAAATTAAATTCTTGGTAGCTGTGCAGTTTTATATAATTACCACCATTTTTCACCGAGCAAGGGGAAAAAAAAAAGTGCTGCTTACAATAAGGACCATATAGTGACGCTGCAGGAGTATGTGGCCAAGGCTCAGGTCCTCTAGAAGTACAAATATTGATGAGTTCACACCCTCTTGCCCTTAATCTTTTATTCCTGCAGTCTTTCATCTCTCAGACAACATTCCACTCTGAAATTCATGATGTCCAGCACTGGATCGCAAACCAGCTACCGCATCCCAATTCCAGCAGCTGCGTCTGACATGCTGTAAGAAAAAACAATGCTCAGATTCAAGATTCATGATCCTAGCTGACCCGACATTTGTGAGGGAATGAGATTTCACCGCTGCTTCTTCTCTGATGAAGAACTTCCCATGTTTTCTATCATAACATCTCTATAGTTTTAATCAAGTGTTGTAAACTTGCTCACCAGTTCTTCCCTGGCATGTTTTGAAAGTGCAAAATATGAAATCACTAATAATCCCTAGAGGAACATACTTCATTTTGGATTACTTTTTTAATCTGGTGGCAGTTTGTGTTTGTAGGTAAAGGTTTCCACCTTAAAGCACAACTGCTTTTATCAAAATGTTTTTCTTACCTGCCCTAAGAAACTTCCTCAAAGAATTTCAGTCCCGTTGATTTGGATGCCTCTCAGCCCGAGTGAAGCAGTGGCGTCTGAAAAACTGATTTATCCCCTAAAGAAAGGAGTACGTGTTCCCAGGTATATTCTATCGAGAAGCTGAGAGCTCCATTGATAGATTATTTCTCAAATCACTGTAAGAAATAAACAGCCTTGCAAATTTAATCAAACAGGGAACAGCAGCGGTATAAAGCTCTTTAAATGTTTAGAGCTAGAGAAAGGGGATACAGGAGTTAAATAAGGAGGAGGAGAGGAGATGAAATTGTTACTTAACTACCAGTTTCTGAAGGGAAATATGTTTAGGGAGTGCATTTTGTCTTGTGTGTATTGAAAAGGAGACAGCGTTATGAGAAGATTTTTACACCTACTGGGACTTTTATGTTGTTGTAGACAGGAATAGAAGAGCAGAATTGATGCTCTGCGTGTAGGAAGCACATCCATTTCAAAATTTCCCTGGATTTAGCAGTGTAACCTATTCTTTCCCCTTTAACATTTTAAAACTTTATTTTTGTTGGAATTCATTGCAGTGCCAGTATAAAAATACATTAAGCTGTAATACAAACCTTGGGCTTGGTCCAGGTATGATGATGTCAGTAGGAGTCTTCCTACTGACTTTAGATGAGACTTATGATCGTTCTCCCAGCAATTATTTATGCCTTCTGGAAAAGAAGCATTTTTAACACAACAGTCTAACCCATCTACAGGCTTGTTGTGGAGTTCTCAAGGGTTTTTTTAAGCCTTTCTAAGATAAGATGCAACAGTACAGAAACCATTGAGTCTCAGTGTACTATTTTTTTTAAAGCTGACAGAAAGGAAATAATTTTCTATTATATCCATTTTTAGACATTTGAATAAATTGCCCGATTGTTAAAGATACTAAGCATTCACACTTCAGAAGAGCATTTTGTGTTAGTAAATGATGCAGGATGTTTTTCCCCCCCAAAGGGAGCACTGAAAAGAGAAGCAAATGTTCTGAAAATTAGTCACCGTAACCTATTCTGCCTGGAAACAAGCTATACGTGTTTTTCTCCTTAATGTCCTCCTTTTTGGCTTCCAGAGTCATGTCATTTTTTGATAACAGCTTTCTGCCTGAGGGTTTTTGTTGGATTTTGATCTTTGTGAGAGCAAATGCAAGGGCTTTATTTCTCCAGGGATAGTGAAACTTGTAGGAGAACTCGGCGTCAGAGAGTAGCCAACAGCGGTGGCTTGGAGCCTCGTCAAACAGAGCAGGAGGAGCTGTGACAGCCAGGAAAGGCTCTCTGGGTTAAGGGACGTGAGGCAGGAGCATGGGAAGAGCTCAGGGTTGTATGGAAAGGTTTGGGGTGGATGGGCTGCATCGCAGGTTGGAGGGGATGAGTGGGAAGAGATGTTATGAATGACAGAGAGAGGATTTGGGAACAGCATGGAGTGATGGGTTCTTTGTGGAGAGCAATTTGAGATGTTGGGACATGTTGGGGACTCAGAGTAAGGAATGGGGGAGTGGAGAGAGGTTAGGGTGTTTGCCACAAATTAAGAATGTAGTTGTATCTGCAGAGGTAGAGAGACCGAAGATCTCTAGGCTTAACCTGTTTGTGAGAGTAGCTGTTAACAGCTGCTTAATTAAACAGTAAAGCAGGACAAGTGCTGAGCGATCCTTCTCTTTTGGATTCAAGCAATTTTTGAGATAAAAGTTGCATCTGGGACATCTTGTGTAATAATTCTTGAATTTGTTTTACTGGGTTTTGAGTCCTTTTATATATGGCTGCAAGATATCTATGACAAATGTTTGTATATGAGAAAGTATTTATTTTCCTTTGTCTAATCCTTCAGTGCAGTTGTCCCCAAGGTCTTATATAATGAGAACAATGAATAATTACCTTCTATTCACCTTTTCCATTAAGTTTATAAATGCATAGTTCTGCCTTTTTTTTCTCCGTTCTCCACAAAGCTCATTTTGAATGGAAGAATTTTCATACCTTTATTCCTCTTGTCTGTATTTTCTGTTCTTTGGTTCACCCGTGGCATTGCAGGCACAGGCGCACCCCACATCTGTGTGGTTTCATGGCGATGGTATCTGTGTTGTTCTCTAACCCTTTCAAAATAGTTCCTTCTGTTTGTCTTCTTCATCATCCAAGAACATTATAGCTGTGCTTTTAGAGAACAACCCAAACTGACACAAGATTTCCTTCCTGAGTGAATTGCTGAAGTAGGTAAGATTATTGTAAATACACTGTTGGGGTGCTGCAAGCACTTTAATACTGAATTTCAGCTGTTTTTTTTTTTGTTTCTGAGCTCCTTGCAACCTTTCACACTGTCAATTAGTTTTGATTATGCTGAATATTTTGGTATCATAAGCAGATGTCACTACCTCACCAGCTCTAGATCAATTATGGAAATAAAGATGAGCCAAGACCCAAAGCAAATCCCTGTGGGATTCTGCTAATAACATCCCCTCGTTGGGAAAATTGACTGTCTTTGATATTCTAACAGGATACAAATCTATGAGGGAATTTTCCCTTGTACCAAATAGTTTCTTGTAGAGCTTCTGTTAAGGAATCGATCACAAAATCCTACTGATGTGGTGGTACTGTTCAGCTGCCTTAAAAAGCTTAGTTATACCTTGCTCATCTACCCTTGCCTGGTGATGCGTTTGTATGCAGCAGATGGATCTTAAAATCTCTAACTTGATAACTACGGAGAGATGAACAGACAAAAAAACTTATTTGTACAATTGAGTAAGAAAATTTTGATAGTAAATGGAAGAGAAACAGGACCTAAATCTGAGTAAATTTAATCAAAATTTGAAGGCAACTATAAAGAAGTACTTTATTTACCCATTTTCCTAGCAATTATTATGATGATAAGAATAAGAAGACTTTTTATTTCCAGAGAACGTTTACCTTGAAAATACAACCTTTTGATATACCTAAGATTTGGAGTGTGTTTGTATTATATTCCTCTCATAATCCAAAGCTTTTCATGATTGTTAAGACTTTACTCCTCTTCCTCCTTTGGTTTCATCATTTCTCTGACTCTTTTTGGCTTGCTGTGAGCGATTGGAGACTCTCGCCTCGAGATGTGTTACAGACAGGATGCTCCTACTGGGATTAAGTTCTTCTGCTTAAAGATGTTATAGTTACCAGACTGGGGGTCAGTAAGAATTTTTGCTCTGTTACAAAAATTAACAACGATTTTTGGGACTGAGTTGTCTGGTTTGCTTTTTGGAACCGCCTTGTTCCATGTAATCCATATGGTTAAAGGGAGCCAGGACAATGGTGATGGTTGTAAGCTGCCATGTTGTCTTCCTGCTGTCGGGTTTACTTGTAACTTTTGCACTCAGAATTTAGGCTTTAACTTAATTATAAGGGTTTTTAAAGTGTTTTGTAATCCCTGAGGCAACTGTTGCAGGCTGCCTAGTGGTCCAGTTCAATTCTAAGTTCTGAAGTTCTTCTGAAAGTCCAAATTGTTTTTATAGTAATTTCTTAATAGTCTTCAGATAAGTAAATTACTGAGAAATGAAATTATATTAACAATACTTCAGAGAAAGTTGTAGCTATAAGATCTGACTTCTACTATCCACTGAACATCTCTACCCTTCACAGCCATGCTAAATAATAATTTCTCTTGTGTTTTATTATTTTGTTTCTGTTATGTCAGTGTATTAATAAAAATGTCAGTATATGACTGAAGTACATCATTCTGTTTCATCAATGGAGAACTCCTGCCATTTAAAAAAAAAAATAATAGAGAGAGACAGTCTGTTTTATTGTTCTGACTGGGGAAAATAATCATATTTAAATACGAATCATGAAGGTGCCAAAATATGAAGGGTTTATAGTACACATTTTAAGAAAAATATGTTCTCTGATTCTATTGTGGTGTATCTATTTTACCAGTAAATTCTAGTCCTGTACGCAGTTATGTCTTATTCCTGCTTATTTAGGTGCACACATCTGGCAAATCCCAGTGAAAACATCCAAACTGAATGGCGTAAAATATTACGACATTGTCAGACAATCTTTATTTAAAAAGGATGTAAATCTGAGGTTATTCAGCTTTCCCCACACACACTCAACTGAGTTATTATGTTTATTAAAGTCCTTGTTTGCATTATTTCCAGACACAAGTCAAAAAACAATATTCTATACAGATAAAATATATTGGTTTGTTGGGAAATGGAAGAATTTTATATCATCTGTCTCTTGAGACAGTATTAATATTTATTGGGTAAAGAAGCCATTTTTTTAAAAGATGCCACCAAGTATGGGACAGCTTGGGATAAATTTCTCTGATGCAAGGTACAGACCATGTTCTCAGCTTTATGTACCTGATAAATGTTGTTCAGATTTTGTCAATGTCATAGGAGCCATTAGCAGATCGCTTCAAAAAGTTCAGTCATTTAAAAATGAACTGAGCTTTCTTTATGGACATCTATTATTAAAAAGAAATATAACAGAGTTGTCATGAATGACTTTCATCTCACATCAATTCCCCATCCATGTAACTGCATTGCCTTCAAGGGAGCTGTTCCTAATCTATAACCATTATAGATTTTAAAGTCAAAAGGGCCATTCTGATTATGTGTAATCTGACCTTTGGTATAACATATGACATAAATTTCCATCTGCATTAGGTCTGATGATTAAGCCCGTGCTTCTTTGAAAGGTGATGAATAATGTATCTCACCTAACTTCATCTCTCAAAAAAATATAGTCTCAGCTTTCTTAAGTAACTGGAAAAAAGAGAGGCGCCTTTTAAGAAAGATTCATCCCACGTGTTCAGTTACTTAAAACGTAATAATTTGAGCTGCCCGCTGGGGATCTTGTCTATCCCCACTGCCTGTACTCTGGTTTAGATTGGCCTTGTACTTTAAGTAGCTCAAATTAGTTGATGTGAACCCTTCCCATGCAGCTTTGATCTTAAGATTTCACTGAGCCTTGATCAGTTTTCCTCTGGGTTTTTTATTCTTGCTTAAGAGTTTATTGGTATTCTGCATTTGTTTAACTCCAATAGGCAAGTATTGAATCTTGTAAATAGATCTCTATCAACCGTCACAGGTAGAGTCAGAATCTTTTCCTCCTATAGAGAGGGGTAAAACTGAAGACGAAACTGGATCAGAAGGATGCACTATTTGCATTTCATCTGAAGTCTGCAAGATATCTGGGATGAGTGTATCCATATGCAGGCTTTTCCTTTTGAGTCAATTCATCAAAATAAATATCCAAAATATTTGGATATTATAAAATGTCTCAGGGAAAGCACTTGGGTTATCAGTGCCTCAATTCTACTTACAGCTATTCAGTGGAGCCTTTTTTTTTTTGTCCGTATGTGGATGTATGAACCCTGTTAATGTTAACTTGCCTCCCTCCAGAGATTAATTACCAAGTGTCATTAAAACAAATCCAAGAAAATTGTTACAGAGTTACTGTTTTCCCTCTTCTTGGGGGATTACATTTTGGTGTAGAATTGGGTTTTTTCCAAATCATGCTGCATTGATGTTAATAGGAGCAGGACTGCAACTTTTGGCAGCAAGCAGTCCATAAGTGCAGTTGTCCAACCTAAGAGACACGCTGAAAACATATTCAGAGTGGCTATTACGACTAGGGATAAGACTAGTAAATTTTTCTTAGTTACTGATTGCTGCTGGTCTAATAATGGATTTTTCTATATCAAGGCATTTTTAATCAATAAATCTGAAAAAGTATTTTAAAATTAATATACTTATATTGGTTTTTTCTCCCAGTGTATCTTGATGTTAAATTTTCTGTAATGCGTGGCATTTACTCCTACTGCCCTCAAGCATATAGATTTAGGCATCTTCCTATGCTAATGGCTAAGTCCCAGCCTGGTCAATGGAAAGGACATCCACATTTGGGACTGTTCTTTTTGGTTGTTACCTTAAATAGCTCTGATTGATAAGGGATAATGAATCCACTGAAGGTGCCTATTAGAAAAACAAGGTATATACCACACAAACCTGGTATTTTTGAGATCTCCCCTGTTTCTAGTCTTTCTGCAGAAGCAACCCCTGGGCTAGATGATCCCTCATGTTCCTTTACTCGCCAGTATTTCAGAGCATAGGATCTAGATGCTGAAGGGAGCTAGCTGACCTGGTGATCCAGCTACCCATCAATTCCCAGGAAGTTTGCAGGGCAATGAAGGGGTAAGAAAGTTGACAAGACCAGACAGAACAGAAATCTCCTTGATATATAGGATTTCACTGTGTCTGTGGTCCATCAGACAATTATTGAAACAAAAAACCCCTTAGCAAGGAACACTCTGGCAGTCTTATTTGAAGAGCTGTTAAAATATAGCCCTGGATGAAAGTGATACAGAAGTGCTACAACTTGATTATTTCATTGATTATATTATACAAGTGCTTTTATTTATTAACTGGGAGTGAAATTCTGCTGTTAACTGAGTGAATACAATTTCTGTGACTGCAAGAGTTTTGTGCAGAGGGCAAATTAAACCCTGGATTGTTTTTATTATTTGCATCATTAGCAGTCAAGAGAAAGCTTTCCTTTTCCAAACGTTGCCAACAATGATCTTGTTGTTTGTTTTAAATTAGAAAAATTAGTAAGATAGTCAGGAAGCAGGCTCCTGATATGCTTCTGAAAGGCATTAGAGACAGATCCCATCACCTATGGAATGAGAATTACTGAATAGTTGTTGAGCTATGATATGTTTCTACGAAAGAGCTCCATAAACTGCCTGATTAACAGATATCAGCCCCGGAAAGTCCAACAGAATCATTACATGGTATACTTTAATCAGGTACTTGAATACATTACAGGATTTTCTAGTTGCTGTTTTGTTTTAGCATTAGTAAATGCTAAAATGGGTAAAGCAAGTCTAAGCCAGAATGTTTAAAAATGTGCTCGGCGGTAGGCACTTTATCTTGCATTTAGGCCTTTTCAGTGCTGCCACCAAATACCTCTAAGTCTGTTCTTTGCTCTTGCAGCCCCTTCGGGGGCACAGCTTGGCCACCGCTTCGCTGTGTACATACAGCCGTCGGGCTCTGGCCGTAGCAATCAGGGCTTCGGCCACCTTTCAGCCCTCCTGCACGTTCCTGCTGTATCCTTTGAACCACGACGATTCAACCAGCGTGAGTTTATCTTATTAATAAGGCCAGGCAAGTAGCGATGACCTTATTACTGGATATTCACGCTGTATAGTATCTTTGTTAAATATACAGGTAGTGACGGATCTCTCGAGGGACTGGAAAGTAGCTTTATTAATGTCCTTCTGTGTCAGCGCTGTGTTTTGCAATCAGAGTATCTTGCTAAGAACAGTTTGTATCGTGCCGTATTGGTAAAGGAACAAAGTCTTTTGTGAAGGTAGAAAGAGAACAGGGTGTCTTCGGGTGTTCAGTGCTCTGTGAAGCTGTTTAATGTAACAGTGGTTTAATACGCTGCTTTATGTGTGTTCACGGACCACAGCAAGGCAACGCTGCCTACAGGTCATTTGTTAATTGAAGTTTCAAAGCGTTCAGCTGATATATGTTTTCTGGCAGCGGGTATATTGGAAATAACATATTTTATTCAGGAGACGTAGGTGAAACTTCAGAGTCACATGAATATAATTCTGCTGCTCTCCTTCACAGTGAGCCGGCAGCCTGCTCTGAGAGGGGAATAATGTAGGATAAAGAAAACCACAAAAGAAACTTTATTTATTTGTTTGAACTTTAATAAGAAATGTCTGTATACTCAAAAAGCCAGTCCCAGCTACTTCATATCTTTTAATGAAGAATTATATTTAATCAGCATCGCCTCTGACTTCAAATCTGAGAGGTCGCACATAAGCCTTCAGTTCCTCTCTAGAAGATGTTAGTCTTTTCCACAGTAAATGAGAAAGGAGTCCTAATGACACCAATTAAGAGATGTGAAGGCCTTGTTCCGCTCTTTATAGTCTGATAGGTCAGTTAAAATGAGACAACAAAACATACGGCGCAGACGGGAACAATTTGGGCTCTTTGTGGAGAGATGAATGTCCGTGACTTAACTAGCAGAGGGAAGAAAGAGCTTGCACAGCCCACCCAATTACAGTCGCTATCTCCCAAGAAATTGAAATAATTTGGAAACTTTGCAAACGTTGCCGTGTATTTATGTACAAAGATAAAATGGGCATTTTCATGTGAGCGGGAGTGCGGAGATCTGGAATCTCTTTGTGTAACTTGTAACCTTTCCTGGACCGACTCTGCCATTATCTAGCTATCGTTATACAGACTAAACCCCGTAAGTAATGACTGTTGGAACTCTTTATACGATCGAAGCTGGCAGGACTTTGAGGAGGATAGTTACAATGCTGACAGAGTGGTCTCTTCAGTGCAAGGCAGAAATTTTGCAGTTTTGCCCCTGCCACTGGATATGGAAAGTGCTCACGAGAAATCAGAAGCTCCGTTAGATTCCCCCTGTAATTACACACCTGGGGTTTAACCTTTTAATGACATACATTTTTTAATTACAAAAATAACTATTACTCTTCTTTTTCTCTTTTTGCTAGCCTGTTGCTCTAGGTGTCTGCTCCAGTCTCACCTTTATCAATGAAGGATTTGGGTTCAAAAAGGAAGGGAGTGTAAATAATTCTTATACCTTGATAATTACATTGGTAGACAGTGTACAATGTCTCTGGAAAATCAACCACAGGCAGGTCTTCACCATGCAAGATTAATGTCTCACCCTGATATAATATTCTGTTCAGGTAAAGCTCCATCTTTTATGTTCTGTGTTAGAAAAACCCGTCACCCAGTTTGCGGCCTCAGTGTTACTTGTTAAAATAACATAAGATCTGGTTCACATGAGGATTTGTGGAAACATTTCTTCATTAAAACTATTTTTCAAGTTGCACTTTCTCTTCCATTTTACAACCAATCCATAGTATTTAGTGCTAGATATGCTTTTTCTGGATGTACAACTTCATACCAAAAATACATGGTCTCAATCATGGATATGATGTGAATCCTTCTGTACTTGAGGGGCAGGGCATGAAAAGCCAAGCTGCAAACAGAGTAAATCTTTCCTTCCACTTTCATCTGGGAGTGTTAGATTTATCTCGTAATTTGAATTTTCACCAGTTCGCTCGAATTTGTTACAGATTCCTGTCTGCTCTTGCAGTCTCTTTGGAGACTGTCTGTGGTCTTCACACCTCAAATTTGTAAATGTCTCTTGAAGATTAGAGGGAAGCACTTGTATTTTGTGGGTTTTGCTTGGGCAATGGCAAGATATTTAGCAAGTTGGGATGTTTCTGGTTAATGCAAATAGCGAGTTGATTGAGTGGGAAAAGGGGGAATGGTACAAGACTGGCTGTTAATTAGGATGTGGGTTCCCCATCCTGAGGGGTTTGTGCAGGGCTATTGTGAGAAAAAAAAACAACAACGTGGCTTTTAGGACTGACCTAGCTGTTGCTACTGAAATCATGGGTAACTGTTATTTTGTTGAAAGGCAAGTGCTTTCAACAGCCCAACTACTGCATCTTTTGTAAAGCACTACTTATATGGAAATAATACAAATAAATGTACATGGGAGGTGAGGGGGAAATGCTTTCCATAATACTGGGAATTTAAGCTGATTCAGATACTTAGGTATCTATGGGCTATATAAAGCTTTTCACTAAGTGACTATTGAGAGAAGCCATTTGAAAACTCATTTGAAAATTAGCATATGAAATTTGAAGTACAAATATATGGTGTGACACTGCATTATTTGTTCAACACAGCAATATTTTAGAGGCATTCTTAATACAAAGACTGAAATGAAGGAAGTCGTTGCTAGAAAAAGGTAAAGAAAAACTATAAGAATAGAGATACAATAGAGACCTGTATAGGAAGCGACCCAGGCAGCACCGTCTTTGTTAATAATAAAGGAAACATTTTCCATTGAGTTAAACATTGTCTGATTACATGGATGAAGTTACAAAAAATAAGAAATGAAATCTCTACAGAGAGAGCTTTTTTTTTTTTTTTTAACCCCTGTTACTTTGAGTTAGTTTGCTAAATATGATTCCCAAAAGTCACCTTGAAGTTGGAAACGTTGGAAAAGTTTCCAGTTTGGCTTTTTTATGAAACATCACAGAAAAATATAGCTGCAGATTATGTGGTTGTAATAAATTGTACTGATCCAAGAGTGTGACAGCAGATGTGCTCGTGCAATGGCAGCAGAGAGGGGTCTTGCCTGCTCCTGCCTGCACTAACATTATCTGGTGAGGAGCGTATTTGTTGGAGCACCTGATTTGACAGTATTTGGAGTTACGCCGTTTCCCGTTGACACAACTGGTCCATCTTATCCAGTGGCAGGGAAAATTCTGCTTAATTTTGTAGAATATTTTCCGTCTTCGTTATCTGGGCTTCTTCATTCTTTACCAATACTCACATTTCAGCCTGAAGATTTCATGTTTGCATTTTGCCTGTAATACATTTTTTTATTATTATTGGATTTTATTTCCTTTTTTCTTTTCTTTTTTTAAGTGCCTACCGCCTGTGTAAAGCGCAAATCAAGATACCTCCTAGTTTAATCGTACAGTGTGTGCCAAGTATTAAAGCGATATGTAAATTAATCACGAAAGACTTATATTGACTTTTAAATCCTGCAAATCCAGTGTCCAATGCATAGCATGAACTCTGTGCAAAAGAAGGTAACTATTAATTTTGCAGTATTTAAAATCAACATTTTAAGAACTGTAGCCTATGGGCCTAGGATTATAAACATGTTATAATATTGCTATGACATGTAGTTAGTAACATAGCATACTTAAATACAAGTTTTAATATAGTGTTGTATATACAAATATAAAGAAATGCATTAAAATGGATTAGAACGCTGCTACTCACACATCAGTTCTTAACAAATAAGGCAATAAGAAGGAATGAAAATTATTCTTG
Organism: Gymnogyps californianus; assembly: GCF_018139145.2. Lineage (NCBI taxonomy): Eukaryota > Metazoa > Chordata > Aves > Accipitriformes > Cathartidae > Gymnogyps > Gymnogyps californianus. Next base: position 4,426,665 of record NC_059474.1, read on the forward strand.
ACTAGTACTATCTTGTTCCTTATCACAGATAAATGATTACTACATTATAATGTGTTGTTTCATTCGGGTGGAAAATACCTGAAATATTTTGAGATAGTAAAATGTTTAAGCATAATAAACTAAAAAGTAAAATCAAATTAAATCTGTGATATGCATTCATTTTCATGGCCGATGTCAACAATGTGAATAAAAAATTAATATTATCTCAGTTGCTTCAGAAAACCATTGAATTTTTTTTTTTCCTAACCTCTTCCAACAGGAATTGTATCATATAACTTTGATAAATGGAGAAATGTCCACCTTAAAAACAGTTGGCCAGCTACTGCTCCCAACTGAGAAGTCATTTCAGAAACCTTAACGTTTCAATGGTTATTTATCTTTTCTGAATTAACCTAAATTAATTGATTATCATATCTAGTTGTTCTTGGGCTAGAATTGCCCTCTAGCTTGAATCAGTCTTTACTGCTCCTTTCTTCTTAGAGGTATTGGCTGTTCATAATATTGTGTCCTTCTGGTTTTATTTGCTCTTCTAAACACAGCAAGTTCCTCAGGGCCCCATTCCTTGCCCAGCCAGCCCTGTGCTTCCGAGTGCTCTGACAGCCATTTTCTTTCAGTACTTATATTTGGGGTTTATAGGTCTTGAACAGGAATGATGGAATTTTTTATCGTGTTTCAGTATCAATGCCTCACACAGCAGTAATAATGCCTTTCTGTACTGGCTTATACTGGCTTATACATGAACGCCATCATACATCTGAAAACCATATTTATCTTGCTATTTGCTGGTTTCAAGTCTCAGCTGAATATTTTATTTGCATTAATTATGACCAGATATAGATTCAAATTATACGGGAGGGGGGCCGGGGGGGAGGGGGGGGGTAAAGATTGTCTTAACATGTAGAAAGTCAGAACACTAAAGGTAAATAGTTTAGTGTGTCTGGACTAATGTGGTTTTTGCATTAGCTAGCCTGCTCCGGCTACTCATCCGATGAATATCAGCCTCTCAGCAACTCAGTTTTGATGATACTGTCAGTAAATGCAGAAATATACATTGAATTATAAACTTTCAGCACCATCCAGGGTAGTATTATTGCAAGGCTGAAATAATTTCTAGCTGTATCTCAGAAATGGTGTGTTCATCCAGAAATAGCACTGTTCAGGCATAAGGCATGTCGTATAAAAAGGTGTGGAACAGGTTTTGTTTTCCTTTGGAGTTAGTTTGGAGATGTTTTTTCTGAGAACGTGACAGCTTTCTATACCTTAAAGAAGGTACATTCTCTTACCAAATAAGCTTCACTAAGAGTAGCAACGGTGGTTGTAATAATAAGATATGTGCATAAGTAATATATGGAATGGGAATTTATAGATACATCCCAAGAACTTAACACAAGGGATTACTAATATATAGAAATATTAATGCGAGACATCTTAGGTGCCAGCGTTTTCATATTCCCTGTAGAAATACAGTGGTAGATGACACCTAGTGGAGTTTCACATTAACTACAGCAATGTCCCTAAGCCTACAAAACTGTTCATCATTGGAGTTAAAAGGAAAAAAATATTCCTGGAGCTGTTGAACTCTACCGTTCCTCTTGTTCTTGTTACAGATATGAGAATTTTGTAGCATTACCGAATTCTTCTTTCTGTTAAAAAATGATAGTCAAAATGGGACTGTAATGAGAGGGAGCACAAAGCCTTTTTCAGCCTCTACCCTTTTCCACTCGATATTTATTTTGTACTTCTTGAGGTTGCAGGATTTAGAATTATAAATACTCTATTTTTGGCTACTTTTAATGCTAAAAAAAATAGGTTTATCTTTACATGAGAATTATTATACCAAACTATACTACGGAAAAAAAGAAAAGCATTTTTTTCTGACAAAGAATAGAAGTTTCTGTTGTATTTGGCTGGTATCATGGTCTTTCTTAAGGGATAGTGTCATTACACAAAACAATAGCAAATTAATTATACTGGGCTTCACCTCACCAAACAACTCAGTTATTCTTCAGTCTGAGGAGACTTTTTTAGGGGTTCTTTTGAGTCATGTAATTATTCAGAACCTTAAGTGTTGTTTTACTGGTGTGTCAAAACACCTGGAAAGCAAAATATGAAATATGTTTTCCTCCTTTCTGTAGATAGGTCAGAGTTAAGGAAATAGGGGTCTTATAGTCAAACTTCGTTCCCTAATAAAAATACAGTTCAGTTCTTAATCTTATTGAAGAAAATGAAAATAATAAATTACTAGAACCACCATTTGCAGCGTCAGATGCTCACTAGCATGCATGTACTTGGCCTACAGCTTCATGAATACATGTCGGTTTCTGTTTACAAGATGATTTGGGTTCATGTTGGAAATTATACTCTTTGGGGATGTTAGACCAATAGGTCTAACTCACGTCTCTTGTACTTTCTTGTTCATGGGCCACATTGAAGAATTTGTCAAAAACTTCTGTTTTGGGTCTGGTCATCAAGTCAGCAGGTCAGAACAGGTATGTGCCCGAAAGTTTTGAGCAGGTATGTGCCAGGAAGTTTTGTGTTGATTTAGTTATGTCTCTACTTCTTAACAAGATAGACGTGGGAGCACGGTCACCTCAGTGAACATACAGAGTTATAATGCATCCAAGGATGTTTGTGGGGATGGTGGATCAGGAAGATTTGTCCCAGCGAGAGGCAGCTGACGCATTACTGTGTCTTTCATACCTTTTATATCTCTGGAGAAACTTCATTTAATAACCCACCTCCCCTGAAAGCACCGGTGGTTGATGTTCCTCCATGGCAGATGTGCTGAATTGGCCAGAGTCCATTTTAATCTCTCGTTTACTGGTTCTGATAATGAAGTCTTGACCTCCCAGCAGATGGGACTTGCAAAACAGTTCTGCTTACTGCTAACAGTATCTGTGGGCCAATCTGCGCCTGAGCATGTGGCTTTTCTATCCAGTGGAGTGGCATATTGGGTCAGGGACTGCAGGGTGCTGAAGTCAGAATAACTCTTGGAATTATTAAATAAACACATACACATGCACCACAGCAAAACGATGACTACGGTAGTGTCTGCTTTGCTATGGTCTCACCATGTATCCTTCTAGATACTATGTTCAGTACCAGCACGAGCTTCCAAAACTGCTTAAAACCATTTAGATCAGTAGGCAACTCAAGAGAGCAGTCCAAGTTGCCATGCTTTATCTTGTGATTATGGGGTGATTATAGGTGTGCTGCAACTTAGAGATAATGAATTTTAACAAGAATATTGGATCAATTTGCAAACGGTAAATGTGGCAGTTGGAAGGTGGTGGTGTTTGCACATCTGTGTCTTACGCTCAAGTTTCTTGAAAGGGTTGATTTAAAATGCATTTTCAGAAAATAAAAAAAGTAATTCTGATGCAGTAGAAGGGAAAGAATTTAATAGATCCATTGATTTGCATTCATTATAGTGTGCTTAATTTACTCTATAGGAACTTCTGTCATTTCATCAAAATGCAAACCACAAATTGTTGCATACCCAAGAGTAAACTCCATTGAACATACAGGCAGAGCGTATCCCGAGGCAGCTATGGTGACTAGAGCCGCCGTCCCCTGCGGTGCCGCTCACCGTACGGCACGTACTCTTGTGCCGTGCAATGCGCTCATGGCCATATGCAATGTCCATCCCCAAGGAGGTGTGCGGCTGTGCTGGTACGCCGCAGAACCGGGTTTGTACTCGGTTTGGATCAGTGACACACGGCCACATCACAGATGTAAGTTGTTCAGACTCCAAATTAACATACTGCTGGGTGTGAACGCAGAGCAGATGGGCTGCTTTGGGATAATAATACACTTGGACACTCGCAGAGGCAGCTGATTTTACATTCAGAAACACAGAAGTTGCATTGCACAAAAGCATTCGTGGAGAGCACCAAGGGGAGTCATGTTACCTTCGGCACCTAACTTGGGAAGACTCAGAGCACCTGTGGCAGACAATAAATCGATTTCTGCTCTGAATGGCCTTCTGATAGCACCTACCTTTCTCCATTAACTGTAAGAGGAACCCAAGCTACATCATATGCCTGAAGTTAGCTGGCAAATACTCATTTATATGTTCCGTGTGAGGGTTTGGTAGTACCAACCATATGTAGTTAGCACTGATAAAAGATGATAGCACTTTCAAAGTCCTCCTGGTGAATAATTTCTGGAACTGTTTACTTACCCCATCTCTCCTGAAGAAGAAGCAGCCTGTTCATTATGGCATGTCTGACTTAGAAGTTGCCACATACTTAAAGCAGTTGCATATACTGCACTAGCATACAAATGTCTTGATTTCTGTGCCATTTTGCATTTGAGTGGGTGTATGTGTGTGTGCCATGCACCCAGCTGAAGCAGGAGTGAGTTTGGTGTTTGACATCGGATGGAGAAGGCAGCCTCGTTGTGCCAGGAGCTGGGTCCATAAGGCAAAATCTGAAATTAGGGGTTTGCATTCAATCCTCACAAGTCTTCCCAACTTCACTGACATCAGGGTCGTATTCTTGAGGTTCTTATGCTGTCTGAAAGTCACATTACCTGGGAGGAGACACTGCCATCAGAGTTTCAGAGACGTGGCTCTGCAAACCCATTTGCAGACCCTCTCCTGGCTGGGCACAGAGGCAGGCGAGCTCACTCCGCTGGCCCTAAAACCCAAACAACTTAAATTCCAAATTCACCCGACGCGCTGACTCAGCTGTCACCACAGCGAGTAAATCTGAGCCCGACAGTGAGATCCATATTTATTTAGTGTGTGCTAAGAACAGAATTTCCTCGAGTCAGCGCTTCAGGGCTCAATGCCTAGTGAATATACATAGAAGCAAAAGGTATAACTTCTGCCTTGTCCACCAGCTCACAAAAGCCTTGATATTAAAAGAATAACTGGAGAGCAAGTTTCCTGTGCCAGTGCTGACTGCGATGCCTGGAGTGAAAATAAGTTAAAGACCTTTTTACACTGCAAAAGACTTTCAAAAATTAATCTTACAACAGCCCACATAGCGCTGAGGGCCTAAATACTTTGTTGACCAAATTGGTGTTCAGAGCCTGTTGCGAAAACTAGGAAGGGCTTGCATCAATTTATCTTTCCCATGTAATATCCTTTCAGCCATACATCTTCAGGCAGGGCTGGCTCTTCGGATGTTAATGTTAAGCTGCTGATCTGCATTTACTTTTGTTTGATAAAAGCGAGATAAAAACCCAGTTGCGATGTTCTGTAAAATCCATAGGTGTTCAGAAGTGTAACGCTTGCTATGGTATTCAGGTAATACCAGCAGCAATTTTGGCATGTGCTCCATATTTTGTAAAATAAACTGTGGACTTCAGAGTTAAATCTAGCCACGTAATAAGCTGCAGTCTTTGGAAGCTGGCTGTTATCGGTGGCCAGGCTGGTTTCTGTGCTCTTCATCTCTTTTCCAGTGGGATACAGGGTTTTGGAGCACATGCTGCAGTAATCCCACTAGATGGAGCAGGGTAGCAGCAGTGCTGTATAGCTTGGGCCATAAGGGCAAAACCGCATGATTATCTGCCAGGGAAAAGAAAAGAGAGAGGAGAGAATGGAATGAGAGGCAGAAGAGTGAAAAACAGTATATGTGAAGAAGCAAAGAACAGTTGAGAAAGACAATTAAAAAAAAGGCAAACCAGAGGAAACCTGCATGGGAGATGTGCAATAGTAATACAGAAAAACCATATGAAAACAGATGTTGGATCTTATGTTTAAGCCCCAAGTATATTTAATTTTTTCTTTATATTTTTGTACATGTCTCCTTTCTCCATCTTTCATCATACCTGGAAATAAAAAATGAGATTTTTTTATAGATAAAATTGTATTTTTGTCTTAAGAGTCTTACTTAAAGCTGAAGTATCCTCAGGAATGCATTTAAGTCCAGAATGTTTCGCAATCATAATTTTCATTGTTTAATTTCAGTAGGGAAGATTTAACTTCACTTGACTACTCCAGAAATATTCTTCTTAAACTACCTTACCATGTGGCTGAGCTCCACTTTTATTGCTCTGATTTTTTTGTTTTATTTTCTTGTTGATGCAAGGAAAACTAAGGTGTTCCGTTGTGATTTTTCCATTGCTGCTGCTAAATATTGTTGAAAAGAAATATTATTTCACTTGCTACTTGTAACGTGAACCCCAAGTGTAAAGCTATAACTTGATAGTCAGATAGTGAAAGTAGCCAGCTACATTACAGAGTTTGCCTTCTTGATCATTTTGGGGTATTAGGAAAATGTCAGGGAAAAAAAAAATCCGATGCAGTAAATCAGGTTTACTGCTGAATGATCTATATGAAATTAAAGTGGGATAAATCAGCAGAAAGTTGTAAGTGAATATTTGTTTTAATGGAAGTTTTCAAGACGTGCTTTTAACTTAGAAATGCAGAACAATTTAGCATATCTTCCTCCAGCAATAAAGTAACTACTATTACAATAAGAAATAGACCAAATCCTATAAAAATCAGTAAGACTCTTCTCAGACCTAGGTAGGGTTTTGATCAGACCATAGGGCTCTGAGATTGTGTCCTTTATAGCATCATACTAATGACATCAATTTCAGGAGAGTTCTGGGTGATTCTAATTTCTGCAACTGCAGATACATGTTTTAATAGAAGAGCAGCTGGGGCCATGCTGGTAATCCACTCCGGTTTACATAAGAATTTCCTTTAGGGGAGAGCTTCACATTACTCTTTCTCTGGTGAAAAAATGTGATTCAAGAATTTCAGTCATCCTCGGTTGCACATTTTCACTATCATGCTGCGCAAAGCTGCCCTTGTCATGGAGTCTCTCAAAATAAATGAGGCAGATACTTGAAATGAAATTTATTCTAATAAAAATTGTTTAGCACTCCGACAACTTTAACAAGCTACAGGTTCGGATGTCTGTTTAAACAAAACTAATACTACACAGCTGCCTTAAGAATTCCTAAGCTTTAAAACGATGACCCAAAATGTGCAATCACTCACCTAAAAGATGAGGGCTCTTAACCTTGAGGAGTTTGCTTAGTCGGCGTCCCAACCCACGGGGAGAGTCCCCGACTGCAGACCCGCTACTCCGAGGAGGACTGGCTCAATTTGCCTTCCGCCAGGGCTCCATTTATACCCTAGACGAATCTGACCTGTGGTCATGTATGCTCGCGTCAGCTCTTATTAGCTGAAGGCCCCGGTTACCGTAAAGGCATGAAAATAAGGGTGCGAAAGTAAGGGCACGAAAAGAATCAACGGCCAATATGTTTCAACAGCCGGAGAGCCCCGGTCTTTGTCAGGACAGGCGCACCTGCCACAGCCCTCCAGTTGCGCTTCTCAGTGAAATTATTTATGGGACTGCATTAAAAACTCAATCAATGAAGACAGCCAAATTAAAATAATAACGGTCCTCCTCAAAAGAGAGATTTTTTTCTTCATCCATATATTCTAAAGCTAAATGTGTTTGTGAATGTCTGCTCCCCAACGTTCCCTGTGCAAACATTTTACATCTTTTAAATTATGCATTTACAAAGGTCTATCTTAAAGCTGGAGAAAGTCAGTCTTGAAGGCAACCTTCAGTTGCAAAATCTCTGCCAGTGCCCCGTTATGAAGCAAGAGTTTCACTGTACTGATACAGAGTCTCTTAAATGCTGTTACCTGAAACAAGCTAAACCGAGTGATCACTGTCTGTCTCTGGTGAATCCCAAACCGTAGAAGAAAATTCCATAGGTATTGCTACCAGGGTCACTGGGCATGCCACCAGCATAAAAGCACTGGGTGTGTAGAGGCAACAAAAATTACAAGTTCAGAATTAAGAATTTTCTACCCTATTTTTGGGAGGAAATGGGATGAGAAATTATAGAGGCACTAAGGTAAGGAATTGTATGTGTTTTGATGACTCTTGCCCTCAGTGGGTTGGGATCATTGTTCATGAGCTCTCTACATTTTCTCTGGCATGGAATAAAAAAGTGAAAGAGTAGACACTGCAGTGTTAGAACTGTGATATCTGGGAATAGCCTTGAAAATGTTAACGAATCTCTAATTAGAAGCAGGAGTGTTCATGGGAATTGTGAATCATTTGCTGAGAAAAGCAGTTCTGAGCAAATGAAATGCCTCCAAATAGCAAGGACAGAGAGCTATACATGGAATTTGAGTACAGGATGACTTCATCTCGGTATCCACAAAGTAACAAAAGGCGTTGGTGGCAAAGGAAAAAAAGTAAGCAAGACTTCAATAAAAGACAGCAAGTCAGGAAAATATAGAGCAAAGTTGGGTAGCGCTGTACAGATTTCATGGATAATACCCAGCACCGAGACAGGCTGGACAACCCAGATTCTGCTTCCCATTTAGTTGTCCATTGCATAGTGAGACGTGCAATCACAGAATAATTAGGTTGGAAGGAACCCATGAACGTCTCTGGTCTGAGCCACTGTCATCTTAGATCAGGTTGCTCAAGGTCTTATCTGGGCAAGTTTTGAATATCCTTAAGGATGGGAATTCCAGAATAACAGAGAAAGAGCAATACCAGAATAACAGAAATATAGAAAATATAAGTAATAAAAAGGAGACAGAACCTACTAGGAGATAATGAGGTTGTGTTGGCAGCCTAATACAGCAAAGGAGACAAGAAACTGAGATGGACAATGAGTTGATGGTTCAGCCCTCAAAAAGTCACATACATTGGGAAAGACAGCAGCTGAGGCTGTGATGAGTCAGAAGCCGTATGCAGCAACTATAGACCTAGGACAGCAGAGCAGATATAAGTATAGTAAAGAACTATAGAAGTATAGTAGTATGGTAGTAAAAGAGGGGCCAATGTTAGAGCCAGGCAAGTATAGAAAAACTTGGTGCAAGACAGTCAAATAAAACTAGACATAAGGAATTCAAAGACCTTCTAGGCCGCTGTCGGGTGGAGAAAAATCATCAATGTGAAGTCAAGTCTCATCCAACCATGAAAAAATAAACCAGAATTAATTCTTATTTGAGAACCACTTGAGTGCACTTGAAAGCAAATAAATTAAAATATGATGGCAGTCAATACCGTGTCTTTGTGCTGAACTCTGTACCGATAACCCTGTGCCCCCGCAGGTCAGGAAATGCGTGTGTGAAAGGAATATTAACAGCGCAAACAGATAAAATAGGGCGCAGTGGCATGCACGGAGCTAAGAGGAAGGAACATGGGTTGCAAGTGACTAGGATATGAAAAAGAGACAAGAAAAAATTATATATATATGTAGACACTGGGATGCATATAATTGCAATTTAGCTGTAGATACAGCATTTCAGTAGATACAGCATTATATACTTACAGCATGTCTGCCAGTATTTATGTCAGTAATGAACCAGTCTAGTTGTACAATCAAGAAATTACCCAGTGCAAGATGTATAGTGCTTGAATTATCAGTAATACATATTTTAGAGTAAAGTTGGAAAAAGGGAATTTGCTGTTTATTGCTATAAAATGTAAATTTTGCTTCTGTCCAGTGAAGCTGATACTTGCTTGCTGTGAAATGGCAAAAATGCCTACAGTATACTGAAGCAACCCAGAGTTCATGGCCAGCATTTTCAGTAGGAGTGAATGTTTTAAGTGCCTTTCTTTTAATTCTTTCTTTTTTTTCCCTGCCCTTTTTTTTTTTTTTTTTTTTGAGTTTCCAATTTCAGACAACTTCAGTCAAGTCATTTGGGACCATTGCGGTGCTCTGTGTTTCTAGAAATCAGAGGCAGCTTACCTAAAACTTTACAATCAGCTTTTGAAGCTTTTTGGTATTCATATATTCCTTTGGGCCTATGTCAGGTTGGGCAAAGGTGCAGAGGAGTCAGCAGTGGGATGTGGAGTTTCTGCCTGTCATTTTGCTCCTCCAGGATTTTACTGAAAGGAAAATTATGTCAATGAGAGGAGTCTCGCTATATCCTACAATTTAGGTACATGGCAATTCAAGCACACTCCAGCTCCTGTGAAAATACATGAGAAGCACAGAGTGAGAAGAAAACCAGATTAGTATCACCAGTACGTATCCAATCTATTTTCGATCTGACATGTAATGGGCTATATTACAAGTTTTTGTTTCCTTCTTTTTTTATTTATTTTAATAGGCCTAAAACAAATGGAAAATTAAAATCTGAACAAAAGATATTCTACACCACTGAAAAATATTTTCTTCCTGACTTTCTGTTGTGAATTCATTATCTGAGAAGATTGTTTAGGTTTCAAAAACTGTCATGCTCAGTACAAAGAATAGCTTACGCCACCTCCTTCCTTTAACTTAGTGTGAATGTTAGGCACAAGATAGCTGACACAGAGTTATGATATTATCATCAGCATCATTTAACTTCTTGCACTTAATTTACCTCATTAACATTTTTATTACATTTTGTTACTATTACATTTTGTTACTATTACATTTTGTTACTATTGCATATTGAGAAAATGTAGTTGTAAAGTCATCCAGTTCAGGCTAAGCACCTATAGATGGCTCAGGGATGTCAACATGCTTTCATTGTCGCATTAAACTGGATTAAATAGTTAAGCTTTCCAGCTGCTCTAGTACCTGTCCAGTTGGCAAAGGTGTGGAATAATCTACGACTCAGGGTTTTCCAATTTTCAAGATCACATTTCTACAGGCTGACCAAATGATATGCTAGAAAGAGAAATGGTGTGTTGACCACGGGACCAGTATTTGATTTCAAGCTTTGATGCACCAATACTTCACTGGGAAATGATCTTGATAGGATGACAGTTTGCAATCTATTCTCAGACAGCATGAAGGTTGTAAATTACCATACTTGGTGTTTACCATTGTTTCTTACTGATAATAGGTGGGAAATTTTTGTGTGCGTTTGTGATATTTTATTGATTGAGTTACTGAAGGTCACGGATACCAAAAAGTTGAGGGTTTTCTGCAGTTATGTTACAGATTTTAATGAGTTTTTTAAAAGTATGTTGGCTTAATATATATGATTCTGAGAAGCATGCTATATTATCATCCAAACTTTTAGAGTTCCAAAAATTTAGGGGATCAAATTCTTCTGGAATTCTTGTAAATGCTTTCAGTATTTTTTTGTAATGTTAATGCTGTCTGGGTATTAGGAGCATGTAATTTCACTTTAACTTCCGTTCAGTGGTAAAGAACTGAAGGTCATGTCATTTGTTTCAAAATCTCTTTTCCTTTTAATTTTCAGAATGGTCTTTATAGCTTATGGACTGAATGTCATGACTTTTTAATGATGATAGAAATTATATAGGATACCAAAGAAATACATTTTTTTCATAGAGTTCCTAACAGTCTGTAACTTTACAGTAGGAAGCTCAATTTAGCCTTTAAAACTGAGTTTATTTGAAATAAGTAGTCAAACCAGTTTCTTAGATTAGTAATTTCTGATTATTTAATATATAGTTTCTGCTAAATAAAAGAAAATAACTCACATTCACTTTGGATATCTAATAATTCCTTAAAAGACATTGTAGAATATAACTTTGTTATGAGGCTTCTGAAGTGAAAAGGTATATCAAACTTCTTTTATAGAAACTGTGAATCTTTGCAGAAATTTTACTAATGAATTTTCTCTTTGATTCTTCTGACTAAGAGGTATTAACTCTCTTTTCAATTCAATTATATCCTTCTCCATTCAATCAATGCTAATAGGTTAATTTATTTTCAGCTATTATTATTCCTTCTTTGGTAATAAAACAAAAACACCAGGAGACAGTTTGTGATGAAGTGTCGTTTTGCAGCGAGCAATAGGCAGAGTCAGGGTGTGAGACAGCCTCTGCCATGAAGCATTTAACTGTTACACTAGGTAAGCCAGTGTGGGTAAAAAATGCCTTCCTTGCAAATAAAATGGCTAAAATCAGTGTTTAGATTGGTTGGCTTGCTTGATTTTCAGTTATTCCTTTTTTTGCACATTTGAAGCAGCCTGTGGAAAATATTTATATGGAATTAAGGGGTGAGAAAAGAGCCACTAAAGACTCAGGGGTAGTGAGAATGGAAAAGAAAACTTGAGCGTAGGCAGAGGGAGGATGAGAGTAAGTAACTGTGCATCTGGTTCAACAGCACTTAATCTTTATCAGCACATTTAGTGATGGTCTCTGTGGTATGCACCAGTAAACTATTGGGAGTGTGGTTGTCAGACCATACACTTAATATTGAATTTTCTATCCTACTAATTGTTTATTGTGCTGCTTAGCCTAAACATGGCTACTAGAGTCTCTGCTTTATTAGGGCTTAGTTAAACAATTTGGAAAGCCTTTTGAGTATGGACAGAGGACTTCCCTCTGTAACCTTCAGTACAGTCCTTAGATTTTTTACAATTCTTTTTAAGAATGACATTGATATCGCTGACGTATCACTTCCATGTCTGGGCATCTTTCACAGCAGCCTTCAGAGTCAGCATCCAGGTTTAATTTTCCCTAAATCACTGTTTATTCATAGAGAGGATAGGTATTTCTCTGAGGATTGCATCCACATCTGGTTATCACTGCTATGCTTGGAATCAGACTTTTGCTCATCCTAAATCAATTATTTCTAACAGGTGCAAAACCATAATCCCTTTGGTACCTGGCACCAAGCAGAGTTAAATGGAAGAGATGTGGAGGTTGGAGGACCATTAAGAGTCTTTTAAAGCAATTAAATCAGATTCTGTTTTGGTTACACATAATCTCAGTTCAGGTACCATCTGAAAGCTTTTTCTTTTAATGTTTGTTTTTAACGTTAAAATATCTAGATTGCAAAATGCATGCACCTTACTAAAAAAAAAAAGAAAAAAGGAAGTTTTATTCAATACTGTATAGTATTGTTCTTGTACAGTTCTCTAGTCTGCTTTTCCCAGAATTTCCTCCCACTGTGCTCTTCTCCCCATCTTCCCAAAATGCTTATTTTCAGCCTTGAGGAAAGAATATAGGAGAAGAAAAACCCAATTCTCTGCATGATTTGCTGTCCCAACATCTCAGCCACGAGACTTCTCAGCCTTGATGGTCTGGAATAGTTTATTGAAAGGATCCAAGAAGAGCTTGCTGCCTGATGAATCTAATAATTAAGCATTGCAGTTATTTAGGCTTAAATTAATATTAATAGAGTGTTATTTCTAATAATGAAAATAATCTTTTTAAATCAAATCATAATTTAATACATTGGTGTGTGGTTTTCAGTTATGCCTTTCATTTGCATAGTGCCTTGTTGTTTTATTTACGTGTATATAAACATATGTGTGTGTGTTTGTGTGTCTGCATACCAGAACAAATCGCTAAAAATGAGGGTAAAAAGCCATTTCTTATGCTGTGAAGCTTTCTTGTGGAATGCAAAAGGTATTTTGAAATACAGACCCATGCTACTGAGGGACGTGGGAAACGCAGACTTTGCTGTACCACAATTGATACAGGAATTGGAACCTGGCAGTCAAAACAATTACCGGGACCATAAGAGTGTGGAATTAGTGTCTCCCATTGCAGCTTTCAGTTTGTATACACAATTAAAGATTCATTGGTCTATACGGAGAGGAATTATTTATTCTGCCCTTTGTCTGTCTGAATGATTTTATGTCTGTCTGCCTCCTTCCAGAGAGTGCGTTCAGGAGAGTGAAGAAAAGTCTTGACAAAATTGTCAAATACTGATGAATCAGGATTCTCTAATTTAAAAAAAAAAAAAGATCCCAAACATTGACTTTAGGCTGTCTACAGTGTTTATTTTCCGTTTGCAAATCATTCACAGAGACAAAGAACTTCCTTTTTCTGTTAGGGAAGTTCACAGCATCTTTTAAGATAACATTAGAAAAACACGCAGGTGGAAAAGTTATTGAGTTGTGTGATTTATGTAGGAGTTCTCGGCGCTGTTGTTTATGTGTCTTTTTCAGGGAGATGATTAGCATGGAAAAAACGTGTGTCTGTAGATCAATTTATCTTCCTAGACGAGCTCTATTTTCACCTGTTAGCTTGAGAGACAGTGTCATGGATGGATCTAGAAAAAGGAAAGAACGAGGCTAGTGAGTAAGCTGAGAGTGATGGTTTTATGCCATAACTATCTTGCCCATTTTAATAAGTGAATTAAAGTAATTCATTTATTTGAATTTCAGACAGGTATTCCCCTGCGCATGACTTTGTAGCGCTAACTCTGAAATTAGCTCAGGAAAGCTTTGAATCTACAGAATATTTCATAGCACTGCAAAAATGTGAAGGAGCCGCCTCTTTTTCCTCACAGTCATGATTTCAATTTATCTTCAAAGCTATGGTCGTTATATTCAGAGGACTTTTGCATTGTGTCCCCTGCTGATTCTCACACGCAGGCTGATTTCAGCTATAAATGCTGAGCTGCGTTACACTTATATTCTGTTTTTGTTTTCATTTTATTTTGTCACTATTTTTCGTGTTCTTGTTGGACCTACTTATTCCATACAAAGAAGTGGAAATATCTTTTTGACAAAAACAAATACGAGGAGTGTGAAAGTTTGCAGAAGTTGTGAGCACAGGGAAATAGGAATGTAGACTGTTCTGCAGTCTCACATAAAGCATTTGCTGTCGAGCATCCACATCTACAATATTGGTAAGCATAATATTATATGCTTGTATAAAATATTCCTCTTTAACCCATTATAAGACCCCAGGATTAGAAAGTAGGGAGGAGGAAAGGGCTCCTTGATTTAAAGAAACATGTCCCAGTCTAACATCAGCTACCAGCTTACATCAACCCTTTCCTAAATAGACCAGGTTTCATCTTGAACAGCATATATTCCAATCCCTCATGCTAGGATATTTTTTTCATTTGTTATGCCCACTTGTTGATAGGTACTATTAACTGAAATATTTTGATACATATGGAAAACCTTTTCTTAACAGCAAAGGCCTCCTTGTCTTGTGGCATGGAAGACAGGGAGAAATGCAACGTTTTTGAAAGATCTGGATGACTTCATAACTCAGGGATGATAAGACCAAAGCTTACGTATGTGTAAATTTGGCACACATTAATTGATAATATTTCTGATTAACACTGTCTCAATCTGTACTATAACTGGCCAAGGTTGTCTGGATGAATTACCTGAGAAATTCCAGTGAAATTCCATGCTGTTCCTTTTGCACTCATTTTTATGTAGGTATTTTGAAGTCAAAGATCCCCAGACACAAAAAACTTCAGGCTTTTGATTATCAACAATGGCTTTTTGATTTTAGAGTGACCCTTGGAGCTGAAAACAAATTTCTCTCTGCAAAATGTGAAAAGAGACATCTAAGGGCTCTGAAAGGCAGGGATAATAAGTACTAGTATGTAGAAATCCCACTTACAGCTAAAGGGAAGACGTGAGGAGAAGAGTTAACTGTAAGTGATTGTACAATAACGCTTTATGTCTGCTATATTTTCTGTCAGGTTTAAATAGGTTTTGTCACTTTGATATGCTTTTCCAAAAAAAAAGCAGTGGAGTATATGACTAACTAGCATTAGACTCTGTATGAAAATGAGCAAAATCAGGCTATGGCAGGTCATTTAGGAACCAAGATACTCCTTTTTTACTTCTCCTACTGATCATATTTTTTCCCCATTTTAATCTATCCTCAAAAAAAAAAGAAACCCCACAACCAAAACCACTTTCTCTTGCCTGAGTTCAAAATTATCCACAGGAGGAGAATTCATAGGCCACCTACTCAAAGAAGTGCTTTTGAACACCCTCTAAGAAATTTCAGTTCATTAGGGAAAGACCAAACGCTACAAGTACAATAGACTATTAAAAATTGGTCCTGGGTCCTTGCAATAAGGGAACGTTAGTTGAAAATGACTCCCAAATAAGCAGGGAAAGCAGACCAGCTGATCCATCTTTAAGTGAAGGACTATAAAGCATCCTGGCAGGACTGTTTCTTCGGGGTAGTGGCCAGCTATTTGTGCCATGCTGTTTCCATTTGAATGAAAAATCAGCCGCCTTACAGACTCTTATTGTTCTCCACGTCTGGTGCTGTGGTTGATGCAGGGATGTTTGTTACTCTTTTGAAGGTTTCAGCACAAAATGGAAGATAAAATAGCATTCATAAAATAAAATTGAATTGTTAGTCTGCATAAATACAGTAAGTGCTTATCAAGCTGCTGCAAAATGTTGACAATGGCTGTGATTTTTCTCCGGAATGGTGGGATTTTGGCTGGGATTGGATTATCCTTGCAGTGACATAAGATCATGGGTCACCAGCTCTGTCACTAGTAAAATCATTAGGAAAATGTAGCCCTGCCAAGACAAGAAAAATCCTACTTGGCTGCCTATGTATCCCTTCCCCTCTGCACCACATTTGCTTGGGCATCTTTTGCCGTGTACAGGGAGACTCTGCAAGCAGTATACACACAATGTAAGAGCACAGAGCAAATATTTATTGGCTACTACACACAACGGATTTCTAAGCTAAATGCTACTCAGCTAAGCATTAATACGGTCGCTGCCCCGATGCCATACCCAGTGCTGGCTTGGAGGTTTTCAGCCAGGCATGGAAGGGTTCTCCTTCGTTGCTCCTTGGAACAGGCTTCCAACTCTTTGTTGTGATTTTTCTTTTCCTTAGGATTTTAGCTAGCTTTTCACAGCAGTATTTTTCTGCCTGAATCTTTAAGCTGTATCTTTGACTCCAAGAGAAGAGATGAAATCTTGAAAGAGTGATGGGGAGAGGAGCAGGTAGGGAGGTTGAAGGGCAGAACTGATGACGGAGATTTCAGTGGGGCTAAGAATGGATGTGGGCTTGACAGCAGTAGAAATGGAAGCTGAAAGACAAGAATAGTTAACACGGAGCCAAATATTTGGAGGCTAGACGAAAGCTAATGAAACAGGGAAAAAAAAAAAAGCAAGGCTTTTTTGAGCAATGCCTTTTTTCCCCTGTAAATTGGAGAGTGAGCACAACAATTGTTACACATGCCATCAGGATGCAGATCAAAGCAAAACCAAGATCAAAAACCCCACAATATTATTTTTATAAAGTATTGGTTTATGGGGGTTTGGGCCATTAACAGTTTTCAGTTATTCATCAGGTTTCTGTATTACTGTGATGGAAATTAGCGCAGCTCCTCAGAAGTTAATGAAATTGAGCAGCTCCCATTAAGTGTGAATTTGTCCCTCTAGATCTGATCTGCGTATCGCTTGACAGCAACGTACTTCTGTGGACTTCAGTGGTGTTAATCCTACGTCAGGCTTATAAGAACTTCACTGCTTAATTCAAAAAAAAGTATTTCTGAGGACATTAACTCAGCTTGTAACTCTGGACAGTCACTCACTCCCCGAATTTTAATAATTGCTTAAATTGCTTTCTAAAATGGTCTGATTTTAAAACTCTGACAGTTTTTTGTAAATACTGTGTATACACACCTCTTCACTTCTGTGCAGAACTAACAATATCAGTGGATCGGGGAGATGGGGTATTGGATAATTTTTGGCTCTTTAGTATTTTTAAACTGCTGGTTCATCCTCTGCAGCTGCCTTGCGTTTTATAGGTGCACTAAATTTGATGACCGTGAAGGGTTGTTAAACAATATACTGTGATAAAAATAGTTCCCTTTGCTGACATTATGTGTTTTTTTCTAAACTAGCTCCATAAATTACATCAACAAAAACTATTTACACTTTTTTATTTTTTTCCAGAATTTGAGACAGGTAAACTAAATTGTCTCTGTAGGACCGAGAGTGAAAAGAAGCACGTACAAATGATGGACCTGGCCCGCCGGTAGTTATTCATACTAAATAACCTTGTTCTTGCGAGTACTGTTATTTAAAGACACTGGACTTTTCCATGCCACTGTTACTGGACCGTGTACCCAAGAAACTCTTACACAATATCCTTCCTTGACGTCTGAATACAATTAACAAATTCCTGTATGTATTTCAGGCTAAGTGAAGTAATATGATGCTTGACAAGTGAATTGAAAGCATTAGTCGACCCTGGTATTTCTGAAGAAATTTCACATACTGACAGGGTTATAGAAGCTTGCATATAATACATAGTATGAAATAAGACTGATTTTAAAATGAGACTCTAAATAATATAATTTAAATAAGAGATAAGCATTCAATTACCTTGATCTAATAGGTCAAAGAGTTAGTACTGAGGGAGATGCTGACAATTTTAATAGAAGAAAAGTAAAGGAGAAAATATATTCTCCTGAGTCAAGAAAGAAATTACAATAGAGAGAACAGTATTTAGAGGACAGGCAATGTAGGGAAGCTGATAATAAGGTATATCATAACAGGAAAGGTCATTCGAAGAAACAACAGCTTGATTATTCAGCTAATCAAAAGAATCAGGAAGGCATTTTTACTTGCTATCGTTTCCCAACTTCATACAAGGACATATACTATCTACTAATAAAAGTATCGTAATTACATGTCTACACTGTGTCTTCCAACTCTTATCCTTCATATTGAAGGTGTGAAGTCAAAAAGATTATATAAATTGTAGGAGATAACGGAAGGACAGACAAGAAGAACTGGGTGATATGTTTTATTTTGAGAAGTTAAATGCTGGGATTTTGCAAAGTTTGGAAAGAAGTTCAGACATTCAGTGAGATTTCACTGCCCAAAAAGTAAAGTTCTAAAGATTCCAGCCCGAAAATAACTATGTTACAGAATTCCCCTTTCCCCTTGTGTTTAGTTTGACTTCTGAAGTTCATTTTATAGGGCCACTCTTCCTTGTGTACCTGTTCCCCTTACATCCCGGAGCACTGATCATCTAGCTCTTTTAAGACTCTTTAATGCAAATCAGTTAAACATGCTGATTTAAAATCTCCAACTTCCTTTGGAGTTCCCATTTCGTATCTTCCTTGTTACTGTGGAATGTGAAATATTTCATTATGAGCTGACATTTTATAAATACAGAAGATAGATACTTATTGAACACTGCTCTTCTTTGTATTGATATTGATAATATAATAGATGAATTATTGCTCATACCGCTCAGTAGTGGTGTATTAATTTATGATCCAACCACTCTTTTGCTTTTCATAAAAATCCTTTTTTTTTAAATAGAATAGGAATAAATTATCAGATTCCATCTGAAAAACAAACAAACAAACAAAAACCCAAAACCACAAACCCAAACTAAACACCAAAAACCTGCATATCATGAAAGACTGGATTTTTGGATTCAGATGGAATTTTCATACCTGTAGCGATGAGTAACCTAGGGAAGTTGATCATGGTGGGAGGCACTGTAGTCTTTGGAGTGAGAAAAAGAAAAGAAAAAAAGAAGAGAAAGACATTCAAGACATTCGGACTCTCATCATATGGTGCTCTGTTAGTTTTGCTTTCTGATTATTTCCTAGTGTTAGAGTACTTGAGCTATAGCATCCAGACAAAATCTGTTTAATTTCAAAAGCCAGTTATGGATTTACACAATTTGATAGTGTTTCTTGAAATGTTGTCATTTGTTCTGAGAGAAAAAAAAACTGCCTCAACTTGTGTAAATAATGTGGGAAGGGGGGAAAAGTTGACAAGAAGAGCTCATAAATCAATGATGATGAAGAGAAATCTGTCATCAGCTCAGCTGAATTACAAATTGAAAATAGTAGTTTCACAGTTGTCAAAAGAATAATAATTATGCCAGATTTCCACTTGTGTGGCCTGGCTTGATTTTTTGTTATTATTTTCTTAAGATGTATATATAAAAATGGTTTGGCGATATATTACAGCAATTTTAAAAATAAATCCGCTTTATTTTCACAATTTTGTTTTTCTGCTCCTGTAATAGCATGCATTTATGAATCATCCACCTTAACAGTGGTTGCTAAAGTACATTTAATTCAAAATTTAAAGAAAATTTTCAGCTTCATATTTATTTTTTGAAAGCCCATGAAAAATTCCTGTGAACTGCACCATCATATCATTTCCATTATGTTTGTGAAGGAAAAGGAAAGTAGACCACGCATTATTTGTCAAGAGCTTCTTTGCTGTGCCTTGGCTTCATACCCTCTTCTGCTCCAGTGATGAAAATTGAACATAATTTTCAT
Source organism: Gymnogyps californianus (assembly GCF_018139145.2). Classification (NCBI taxonomy): domain Eukaryota; kingdom Metazoa; phylum Chordata; class Aves; order Accipitriformes; family Cathartidae; genus Gymnogyps; species Gymnogyps californianus. The sequence continues at coordinate 4,446,567 of NC_059474.1, forward strand.
ATAAGCCCTTACAGCAATAGACTATTGCACCCTTCAGAACAAAGAAGCAGAAACAAACCTTACAGAAAAAAGAGGTTAAAAAGCTGTTCTCAGAAATGTAGGTAAGTGCAGATGAATCAAGCCCTCCCTACAATCAGCTCTCAGCAGTTTGCTATATAATGGTTGGGAAGATGCTTGAATGTTAAATTTGGCAATCCCTGACTCTGTTTAAGGCTCAATAATACTTGACATTGACATCCTGTCATGAAGAATTAGTTAAAACATTGGATCTAGAGCAACTAAGGAGGATGTGATATGTATGTAGGTGTTTGAAAAGCATGGATATGAAAAAAAAAAAGATAAATTGTTGAAGCTGATTATGTAACTGTTAGTTCCAGTGGTGTGTAACTTGGTGAGAAGAATGAGATGAAGCCAAGAAAGATTAAGGCTGAAGATCAACAATGTCTTGATTAAGAAGGTCAAGACAAATATGGAATTACTCCAGGCTCAGCAAACATAATGAGTAAAAGTCCCTTGACCAGTTTACGTATAGGTAAAAATAATTTCCTGGTAATGGAATTAATACACCTTATGCTGAAGTCAGTGAGAACATATTGTTGCCTTCTCTGAGAGTTGTATAAGGACAAGATGACTTTGCAGATATCTCCTGGTTCATTTTTAATGCACCTGTGAAAATTAACTGCTTTAGTCAAGTCTCCTGTACAGAAGGACCTGTCTTATCAAGTAAGACTTTACCAAATCTTTTTCTCTGCCTTTCTTCGAACATAAACCTAGTAACTGAAGCAAACTCACTTTTTGTTTAAAAGTCTGAGATTCAGAAACAAAAAATCCTCTGGCTGGCATAGGGTCATGAAACAATGGCCAAGGAGAAAGAGAGACACCAAATCGCCTCCAAAGGTCTCATCTACATCTGTTCTCTTTGACTCTGTCATTGCATCAACTCATTAATGACACTTAAAATCTGTGGAGATATGTGGTTGTTCCAGACTCTACCTCTTAAAGTTAAAAACATAGATAATTTGTTTGTCCTGCTGAATTATGGGAATAGCATCTCAGAAATTTAGGACAACCTTGCCATTGTAGATCAGATTTTTATTACATTCTGCATATATCTTCTTCCTTCCCCAAAAGCAATCAAACAAAAAGACAAAAACACTGAGGTGGAATGAGATTCTTTTCCAAACGTTGCGGTTGCATCATCACTTTCCTTGAAAGGTAATGTGTCTTTGTCTGATCTTTCAGAGATAAAAATGAAAACGGTCCTAAAAAACAAGTTGAGATTCCTTTCTGGAGTATAAAGTAGATCATTTGTCACTGAAGTCTTGTTAGTTTGGCTGCTGACAAGCCAGAAAGAAAAATGTTTTAGCAAAGCCATATAAAGATCCCAGTAAAGGAGTGGATGCTTGCTTTTAGCAGCAAGATTATTATCTGATAAGATTGCAGATCTCTTTGGGATCTTTGCCAAATTTTGACTAGTAATCACTGGTAGGCCTTCACTAAGGTTATATGTTTGGAAAAGGCAAAACAATAGCTTCAGTTAAATAAAAATAGATAAGTAATGAGGAACTAAAGGAAGTATTGTCTCTGTCCTTTTAATAGAGACACTTTTTCTCCTAAAGGCTCGCTCTCCTCGCTGCATCTGTATTTTTAGCAGGGTGGGCAGACTCTTAGCTTCGCTGGTAAAATTAATTCTAAGAGCTCCAAAGAAAGCTGATAACTGTTAACTCCTTGGTAATATTAAATTGTTGTAAACGCAATACAAGTAATTCAATAGATTCTTCAAGATTAGCATGACTAATAGTGAATAGTGTGGCTGGAACAGAAATATCGGTCTGCATGAATATATATAGCCATCTCTGTGTATATATATAGTATATGTAAGTATATATGCTTATATATGTGGAGAGAGAGAGGTGGTGGGGACAGATTATATATGATACTTACCCTTTCTGTGCTAAACCAAATAGCAAAGTATCAAGGCCAGGCTGTGAATTCATTAATTCAGCTGGTGATTGCATTTGAGCTAAGAGATGAACTGCTGCTTTTAACAGTCTTGGAGTGTCTATGTGAAATATAAGAATGGTTTATACAAATTACTCATGTGACCTCCCAAATAAATTGATTGAATTCAAACTCTTGGCAGTCCTTGCTTTAAAGTCTGAAAATGAGGTAGTTAAAAAATAATGTTCATAAAAAATATATTTAATCCTGAATATACAAAATAAAATTTCTAATGTGTGGTAATCAGCATTTCTGTCTGCTTCCACACAGTAATCATTTTTAGGAATAACTGTAATGAAAAAGCAGTAAAACTAAGGAAGTACCAGGCTATGATTACTCATACATGCATGTACAAAAAAAGGATATCCAATCAGATAGTGTTCAGCATTAAATTTTACATATATATATATATATATATAAAAAAGTATTCTTGTTCATAATGTGTCTCTAGATTCTTTCTCTGGATTCATTTACGTAATGGAAAACTTCCAGTGTTCACAAATCTAAGTATTACGTCAGTATGGATTTAGTCAGGGATTTCACTAAATCCAGTCAAATTTTGCCTGAATTAGGACTGAATAGAAACTTTCTAAAGACTGAACTTTTCCAGATACTACCTATGATATAGCTTTAAAGCTAAAGCCACAAGCGACAACAAAAAAAATATTTTTTTAAAATAATTTATAAAGTGTTATGTACAGATTGCAAATGAAGACACAGAGTATGTCCCAAATAGATTACAACCCAAACAGAAACTGGATCAAATGCCTGAAAAGCTGATATCACAGCTATACTTAGAAAGCTGATATATTTGGAAGTCATTCTGGCTTAATATACGCATTGAGTAACAGTGAGCCTTGGGGATGAAATGCATTTGCAGGAAATGTATGCAAAAAGATTAGCAAAAAGAGAAGAAAGAGGAAGAGTTGTAGTAGAGAAAAATGAAAAAATGAGGATGTGGCTAGATATGAGTAATTAGTCTTAAAAATCAGGTCTGTAGCCAAGGGAGATACATAGTGACAGACCCTTTCTTGAAAGCTCATGTGAAGATGTTTTTGCTAGTAATAATGTGGAAGAGGAAAGAGTTGGAGATAAGAGGGAGTCAAGGAAGAGATGCTGGTGCCAGGTGTGAAAACAACAAGGGGTGAAAAAAAATTCAGCCAAGAAAAATGTGGTGAAATGAATGTCGTTTACATGGGAAGGTGCATAAGAATGGTGAACAGCCCAAAGTCATTAGCCTCGGAGACAGAGAAAAGGGCAGATTTGTGTGTGCACACAGCTATTTCGGGGGGGGGCAGAGAAAAACACAGAGAATTTGTGACAAAAATCAGAAGTTTGTGTGAGGTACTTTGGTGAGTGTTGACTGTTGAGGCTGATCCTGGGCTGATTAATATGTGAAGTCTTTCCGTTTGTTTCAGTGGGCTTTGCATCAGGGCATTAAAGCGCTTCAGCATACTCACCTGTTAAACAGATTCACATCTCCCTTCCGAATATTCGTATTCTCATGAAAGCATTATTCCTGATGTGTGGTTTATTTTGTTTAATTAAAAATGGACGTACAACAAAGATCGGAGCTTAAAATAATATTTGGGGCGTAACTTAACCCTAACATGTTTTACACAATATTGAATTACATGATGTGGTTTGACATGTTCTGAAGACAGCTTTGACTTTTCGTAATAATTAATATAGTTCCTCTCAGCTCTGTAATGTCTCTCAAATGTCAGCTTACTTGGGTCACATCCAGAAGAAGCACTGCAGTACTGTCAGGAGAGCTGCCATTCTCTGAAAGGGATAAGAAAATGAAACTCCTGCCTTCATATGGCAAAAAAACTTCTCAATGTACTTTTAAAAATAATACTGCTTAGTAGCGTCTTGTCCGATATATCTTCGTTCTGATGACTAAATTATTTTGTGAAACCAAATTGTTGTCTTACAATAGTGTTTAAAAGTGCTTTCCAATACAATGTATTTCCAGACTGTAGTTCATGAGAGGAAGGATTTATTATTTTATATTGAATGACTGGCTTATTCCCAGTTTTAGGTCACTGTAAAGTATAACTCCGGTTAAGGATATGGTTAAGTGCCTGGCTGAAATAGGCAGATAAATTAACAACCCTGCTTGTGCAAATGTATTTATGCGTGGTCAATCTATGCGAAAGAGCTGCTTCATTAAAAAAGTAGTTCCTTAAAAGAATGTAGTTGGGTGTATACACTGTATTGAGAGAACTGAACTTTATGAATACACTGAGATATTAAGGAAACAAAACACAGACTATAGTGAGAGAAAAAAGATTTTTTTTAATTATTTGTAAGCATGGATATGCATAGTTTCAATATTTATACATAACAAAGCAAAATCCTAAATATGTTTCCTTGATCTTCTTCCCTAAATACATTTACATAACAGAATATGCATCTTACAAAAAGAAACAACTAATTAAGGAAGCAGAGATTCTGTAGAAAAGGAGGTAGGTGAGTTATATTGCGTCATAATCCGTTCCTAGGCCAGCCATGTATAAGCGGGATATGTTACCTAACCGCATTTGTAAGACCTTTGCTGAAGTACTGTGTCAATTTGGGGTACAGACTTCAAGAAAGATGAAGTCTGATTAAAAAGGAAAGTAAAAATAATGATCAAAGACCTAGAAAAATACGACTGATGAGAGAAGATTGAGTGATCTGGTGTTGTTACGTCTGGAGCAGTGAAAATCGCTACCATTTTTCCTCTAGGTCCTGAACTATGTAAAATGCTGCTGCAAAGTGGAATAGAATAAACAGCTTTCATTTCCCTGCTGGACAGGAGAAATAGTTCTGGAATAACGTTGCAGCAGGGAAGATTCAGATTAGAATTAAGGACAATGTATTAGGAGTACAGAGAGTTCAGCACAGAAGAGTATTGCCTGAGGATGCTGCAAAATCCTTATCAGTGGAGGTTTTTGATAACAGCCAAACATTTGTCAGGAATGATACCATTGATTTTTCCTTTTTGCAGGAAAGTGAGCTAAATAGCTTCTTAAAATGCTTTCAATTATTTTTTCTATCATTTTAGCAGCTAAATAACAATATTGAATACGCTTGTATACAATATTTAGAAAATGAAAGTATAAAGACGTCTTTGAATTAAACTGTACCATATCCTTGTTGTCGAACCCATCTGGAATCGTTAAAATTTTAGTCCTGTTCTGAATATGAAATATCTGAGTTAGTGATAGCCATTCTTTCTCCTGGCAGTCTTTCTTCTTTAAACTACTGCAAAAGAACAAAAATTCTTGGAACGAAAGGCAAATGAAAAACACAGGGATCAAAAATAGTCCAATTTATAAACTAGTAGCTTAATAAAATAAAACCAGGGACTTACACCTCTGTGCTACTCTGCCTTTATGTTATGCATAAAATAAGCAAAGAGAGTAATGCTAACATCATATGTCCTTGTTTCTGTCTCAAACTTGCACTTTGTTTTCAAAATCACTAAGCAGTGGTCTGCCTGTGCTGTCAAGTCAACAGGAATTTCCATTAACCTGACGATAAGTAGTGTTAAGTCTATCTGTATTGTATTAGTGACAACATGTAGATGCACTTACAATGAAAAGTGTGAATTTGTGCTTGTATGAGTGATACCACCTTTTAGATCAAACCTTGTTGTAAGAGTCTCACTACAGCTGCCTACTTACCTGATTGAAGGTTGATGGCCACTCAGTAATTTCACAGTTCAAAATGGTGCAGACATTTGTACCAATCCAAGTGTATGGATTTCTGCACACTAGCTTTAATGTAAAGGTTGGTTGTTCCCTGCCAATTACCTTAATTCAATTTAATGATTTCATTACGTCAGTTTGCATGCTGTCAAAAACTTATTAATACACATGCATGCACATATATATTTCACTTAAATATTTGTGTGCATAGATAAATTTAAATTAAGAAAATTGATGAGACGACAGTAAGTGAAAAAGGTCTTAATTTTTGCAAACTAAAATACAAAGTGTTCTTGTTGTTCCTAAAAAGCAATATAATATGGGCAGTTATTTAGAAGAGTCCTAATACGGTTCAGTTGCAATAAAGGATTAAAATGCCAAAATTCTTGGCACAAATAGAAGTTATTTCATCTTCTGTGCTGATCTGTATTTACAGTTAGAAAATGCTTTCTAATATGTAACCCAAATCTCTTTTGTTGCAAATTGAGCTGATTACTTCTTATCTTACCCTGCGTAGACATAGAGGACGATTGAAAACAGTTTCCCTTACAAAAGATTTGAAAACCTTCTGTCTTTTTTCAGAGCCACTTTTGTCTAGAATAGAGTTTCTTATCCTGTGAATATCATCTGATGCTATTCTACTGGCTGTTTAGCCTAAATTGGAAGTATTCAATTAGCTTTAATTCAGCCATTTGATATGCCAGTGGCAGTACCTTATTACAAGGAATTCTTTTTTCTTTTCTGACATTAAGCAAATCTATATTTTCAAATGACATTACTTACCTACTTGAGGAAATTACTCTGAAGTAGGGTGTGAATCTAGAGTGCAACAATTCCTGAGCCCTGATGGGGAAACTTGTATTACACAATCAGTCAGAGATAAAGGACCTTGCTGGAGGTGATTTCAGTTATTTTAGTGGAATTTGCTGCTGAAATTATGGCTGCTTCTGGAAGTAGCTATTCAAAGTCACTTTCAGCAAGCTGCTGTCCTCTCTGTGGGACATATGTGTCCTTGGGTGGCTTGGAGACTGTTCCTTCTCGGCTCTGAAATAGGAGTCCGTGCATTTTCTATCTATGTGAGGAAATGTTGTGTCCATAGCCCTGACTTCACACTCCCAAGAATCTTCCAGATCCCTGGGATGAGCTGGTACTCCCTTGCCAGCATAATTCTGGAGCAACTTCACTCATCTTTGAAAAATCTGAAGCCAGCCAGCTGAACACACAAATTTAGCAGAAACTTCCAGCAAAATGAAGGCTGTAACATCACTAGAGAAGTAGAAACCTTCTGGATTAACCAGACTACCTGTGATCTGAGAATCAAGCCTTTTAGTTACCATGGCAGAAGTAAAACAGCAAAAAAATATATCATTTTTTTTCTTCTTTGATGGCCCTGATATATTAATTTAAAACCTCTTTATGCTACAACCAACCTCTTTCACAGAGTTCTAAAAGAATGGTCTAATCGTCCGTGTTTATATTTTATTAGCTGTCAAGCACTGTCTAACAAAGGTAGCCACTGACAGTGAAACGAGACAACAACAAGGTTATTTAGGAGCACTGTATTGATAGGTGAGAATTAAAGATTGGTATGAGATTTAACCAAGCCCTTGATGGAGTGATGTGCCTAAGAAAAAAAAAAATCTGTCTTTGGATCCATCCAGACGTGCTCCGGTTTAATCAGCATCATCGACGCGAAGCACCCATCTGTAGAAGTGAGGCATACTCCCACCAGAGAGGCGAAGGGAAAAAGCTTCGTAACCAAAGAGGTTCTGGTTTCTCTGTGATACTGGTGTAATTGTCAATCTTTTAAATTCCTGTGATAAAATCAGACTTTGAAATTATCTGAGCTGAGCTACCAACTTCTCAGGACAGGTCTAGAAATAACCTGTTGGTTATGAAAACCTACACCGAATAGGAAGATTGCAATTGAGCTCCCGTTATGCACAATTAGCTTGGCTTCCTACAAGGCTCCTGTGGTGAGGAGTGTAATCAACTCACCTACAGATATTGCAATTTCAGACGTTAATGCCACAGCATTTCTAGGCCAACCTCCATTCCCTGGGAAAACACAGCACTTGATCCATGTTTGGATAGGGAGATGTCCTACTGTTCGCATTAGATGGAAACAGCAATGCTAATGGCAGCTTCTCATCAATGACCCTAGGTTTGTGTTACACCAAAAAAAAAGACCTCTGAAATAAGTGACAGAATCATTCCAGCAATATGATCCACCAATTTTTGAAAATACATACAAGCTCTGATGTTGTGCATTAAATTCAGGTATAGACAGTGCTTTATTAACCACCAATATTGTATTTAAAATCTTGTGTCTAGAACTGGGACCTTTGCCCGTGAATACTCCTACTCCTTGGCAAAGCTAGAGAGTCAAGACTATGTATCTTGATATAGGTCTGTGGCAAATGCCAAATGTGTTCCTGCCTGATTTTGTCATGTCAGCTGCCATTCTGCCTGAAGAACTGTTGAGGAAATGAGGCAGATTTCGACTGTAAAACACTGAAGTATTAATTCAGTTATCATACCAGCAGAGGTATCCTTGTAAGATAAGGTTAAGATAAGGTTATTAAAGATATGAAGAAGTTAAGAAGACTGGTATTTATTTCAAAGAAGACATATCCTTTTATATACATTTATGTTTGTTTACTTTTATTAAGATGGATTCAGTAAAAGGCCCTGAGCATGTGTATAAACCTGCATTGCAGAACATAGGATCTTCCCATTACCATTACCTTGCTTCTTGATTCAGTCTTGTAGTGAATTGAGTGCTGGAAATCTGATGAGGTTTTCACTGTCTCAAATAGTCTGAAAGTTTTGTGTAAAAATTGTTTATCTATTTTACTCTTGGCATTTTTACTAGCTTTCCAGTGATCTTCCTGGCTTCTGCTGGGCCTGCTTAAAAGTGCGTTCATATATGATGATCTTCATAGGTCTTTCCGGGGATGACAGACTTGACCATGACATATTTTCTTGTCCCTGATTTCCTAGGAGGCATCATTTAATTGTTAGCCATGTTATTATGTCTCCAAGTACACAACTGTCAGTAGCTGTTTCGTATGGGAATTAAATATTTTAGATCTTGTAATATGCAGTTTCCTTAATTTTGTGTTTTTCTTTGACATATCACTTTACACTTAACTATAAATAATAAACTACTTAGCTCATACATATCAATAAGAAAGTCTGTTAGAAGTGAGAGATTGCTTGCTTAATACCAGCAAGTACTTTGGAGAACATCAAATCCCCTGACAGGTGAGTGTTGCCACAAGGATTTATTTTGTTCAGGCTTTAACTAAAATAGCTTCAGTTGCATTTTGCTGTTTAAGGATATTGAAGTAGAAGGTTATAGCAAAATGATTCATAGATAGTAATTGCATTTCCCAGCTTACCTATTTCCATAAATGAAATCACAGATTCAATTTGTACTTGATCTTGAGCACAACAATGTCAATATTTGTATATTCATCAGTTTAACTAGAAAGTAGTTTTCTTTTGTTCCTCCCCAAAATATTTCGAAGTTTTAGGACACAGGCTAGTGTTGATTTTCTCTTTCTCCTCATAAGATACACAGAAATGTGTTTCTATATTTGGAGTATTCAGTTTGTTAATTAAAAGAAGCATCTGAATTTTAAAGCGGTAAGGGAAACATAGCAAAGGTATGTGTTTTTATATTGTATTTTCATATGCTATATAATTAGCATCCTACAACAGGGGAATCAGAAAAAATATTGAGTCCTGACGCATATCTGGAAGTTGAATCTTAATTAACTCATCCTTAGTTGCAGAGATAACACACAATCAAATCTGTTATTTCACTAATTTGATTAGACAAACTCATGTTGGACTGAAGGAACAAGAACCATCATATTTTGACCACTCGCTATAGAATAAATGTTCCCAATAAATGTTCCCAACTCACAGCACTCTGGTGTGAGTTAAGCAACTTAGTTCATTTTCTGGTAGTGAAATGAAGAACAGAAAAATTAAGCAATTTAGGTAAAATCATATAGCTCCAATCAATCCAAGACAAGAAGATTGCTGGGCAACTTCTAAAGCTGAACATGGAGCTTAGCACTTCAGTGAATCTAAGCAAGTTTCCAATCCCGTGCTATAAATAGACAAGTATATGTTGCTTAAAATCATAGACTTACTCCAAATAAAACGTTGCTTATGAAGACCAGGGGCAAAGGAAGGAGTTATGGCAGGAATGCTATTTCCTAAGTGGCTTGAAACCCTCTAAGTTATTCTCCAGTGTCCTCCTTGCTAATGTCACTAGTAAAAGAGAGTTTTCCTGAATATCTTTCCTTCCCGTTGCTTCAGTGCTCTCTTTTTGCTCTGTAAATTGTTCCTTTGTTGGCTCCCCAGGTTGTCCATACTTGAAATCGCAAGCAGACCAACAGGCCAGTCTGAGAACTGTCGCTTCATATGTTTGGTGTCACAGCTATTTAGACACTTGAAATTTCTTTCAATTACCCAGTTTCATTGGAATCTGTTACTGTGGTCTGCTAGCCAAAACAAGGACTTTACTAAAAAAATAATAAATTGCTGGCTAATATTATTTGCATGGTAATTGCTTTGCAGTGCCTATTAAATCAGTATTTCTGGCACAGTTTTGTGATAGCAGAAGTAGGGATATTAATATACTAGGACAAAAAGCTTTTCTCATTTTCTGTTTTTTAAAATTAATTACTATTTTCCCATGGCAGGGTTGGGTGGGAAACGTATCCATTGTTACCCTCAGCTTTGTGGGATTTTGATGAGGGCCATTGCATGGGCTGGAAAATCAGTGATGTTTGCAGGTGTTTAGGGAAATGTTTAATGGGACAGGGTCAGCTCTGCTGTAGACTTCTTGTACCTTTGTAGCCCAGCTGATCGGCACAGGAGCAGAAAATCCAGCCTGTTTCCAGCTTGAAAATGACTGAGGACATGTGCCATTCATCAATCTGAAATGCCTGCCATGCATCCTCAGCACAATTAATCTGCATGTGTGCTGGAAGTCCAACACCTTCAGACCACGCTGGATTTACTGTCTTTGCCTCCGTTACCAGCTGAGCACATACACAATCATTTTGACACCTCCAGATGAAATGGACTCTCTGGCCATACACTGGATGTCAAAGGTGTCCATATTTCCATCTGGGATTTGCAGGCAAGAAGTACATGAGCCTCAGATAATTCCTAATTTAGGATGTATAAAGCCACGGCTGTCTCATGGTTTGATCTCAGTTTGATTTCTCCCTCCAGAGCATTAATGGCGATTATATAGTGTATGTGTTGTCTGGGAAGAGTCTTCCCAGACTGCATTTGTTAGGTCTGGTCACAACACCTAGTTGTTTTTAGTAAGCATTTGGTGAAGTTCTGGATTGCGAAAAATAGTCTTACAGGAACAATTTTTAATGTTATATAATGTATCCTGCTTTAAGCATTTCTAAGACGCTTCATACCAAAGCTCGTTTGTCTGTAGTGCATCATTGCATACCATTATTTTTAGCTGCCATGATTTAAAAATGTTGCTGTAAAGACACTATCACATATTTTCTATATGATTTTTTCTTAAGTGCTCACAGGACTCGCTGCAATTTGTAGCTAGAGTTTAATTAATTAATAGGCATATGTAACTGTCAATCAATAATTTAGATACTTCTGGCTCACAGTTTTTGGAATGGAGCTTGGTTCATGAAGAGTGAACAAATATACCATTCCATCTGTTAGCCAAACTACCTAGCACAAAATCATTTGGGGCATAATTATGTCGTTGGCAAGAGTTTCAAAAAACGTGATTTCTAGAGTTTTATTCCCAATTGATGCTTTACTTTGTAGTGATGGAAACCTGACTAATGCATCAAGGACTAGTTCTTTTTTTCACACCTCTGAATAAAATAACTTGTGTTCACCTTGCAAAAAATGCCTAACATCGACGAATATAGGAACCAAGAGACAGGCGTGAAATAATCCTGAGAGCATAATCACAGGAATGGAATTGAAGCTGGTCCGTTGTTATAAGCAGCTGAAAGGAGTCATGTAGGAGTTGCATCATTGTCCTTTTAATCTCTATCGGAAGAGACTTGGGACAATTTGGGAAATGATTTTTCCTTCTTGATGGTAGTGCGAATGTTTTTCTGAACTCTGGGTTTTACAAGATTGCTACATCTGCAAATCTATTTTCCTATTCTTTCGGTGATAAAATTTCTTCTTTAATCCTCTGGAAGCACAGAATATACACATAAGAGACTTAGCAAATTATATTTGAAATATAAAGAAACTTTCTCTTTTTAACTCCTGGAAGGGGAAAACAAACTCATACAAGGTTAGCTATAGGTTAGATAAAAATTCTGAAGTAGGAGTAAATAGATACACTATTTAAAAAGAAAAATAAATTGCTCCAGCTAAGTGTTTACTGCTGGTTGCAAACAGTCTTTATGTGTACAGTTGAACATCATGCAGAAGTTGCACAAAAAGCGTGCATACACTATATATTGTAAAGCTGCAGCTAGGGCAAGGCTGATTTAATGACGTAAGGCGAGTAGTGTTTGTAAGGCACACCAGGAGACTTAAGCAGGTAGTTAGCATAAAACTTAGTCCTTTTTTTACTAAAATCTGTGAGAATATCAAACAGAACCCAGACCTTATTTTGAAGTTTTACTGTTTGCTGTTGTTCGGAGCATGTGGTCACACCCGAACAACTTGTTGTCATTGCGTTGTTACAGAAAGGCACAGGTAAAAATTTGCAATTGAAAAGGCAAAGAAATGAGGTTGTTGAAGAGGGGTCTTATTTATGAATAAGAAACATCTGCTCAGAGTAGTTTACTTTGTTAAGGTTTGCTTCCTTGTGATAAATCACTGGCATGCCATATTTTAGTGTCTGGGGAGAGAGCATCCTTAGTTTTAATTCTTTGCATGGTTAAAGTCATTCAGTTATCATTCAGTTTAATTAAATGGCTTTTAAGATTTAATTTTAGTGAAGGGAAAAATGATCTATCATTAAAATTATGATTGAATGTTTTCCGGGGTTTTTTTTATTGTGGCAGATATTGGGGAAGAGCCTTTGAGATAACTTTAGTAATAAAAAATGCTTCTGGTAGTCTGTAAAATGTGTTATCTGTAATGAAAAAAGAATTGTTAATATTGTTAATTAATAAGTGATGAATTAGTCTGGAACCTGACACTTAATTTACCCCAGTAATGGCATTCAAGGGAAATCACAGATTACACTAGGCTGTCATTCTGAAGAAGCCCTTTTTCTTCAATTTGTAGAAACTTACAGCTCTTCAGCTAAAAATCAGGGCTTGCCTTTTGTCTACTGTGAGGAGAAATCTAGGAAAAAAATATTTATTATTTGACAGAGTAAGACTGAGAAGAGTAAGTTCTATGCATGAAAATGCATTTCCTATATGAAACTAAGCATATTATTGCGCTTAAACAACGGGTAAAGAATTCCCACCCAGTATGAGGTGCTCAGCCGAATACTCAAAGTCACTCACTTGCAATTGCTTCTGTAATTGCCAGAAATATGTATATGCCTCTCTGTAAGTATTGATGGAAAAATAGATGTCCTTAGCGGATCAGTCTGGATGTCTTCTTTCCATATTGAGCAGAGAATCAGTTTTCTTTAGGTTTCCCTATAAGCTTTTCCTTCTACTTGCACCCATCCCCATAGTACTCAAGTGCCTTTTTTTATTTTTTAAATTGTCTGTACAGTTCCTTATATTCTTATTCTTGAAACTGTCTTGACAGTGGGCATTATGAATACAAGTGTTGTCTGAAATTGCATCAGTAAGGGATAGACTATCAGCCTTGCTCTGACTGTGGATAGTAATGAATTAATTTTATGCTGGAAGAGCAAATTGCTTACATTATTATATACAAATCATTTGAATAATCTGTTTTCTAAATATTTTTAATTAGGTAAAATTATTAAGACACATTGGAAATGGGTTCATTTTTTAAATTTAAGACGTGAGAAGTCAAACTGTGCCTTGTTTGTTGGCTTATTCTTTAGTTTCAGTTGAACAAATTAATAGCAACATATTAAAATTAACATAAAAGTGCTAGCTCCGAACTCCATTTAAACTAGTATTTGGTCTTCGCCAAAAGCCACCATAAGATACAGCAAGGCATGGTCTTAGATGGTTAACAGGTAATTTCAGAATAACCTATAGAAGGGCAGTAACCTTGCTTTAATTATTAAAATGCATACAAGAGTGCATAACGTGCTGCAAGCCTTAATTAGAAACACATTCTTGGGCAATTTCTTAGCAAATCACTTGTAGAAAGGGTTACTTAATTTGTCTGTCTGTCTGATAGGTAAATTAACCTATATCTAAAAAAACACTAGTAAGGATAGCATTTGAAGCAGAGATTGAGAAAATTGAAGTGATGGCAAGATTTTACAAGAGAAAAACTTAATCCCTTGCTCCTTCTCATCTTCCCTATAACCACAGCCTGTTACACCAGAGTTTATTAACTTGAGGATGTAGTAGGCTCCCTGAAAGTGCAACCAAAGGATGTTCACTTCTGCTCCAAGCCACCATGTTTCTTCTTTTTTTTGTTTTTTGGTAAGGAACAGGAACTTAAGCAAAACCTACAGTCCTAACAAAGTATTTGGTGTTATCTCAACCAGAAACAGAGCACAGCTCCTTTTCAGGCCTCAGCAGCACCCCTCGGTGCATCCAGTTTAGCATCTCAGCTCCTTCGGACCACACAATGTTCTGGGATAGGATAGTTAAAAGATAGGAACAGAAAATGGTCTGTTATATTGCATTATTCAGAGGAAATGGTAAAAATGGGGATTCTTCCAATTTTAGCAAATGTCCTACAGAAGACAGAAGAAGGAGTAACTGACCAAGAAGAACCTGTGTGTATTTGAAGCGTGGGGAAGTGAAGGGTTCATCTGGCCTCAGTTTCTCCAGGTGGCTGTAGCTGTGCAGGCTGGTTGGAAACACTGAAATTCAGTGCCCGGTCCATGAATAGGAAATTAAAAGGACCATTTCCACCAGATGGTGTGCCTTGTCCCAGATGCTCTTCCTAAAAAAGCACCTTTTTTAATCTAAAAAATTTTAGGGGTATATGTACAAAATTAATTCAATGTTCCCATTTCTGTACAACTCTTCCTTTTATTAATGCCTATTTTTTGCATCAGCGATGTCTTGTACAGTAAGTTCCAAAGTTTATTTTTTAATTTATTATCATTTCTGATGCTAGAGTGTGCACGGGCCCCTGTCACACTCCATATCCTCTTCTTGCAGGTAGGTACAAGCATATCGCAAAAAAATTAACGTCTGCTGTAAAACAGCTTCTGCGCTAAGTAATGACAAGAAGCAACAAAGGAATGCAGCAGGCAGTTTAATGAGGAACAGCAAATAATAATAATATAAAGTGAAGCAACATAAAATTGTGAGGGGAATAAAAAAGAAGGGGGGGTGTGCTTGTTTGGAAATCAGTTGCCAGTGTGTTGCCTTTCCCCTTCGTGATTTTATTTTGCAATAGCCCTATGTGGAGTGGCCACTAGAGGGGGAATGGATACACGTTTTGCTGTTGTGCTGCAGGTGTAGGTCCAGTTTCTTTGCCTCTCTCCTTACATACAAACTTTCCCAAATCATTCATCCTTTTACTTGTCAGTAGCTTAGCCTTATCTAGCAGTTACATCCTTTCCTAACTTATGCTTAACAGAACTGGGGACTGTTTTCTAACTGAAGGCCTAGTAGTGATTTATATCAAGCTATTTATTTTCTTGACAGCTGATCCGTTAAGTATACATTTGAGTTGTTAGTCCACTTTTCTTTTTTCCTCCTTTTTTCTTTTCTCTGCACACTGAGCAGAGATTTTCAATGCAATATCCAGAAAGATAGTTGCCCAATTGTTGCGTGTAAATTACATCACCAAGGCAGGGATGAACAGTTTTCCTTGTATGTTGTCTTTTGCTTTGTATTTGACAATTCAGAATTTCATCCCTCAAAGCTGATATAATCTCCAGCCTTTGGAAATCCCTTTGCACATCGTCATGATTTTCATTACTTTTTGCGATATAAATAATATGTCGATTGAAAAATGCCATACATTTCCTGAGTGTAGCTAGGATGATTCAGGAGCCCTGGCCTTGGGACCATACTGCGCTCCATTTTTTCACTGTATTGAGTAAAAAGCCACTGTATTTTTGTGTGCCTAGCTACTTTTCTATGACCATGGAGCTTGTCTTATTTATGGGTAACTGAACATCTTTTAAAGGTGTTCGGTCAAAAGCTCTTTAAAAGTCCAAATATAAAATTGCTTTTTTTGTATACCACTTTGTTAATATTATTATGGTCGTCCAAAAGCTCAGGACT
Organism: Gymnogyps californianus; assembly: GCF_018139145.2. Lineage (NCBI taxonomy): Eukaryota > Metazoa > Chordata > Aves > Accipitriformes > Cathartidae > Gymnogyps > Gymnogyps californianus. Next base: position 4,462,603 of record NC_059474.1, read on the forward strand.
GCAGGTTGTTACAGAAGCATGATGTTACTTCACAGACGACCAGTCAATTTATCCCTATGGTATGGTATTACAGACCATAATAAATCTTGAAATGAACTTAACAGCTCCTGGGATAAGACTTACCGGTCCGTTGTGATCATCTCTAATCAACTCTGAAATAGGGAAGTGCAGTGTATTTTAGTTATTCAGGTTTTCGTGCAACAGCTACTTTTACTAGAAATCTTCATTTTTTACTAGCTCCTCCACTTCATTTTACACCTTTTTTTTTTTTTTAATTTCTTGATAAACACCATTTGGATGTCCTGATTTGTTGTTTTAAATGCCCTAGTGCTTTAAACACTCTAACTTTTATTTCCCAATTGCTAACATCTCTATTACCTGGAAACAATAGATCTGGGATAGATTTTAGTGTTTGTTTCAAGTTTGATTTTCCCGGACTTATTCATCAAATCCTCATTAAGAGTTATCATTAACAGCCATAGCTTGACTCCTTTGCTAATGAAAAATGACAGCTTGGGGCTAGATTATTCTACATCATGGGAAAACATAACCAGGGAAAAAAGAGAAAAGTTTTCAACTCCCTTTTTTGTGACAGATACACAGCGTAACTTCATAAAACTACTTAAGGGAACTTTTTGGGAAGATCTTCATTCCATCAACTAGAATAACCTAATGTAATCCCTAACAGTTGCTGGAATCAGAGAAATACATACACAAACCCAATACAATAGGGTTTACTTCAGGCTAGAAGGGCCACCCATCGAAAAAACAACTATTGGTTTAGCATATTTCACATAAAGTAAAAGCACAATCTCCAAGGGTCCAGTTCTGTGCATAACAGCAATAAAACAGTTAAAATTTTAAAAAATATACCAAAAAGCCCATCGTGACGGAGCAAAGATGGACAGAGGAATAAGCTCAGGGTTCAGCTTCATGGGACTTCATGGATTGCTGTTTCCCCCACTGTAAATACATGTTTGTATATACTCATTTTGTCATCAAATATCACCACAGTGCTTTGTTATCCCTTGATGAGTTTCTCCTGTGTTGGTTATCACCTAATTCTCTTTCTGCTTAATCTGCTATGGGCACTGTCCCCTTTTCAATTTTCCCCCTTATTTTTTAGCAGTGATTTTCTCTATCCCATGTAATTCACCTTTTTGCAGTTGATGCTCAATGCCCTCCACCTTCTGAAAGCTCGAGTATTGTCCCACGCCGTGTTTTTTGTTTTATGGGTTTTTTTTCCCCATAGAGAGTATGTCAGATGCATTTCTTCTACTCATTTATTGTCTCTGTTATTTCTTTGTCTTTCAGGCCGTAGGATTCACATTCATTTTATTAGACTACAGCAATTACATAATAAATTCATTACATCCAGTTGTTGTCTGGGAATTTGATCTGACAGTAGCATTGGGTTCTGGGCTGTTTGTAAAGGTAGTTACGGCGCAAGGGGGAGGTTTGTGAAGATGGAGGCAGCTGCATATGCCAGTAAAGAAATACAGAATGTCCAATATGGAGTGACATTTACATGAAATTAAGGTAAACATTTGACATGCGGTGGCCTCTTTAGCATGGGGATTGCAAACCTTTTAGCAGCAGCCACAAATTTCTGTTTGCGGTTGAAAAATTGCTTGGGGAAATAATCTGGATCAGAGAAGTAAATTTTCTGTCAAGATAAACTTCAGTACGGAGCCAAGTTTAAAAAAAAGAGGGGGGAAAAACTCCCTAGGTGGTTTATCTCATTATTATTAACATTCTTTAATATTTACCAAGCTCTCTTAGCAAGCCAGACTGTCAGCAGAGGCACTGAACTACAGAGACAGATTCAGGTTTACTCCCGGGAGCTCACTTTACCTCTCGTCTCGCAAAGAGGGTTGATAGCAGATGTGTTTCAAAGGGCTGGCAGTTGTTAAAAGAATCAAAACCTCTGGAATTCAATAGCTGTGGACTGTTCCTGCAGTTTAGTTTGGGATTTTCAGGGTTTCCCTCTTCCCCCCTCCCGCCCCGCCCTCGCTTTTGATTCACTCTGCCTGTGAGGTTCTGGGAATGAAAGATGGGAGAGCGGGTCAGAAGGGATAAAAATTAGAGGGGAAGGATGGATTTTAAAGCATATTCAGAAACCTGTTTTCCGTTTGAGTGGCCCAGCTGTTGGGAGGATGGTTGCTCATACCTTACTGTAACCACTAGAGTACAGAGGTGTGCTGCTTCGGGGAGATTTGGTGTATATAAGCTGCATTGCCTTCATTGGATAAGCCCTTAAATCAATTTGATATGTCCATGCATATTTTTTTTATCTCTGATTTTACTGAAAATACAATTTTTAGTCCTCTCTCCGGTGTCGTGCTCTGGTTTGCTATTAGGAGAAAGGTACGGCTTGAAAAAGGCCAGAACAAAGTTTGTAATAAATGAACGACCGGGCTTAGTGTCTAACCACGTCAGTCAGAGAAATCTGCTGTGCTAAAAATGGTAATTCAGTGATGAAGTAGATTTTTATACTTACCTATTACCTTTGAAATCTTGGATTTAGGCTTTGTTAGCTCAGAAATGGAACCGAATTGGTCACGTTCCCATAGCACCCGTGTTGAAAGACATCTTTCTGGCGGTAGTTACTGTGTCTGGTGAGGATGTGAAGAACATGAGAGCAGCAAAATGGTTTAAAATAAAAAGTGCCTTAGCAGAATAGTAGGTGTTGTTTGCCAAGCACAGGCGCACATAATATTATCCTTTAGCCACTGCCAATTATCTCTAATTTCTATAAGAGATGCACATGTTTGGATTTTGGGGAAGAGGAGAAATGGAGGAAAAGGTGAAAAGCTGGTGTTTATTTTAAACTGAATTTCTTCTCTTGTAATGCAAATCTGGGTACTTTGAACTCAAACTCCTTTCAATGCAGCCTGTTACATTTGACTGTCTCACCCAACTATCACACCAGCAAAGGCGAATAAGAACAGTAATTGCTTTTAAGGCTGAATAATTGTGTCTGAATGCCAACAAGTGGCGTTATCTTTATAACAAAAACAATTGCCCTGTTCTCACGGAAATACAGATTTCATTGCAAATATGTTCACTTTAACGCAGACACACTGCAATAAAATTACAGTGCTCTGCAGCATTCATCTCGGATCTTCACAGCCACCCACCCAATTACAGGCTGTGTCTTGCCAGCAGAAGATTGTTGCTTGGTTTCTGTAATATTTTTGTAGCCTTGCTTGCCTCTACATAGCTTTAGAGGTAGACTGCTCTTACTCCTTTCCTTTCACCAGGTTCTTCTCCTGTAAAAAAAAAAATTGGCTGGTACGGAAAGTCTTTCGCATGGCTCTAAATGTGATTTTTTTTTACGTAGAATATACTCTGAATAGTTGTTTCTAATACCTTAATAGCTCTGGTTTATGTCAGTAATTATATGAAAGGTTAATCTTTAAATCACCAGCATTTCCTAAATTCCTAATCAACTTCATGCTTGGAAAGGAACCCGTATAAATGCTCAATTTGTTAATATTAGACTGGGTTGAGCAGGTCAAGGAAAAGTATAACCTTGGTGCATAATGATAAATTGAACACAGCAAAAATATCTCAGATCTGTTTGGCATAATAGCTGTGAATACGAAAGCTGAATATGAGGGAGAATGAGCGTGGATATAATTAGCAAGAGAATCTGCTATAGCTCAACATCACCCATCTCTCTAGATGAGGGTTTCTTAAGGGATGGGGGAAAAAAAGAGACATTTTGGGTAGAAAAGTCTGATTTTCTAGAAAATCTGTGGTGAACTGTTTACTAGGATAGCTAAGAAGTCCAGCCAAAAAAATTAGTGGAAGAGGCACAGTGCTGGAGTTCAGCGAACAAAATGATGGATGAGGGGGACATTGTGCTCGCAGGGAGTAGGGAGGTGGCAGAGGAAATGACGGGGTTGCGTGCGTGCGTGTTTGGGAAAGCGTGTCTGTCTGCGCCTCTGTAAATGAGAGAGTGTGTGTGTGACCGAGAGTTTGAAAAGACAAGGAGAGAAAAAGAGAGAGAGAGAGATGCTGGCTATCTTTCTTAAATCTCTGCTGTTGTCCTTGCCACAGTCTTCACGTGGGAGGTGAAGGCACCGAAAAATCTCTTTTTCCATGCGTGCACAGTGGTCCCCTTGCCTTCGCACCAGTTCTCGTCTTCCCTTTCATCCTGTCCCCTCCCCCTTTCCTTTTCTCTTTCTTGCCTGGGAAGCTATTTAGTGTTGTACCCTCCTTTCCAGAAGCTGTTTCATCCCTGCTTGCACAGTTTTTAAAACTGCTTTCTCCACCCACCTTCAGTCTTGGTTTTTCATCTGTGCTAGTCCTGTAGATTTTCCATCTTTAAAAAAGAAAAGGCAAAGGAATCCAGTAACAACCTGATTTAGTTGTCGTTACTCCAGTCTCTTCTCTCATCTTTCGTCTCCTCTTAATTTCTTTTATTATTATTACTGTTATTATTATTATTATAGCACTAGAAATAAGCTTCCTAACTGAATACTCCTTATTTGCCATTCTGAATGCCATTGGAGAAGCTGGGGGGAAGGGGAGGGGTATTCAGAGTGTCCTTTTGCTATTAATGCAGAATGAGACACCTACAAGAAACAAATATAGTCCATCTCAAAAGCAAATGAGGGGCTTTTTATCAGAACCAAAAAAAATGACCAAATAGGCTCATTTCAAGTGCCCCTCAATGCCTTAGCCATAAAAACATCCAGAATATATTAAAGCATACAAAAATATCCTTAGGTATCATTAATGATCTTTCTCTGGCACACGTATGCAGGGCAGTTATGAACCAGGCATGGGACTGCATCTTCAGACTGGTACAGAGCATCTAGCTATTGCTGTGCACATGGAGGAACAGGTCATCCCCTTGGTCTAACCCCGTGCAGTACTCAAACAGCATGGTAAAGGAGGGAATTTGCAGCTTTAACACAGAATTTCTTTGTATTTTATATATTCAGGCCAGAAACAGAATGTGGTACATTAGCATTGATTCTGTGGTTTCATATAACTTTTTTTTTTTTTAAAGTAGTACAGAAAGGAAGGAAAAAAGACAGAAAGGAAAATAAATCATCCCTTATATACATTCAAAGCATACACAGCAACAGTTCCTTCATCACTGGGTGCACTGTGAGTGTGTATTGATGTTAGCAGCAAGAGATTGCATATTAGAGATCTCTAACGCTGGTAGTGTTAACCATCCTCAAAAAAGGTAGTTCTTTTCCTTGCCTTTCACCCTGTCTTGTATGTGAAAAGACACTTAAAGAAAATAATGCTAATTACCTAATTATAAAAGGGAGATTAGTCCTATTAAGTGGAACATTAAAAGGGGAATATTTAAAATATTTTCCTTCCTTTGATATTCCCCAAGCATCTCTTGAACAAAAAACTGTCACAACTAACCCCAAAAGCATCTTTTTTTTTTCCTTCTCCCTTTTGATTTTGGAGCCATTTCGTAAGCCAGAATAAGGGCATCAAAAGAGAGGGAATGACATATCTCTGGACAGTTGGTGAACATGACATTTGGAAGAAAGAGTTAGGGAAAATTTGTCCCTGCAGTTGCTATAAATGCAGTACCAATACAGTAACTCTCATATATACCAATGCAAGCAGCCTGGTGCAGGATGAATAACTGGATTTGCAATAGCTGGATTGAAATGAAATACTTGCTCTTTTATTTCTTTATTATCCACATATTTTTAATGTAAACTTTCAGACGAGATGTGGGCACCCTGTGGAGTACCTTCATGCCAAGTCATAGCGGTGACACCCCTCTTTCCACCAGTAAATATTCAGAGGGTATCGAGATCTCCAGAGATCTTCTGGAGATCATTAGGAGGTTGTCTCTGGAAGATAATACCCTTAGAAAAGATTTCTGCATGAAGATTTTGAAATACATCATTTTCTGAAGTTTAATAACTGCTGTCCTCTATATGGAGGATCCATCCATCATCCTGCTAAGGGTGGCAAGTCATTGGTGGTCATTACCTCTCTTCAGGAGAAATGGCAACAGGCAATACCGAAATCAGCTCTCACTTAGGAAATCACTGCGCCTTTAAAGAAAAAGGTTCTGTTCAGTTTACTTGAGCTGTCAATGCAAGATGCATGAAGCACAGAGGTGAATAAATTCCAAAGGCGGAATTGCTCACGTCTTTGCAAACGTAGCTTGAGGTTGCTAACACCAATAAACAGCAGGAATAATTCCAGAGGGGTGCAATCACTAGTGTGTTTAAAATACAACCCACAAATATGCTAAAAATACACAGAAATACAACCACGGGATGATTGTTTGTCGGTATCAGTCTTGCATCAGATTTACAGGGGCAAAACCATGACTACACTGATACGTTTCCTTATAGCAACTGGGGGTCACTACAGAAATAAAGCTAATTCACGTATTTTTTTTACCATATGCAGACAATATTTTAACAATCTTGGTTGGTTTTGGAAGCTTCCTGGCAACTAGCTGTAATCAGTCCTTCTGGCTGCAGTGCTGCATGTTGATTTGAGGAACACACAACATAGTCCAAAGTTAGAGAGCCAATTTTTCACCGTTAAATTCCTTATTGATTTCAGAGAAGGGTTTAATGGGGACAATACATATAGCTTGGCCCTCAGTTAGCATGGCATAAAGTATTTTCTCTTAAAATACGATCAGGCACCCAAAGAGGCTCCTTACCTACGCTCTGCCCTCACTGTTAGGTTCGTACATGGACACTCAACCCCTCAGGTCACTTGGGAGTTTCAGGCTGGCTCAGGCCCTTGTGGGTTTGAGGCACAGAAACAGAAATGTGCATTTGTTTTAAGAGAGAAAAGCCTAGTTTTAACAGTGCGAGCTTGTTTCAAAGCTGTGGGTGAATTTTCAGTGCCTTTAGTAAAAAAGCAGTTGATTTTCATTAAATTTTGTATGAAAAAGTCCTTTCCCAATACATAATCTCATTGCTTTCACAGATGACATTATAGTCTCACTAAATAAAAATTTTTATTAAGTCTATTGTCATATTTAATATTAAACAGGATGAGATGTACCAAATAGAGGAAAATAAGTTCTGACTCCTTAAAAATAGTGTCAGTTAGAAAAAAATATAAAATTCACTCTTTACATTCAAAATTAATGGCTAAAACCTGCTGTGCAGGAAGAAAAAATGGTTTATTCTGTGCCTATTTTCTGCTTTATAAGTCTGCTGAAGCCTTTTAGAGTAGGTGGCACTTCGATGCTATGAAAAAGAAAAAAACCTGTGTTAAATTAAAATATATGTTAGATTTCTGAATTTTTGCTCTATTGGTGGTAACCTAAGGATAGAGAAATATGTACAAAGCATAGAAATGTTCCCCAATTCATTATCCGTAACATTTTATTAGCATGTCATGCTGTATGAAGAAAATTTCAAGATGCTCTGCCTGATGTTATAAAACTACCTCATCTTCATTAGTATGAGAGGAGTTATTGAAAAGATCAATCAGTAGATTGTTCACATACTGGAATGAAAAATCCGAAATACAAGGAAAGGAAGCCTTTATTTAAGGGCAGTCAAATAAAACAGCTGTGTGATTCTACATTATTAAATCACTGCTTATATCCATCAATTCCATTTATCAGTCATTAGTAAGGAGGGTTCGTATACTTTCAGCCTCAGCAGAGATTTTAGAGTTGTTTTGTTAGTGAAGGCTGGTGGTGAAAGTGAGGGACACGAGATAGGCTTTGCTCGCAGTTTACTATCAGACCCAGAAGTATGCTCTAATAACTCTCTGTCTTACTCTGACAGTGCTACAGCCAAGGTTTTACTCTTGAAAGACACACAGGTTTCACCACTGAGAACCGAATAGCTTTTGCTCTTCTCCATTCACCATGGCACCACAGTGCACAAAGCAAGGGTTTCTTTGCTCTTAGCATATCTCAAAACAAGCATAAAAGGGGGAAATGCTAGTAAAAGCCCTTGAATTTAGGTTTTGTTTATCTTTTTTATTTTAAAGAAAATTATGATCAGCACATTTTGGCAGTGTTTCAGTTGTCTGGGTTTTGTTGTTTGTTGTTTTTTTCTTAGTGAGACTTTGCGGTATGATCAGTTTTGATACAAAATACTCTTAGGGGTTATGATACAGTTTTTATGGATCTTACAGCAACGAACAAGTGAGCTGCACTTAAAAATCCTCAGAAATCCTGTCCCAGGGACACAGTGCAAACTTTAGCCTTTCTGAGGTGCACTGGCTCCTTGTTGTACTGACATCCAGTTACAGGTAGCACATTAACAAAAATATAATTCCAGTGTCATGCTTCATATCTCCAGTAACATGATGTAAGTGAATGTGTACTAATTACAATGTGAAGCCATCTGGTTAATTTTAAGCTTTCTATTTTACGTGGCTTCTTTGCTCCTAGACTTTCATTTCAACACTCAGTATGAAGAGAAAAAGAGGTTAAACTGTTGCATTTTGTATACAGGGAACAATTCATTTAATATACACCAGTCTGTAAAAACTGTAAATGCTATTTTTTTTTATTTTAAACAGTTTTCTTAGTTTACAAAAGATCAATAGTGGGTACCTTTTTACACTCTCAGATTCCTGAATATTGACAGATCTTCAAAGGGAGTATTAGCATATGAAATCTTAAGATTGACTGTCCTGAAGGTTTTTAAGACACGATAAAGCTAAAATATCAAGTCTTTTAGACAGCCCCTCTTAACATTTTCGGCAGAGGAGCGTGTCAGAAACCACCAGCAAAGCACAGCAACCCCCCCCGTGCCACTGTCTGCCTGCACGCTGTTATTTGGTTGCACACTGTTTAAATCCCCAAGGAAAATCACACCTCGCATTCCCTCGCTGGCTGCTGGTGACAGGAACAAGATCCGTACTCATTAATGATCACCAGGGCTCCCTCAATGTGGTTGGGTTTGTAATCAACGTAATACTCCTGGGCTGACATGGCAGCCATTTGATGCATGGTCTGTTTTTGCTTCTGCTTTCTGCGCTGTGTTACAAAGCACTGTCTTAGTTGCCTTAAGCTGGCTGGAAAGCACTTCCAGGAGACGTACAACACTAAAACCACGATGAGGAAGGAAAAAATCAGTGCCATGGTCCCCGTCACCACCTTGTGAATCTGAACGGCGTTCTCCGAGTTCTCGCCGGGCATGGTCACTGTTATGGCGTATGTCGTTCGGTCCCCTTCGCTGTCCTGCACGTCGTACGTGGCGGTGGCCGAGCCGTAGCTGAACGTTTGGTCGCTGTTGTTCGTTACCGGGGAGAGGGTGTTAACACTCGTTGGGTCTGCCGCGTCTTCACACAAGTGAAAAGCGTACACCGCATCCAAAACATCCTCGCCCTGCGCGTACTCAGGGGTGGCACAGAGCAGATTGCTGTCGTAGCGACCCTTGAAGTTGCTCAGCCAGGAGGCCAGGGCGCAAACGTTACGGCTGCAATCCCAGGCGTTTGCAGAAAGGCTGATGCTAGTGAGGGACTTCCAGGAGTCGAGGACTCGGGAGTCGATGTAGGTCAGCCGGTTGGAGTCCAGCTGCAGGGATTTGAGGTGAGGTACACTCTCGAAAACGTGAGGTTCGATGTATTCGATTTCGTTGCCGGAGAGATCCATTTTTTCTAGTTGCCATATCCAGTCCAAAGTGTTTACTACGATGGTAACTTTATTCCTTCGCAAGCAGAGGGAGTGCAGGGAGATGAGCCTGGGAAAATGGGCTAAATTCACTTTCACCAAGTCATTGTGCTCAAGGTGCAGCTCAGTGAGTTTGAACAAGCCTGCAAAAGAGTTTCGAGCCAGGCTCTTTAACTGATTGTATCCTATGTCTAGAAACTTCAGGCTGCGACAGTCCTGAAAAATTCTCACTGGCACGAACTTGATGGCGTTCGACCGCATGTGCAAAGTTGTTAGTTTTCTCAGCCCGTGAAACAGGTCAGGCTCCAAAGACTGTAGGTTGTTGTATGATAAATCCACACTGCGCAAGTTTGGCATGGGTCGGAAAGTGGTGTTGGGCAGTTGGGTTATTTTGTTGGAACTCAGGGTGAGCTCTTTAACTCGCCGCAATTTTTGAAAGGCATTCCCCTCCACTGAGCAAATGTGATTGTGATCCAGATAGAGCCACGTGAGCTGCATTAACCCTGTGAACTGTCCATCATGCAGCTCTGAAAGGCTGTTGTACCGCAGAGACAAGCCCATCATGCCCGACAGGTTGCGAGGCATCTCTGTAAGATTCAGTGATTCACAGTACAAAAGCCTGCCCTCACACCGACATAGCTGTGGACACCCACTATTCACGGCTGGAAGCATTTTAGAAAAGATACCCAGCGTACACAATATCAACCCCGGGGGCTTCCTCAGCAGCCAGTTTAAACAGAGACCAATAAGAAGGAAATCCATTAGCAAGAATATTTCCAAATATGCTTGAGAATGTCCATTGAATCTTTTCAAATTCTACATCATATTTTATTTAAGGGAAAAAAAAAACCAAAACAAAACAAAGCCAGAAAACCAAAGCAAAACAGCAAACAGAACAAACACAGAGGCAAATATTTCACTTTACAGCATGCAGGAGCTGTGCAGCATTAAAGTTCACAGACATTCAAAGGTAAAATGATAGTGATTTTGTTCATGTTAAATGCTGCAGCAAAGAAAAAAAAAAAATCTTTCTTCATGAAAGAATTTAATTAAAAAGTGTCTTACCCACCCTTTTCCAGAGAGTGACAACCTCCATTCAGTTGCTTCCTTTGTGTTTGGACTAATTATATGCAGAGCTAAAAAAGACCCCTCTGTGCTACAAATTCAGTCCCTTTCAATTTTGTGCAAGGCTGGCAAGCTCACAATGTCTCACTTCGCTTCTGCTCAAAGAGCGAAAGGCTTGTCCAGCTAGCTTTTTAGCTGACTCCTAGGACCTGCAAGTTTCAGAACTATGTACATGAGCTTGATCTTCTCCTTCTCCCTCTGTCCTTTTCTCTGCAGTTAACACTGTGGCGTGAAAAAAACTCCAAACTCTTTACTAACGACTCCACAGGATTTGTCAATCTGTTTAATGTCCATCATTTGCAACGACCATTGACCGGCACAACCTTTACTCCATAGAGAGATTACCATTCATTCACTGACCGGCTAAGGGTAGCTTTATTTCCCATTCTTTGTTCGCTTTGCTTGTTAGGTGATGCTTAGAGCAGAGAGAGACAGCAAGAATCCCTTCCCTTCAGCTGAGCAGTATGTTGCTAGAGCATGCAGAGGCACCTAGTGTTCACTGAGTGTCGTAAGCTGCTCAGGATTGTACGCCTGCACTGTGCATCTCAGACATGGGCAGATTGAAAAGGGGTGGGCATAAAACCAACATTTGAGCGAACCAGGAAAGTAATATATGCTCTTTGATGAAATGGAAAATACTTTAAGCCTATCTCGCCATTTCTCAAACGGGCACGCACACCCAGCCGCACAAATCATCAAGAGCGAGGCAGTGCTAAGTAGGAAGCTTGAGAATTAGGATTCTTTTTTTTTTTGCTTTTGTTTAAAGTCTGAATTTATAAACTATTAGCTGGGAGAGGGAGATACTTGATTTCTTGGTTTGGGAAGGAATATGTAAACCAGTATCTTTGGATTGCTTTTGCTCTCTAATTCTGATGATGAGATTTGCCTTTTGGAGTCTTGGGGTGGGGGAGTGTGGGGAGGGGGAATGTGTTTTTCTTCTGACATTGTCTAAATAGAGCATGATTTGAAATTCTGTGCATTCTTTCTCATAGAAATGCAGCCAGAGCTCTGCAAATAGGAATGTCTGGTTTCATATAAGCTTTAATTACATTTGGTCTTTTTCCATCCTGCATATTTTGTGTGTATTCAGCACATGCCTTTCCTAAAGGCTGCTTTTTTTTTTTTTTTTTTTTTTGCAGTGTACGCTACGGCACGCAAAACTATAATTCTTGCAGCATAAAGATTACTGTGCTTTTGGAATAAGATTAACGTATAGGTTACTCTAACCATGTCGGCAGCATGCAAAGAAGGGGTTTTAAACCTGATTAGTTCATAAGTTCTGCAGATTGTGCTGGTTTTTGTTCCGTGTACCAAAAAAATCCTTGCCTGATAATTTGCAGTCCTCATTATCTATGGGAAATGCATCGACAATGAGCTCTCTCTGTGATTTTACTGACTGAAAAATATACGATACTTCTGTCAGGAAAATGCTGGCCATCTTTTCCTATTATGAAATAGAGTCTAAAGCCTGTGTGCTGGTGAATGCAATCAGAGCTGACAGCTCACAATTCTGCCTGAATTCTCTATGAAGAAGTTTCACATGGAAATAGAAGTATTGCAGGAGATTGTGCAAATTTGAAGTCAACATAGGTTGTGAAATGCTGGAGGCAGGGCAAAACCGTTACATTTGCTTTCTTTTTCACAACCATATTAATTTTTTAAAAATCTTCTTTTTGAAGTATCTGTTGCAGAGCTGCGAAATCCTAGAGCTGTTCGTTGTGTTTGAGTGTGGCTGGCTGCTGTGAGTGTGTGCTGGGAGAGATCAAGGAATGCAGTAATTTGATGCAGTAAAAGTTGTTTTACAGAAGTCCTGGAAAACTTAAGCTCTCGTGCAGAAAAAGGTGTGAAAGAGATTCATTACAAATGTATTTGCCAAAAGAAGTCTTAAATAAATTACGAATATAAACCACTTTGACTGCGGTTTGAGAACCTGGGGATCAATGTGCTTTTATGCTCCCTATTCAGTTTATTTACATTTTTCTGCTAGTCACAGCCCTTGCATTTCAGTGGTCTCAAAGCAAAAATGTGATGCTTTAATACTATATGAACCTCTTATATGTTTTAGCATTTGGGCAGGAAAGCTGAATGTGCTTTTCCTCTACCAAGATCATGCTGTTTTATTCAAAGCAGGCTGTTTATGCAAGTGTCCACTGGTTGCAGTACACCTTAATTCTGTTTCTCAGTACACAAAAGCAGGAAGGAAAGCAATGACAGAACCAAGGAAAAGAGCATTGAAGCAGAAGAGACTAAAAAAACCTTGTATTTTGATGCAATTAGCAGGAAAAAAAATTTAAAAGATGACTTGAACTATACAGATACTGCAAAAAGCTTCAAAGCAATAAGGTTGTATCCCTTAGAAGACTGCAGCCCTACAAGTCTTCATGGGGGAGGTCTTAATGCCTTCTCCCATATAACAATTTGGGGAGAGATCTGCAACAGTAGCCCTAAAAATTTCAACTATATCTTCAAGGAAAGCTGACATTTTCTGCAAATCAGATGATGATAATGATCACTTACCATCTAAATGCTATGTATAAAGTGAAGAATTCCTCTAGTAGAGATGAAACTCCTTGATACATCACTGGGAAGAGCTGAATACTTTTTTTCACTGTTGCTTCTTGCTGTCACCTGGGATACAGCTTGGATCCTAACCGATCTGCCTATTCCCACACTGGCACATAATCTATTATCATTTGGTTTCCAGAGGTAGAAATTAGAGCAGACACTAGCAAACCTATATAGCATCAGCTGGAAGACTGACAACCAGAATTAGGAACCCAGAATTAATGGCCCTAAGCACACTATCTCGAAACTCTGTCAGAGGTCTATTGCATGAGAGGCTCTGCTCTTATTTGTCCAAAATTTGTTTGTAAAAAAGAATCCAGGTAGTCTTAAAATGAGAGACCTCAACGTATGTTTCAGGCTGTGATGTTGAGGCAGAGTAGTTACCAAATTCAAGAACTGTGGCACGTGGATCTGAAAAGACAAACTTGGGTTAATATATGTCTTAGCCCTGAAATATCTTTTGTACATTTGTTTCTCTTCTGTATTTTTGAAATTTACTTTTTTTGCAATAAAACTAGGAATCCACTTTGAACGTGATTGTAATGCAGAGGGCTTAATTTCCACTGTCTGAGCTGTTATCACAGCCAAACTGTTAAGTTTACACATCTTCTGAAGTTTCAAAGCCTCTGGCAAATCTCTATAAATTAGCAGATTTAAATTAGCTTTATTAAATGTGCTATTATAAAACATTTTAAGAAGCGCAAACTAAGTTTATATGTGTTTAAGGGAGATTGATTAAATCAATGTAAAGTAGGTTACAGAAGAACAACATGAGTAAAGTTTTAGAAAGTTTAGCTGGGAAGCTATTTCTTGGAGTCCTGACAAGTGTAATTCACTGGCAACACCCTGCAGTGATTGTCAAAATTGTTCAGGTTGAAAAAGGAAAACATTTTTCAATCTATTTCGTCTACACATTTTTAATATTGTGTTCAGACTAATGTCACATATCATTTAACTAGCCTCAGAATCATTTCATTCTTACTAATTCCTTGTATTGCATGGCATTACTGTTTGTACCTAGATATTTAACCTGCCTGAGTTTCCAAGCCAGGGGTTAGGACAAAGTGAATAAGATCAGAATCTGGCCACTAATGTCTAACTGTGCATATATACATGTTTTAATACATTAACCGACAAATACGAAAAGACAAAACAGTATATTAAATGCTGAGTATATTTCTTCCTTCTGGTATTTTCTGAGTGGTTTCTATCAGTATAATAAAAAGTGAGACTTTTAGTGGTGATTTTAATTTCCTTTCATGAATGGACAGACTCAAACCTTGATCTTACATGGTAGTCTTTAATTTTCAAGTGCGCTGAACCATGGCATTTTGTATAAAAGAAACATTTAAAAACAGAAAAGGGAAGAAAAAGACATGACTTCAAGTAAAGCAAATTCAATCTGTTATTTCTCTAGTATTTATATCTCGGCCATCCCTGGCATTTGGCCGGCTGCCCCTTCTATATAGAATTTAGGGTTTCGGCTGATAAGAAGTCCATCACCTATATAACATGTCTCTTTCAGTAAATATAAAAATGCACTATATTACCCAAGCTTTTGACCAAAGTACTTCTGGCGATTCAAGATGTCAAAGTAGTAATGATAACTAACTACCGTTAAATTATTGCAGTGCAGAAGAGACACGTTGGATTTAAACTACCTTTAAATAATAGATATTCTTATGTAAATCATCTTATTGTTTTTGACAATGTGACAAACACTTTTCTCTCTCATTACAGTCACTCCATTCTCGTCATCAGCCACATTCAATAGCAGGTAGTCAGGTACAGCTCTATAAAGACCTATGTCCAGAATTGTCGATGCAGTGCGGAAATGTCAATTTTTAGGAAAATATATCAATGGTAACATGAAGTGTCTCTCTCCTCCATTCATGACTGAGAGACTACTTGAACAAGCTAAAGAGTTCCTGACTCTCTTAAGTAGCTGTGAAATGACCTGTGGATTTCTGGATGTGCTGTCACAGCTCTAGATAGTGTTACTGGTTGTGAATGTCCAGGTATAACGGAAGAATGACAACAAGTAAAAACTATCCTTTTGTGATTGATCAACACATTGCTGAAGATCATGTAGCATCCTGGTTAAGCAAAGACTGGTGTGTTACAGTCAAGTTACCGGGTTGTTGGAACTCCTGGTTTATAGGGAAAGTGGAAATTTAAACCTTGGTTTTCAATTAACTCTTGCTAATTTATATCTCTCAAAATGTCTTGGGAAGTCTTGGAGGAAGCATGTGTAGAGTGCAATGATTAGCAATTGTAAAGGTTTTAGTTAGTCATATTTAATTGGAAATCAATTAGTTCCACCTTCAGAAATGCTAAGCTAGACACTCCAGAAAGGTTCGTCTCAACACCGTCTCAAGCATTTCTGGAGGTGCCAGTGAATGAACTGTAATTGTTTTCCAATTAGCTTAAGAGCAAAGGGGGCCACAGCATATCCGTACACTTGAATACATCTACTTTGCCCTCTTCTACTGTTGATAGTTTATCTGTACGGATTATTTTTGAATAAACTATAATGCTAAATGGTCTTTTATTTGTGTTTTAAGACTCCTTTTTACTGAAAGGATTCTGTTCTTACATGGATGTAGCTAACCCAAGATGGCTATTGATGCCATTGCATCTCGTGTTGGTTGGTTGGTTGGTTGATCTTGGTGTATTTACTCAGAATCATCAAGCCCACGAGAGGCTGGATGATGGTGCAACCATGAATACACCACAAAGTGACAGAATAGCAGGGTTGGTTAGGACTGTGAAAAATCTCCCCCGTAGCCAAATCAGTTATGGCCCAAAACCCATCATGTGTCCATGACTTACTGGCATTTTGTGTCCTTCTCCAGAATAACTCGTGTTCCTCAGAAAGCTGGCAAGTCCCACCTGGGGATGCAGGCATAACCATGCCAACAAACTCCTGCTGTAGAGAAGTCATTCGTATTATGTTGGGATAGCCTTCTTGATGCAAAACAGTTCACTCTTTTTATCAACGACATAACTTTAGTGGCAGTAAACACTTTTCAGACTTTCAAGGTGCAGGAAGTAGAGAGAATTGAGAGGAATTTATGAAATCAATTATTAAAAGCTAGGATGAACAAGTTAAAAGCTGTTCCTGGCAGTCTCCTGGAAAGTCTTTTTACAAATGGATGAACTGCTCTTGGAAAATTTTCCCAGAGCAGAAAATCTGTTCTTCTCAGTATTAGACAATCAATTGTTCTTAATCCATTTCTTTTGCTCCTTTCCAAATGTATTTTAAAGCACACTCAGAAAAGATAACAAACCTTATGCTGGCCTTTGTAGATACGTTATTGCAAGAAATATAGGTTGGTGGTAAAGTCGGTGCTAAACTAGTATTTTGAAATCAAATAAAGACCTTTATTGAATTCTCTTCCATCACAGAGGGTACCATTTGAATTAACTCTGAAGGGAGTTTTACAGGGAAACTCTGCTTTTGGATAATGTTACCTGGAAATAATATAATTTGAAATGTTCTTAGATCTGACTCCTGGATTTACTGAAGACCTGAACAATATGAGCTAGATTATGTAGTCATGGAAATAGATGTTGGACTGTAGCAGAACGCCTATAGCAAACAGGCAATCGGATCTTTGGCAGACTGTATTATTCTCAGTTACGTGTGCTTCTTGGTATATTTTGGCAGATGGAGAAGGCAGGATTTTTATGTTTCCATCCTTCTGCTCTGATGATATCCATAATCTGAAGGGAAAATGTAGGATAAAATTTGTTGAAATACTGGTTGTTTGTGTATTGCATCTTATTGGGAGATCAGAGGGAATCTGAATCATTAGCTCATACACAGAAGTAATAATGCAGAAACCAGGTTGAAGACTCACATTTCAGATAGAAGTCATTGTGATTTTTGCAAACTTAAGAAGACAGTTTGTTGACTACCTGAAATATTTATGGCTTCATTACGTATTATTTGTAACTGATGTAATGTCTAAGAGAAATAATCACGGGTCAGGAGTCTCAGAAGGACATATTTAAAGGCATAACAAAAGATAGTCATGCCTTCTAAAAAAAGAGAATAACCTGACCTTTTTTTTTTAAAACGACTTAGAAATACTGAGGCAATACCGAACAGTTTCAAATGGTGGGGGTGGTTTGTGTGTGGTGTATGTGTAATCTTAGAAACCCAGCTTTGCTCAACAGCTAATTTAATTTTGTGGGATCCAATGGCAGTCTTTGAAATGTGCCTTCCTGACTCTTGTTCGGTTTGATTTCAATGTGTTTATGTGTCTGTGCTAAAGACTTTTTGTGTCTTATAAGGAAGAAACATACAATGTAATCAAAACTTTGTGTTGCTCCTTTACTCTCGATAAATGTATAGAAAGGTACAGTCAGTTCTAATAACATACCCGAAGATCCTGAATTTACCTGCAAAGACATGGAAGGCATATGCAAACCACATTCTCAACATACATGCAATAATATGAATGTAAATTACCGTCACATTATATATGTTTTTAAAGGTGAAACAGCAGATTTGGAGCACAAATAGTAACAAAGCTGTAAGGTTCACTTCAGATATGTTTCAGAATCATATTTCCTCTCCTACTGTTGCATCTTTAATATTCATGTAAAATGAAGAGCTTATTGTTTCTTAAGACTCAATTTATATTTTAAATGAGTGGAAAGATGCGTAATCAACTCGAAAAGACAGGAAAAGATCAGCCTGTTTTTCAAGATACAGGACATTTTACTATGTGTTTTGAATTCTAGAGACCATTTTTAAAGAACACTTGGCTTACTTCTGCTCTTTTTTTGTAGTGCAAATTAATTATGATTTGACAAGAGAGTGCTTGATTTTCTTCTTCAGATTTGGTGTGAAGCCAAGCTTTATTAGTTAGAGCCTCTAAATCAAAATCAAAGGTCAGTATCTGTGAAACGCCTGTGGCTCAAGATCTATTGTAGTTTTTTCCCCATTATTCAGAGATTTTTGTCTATGAAAAGGTGTTTATGTATTTAAGTGTATGTTGCATGCATGGCTGTGGAAGAATAACCATTTTTCATGATTACATTGGTAATGTTCCTAACAGCAATCCTAAAGATGAAGGAAATCATTGGTGTGAAACTCCTGAATTATACACCTCTTTGGTGTGGTCTGTAAATGCTGGCTGAGGGTTCATATCCCACGGCATGTTGTACCCAGGAATCCTCCTTCTCCCCCAGCCCTGTGGATGATAGGCAGAGAAGCTGCTCCCAAATCTCCTCCGGCATCGTCCTTCAGCCCCCAGAATCTGTACTGGCATCGCCATGTACGTTGCTCAACGGGGGCCCGTTTGGGGAATCGGCAGGTAGGGGACAAGAGGTGATTAAGCAAGCTACGATAGCGATTGCCAAATATGCCAACAGAGATCAGAAGGGGAGCGAGAATGGCAAACGGGCATCGTTTTTGTACTTAAAAAACTGGAACTAGCAGTGTCTGAGCAGAGAGGCATTAAAGATACCTAGCTTTAAAAAAGAAAAATTAATCCTGGAAGCAGTACTATGTGTCCTGATCCTCACTTTGCCTCTTCTAATTGTATATCTTTTTTTTGCTTGTTCTATGCCCTTGTTCTTCCTGCATCTAGGGGTTTTTTTGTTTCCAGCTCTTAATTTCAGGGATTGTCTCTTCGTATGTCCCTGCATAATGCCCAGCATGGACTATCTTTTGCTATGTCCTAATGAATATGATAATAATCAACACAGCTTGGGTGTTCGAGGCAATAATTGTTGGACAAGAATTAGTGAATTACAGTGCTCCCAGATATGTAACCTATACAGCTGAGGTTTGGTCACGTTGTCTTTCTGCAGCCTGTTTTGCTAGCTGAGCTTGGACCACACACTGACATTAGGTCAGCAGAAGTCACTTCTAGCTGTTTTCATGGCCATGAGGGCCATGAAGGCATTGAGCATTAGAAGACATTGAAAATGGAGTTGGAAGAAGCTTCCCTAGTGCCAGAGGGATGAAGTTGGGAGGTATTTGCTTCTTTACCTTCTGCCCAAAGAAAATCATATTGACAGCAGTTATAAAAGCTTTTATCACCAAAAAAAAAACCCCTTTGATGCATGCTGCTTTTCATGGTCCTCAGTCTGCTGGACCATGGAGCCTGTTGGACGCATCTGCAGCATTGCAAAGTAATGCTGACCTTGGGATGCTTCCCTGAAACACATTCAGCTCTGAGCCTTTTGAGATGTGTTCTCTGACTTTCTGGATTTGCTGGCACCATTGTATCCATTAAATACTGATTAGATTTAAGAAATCCAAGAGACCAAATAATGCTATCATCTGTTCTCTACTTATCTTAATAATATTGCTAGTAATATTCCAATATATCAATTCTAGGATGTTCTATACCTAACCTGCTGCATGAAAAATAGGGACAGTATGCTTTTTTGTTTTAGAGGCAGAACAAAACCAGTTTATTTATTGATTGGATTTTGCTATATTGCCTAGAGATGAGGGTAAAAAGTGAATTAGCTACTTTCAAGGACTGTTAGAGAAATACATCATTTTTCATGATGTTTGATGAATTGCTTACAGTACTTGTTTTACTTAAAACTGCAATTAAAGATCGCCCTCTAGTCAAAAGAAAAATGTGATAAAAATGTGACTTGAAACTGGGCAGAAAATTTCCTAAAGCCCTTTGGGATTAATTCTAGTAATTATTCAATCTGACATTTTCCAGAGAAATAACTCTTTATGTATGAACTCCATTAATCATAATAACATAGTTCACGTGTCAGATACTTCTGTCCAGTCACTTCATACTCTACATTTAGTAAGAGACTAATAAACATCTTCACTAAATATGAGAAAATATGAAACTGCTTTCAAAAAATCCCAATGCAGGTGTATAGTTTTTAACTGGGTTTTAGTCTTGTGAGGTGGGACATGTTGTGCTCATGTCTACAAATACACTGAATTTCCAGGCTGTAGCTGTCATCAACATCATGTCTCCTGCTAATTTTGTGTCATTTCCTTCACAGCACTTTAAGGACATTCTTGCTTTCTTTTCTCCTGTGAACTGCCCTGGAGAGGTCTGGTTTGTCTGTCTGTCCAGTTGTAAACACTTATTTTATTAATTTGCTTATGTAAATAACTGGTCTTTTGCAAGACCTGTATGTAGAAAATAAAAATTCTACTTTAGATCATCTACAAATACAAGAGTGAATACTTTTTTTCTTGCATATGAACTTATTACACATTATTGGAACTGCACAGTGAATACTGAGTAACTGTCTTTGATGATAAGCAACTCTATGAAGATTTTTGTTATGTTTGTCAGTGTTTCATCAACTGAAGATATTCCATAAGATTATCTTTTGTTAAAAAGTGGTGGTTTAAAAATGCAGCGGTGATTAGATACTCATATTTGAAGAATTTACCAGATTCTGACATTGTTTTGTGCTTTTGAAGCTGGAAAGTGGAATTATCTGTGTTCTGATGAGAAGTGATAAATACAATCTTTTGCTGAATGTGGATAAAAGACGTAGGCAAATGAGATTGTTTTAACACAGCCTCCTCGTGCATCTTCCAACTTCTCAAAAGCTAAGAGTGGAGAACAATTCTTTGTCTTTGGAGATTTCCTTTATAATTTTTTTTTTATTATGTTATTTTAGTTATGGAGCAATATACGCTGTACCTAGACTGTTATTGTGACTAATGCTTTCAGTTCAGGATTTTTGCATGTCAGTTGTCATTCTTTGCACACTCCAGTAGATGGCAACTCCAGTCTTCTTGACATTTAATCTCCATTCAAACTAGAAATATTTTCTGTGCCCCCCCATCTCATCTATATAAATGGCTACAAGTTTCACAGAAACGTGATTCAATTTTACTTTTATTGAAATCACCACATAGTATCTGATTTGAACTCAAACGGTACCAAAAAGAAAAAAAAAAAAGAGGCCTGTAAGCACCAATCCTCCTGGATCATAAAGCACACGCTGATTCCCCCATAACTTTTAAAAATATTTTAGGAGTTTTCATAAAAAGGATTAGTACCCAAAACTTCTTTTTATGCGAAATAAATGAATGGGTTGGCTGCAAATACAGCATACTGGCTTTAAGTTTGATGGTTCGACTGTAAAGCGTATAGTCCATACCTCCCCATCATTAATGTTAAAGTATTTATTTTTGCTATGCACAGTAAATACTTGATCAGACTTTTAAAAAGTTGCAAATGATATTTCTTTGTGAATTTGATAATGATGTACCTAGATGCGGCTTGTCTTGGGTGAGGGCAAGAGTAGGACCAGGGGTTTACTGCGTTGTATTAGACATGAGAATATTCTCAGATTCCCCCTCTTGCTCCAAGCGCTGCTATATTCAGCCTGTCGTCTTTGTGCTTTTATTCCGTCCCACCAATTGTATTACCAAAGCATCAACGCAGAGGAGTCTATTTCTCCATTTTCCTCCGCTGACTTTCACAACTTAAATACTTGCCTGTAGAATTTGAAGACATAAAACAAAGCGTCTCTCTGTGAATGAATGCCAGACATCAACAACAGGCACAAAAGATGGTGCTTGCTCTGCCTGGGATAGAGACTAATGATCATAACAGTCACACAAAGGATCCTTTCTCTATCTCTCTGTATCAAGACTGTAGTTTAATTTTCAAATCACTTCCACTGGGTCTAGCAAGGTTTTATTTTGCGGTTGATGGTTAAAAAGGGGCACAGTGAGGGACAGTTAATTTTTTTTTTTTTTTTTTTTTTAATAAATACAGACCTAACTTCAGAAGAATACTTGCTACTTACCAGGTTTTGTTGTTGTTGTTTACCTGCTTGATCCATAGAGAGTTTTCAGTAATTGCATAAGAAACTTTCCAACTGTCACAGTCTGTAACATCAGTGATGCTATTTGATACTAGGTCTTACGGTCACAGACAGATACAAACATTTATTGTGTAAAATAAACTGCAAAAAGTTCTAAAGCAGAGCAATGTTTAAGGCCAGATTTAGATGTTCACGCTTTTATTGGTTTAGTAAAAACCTTGATTTTCAACCCAGACTTGATTAAACTATGGATATTTTTACTTCACAGAAACAGTATTAAAATAAATTATGCTCATATAGGACAAGCAGAATATTGGTCCATTTAAGCCTGACTGATTTTTATGTAACAAATTAGTGAGCAAGGTAATTAAATCTCTTTTGGATGCCTGTTTCATCTCTGGAAAGAATCCCAAGAACCTCAGAAAACTGACTTTCGGGTTATATACAGGTCCTGGGTCTATTGCAGCTAAGTGGCTTGTTTCTCATTATCGCATTTAGTGCTACAGAAACTACTCCACCAGAGTCTTTATTAAAACTTGCTTAAGGCTAGCATTTTCCCCTGGGTCAATAATGACTTTAAAGGAATGGATGTAGAAGCTAGATTTGTTCTAGCTACTGGAATGAATTATGTCTCATTGGGGCCCCCAGGCTAGTATTTCAAATTCGCCACCAGGCACTTCATCAAAAATTCTATTCCAGTATTGAAAAGACCTTGTGCTCCTATTAGTAAATGCAGAGCATACATTTGAAGATCTTGCCCCACACCCAAACTATACGACTATATATTTTTCTCCACTAAAAACCCATTGAATTGCCACACGCATCAGTGAAGATGTGGTTTAGAAATGTATCCTGAAGATCTCATGCATCGGGGAGATGGTTGCCAGTTATTTCCAATTAAAATATGGAGCGCAAAGCAAGCATCAAGCTAACTTCTGTGGTGCTCCTACTGGTAAAAGCCATTAAAATCCTACAGCTCATTTTCCTGTTGTGAGCGCAGTATTTATGAGAGGGGTAGTGTGGAAATACCATTTCCTCCTGCAAGTCCTTGCTCGTAAGTAATCCAACCAAGATCAGCATTGCTTATCATTGCGTATCATAGAATCGTAGAATGGTTTGGGTTGGAAGGGACCTTTAAAGGTCATCTAGTCCAACCCCCCTGCAATGAGCAGGGACATCTTCAACTAGATCAGGTTGCTCAGAGCCCCGTCCAGCCCGACCTTGAAGGTTTCCAGGGATGGGGCATCTCCCACCTCTCTGGGAAACCTGTGCCAGTGTTTCACCACCCTCATCGTAAAACATTTCTTCCTTAAAATTTCTATCCTACTCATACGAGAAAGTATTTCTGAAACGTGCGGTTCCTCAATAAGTAAAAACAACTGGTGTTTTTTCTAGTTTGGAAAATCTGCTCATGTTGATGGTAAGATAAAATATTGACTTAGAAAAGACTTTGGGTTTATGATCCCAAAAACAAATTGCTAGCTTTCCCATTACTGGTCTGGTTTTTATAAATGATCGTGTGAAGTTTACAAAATGTAGTAGTATAGAAGCGTTTGTTCTCTTTCGGTGTTTTTACAGACTGAAGTATCTGTTGAAATGCAGAAGTGTTTGATATTAAAAAGAGATTGGTAATGGATAATAAGCAGACAGGTGTTTGGCTTTTCTTTGTGCTTGTCAAGGACAAAGTCTTCCAGCGCATTACTTGGATAGCTCACAAGCACATTCACATTCTCATCTTATTTTTTCTTGCTGACTGGATTTTCCCTGAGTGCTATGTTCAGAGATTTCAAATGCAACATTACCTAAGAGGTGCCATTAAAATCTGAATCAAACGGTGAATGTTACGATGGATATTGCACTTTAACTGCTATGTCTGTAGCCCAATATTAAATATAAATCATTATTTTTATATATACAGTGAAATTTTCCCTATAACCATTTCCACGGTTTATTTCTAGCCTAACAACTGCAGGAATGGAAAAAAATTCTTCTCCTTTTGCTATATACCGTACACCACACTCCTTACTTTTCATTCCAAAGTAGATTTTCCAGATGTTTCTCTACAAAACAAAATAGACTCGTTTAGCAACTACAGCAGACTGTGAAAATATATTTGCTTTGTTGCAATGTGTTTATTCTATATTGGAATTTTAGAGAATACTATTTTAGACAACATCATGGCAAGGCTAATTGAGTAAATTCTGTGTATAGGCAATTCTTTCCTGACAGTTTGTAAGGCTGAAACAACATTTCACATAGTAGGAAGAAAAAACACACCTTCATATGATATTTGTAATCCAGTCAGCTTAAACAAAATATCAAGAAATACAAAAAATATGTATAGATGCAGTATATAGAGAATCATAGAATCATTTAGGTTGGAAAAGACCTTTAAGATCATAGAGTCCAACTGTAAACCTAACACTACCAAGTCCACTACTAAACCACGTCCCTATGATCCATTTCTCTTACGTTGCATTTAATCTCTAGGAAAAAAATGCAGCGTTTTAGTCAAGATATGAGACATCACCTTTTGCATGAACTTTCTCCGTTTAGTTTCTGCTTTAAACAGTACTGATCCAATACAATAGTGGAGCTTATTTTAGGTGCTTATTTTATTTTTATCTTTTTAAAAACTTTTTATTTTAAATCTAAAATAAGTTAGACTTCAGTGTTGTTTTTATAAAATACGGAAAATAGACAGAATTTAAGAACGCGTGTTCTGATCTTCTAAAGATCCTCTGGAGCTGAAATGGAGTCTCACCAAAATCATGGGATGTGGATGTTTGAAGTACCTTTAAAACTTTGAGTCTCAGCCCCGACAGTATTTTGGAGCCTCCTTATAAATACTATTTTACTTGTAGGTTCCTATCTAACCCAGTCTTCTTAAAGAAATATAAACCACTATGAATAAGAGTTAAAAAGTCCCTCTGCTCTGTTTAATGTGGTTCTTTCTGTTGGTTATAGCTGGGCAAGCCATTGCGACATAAACCTTCTTAGTTCATAGAAGTGCATTGGATTTAAGAAATCACCTGGTTCATCTTTTTGCTCTAAGGCAGTATTAGTTTTGTCATTACTGACACATCGGCTCCTCCTGTAAACTCCAGAACTGAAGACTTCTCAAGGAAATCTATTCCAGTGCTTCACTTTTCAAATTCTGAGAGTTTAACAAGCCCAATGCATCCAAACTTTTACTATTGGTGGAGTTTTTTGCCGATCTTTGGTAACTGGTTTTGATCTTTTTTGGATCCATTCTAAATGGTCCACATTTTCTTGATACACGGTGCCAAAAAAATTCCATAGTATTCAAGCTGAGACCTTGCTAGTTCAGAGAACTGGCTGCAGTTGGGTTTTTCTACCTGAGAACGGTGCTTGCCTTTTCCGCAGCTGGGTGACACTGATGGCTCATGTTCAGTCTGTGATGCACAAAAGCCCCTGGAACCTTTTCTGCCGATTTTCCACATAGCTACTACTCATTCGGTGTTTTATAGCTGGTTATTCCTGACTGAGTGAACATCTTGCACATGACCCTGTTGGATAGCATCTCTTCTTTTTTTTTTTTTTTTTTTTTTTTGAGGACATAAGTGCAATTTGTCAGAATCATTTTGAATTTTTATTCTGCCCTCCAGAGTACTTTCAGTCCTTCTCAGCTTGGTGTCACCTTCAAATTTAATAAGCGTATTCCGTGTTCTATCACCTAGGTCATTAATGACAATATGAAACATTGATGGACCCAGAAAAGACCTTTCTGTGTCATTTCTAAGTGAGTCAAAGAATTGCTTTTAGGTAGCAAGCTCATTATATGGCATGGATAATTATATTATATTAATGAAACTGTGTAAAAGAAGGGAGTATCCACACCTAACAGTGAGGATGGCAGAACTCACCTACACCAAGATTTCCTCTTCTCCTCTCAATTTTTCCCTGAGCTGAAGTTATGTGACTTTGCTTCCTTACCATCTAATGCTCACAGGAAGAAAAAAGCAGATTTTCTCCTTCTCACTCTAGGGCTGAGCTGGGCATTTAGAGTCCTGTAATGAGAAAGAAAGTGTTTAGGTAACATTCATAAGCAATGTAAGACATGCTTCATTCCTCTGCCTGCCCAGAAAGTCTGTAGAGTACGAATAAACTCTAAATTTAAATAAGGAAACCTGCAAGGACTTACAATAAAAGGGATTGTCTTCCTATTTGCTCTGATCCCATGGATGCTTACAGAACTGCAGCCCCCATCTTCACCATTTCAGTTGTGTAACAGCCTTTCCCATAGAGCTCGATGATGCTAAGCATTCACTTAAATGCACAAATCGCTTTGTGCTGAATTATGTATTTTCTTAACTTTAATATGAAATAAGATTCTAAAAAGTATTGTCAATGTTCTACTATGGAAAGAGATACATCTCATTTCTAGCTGTAAAGTTTCTGTGAGAAGACATACTACATTCATATATCCTGTCTCTATGAGCTCGACATAACATTTGAATTACTGATTACCTGCATTATATGTAAAAATTCATGGAGCTGGACAGTTATGCCCCTGAGGACTCTCAAAGGCATTAACTATTTCAGTGAAGCCCTGGAATATATTATATCCATTAAGTTGCATGTATATTTGCCTGCCTTAAACTGTAACACCTCAATGTCATCCCAGTCAGTCAGTGACCATCATATATGCAGAATATATTCGACTAGGAGACTCTCTTACAGCTTTGGTTTGCTGAGTTGAAATAAAGCTTCTGTTATTTTTTCAGTAGTACTATTCTCCCAGGAATATACTAAAAGAGTTTTGTTTTGGTTTGTTGGGATGGTTATTTACAAGTCCCCCACACACAATAAATGACAAGCAGATATGATTTTTTGTTATCTAAACAGCATTTCTTTGAAACTTTGGCTCATGTGGAATAATCTATTATATTATTACTTTCAATTTATTTGACACCTGTCCAATATTCTAGACACTTCCAGCTATCTAAAGTACATCTGTAGCTTCCAGTACAATACTATTTTTGCACTTCCAATATTTTTCTTTATGTCGTTTATCTTCAAAATGACTGTGTGAAATATTCCTGCTTATAAATAGATAGAGAAGGTAGACAGAGACTAAACTAACATAACAAACACCACACAGGAATCCTATGCTGAAGCAGAGATTTTGTGCTTCAGAAGTCATAAACTGGCACCCCGGGCATCCAACCCTTTTCTTCTGTAGCTTGTTGCATAAAACGCATTGTGCTCAGCTCATCCCCACACAGCGATTTGGTTTTCATGCCTACGAGGTCGTAATACCTTAATGAGGCATGTAAAGAAAAAAGAACAGCTTGTCCAGACCTGGCTTATTCTTTTGTATTTCTCATTCTTTCATTTTTATCTCAGATTTTGTTTCGTTGTAACCTGCCTCTCAGAAAAAGTTGACTGTCACACATGGGCTATTTCGCTGACTGTCCCAACATCCAGGCACTCACATGCCCCATCTCGTCAGCCCTTGGTAGACCAGATAAGTCATGGTGTCTTCTAGGCATACGTTTCCACCGTGGGGTCTGTAAAGGGCTGGCAGCAGGTGGACTCAGAGCTATTCTGCTCAATCCTTTTGACATCAGAGGCTTAAATTCTCTATAGAAGTATTTTGCTGAATCACGTTACAGTTTTTAAATGCTCTGTATAATATGAAATTTCCCCCAATGCGGCTTCAAATCTCATGTCCCTTATTAAATGCCTAGGGGATTTTTTTTCCCAATGCGGTAAAATCTATCATCTCTATTACGAATTACGATTTTCTTCTCATTTAATCTTACTGCTACTCCTCCCTGTAGGGCATGAGCCAATCCTACTGCTTTGGTTTTGGGGGTTGCAGCGGGAGATGGCCACATGCCAACAGCGACACAGGTTTGAGGTGGTATTTTTTCTGCACCCAAGCATCACCTATGCAGAAGCATTTGCAGGAGCTATCCCAAAGGCAGATCCCAAAGGCAATCCCAATGCCTTTGGGATCTGTATATCCCTTGAAACAGGTAATGCAGAGTGTGTCTCATGTTGCACCATGTCTTGCTTGACTGGCTTAGGAAAGGGAGGTAGACCAGTTCCTAGATGGCAGTTGAATATTTTCAGATGCATCATGTCGTGTACTCACTCACTGTCATGAATTACAGATAAAGGAGCAAATCTCTGCAGCGTATTTTGTTTGCCTGGACCTACCTGTGTCACAGACGTGAGGAAAGCTTGGCTGAGAGGAGTTTTGCCACCACCACCTCCAAAAGGGCCATTTTACCCTGCAGATTAATGTGTATTTTGGGCATGAGCTTCCTCCCTTATGGGTTACATGTTCCCCTCTCGGTACTTTCTCTAAGCTCCCTTTTCTGTGTCCTGTATTTTTGTTCCCAAATCAAGCAACCCCAGAGATGCTCCTGTTTCTGCCCAAAATGGAATCTCAGCTGGAACAGGACAAAACACCTGTAAATTGGCAGTTTTAAGGCAGGAACCACCGACAGCACTTGTAACCCTTTCTCCTCTCCTGCAAATCTCAGACATCCATATGGCCCGAATAAGCCCAAGCTGGTCAAGGCTCCTTGGCTCTGTGTGAGGAACTGGGTTAAAGCACGGCTTATAAATGGAGAGTCAGAAATTAGAGCTGGCTTTGAAAGGCAGGAAGGTAGGGGCTGCGAATCTGTGAGGTCGAGATTGTGAGTAATGAGAGAAGAGAGAAAACAGAGGCAGAATTGATTCAGAAGGATTTAAAGCAGAAAGTTATTGATATGGAGAAATACAATATTGGACAAAGGCAGGAAAAACCCCATAAATTTACAGGTACTGCTATTGTGAGAAAGTTGCAGGAATTTGATGGGACTGGTAGAAACAGTTTAATTTTGGAGACAAAAGTTACACGAATATACATGCCTAGTGATGCAGTGTTTGTAATCTTAGGAGAAAAATGTGTCCAATACGACTGATTTATGAACGGGTGCTGGGACCGCAAGATCTGCTGAAGCAATTCTGCAGTCTGTTGTAGAGACACAAAGACCATATTCATTGGGTTTACTCACAGCAGAGAGGAATATAGCATACGGGTGATATAGTTTGACCTGCTTAGCATATGGAGAAAACGGTATAATGCCAATTTGCTGCTACCGTGGTATGTTGCCTAATAATTTGGGATAGTTGAGTATGCAATTAAAATTTGTGAACATACAGATACTCAGTAGCTTTGGAATAAGGAAAAAAAAGAGGGTAGTAATAGTGAGGAAGTCTAATAGTGGAAATCTAAAGTGACATTTAAATTAAATTCTTGCCTCTGTAAATGTGGCAGTGTTTAATGCGGTTTTGATCAGTGCAATATGCTATCCTTATATCAGCATAGAAACGAAATTTATTCACAGTGCAGTCAGCATCAGGTTCTTGTGGGTGGTGAGGGACGTCCCTTTATAACAAGCACTTGATTTAAGTGGGACAAATGAGTTAAATACGGGTCCGTGTCTGTAGACACAGAAAGCCAAGCTAAAAGTCCATTTCTGTTCCTCATGGAACAGCTTCATAGCGCTGATTCAAGGCTTCTCTGTGAGCGCCCCAGAGCCTAGGAGAAATTCATACAAGCGGAAAAGGTCATATAATGCCCCAAAGAAGTTGCTTTAAACCGGGTAATCTATAGGGGGAATAAGGAAGATACGGGGTTTTTTTGTTTTTTCCCCCTCCAGAAATTTACCCTACATTTCTGCTTTGAACAGATGTCTTAAAAAAGTGTGTGGGAAATTTCCAGGAAAGTCTCATATGCTTGAATTTTATTATGTTTCTCAAGAATGATTTCAGAGATGATTGATGCTATTATTTTGTTTAGTTTGCAACATTTTGTGTTTCAACTCCTTTTCTTATGTTTGCACAAATACAAATAGCTGTAATACTAATCGCTGTACTAAATCGCTGAAAAAAGAATATATAGAATTTCAGTTTTTTAAATAACATTTTCCTAGGCTTGTGAAATGTTCCCATGCATTTTTTACTTCCTTCCCAGATTTAATTGATATTCATGTCTATCTATGAGGGCAGTCACACTAGTCATTGAAGAACATTCAAGCCCACCGTTCAAAATAAGCCTTTGTCTTTATCCTGTACAGCAGGAGAGACTAAAGGCTGAATAGCCAGTTCGTCCAAACATGTGGGGCAGCACTGAAGTAAAGAAACGGAAGCAACAAGGCAGAGGAGAAGTTTTAACTGAGATATTTTGAAGGACTGCGTTTTCAGCAGAGTGGCTTAACAAACCAGGAGGTGTCTCCATCGAAGCCGCATGAGCTCTTTAGGTGTTGGCAGGTCGCAAGTCCAGAAACTATTTCATGGGTGAAAGAGAATGACTTGGATGAGCAAGGAGGCATAAGAAAGCATACTGAACCATGGTAGCATCTCAACTCAGGGAACAAAAACACGCTGTTGTGGAACAGAGGCAAATTCTTGAGCACACGTGGTGTTCTGCAGAATATTGAGTGTCTAACAGACAAAATTCGGCTTATTAGTGGATGTATGGAAAGGGGGAAATGAACTTATGAAAAGGACCATGAAGATAACTTTGATTCTGTTGTAAGACAGATTACTCATAACACTAGCTAGGCGGTCAATTTGAGATTGTTTCTATGGAAAGAAATTAAACAATAAACAATAGAAATGCCACTAACAGGAGCAAACCTTGAATCATACTTTTGATGTGGGCAAGAAAAAGTAGAAGAGACATAAGAATCTAGGAACTGAAGAGACAAATGACTAAACCGCCAAGCTATCGTGCCTGTAACTAGCCTCTATGACAATATTATTATTACTGCTCTGCCTTCACCCTGCCCTTTCCCACTCACTGTAATGCACATCTCAATTAGACTCTTTGGGATGGGAGCTACGAGTCTAAGGACACTGACCTTGATGGAGGGATTTGAGTTTTATTCTGGAGGTGTGTCTATGTGCTTATACATATGGATAAGCAGTTGCATGTGTTTGTGTACCAGAAAATAAATGTTAGATAGCATTTGCAGGCTTCACTGAAGTGATTTAGAGGGAGTAGGTGGTTACTGCCCTAGAACATGGAAGGGGTTTGATGATATGAGAGAGTAGGAGGATAATTAAGATTGCAAATATTATTTATGTTTTGTAGTTACTGTAGCTAACTCTTCTGTTTCTGTATCTCCAAATATTTAAGTTTTCTCTAAATTCCCATGTCTTTGTTTCATGCAAAATGTTCTTAATTTTGTTTTAATAGAGGGAACTTCTAACCGATGGACATGCATAGAAATATTTGAAACACAGTTCCTTAAGACTTAAAGCCAAAAGACAAATAAGCATAACACAAAAAAAGTATTATTTTTTTTAAAAGCTTGTGTATTTTAAGCAGCATTCTTTTGTTTCCATAGTCTATGTTATGATTTTAAACTCTTCAGACTGCCATTATTATGTCTAAGGATCATATCTTTATTATGTTAAGTACAGTATGCTAATGCTATCTGCGAGGGATACAAAAGAGGGGAGTCACTCCACAAGGGTGCTCAGAAAAGAATTTTGGAAAGATACTAAATATCAAAATTTGTTGAAATTTTCCTACTATATTTATAATGTGTGTTCTAGGAATCAGTAGAGGAGTTTATTCCCCTTCCCCTGGTTTGGTAGTTCAGCACAAGTCCCACAACTGGATGAAATGGAAAATATTTTATAGATACGGTGTTGTGGACATAGAACGTTTATCATAGCAAGCTGGTTAAAGCATCATTTAGCTGTATGATTGCTCTCTGATGCTATAGTAATTGACATTTAAAAAAAGACTTGGGAGAAGAATGTTTAGGTTATTGGCTTTTTTAAATAAATATTTGCAGATCATATTTACAAAACAGAGTATTTCACCCTCTGTTTATGAAGCAGTAAACAGGTCTGTTCATTTTAAGTGCATTCTTTTGAAAAGATTATTGTATCTAAATACTGATTTTACAGTGTTCAGTTAAATACAATGCATTACTTTCAAAATTAATAATTTTTACGGTGTGTATCTGTGCAGGAAATCACAAAGTGGCTGTTCTTATTATTTACAGTTTAGGTGGAGACATGCCTTTTGTTTACTGGTGAGAGATATAATATGTGCCCAAATTCTCATTCCAATTCACTGAATTACCCAATTGATCCTACCACTGTTGTGCATCATTTCCCGGCAGAGCACAACTGGGATCTCACAGCTACTACACAAATACTCCATATAGTATGGAAGAATGCAGAGAAGAAACTTGGGACATTCTCAGAAATATAATTTTGTTCCTTAGACTAGTGGATTAATTCTCATTCCGGTAATACAGAGGGCAGAATTTGATTAATTTCAATTATTCTGATTAGGAAAAAAAATATTGAATCAAAAATACATACCAAAATCCCAATGAATCATAGAATAGTTTGGGTCAGAAGAGACCTTTAAAAATCATCTGGTCCAACCCCTCTGCCATGGGCAGGGACATCTTTCACTAGATCGGGTTGCTCAAAGCTTTGTCCAACCAGACCTTGAACATTTCCAGGGATGGGGCATCCAACTTCAAAATTTGAACTTTGAAATTCCTAAAATACTTCTGAAAAAAAAAAAAAATTTCCATTTACTCCGAGTTTCTGTATTTATTTCAGCATGTCATCTGGGGAATAATATAGCCTATAAAATCCATGTAGTGTAGAGCGACACAAAAGGCAATAGGAGTATTTGTCTGTTACTCTTACTACTGTATTTTTAGTTATTTTTTTTTTATTAATAACTGCACTGTATAAAATAGTTTGCGATCTCATTCAATGACCTCTGAAGTCAGGGAGCTTTTCCACTCACCGTCATAAACTTATTGTCAGGCACAGGAGATTAGACGTAATCATTACTTCTAGTCCAAGAAACTGAAAATTGGTCTATATTCATGAACGTGCTATATAATAGGCTGATATAAATCCAGTTGGGTTATTAGGATTTATTTCTGAAGGGAAGAATCATAGTCACATTTGACGTGCTAGAGTCAAGGCTTACAAAAATAACCAATTATAATCATGTTTGTCTTTTCTTATAAGAAAAAATAGCAGAAGTGATAGCAAAACCAGTTAAGTCAATAAAATGCAAAAGTCAATTTAAGTCACAAGTCATGAGGATACCCAGCCAAAATCTTTTGTGATATTTGGTGTTCAGAAGAAAATATTTTTCCACACCAGGTTTTGTTCTACAGCATTTCTCTGCAGATACTTACTTAATAGTGAATTAATTGCATTATTTCATGACTTTTAAATAGTGAATTAATTTCATAATTTCATGACTTTTAAATACTTTCCTGATACCATTCACTTCAGCATCACTACAGTTTAACTCCCTCCCCATCAATGCTGGGGAGCTTCCTTTTGTTCTAAAGTGCAAACAGGTCTGAGCAGACGTGATAACTGAACATCCCCATGACACTTCGCATTACTTTATAAATCCCATACTAATGCCAACTTGAACAATACCATTTTCCTTATAGAAACATTCTCTCTGATATTTCAAAAGAAAAAGTTGTTCTGCTCTGCCATGCCTACAGTCTTAAATACTATATTTTCTCGCAGCTAAATTGTGGGTTTGGTTTTATAAGGAACTGTGGAAACATCCAGCAACATTTTTAGACTACTGTATTAATCTGTGTTAATTTTGCAAACAACACATTTTAGCTACATAAACCACTGAGCAACAAATGAGGCTCATCTATCCTGTGCACATTAGCAGAGTTCCTGTGGAAAAATTAAGATCTGATCAAATAAGTGAGGACTGTACAATAACATGCGTGGATGAAACCAGGGGAAATTCTAGCTGAGCAGGCAGCTGTGATACTAGTGTATTGGGTTTGCATGGCAAGGTTTTGGTAGCGGGGGGCTACAGGGGTGGCTTCTGTGAGAAGCTGCCAGAAGCTTCCCCCATGTCTGATGGAGCCAATGCCAGCCGGCTCCAAGACGGACCCGCTGCTGGCCAAGGCTGAGCCCATCAGCGATGGTGGTAGTGCCTCTGGGATAACAGATTTAAGAAGAGGGAAAAAAAACCTGCGCAATGGCAACTGCAGCCAGAGAGAGGAGTGAGAAGATGTGAGAGGAACAGCTCTGCAGACACCGAGGTCAGTGAAGAAGGAGGGGGAGGAGGTGCTCCAGGGGCCGGAGCAGAGATTCCCCTGCAGCCTGTGGGGAAGACCATGGTGAGGCAGGCTGTCCCCCTGCAGCCCATGGAGGTCCACGGTGGAGCAGATATCCACCTGCAGCCCCTGGAGGACCCCACGCTGGAGCAGGGGGATGCCTGAAGGAGGCTGTGACCCTGTGGGAAGCCCACACTGGAGCAGGCTCCTGGCAGGACCTGTGGCCCCGTGGAGAGAGGAGCCCAGGCTGGAGCAGGTTTGCTGGCAGGGCTTGTGACCCCGCGGGGGACCCACGCTGGAGCAGTCTGTTCCTGAAGGACTGCACCCCATGGAAGGGACCC
This sequence comes from Gymnogyps californianus, assembly GCF_018139145.2. Lineage (NCBI taxonomy): Eukaryota > Metazoa > Chordata > Aves > Accipitriformes > Cathartidae > Gymnogyps > Gymnogyps californianus. Next base: position 4,497,144 of record NC_059474.1, read on the forward strand.
ATGCTGGAGCAGTTCGTGAAGAACTGCAGCCCATGGGAAGGACTCACGTTGGAGAAGTTCATGGAGGACTGTCTCCCGTGGGAGGGACCCCACGCTGGAGCAGGGGAAGAGTGTGAGGAGTCCTCCCCCTGAGGAGGAAGGAGCAGCAGAAACAGTGTGTGATGAACTGACTGCAACCCCCATTCCCCGTCCCCCTGTGGTGCTGGCGGGGAGGAGATGGAGAATTTGGGAGTAAAGTTAAGCCTGGGAAGAAGGGAGGGGTGGGGGGAAGGTGTTTTTAAGATTTGGTTTATTTCTCATTATCCTAATCTGATTTGGCTGGTAATAAATGAAATTAATTTTTTTTCCCCAAGTCGAGTCTGTTTTGCCCGTGACGGTAATTGGTGAGTGATCTCTCCCTGTCCTTATCTCGACCCACGAGCCTTTCATTCTATTTTCTCTCCCCTGTCCAGCTGAGGAGGGGGAGTGACAGAGCGGCTTTGGTGGGCACCTGGCATCCAGCCAGGGTCAACCCACCACAACCAGTATTTTATTTTCAAGTGTGTGGCTCTGCAATTTGAACAAATTTTGACATAAAAAAAGTAGGGGCAGTTGAAATAAGGTATTTAACATAATGCCTAATATGGGGCATTGCCCTTCTTAGCACTGAAAATATGAAATATATCAGTCAAGAAATCATGGCTATTTTGAATTTTGATTTATTTTGATTGTATAAAGGTAAAACATAGTGGATTTGAATGATAAAAGCATTACATACACACACAAACGCATAAATATGTGTCATCTAGCTTTCTTTTTGTCTTGATAAAATCTGAAGTTCTGTGGAATATTGGAAATAGCTTTCAGAGGCAACAGCTCATTCTTCTGCATGTTGTTGCAATTTGTTTCTGATGTCAAAAATATATGTTTTTGGAGAGCAGAATGTTATTAGAAGTAGAGAATTTTACTAGGAGATGCTATTTGTTGTAATAAACTGCTCTGGAATTCATCAGTCAAAATGAATGCTGGCATAGGCAGTCATTCTGCTAGCCTCATTTTTAAAAAAAAAAAAACACTCTTACCCAAAATTTCTACTCTTTAGCTATATTAGATGACTGATGGACATTCTTATCTTGATTTAGGAAGTTATCTAAGAAATGAAATTTCATCCTTGAGTATACAAATATCTGTAAATGTGTGCACACCGTTGTGCATTTAAGGCAATCATTTTTTTAAAAAATAGATCTGTCTAAAGAGAAGCCCATGAAATATTAATTTTGCAAACACAGTTCCTTTTGTTTTGCATGAGCATGTGATATTAGTAAAAGAGGCTCACCAGAAACGTTTAGAAGTACCTCGCCTGATGTGGTCCTGGATTTGAGGTTGTCCGCTCCCTGTCTTGTCCATGCACATCAGGGCTACAACCGTCAGTGGGTGTAACATGATGGCCAGAACAACCGTCCTGCTGTAGTATTGTTGACTTTGCCTAATTTTCCTACATTATGGAGCAGTTTCCAAAATCACTTGGCATTGGCCGTTGCTTACCTCTAAATACAGACTAACCTCACCTTACAATTACTGTCTTTGAAAGCATACACATTTATAAAATCATTTAAAATATTATATTATTAAATTATTACATTATTACATTAATTAAATATTAAAGTATTAAAAAATTGGAACAATAAAACATAATTTCAAAGCCCTGCATTGAAGTTATTGTGTTTAATCCATTCCCCTTCTGGAGGTAACAGTTCCTAATCCCGGAGAACAAGCTACTAACATACAGATATTTCAGCAAAGAGCTCACTTGATGTATTTAGAGGCTTGTTCTGCATTGTTACAGAGTGCTTTGCAACACTGACTTGTTAAATGCTTTCCTGTGGCCAACCCTAGTCAACCCATCTGTGTGATGTGAAGTTCCTCTGAAGGTCAAACCTCAAAGATCGTTTCAGGACCGAGGCCAAAATGAGTTTACACTTTGTAGATACGCTTTTGCTCTTTCTCCTGAGCGGGTCACTAAAGGGCTCTGTCTGTGTTCAGAAGTTATGCCCTTGCAAAGTATAATTCGGATATCCATATGATATTTAATCTGAGAAAATAACCCTTTCTGATCTTTTTGGAATGAATCTCTTATGTCTATGAACAAAACAAAAGCCTGCATTGCGAGTTGTGTGGTTTTCCTCTTTCTTCTCCTCAGTCCCTGCAACTTTTAATAACAGTTGTCAAAAAAAAAAAAAAAAAAAAAAACCAACCAAAACAAGCCAGGAGACAAAATAACCTTTTCTTCTTGTTGAAACAGCCTGTTATGCATCTAGGTATTAATTACTTGCAAGAATCCCCTCTGTTCTCTCAGAAGCAATCATAAGGGTATTTTCCTAACCCATGCTGTGATCATAACTTTTCTTTCAAAATGACCTTCTTTTACTGCTGGTTTCAAGTCTGAGGAACAGAATGGGTGTGCAGCATGACATACTTGCACGACATACTTAAAGGCAAGCTGTGTTCCGCATTGTTTGACAAATTAAGTCTTAACTGGCATGCATCCCTTAACACTCCCAGAAATGCTAGTCTTTAACACAGGAGATCACTTCTCCATCATGCATTCCTTAAATGGGGAGCATTAACCAAATATATTTATAATTTCCTGGGCATTTCCTGAGAGCTCATGAAACTCTAGAAGATTCTTCCAGTAACAGTAGTGCGGTACAAATAGTGGAGCACAGCATAGTTTCACAGGTTGAGTCTTTACACTTCTCTCCCACATAAAAGATCATTAGAAAAATGAAGTTTTCATTCCTGTGCTTGCTCCTGCAAGATAAAGAAAAAAAAAAAAGACTGTTCACTTTATACTAGAGAGGTAATATGCATCATGGCACTACTTTAAGATGAGATACTTCCTACCCATTTCACACTTTAGAAATAATTACTTAACACAGTGCAGCCCATTTTATTCACAGTAACTTTTTCTCAGTAATTTACTTAGTAGTTTTGAAGTTAAAAGCATCATGCGGTGTGGAAAGTCGCAGAGCTTCTCCTGCCGGGCTTTAGTTTATTTTTTAAATTTCTTTAGGCATTTGATCATCATGGAATTGACTCACCCTTAACGCTAATTGCCATACTAAAAAAAACTTTGCTAAAATATAGTCTATTAGAACTGGACTGGGAATTGGAAGTAGAGTCTAGTTCCCATAGACTGTGAATTCAGTTGCCATCTTGTTGGTGTACATCATGACCACATGTAACATGCAGAATCTCTACAATTGTTCCTGTTTTATTGAAATCATTGATTTTTATAGGAAACGTTTATTCAATTATGATTTTGTAGATAATGCCAATGAAATTACAGGGTATGGCGTATAAGAGTAGAGTAATCAACAGGAAGTGTGGAATGCTACACTGCATTACTACGAAATTGCTGTTGAAGTCACTGCAGAGCCAAATTAGTGAATTATTAGAATAATACTATTTAAAATAGTTGATATGCTTATATATTAAAAATAGGTTTAATTTGGAACATCAAAGTTTAAGTTATTTAGGAGGGAAAGAAGAAAACCAGCTGTAGAGGTCAGTCGACACTTTTACCACTTGCAATTAGTTTCCATATGCATCTGTCATTCAAAGGTATTTTAAACATCTGCAGATGTCTGTGGATAACTTTTAATAGTGCATGACTTGTACTGAGACTTGCAAACTACCACGTTCATCTCAGTACAAACCATGAACTATTCCCCAGTAAAAAATCTCCTGCAGTGAATAACTCAGTACAACTCCAGATCAGTAGTTCACCTCCAAAGCCAATGCTAATTTATAATGGAAGGCATATCCAGGATAATTTAAGAATTCAAATTCCACAATCCTTTTGAAAATGTACACACTTGTCTCGTTGGATGAATTTTCAAAAACATCTAAATAACTTAGCAAGATATAAATAACTTTGGAGCTGACAAACCAAATCCAAGCACATTTTAATGTTCTTTGGACGGCTAGCCTTCCTTTGGCACCTTTGAAGGCTCGTTCAGTTTCATTTATGATCATCGGAATGGAAGTGGTGCCAATTAGCACCTGTTTCAAAGTTATTTCAAGTCTTGCACTGGAACCACAGGTTTCAGTCTGCTGTGATTTCACTTAACATTCTTTAAAATGTTTTACACTTCATTTCCTACAAGAAGTCTTTGTGGCAATCTACCAAAAGAACTACCTTGCTTTTAACCCCTGTTACAATATTTTGGGGATTTTAGTTGTGCCAGAAGATGAAGGTGTATCAAGGATGTTTGAAAAATAGGATTAACTTTATCTTTTTTATTTTAAAAGGCTAGGCAGAGTGTAAACTGTGCAGTGGTTTTGCGTGTTGCATATTCATATACTTTCTTCCGGTTCCATTGGCTATGAGATGGGCTCCAATGGCACTTTCCTGAACAGTTTCAATGCCATCATTATCAACGTAGCAGAGTTAACTTGTCATATTGCACATTCATGGTAACTCTTTTTGGAGGCATTTATGTGGATGTGCAGAGCTATTCATTCAGTTACCCTGTGGACCAGGCAGGGACGGTCAAATTAATTACTGTCTCATGAATATAGAAGATAAAGGGCCAAATCCAATTAAAGACCTCAGAGTCTATGAGCTTGGAATTACAACATGAACATTTTAAGTGATTTTTTTTACCACAGGGGTACCAGGACCTGGGCTATGCATTGTGACTATTGAAAAAAAAGTGAAGTCACCTCAATCCAGGAGATTGACTGTGCTGAGTACAGTCCAAGCCCCCAGGTCTTCTGGATCTTAAAAAGCAAGTTAGGGCTGGAAGGAGAAGGCTTTTTCCAGCTTATGCCCTATCCTAAAGACATGTATTGATAGTTATTTTTTTGAAAAGACTAAGTGAAGTTCTAAATCCCATAGAGGTTATTCGGCCTCCCTTTTTTTGTTTTTTTTTTTTAAATAGTTGAGTATCACCCAGGAGATGAGAGGCCTCGGCCTCATTTCCTGTTGTGGGGATTCACAAATCCTTATTTCCTTTATACCTCCGGACTAGGTGTATATTTTTACCTGTCCTGCCGAAACTGAGCTGTGGTGCAGTTTGGGATGAAAGCGTTGGAGGGACTCCAGGCACCAGAGCCCACCCCAGCATATCCCACCTGGGGACTCCAGGCAAGGCTTCGGGGGCAGGTTTGCATTTGTTTCTCCTTTTGAATCCACCAGTCTTGCATCCCTGCCTTCAGGGGGAGAAGGAGGAGTCCCTTCCCTTCCCTGTTCCCATTTCATCCACTTAATCCAAGTAATCTGTTTGATGATTCCAAAAATACAGCTTATATTCAGTGAAAATTTGGAGAGTCCATGAAAAGTGAATGTTCCAATTATTCAATGGAAATAATGGTAAAACTCCTGCTGACTTGAGAGGGAGCACAGAGAGGCTTTGTAAATGCATCAGTTATCGTTTCAGTAAAGGTCTTTATCTTTATGCATTTAGTTTTATTCTAAGCACAGAACAAAAGCCAAAAAAAAATTCTGATATCTACAAGGAGAAATAAGGACTCTAATCAGTTTATAGATTTAAAGCATTACTTTATGCCTAATTAATTTGTAATAGCATTTACAAAGGTGGGGAGGGGGTCTGTAAAAAGCCTGTTGATGAAAATGTCACAGAGTTATTTTCAACAGGCTTTTGCTTCAGATATCCCACATGGACATTCTGTTATTTTGTGCTGGCTTTTACACTAATGCCCTGTAATTGTGTTTCACTTCCTCTGATTAAACTGACAAGTAATTTGAATGGATATCACTTAGCACATTGATCTGAGGTGGTAACAGGAATAGACCGCAGCTTTGCTCTGTAAAAATAGATGGAGCCGGTCCTTCGCTCTTGCGTTCTTTTGAAAGTCTGGTTGGTGTTTAAATAGTTCTTTTATTTTTATTTTGTTTTGTTTTATGTCATCACTAATGCCTCATGGTTGTAATGTCCTACAAAGGAACATGCGGACACAAAGAAGCCAGTACTCAAAGTGAACGATTAATTACCATAATGAGGATTGAGTTATTTTCTTTCCCAGGCTTTCCTCTATCTCCATTCATTCAAAACGGCAGCTAAAGTTACAGTATGTGTCCAATTAAACCTCATGCGCATTGTTTGCTTGCAGGTGGGGTTTTCACTGGAGATGTGCCAGACTGCAAAGCCTTGTTGCCAGACACACGTCACTGCCCTCAGAAAGTTTGACACATGCACTAACCTGATATTGCGTAGGCTGCACAGTACACTGCCAAGTAGGGTGTCAGAGCTGGAAAGCAGCAGTGGTTTCACTGGCTGCAAGAAACCTCAGCCGACATAACTTCAAATATTGTTTCGGTGTAGACTGTAATTGAAAGTGTTCAGAACAGGTTGGAGGATAAAGAGAAAACAAAAAAAACAACCAAAAAACCCACCTGGGTGGTCTGGAGGGAACTGGCAAGGTAAGGGAAAAGAAAGTAGCACTGAATTTGAAAAAGCATTTAATTCTCTAAGTACAAATATTGATCTAGCATTGACTTTCAGCTGCATACATTGATGAACACATTTTTGATAGGAAATAAACAAGACCTTGTTTCCTTGTGGATCATCCAAGGAATATAAGTGTAATGCAATTAAAAAGAAAGAAATGCAGGTGTAATACTCGATACACATCTCATAAAGAGATCTATTAGAAAGTGACAGATGCAACAGGCTAGTTGAAATCCTATTTTTCAGTGATATTTGATAATCAAAGCACTGTAAGCACAGTCAAGACAATTCTGTGCCTCCTACAGACAGGCAAGATTTGGGGGGTTTGAACTCTAAGGCTATATAATACCTGTCTTTATGCCATTGTTGCGGATGGAGTTATGCACTTCACTCGGAAGAGAGAAGCAACAATATACTTTATTGATATAAAGTAGTGAGTTAACAAAGTTCAGTGGTAAATGTGACAGTGGTTTAACAAGATTCGATGGCAAGGTACTCTTCAGCATTTACTGTATAGAGAACAGGGTCAGACAAAACTGTCAGGGAGACCCTCCTGTTGAGTCATGAGGTTCAGAAAGGACCCCCTTGCTTCCTAAACTCCTTCTCAGAGGGGAGTTTAGGTGCGGCTGGATCCAGACTTAGTCCCAGACTTGGTCAATGGTTTATGTCTAAAGGATTATGTGTACACAATCAATCCTTTCTATCACTTAGCTAAGATTTCAAAGTTTCAGCACGCTTATTCCCAATTCGCTTACCGAGAATCTGATGCAATAAGGATTCTCTCAGCCTCGAGGAGTAACCTTGAGAGGTGTCCCTACTCAAGGGGAGATCTTCGCACGCAGCCCGCTGCCATGCAGGAGAGCTCAATGGGCCCTGGGCTGTCCACTATTTATAGAATAAGATGATTGACTTATAGTCATATTTGCATACCAGCAAGACGTCTGGGTCCCTGTTCCAGGCAGCCTTTGGCTACCATGTTGCCATCCGACCCCAAAGTCCAGAGTAAGCCAGATGCAGCCATCACAACCGGCACTGGTGGTTATGGCTCAAGCCGGGGGGGGGAGCACATGGCCACAGCCATTAACAACAATTCTGCATCTAAATAGAGTGGCATAGTTAGAACTTCAATATGTTCATTAGAAATGTTCATTTAATACCTGTAAACATTGTGAACTCTTTGATGTACTTCCGACGGTCACTTCATTTGTCAGAGATGTCTATTTGTTTAAAAAGCTCCTTTGCTGAAAAAAATGCATAAAGGTCCACACTGCAGAAGCCAACGTTATAGTCAAATATTGTCATCAAATGGAGCCTTTTTCTTAAATACATAAACGAACAAAAAAGTCTTTGCTTACAACCAAATAATATTATGTGGTTCTCCTATTCCTCCAAGAGGGAGACCTGAAAAATACTAAAAGGATGTTTTCAAGGGATGCTGAGATGTCTCAGGAAGTCCTGCATTTAATTCAGTGAATAACACTTATCCCTGTCACTTATGATATAACCTTTGATCTAAAACCAACTAGGAAGAGATTGGCTACAAGTGCTTTCTAGTGAATGAGACATAAAACAGAGGCCAGTGGTCATACCAGACATCAATATCACTTCCATTAAGAGTTCTAACAAGTATTTCCACTAATCTGTAACAGAGATTTAACAAAGATTTACTCAATAAATTTTCAGACTTTAGATGCATGCGGTATTGTTCGTTACATGTTGTAAGACATCCTGAACTTCTCTACTACTCCTCTTTTCTTAGTTGCCTGGTATTACTTCGACTTTTTAACAGATAAAATTTTAATAGAAAATATGATAGAAGGCTTTATTAGTAACAACTATTTCATTACTTACTAACATTAATTATTATGCTTATAATAATAGACTAGACTTTTCTCAAGAGCTTGTATTAAAGTGGGTAAATTTTAACACTTTTTATTCACATAATCCTTCACGATGGGCTTCCATATCTGAAGGGAAAGAAAAAATGTGTACTATCTCCTTTTCTTCCAGTTATTTTAGATTAAGAGAAGCCATCCAGAAGCGATTTAAAAGCAGATTGCAATTTACAGCTGGAAAGCAGTTGGTGGTTAAATGAGGAGTTAGTAGTGAACCCTTTGCAAGTAGATGTCTGTGAAGAAATTAGAATAATTTCAAATTCTAGAGTAAACATTTCTGACCTTCTGAATGGAAGCATCTGCAAGATTTCATTTAACTGATGAGTAGGGAGGTTCTCAGCTGGTGTAAATTAGTGTGGCTTCAGTGAAGCTGATGGTTTTATAACAGTTTACACCATCCACATTTCTTTCCTCAGAAATTCTATTTTTTTATATGCATTTAAGTGTAACAGCATCAATTTTGTGTAGTGACATCTTCTGAATAGATATATACAGTTTATTCTATGAAAACCCTTATTTTTTCCTCTTTGAGTCCTCTGAGTAAGCATTGCAAAGGCAAAGATGCTCTTTAACTACAAGAAATATTCTGCAGATCAATATTCTAATACATATTGTTACAAAGTCACCCCCCTCAAGCAGAAAGGAATGGGGGGAAGCTTCAGAAACATCAGTTCTCAAGGACATTAGGACAGAAACCTGGATCAGAAGTACACTTGCATGCTAACACTCGTATCACCTGCATTTGCGGTGATATAGATTACATTACACCCTTATTGGAGAGATTTCTTGAGGACGTACCAGAAAACCTGTCTCAGATTACCAGTCTTGGCTCCTCCGACAGCATTTCCTTGTTTTCCGCTATTATCAGTAAACTTCAGTTCCAAATTAGGGTAATGTTGGTTTATGTCTTTATCTGAGAAAGCTCAGATTAGAGAAATCCAGCTGTAACTGGGGTTTTTTTGTTTGGTTTCTTCATTAGGTTGTGATGTTTCTGTGACCAGCAACTGTCTGTCTCTTGCAATCACACCTATAATTACAGAGATAAGAAACAGTTTTTACATGGCGTTGTCCTAAGGCCATTGGTAGTGATGACCAAAGTATTAAAGTGTGTCTGTATGTATTTGTACGTTAAGGGTGAAAATGAGCGTGGAGAAACAAGCAAGACTGTTAAGATCCAATGCCGAATCTAAAATTTATGAAGTGTGTTTCTTTTAGACAGTGGGAAGAAAGTGAATTGTTTACAGAACCTCAAAATATCACAGCCTGGAAGTGCAGGAATGTCTTTTGGGGAAGCTTGTAAAAAGGTGCCCTTACAATGCTAATATTTTTAAATTCTCTGGAAGAAAATCATCCAAAACACACATAATTTGTCCAAGATGCAGTCTCTACCCTGATCCTTAGGAGGGCTGGACAGTCTCTGTAGTTATTAAGAAGGGGTTTTATCTCATGAAACTTAGTTGTTTAAGACTTAATCATCTAGTACCACAGACACCCTCCATTGTCAATGGAGAGAAGCAACCCCATGTGGTGATATGTATCCCATATTAAAATAAATATGTAAGACAGATGGATGCTCTAAAAATGCCTGTCACTGTATATTGAATATAGAAGGAGCTAAAATAACTAGATTTTATTCAGTATTTCTAGATGGTAAAATTAAATGAGATGGTCCTACCCTGAAAACTGTCACTGCTTTCTTGAAGGGCAGTGTGCGCTACATTATGATCTGAATTTAATTAAATGACACAACTCTTAAATGATGGCAGGATATTCTTGCCTTGGGGAAGAAATTCTAATAGATGCATGGCTTTCCCCCCCTTCCAAAAAAAAAGAACCAATGCATGTTTTACCTAATGAAAATCAATGAGATTTGTATGTTACATTTGCCTTTAACTTAGGAAAGTCCCACCAGTTGTGTTTTTTGCATTTTTGGTACCTCAGTAGGCTGTAAATTCCAGTCTTGGCTAGAAGCTAGGACTGTATCCTCGCCACAGTGATCTTCGAAACCTGAGTTCAAAAATACACAGAAATACAGAAATAGTCAATCTATATCTACAAATGAAAAAAAAACCAACACCAAAACCAACAAATTGCTGCCTTCATTCTCAAGAATGAAAAAGTTCTCTATTTCAGGCAGCCTCTAATGTCATTATAAATATAAATTCTTCAGGCAGTTCTTTTTTAGGGAAGCTTAGATGCCAGTACGTGATTATGGGTAAATATCAATTAATAGTAGCAGCTGCCACTTGGGAACTAGTAAGATCAAGCCCTAATCCTAACTGGTCTTTCAAATCAAACTGCTGTCATTGATAATGTTTCTGAAAATCCTTGGTTATTGCCAAAAGACAAGAAGGAGTTACAACAGTGAATTATGCAAAACAAGAAAAGCAATAGCCACAAACCAACCAAAGTAAAATACTCCCCTACACACAAGTTCTCCGTCTTGTGAGAAGGTAAAAGAAGAAACCACACATGGCTGATATTAAACACACCACTTAATTCACAAATTCATCACTTGAAGGCATTCAGATATTGTGGTGATGTGGACCGCATAAAAAACATACATAAAATAGAAAAAGAGAATCTCCTTCAACCATTTACATATTCCGTTTTCATAATTTCTTTATTTCATTGCATACTTGGTTTTAATTATGTACAAATCTAGCTAAAACTTGCTTGGATCCAGGCCAAGGACAAGATTTGCGCACCTCAGGTGCTGATATCGTGTCCAGCTCATGGTTCATTTATATTTTATTGACTTTATTTACTATCTGGGATTGCAAGGATGTGGCTTACCCAGTTCTCTGCGTAGTAGTGATAATTTATGCTACACTGGAACCAATTACACTCACTGTGATCTGGTCACAATTTTGTAAGGTAATTAAAACCTGCTGAAAGATATTGTTTTATTTTAGGAGAACTTCTTGTCTGTAACATACATTTAAGAGCAGGTTATTTAGTGAATGACATTCTCGAACTGAGCAGGATTGTGGAATTGCCATGAAGAAAGCCTGTAATTCAGTGTTTTATTGCAAAGCGGCAAGATAGCATCCATACTGGAGTCTCTGTCTTGTCCTTTCTCTGTGGTGACTGAACCTTTCTCCTTTGCAACTGCACAAACAAAGGCCAAAAGACCTGAGTAGAAAAAGGATATCTAAGCAACCTTTTTTCCCCCATTTATGCAAAATTCTCTTTTTTTTCCTCAAGAAAAAAAATGAATGATTAAGAGGAAAAGGGAACGTACAAATTTTCATCCCACATGAGGTGATTCTCTAGCAAAACTGAAGATGGAAAACAGGTGATTGCAGAACCTCCAATGTAGTTACTTAGAATAAATGCTAAAAACCAAAATAATTTGTAGGAATAAACATAAAGTATGGATGAAATCACTGAACTGAGAACAGTAATTCACATTCACGCTGTGCTCCTAAGAGACTTCTCACCATTCCATTTTTTTTAAAAATTTATTTATTCTAAGATGTCTTCTTCAGTTCCTCGGTAGAGGAACCACACAGATTTTCTAAAATATGTTTTCCTGACCCACCTCCCTAGCGAACAGCTAGGATTTTCAACTTCCAGTGAAATTTAGTCTCTACTCACTTCTGCTAGGACATATAGTTTAGCCTTTTCCTGACCCAAAATTAGTCTTCTTAACCTGTCAGAAGAAGACTATGTATTGGTACGTTTAAACCTAGCTTTCTGCTTAAAAGCACTGATGCAGCTTATGTCTGTTGTTCAAAATGTTTTTCCTCTTAGTACTAAGCTTCTCTTCATCACTTTTAAAAGGGCTATTGAACATGAGCATAGTTTTTAAAGAGTGACGTTGTTCAACATTTAAAATAAAATATTAGGACAGATATATTTTTGAGCACCAATTTACGCCTTAATAAAACATTGTGATATTGAAGTTCTGAATAAACTGTAAATAATGGAACCATCTACCTAGGGGATGATGAAAATATAAAAGTATATCAAGGTTTGGTAGCTTCTGGATCAATAGATAATCTTTCCACCTGTCTCCTGGAGACTAAATTACTCGATTAATGACAGCGAGGATGTCTTGGACATGCAACACGTAATATGTTAGGAGACTGAGCTCTCCTAGGTATTTTGGTTTATATCTAAAGCAGCAGAGAAAACAGAGGAATGTGTGAAAACAGTGGTCCCAAAACTTCTTACACGGTTTTAGGCTATTATTGTTTTTATTATTGTCATTATTATTATTATTGACAAGTTGAAACAGTGAGCTTCTAAATTATGCACTTTAAAGGAAAAGGCTAATAGCTCTCTCTAACGTCACTCATTTAGTTGTCGTACACATTGGTTTTTCATCTGTGACATTATGTTGTAGGCCTGCAGTTGCTGTTTTTGTGTATTTCTTGGCACTCCATCCCCATCTTTAATAGGTTACTATTGTCAGCCATGTTTGTCTGGCATTGATTATAATTTTTTTTAAACAATATGCTCAAAATAGTGGGTTTACATCTCACACAACTGTAAGTAATCCTAACTTTTCAATACGAGGATATTCATTACCATAATATCTAAGCCCTCTTTATAATAATAATTTTGGTAGTAGCAATTTTATCTGTTTCATGTGCTGAAATTTAAGCTCTATGATTTCCATATTGGTGGTATTTGGAATTATTCAAAACTAACAACACAGTTCCAGTCTGGAGCATCTTCTTCCAACGCTGACTGTGTGTCATCCAAAATGTGCTATGTCTCTAGGCTGATTGGCCTGACTGTCCATGTCTTGATTCTGTGATATTCTCTAGGGTTAGAAAAGAGTGTCCTATAAAGTACCTCATGCTGATCAAAAGAGTTCTGTAATGAGCAAGTCGTGGGATATAAGTGTCCCTAATAGTTGTGAAAAATGTTTTGGGAGATTTTTATTTTACTCCAACAGTATAAACTGTGAACAGCTCATGAAAAGAAGAAAAGGAAGGAGGGGGAAAAAGTCTTTTTTCAAAAGGAAAAACAGTGCTATATCTTAGCAGAGATCGTTCTAGCAGATGCTGAAATTTCTTACCATCCTTAAGTGCTTTTTGTTATTATTTTATTTCTCTTTCTAACTAAATGAGGTTGATGTTCCTTGTCTAAGTAAGTGCTTACCTTAATATTATGCAGTTTCAACTGTGAAGCTTTTTAGACTTTGTTTAATATAAGGAAGGCAATGATTGTATTCTGTTTTTTATTGTTCAAGTAATATTGTTGACAGTGGTTGCAACTGTAGGGATTTTCTACAGTAACAGAACAGTACCTAGATTTCTTCCACTAACTGGACATGGATGTGTTGAAAAACTACTCAACTTCTCATGCCAGGTGGCAAATCAGCCTTAAAAATGCTGGAAAAATATATTCAGGGAGCTGGATCTTATGTTGCGTGATCTGGGAGGGAGACTGCAGCCTTGGGGTAGAAGTGCAATGGAAGACCCATTCCTGACCTGGGGGACTCTGCAGATAGCACAGCCCCTGGTCAGGAGCCCGTGGAAATTAGCTCATCCTGATCAACTGAGAGTAACTCAAACAGGCAGGGAAAAGCTCAAAGGAAATTAGGATGGGAGTAACGCAGATTGAGAGAATCATTTGAAAATATCTTGAGTAAAACCAGTATGCAAACGCTGTTAATGGTCACTAGAAATCAGGAACCTGATTAATATATTCTACTGTAACAAAGTTCTCCTTATTACACCATGAATAGATGTAATTCTGTCCACAGGAGCTCTGAATACCAATATTTTGGCATTCAAGGAATTCTGTGCATTTCTCCTCCTTCTCCTTTTAACCCAATGCCAGCAGCAATTTTTACTTCCTTTTTATCTCATCTCCAAAGTATCTTTCTTCTCTTTGCAGAAAAAGATTAACAGAGAAATGCTATAAGGCTCAATACTAAGCTTTATGTTTTTTTCAGAAACACAGGAAACCACTAAATTCCTTTCTATCCCTTCTAGGAATGAAGGCCAAAAATTTATCACAGAGCAACATTAATATAAGAGTATTTAAGGACTTAAATAAATAAACTTTAATAAACTTATATTTTCAGCACAGAGCAGATGGTGTTTGACAGACTTGCCTGAAGCTATGTAACATCACATGCCATGCTATTTATTTTTCAATAATGTGATTTACTAAACAAATTTCTCCTTCTTTGAAATCATACAGTGAGGAAGGGGGTTTGTATCCAGATTAAAAGCCAGTAGCCATTTTATAACGGGTGAAGGACACTTAAAATTCCCAGATAAGTAAAAACCATGCAGAACATGAGAAGTATCTCTATGACTTCATCCGTACTCATATGTGTTAATAAAATATTGCCATTGAGACAGCTCAACTGGATCTCTGTCCACTTGGTCTGGTAGCCTGTTTTCCAGCACAGACTGGTTCGTGCCATTTAGCATCTCAGACAACATGTAGGCATGATTCGGGCAATTGCACAGAGCAGGGGGTTTTTCGGTAAACAATATAGAACAGGCTTTTCTCTGTTTTGGAGGGAGAAAGGGCTGGCCAGATGGATATTGACAGTTTGTGTTGTGTGGCCTAAGGGTCACAGAAGGGTTCCCAGTTGTCTTGTGTTTCACAATAAGATGTACCTTAAGGGCTACTGTTTATGTAATTTAAAATTAGACTAAAAAAGTTACAGGGTAAATTTGAAGAGAGGCTTAGGAGAGTTGCTACATGTAGGCTACCATGGGCCTACTCTCAGTGATAGTTTCCTCCTATAAGCAATACAAAACACCCGGGTTAGGAACCTAAATTACAAACTTTTAAGTCAATCTCAAAATTTCTGCTTTTTCCCAGTGACCATTTAGGGAATGTCAGGAGCCTTTGCTCCTAAACGGTGCAGTTTATCAGGTGCCTAATTTATTCAGTGTCATTGTATCCCATAGCTGACTGCCCTGGAAGAAGTCCCAAGTTCCTATTCAGGACAATTTTCTGACCCCCTAAATGGGTGCCAAGCATTGCTTGATCTGACATGTCGGTGGTGAACAAAATACATCTGCCCTGCATGAGATCAGTGAAGAACAATTGTTAACTAGTTGTTTTGTTTGAGAGCTGTAAAATACCATCCTAATGTAGCCTTAAGTGTCACGATGTTTGATTTTTGATTATTCACATTGTGTTAATATTCACTGCAATTTGCACAGTTTAGCAAATTATTCCCTGATTTTATTAAAGAAAAAAATAGGTTATTTTTCCCTAGCAAAAAATGTCTTAAAACATTTTGTGTGGTTATGTATCTTTCTAAGCCAATGCGTTAAACTTAAACAATGAGAAGGAAGAGAAGAATTTAAACAATATTAAAGAAATTGAATTATTTGACTGGAAAAATAAAGCATCCCAGAACGCTAATGTCACCAAGGATGCTTGGTTCAGCTGGTACACAGCACACAGCTGGAGTAATTGAAAGTTCTCTTAGAATATAGCTTTGTAGTCTAACAAACTAAGAACCTGGCTGAGACTAGCTCATCTGGCAGTCGCCGTTGTACCATTTAAACCGTTAGGAGAGGCTTCCTGTACCTTATCTTAAATATAAGGCAAGCTTATCTGCCTCATTTTTATTGTGAAATTTCAGCTTGAAAAACTATAGATTGTGTGCACATATGACAGCTGCTGTCTTGGACAAAATATCATGGACTGAATTTAGGACATCTAAAACTAAAAGCATGTGCTGACATTGCTTAGGCTAAAGAGCCATAGTTCTTTAGCTGGGGACCAGAAGAACTCAGTCAAAGGATGAACACAAGAAAAGTGAGATAAAAATATCAGCGTGTTACACAGATGCCTCCTCTTGTATCATAGCAAATGCTTTCTCTCTCTGTTTTCTGGTGTCAATTTGTACGATTAACTCCAGAATTTGTAATGGATTCTTTTTAAAAACCTAAGAGGTAAATTTATGTTTTGCATTAAATTCTGGTGGCACTTGATATTTTTATGTTTGAATTTCTAAATAAAAAAAGGGGATGGGTTTTACAGATTTCTAAATGATCATAAATGCATTGGCCTCGTATCATAATTAGAACTACAGACAGTAATAGAAAGCAGGCATTCTCTCGAATGAATGCTTAAAGCAGAAGACTGGAACACAGGCCACTTGCCAATGTGTCCATGTAGGTCTGATAACAGTGCTGTACATTTGAGAGATCATTATTGAAAGGGTATGTTTAATCCCCATCCCACCCCAAAAGTGACTTCTCAATAGTTCCCAGAAATGTATGCTATTAGGCTCAGCTGGAAATGGAAAATGGCTCTTAATCATATGCAAGGAACAATTCTAAATAGGAGTATTTGAAAACAGCGTTGGGAAGGAAAGAGTACTGCCAGAAAGAATGGAAGATCATTTTGATTCTTGATGAAAAGCTATCAAACAGAGTTCAATGTGGTAAGAGATGTGACGATCTCTAGAGAAGCAGTTTTCTCTTAAGAGAAAGGTAATAGAGCTGACAAAGTCACTTAATGCTTTTTATACCATTGAACCTAAAAAACCATTTTTTTTTCCATTCATTATGAGCCACAAAAAGCTTTTTCCCCCTTTTTAATCTTCGTGAGGATTTTTGCTTTGAGACTTCCTGCAGGAAAGTGTTTTAAGTGGAAGTCTTCTTTATACTGCACCTAATGTCTGCCAATATGATTCCTGTTACAGGCGTAGGGACCATTTTCCTTCTGTCCTCAAGCTGTGTTGCTGCTTATTATCACGTTTAACATTCCCAGTGCCTGGCAGGATGGAGATTAGAAACTCTTAATATTTGTTTTATAGTGAAAGGTCTTGGCAGATTTTTGGAGTATAGGCTATAATATATGCACATAATTTATTGGTGGAAAAGTTCTGAACTCTCCAGTGAGTCACCTTGATCTTTCTTCTTATCATTTTAGGACTGGTTTAAAATAATCTGCTATGCCCCCCGCACGTAAACATGTTAAAAACATTACATTGGAAATAACAACTTGATGGAAGCAAACAAAAAGAGATGCACAGATTTCCTTTGATAAATCTGTACTATTTTTTTCAAAAGTGTATATTTTCTGGAGTATTTTTCTCTAACTCCAAAATTTCATTTTTAACAGACTGGAAGGAAGGAGAAGGGGGACCCACTCAACATTGCTATTGACAAGATGACCAAGAAAACACGAGACCTTCGAAGACAGGTAATCTATGCTTTTTATAATGCTTCTTGATTTTCCAAGGAAGTAATTGCTTTTCAACTTCAGACTGGTTTTATCACGTGTAGAGGTATAAAGAATTTGTGTCCTTATTTAGATATGACACTACATTACACATGACATTAAGCAAAGGAGTAGTATTTCCTGAGCCAAAAATAAGGAGACTGAAACATATTCCAAGTGTAACCCCCAATGGTCTTAATATGTGGGAGGGTAGGCAGATAGGCCAGACTTTCACTGCCTTTGCAGCCCAGCAACCCCAGTCATAAAAACACTGGCATATGTGCTTATTTGTATTTATTTGAATACTCTCGTTGAAATAACAGGAACAATGAGCAGAATATCAAAAAGTTTGTAAGAGCAGAATATTTTCAAAGAAAACTTCTGAAGTACCGTATTAAATAAAGATCCTATGAAGATACGGAGAAGGCTAATAAATAACAGGTTGCCCAGAGAGGTGGTAGATGCCTGGAAACATTCAAGGCCAAGTTGGATGGGGCTCTGAGCAACCTGATCTAGTGGAAGATGTCCCTGCTCATTGCAGGGGGGGTTGGACTAGATGACCTTTAAAGGTCCCTTCCAACCCAAACTATTCTATGATTCTATGATTCTATGAATAACTGTAAAGCATAATTTAAACTATAAATGTTGACTTTCTTATATTACGTTTATCATTGTGTTTGGTAATAAGACTGAAAGATTGGTTCAAAAAGCTTGAGATGGAAAAGAATAGAAGGGAGATTGGCAAACAAAAGGGAGAAACCCTCTATAGGTTTCTCTTTACACTTTTAAAGTTAAGGCAGGAGGGATTGCCTCTTTTTACCCCTTTTTTCTCCTTTGGAAATGATCCAAAAAAACCCCATGATCCAAAATCCACAAATCTGCAACACCAAGTAAGGACTTAAATGTATCTTCAGATATCTGTTTGCAACATGCTAGTTTCAGAAAGAGTGGCCCCTATAGGCATTTTGAAATCAGTTCTCTGCACTGCTAAAACTCAGCTCATTTCATCTCTTCCTTAACTCTCAGCAAACGTGTTTGAGGATCATATTCTCAGAGCTTATTTCTCCAAATAATAAAAATATTGCAGTGGACTTACAGACAATATGAATCACTGACTCCTGTATAAAGCCTGGCATCACATCTGTTGCTCGGCTAATGACAGAAGAAAGATCTCTGCTGTTCTGACCTCCAAATTTATGGGATCCCAGGTTCTGCAGTGGAGCTTGTACCATGTGTTGCCTCCCACCTCTGTTCTTATTGCTTGAAGGAAGTAGCAGACTAACACATGAGTTGCTGTTCTGTGTGAGGCTCTCAGCAGTTGCCTGAATTACTCATCTCTAAAGCCAAATTTACTCTGAAACGTGATATAAAAATGGCACCTTTCTTAATAAACTGTCTGCTTCTCATGTATATTCAGCCCCATGGGTGTTGAATTCAATCTCAGAAAGGTTGGAACTCTGTATGTGGGTAAAGTGAAGCACATATATAATACTTTCCTGCTTGGAGATGAAGCTTTTAATATAGTTTCTGCTATTTATGAAAGTTAATCACGTAGGTATAATGTTTATTAAATTGTGGCAGTTGCTAGTAAACTAATCAAGAACAGATCGTAATTGTGCTAGGTTTTGCACAAGCATAGAGGGAGATGGAGTCTCTGCTTTCAACAATGTGTATTCTGACTATAAATCATTATCCTTTAAAATCATAATCAATGTTCTGCTTCATCACATGCATAATCAACAGTATACATGTGCGTGTCTATCCAGACCTGCCTATACACCCCCTGCTAAATTTCAGACTATGAGGATGTCACTGAGGGCTTAGTTTAATGGCTGGGGAGAGAGGCTTGAAGATTAAGAAGAAATGAACCACAGTTGAGATGGCAGTGTTACACTATTTCAGTTTTTCTATTTTGGGCTAAATCATGGGAGAGACAACCAACTTTGAATACCATAATGCCTTTTGTTTTTAATGAATCCCTTTTAAAGCTTGCTTGTCAGATTTATGAAGCTTAATGTTACGACCATAAAACTAGACAATCTACAAAATATGTTTTGGTAATGAAGAAGGTATATATATTTCATTTGGTACTCAGGCTCCCTTGCAAGGCTTCAGTAGTCAACCATCTAAGACTGATTTTTCTTTCCCTCCCCAGGTTACATAGCTCTTTATTTCTGAGATTTTATTTGATTATCTACAGAACACGCAGACATGTGAAATGATTGTGGATGGGATACACGGTGCTAAAATTCCATCTCACAATTTACAGTCACATCAATATTTCCTATTCTGATGGAATTACATCTTTTATACTCATCATTTAAACTCTCCTGGGCATTGGAAAACTATTATGGAGATCTAATTATATGTCTTAATATAAACTGCCAGTAAGAACATCAACGTAAGTCAGACTGAACAAGTTCTTGGAAGCAGACAAGTCTCACTAGCCCATAGCTTACTGCTGCCATTTCTTACTTGATTTTGAACAATTTGGAAAAAGCACAGGGTTCTGTGTCTGATAACAAGTTGTGCCAAATGGCAGGATTTGGGGTCTTTTTTCCCCCCACTATGCAAGTCTGTTGTAAAAAAAAAAAAAAAAAGAAAGAACAAACAAAACCTAAAAGCTAAACAAAAGCATCTTTCACTGTGTGGTACAGCAAGCGAGGCCGGCAGCAGGGTGCTTGTTGATGCCAGTTATTTTGGTTGGTTGTTTTACCTCCATAGGGAAAAAAAAAAGCGGCACGGCACACGCAGTATTTCAAGCATTGCAACTCGGCGGTGACATTGAAACAAAGATAAGCAGGAAGGACACACCAAAGAGTTTGGCTAACACACAAACTGGATGCCTAGCGAGGACCAACACGGTCTATAGATCATTTGGAGTTGTGTGAGCAGGGCACCAGCTGTTCTGCTGTCACCACCACTGGTGTCCCACCTGTTAGTGCCGCTGCCTCCCGCCCTGCTGCCGTCGTCTCTTTGCCTTGTGTCCTGTTCCAGTTGATCAGTTGAGCTTGTTCAGTCTGCCTTAGCCAGTCGGTTTCCCCGCAAGGTATAATAACCAAAACCATTAGTTTTCTCTTAAAGAGCAGATATCTGTACCGCTATTAATTCTAACAGAGCCGCCTGTCTGCAGTATTCTGTACAGTAGATTGAAATCAAATAGTTCTTCTTTTTTTGTCCGTTCAAGCCAGACTAATACTTTGTATGCCTCCAAGTGGAAGGAACTGTAAAGAAATAGGAAGATTTTTTACCAGCGATTCTCAGTTTATCCTGGAAATGATGCTTTTATATAGCTGTTAAGGACAATTCATCCACCTCCTGCAGACTTAGGTTTATGTCATTACTGAAGCTAGTTAGAAATACTGTAGAAAATAAATACTCAACCGAAAATTTTCACTTTCTTTAAAACTGAAAAACATCTGAAATTATCCAGAAATTTAATCCTGAAAATAAAAAAAAAAGCCTGACAGTGTTGAAAAGTCCCATTTTGATTTTTTCAGTAGTTTCAAACTTTCTTTTTGAAAGTTAGTAGTTTATTTTAGCTTAGCATTGCAACTATAAATATATACATATAAATAAATATTGAAAATTAAAAACACGTTTTCAGAATTGTCAAGAAGGTTTTCCATTGTTTTAAGGCGTTTTGGTAATTTTGAAATTTTCAGGTTTCATTCCAAAGTAGACTAAAGCAAAAATTAAAAAGTACTATATTTTTCTTAAAGTTGGATTTCTGGTTCTCCTTGCAGTTTTAGGCAACAAAACTTTATTATAAAATATATTAATAGCAACTGTGAAGTAGAAAGTCCAGAAATAACTGCATTACCAGTTGCATTTCGATAAATACTTTGAATGTTTAGACTGATGTCTTGGGCTTTTTTTTTAATGGAGTGGATGTCCAATAGAAAATAATGCTATTGTTAGATATATAAGTGTATGTGTGCAGTATCAAAAGGTATTTTTTGCCATCTGATTATCGTTTAGTGGCCTTAGACTATGTGTTGTTGGGTGCAATCCGGTTCAACCTGTTGGGCAGGTACCACAGAAAGCAAAATAACATCAACATCCTATTAGTAGCTACATACAGTTAGTAGCTAGGATGGTGATTTTGAATATGGAAAGCTGTCATCTTTTCTGGACTCGAAATACCTGTGCTTGTTCTCATGGCTAGATGAATTCTTCACACCACTCTCTGAGGCAAAACATTCTGTTTTAGCATTTCTTTTTATCAAAAATGTCCTCTTTTCAGATTGCCTTTTCCCAATGACATCCTACAAACCTCTGAGGAATACATATTGTGTAGACACAAGAGTGAAAAACAAAATTGTGAACAGCTCAATTAATGAAGTCTCGCTTTCCATAGCATTGTACTGTCTGTATGGGGCTTCCTACAGCAATAATCTCAGGTCCTCCCTTATGGTCTCTGATTTTCATATTTCTTCTCATTTTCTCACATCCATCCTTCTCCTCTCTGCTGCTACCTCATCTGCTGTAGCTCACTTGTTACTCCAGGCTGGCTGGTGAAATGCAGGAAGATGTGAGGCTGGTTTTGGCACCTGCTCTGCCAACTGGCCAGCTGGTACCCTCATGGTGGTCGGCCAACTGGTACCTATGTTGGTATGTTGGCCAGCCAGCTACTGACTTCACGTAACAAATTTCCCTCCATAGAACTCTAATTCGGGTCACTGTTCTCCTACCCAGACAATTTTTCATCAAACTCCAGCTATTTAGCATCCTCAAGACCTTTTCTGTCTGTCAGATGGTTTTAAAATTGGCTAACAGATTAAAATGTATTTGACAAAATGGACGAGGTTACTGTAATGAGCCTCATTTCCTCAGAAAACCAGTCTAGAAACAATAGCTTTTATGGTCAAGACTATGGTCCTGTTCTGTTTTACTCCATTATCTGCAACTGCTATTGGTATTGTATAACTATAGCATGTTATTATCCATAAATAAGCCCTTCAATATGATTTCTACAGTGACACGTAGCTTGTTTTCCCATATGATTTTCCAAGAATGGGTTTCATGTGTGGCTGTGGTTTGTCCTTGTTCTTGGTTACTTAATCTCAGCTACTTTGTAGGCTGAAGGCTGAAAGATAGACACTTCCACGATTTCCGTATTGGTTTGGATGAGTTGTCTCCCTCTTTCTTATGAATATAGATGGAGGTTAGGATATTGATTGCTTCTTCTCAGTGTCTGCTTCTTCCCAATAGCCTCTACTAGCACCCTGGAAATGGTGACAGACTTTTGGGTGCTCAGGATCAGGTTTAGCCATTTAGGCATAAACTAATATTAACAATGACAGTGCTATGGTGTCTTTCTACCAGCTGCACACTCAGACTTGTTCAGTCACATACTTTGCAGCAGCCAAATTAAAAAAAAAAAAAAAAGCCAAGTCATATGTGCCCTTTCTATACCTCTAATCAATTCTTTATGTATCAAGTAGTTAGTACATCCTTTCACATGACCCTTATGTATTTTTGATTGGTCATTTACATTATCCTTGTGCTAGCTAAGCTGTGCTCTCGCAAATACCTTTGTAAGACACTTGGTGGACTACAGGCATGGTATTCATTAGTCTGTAATCAGCCATATTCTCTAGCATACCTCCCTTATACTCCTTATCTTTTAGTCCTTGATAGTACTGTTTCGGTAGCTTTATTAGGCTACAAGTCAATCTTTCAAAAGGTTAAAGGTTGATGAGACAAATACCTCTTGTAATTTATTCATGCAAATTTGGTAAAACAAAGATCTTGGGGAGAACTTCTTGATCATATTCAGTTTTTACCTACTTCTTAGATCTCTGAAAGTACTCGCAATTCTGTGTACTTTCTTTAATATGGGTTACAACAGTTTGAATTAGGTAACATGCTTCATAATGTTCTTAGGCTTATTTGTCGTGTCTTTTTTTTCTAGGTCTTGAGAGGCAGCGTATCTCCATTTGCTCTTTATGTCAGTCACTTCCACTTAGATTAAGTGGTATCACTACTGTTTATGAATGCTATTTGCGGCAAAAAAGAAATCGTTTGGCACTTTGAAACCTGCCAAAAAATGACGTAGACTCTAGAGAGACTCTCAGAATAAAAACCATGAATATTAGCTCATGCAATTAGACTAAAGGGACACCTAAAACTGAAAAAATGTGTTCCGTTGGAACAGATTTTATCGCAGCTAACACATACAATGCAAACTGTACTATGGATAGACACTTACATAATGTTTTCAGTCTGTGGACTTAAATCTGTCTTTCTTCAAGTATATGCATAGCTTGCTTCTTTATAGTATGTAAATGCTTTGAAGAAAACACAGGACCCCCTCCAAAAGAGGAAATTTTATAAACATCATTTTGCACCCAAGCTACTGTCTCATATACAGACCAGATGACTTGTCAAGTGCTGTAGGGAGGGCCAGCGGCACCTAGAAATTAAATCTTGCTGCCCTGAGTCATGATTTACTGACTTAATTTTTGTGTTTATCCTCTCTCCCTTCTACAACGCTCTATGAAGACAAGCAAGAGTTACTGTCCAGTTTCAGAAGAATGATCTGAAACACAGAAAAGTAAAGTTGCTTCTGAACGTGAAGCTGCCTCAACTTAGGTATTCTGTGTTGTGGCAGCTTTAAGAGGTATACAGCATCTGCACATTAAGATATAAACCCAAGGGAAGTATGAGTGCTCAGAAAGCAACACAAAACTAAGATCTTCAGAAGAAAACAGTGAACACAATTCTGATCAAACTTAATAGATATTAGATAACCAACTCCTTTCAGCTTCTGTGAGGAGCTGAACAGCACACCCAAAGAAATAAGAACTCGTATTGAGAGGGTGGGGGGAAGAGAAAAAAAAGAGAACCCTGAGAATTCACACCAGCTGATGTCAAGTATGGAAATTGGGTGATAATATAAGGAAGCTGGTTGGCCTTCAATATCCTATACAGCCAATAAAGACTTCATCTTCAGAGGGTGGTTTTGGGTTTCAAGGATGTATTTTGCAAAAGCTTGTCTTTCTTCATGTATGGGGAATCAAGAACAAACTGCTTGCGAATTTAGGCACCCAAAAGATAGGAGCCTAAAGGTAGGTGCCCAAAAGATAGGAGCCTAAAGGTAGGTTTGTGTGAATAGTCCTTTTACTTTCAGGCTATAGAGCCAGTCAACGCTGCAGCAATAGGTGTGTTTCTAGGAGGGCTGGGGAAGCAAGTTCTGCCTCTTGTTACCGTAAAAGTAGGTTCTGATGTGCCCTTTGTTGCAGACAAGAGGGCACCAGTTAAGGTTATAAATCTTGAAGGTGGCTTTTTTTTAATTCAAGATCTGTATAATTTAAGGAGGGCTAAAAACACAGAGAGAGAGGGTCATGGACCTTACCTAGCTCACATAACACTGTGAGAATTTGTAAGAGAGTTGATAGAGTGTTTTGAAGATGCAAAACTTCATGCAAGTGTTAAGTAGTAGCAGAATATCCAAGCAAGTTGTAACTTCAAAATTTAGTCGTGCGTGAATGTTTACTAAAGATTTATTTTACAAAGGCAAAGTTGAAGCAAGGTCATACTTAAACAGATGATAAGGTTGTGCTATGTTACAAAGATGAGGTACCAGTTGTTCCCAAGGGAAAGCGCAGTGTGATCGGCGATATTGCCCCATTCTGTTGCATGAAAATGCTTCTGGACAAAATGTTGGCATTTTTTAAAGGGAGCCAGCCATAAGTCAATCTAAATGTATTTGAACTGAAGGCCACCTGTGGCGTCAGCCCTTGCTCATTAGAAACTCGTCACCTTTTCCTTGTTGCTTAGTAGGTTATATTTTCACCTGCAGTGACTCTAGTGCTCTTGATTATGGAAATCTGGAAGCTGGCTTTCTGAAAGCAGTCTATCAAATGCTAATACAGATTTTTTTTCTGTGCCAGCACTACATGTTTGTTCCTTGTATTCATTTAATACGGGTGTGCCGCATTGCGTGTACATCAGTACTTCTTTACTGGGTTCCTCTAGCAGCTTGTACAAAGGTATTAGACAGGACTCTTGTGTAATATTGGCTTATAAAGCAGAGATAGTAATGCTCCACTTCATAAAGTCCTCTACTCTTTCAGCTTCCACTGAATTTATAGCCACTCCTTAAAGCAACAGAAGTAGGCATACTCTGAATTTCACCAGCTTGGACTGAAAGAACTGTAAGCCCCTGGCATGCTGTTCAGTACTGCATCCACTTCTTGCCTGTTCCCATTTCGTAGACTAACTGGTGTATTTACTTTAGGAAAGGATTTTTAGAAAAATGTCTAAAAGTCTGATCTAAAAAACTAGAGGCAATGAACTGTTATTTAAATTGCACTTAATCGTGATTTTGACTTGAACTTATTTGAATGCACATGTCTTTGTCTCCCTCAAAATGCATTTCTTCTAGATGTTTATCACTGTGACATTGAGGTTTTTATGGTGCTCTGAAGTGCTTCAGAGGAAATGGAGAGTGTTTTAATACTGCTGATTTACTCTTTCAGGTCTGCAGTAATTTCCTTACTGCCTAATTATAAGGCTCGGTTTAATTTACTCTACACATAATGTTTACTGATGCACATATGGTGCCATATTTCAGGAAACTATACCCATATCAGGTAGTTTTGTGTAAGGCTACAGTGTGTAACATTTTCATCAAATGAAGGAAACTTTGATCTGCAACATAATACTCATGATGGATTATTTTTATCTGACAAAATCCAAAGAGTTTAGTAGCTATAGCTGCTTTTGCTTTTTGAAATAGGGACTTGATTTTTATTTTTTTTTTAAACTGAATGAAGTTGTGAGCACAGAGGGTTGGCCTTTCAAAGTGGCTTGTGAGGAATTATGAGGCAAAACTCAATGACAGCTATATTGCGTTAGAGTAGATTACTGCACATAGTTTGTCTATCATTCCTCAAATAATGAGTCTTTGTAAAAGCTCACATGTTTCAACAAATCTTTGCACTCACTCCAGGAACTTTAGAAGATGCCTAGCTCTGTAATCACTGCAGAGAAACAAGTATGGAGTTTTTAAAACTCTTTTTAGTGAGAGACACTGTAAATGTGGGAGAAGCTCAACAGCAGTGTATAATGTTGCTACTCAAAAAAACCCCCAAACCAAACAAAAAAACCCAAACCAAAAACCTATTCCAAGAAATTTCTGTTGATGATAGTTTTACTTAAAGAAGCTTTCACTGACACTGTAGTGTCAGCTAGAGAATGACCTGTAGTCACATCAGCTAAAGAAACTTATAGAAGCTTGGATTCATAAAGACAGCTTCAAATTTTGATGTTCATTATCAATAATGCAGCAGCATGAGGTAGGGAGCACTATAAATGTAGAAGAAAACATAGTCCTTTTCCAAAGACTTCTATAATTCTGTCCTCCTAATGGATTTATGAGCAATGGCCAAGTATGTCGAATTTAATTTCCAAATGGGATTTCAACATTGCATTTTTTTCTTAATTGACATTAATTTTGTTCTGTAACACTATTTCTAAAGTATTATAAAATGTCTTTAATGTTACTTGTTACTTTTTATTAAGCAACCAGAAATATAAAAAGTTTTGTTTTCAGTTCTTGCTTTGTAGAAATTACTGCAAAGGAGAAGAAAACAAAATAAGAACAAATTAAGAATAAAACCACCAAAAACCCCAACAAAACAAACCCATGAAAAAAACCTAGGCTGTGATCTCACTGCAGTAAGGGCTTTTTTGAAAGGTATGGATGATAATTGATAGTATCAGGTATCAGTCATCTCTGTCTGTGGGGCAGGATCAGTTTGTGACTTTGAGTGACTCGTGGAAAGGATGATGAGAAATCCATTTTTGCAGAACACAATCAATTTTTAATCTTGTTTCGGCCGTTGTCTGGAACTCCAATAGATAGGTCCAGCAAAGACAGCTGTCATCAGCTTTCATTGGGGCTAAACCTCTAGTTCTTAAAGAAGCTAATGATAATATTTAGTATGCCAGCCCGTTCGTGCAGCTGGAGTAGGTGGGAATGCAAGTGTGACACGTGTAGCACTTACTCTGTTAACCCTTTAAAGCTTGTTGGATCTAACTTCTTTTACGTGGAGTTACTATGCGTGCTTATCGTAGTGAGGATAACTTCATGAGGGATTTTCATAGACAACTTCCTTCCCATTTGTCACCAAATAGCTATTTAACCTCCCCAAACCAGTTTTGTCCACAATTATTCTTTTATTTACTGTATTTATAAAAAACCATAAAGCTCCAAAGCCACCCTACTTGATTTAAATATCATTTCAACAGAGCCTGAGACAATATATGAAGTTACACAACGTGTTGTGGTTCTCAGTTTAATCCATAGATGTTTAATCCATGATTTTTATTCTTCCTCATTACCCTTCTCCTTGTCACACCTCTTTTGCATCAGACCCTCTAGGCTTGCAGTCTTGGTGACATTTTTGACACTTTACAGTCCTCCTTGGTTTTCACAAGGATATTTTTCAGAGTCTTTTACCCTTTTCTTCTCTGCTGGGGTAACCTCCTACAATCTTTCCCTTCTTTGTTCCTACATGTAATGTCCTGTTCTGCAACTTCATCCTTCCCTATTGTCCTTGTCACAACTATAACTGCCCAGGTCATACAGAATGCAAAGGTTGATCACTGTCTTTCACTTCTGAATTATTTTGACTTCACTAATGCTTTCCACTGACTGTTCAGTCCTTACATATATTTCTGTCCTCCAGTGTTTCCAGCATTTTTTGATGGTAATCTCTGTACTGTCTTCTACCTTTTAATGCCGTGTATAATTTTTTTATTGTTAGAAGTAATAAATATTTGGTACTATCCCAGCATTCCAATCGGCATTGGGATTTTATTGTTCTACCCACACATGAAACAAGACAGAGTTCTTGCCCTGATAGTACTCATATGTTTGGGGGGTATGTGGATGTCTGTCCCCCAAGTTTGTAAGTTTTTCTCTGCTTTTATGTAACTACACTAATGTTGTTAGCAAGCCCGAGGCTTGCTCTTGCTGAAAAATGTTTTTTTGAAAAGGCAGTATAAGATTTCTAAGTCACAAAAGTTGATAAACCCCACCCCCACCCCCCCCACCCCCCAAAAAAGTTAAATCAATGGGAATTAAGTACCTAAGTACTTGGTAAGTAGGTGGTTCTGTGCTTCTGGCCATATACCATTTTGAGGAATCCTTTGTAGTGACCTACAACTAGCAGGAATGTTTTTGTATGTGTGTCTTATGCTTTTTCAAATTTCTGGTAAGAAATTGTCACTTCAAGTTGCTTTCCATTCGTAAATTCATCCCCAGTCTTTTCCTGACTAGGGAAGTTTCTCTTCAGCAAGAAGAAAGCAAGCTCACACACAGAAAAATATATGGAGAAGTATGATGAGTCTTTGTAACAGCGTTTCTTCCTGAGTTTTTATCTTAGGCTCAAATCTTAAATATTTTTATGTGGTATATTCCAGAAATCTGTAGTTTGGGTGTCCAAGTGTGATACATGCTTTACATGTTAATCTTTTTGCTGTTTAATCTGTCAAGACATAGTTGATAGCATTAGCGTCCACATCCCCCAATCTACCATTTTTTGGTCACATCTTCACAGGTTGTGTGCAGAATCGACCGAGACTCTCTTTAGCACTATACTGCAGTAGCTTCTAATGCTCACTGTCTTATTCTCCAGAACTCAATTCCACAACATATTGGAGGAGACACACTTTAACTGCAGTGGAGAAGGCTTTATTTTCATCTCTTTCAATTAAACTAATACCTGTTTGGGAGCGCTCTGCAACTGCAAACTGGAGTTGGGTTCAGCTTGTAATGCACGTTAAATAGAAAATGGTGAATAAGGTGCTCCTTGGTAATCTTTTGTTACAGATAGCTTTATACTGCCAGTCTTTATAAAGTTTAACAATCTGTTAGAGTCATTAATCTCCTGCTGTGACTTTACCTTCCAGTGTCAGGATTAGACATTTAATTACTAGACTATAAGTAGCACTGAGACATTTTGGTTCTAAAATTGTTATATAGCCATGGAAAACATCATTTCAGTGGGCAGTTTAACCTCTTTGAGCTCAATTATAGCTGTGAACCGACAATGATAAAACAGCCCTAAATAGTGCTTAGAACAGTAGAACATGATGCTATCAAAAACAGCAACTGACTCTGTGCGCCATAAACTGACTGAATTGACTGAACTGGAAAGGTATAAAATCCGCCTTGTGGTACACCATTCATACTTTTAAAAATATTTGCAGGTCTTGATGTTTTCCTCTTATATCTTTGCATTGGTCTGGCAAACTTATTCTTTTAGCTATATGTTAATTAATAAAGTTTTCTCCATGACAAAATGAATTAAGCAAGACCTTTATTTAATGTGCTTTCTCCTCTAACAAATGGAGTTTCATGTGGTGGAAACTACTCACACTTTGAAGTCACCTCTAACTTAAAAATTCAGTGGGGAGAAAACCCTAAAGCATTGTCTTATGGGTAATAGTTTGTGTTGTAATGTTTACATCAGAATGCAGGGTAAATTAAGGCATTGCAAAGATATTTGTTAATGTACATACGAGCGCAAGATCTCATGCTGGTTTTAGAATAAAACTTGGTGTGTTTTTGCCACATATTTTATGACCATTTAGGTTCCAGTCACAGACTTCTCCCATTCCCTTCTGAACTGGTGTTAGTTGTATGAAACAGTAAAATCTCTGGATGCGTAAGCCATCCGTTTGGCTGGACTTTGTTGCAGTACGCAGAGGAACATACAAGATTAGTTTTCCAGTAGTTATTTACCTTGATGAATACCCCTAATTGGATCAAATAGACTGGTAATGCTGAGCTACTACTTTTAAATGTCTTGTCTTGTGCAATTAATATTACCTTGTCATGTATCCATTTCAGCTATTGGCTGAATGTCTTATGTTCATACTCCTGTCACATTTAACAAATGATTTTGTCAAGTCATTCTTTATAGCCTGTGGTAATGGATAGCAAAATTTGTGGTCTCCTGCGTATATAAAAAACGTTAACTATACCTTTCAACTTCAATGCAAGGGCGTCCTGAAACTCAGATAACCAATTTCTAAAGAAATTATAATGCGTGTTTACATGAGGGGTTAGAAATAAGCTACTGACATCTATGATTAACATAGCATAGGAAAATAGAATTTGTTAACTTTATATTTATCAAACCTCTGACAGTCAGAATTCAGAATTTTTTCCAGCGTGCTGCAACTCAGAACGGCAGAAGGCAACATCCAGTTACCATTAGAAACTAGATACCCATTTTATTCATTCATTTTTATTCAGATATAACTCTACTGTATATTTACAGTGGTAAACCCCAAATTGCTGGTTAGCTGATGCTCTTACTGTCCTTTTTATAGATTTCTAGTATGTGGTTGTAGACTGGAGGTATTTAATACTGATGAAAATAAGCTGCGTACTTAAATATCCTGAGACTTTTCTTACAGTTCCATGGGGCATATTGTTATAATCGGATCTATAATACCACATTAACCTTGATTACAAATTGAATTGCTTGTTCATCGAACACAACACTTTGAAACGGATACCTCCTTATGGAACGATATAAACAGAAAAATGTCAGTGTTCATTTAGCGTTTAAAGTAGTTTTTTCAGGGCAGTGGACGGTAGGTTTTATTGATAACAGCATTGAACTTGAGCAAGTGGATTTTTTTTTAAAGGACTTTCCCTGAGAATGAGATGGAAACCACATGGGATTTCTAAAACCTTTGTGTGTTCCTTTGGAAACACCACCATATGGCATATTTTAGTCCAATGGATTTCAAAAAGTCTAACTGTAGGTACTGAAGTGAGGTATCTAACTTGGGAGCAGAGCTTCTCAGCAAGTGTTGGGAGATGGACATCTGCAGAGGGTGATTAAGCAAACATGAGACGAACCCTCTCTGGCAGTATCTCTCCCTGAATGCTGGCTATTGATGAAACTTCATTTAGTAGGAAGGATTGATATAAATAGCGATTGGAAATCTATCAGCCATATAATGCAGAGTGCTATGCTGGTGCACTATTCTCTGGCACTTAACATCTTAGTGTATTTTTTTCTTTTTTTGCTATGCTTTGATATATTTGGAGCAATATTAGTGTTTCTCTTTGTATTGAGATGGTACCTATGAAAACTATTCATGGATCAGGATCTCATTGCATAAGATGCTGTGCAAACAGACCCTAAGGACAGTCTGAAAGAGCTTTCAATATAAGAATAAAATAAGAGTCAGCAAGTGGATACCAGCAGACTGATGAGAGAAAAAAAGAAAGACTACGAGGTGACAATGTGATAGGTAGTAGCAACCACACACCAGCTTCCTAACTGTTGGCAGGTCTCTTTGATATATTCTTCTTCTCTTTTTCGTCCTTCCCCCCCCCCCCCGTTTGTATGTGTTACTGTGTTAGCTATTCTGAGTGCCTTTAATCATTCTGGAAGTGGAAAAATACTTTCCAGGTAGAATCTGAGTAGAATTAATTTTTAAGGGGAATTAAGAATTGTTTCTCTTAACACATTGGCTGCTTTAGTGGTAATAGAAATAAAAGGAATACCCCATGCAAACACCTATAGGCTATTTTGCTTTGCTTGTTTTTACTGCACCACTCAGGGATTGAATGGAAATATTCAGAGTTAGCTTTCTCCTTATTCAAATAGAGCTGACACTTGCTGCTGTCAAACAGCAAATGTATCTTGGATCATGTATTTACAGTGCCTAGCAATATACCAGTTTTCAGCATGATTGGATGTTTTGATGACACCTCGTCTAGCTAAAGCTTTCTTGTCTGGACTGCAAAATAGAGAAAATTACCTTTCCTGATGTTTCATCTAACTAAAAATGCGTGATTTAAGGAGACTAATGGCTAGCCAGATCTCCAGGCTGAATAGCTCTGTGTGTTGTGTTTGAGTCCCCAGTTTTTCATTCTTAACAACCAAAAAGCTGGAGAAAACATACTAAAAATGTTTCTGATCCATACTCCTATAGAGCAATTAAGTTTCCAGGAAGAATTACTTAAGATTTCGGTCGTCTTTCTGGCAGTCTTTCAAATCTTGGTGAAGTTCGATTTTCATTAGTCACTATTAGCAAGGTAGAGAAAAAGTTAGTGACATCATTCTTACAGTAATATTGTTGCAAACAGATGTTTTTCTTAAATAACAGGTGTTTAATATTCAGTAACTTGTAGGGTGTTTTTGTGTTGTTTTTATTTCCTTTGGAATAAATTGTAGTATGTTTTCTAATCCACCTGGAAAATGCCTAGAAATGTTTTCTGTTTATACCTGTTGGAGGTATCTGAAAGAGAATATGAAGCACAAGGCATGTGCTAAACGAAATACTCATTATTGCGTAGAATACTATTCAGTGCAGGAATTAGAGAAGGCTTAGAACTATTCAGGCTAATATTGTTAATGGTTGCTTGAAGTTAAGCTCCTTAATCCATATTTGGCTTTTAAGTGAGCTGAACTGTTTTTCAAAGTAGCGCGCAGCTTTCAATTCTCATAAATTTGCAATGTATTATGTGGGTAATCACCATCGTCTTATATAGATCCATTCAGTCCAGTAGGATTAGATGTATGTCAGCACGAATCTCAGGAGGGTTTTGCAGAGCCTAGGCCCTTAACTGTTTGATATTTGTATGCTTGCTGCAAATATATAACTTGGAGGAAAGAAAGAAAAAAGCCCAGACTCCCATACAGCGCTATGAGATGCGACACATCAATGCTTAAATATAAGTAGCCAGTGAATACAGTGGGAATGTATATTGATAATTCTCCTTTTATTTACTGGTCTGCTTTCTTTTGTCACAGCTACGGAAGGCAGTAATGGATCATATATCGGATTCATTCCTGGAGACCAATGTCCCATTACTGGTTCTCATTGAGGCCGCAAAAAGCGGTAACGAGAAAGAAGTGAAGGAGTATGCTCAGGTCTTCCGTGAACACGCCAACAAGTTAGTTGAGGTAAGTGACCTTATTGACACAGCTAGATTTCCATCTTGCCTCTCTAGGAGAGGCAAGAAAAAATATATACTGGCTGAAATGTTAGAGGTAGCATTTCTGTAATAGAGGTTTCAGGAGTTTTGGTCAACTTTATTCCGGTGATTGCCCAGCAAATGTCTGGATGACTGGCAGAGGGGAGCATGTGCTGTATTTTAGTAGTTCATTAAAGCAATTGAGGATGTTAAAAATGGTATTTCCAGTATTTTGTCAAAAGTCATGAGGAACAAGAAGTAAATTTCAGTTCAGCTTTACTAACAGTACGATAGATCTTAATCTCTATTAAGTAAAAAGCCAAATAGGTGCCTCACAATACTGTATCAGGTACTGGCCAAAGGCTGCTCTGGACTTAAGAACTTGTCAGTCTGAACTAAAATAGGGAAAAGGACATACAGAGAAGGCATAGCCTTAAGGCCATATTTACGCTTGAACGGTCTGTATTACATATATATACACATAGTATCGTCTCTTTCTGAAGAGACGTACTGTGTAAAGTCAAGAAATGATAATTTCAAGTCTTCAGGGATGATACTAAATAGCTCTATTCTACCATGAGAAGTATAAAACATAATGATTGAAACCTGCATGCTCATTGAATGGACTTTCAATAAAATAATGATAATGTTCATCTCAGTTCGTGATCTGTTAAAGGGCAAACTATGAAAAATGCTTGTATTTCTTGAAGACAAATATAACTCAGTGATTTGCTTGATATTGTTATGTGGCATTATTGACTTCTCTGGACTAGCATTATTTTGAAGAATAAGTAGCCCCTTTGCAACATCCTTTCTCTCTAGCCATGCCATGTGTTCTTTAGCAGAGGAAAATGCTATTAGGGAACTACTGATTTGACAAGTATTGAACTATACCTTTGAATGTCTTCTGTTCTTAAAACAGGCATCATCCTAATTTTCTAGTACCTGAGCTGAAGCAAGGAGTAAGGGTTTCTTGGTTGCTATTGACTAAAGCTAGGCAGTTCCCTGACAAAATATGTGTGTGGGGGGGTATTTTTAGTGGGAGTAAGGTGCTGTTCTGGAGCACGTAAGGTGCTGTTCTGGAGCACCTAAGGTGCTCACTCTTCCCATGTACAAAACAGGGAGTCAAGGTACCTCATTCAGGGTCTGGGAGTCAGGTGTTTGCTATAGTACTTAACCTGTAGGCATCTAAAGGTAGGTCCCGGGGTTTAAAAGCTCTGGATGGATTCTGTACAATGCTGAATACAGTAAGGTTTATTACTGTTATCTGCAAGAGGAGCACAGGACTGTCAGCAGCTTTCAGTCCTGACCCCTCTGTATTATGCAAAGATTTTTTTACTGCTGCCTGGTGACAGGAGCTGTGGCAATGAAAAAAGCAATAGCCAGTAGGTATATAAAGAGAGAAAAACCAAACAAACGGAAAACCCCTGCACAATGTTCATAGTTATATTGTAGTGGCAGTCAGAGTTGTAGCCTTATACAAAATATGCAATGAACATATGTGGTTAGTATTATAGCAGTCCCCTCCTCCACAGATTTGCAACAAAGTGTTGCAATTATGGGTCTAATAGCATTATTAAAAAGTTAAAAATATCTAAGTAGATCTTATTAAAAAGATAATAAGAGGTAGTGACATAAAAGCAGGAAAAATACCTTTTAAAGGCTATAGTTAAAAAACCCCAACACCACCCCACCCCTCCCCCCCCAAAAAAAACCCCAACTACCTTCAACTGGAAGAAACCCAACAAGAGAGTAGTTATAGTTACCTAGCTTTGGTTTTACAAGCCTACCATTACATTAGACTTGTACTTTAGACCAAACTAGAGTTTGGTTACTGATTTTGAACATTATGTGGTCATCTTTAGGTACCCCACCAATAAAACAATGATGATAGTAACAACAGATATCTTGGCCCTAATACCTAATATTTTTATTCCATTTAGGTTGTTCCAGACTATTAGAAGCAGATCCTTAATTGATTCTTGTATGTCTCTGACATCTAGTACTAGCCTGTGGGTCCATCCTTACTCTTTTCCAAGGATGCGTTCTTTTAGATGGATCTTAGCCTTCTATTTGTAAGGATTCTTTCTGTTTTGGGTAATAAAGTATCTTGAAGAAATTAATTTCTAGTGCAAGTGGAATTTTGAAACCCAAGTTTCAGGTTCATCAGACTGCACAAGAAAATAAATATTTGGAATAGATTTATGTCCCTTGTACACTAGATTTTGCACTTAAGGTAGTTTCATCATTTTTACTTAATGATGCACAATGGTATCTTAGCAGATGGACTTCTATGGTTTTGTGGGTCAAGTATTTTGCAAATAGTAAAATGTGGTTTAAAGATGAGACATAATCAAGTGACTATGAAATGTAAGATCCTTTCCCAGGCACAGGGCCAGAATTGCTTGCTAATATATGCAAACACAGTTCCACTGAAGTATGTGGAGTTGCACTTGCTTATGTTAGAGGAATTTGGCACTGCAAATCCAATACTGTGAAAACTCTATAATATTAATCATTAATTTTAAAATCAGAATCTGAATTTCTTGGATGTCTTACCAAGCTCAATAGAAATTCTATCAAAAGGTCAGGAAAAGTAACCCATGTTTTAATACTTCTTTATGTAAAAGCTACATTTTACCATTCTGAGAAAAAAAAATGCATTTCTTGATACTTGATGAATACAAATGGCAAAATTTTCTTTGCATAGCCAATACATTTTCAAAAATATATCCTGTAAGAGTGAGGCTTATGGAAGTTAACTTTCTTTTATAGTCCATATTGCAGAATACTTAAATCTTCTCTTAAGAGCTGTTTTCATTATTTATGTATTTTCCCTTCCTCACCTCTTATCATAACATTTTGTCTTTTTGCTTTTCACTTGACTTGCTAGGATGTGCCTCGTTTGAGAATAATAACTGCAAAGATGGATTCTCATTTTTCTAGACATTCACTGGCAACCAGTTTTGTCTATGGGTTATGTTGGAAATCCAGAGTAAGATGTCATCCCATGAAACTTGAGGCCTTTTGTCTGTGATACCTATTTTTAGAAGCCTTGTCTCAGGCTCCCTCCAGAGTCCAAGAAGGCAGAGCATCTCAAGAATGAGACCCAGCTTAACTATGATGTAAATTATCCCAAATGACTCAAATTGTCATACAGATACTTGGGGTAAAAAATAATAATAAAATAAAACAGAATTTAGATGGTACCATTCCAGGCTTGGATGGCTAACTCCTTTTCTTCAAATCATATTTCAGCAGTCGTCTCAACTTTTCTGCCTTCTGAAAAAGAAGTTAGAGAAGTGATGGTGACTTCCCAGGTCATGATCTTTACCTCATGAATCCCTTTAATGTTTTTAAAAAATTTATCTCTAATGATTGAAAGTCAGTAAATGCCTGAGTGGTATTGCCAGCTTCAAATGTGACCTTGGGAAGTCATTTAACTTCTGTATCCAGGCACCTCCGTTTGTAGCATAAGGTTAATGACAGATAATTCTAATAGCTACCACACAAAGGCACTTGACTGATAAATCAGCTCAGATTTATTCAATGCATCTATCAAAGCGCTATATGGCAGCTAATTAATTAATTTTTATTATTCTGTTTAGTAAAGTTTCCTTGATTTAACTGTTAGTCCTCTGGTCTGTTTCTTGCAAAATTAAATTATTAAATCCAACCAGTTTTCCTGGGAGATGAAATTCAGCATCCAGTAAACTCTCAAGAGCCATGATAACAAGCTGTTTAGTTGCTTTCAATAGGAAACATCAACATGTTTGAAGTTTAATTAAGAACTGTGAAAATTCAGATTATAGGGCCTTCTAGTTAAATTAGTGGATTGGATCAGGCTTTCCATCCTCACAAGGATGGAGAAAAGTCCAAGAGAGTTCTACTAAAGATTTAAGTTTTGGGGAGTTTTAATATTTTTGTGGAAGGACTTCACCATTTGGTGATCAGTGAACATTTGCAGGAGTTAAATCCGGTTGCATTGTTCTTCCTTGAAACTTCTTTCCAACAAAATTGGAATGAAGGGGATTTTGGCATGAACTGATGCAGCACCAAATTTGAAACAGATAAAAATAATCTTTTGAAAAGACAGTGCCTTACCAATTTTGCATGAATTAATTTTTATGAAAAATTTTGTGGAGCCTATGTGTATCTGTCACTTTCATCTCATACAAACTTAAAGATTATTATAGCAGCCTTCCAGGACCTAAAGGGGGCCTATAAGAAAGATGGGGAGGGACTTCTTACAAGGGCATGTCGTGAAAGGACAAGGGGTAATGGCTGTAAACTGAAAGAGGGCAGATTTAGATTAGATGTAAGGAAGCAGCTCTTCACTGTGAGGGTGGTGAGGCACTGGCACAGGTTGCCCAGAGAGGCTGTGGCTGCCCCCTCCCTGGAAGTGTTCAAGGCCAGGTTGGATGGGGCTTTCAGCAACCTGATCTAGTGGAAGGTGTCCCTGCCCATGGCAGGGGGGTTGGAACTAGATGATCTTTAAGGTCCCTTCCAACCCAAACCATTCTATGGTTCTATGATTTCTGGAGGCACCCAAAATAATCAAAGTTATCTTCTAAGAACACTTGGCTAGTGGAAGAACTGTGTTAGGCAATGGTTTATGGTGATTAAAATTTGATATAGTGCAAGCAAATCAATAGTATCACAAGGTTGGATAGTAATTTGTAGCAGATGAAACCTAATAGCAGCATTTCTGTTTCTGTTTTATGGTCTTTTTGTCCATTAGACTTGCAGGAGTCTTTATTAACTTTCTCCTGACCATGTAATTGCCACTTTGAAGAGGATACTGGGGTTACTTTTGGGAGTTTAGGGGTTTGTTTTTCTTCTTTTACAATGTCAAGGGGGGAAAAAAAAGAAAGTGTTTGAACTTCTTTATACACGATGCAGGTTACCCTTCATTTTCCAAAGAACTGTATTATTTGTAACTCCCTAATTCAGACTGATTGTATGTTTTCTCATCATAAATGTGGAAACAGGCTTGCACACTGAAGACAGGAGGGAAAATACCACTGCTAGTGTGCACAGCACACGAAACAAGCAATTGGACCTGCTCAGTGACCCCTGCTTACTTGATTTGGTAATGAGATGGGGGAAAAAGTGAAAGAAAATTTTACTATGGTGATTGACAGTGAATTTAATCTAGATTCACATCAGCAGTAACAGATCTAATATCCAACCCAGTATTTTTTCACTCCAGAAATATCTCTCAGAAAAGCACACAGAGCATTTGGTTCATAAGAAACGCAAAGCTAGACTTTCTCTTAGGGAGTGAAGATCTTCTGTGTAAATCTGCAATGCACTTGAGATCGATGGAGCTCTGACAGTTTACAGTGTGGCACTCTAGCTCACTTTCAGGAGGTACTAGTGATCTTCATAAGGAATGTATAACAATGGTTTTTTTGTGCTTTTGTAAATATTGCGTAAGTTCATGAACTGAGTTGGATTTTCATTTAAGACAGACAAAACCCAGAGTAACAAGCCTAAGAGGAAAAAATTTGGCCCGTTTATTTCTGCAACTTTAGTTCAAGGAATGAAGAGTGTTCCTACTGATATATTTCACAAATACTGTCCATATTTGAAATGGTCTATTCCTTTTTATTTAAGTGCACATCACTGCATTATCAGAGTATACAACTAGCTGTTTGCTTCTGGTAATGAAGAAAAAATGTCAATATTCTTTCATAGCTTCTGTATCCAACTTCCATCATGAAAAATGTATACATCCCTGGGTTTCCTCTTACAGACTGATCAGCTTTTATTCTTGTATTTTTCTTTTAGTTGACGTTAAGCTAGGTAAGAAATAATATTTAGAAGATAGTAATCCTTGGTTCTAATCAAGGAGTGTTAAGAAGCTCATAGATTAGTTTAATTCAAGCCCTTCAAGTTGAGAGATTTTATTTGAAATTAAAGCTTTGGGACCTCTGTGTCCTACTGTTTCATCTGCTTATTTTAATTTCCATCTCAGGCCTTTCTTCCCTGTGTGGGCAACAGATGTTCTTAATTCCTAGTAAACATCGTGAGTATATTGATGATAACTAAAACCACGAGTCCAATTATCTGCAATGAGAACATGAAAAGCTCGAACCCTTTGCATTTATTTCTTCCGGGTCCCTGCTGCAGCCAGATCTAGTTAGCCCATCTCTTCACCTTGGAGGTGTATATGTCTTCGAGGCAATGAACTCAAAGTCTTTCAGGATAAAACTTTCTGGTAATGCTATGTTATTGGTGAACTCTAAGCTGGCTTTTTTACTTACATTAGCCACTGGATATTGGTAGTCCACTGGGATCTGTGTCAGTTTCCTCTTCTGGTTTCTACATTAACACTGAAATGAAATCAAACTGCCTTATAGAAAAGGTGAGGCACAGAAATAACTGCTGCTCTGTGACTTTTTGAGCCTCTTGTGTACCTGTCCCTGAAGAAGGTAGGCTAGTAAAGGAGTGAAATAATCAATGTCTACATTTTCAAGATTGTTTTCATCCAAAAGCCATCTCTGCCTTCAGGCAATACGGGTCCATCTCTGAGGCTTACAAAGTCCTCTGCAGGAGGAGCAGTTGCAGAACCTGCCTGTGATCTCCAGGCTGCATGGTTAACATGGAAACATGGGTGAAATTAAACAATTTGGCAATGGAGAACTTGGCTACAGCAGATGCTGAAAGCCCTGGGTACTGATCCCTCGGCATCTGCCCTGGAAGGGGAGGGTCTTCCTTGTCTCATGGCTACTTTGGCAATATACTTCTGTTTCCAAAATTTTTTCCCACTAATAAACACCTGGGTAAACAAGCACTTCAGAATCTGTGAGACCATTAGCATTATCTTGAGTAATCCTTTTCTATTCATTTGTCCCTTTCCTTTATTCTTAGACTGCTAAGCTTCTACATCTCATAACAACAACAAAAGGGTTGAAGGATAACTTATTTGTTCACACATTTCTGTAATGTACATAATAAGCAAATGCTACATAAAGTTAGTAACCTGTGGGTAATGGTTCTTTTTTTTTCTTCTCAGAAGGAGAGTACAAGATTAAAAAATTAAAAAAAAAAAAGTGAGTGGTAAACTGCTGCAGAATCTCCATGTCAACTTGAATGCATCTCTAGCTTTGGGACTGTAGACATAAAGCCAGTGCTGTGCTGGTTCTGTTAGCTGATTTCCTATAGGTCATCATTCATTAGCAAATGACTGTATTGTGTGTTTTTACACATTGGGGAAACAAAAAATGCTGGAGGATTTTCTACAAATGAAAATGTACTTTGGCCACTTCTTCACTTTTGCTGTAATTCTTTAACATATCTTTTCTTTGTATACTCCATTAATTGTTTGCATGAGAAATACCT
Source organism: Gymnogyps californianus (assembly GCF_018139145.2). Classification (NCBI taxonomy): domain Eukaryota; kingdom Metazoa; phylum Chordata; class Aves; order Accipitriformes; family Cathartidae; genus Gymnogyps; species Gymnogyps californianus. The sequence continues at coordinate 4,537,967 of NC_059474.1, forward strand.
GGTTTTCTCCTTGCAAAAAAATTTATTCCTAGTAATTTCCCAATATTTTTCAGTTAGCTGATTTATTTTTTTAAAGATAATTAACTTTTAACCATGCTTATTTACAGCCTCTGTAAAAGAGATGAAATCCAATTACTCCCTTTTTAATCACTGAGTAATTTTTTAAAAATATTTTTCTAGTGAATAACACCTGCTTAGCTAGGGACTCACTTCTCCAGTCTGATCACGCTACTGTGCTATGTGATTCATGTGGTACATTTTCCCAAAATAAAATGACTCCTACAAACTCTAGTATCCATTTATGTCTACTATCTCATACAATCCAATCACACAGCAGTCTACGTGATTTAGAACTTGTTAATAATACAGTCAAGACCTCTTGGTACCATTTTAATTAATTGATTACATGAATGATGGATTTAGCTCCTCCTAACCAGTTGTTTGAATTTGTAACCTTGGTACACTAAGATGCCATACAATATCTAGGCTGGAAATCATCCCCTAACTCTTCCATAGGAAGGACTGCTTTGAAGGGAGTGAACCTGTTAGTGGAAGGGGCCCTCTGGAACCTAAATGTCCTTTTACTTTGAACTTAAACACTTCTGATGATAGACATGATTTTTATTTAGAGAAATGTCATCTCTTCCACTTACTTTCATCTTGTCCCTGATGGAAGCTCCTGAGACAATACAAACCTTCTTTAATTACTCTCTCATCAATGAGACAAGTAAAACTAGTTATCAGAGGCATTGCTCTCAAATTGTCAGGATGAATCCATGGCATCTGTGTGATGACATGGTGTAAAACTCCCAGCTGTGTGACTGCTCAGCCCACTCTGTTTAGCAGCTAGAAATCAATACTGGCAGGTGTGTAGTTTACCTACCTTCAGTTTCTTTTAGGTTTGGGTTTTTTAATATTTCTTTTCACAAGGCAGCAAATATGAAAGCCTCATCACTTAGCAGATGAAGTTTATTACCAGCATTTTGCACTGACCAACCTATTAGTTTTTTGGTAACATCGAAGAAAGTGATCTCTTACTGCAAAAAATGGATTGTGATTGGAAGTGGGAAGTTCATCAAGTGGTATTAACCTTTGACAGAGGTTAATAAAAGAAGATGGAAACTACCTGTCCTTCTGACAGTCATATGATGCGCCTTGCTTTATTTGTGTGTCAGCAGGACATCACTTATGAGACCACCTTTTCCTCTCCCATTGACTGTTCTTTCTAGCAACCAGAAGAAGGATTTGTTAGAGCAGGTAGGGCAGTCTGTAATAAGCTACACAGTTGGAGCTAAAAGGGCCAAAGATTAATTTGAGCAAACCTATCTCTTTGGACTAACGTAGGGTATATCGGGTAGAAATACAACTAGTGCTACAGCTGACTTCTACTAGCTTCCTTGTCTTTCAACCTGTTTCAGATGTAGTAAGGGCACTGGATAAGTTTTCAAGATGAACCCAGAGCAAGGTTCTTTTATTAGTGTTGACCTCAAGACTTGTGTTTTTAATATTCAGAATGGCTTCTGTCCATTAACTTCTTAATCTCTTCATTTCATTTGACTGTCCTGAATGTGTTGTGTAATGCAGACATCTTTCCTACTTCCAGTTGCCAGCTGCAGGGATCTGAAGGGAATATGTGCTTTTGAAGACAGAGGGAATGAGATACTTAGCGTGTTAGTTATTCAAAGGTGATATTTTCTAGACAGCCCCACCTAACTACCCCCAGTCTTTATTTTTACTCTCATATCCTTTTTTATAAAGTGTTTTATTCGTGCCTCTGGTAACAAGCCCTAACCATAACTGATGCTTTTCCCAGTGTTTCTTTAAAAAGGGTACTTCAACCTGTACTCTAGAAGCTGTATGTTTGGATTAATTTTTGCTACTCAAGACAGGTTAGCATTTTACTGCTATGTAAAATGTTTAGCATCTTGGCCTTTGTTCTGTGATGTATTAGCATGGTCATATTTCAGTCAGTGAGTATTAAGAACTGTGCTTTTACATATGCGTCTTAGGTTTCACTGTAAGAAAGAAGAGTTCAATCAAATAACCTGTCGTAGAGCATGAATTTTAAGAGAAATAAGGGGAATGGTGGGGAATAAAAGAAAGGATGAAATACAAGAAGCTATGCTGGTATTCCAAACTCACAACAAAGTAGGAAATAAAACAAACAGCTTATATTACTGTAGAGAAAGGGAATTTGTCATCCATGATTAAGCCATTTCCAGCATACAGGACAGAGATAGAGAGGCTAGAACTATTTAAGAAGCCAAAAAGTTCAGTACAAGCAGTAAGTACTTCTGAGGAAAGTGAAAAGAGCATTTACAAGAAAATAGTGAGTCAGAAATAAAGGAGAGCATTCAGACATGCTCAAAAAATCAGCAGAAGATGTCCAAGGAAAAGCCACGTCAAAGACTTGAGGACAGAATGGCATGTTTAATGATGGAGTTTTGAACTGATGTAAAAGAAGAAATTGTAATCAAGAAATCTCATGATTTTGAACAAAAGTCGTAGCAGCTTTGATTTTTAAAAAGATTGCGATCGAGATATATGTGGCAAAATTTCAAATATAGACCCTTGAGTAATAAAGTTTATTGATCCAGAACAAAGTATGCAAATGCAAAAAGCATCATCTCCAAATACTAGTATCGCAGGTATACTAGAGTTATACAGGGTCATCTGTGTTGCTTTAGCTTATGCAATGTATGTGTCAGTGTATCTTATCCTATTTTTTTCCCTGTATCCCATTAGCTAGATTCTAACAAGTGTAGTGGTCATGAGGATAAACCCATCGTAGGTATATCCTACTGCTTCTATTACAGTGTCAAGACTGTAGCTGTTTAGTTGGTAGTGCATGAATGTCAAAATAATCCTTATTGCTTAAGTGTTCCTGGTCAGGGATGCTGTCTGTGTTGGCTTTTCAAGGTTCCTGTGGCACAGGGGTACACTGGGAACTTTGCAACAGACTGTGTTTAGTGGCACCCACGTCCATTTCCCTTGGTATATTTACAATACCCTGGTGTATTTATTGTTTAGGAAGACCGGAATGCCTCCATCCCGAGTTTGGATTAGAAACCTTTCACTGATACTGAATCCATGATCAATTACGCCAAGTAACTTCAACAGTGAATTCCCCTCAGTACTAAGGTTTATTACTCTATCTGTAATCTAAAGATGGGTATTTCATGTTTTTTAACCCTTACGGTTTGTTCCACATCATATCTGCACCTTTGTTAAGAAGGACTGTTCTTATAATAAATCTGTTCTCCACATAGATACCTATAAATTTTAATCCAACAACTCCCAAACTTTAGGCTGTTAAATGAGGTCATTTGGTCTTTTCCTATAAGCCATTTTTTTCCCCAAAGTTTAATTACCTGTGTGACTCATCTCTATACCACCTGTTTTTCCAGCAATTTCACTAGTACGTCTATGTACAAACATAAAATGTCCTACTTTTTCTTAGCATTTACTAGATGGAAGTAATACCTGTAGGCATAGGGTTTTGTGGCTTTACCTGAATGAAAAAATCTTGTCACATCAATATGTTTTGTGTCTTTTCCTGGAATTCTAGGTGTTTTCAGTAATGAAATGCACCTTTTGCAATTTTGGATAAGTTCAATAACTGTTGTTACTGTGTTTTCACACTTATAGTCTAAGCCTTGGATGGCCTGTGCGGCTTTAAAATATTATTCTGTCAAAATAGATCTTCAAGATAACCAGCAGAGTCAGATAAACCATGTCTTTGTTTCCCCCAGGACAGCTGTTATTTGGACAAAATTTACATCTCTTGCTGGAAGCTTTTGCTACAGAATGGCACGAGGGAACTGGTAACAGAAATCAGGGTGATGCTGTGAACGGACACAGAGCAGGCTGTGAGAAATAAGAGTCTGGGAGGGCTGTTGGGAGAAGGGAAGGTTTTAGGGTGAATTTTCAGTGAAGTTACTTATACGTGCTTGTAATGCTGCTGCTGAAAGTCAAGTACGTATGTGACTAGATTTATTTTTTATTTTTATTTTACTCATGATTTTTTTATTTATTGACAACCCATGGATTCAACAAGAAAATTCAACATTTCATGTAGATATGGATCCAGAAAGTAAAAATTCCCAGTCATAATTATCCTAGGTAAAAACTTGAGCTCAGTTATGAAGGAGAAGAGACATTGGAAAACCTATATTGCTGCAACCCTGGTATACCTCATTAGATAAATACAATAGTAAGCTCATTCAGAAAATACCTAGATATTACTGAGTAAAATACTATAATCCTAATAACAAGTTTCCTCAGTGTTTGAACATGTATTTTATACCTTAACTTGGAGATAAATTTCCAAAGAAAAAACTACTGTTAGAATAACGTTATAACAAATGTGTGGATCACATTTCAGTAGAAAATCCTTTATGAAATATTGATGATAATAAAGGAAGACTGACTTCATGGCTTAGCATGAAAAGTCATTGTTTTATTGCTTTATTTCCAAGCTTGGATTTCTGAAAATCAAATAAGCTAATTAAGTGGATTTTCTTCAAAGTTCCAGGAAGTTTTTCCTATGGCCTCAGAGCAAGCATGAGGAACTTCAGCCTGAGGACAACTTCTTAAGAAACTTATAAGTAGCTGAGAAAAGGATTTTAGCATGAAAGCGTAATCTCAACAGTAAGTTTAGTTTCACCGTACACAGGTTAAAACTTGTGTTTTGATGATCCTGAAGTGCTTCAAAGACTTCAAAAGTTCAGGAAAAGAGGTTCTGTAAGCCTTAATCTCTTTACAATACGTTGTGCTTGAAAAGCACAAGATAGGGAAGGGAGGAAAAGTCAAGATTTTATCAATGCCCATACTTCTTGCAGTCAAAAGGACAGTAGGATAGAGGTCCTGCTTCTAAGAGATGAGTGACTTACAGGCTAGTGATATCACCCCAATGTCTGGGTCATTATACCCAGGTGAGAAAGTCAGGTCATTGCTTTATAATGAGAACCTTTTATCATAAAGCCAAAAATGGTGGTGTTATGTTGTCTCCTTGTAGTGCATAATTCCATAGTCATACCCCTTGAGGTACCAATTAAATGACTCAAGTTTTTCCTTTACTTGTAATGAAAATAAGTACAATTCTTACCCATAGATATGCGGAGTGTGTAGCAGATCAGCTGTTACCTTTCCAACACACAATGCATACTGTTCTATAGTTTAAAGGGATTTGTAAATTTTACCATGCCCAAGGAAACAGTTAAGAGCAGCCCTAAGATCTTAAACCACCATTTGTGGCATGACTGAAAAGTCCCATGGATATGTTTTGGTTGCAAAAATTGCTATTGCCATAATGTCAGAAGGAAGATGAAGGCACTCAGCAATGTATATTAACAAAAGAACAAGGAAATTAACATACAGAAGTTTTTAGATAGGTGAGGGGAAAATGAGAAAGAAGCAATAATGATACCTTATTTGACTCAGTGTAAATTCCTCAGTGGGATAATTGTTCTTGCTGGGATGCCAATATAGCTGAGTAGAGTTTATGCAGGAGAGGAAAAGAGCTCAGGCTTTGTGTTATCCCTCTCAGATAATAACAAAATTAAAGGACATCCCTTTTACATAAGAATGTTTGGTAATTTTGTTGGTTTAAGTTATAAAAATTAAAGTGTATACAAGAAATGGTAGGAATAGCTGCTACTGACCACTGTTCTTACAATATTGTATAATATTAAACCTCTAATCATACATAGTATTGGAACTAATCACTGAGTTACCTTGTGTTGTGATTTAACCCCAGCCGGCAACTAAGCCCCCCACAGCCGCTCGCTCACTCCCCCCTGGTGGGATGGGGGAGAGGATCAGAAGAGTAAAAGTGAGAAAATTCATGGGTTGAGATAAAGACAGTTTAAGTAAAGCAAAAGCTGCGCACGCAAGCAAAGCAAAACAAGGAATTCATTCACCACTTCCCATCGGCAGGCAGGTGTTCAGCCATCTCCAGGAAAGCAGGGCTCCATCACGCGGAACGGTTACTTGGGAAGACAAACGCCATCACTCCAAACATCCCCCCTTCCTCCTTCCCCCAGCTTTATATGCTGTGCATGACATCATATGGTATGGGGTATCCCTTTGGTCAGTTGGGGTCAGCTGTCCCGGCTGTGTCCCCTCCCAACTTCTTGTGCACCCCCAGCCTACTCACTGGCGGGGTGGGGTGAGAAGCAGAAAAGGCCTTGACTCTGTGTAAGCACTGCTCAGCAATAACTAAAACATCCCTGAATTATCAACACTGTTTCCAGCACAAATCCAAAACATAGCCCCATACTAGCTACTACGAAGAAAATTAACTCTATCCCAGCCAAAACCAGCACACCTTGACATCCACTGGTTTAAAGAAAGTCAAACACTTAAATAACACAAGTAGGAAGCTGTAACATTTCACATTCACAGTCTGTATAAGAGAAACCAAGAGGAGATGAAATGTTGTACCTTGGGTTGCACACAAATATCTCAATATTACTGTAATCTTTGCCCATTTCATTGAATAATGGTAAATAGATAGGATGAATAGATCACTGGCAACCTTATAAAAAAGGTTCTACATCAGTGCAAAATATTAATTATACTACTTTGTGACACATGACTTTCAAAAGCCTAAGAGCTAAAAGCATTAAGACCATAAATCATTAATTTAATCTGATTATTTTCAGTCAGTCTTCTATTTACTGTCTGCTCAATTAAAAACTAAGGTTAATGAATCTTTCAAATGTACTATAATATTCTAGTAATCATTATTTCCCCCCCTCCACCCCAGGTAAAAATCTATCCTTTTTCTCCTCTCCATCCCTTTTTGGATTAGAGAGGAACTTCTGAATCACACCATATATTTTCATTTCTGAAAGTCGCTGATAGCAGTTTTCCCATCTGAAATGATGTACAGAGAATGAGATGGCAAAAAGCCAGAAAGCAGTAGGAGCTCTGGCGTGCAATGTGCAAGTACAGTTTTACCTTAAGTCTTACCTTACATCTTTCTGTCTTTGCCATTTTCTGCAGAAGTTACCTTCTTTCTCATCCATGTCATGGCCAAAAATCATGTTTTACTTTAGTTTTATTTTTAGTAAAACTCAGAATTCTGCTGAGAAACTTGCATCTCTTTCCCCATTTTTGAATTTGCTGATTTGCAAATGAAAGCGGTATCTAAATATACCCAAACTTGGTAGCAATCATTAGAATGATTCATCAGTTTTATGCATTAGAGTTACAAATACAAAAACTTCTTCCCCATTATTTTTGCTGAACACGATCCCATTCCTTGTCTTTACCTGCCTTTTTTACTTTCATAAAGACGTTTCTCTTTTAGAGAAGAATTATTTCCCACATCATTAAAGCAGGAGAATAGCAACTTTTATTCCTTCTCATTTTGTAATGTTTAACACAATGTTTGGCATTTTGCAAGCCGTAAGTAAACATGTAAAACCAGATGCTTGGTTGGTGTAAAATAAGTCTTCCTCCATCTTCCCAGGCACAATGTCAGTCTCCATGAACCAGGTGTAAATCCAAGGCTTCTAATTGACTGAACTTAGAGCTACAACAGCTCAGGTTGTCTTAGGATTTGGGTGATGCTTCTTGCCTCAAACACCTCTTAGTGCTCAAGAGCACCAAAAGTCTGTCTTACATCAGATTTTTTTTTTCTGTTGAACTCAAAATGCTTTTTTAAATTTAATCATTGATATTATCTCCACTTTGTACGTGACATCCTAGAAGGTGAAATGATTTGCCCAGAGTGTGTTAGTGGACCTGTGGCAGATCTAGAAAAAGAATCTGATTACTGTGATTTCTATCAGTGGTTTATCAGTAAGGCTTTCACACTCCTTGTTCCAATTTCTAGATTTTAACTGTACTATCTTTTGAATTTTTGTTGCCTTGTTATTTACGAATCACTTAAAATAGTAAACTAGATACAAGTGAGCAAAATGCTTCGAGCATTTAGAAGCCATTAGATACAGCCTACGCTTTACTATATATAAGCCGGTAAAAGTAAACATAGTATACTTCCAGGATTAATTTTAAATAGCTGGAACCTATAAGATGAAATTCATTTTGCCAAACTTTTGCCTTAGACTAATCTTTTAGCCTTTGAAATGGCTATTGTCTACACCCTCTGGGTCATCGCTGTGGAGAGATGTGCTTCTAAAAGATGTTTCTTACCATCCCAAAGTAGGGCTATGAGTCAAAATACATGAGATGCATTGACTCTGAAGATACCTTTCTCTCTTGTGCAACTTTGTAGGGATCCTGGACAATTAGGTAGCAATAAATGCTTTTTAGACAGCTAATGTTTAGTTACATATGGTGAACCTCTATCTGTAATGACAAAAGTCATGTCTGTGGTAAAAGATTTTTACCGCAGAAGTCACTGCTATAGTCTGTGGTGTACTTCTAATTCTGCCCTCAGTTATTTGCAGTGAGGATGTATGTTCTTGGAATTACCTTCTCCTGAAAGCCCAGAATGCTTCATTTGCATTAAATTCTTCCCTTGTAATAACACTGCAATATCAAGTCTCTTTGAAAGTGAGACAACCAGTGACACATGTCTAAGGGGAGCATCAACATTTCCTACCTCACGCAGGCTGAAGATATGTTTCTCTAATATTTTCTTTTAAGCTGCAGCAAAAGAATAATATCCTGCAGCCACTGCCTGTGGTCGGTTGAATCTTAACCTGTTTGAGCTCTCTGAGCTTATTTTAGTCTACAGTGTCTGTCAAAGATGCTCCTGTTTCCATCTTATGTGCGTTGAAAGCTATCTTGGCGTGTAACTATAACACAACAGATGGGACACAGAGCAACTTGGCTGACCTCTACTTTTGGCATTTAAATAGCTAAACTGATTTTATTACCATAAAATAAACTTCCAAGAACTTCTTACACTGTAGACCAAGCTAACAAATGCCAGTTGCAATCCTGTAATTGCAATAGATGAAGAGGTCAGTTTTCATAACGGTTTCATGGGATTCAAAGATACTTCCATTGATTTTAATGAGAACCATAGGGATGAAATGCCTAGAAAACTTATGTTTTCTTCTGACTAAGACAAGGAAGCCAAAATAACATTGGTAGTAGTGCACACAGACTTCATTAGTGTGTGTTTCCAAAGTCATACTCTTATTTTTTCAGTATCATTGACAAGAGACTGAAGACAAACAGGGCTTGCCACTTAGAAGTGGTCAACACACTTTGTCTCAAGACTATCACTTTCTTGAGGTTTTCATTTTAGTATCATTGGTCTGTTGTTTTCAGTTCCTGATGCCCCCTTTTCTCCTGTTATCTACCCTCCTTTTAGGCTGGATTGTAACACCATTGGCTACCAGCTCTAAATCTTTAGCAGGCCAGGTTTTATTTTCTGCCAGAGACTTCCTGCAGGAACTCAAGAATACCATTGCAAAACTCAACAATACCATCCCCTCAAGAAAAATAAACACTATAAGTTTATATATCTATTACAATGTGAAGATCAGAAGACAATAGTTGTTAGAAAGCCGTTAAAAAAGACACTCGCCCCATACACCTTGGCTTCTGACAGAGGGATAAAAGTCTCATTAGCAATTTTTACCCTTTGCCAACACTTTTTTATCTTTAGCGCTGATTATTATTACACCTTCTCATGTCCAGGATTTGTTTTTCAAACATGAATTTAGGCTCCATCCTTCCAGCTCCTATCCCATTTGTTGGGCTGACGTATGGATGCCTTTGAATCAACTCACACTTTGGCAAACACAGATTACAAAAAAATGACATAATCAAATCAATGGTCATATATTAAAAAATGTTTGACACATTCTTTACAAATGTGCAATATTTATGGAATACTTGTTTTTAAAAAAAAAATCTGAATGACTGAGATAACACAGCATACTTGCTTCCTTTGGGCTGCTGTGAATATATCACGTGCTTTGTAGAAGGGCCTTCGTGTCCGATTTTTTCAATTATATCAACTACAAATATTGTACACATAGTTACAGATATAACCGTCACTGTACTATGATCTAACAACACAGACATGGTAAAACTGATCTTCCTTTACCAAATGTGAGCATGCTGTTTAAGTCTAGTTCTAGATGGCTTAATTATTTTTTTCAATGTTTTCAAAGAAAAAGGACAAAACAACTTTATGCAATTAAATAATAAAGATGTCTTTCGCAGCAGTTATTATAGTAGGGAGGCAGAAATCTATATTTTTATTTACTGATCCTGTTCTCTACAGCTTTTTCTGCTCAGGTTTTTGTACTTGTTTTCATTCTTCCTGCTTGCCTTTTTCTTCAGTAATATAATAAATAAAAACAAGCTCTTGTGTGTTCTTCTTCATATCCTATACTGTAATTATGGCATTTTTGTTGTAATATTGATTTGGAAAAAGAAAAAGCCCATCTGTATTTCTGTGCATAAAGAAATGGAAATCTAAATCTTACAAGAGGGAGTTATTTAATCTTTATCGAGATGATTTGTAGAAAGCTTGCAGGAGAGAGAAATAAAGGAAGAGTATTGTGATTTGAAACTCTACTTTCATTTTATAAGAAACTTTATTACAAAGTTAAGAATATATTTGTATATTATATAAATAATCATGTTCAAGAAGTTCTTGTGATCAAATTAAATTTCATGTTTGTACCTCATTCTACAACTCTGTCACACTTACATGATAATTATCATTATTATTTTTTCATCTTGATGTCTGTTTAAGAGAGCCTTTCATTGTGTTAGAAGACATTTAGGGCAGAATTTTCTTAAATTCTTCTCATAGGATGTATTTGATCCTGCACTTACCAGGAGAGTAGAATACTTGCTATGAAGGTGCAGGAGGCTGCCTGTAAAGTCAAAAAACCCCCACCCCCCAACCACCACCCCAACCCCCCCACCCCCCCAAAAAAAAAAAAAAAGCCTTAACAGGTGGTGTTGAAAACCCTGCTTATATGGTGAATGTTATAGAAATGAAGTGCAAGAAAGACCATCAAGTATGGTAAATCATCAGATCAATTTCTCTAAATATTCCATAATCTAATTTCTAATTCCTGTCCGATTTCTAACCTGTAAATTCCAGAAACTTTCAAGCTCTGATTCAGGAAGGTGATTCCAGAATTTCATTCCCATAATGATCACAAATCTTCTAAATTTCATTTTTAAAACCTTAGCAGAATGTGAGGCTCTAGTTATTCTTTCCTCCCAAGCACGTATCTCGAATGCCTTTGTAAAACGCTATTGTAGGTTCCTCTAATGTCCTATTTCCCCAGCCTTCCTAGAAACTCTTTGTACTTGTGCGGTTCACACTGCTATTTTTACACATATGACTGTTCTAAGTGAAGTTTTGCAATGGTTTGTACTAACAATTTGATATATTTTCTTAAATTATCACTGTTGATTGTTTTTCTTCAACATCTTTATCTGTCCCTGTGTCTTGGATGCTTTATCTCTGATCTGGTCTGTTTAGTCTTTAAAAATGATTACATAAGTATAGCTCTTATGATAGATTATCATCTGTGCTTGTAACCTGTCAGAGTTGTTATAATTCCTTATGATTGATCAGGCAATATAATTTCTATTTCTGCTTAATCTTTTCTGTGCTCTGCAGTTTCTTGGTCTGATGGACGTTGAGGTAATCCATGTTCCTTTGGCAGTTCCTCAGAGAGTTAAGTCCAAGCCTTTTGGCCTCATAGATACATCTAGAATTCTGAATAAAAGAGGATCAGAGAGCTAATGCAAGAGCTGAGATCATTCAGTGGAATTCTCTTATTTAACAATATAGACATAGCATAACATCTCTTTCTTAAAGCAACCATTTACATCCCTTCTTACATGACTGAGTTACATTTTAAGACAAGAAGGATCTATCGGGAACACATGTATAATCCAAAGGGACAGAGAGACAATGTTTAATCATTTGTGGAAATCACCTTGTGCCTGGAGACTCTTGTGAGACCGTCCTTCTTGAAAAGAAAGGCTCCTTCCCAGAATACTATTTGTTGAAGTCTGCACAGGCAGAATGGTAATGATGATGGCAGCAGCAAGTGGTACTTAATCTGAACTTTTTTTTTCCACCTCATTTTTTTGGCTATGCGGTTTCAACTATTTTACAACATACTGACATGTATTTTGTCATGTCAGTACCCTGAAAAATCTCGGGAATTCATAAAATGTCTGTGAAGCTCGAACTCTCAGGTAATTGATGATAATTGTTTGACAAATATACTTGCATCTACAGTGTGTGACTATATAAGGCTGAAAAATGGCAGGATGGTGCAGCAAAATGTCAGTTCTGTGAAAAATCGGTAGAAATTTTCAATGAAAAGAGCTCTCTGTTGAAAAATAAGACAGCTCATTAAATTTTGTTGGCAATGTCAGACGCTAATCTAAACACTAAGAGAATAGCCTTGATAATAAAGGGTAAAGCTTGTAGGTGGCAGGTAAAAGTAGTGGTTTTATTTGCATGCTAACAGGTGGAGCCGTTCTGAAGCTGATGCAATGAATGCATACAGCTGAACACAAAGTCTTCCGAGCCGTCTAAACAAATATACATCAGGGATGTTAAATGCAGAAATGCATACTGTATAATTACAGGTTTGAGTTATTCTGGAAAACCTGGAACTAGAGAGAAGCTGTGTGCAATTTCTCATATGAATGCTTTCCTGGTAAGAAATGCAGTTTTAGGTCAACATAAACTATTTGTGAAAGTTTACTGAATTTGGCCAATAGAAATATACTTGGTGTCAACCTGAGACAATTTTTGCGGTTATTTTTCATTGCAGCCACTGAACAGAAAAAAATATTATTTAAACAGCTCTATTTCTTGGCACGCATTTCACATACAGATAGTCTGTCTGGCACAGTTTCTGTATTTTTATTCTCTTATTATGAAAGAATTTTCCTGAATCTGTCATATATATTTATAATAAATCTCAACCCTCACCCATGTATATATTCTACTTAACTAACAATAATGATCTGGAGGAAAGATACAAGGATAAATTAATGTATTAATAATATCTTTTGAAATTGTATGGGAATTCTCGCATATATTAGAGACTTGGTCGTGTTTCCTGCAGTAGTGTGTAATATCAAACGTAATGCCCTGACTAATTACTGTTGGAACTGTTCTACTCTATCCGCCTCATTTTTGTTTAGTTAATATATTCTTCATTTCCTTCCTTAAGCTGAAATGTGAAATCGCCAGGATTTTTTTGTAAACAGCTGATATACTCCATTGTAAAAGCCACCAGACTTTTCTGGAAAGACAGAAAGTGATTAGCTGTGAGTTTGATGAAAAATAGCATGTAGATATTAAAGAAAATAAATTTTATCTTGACACTGTATTTAATGCATACATTAGGGGAAACAAATTACTGTAACAGGATGATACGATCTTGGTTATTTCTTGATGTAAACTTTTTTTTTTTAAGGTGTTCAGTGAGCCACAGTTTGCCAGGAGCAAAGAAACCATTAAAAGGAAACAATTTATAATGTTTTGTTTCCTATGTTTGTCTTTCTTTTTACTTGGACGTCAATGGAGTGAGATACATGATCTATAGTTTGAGATAGAAAGGAAATCCTGTAAAGATGTATTTTACTTGTGTTGAAGGAATGGATTATCTATGTTTTTAAAAAAAGTAAGCTAATGTTACAGTGACCAGAAAAAGTATATATGTCCGTATTTCTAAGCCCTGTAGCAGTTTAATGCAGGATCATAAAGGATCCTGATCAATGCAGGATCAAAAATATGTCCTTTAGACATAAAGGATTATGTGTAATTACTGTCTTTAATTAAACTCGCTAACTGTTGGAGAAATACACCAATGAGCAGATGCTGGTATTTTTTCCTTTTTGAGGCATAAATGACTGGGTAGGATTGCTTTGATTTTCAAGAACTAGAATTTCCTTGCATTAGCACTTTTAACTGCTTTAGCCGGAGTTTTACCAAAGGATGACTGTATTTTATTTAAAACTCCATTTGAGGGAGGTTCTGATTTATGTGTAAGTGACTGTATTTGGGTTCAGAACAAAACCTTCTCTTGATTTTCACTGAATCTTAAAGGTTTTTCTGCATAGTGTTAAAACTTCGGTACGAAAGCGGCAAGTATAAGTGCTTTGTAGTCTGGTGGTTTGAGCATTGTCTACAAAAGTTAAAGCTGTGGGTTTGTGCACCTTCAGGCAAAGAATGGAAATAGTCCTAGAAGTCTAAAAATTACGTTGTGGTACAAAGATGGGAATATATTAACTCTTCTTCCCAACATATTTCAAAATCAAGGAGACACCACTGCTGTTGGGAAGGTGGAATGGGAGAGGACATACATTCTGACCTCCTGGAAAATGTTATCAGCTGTGAGCCTTTGGTACAGAGGGTTTCCCTTGGTTCACTCATTTGTGCTATGAGAGCAAAACCAGCTTGAGATTCTGTAAAGTTGGTTTCTTACAAATTGCTCTGAGATCTTGAAGCCAGTTTTCACCACTAATGCTGAATGAAAAACATGTTCCTTTGGCTGCAGAAAGCAATAGTAGCCTAGCTGAGATCTGAGAGCCTGAGTAAGAACAGTTTTCTAGATTTTGTTAAATAAATGGATAAAGTTGGAGAAAATATCTTTTGGGTACACAAGTTTTTAATCAGCTATAGCAACTGAGTTTCAAATTTGTATTATTATAGACTGAAGCTGAGCCCTCCCTGCTCCTCCCTTCCGAACTTGCATAGCCCTTCATAACCACCTGACATTGAACTAACTTGGAAAAAATAATGTAGCAGCAAAAAACTATGATAGCTATTGTCTCTGGTTCATCTTTGTCAGTACTTTTTTTTTATTACAGACAAGAGATAAATTCGCTGTAAAGCAGAGTTGAGACATCACTGATAAGTTAAAATGCTCTCCAAATTTAGACCAGTTAATTATACATTATCTACCTTTTTACAGTGGACTTGAGGTTTTAGCTTGTTAAAGAAGAAAACTGCTTGATAGCAGCAGCTGTGCTATCAGTGAATATTAAGGAAGATGATTATCTTAGTTAATTTGAAAACAGCCTGTGTGCCAGCAATCTAGAGAAGAAGCCTCTAGTCCCACAAATCCTCACAAATTGTTCTCAAGTTTGATAGAACAGTTATTATTTGGGTTGAGTAGGAATTCTTTTTTACTTGGCTTATCCACTGTATAAAGGAAGGAGTTTCCCCTCAGAATTAGGATGGAGAAAATAAGAGAGTTTGTGTCGTTATTTAATAAATAAAGAGCTTACATTCTACCAAGTAAATGCTAGACAGCTTATAAAAGGTAGACTCTCAGGGAGCTGCTTGAAGCTTGTGGTGGTAGTATTTGTTCTTATCTTCACCCATGTTTAGGGAGCTTTATGGAAGTTTATGGTCTGATATACTAGCTTTTGTCTGAAAAGCAAGCTCGTCAATCTGTGTATGCTCATTAGGCTGGTTTTGTGAGTGATTAGCTTTGCTTTTCTCCGCTTTGATACCAGCTTGGCAGGGACTAACTACTCCTGCTCACTGTCTGACCTAGACATCCAAGGAATCGTAAGGGTCTCGTGGAGATGGGAGCATGGAAGTGCAAGTAAGGATTGTCGACTTTTGCCATTATATGGTCACCTTGCATATACTGAGATGAATATATAGAGAAATGGAAAGCAGAGGCTGCCATCCCTTGAAAAATAGAGCCATTTATTAACCAAAAAGGAAAAGCAGTACTTGCCTATAGGCCATTTGGGAATACAAGGGTGCAGTTCAAATGTGAAGAACAGCTCACTAAAGCCAACGAGTGATTCTGAAAATGGATAAAAATGCTTCAAAATACTTTGGAATCTTTCATGACAATACTGCAAGCTTGCACTGGCATATTTGGGCATCTTTTCTTAATTCCAATTTGAACAATGTTTCTTAGGAGAAAGAACTGTCACCTGAGCACTCTCAGTGGCATATTTGGCATTTGTCTGAAGACTGAAGGGTAGGCTTCAGTTACACTGCATAAATCCAGAGGAAGAACATGAGTTCAGTCCAGTATATCTAATTATACCACTTAGATGAATGCAGTATCTGCCCTATTTTATATTTAGGATTTTTCAAAAGAAGATTTATTCTTAGCTGGAATGTTCATTTGAATGTCAGTATCGAATGTCAGCTGGAGTGTTAAATGTTAGTTTGAGTGTCTGTTGTTTGAATTTGGGTTCCTTCAGTCCGTGTAGACGAAACTAGCATTTCTCAGCGTGTTGAAACAGTGTAGGTTTTTTTCCCCTCCCATAAATCATGTGAATTCAAGTAGAACATTAAGACTTTCAACTTGACTGTGTTTGCGTTTAAGCCATTCTCTTGAAATGAGATCGAGATATTAAATGTAAATCACCTCTGTGCTCCCTTCTCAAATTGAATGCTTGCCTAAACTGGGAATAACACAACATGAAAATCAGCTGTTCTTCTGTGAACTTCTAAAATGAGCAAAGCTGATCTTAAGTACGCCAGTGTTTTCTCAACGTATGTTCTATTCAAATATCCTCAGCACAAGTCCATTTACCATTATTTATATTGGGTTTTGACAGCTAGGAAAAGAAAATTTATGAATTTTGGCCCCAGATGATAAACTGAAAACTATTGTTTCTTCAAATTTTTCATAATCAAAGAATCCTGAACAGCTGCGTGAGTGACTGTGTCTGTGTGTGTGATGTTATTTTTTTGTAATTTTAACTGAACGGGTGAACATGCATTGCAGCAACATATTCACAACCTAACTCGAATGGCACTCTTGTGTTACTACACAGTTCTGTATGATTTTACATTGTTTCTTGATGTGTTTCTTAAGACTACAGCGTAACGTTAGTATAATAGGTAGCAGGTAATAGCTTGCAGACTATTTGACTGTCATTCTCTCAGAAAAGGTAGTTTCTCCGATGGGAACTGCCTAGGGTAGGTTATGTTTCCATTGACTCAGAAATGGAATTGGTTTCCTTGTGTTTATGCAAGTAAACACTTTCAACAGCTGTTATCCTCAAACTACTGAGCTCATTTCTCCTGTCACTCACACTGATGTAAATCAGGATTAATTCTGCTGAAGATGATGACCATATAATGCTAAATACGGAGACAGAAAAGAATCAATGATTTGATAGCAAACTGTAATTTTTTGAAGAAAGACAGAGTAAAAAGCAGTATTAAAAGCTTTTAGCACTGAAAAGTTGCGGCACGTGTTGCCACGTGGGAATCGATGTCTCTGGGACGAAACCCCGTCATACGCTTGGTTCAGCCACACGCTGTCAGACCACTTGTGCCATTCCTTCCCCTGCCCTTTTAGCTGGCAGGAGGCTGTCATCACGGCAGCTGTCAAGGGGTTTAAAGAGCTAAAGAACAATTGTAATGGAAAGAAAGTAAGGATTAAAATAAATAAATAAATAAGCATTAGCTTCCTGACAGTGAAAAAAATATGTGTATGTAACAGTTGAAGCAAGAAATACTCACCTGGCTCTTTGGCTTATTGTTATTCTGGCTTCATTCTAATGCAGTTTCCTCCTGTTCAATATCAGTTTATAAAACTGTGTTACGTGTTCACTGACCCCTGATAACTAAAGAAATCCCATTGTGCAGCTAGATGAATAAATTCCAGTTTGTAGTAGTGCAAATATATGCTGATGGCTGTTCAGCGAATTCATAATAAATTAACCATTAGAAAGAAGAGGGTTAGAAGAATAAAAGGATATGGGAACAATGTATTTTTGTAATACATTACTCATTATTTCTGGTAGCAATGATATATACATTTTTTTATATAGACTACAACAAGTTCTTTGGTCAACCAATTGTGTCTTTTTAATGCCAGTGAAAGAAAAGCTTTCATGATCAATTGCCACATTTAGAAAATCTTATTTTATTTACCTATTTCTATACATGGACTGCCACTGCAGAGACACTTCTACATAGAGTCCCATAAACATTTCTGGAATGCCATTGTACATGTAGAGAAGTGAAAACAGAGCAACGTTTACTACCATTTGTGTATTGTTGGTGGATGGATTGTGGAATTCATTTCTACCTTGGTTTGTCAAAGCTACAATTTATTGACCAAAGAGTGTGCTATATGAGCCAAGGCTGGTGTAAATCACTGAAGCTTTGCTGAAGTGGAACAAAGCTGCTGTACATCAGTTGGAGATCTTCAGCTTTGTCTCATTGGATGGATTGAATTAAGAGGCTTGGTCATTTTATGTTAGAGTTTTTGAGTTTCGTATTTCTGCTTTAGAATTATGTCATTGAGTGAAATGTTGAATGTGATCTGCAGTTCTTTACTGTGCAAGTGCTTAATTGTTTGTGTTTATAGCTGCACTTGAACCCCCTCTATCTCTTATTCTTGCACACCCAATTTAAAGAATTTATATTTAAAATTTGCTAACACATTTTAATGTGTTCAGGGCTTCTGTTGGTGTTTCTCACTGTGAGAACAGGGAATGGTTTTCAAATAGATAGAATTGAGTTGACTACGGTCCATTTTAAATAACATAAGTAGTGATCAAAAATTTTATCATTATATTTGCATTATTTGGGGAGTCTAAGGTACTACAGACATCTGAGTCGAGAAAGCAATAACAATGCATTAAACAGATCAGAGGAACCAGCATGTCACCTGTTCTGAAGATAACTTGTCAGAGAAAGAAAAATCTGTCAAAGATATGTTTTAATTTTTTTTTTTCCTTTGGCCTTCCAAGTGCATAAAGATATCGTAAGAGCTTGGGTAATATATGGAAATTTAATTTACACGAAGAGTTGTTTAGACTCAACTAATAATTCTTTGGGGTGGTGTTTCAAGCACAGAGATGCACATGCAAAAAAGACAGTTTGAAGGGATGTCAAAATTTCTTTTAGCTAAAAATGTCACCTACACTGATGTATGAAGCGTCTAGGTAGATCCCATTTTAAGGTTTTTTGGTTTGTATTTTTTTTTTAAGGTACTAAAGTTCTGTGAATTTATTATAAGCATGTAAAGATAGTCTTAATGGATGCAAATAACCTTACTGCTGTGCAGTAGATAAATGTTTTTTTTCCTTCTTCTCTTCACTCACAAAGTCTAATAGCTCAGATCTAGATTTTAGCTAACAGTGAGTCTGCAAAGGAGAAATATACAGAGGAAAGAAAAATGGGGTTTTGTTGGGTTTTTTTGTTCTTGCTGTCATTACTCAATCTCTTAATACGTATTTGAATGGGCCCTGAGCGCAGATTAGTGCACACTCATGGCAGTTGGTCTAGTAAATCTGACCTCGTCACACACTATTGCTATTTGTTTTCCCTAATTAAATGTTTCATGTACAGGAATAGAAATCCATACCACTGGTATCAATGCAGACTTCTGAGACTAAGTGAAACAAATATCTGCCAGGAATGGTTTAGGTACAGCTGATCCTGCCTTCAGACAGGAGAATCATCTGTCAAGTTTCCTTTTGGCTCAGTTTCCACAACTCGTAGTAATATTATATTAATATTGGTGTAGTGAAACGGATGTTCCTGTGGTATCTAGTCTCCTGATGAAACTAATCAAACTTGGCCAGAATGTTCCCAACATTTAAAGAAGCTTGATTTGCCTACTCCTAAAGAAGGATATAGGGAGGTGTTATTCCCCACCTGCTCCACAGATAGGCAATCTATGGGTTAAAAAAAAAGTACTGTTAGCATCCATCAACTTGTATGGACATATTCATGTGTGCAATTACTGCTTCTCAAAACAGCATGGAATGGGCCTGAGAGGAAACTTAATAATGCTCCATTTTATTGTATGTGTCCTTGCATTTCCTGTGTTTTTCAGTTTTTTCCTGTTCCAGAGGATATCTCAGAAATCATTTAATCTAAAGACAGATCTTGGAAAACTGAATGATGACCTGTGATTTGATGAAGGATAGCTTCCTAATCAACATGGAAAAAAATCTACTCTTATCATTCATTCATTCCCCTGTGGCTAATTTTAAAGGTGATTTACTGAAAAGTTCTTACAGAAGCAAGAAACCAAAGTGCCGGAGCAACTCCTTGGCCCAACCTAGGGTTTCACGTGTCCAGAGTGATATCAAAAGTGTTAGTTTCAACATATGACAAAGGTCAGGAGTCCCTGTAAAAGCATGCTAAAACATCTTCTTACTCCAAACCTGTCTTCTCGTAACCAACATGTAACCCCTCAGAAACACAGTAACTCCCCTGCTTCCTAGTTAAAGGTTTTTCAGATGTGCAACTCATGCTGTAGTTTCGTAGGAAGAAGTAATATCTTTTATTACACAAGCAGTCTGTAAACACTAGACATTATGAATCTTGCTTTCTTAGAGATTTGTATTTTTTGGTCAAGTGTCAGATCAGCTGAAGCTTTTCCCACAGAATTTATGAAATCTCTCACCTACTCGGATTCCTCAGTGTGGCCTATCAGGCAAACTCATTCCTCATTGAGGCATTCAGAGGCTAATAAGGTTTGTTTCCTCAAAACAGTTGCCTGTTTTCATTGAAATTTTAGGAATTTAATTTTCACAGAGACACTGAGACTTATCTCTTACCTTGAATTAAATTAATCAAAAGCTTAAAAAATTATTAAGATGGGCTGGTGGAGAGACTCTCTGCAGCTTTATCACGGACCCACTGGCCACAGACTTTGAACTAGCAGTTTGCAAAGGAGCCCAAATGCATACTGATATTGCCATTAAGTCTAATAGCAGAGACAATGGACTTATTATACTGATCTCTGCATGCCAAGAGGACCATAAATCAAAGCACAGTGAATTGAAGATCTCTGTCTGCAGTCCTATTTAGAATTTTGACATCAGTTTTTATTTCTTAGATATATGTTTGTTCCCATTTTATGTTTAATGCTAAAAGTCACATGAAGAGCTCTTGATATAAAAACTCATTATTAAAAACTATTTGCGTGTGAGCTGCATTCATATGACAATTTTTTTTTTTTGGAGGAGTCAAAGAAAAAGCCAGAAACAGCACTCTAATACACAAGAAATAATCCTGGTTTTGTTCAAATGGTTTTGGATATTTATGAGCTAATGATGATCCTTTGAAAAGGTAATCAGCTTTCATGCGTAGAACTGCCAATGTGTGAGAAATGGGATAAAATGTAAGACTGAGTCAGAATGGAACAATTTTTAATCAAATAAACCATATGATTGAGTTTACAACTAAGATGAAAATTTCCACATTTTTATTAGTACTATAACAAAAACAAAATTCTATGAAAAAACCCATAAGAACGCAGTCTCAAATTAAGAGGAAAATATAATTTGAGGGTATGAATTCCAGCACATTGAATAACTAATACTGCTTTTTTTTTTTTAATGTGTTCCTCTTTCAGAGGAGGAGAGAGAACTAAATATAAATGCAGTTTTTCTCACCTCATTGTCCTTTACTTACCTGTAAGAACAGATCGAGATGTAAGGTTTCTCAGTGCCACCTCTTTTGCGCACATCTTTTTAATAGATATGAGAGACCATGTGTTATACAGATGAGGTAGTTTAGGCTAAAACTCTGCTAAGGATTATGTTTACAGTTGAAAAAAGTGGATGAGTGTGTGCAAGTACTGAGGTCTGTGTCTTGGCTGTGATTAGCTTACTGGAATAAATGCAGCTGCTGTTAAACAACTGTATGTAAGTCATCTCTGTTTCTGATCATACAAAAAGTATGGATATACAGTGACAGGACAAAAAGGGAGGAGTAATTGCCTGACTAGTTTTTTGTAATACAGAAATGGGAAAATGCCTGTTATATCCACATATCGTTCTTCTGTTAAATACTCTGGGTCTTTGTTTCTTGGTGTCAGACACTCATATTGTGAAAATAATTATCATAAACATGACTTCTCCAAGAGAAAAGGGGATGTTTTAGCAGGAAAAAGGGCTACTAAGCATATGAGTAAACTAAATGATGTTTTGAGCCAATATGAGCTCTCTCCATGCCAGGGTTAAAGCATACTGACAGGAGGAATAGAAAAGGGAACATCTAGTTCTGTTGCCTTGTCTACACATTCTGGTTCTGGGCAGATGACATAATTTTGAA
Source organism: Gymnogyps californianus (assembly GCF_018139145.2). Classification (NCBI taxonomy): domain Eukaryota; kingdom Metazoa; phylum Chordata; class Aves; order Accipitriformes; family Cathartidae; genus Gymnogyps; species Gymnogyps californianus. The sequence continues at coordinate 4,559,961 of NC_059474.1, forward strand.
CTACTGTTGAACTAAATTATTGTAAAAACCTTTTATAGACTATCATTGCACAAAAACTGGATACATGTAAAATCAATCTTTCTCTGAATGTGACTTTGTAAGCCTTTATAATATTAATCTAAATAAAAATCTCTTCCCTCACCCCAATGAAGGCAATCATAGTGTTTTACAAGGTTTTGTCTATGAGCAAGGGAACTAATAAGTCTTGATTTCTTAAAAAAAAAAAAGAATTTGCATTCTACATACCCTCTACCATGATATTCTCAGATTTCTTACACAGTTACAATCTTTCTTCTCATTCAATACCTACATTTTTTCCTCCAGTCCTTATGATGGTGTATCATATTTCTACTTTTGTAATGTCTCCAGTTCCCATCTATGCCCATATTCTTTCATCCCCATTAATTTCCTCATCTTACCTTCAAAGGTTCCTTCCATGTTTCCTATCTATGTTTCCTTTGATGGCTGGACAAATGCAGCATGAGCTGTGGCTGAATAAATGATTGTGCTGACCAGTGCTTCCAGGCTGTCAAGTAGGCCAAATAAAGCAAAAAGCTGAATTCTCCCTCAGTGGGACACTCATCTTGACACAGATGTGGGCTTTCATGTAATTCAGGGGATGACCAGCACACTGGTCACAAATCTTAACCTTGCCTCAAAGGCAGGGTCATGGATGAAGCACAAGCACTAGAAGTACGTTTCCCCTTAATGATAATAAAGTAATATTTACACAGATAGTAGTGCAGGATAGCAGTCTGACTAGTTCTGCGTACCCAGTTTTCAGGTTTTCATGTGAACAAGTTGCTATTGTTGAATGCTTATATAGAATTTAAAGATGTCCCCACCTGTGCTGTCGATCACTAGCAGCTGTAATAGATTGTTATACAATTCTTTCTTTATCTGCTCAACTTCAGCCCTAAAATTCATAGAATCATAGAATAGTTTGGGTTGGAAGGGACCTTTAAAGGTCATCTAGTCCAACCCCCCTGCAATGAGCAGGGACATCTTCAACTAGATCAGGTTGCTCAGAGCCCCGTCCAACCTGATCTTGAAGGTTTCCAGGGATGGGGCATCTACAACCTCTCTGGGCAACCTGTGCCAGTGTTTCACCACCCTCATTGTAAAAAATTTCTTCCTTATATCTAGCCTAAATCTACCCTCTTTCAGTTTAAAACCATTACCCCTTGTCCTATCGTAACAGGCCCTACTAAAAAGTTTGTCCCCATCTTTCTTATAAGCCCCATTTAAGTATTGAAAGGCCTCAATAAGGTCTCCCTGGAGCCTTCTCTTCTCCAGGCTGAACAGCTCCGACTCTCTCAGCCTTTCTTCATAGCAAAGGTGCTCCAGCCCTCTGATCATTTTTGTGGCCCTCCTCTAGACCTGCTCCAACAGGTCCATGTCTTTCCTGTGCTGGGGGCTCCAGAGCTGGACGCGGTACTGCAGGTGGGGTCTCACCAGAGTGGAGTAGAGGGGCAGAATCCCTTCCCTCGCCCTGCTGGCCATGCTTCTTTTGATGCAGCCCAGGATATGGTTGGCTTTCTGGGCTGCAAGCGCACATTGCCAGCTCATGTCCAGCTTTTCATCCACCAGTACCCCCAAGTCCTTCTCCTCGGGGCTGCTCTCAATCCCTTCATCCCCCAGCCTGTATTAATACTGAGGGCTACCCCGACCCAGGTGCAGGACCTTGCACTTGGCCTTGTTGAACCTCATGAGGTTCGCATGGGCCCACATCTTGTGCTTGTCCAGGTCCCTCTGGATGGCATCCCATCCCTCAGGCATGTCAACCACACCACTCAGCTTGGTGTCATCTGCAAACTTGCTGAGGGTGTACTCGATCCCACTGTCTATGTCATTGATGAAGATATCAAACAGTACTGGTCCCAATACAGATCCCTGAGGAACACCGCTCGTCACCAATCTCCATCTGGATGTTGAGCCATTGACCATTACCCTCTGGATGTGACCATCCAATCAATTCCTCATCCACCGAACAGTCCACTTATTAAATCCATATCTCTCCAATTTAGAGAGAAGAATGTTGTGGGGGACCATGTCAAAGCCTTACAGAAGTCCAGATAGACGACATCCACAGCTCTTCCCTTGTCCACTGATGTAGTCACTCCATCATAGAAGGCCACTAGGTTGGCCAGGCAGGACTTGCCCTTGGTGAAGCCACGCTGGCTGTCTTGAGTCACCTCCCTGTCCTCCATGTGCCTTAGTATAGCTTCTTGGAAGATCTGTTCCATGGTCTTCCCAGGCACAGAGGTGAGGCTGACAGGTCAGTAGTTCCCAGGGTCCTCCTTTCTACCTTTTTTTAAAAATGGGTGCAATGTTTCCCTTTTTCCAGTCACCAGGGACTTCACCTGACTGCCATGACTTTTCAAATAACATGGAGAGTGGCTTGGCAACTACATCAGCCAATACCCTCAGGACTCTGGGATGCATCTCGTCAGGTCCCATAGACTTATGTATATTCAGGTTCCCCAGGTGGTCACGAACCCGATCTTCTCTTACAGTGGGAGGGACTTTGCTTCCCCAGCGCCTGTCTTGTGGTCCATCCACTCGAGAGGTGTGGGAAGAGAGGTTGCCAGTGAAGACTGAGGCAAAAAAGTTGTTGAGTACCTCAGCCTTCTCCTCATCCGTTGTTACCGGTTGTCCAGTCTTGCTCATTGGGGGGGTACACTTTCTTTGACCTTCCTTTTCTGGCTGACATACCTATAGAAGTCCTTCTTATTATTCTTTGTGTCCCTTGCCAAGTTCAGCTCCATCTGCATTGGTCAGCTAATTAAAATTGGTTCTATCTAACTTGCAAGTTATGTTTCTTTAGGGATCAGTCATTATAATTTGTGGTTTGTTTATACCCTGGGGTGTCTGATATCACACTTTGTTAATATCTTCAAAGCTTCTGTTACTTTTTTGAGTTCCTATCACAACCCCTTGTTTTTCTTCAACAGCTGTCAAAATATAGCTTCCTGATAATATAACTAACGTTTAATTATCACAGCTTAGTCAGGCATGCATTCCTGTTCTAGGGTCACTGAATAGTTTGCCAAAATAGTGGACTGTTATTAGAGAGATGGATTGCTTTGGTAACTACTTGCTATTAATATCTATTAATGATAGCACTGCCAGGGGTATGTTGTCAAAATTGCTTTATGGGATCAACTCATACACATTGCAGTCTTGTAAATCTTGTTTCCATAGGACACCAACTGCCCTCTTGCCCCTTGAGTATTTCAGTACACATTGTTCATAATTCATTATGAGTTTGAATAGCAATGGCTTTGATTGCAGATTGGCCAGCGACTATTAAACTAATATAATGAATGCTTATAACAAATCCGTTTTAACGTGCTCTAGTCAGATCTGTCGTTATCTCAACCCTTCGGGCCCCACGTTGGGCACCAAAAAGGACTGTCGTGGTTTAACCCCAGCCAGCAGCTAAGCACCACGCAGCTGCTCCCTCGCTCCCCCCTGCCCCGCTCCCAGTGGGATGGGGAGAAGAATTGGAAAAAAAAAGTAAAACTCATAGGTTGAGATATGAATGGTTTAATAACTAAAGTAAAATATAATAATAACAATAATAATAATGAAATGTAATAGTAATGAAAAGGAATATAACAAAAAAAGAGGAAAAAAAACCCCAATAATGCACAATGCAATTGCTCACCTCCTGCTGACCGATGCCCGAGCAGCGATCTGCCCCTCCCGGCCAGCTCCCTCCAGTTTATATACTGGGCATGACATTCTGTGGTATGGAATACCCCTTTGGCTAGTTCAGGTCAGCTGCCCCGGCCGTGCTCCCTCCCAGCTCCTTGCACACCTGCTTGCTGGCAGAGCACGGGAAACTGAAAATCCTTAACTTAGGATAAGCGCTACTTAGCAACAACTAAAACGTCAGAGTGTTATCAACATCATTCTCACACTAAATCCAAAACACAGCACTATACCAGTTACTAAGAAGAAGATTAACTCTATCCCAGCTGAAACCAGGACAACCAGAAAGGATTAATACACAAACACCCTGAATTTCTTCCTTGTTTGTTGGTATACCAGAACAAGAAATTCTTTTGGCCATTTTGCATGCTTTCGAGCGTAACAGTTACTGTTGGTTAAAGGTTGTGTTGTCCGACATTTCAGAGATGTTGCTATAGTTTTTGGTGTTCCTCTATATTCTTTGTTCGCTGTTGTTTCAGTATGAATAGACCAGGTACAGATGAATGGTGTAAGAAATCCTTTACCTATTGTCAGATTAAATAGAAAAGTAACCAGATCCTGCTAACGGAGGTAAAAGAGCCCTGAGATGGGTCACTGGTCTCCGACCTATGCAGAAGGAATTCTTGTAGTTGGACATTTTACATTTGCTTTCTGGGAAAGGAAGAAAATAAATGTGTACCATTGCAATGTAAAATGCATTTATACCTGTAACTCAGAAAATCAGTAAATTAAATTAATCAATTCCAGCTATACTACCTAGACTCAGCAGCTGTGTTAGCTATGTGGTTTAGAACAGGATATCTGCTTCCTGGCCCACCTGAATAGATGGACAATACAGAACAGATCTCCTACAGCTTTATAAGCTGCTTTCTTGTAGGAAAAAGACATGCTGGATTTCATCAATGCAATGCTATATTGCTCAAGACCAGTTAAAATTAAAGTAGGAATCTGGTCTTAACTGTGTTCTTGCGACTAAGTCCTGCTCTTCTTCTTCTTGGTTTACTACAGCTGTTTGCTGTTTATTTCTTCAGCAATGGATGCACATGTATAGAGAGAAAATTCAGAAATTACATCAATGTAGTGAGCAAATCATTGAAGGGAGAGATCCCATATATCTGAAGCTGAGTGCCCCACTGCACTTCCCAGCTCCTGTGGGAGTAAACTTCAGGAGAGAAGCCCTTTTCTGCTGTCCTCATCTCCCTCCCTGCTGGCCAACCAGGAGGCACACAGGTTCCCCACTACTACTGACTATCAATTAATTGTATTCCAGCTGAATGCCTCAGAAACACACTCTTACGAAAATGAGGGAGGATCACCTGTAATTCCTAAAGGAGTTTTCTATCAAAGCAGAAAGTATTTCTATTGATTTCAGTTCTGGGAATTAACATCCGCACCCACTTTTCTAAAGTCCTTGAATTTCAAGCTATTTAGAGATGTGGTGGAACAGAGAACCCGTAACAGATGTATGCCTAGACTTTTAATTGTGGGATCGGGTCTTCATGTATGGAAACTGGAACAACTCTGAGCCTGTTCGTTCTAGCTGAGGGTGCAGGTTGATAGTTCTGGGCACTGCTCCGCTCTAAGTGCCCAACAGCATTGCTTGAATAATTTTACAAATGACACTTAAGAGGTTTCCAGAATTGTTTTTCGGGGGTGTAAATTGGAAAAATGCTCTGAAACAATCACCTGCCTTTTCTATAATCTAATTGTTTTCCCCTGTATTCCATAGAGAATGTTTGGGCTGGTCCTGCTGAGACATCGCAATGACCTGGAAAGTTGGTCTAAAATTGCAGATGCACATTGGCATCGTACCCCTCTTGTTTTAGTAGGTCTTTGGACCACAGTAGGGCATTTCTTGCGCTTGCAATCAGGCACATTTATCACGGCTGGGGCTCATCAGTGTGGTGTAGAAACTTGACCTGTTTCAGGAAGAAAGAGTGGTATGGTTAAAGTCCATCTAAAAAAAGAAAGGAAAAAAAAGAAGAGTCAGTATTTACTCCTAGTAAATAACTTTTTTATTCATATCTAAAGTCATTATTATTATCTAATATTAAAAGTAAAGGATCAGACATAATACAGTACCCTTTTCGTGTATTCTTTACTGGCAGCTCTATAATTGAACATGAACCAATGTATTTTTTTTCAGTTATGAAAATAGTAAAGTAGAAGGATTTTTGAAGGTGTTTCATTTTTGATCTCACTTCTATTCCATCCTATAGGCAATAATCATGGCATGTACTGGAATGGTCCTAGAAAATGGAGGAGATTCAGATTGCATTAACAACACTTCACTGTTGTCCGAAGCTAGGATTTTTGCATTTTGAGTTGAGCTTTCAATACACATGAGGCTTCTAACACTCTTAAGTTTCTTTCAAAAATCTTACTCCAAGACCCACTGAATTTTTTTAATTTAGAGTTACTTCGAACTTTACCAAAAGGTGAAATCTCTTAAAGCTCTTTCAACTAAATCTCATATGGAGGAAGTCTGAAGGGAATTTGAGTGAGTAGAAAAGCCTTATTCCTGTAGTAAGTAGAGTGAATATGCTGTTGACCTTTTGAGAAGTGAAAAGAGTTTTTCATGGGTTCAGTGGGCAGCATATAAGTCATTAAATAAAACATTCAACTGTTGTGCTTAAAGTTCTCCGTAGCTTTCTAATGCCCTGTTATTACCAACCTGCTTAGATATGTACAGAGTACTGTAAATGTCTGAGCAGTTTATATTAAATATGTTCAGGGTTTGGTATTAAAAAATTTTCAGAGCAAATGTCAAACTCAGTAAATCAGTTCATTAGTAATTTACAAAAGAAATGCCTTTTTTACTGCTGTGCGTGCAGTTAGATGTTTTAATACACATGAACGTATGTACATGTGAACAACTTAAAAATACATCTCTTATTTAGATAAGACTACGTGACTGGTTAATATAAGTGAGGGACAATTGGCAATGTTATCCAGTATGAGGTTGCCCCCATGCCATATGGAATAGGTACTGAGAAAGAGACCACAGTCTAATATTTTCATGGTAGCACAAATTGGCACTGCAGTGCATGAAGAGGAAGAGGAATCTGCTGCAATATGTACTCTCAGTGACATTTTGATTTTTGGCACTTGTTTGTGTATGTGCAAAAACATCCCATCTACTGATAAATAGAGTTTTGCTCATAATATAATGCTTGAGTGAATTAGAGTGAGGATAAATAAGTTGAAGATTTTGGGCAACTTAGCTTCAACTCTGTGCTGTCCTTTAGAAAAAATCTCTTATTTGTGGCTCCATGAATATCACTGGGCTGCCTACAGCAGTACCATCATTAATATATGTCAAAATTTTGAAGGATTCAGAGATTGTAACAGTATCTGGATAATAACTTACTAAGTGGATGGATAAATAATCACAAATAGTTAAGATACCACAGTTCAACAAGTTACTACTCATCAGCTGAAACATGGTGTATTGGGTTTGCGTGGCAAGGTTTTGGCAGCGGGGGGGGCTACAGGGGTGGCTTCTGTGAGAAGCTGCCAGAAGCTTCCCCTCTGTCCGATAAAGTTAATGCCAGCGGGTTCCAAGACGGACCCGCCGCTGGCCAAGGCCAAAGCCCATCAGCGACGGTGGTAGCACCTCTGGGATAACAGATTTAAGAAAGGGAAAAGAAGTTACAGGGGAGTAGCAGTTGCAGCCAGAGAGAGGAGCGAGAAGATGTGAGAGGAACAACTCCGCAGACACCAAGGTCAGTGAAGAAGGAGGGGAGGAGGTGCTCCAGGCGCCAGAGCAGAGATTCCCCTGCAGCCCGTGGGGAAGACCATGGTGAGGCAGGCTGTCCCCCTGCAGCCCATGGAGGTCCATGGTGGAGCAGATATCCACCTGCGGCCCGTGGAGGACCCCACGCCGGAGCAGGGGGATGCCCGAAGGAGGCTGTGACCCCGTGGGAAGCCCGTGCTGGAGCAGGCTCCTGGCAGGACCTGTGGCCCCATGGAGAGAGGAGCCCAGGCTGGAGCAGGTTTGCTGGCAGGGCTTGTGACCCCGCGGGGGACCCACGCTGGAGCAGTCTGTTCCTGAAGGACTGCACCCCGTGGAAGGGACCCACGCTGGAGCAGTTCGTGAAGAACTGCAGCCCATGGGAAGGACTCACGTTGGAGAAGTTCGTGAAGGACTGTCTCCCGTGGGAGGGACCCCACGCTGGAGCAGGGGAAGAGTGTGAGGAGTCCTCCCCCTGAGGAGGAAGGAGCAGCAGAAACAGCGTGTGATGAACTGACCCAAACCCCCATTCCCCATCTCCCTGTGCTGCTGCGGGGGAGGAGGTAGAGAAAATCTGGAGTGAAGTTAAGCCCAGGAGCAAGGGAGGGGTGGGGGGAAGGTGTTTTAAGATTTGGTTTTATTTCTCATTACCCTACTCTGATTTGACTGGTAATAAATTAAATTAATTTTTCCCCAAGTCGAGTCTGTTTTGCCCGTGACGCTAATTGCTGAGTGATCTCCCTGTCCTTATCTTGACCCACGAGCCTTTCGTTTTATTTTCTCTCCCGTGTCCAGTTGAGGAGGGGAGTGATAGAGCAGCTTTGGTGGGCACCTGGCATCCAGCCAGGGTCAACCCACCACACAGGGTAACTTGACTTTAGTCCACTGTGAATGTTACAGAAGACTCTGACTTAAACCACCTTCAACTCCAGCTGAATAACTCAGAAAGTTTCAGTTCCTAAAATGTGTGGTGTAGACAGGTAAGTTTGACAGTGTCTTGGGTTTATTTAAGTTGTTCTATATTTCCCGAAAAAAAAAACAACTTGCTGTAAATTTTCTTCTTCCTAATATTTCCATTAGTTAATTACAGTGGGAAAAAAAAAATGACATAAACAGGAAAGACACGTATAACAAAAGTAAAAAAACCCCACCATATTTACAAAGAATACACAAAACTAAGATATAAATGGATTGCATTCTCTACCTTAGAGTGGTGAAATGGTTGGGGAAGCTGAATAGAGCTGCTTTTGTATCATTTCTTCTAAGCAATCTATGGTGGAAAAAAAGAATAAAAGAAAAAATTAAAAAATAGAATATACATTAGCTGCAATATTCTGCAGCCTTTGTGTTGATATTGCTCCTTTGCTATAGCATATACTGCTCCCTTTTTTTACATTTTTGCTCTAAGCGATGGATTTCTATTTTGGACCTTTTCACTTACATTAAATTCAGAGTGGCCATGTTAAATCTTTGACTTCAAGTTTGAACCAGAGGACAATACATTTTGATAGTCATAGTTACCCTTAGTAATACAAAGAGCTCAAGTCAAAATTGGAAATAGTCTAGTTTACAAACACAACGAGAGGTAACTACACCTGATTTTCATCAGTGTAAAAATAAAGTAAATTGGTATGAAAGATCCTTGATTACTTTTGTAACTTGGAGTGCAATTTTATGGCAGAAATAAAGTTTTCCTGTCCTAAGTAGTATGCGTGGCAAAAGCAATGAAAAAAATGCTAATCCACGCTTCAGTTGCTACCTAGCGAAAAACTAGTGTAGGCGTTGCCTGTCCATACAGTACTTACACTTCCAGCTGCCATATAACTATATCTTTAGATAAATCCTGTCCTTGGTACGTCCTTTCAACAACGGTAATAAAAATTTGTATTAGAAACAAAGTCCTTCCCCACCCCCATCTGCTATACAGCAGAAGACTGCTTGAGGCTGAAATACGACCAAATACATGCAGATACATTTTATTGGGACTAATCCTGCATATATTTTGAATAGTTGAAACTAATGGAACTATTTGCATGATTAAAGATAGATACCTAGCAAGATGCAGAATTGCATCTTGGGCTGTCAGTGCCAGTGATAGGAAATATATATGAAGGAGTTAGTACGCACTTTTTCACCTCCCCAATTCTAGGATTAGTTCAGTGGCTTTGGTGAGTGCAGAAAAATACAGCATCACTGGAGCTGGAGTGTTTATTTTCTTGCTCATTACTTTTCTGTGCTCTTGCAGGACAAATTTAAGGTGTTTAGCGATTGTTTTGATGGAATAAGAGTAGATTAGCAGACTGAAATTCTGGACAATAATGTTTATCTACACAGCAGTTTCACTGTTATTAAGTTCCCCACGCATTTTGAGGATGATTCACAGTTCATTGATTTTGATATTTAAAATGTATTCATTCATACAAATATGCTTCAGACAGTTCACATTGATCTTAATACAAACTTAAGTTCTGTTTAGGTAATCAGTGAATTCAGTATGCTCGAGGAACTTAGGAAGTAGGAAAAAAAAAAAAAAAAGAAAAATTAATACCTGGTTGCTTCCACAGCCTGTCATGAAATCTCCTCTTCAATGCTTTGGTGGAGACAGAGCACTTGAAGCATAAAGGTAAAGGCTGTCAAATCAAAGTTTTGGCAAATTGGCAGCTACGATAACATACAGCCTTTTTATTCTCCTTTCCAAGCTATCTGCTCCATCCAACTCAGGAGTGGCATATTAAACGAATTCCCAACCTTGAAGAGTCTGGGTTCTTCACAATACATTTTGTATTAAATATGCACATGCAAAACAAGTTATAATGCACCATTAAAACCTCTTTTATTTCAGTAATACCTTTTTCAACAGTCATAAGGGCCAGCTATAATCTAAGTTTAAATAATACTCTAGATACATCTAGAGGATGAGGTAGTCAATCAAAGACCTGAAACAGTCTCTGGAAGTGCCTTTCTCTTTTTGTCCGTTATCCAAAGACATCAGTTTGGCACCTAACCAAAGTGTCTCAGCTAAGTGGGGTGGAATTGGGTCTAAGCTTTTTTGGTCATAGTTTTAGGTGAGAAAAATATCTGAAGTTGCTGAGTTTATAGTAGGCTAAAGCATGTTGAATTACCCCACGGTTTCTATCGACTAAGAGCATGCATATGGACCTTGCTGTGCCAAGAATCTTAATTGATGGTAACTTGATTGTGTATTTGATAACAAAGTCAATCAAAATAATTAAATAGTGTCGTATCCGGTGATTGAGTGTACTTAAAACTTGTACTGTTTCACAGATCCATGTTTGCATGATGGCACTGAAATGCAGGCTTTAGCAAGTAACGTCTATTTCTTGCCATGTTTTAAAAGTGAGTTTTGGGTAAAGTCATAGTATTTCTGATTTGTAGTGCTAAATTCAATTTTATCCAGATTGCTTCTACCTTTGTGGGATCTGCTTATCTCCATGCTTATTTGACATAATCAGATCTTCCCATGGTACAGGCTGGCATACTCCCTGCTGAATTGCGAAGGCAGTATTGCTTTCTGACTGCTGACGATACAGGACTGTATTTATGCAAGACTTGAAATATACCACAGAAACTGTTTGGATTAGGTTTATACATGATATGTATCATTTTTTGTTTTAAACAGGTAACTCTAATGCTCTTTTGATGCATATTTAGTGTAGCCGTAGATTACATTTGTACTCCTTCTGTATTGATAGTAACATCCAAAACAATGTACTGAACTCTAAATTATTTTACAAAAAAGGAGAAAAAGTTTTCTCTGGTTATGTCTGTATTCTTCCTTGGAAAACCAGGACACTTTACAATATCCAAATATTATCTCATCAGATTCTATTAAAAGAATAATTCACAGAGACAGAGGATAAATAAGTTTTATTTTCACTGATTTTTTCTGTGAAGATTTCTTCCAAGAGATCTCAAAGACTGGCTTAATAGTTTGATTGCCATTTCATGACACCCAGCCCCTTTCAGTCGCATATCTCACTGCTATCTGAGAAAAAGTAAGATATATGGTGCATCTGAAGCCTTAGGACAGATTTTCATCATGCTAATCACAAAATGAAAGGGCAATCTGAAAAACCACTTATTTAAAATACAGGAAGATGGCTTTTGCTGAACTTAATACCATTTGCTAGTTTTTAAGGTCTGTAATTTCCACTCGTGTTAATGCATTCTAATTATTATCCTGCTTAGCTTTTGTTTCTCATGAAGATTAAAGTGGTCTGTTTGATGTGTGCAAAGAAGTGACTACAGAAAATGGTAAATTAATTGGAAGATGTCAGCCTAGGAGAACGTTTTTGACATGAGTGCTGTAAGGCTGTTAACAAACAGACTAACTCATTTGTCTCACCATGAAATGAAAATAAAAATCACAACATTATGATAAAATCTTGACTAGGAAATGGCTGCAAGACTCTTTGAAGCCTTAGGTTCTTTTCTTCCCTGGGCTTTGGCACCGTGATATATGCAAACCACGTTCTACATAACTGTGAAGTGAAATAGGTTCTATGCAGAACAGATGGACCAGGGCTAATGTGGCGATGTGCAGTGGAGACGAGAACAGATTAATACCACAAGGGGAGACTGGAGGAAAATTGGAAAGATGGGGGTATTTGAACTAATTCATGAATCATTTCCAACTGATAGTTATGCCTTCAGGCATAGTGAAGAATATCAAGGAAGCATATTTAAAATTTTGTAAGTTTGTTTTAATGTAGTTTAGAATTAAGAGCCATACTTTTGGATGATTCAAAAAAATATCTTGTATTCCCCCATCCCAGAATGTACATTTGTGATTGAAATATCACTGATGAGCTTAATTATGTGCACTGTGACATGAATTGCTGTTTGGAAAACCCATGGCAGATTCAGGGACTTGGCACAAAGCTTTTGGGAATGGATTTTTTGCAAGAAGCGCTGTATGAGCTGGGAGAACATGCTCTGCCACTTGCATCCAAGCCACAGAGATGCGGCTTTGCAGTGTCTGGAGGCATGGTCTGCTTGCTAGATCTCATTCAGGTGTCTCTCTAAGTTTCCCCTATCTTCATCTTATCCAAACAGCCTTCAGTCTTGTGAGGTTCAGACTTCCCAAAGCTGTGCCAGAGCAAGCACATGTAGATTACCTACATCTTTGAATGAGATCTTCAGGCACACGTTACAGAATGAGGCTTTCAACAGAGACATTTCACGTGACGAAGTTACGATACTCTTGCTAATGGACATTTTACTCTAGGGCAGACAATCGTGTAGAAATAAAGAGGTCCACCTGAGAATTAAAACGATTTTAACATGCATAAAACCATCAGGATCTGAAACAATGAAGATACTTGAGAAATATGTAACTTCCCAGTATCAGTGAAGGTATTAGAGTTTTGTTTATGGGTGGAAAAACACAATTCCATGTGTTAGGACATCAAAGATTCTTCATTTTGCAAAGCTCAGAGTATAAGGATGAGCCTGATTACTAGTATTCATAATGGACATGGTTAACAAAAGGAAAAAGAAACTGTGAGGAAAGGAAATGTATAGATAATTGTCTGGATGCTCTACATTCTCTATATGACTTCTCAGGAGATTATTTTCAAGCTATAGAGGAGGATGTGAAACACTTGACAGTGAGGGAAGATTTTGAGAAAAATCTAATGAAGATAGCTAGTTCACTTTGCTGGTAAGGAAATAATCTACACGGGTTTCTGTTCACCAGCACAGAAGATGCTGTATCATTCCTCTTGTATACAATTCTTTCGTTCTAGGCAAGGCTCAATAAGAAGAGAGAAAGATATAAAATGGCCCACTTGCCTAAAACTTGATTCTCATTCTGCTGATTTCATTGCAGGTTGCAAATCTGGCCTGTTCAATCTCGAATAATGAAGAAGGTGTGAAGTTAGTCCGTATGGCAGCAACACAGATTGATAGTCTGTGCCCACAGGTGAGTAAGGTTCCTGCTAAAAAGTACTTGAGAACTCTTTTGGCATTAAAAATGATCAGTTAGCTGAGACAGGGAAAACAGCCTAGATGAAGATTATAGCCTTGCCTTTGTCGTTACATTGTTGCCTGCTTTCCACAAACTGTGAAAAATACATTCATATCTTGAGACCTGCATATCAAATGGATTGTAATGCTGTATTTTTAACACAGTCCGTAATCGATTTTTTTCTTTCCCTTGTGAAAAAACTTTGCCACTCCTCGTAACAAATGATTTTGAATAACAGGTAATAAATGCTGCGCTCACGTTGGCCGCCAGACCCCAGAGCAAAGTGGCACAGGACAACATGGATGTCTTTAAAGACCAGTGGGAGAAACAAGTGCGAGTTCTCACTGAAGCTGTTGATGACATCACTTCGGTGGACGATTTCCTCTCTGTTTCAGGTACTGGGATTAAGGGACTCTTCTAAAAATATACTACTAAATTAATGGGTCGGAGCAGAGAAAAGCTATAATTACTAAAGCATTATTAGTCCATTAGTCCGTCACTTTTGGAATGCTGATCTTCTACACTCAGTAGCAGCAACCAAGCCATACCAATTAATCCCTGGTAGCAATGGTTAGCTTTTCATCTCCCAGAAAATAGCACCCTATTCGTGCTTCTATTTCTAGAGAAGTTTTGTTTCAACTCAGGCACAAAGTAGGATTTTGGCCACATTTTAAAAATGTATTCCAGACCCGTGACAGGCTGACAGTATTTGTAAAAATTGTTAGAGTCCTTGTGCAGTTGTAGGCAAGAGGAGGAAAGATGAACTTTCCTTACTTTCTTTTGTAGCTTTGCTCAGATCAGCTGTGTCTAAACAGTGGGGCAGATGTACCGTACAGTCCTGGCCCCCTGATCATCCGTACCAGGTTACCAGGTCCTGAAGAGGGATAGGAAGAAGGGAAATAGGCAGGTGCTGCATAAGTCCCATCTAGGTATGTTGTCAGGACATGACCAGTGTGTACATTTCCAGAGAGCTGGGAGGCATCTCTGGGTCCCAGAGTTATTGGTGTAGAAATGCAACCAAACGCAGAGAAGTAGTAAAATAGTATAAGAAACAGCAAATCTTCGCACTTCTCTGACCTCGCTAGGAAGGATTGCAATGCAAAGCAAGTTATTCTATGAAAACAAAGTATCTTAGTCCTTATATAAAGAAGGAATGGAGAAGAGAAGGACATTGACTCTTTGAGTCACAGTCTTTTCTCCATCCTCCCTGTAAAGTGCTACAACTTGTGGCAGAGTGTATTGTTATAATATAGTCATACACAATGAATACTATAATTGCCAAGTGCTGCATGTCTTGAGTTAATTGTCTGCTGCAGAAAACTCATTTTCCTATTACGGTTTGAAAGAGATGAATTTCATTGTTGTGAAAAAGGACATAGAGTGTGCCAAGTGTGCTTAGCTTACTCTAACGTCACAGAAGAGCCAAACTTCAGGAGTTAGCTTGGCCTTAATTTTATGTTTCATTCTACATTCTTTTCCTCAACATTTCCCAAATTTCCTAATAAAAGTTTAAGATGTTTGGAGAAAAAAAAAATATTTATCCTTTAAAAAAATCCTTAATTTTCTTTTTTGCCCTCCCCTTTATTTTGGTTGGTTGTATCCCCCTATTATTAGTAACAGGGAAATGGTTTGGTTTAGTATAATTGCACTCCACTGTTCAACACCACCGCTAGAGTGTTTACTGCAAGCCATGACAAGAAAATGAAAATGAACTCTCAGAATAAAAGGGTACTTCAGAATCTGGTAGCACATAGATTTTTATTCAAGATTTGAAGCTGGCAAACACTTCAGCAGACCTAGTTCTACAATGAAAGGGCAGACCAAGCTGTAAACTGCAGACCCAGTCCGCAAGCCAAAGAGATGGCAAACTTGCTTAAATGGCCATTTGGATATTTGTTTGAGGACCTTGTTCAATCCAAGCACTCGTATCCATAAAACCAGAAGTGATTTAAACAGATGATTGTTTTATTTTGTGTTTTTCTCAAGTCATACTTTCTTCTAACATAGTCTTGACTTAGATCCAAACTTTCCAAGGCGGCTGAGAAGTAGTATTTCTGTTGGGTTTAGATTTTTTTTCTAATACTGTCCATATACATCTCTCTTAAAAATGAGAAAACATCTTATGTATCCAGAAAGCCTGTTCCTTCTAGCTGTAAGCTTGGAAGCCTCAGCTTACACAGGGTAGTTTTATTTTTAGATGTTAAACTAGTGTCTGGTTAAACGTACTCATGAAATGACACCTCCTCCTCGTCTATATTGAGTGTCACATTTGATGGCATGCTTTATTAATACGGTGGCTACCAAAAGAAGGCTGACCATAATTTTAATCAGTTACTTTATATTCCAAGTGCACTGTCTGTTCAAATCCATATAGTGCTTCTTGTTGGGCAAAATTTGGCTATGCCATGGTAAAAAAAATGATGATGGTGATGAGGAAATAGTGAAGAAATATTTTAGCAAATTTACATGTGGATAGAGAGTTTTTTAAACAAAGAATTTTGCCTTGCAAGTTACTCTGATTCACAGCTCAGGGGACTTTCAGTTTTCATTCAGAGTTGTTACAGTTTAAAATTTGACATCATGTAAAACATTTCTGAAACCCTCAAATGATCCAACCTTGGAATTTTTAACAGTGAAGATTAGTGTGTCATTCTATTTTTGTGGCCAACGATAACTAACAAAAAGCAGTTGGTGAAATGATTGATTCTGTTTTATTTATTACTACTACAAAGAGCAGCATTTCATTTTCAGCTGAGTGATGTCTGTGGCCGAAAAGTAAGTTGCTGTTTAGAGTCACTGAGTTTCTCAGAGTGAGTTTGCTCAAATATGAAATTCAGTCATAGTTTTATTATTGAAATGATTTTTAACTGTACTGGCTGCAGGGAAATAATGCCTGACCTAGTCAAAATCTACTTCATCCTAGTCAAAATCTGCTTCATCCTTTCACATTATCTATATGTGAGAATACTACATAAACTACGATACTGCAGCACGTGAGAGTGGATGGCCTGATTCTGAGCCGAGAAAAAACGGTGCAGCTCCCAAGATTTCAATAAAGCTACTTGATATTACATCATCTGAGCAGACTCGCTGTTGTCGACTCTTACTTCAGAATATGCACAGTCACATATAATTATACTGTGTGTCATGAAAAATTCACAGCTTAATCTCTGGCATAGATGGAGTAAAGGAGATGAACTGCTCATGCACAGGCTCCTTGCTATCTACAAAGGCCATTTGCTGTTGTCTTTTCAAAATAATTTATTTTCTTTTCTAACTTATTTAGGCACAAATGAACCAAACATATTAAATGTTTATGGGAATGTGTAAATTCATCTTCAGAAAATTGCCCAACTGTTTATTAGAGCATCTGCATAATATTTGACTGCTTTCCTTTTTGCGTTGATTTTTATTACACTTTCATTATAATAAAATTCAGTGTGATGTTTGAAATTAATGTGACTGTTTTTCAAAGAATTACAGGTTGGTACTCGCAGTATAGATGAGAGAACATAGCCCGGTCCTTTTTAAAGATAAATATCACACTTGGGATTTTTACTGTTATGTGGCACAGTATCACAGAATGGTATTTGTTTTGCAGACCTGGATAAGGACAGATATCAATTTTTCAACGTACTGACATTTGCTGTTTACTCAAATCAGTAAGCTTTGCTATGAGGAAGAACAAAATGAAATGGGCCTTATTTTTTTTCCTACATTCCAGAAAACCATATTCTGGAAGATGTGAATAAGTGTGTGATTGCTCTCCAAGAGGGGGATGTCGATACACTGGACAGAACTGCGGGTGCCATCCGAGGCCGTGCAGCCAGAGTTATTCACATCATTAACGCAGAGATGGAAAACTATGAAACTGGAGTTTATACTGAGAAGGTACTGGAAGCTACCAAACTGCTTTCTGAAACCGGTAAGCTCACTTATTGTTCAATATTAAGTCACTTAAAACTTTCAGTTAGTTCTCTGAAATCCGTAACTCAGAGGGAAACCAGTGCTTGAAAACAAGATATAAACAAACAAATTAATGACCATGATTTTTTTTTTATTCTCTACTCAATGCTACTGCAGAAGTCATATTGACAAGAGCCGTATAAGAGAAGAGATTCAGTAACCCATCAAGGCTAGTCTACTTCATCAACGTTTCAATGATTTGAGTAAATAATACACAGCCTTTTCTTCAAGTTCTTTCTGAGTCAGTTGATTATGTATTATGTGTCTCTAGAAAATCATTACAAACATTACTCTGTGGTCTGTGCGTGTGAATGTACTTGTTGGTGACTGAAGTTTTGTTTCTAAACAAAAGCATTTTTCATTGAAAATATGTTTGAGCAAATGAAAATGTATTACCTGATTGAAAAAATATAGAAGTCTGCTGGATTATATAAAAATAAATAGATTATATAAAAATATAAAAGTCTGCTAGATGGGTAGACTGGGAAAAAACACTGATTTTTTTTTTTTTTTTTTAACCTGTTTTTGCCTTGACAGAGCAGGGGTTGGATTCATCTAAGTGTAGGTGATTACGTTGAAGCTGGTCATTTTAGACTCCTTTATACTCAGTATTATCTGTTGCTATGTGCATCTGAATTGTTCAGTGCAGGCGGTACTATCAAGTGCTCTCATCTTAAAGCAGTGGTCTACATTTGCTCAGATGAATCAGGCTTTGAATTTCATTGACTTTATGGACTAGGTCTCCACTCACTGTACAAATGACCGGCTATGATATAGATGCATGTAGTGTAGATGTCTGAAAATGTCTGAGCTGATCCTCCCCTATCTGACTGCACTTGCTCATCTGGGCTTTAAAATCATCAAGATTATTTTAGAAGGAACAAATGAGAATGCACCAGTTCAGGACACGGCAAATGTAACATTCAGACAAAACAACCAGGCATCTCCCTGTAGATGAGATAGAAAAAGAAAAACTGTTGTAGCTCTGGCAGCCTCTGTGTTAGCTTTGAGAACAGAAATCAGCAAAATGAGCTAAAAAAAATGTTGGGATGATTTAATATTACTTGTTGTGTTATTGTTGTCCCCAGCTTATTATCTTTTAGCCGTAATAAGGACCCCAAGCCCTATTTGCACAGATAAATCCCAATGACCAAAATCAAGAATTTCTTCTTTTTCTGACCTTTCATTATGATTTATTGGAAATTATACCTGAAGTGTGGATTCTTGTGATTGTGATTATGACTAGAGGGTTGTGCCTTGAACACCCACGATGCTTGTAGATTCACACCAACCTGTAGAAATTAACTTTCACAGACTCTTTCCTGTGAGCTGCAGAGAGACGTTTTTGGGGAGAGATGTAACAAGATCAGTAACATGATCTTCAGCCTGTGGTACACGCTCCATTTGACTCTACACAGTTATTTCCTATGCAACATTCATGTTCACTTTACATCTGGCTGAACCCAGAGCGTCGGGTTTTGGCCATGTACAGCTTGAAGATAATGCGATAAGGTTTGCTTCTTTTTTTCCTCGAAGTTTAGTGATTCTATTTGTGTCGTGTTTTTTAGGTGGGAGAAGCAAAAGTGGGTCCAAACATTGTTTTTATTAGTCCCCCTATTTTTTACTACCCAACAAGAGATCAATGGAATGAGTACTGTAAATTTAGCTTATTTGAAAAAGTCTATGAACTGATACTATGAATTCACAGAAAGAAAATAATCTGTTCAGTTTGATATGGTAAAATATTTTTTTGCACTCTTGCGTTAAAGTCTCCTTTTGGTAAAGGAGAGATTTTGAAGAATTCTTCCTATCACTAGGATTTCTTTATTAAGCAAAACAAAACATATCTTCAGGCTTTTTATTCAGCTAAAATTTCTGACCTAATGTTCTGTAAAATTTTTTATTAATAATTTTTCAACAGAGTAACTGACAGTTATAAAGCACAGTTATATAGATCAATAATAGGCACAGTAAATACTTACACTCCATATTTAATGCACTTTTTGATATAATTTGAATTATAACTAAGTGCTGGAAGCTCTGAACTAGGTGCATCTTGACAACATCAACTTGTTAATGCTGGGATTCAATACTTAAGACTGAGTCCCTGTTCCTCAAAGTCAAAGTTATTACTTATTTTGTATTTTGTAAAATGTAAGTAAACTTGTGAGTAATAAAAAAAAATAAATATTTTAAATGTTAAGAACTGTATGTCATGTACAAATTGTGCAACAGAAGTTCAGAAGAGGGAATAGGCCCAAATTCAATGGAACCAATGAAGCTAAAATGATTTATGCCAGACACGAATGTGGATCATTAATATTACAGCACAATTTCTATCTGCAGCTTTTCAGGCCATTTACAAAGGCATTGATTATTATTTCTCTATGATTGTTGATTAAAAAAGGTAGAATTTACTGACTCATTTTGTCACCCTAGAACAAAGTGTTTAAAATGGTGTTTAGACCACCCTACACCATTCTGTGCCCTGCCCGTTTATACCCTGCCCTCTCCCCCAGAACAGGTCTCTGTCTACGTATGCATGCGTGTAGCTATGGATATGGAGATATGGGTATCTATGAATACATACATATATTTATATGTTCTTTCTATTCATCACCTTGATATGCAGTGCAGATTTTATCAAACACTCAAGAATGATGAGAGTGATTTATTTGGCGTCAGGCTCCACCCACAGACGCACGTATCAAAATCTCTGTGAGAAACACAATGATGAACGCCTCATTGTTTTCATCTTTGTTCGTCCTTTTTTTTTAATTGACCTTTATTTATTTTTAAATGAAGTGCTTTTGAAAGCTAGGAAGAATTTAATTAAATGACAATGGAACGGAAATAAGCACATTACCTTTCTCTTATAATTATTATTTACTTTTAACTATCAGCTCAGGAAAGGAGAGCCTCTGTTAAGCCTCTTTTTCCAGGGATTTCATATTGTTATAGGAGTAATGGGTTTGATCCACAGTGCAGAAATATGGATACACTCTTTTGGAAAGCGAAACACCTTGCTAATGGTTTTTTTGGAGGGGAGAAAATTAATCTTTAATGAAAGCTATATTGGTAGGTTCTGACAAATTGAAACTATGCAAACCTTACTTTAATAACTGGTTTCACCTTAAAGGTTTTTTTGTTTGTTGTTTTAATTTACAGCCTTTGGAATATATGGGGTGGGTTTTTTTAGTGTTTTAGTGCTTTCTTGCCTGTGCTTGACGAACCCACTGCCTTTATAGCCAACTACTTGGTAGAGGCTAGATTCTTATCTCTGACAGCAGTATTAGGGAGTGACGTATTGGTTAATGTCTTCTTAAAATTGGGTACTTTTATTTTCCTTTAAAACCAAAATAAAAACTTGACTCTCACTTGCTGACTTTCTTATAAATCCAAGACGAAAACTATAAAGCCACAGAGTCTACGGGGCTTGCTCGGAACAAACACAATACTCATAGATTTTAGCGGATGTTAATTGTGTGCAGGAGTAAACCAGAGCTTCAGAGTTTAATTTTTTTGTTTGCTTTTTGAGGCACTGTGAAGTTTTACTAATATCTTTAGCTTGGTTTCCTAAAGAGCAAGGCCCAGTGGCTCCCTGGGGGCAGCCCCAGCCCTGGGCATCAGGCACCTCCGTGGGGACAGGGATGGCCTGAGGCCAGGCTGGGATGTCAGCCCACAGGTGGGAGTCAGGATCAGGCCCAGGGAGGGGAACCAGGGTCAGACACAGCCCAGGGACTGGTAGGCAGGGCCACGCTGATGGCTTCTGTTAAATGTTATATCGGTATTCAGCATTTATAGAGAACTGTGAAATTATCCTGCTACAGATGGTTCATGAAAAAAAAAAGGAAGGAGAGAAGGGTGGAAAGGAAAAGAAGGGGGAAAGAAAAGGTAAAAAGCAAGGGAAGGGAGTAAGAGAAAACAGAGAGCACAATTTCTGTTTGAATATTGAGATCTCTCATACTGCTCAGCACCCTGTCCTAGCAGTGACCGAGGCCAGCTGAGAGTGTCCCATTGCCTTGAATAAGGAGGAGATCCAAGTCTACTCAGCAATTGCCTGAGAAGCTGTAACAACTGAAGGGAAGAAGCGTGAGTTTCTAAACAAGTAAAAAGAATTGTCCGCAGAAAGAAATCAAGTAACAGGCAAAGAGGCTGAATATTATTTTTCAAGATTTCTGAGATGCAAGGAGGACAAAAAGCTGTGACATTCTTCAAAGGTCAGAGGGTTGAATTTAAATTGGAAAAACTGGAGCAGACTTTGCAGTGTTGTAATGAAAGGGAGTGAATGGGAAATGAAGGAGAAAAAGCAGAACAAATGGGACCAGAACTGCCTGGGAAGGGCTGTGAAAACTTTCCAATATATTTTTTTTTTCCCTTCAGTTTGCATTGGGATGTCTGGAAACCATCCTGGAAGAGCGAGTACCATAGTACTTGGGTTACTCATTCCTGTGAAGGACATGGGAAATTTGAAATCGTCTGATTCAGACCAGAAATTTGAGTTTCAGCTTTTAGCATGTTTTAAAAATATCCTAGTAAATTTGTAACTAGCTGTTTTTAAGTAGGTCACTCTCTGACTTCTGTTTTGACTCCAGTTTTTTATTTTGTCTTTATCAGAATGGACTAAAGTTGAAAATCAGCACTACTGGCAATTCAGCAATAAGCCTGTGAGAGTTTTATCAGTGTGAGTAGGACAAACTTTAAAGATATTTATCACTAGGAAAAGGTAGCTCAATGATATTATCAAAGCTAATACTATAATGTGGTAAAGATGGATTTTTCAGCAGTGATTGAAGGGAAACAAAATGTAGAAGCAAGAAGATGAATTTAAGCATAGCTGTAGTCAAAAAAACCCCATATTGAATCTGAGGGAGAGCTAAAAATTGCAAAATGGAGCCTATTTAAAAAATAAATGATGTTAAATTCATGTTTTATGGGAGTTTCAGGTAGTTATAGTACAACTTATGGGTACCATCATCCTGAGAACATGAGATCGTTTATCCAGGGGTTTTGATGAAATTATGGCTTTTATTCTGCAAAGCACTGTAGCATTTTCTTTAAAGTTTTGCTAAACTGAAATCCAAAGGTCAAAGTATCACCAAGAAAAAACATTTAATGCATTATTAAAAAAAAGATGTTTTAGAAAAGGACCAGAGAATACGTAACATTATGTTCCACTAGTGCTTGGTTTGATCCAAATAATTTTTAACCAGAGCGACTGTGTTCAATATGCAGTGGAATACAGTAAGAAAACATGTAAAATATATTATAAAACAATTAAATGAGACTCATAAGAGATGAATAAATCATCACAGTGTCTAAAAGCTTAAATAATATTTATTTTTCTCTCCACTTTTAGAGTTTAGAAATAGAATGTAGTACTACAGGAGAATATAACATCATTGATTTAGATTTTCAAAGGCTTTTCATAAAGTCCTGCACAGTTGTTTGGAAAATGGGTAATCATGGAGTGAATGTTAAGGCCTTTGATGGATTAAGAGCTGGTTACAAGGTACAAGCAAAGCATAAATGACCATTTCTCAGCAGGCAGAAAGATAAATCCTGTGATGCTTCAGGGGACAGCGCTGTGGTTGGTGTATAACGTATTAATTAACAGGTGAATAGACAGAAACAAAATTTGCCAAAAGGAAGATGCTGGTTTGACTGGTGGGAGTAGGGGAGTTTCCTTATCAGAAAGACAACACTAAAAGATAATTTTATTTAATTTCTCTAGGTAAATGGAACAATTTAAACTATGTTATCTACACTGACAGGAAGGCTCTGAGCTAATTCATCCTCTCAGAAAAAATATGGCATCATTATGGGCAGCTGGGCGAAGATACCTTTTCCATGTACAACAGCCCTCACATCAGTGTTTAAGATGTTAGCCTGTACTTTAAGGCGGATATTCACTGAATGCCCCAAATAGTTGTTTCTGCTTTGATCTCCACAACGAAAAGATCTTCCAGAAATGGAAGAAGGTCGAGATAAGGATGACAAAATTAAAGAAATGGGGGGATTTAGAGGCACGTTAACTCCAGGAGAGTTTAAAAAGACTAGGATTATCTGTTTTGGATGTGCCAGACACCTTAGATAATGAATAGTACGTTAGAATAATAGCAGTGTCCATTTTCATAAACCATTATTACTTAGTCGATGTTCAAATCTTTTCTCAAAAACATCTTGTGTTCTTAAGAGCCATTTTTTAAAGTAAGGAGGATGGTTGTGGAGGCAGAAAAAGATTTATACCAAGTCTAGAAAATATAGGCAGAAAAATGCAGTGAATATTGACTAGCCCCAACAGAATGTTTTGTGAATATAAGTGTGAATTGTACAATAATCTTTTAAAATAAAAACACTGGCATTCCTTGCATCCCCTTGCCTACACACACCTACGTATAGATATACACAAACTTACAACTAAAGCCAGAAAGGGTGTTTTGCTTGTGTTATATAAGCAATTTTGTGTCCAACAGCATGCAACTCTTTTCTTGAGGGGATTTTTTGAAGAGCTGCAGCTAGCTTTTATTTGAAATATTAGCCTGAAGGGAATTCCATTTAGTAGTAATAATACTTTGGGGGTAGTCATTGTATGTAGTCTTTATTTGCACAAGTAGGCAGGAGAATGAGACATCTGAAACTGGTGAGACACATATGTCCCTGCAGCCGTCAATTGTTATCCTTCTTTGTACGCTTTGTGATGTACCCTGCCATTACACGATTGCCTACTATGCTGGCCGTGAGGCACCTCCCTGCAGACGCTGCTTACCTTAGTTCTCCCCTGACATTTTATCTTTCTGCGAATGACAGTTCAATCAGGACAAAGTTTGAAGGTTTGTTTTCTTTTCTGTGTGTCCATATCTCACAATACTTGGTAATGTAGCTCCAGACATCCCATTAATTTCTATAATGTACAGCTCACCTGTACTGCACATGAGCGAATCCAACATTTCCTGAAAGTGTTGCATTACCATGTCTATACTGCATAGTTGCATACACCCACAGATAAAGTAGGAGCCTTCTGTGAAGTGCCAGAAGACTTACTTAACACATACGGGCCAAACGGTCAGGACTTGGCCATAAATTCAAGGCACCCTGAGAACATTCATTTTACGGTCCGTGGCTAAATCAGTGATGCAGTGTATTGGCAGTGAAGGCTGATTCTTCCTGAAAGTCTTGTGTTTACTGCAAAATGCTATATATATATGTATATAGGGTATGCGTATTCATTATTTTACATCTATCCTTTAACCATTTCATTGGGGGAAAAGTGAATCAGTAAATAGCAAGAAGAGAAAAGATGGTCTTGTGCTTTGGACAGTGACGTTCCGTCCTTTTTCTATGCCATAGCACTTAAATCAACATGCTGCAGATTTTGCCCTGATTTTGCTTTTCCTCTTTCCTGAGTGACCAATGTGAGACGTATAGGGTTTGATATTCAGAACTGATGAGGATTCACATTTTTACTGATGAGTATTTACCTGTAACAGAAGTCAGTGACCGCTTCTCTGAGCACAGAACAGTAAACACTCTGAAAACCCAATCCAGTGACCTAAAACACAGACATAATTATATATGGGCATTTATTTATCCATGACATATATTATTAATATATGTATGTGTATGCATGATAAGTCTATGCACAATGTGCGTTACAAACATTGGATGGAAGCATACATCAGCCCAAGCAACAAAATATTTAAATCAAATCTGCTTCTCGGAAAACCAGTTGGTCTAATACTGTCATATTAGGCAACGAAGGGCAACGAAGCTGGTGAAGGCTCTAGAGCACAAGTCTTATGAGGAGTGGCTGAGGGAAGTGGGGTTGTTTAGCCTGGAGAAAAGGAGGCTGAGGGGAGACCTAATCGCTCTCTACAACTACCTGAAAGGAGGTTGTAGCGAGGTGGGTGTCAGTCTCTTCTCCCAAGTAACTAGTGATAGGACGAGAGGAAATAGCCTCAAGTTGCATCAGGGGAGGTTTAGATTGAATATTAGGAAAAATTTCTTCACCGAAAGGGTTGTCAAGCATTGGAACAGGCTGCCCAGGGAAGTGGTGGAGTCACCATCCCTGGAGGTATTTAAAAGACATGTAGATGTGGCACTTGGGGACATGGTTTAGTGGTGGCCTTGGCCGTGTTAGATTAACAGTTGGACTTGATGATCTTAAAGGTCTTTTCCAACCTAAATGATTCTATGATTCTATGATATATTGTGTAAAATTTCAGTAGAGCTTTATAAAGCTTTTTCTTTTTAATTAGTAATATAATAATCATGACTGAAATGTAAATTATGATATAATATGAGACTAGGGCTTAAAAAACATTTTATGAAATATTTAGAATCTTCTGATAAGGAACTTACAGTTCTTCTAGAAACAGACTTTGACAAACTCTTCAAGCTAAATAAGGTGTCACATTTGATTCCTTATTCATCCTTCAAACTAAATTGAGAAACTGTGCCATCTTTGACAGAGTATGTCAGATATCCTATAGGAATTATTTTTTAAATACCTGTTGAAAATTCTTAAACTTCCCAGTAGGCTGCGTTCTTTCCTCAGTTAAGTAAATTAATGGATTAATAAAAAAATGAAAAAAAAGAAAAAACCCTAGAAGAAATTTCATCCAGAACTCTGAAATTTTTAAACTATAGCTTTGTGAATTTCCTGTACTAAAGCCTCTTAAATCTGGATAATGGCTGAGCTTTTTTCCTAACAGAGCATCATTTTTTTTAATGTAGCGTGTCATTCATGGATTTTTTCTTTATTGGTCTCCCCTGATAACTCTTCGTTTACAAGACCACCAGTCATTCTGGATAATTTTGTTGATTTGCGTGACATACAAAACTATGATGTTTAGGAGAAGCACAGATTCTCTGTGTGAGATATTTGGGGATCCTTCCTTCAACTTTTAGCAGTGTAGCGGTCCAAACCTTTAGACTGCCATGTCATTCTCGAATAATCTTACCCAAATCGGACCAGATTTTTACAGCCACTTAAGGGCTATTTTGACCAGGTGATTGGCACCTAAAATTATGTGTCTAGTCTCTATGAACGTGGCATAGGGAAAATAAAATTTCCGAAGGACAACTACAAATACTTAAATGAATGCAGAGCTAACCAGAGCTAGCCAGAAGGCAAAGCTGAATACACCAGGGTATAGGAGATCAGTCACTTCTCTGGAGCTCAAGCATCTGGTTTGTCTGAGGACAGCGTGGCTCCAGAGAACAACCTCTGGTCTTTGAGAAGGGTGATTCCCTTGGATCCAAACCCCTGGATACTAGAAAGAGTTGAGTAGGTATTTGTCTCTTTAAAATGAAGCTCTAAGAAGTAGCTCTGCTGATGACATTCAAAAATAGTCTTCTGGCTAGAAAAATGCCCCAAAGATGAGACCTTTGGGAACCCTTCAGTTGTGGTGAGATTTGGATGGAAAGTAACCACTTCTTGCTTAGCCAGTGCCCTCCTGGGCACCCTTCTGATTTAGAGCCAAAAGTGTTCTAGGATTTGGTGCAAGAATGGGATTGATTTATGCCTAAACTTGATTGTCCAAAGCAGACATCTGGTCTAAGCCTGTCATCTGTCTTCCCTCTCAATTCAATGGGCAGAGGAATATCAGAATTTGATTCAGCTGAACTTGAACTGCTTTCTTAAAGTAGGTGTGATTAATTGTCTAATGGAAATATCGATTGCTCTCCATTTGATATAGGGAAACATAGACTTCTAACTTTCAGATGTATGAAGTAGTATGAAACCAGGCCAAGTTTCCTAACTCCCATTGATACCACTAAGAATTAGAAACCCATGCACCTGGAGAGACCTTGACCTTTATTGCTTTTTTGTGTCTTAATTATCCCTTTCTAGATTTCTGAACATTCACATCTATTTAAGATTTAAGGAATTCAAGTTCCTAAATAATAAGGCCATAAAAGTGCATTAAATTAGCTAGGCATTCATTTAATCTTGCATATTAATGAAACTTAATATTCTAATGCTATGAACAATAACACCCAAATATTTTAAATTTTTTTGTCTCAATAATTTTATTATGTAACTTAACATTTCCCTATCAATGATCTTATTGTTCCCATATCACTAAATAAAATTTGCAGCTATGTTTTTAAGTACAAACTTTGCAGTACAAACTGATTGCCATAGGAGAAAAAGTCAATAGAGAATATATTTTTAGAAAATAGATAATTACTTGATAATTTTAATATGCAGGAGATATGGGTG
Organism: Gymnogyps californianus; assembly: GCF_018139145.2. Classification (NCBI taxonomy): domain Eukaryota; kingdom Metazoa; phylum Chordata; class Aves; order Accipitriformes; family Cathartidae; genus Gymnogyps; species Gymnogyps californianus. The sequence continues at coordinate 4,587,594 of NC_059474.1, forward strand.
GGGTGGGAGAAAAACAAGAAAAGCTTTAGAGAAAGTATTTTCTATGTGGAGCAGGGTGGTTCACAAGAAAATACAGGTTGTATCAAGGCATGAATTCACCCATGGTGATGTGCTAGTTTTCTATTATGCTGACAGTAAAAAAGACAAACAAACAAAAAAATTAATCAATAGATGAAATGGAAGTAATTTTAACTTTCTTGTTTCCCAGTTTTTCTCCAGCAGCCGTTCAACCTAGATTTTGTTGGCAGTGATCTTACTTTCAATGCCATTGAAAACTCATCTACAGAAAGGCTTTTAAATCTTTATTTGTTAGAATGACAAAGTCAGTAAATTAGAAGTGTTGCTATTAACTTGGGACCTGATTCTGTCAACATTTATGCAGGTGTCTAATTAATTCATGTAGTTAGACTGAGAGATGTTAATGGATCACAGTTTTCAGTCTAAGTGTATGCATAACTGTTTTCAAGACCACAGCTCAAACTAAGAAACCAGTATTTAATTTGTCCCCCAAAGTATTGATTTGCTTCTGAATCTGAAATTCATAGCCAATCTCTCTGTACATAATAAATGACTCATCCTCTATCTGATGCATTTACAAATTTCAACTCCGGATGCAGATTTCATGCCTTTGCTTGAATTTTGCTTGTAGCTCTTTCACTGTTGGCGTAAGAGTATCCTTCTTTGTACAGTAAATGACAGATAAGAAAGACTGGAGGTTTTGTGGGTGCAGCTGAGTTAGGTATTTCCCCATACATCACTGTCATGGAGCTCCTCAAGTGTGGCCCAATAACCTTAACGGGAGAATAATACAGTTCTTAACTCAATTTCCAAAAACTTTACTGTATTAAATGACAACGTATACTTGGAGAAGCTATAAGTAATAGCATCTTATTAGTTTAAGATGTTTTTTCTTGCTTGTCTAATCAAAAATGAGCACTGATGTAAAAATGCAATTGTCAAGCAAGCAATTCATAATATAGTTTAATAGCTATTTCCATTTCAAAACAGCAGACAATGTTCACATGTAATAATATAAATTAAGGACTAGATTATAGCCAGGTCTGCAACGCCAAAATTGTTGAAAGAAGCTTTCACACTCAACGGGCAGTCACCGTGGTGATACATGTGGTCAAGAAGGAGTACCTCATGTTCACCGAAAGGAATAAAATGTAACTTTCCATCTCCTCCCCATGGCCTGATGCTTATGAATCTGCTCCTGCTGCTTCTTGAATGAATGAATGGAGTCATAACTGCTGGCATCTTTCCAGTGGCATAGTGAGAAAAATGACCTGTGGGGCTTCAATTCAGAACATTATTGGTGTAAGGCTTCATTGGCTGAGCTGAAGGACTTTAAAATTTAGGTAGAAAGGGAAAAAATCCCGTACAAAGAGGGTGTGGAAAAATATGGAATATCCTGTCAGCCTTTGACAATTGAGCTCTGCTTTGACCTCTATTTGTTCCTCTTGTACATCCATTTCGAGCAAAGTGTGGTCGTAAGTCCAATAGCATTGTATTAGTAAATTAATATATGAGTTTAAAACATCTCTCAGAAATTAAATGTTTATTTCTGGTGAGGAATGTTTCTCAATGTAGCACATTTTGCAGGATCTGGTGCTAAACAAAGATCCTATAGCTGTCTATTAAATACTTTAACAACAATTTCATAGAACCATAGAATCGTTTAGGTTGGAAAAGACCTTTAAGATCATCAAGTCTAACCATTAAGCTAGCACTGCCAAGGCCACCACTAAACCATGTCCCTAAGCACCACAGCTACACGTCTTTTAAATACCTCCAGGGACGGTGACTCCACCACTTCCCTGGGCAGCCTGTTCCAATGCTTGACAACCTTTTCAGTGAAGAAATGTTTCCTAATATTCAATCTAAACCTCCCCTGGTGCAACTTGAGGCCATTTCCTCTTGTCCAATTGCTTGTTACTTGGGAGAAGAGACTGACACCCACCTCGCTACAACCTCCTTTCAGGTAGTTGTAGAGAGCGATAAGGTCTCCCCTCAGCCTCCTTTTCTCCAGGCTAAACAACCCCACTTCCCTCAGCCACTCCTCATAAGACTTGTGCTCTAGAGCCTTCACCAGCTTCATTGCCCTTCTTTGGACCCGCTCCAGCACCTCAATGTCTTTCTTGTCGTGAGGGGCCCAAAACTGAACACAGTATTCGAGGTGCAGCCTCACCAGTGCCGAGTACAGGGGGACAATCTCTTCCCTAGTCCTCCTGGCCACACTATTTCTGATACAAGCCAGGATGCTATTGGCCTTCTTGGCCACCTGGGCACACTGCTGGCTCATATTCAGCCAACTGTCGACCAACACCCCCAGGTCCTTTTCTGCTGGGCAGCTTTCCAGCCACAATTCCCCAAGCCCGTAGCATTGCATGGGGTTGTTGTGACCCAAGTGCAGGATGCAGCACTCAGCCTTGTTGAACCTCATACAGCTGGCCTCAGCCCATCGATCCAGCCTGTCCAGATCCCTCTGTAGAGCCTTCCTACCCTCAAGCAGATCAACACTCCCACCGAACTCGGTGTTGTCTGCAAACTTACTGAGGCTGCACTCGATCCCCTCGTCCAGATCATTGGTAAAGATATTAAACATAACGGGCCCCAATACTGAGCCCTGGGGAACACCACTTGTGACTGGCCACCAACTGGATTTAACTCCATTCACCACAACTATTTAGGCATGGCCATCCAGTCAGTTTTCTACCCAGCAAAGAGTAAGCCTGTCCAAGCCATGAGCAGCCAGTTTCTCCAGAAGAACGCTGTGGGAAACGGTGTCAAAGGCTTTACTGAAGTCTAGGGAGACAACATCCACAGCCTTTCCCTCACCTACTAAGCGGGTCACCTTGTCATAGAAAGATCAGGTTAGTCAAGCAGGACCTGCCTTTCATAAACCCATGCTGACTGGGCCTGATCGCCTGGTTGTCCTGTACGTGCCGTGTGATGGCATTCAGGATGAGCTGCTCTATAACCTTCCCCGACACCAAGGTCAGACTGACAGGCCTGTAGTTCCCCAGATCTTCCTTCCAGCCCTTCTTGTAGATGGGCATCCCATTTGCTAACTTCCAGTCAGCTGGGACCTCCCCGGTTAGCCAGGACTGCTGATAAATGATGGAAAGTGGCTTGGTGAGCATTGCCACCAGCTCCCTCAGTACCCTTGGGTGGATCCCATCTGCCCCCACAGGCTTGTGTGTGTCTAAGTGGTGTAGCAGGTTGCTAACCATTGCCCCGTGGATTATGGGGGCTTTATTCTGCTCCTCGTCCCTGTCTTCCAGCTCAGGGGGCTGGGTACCCCGAGAACAACTGGTCTTACTCTTAAAGACTGAGGCAAAGGCCCCATTAAGTACCTCAGCCTTTTCCTCATCCTTTGTCAGTATGTTTCCCCCCGCATCCAATAAAGGATGGAGATTCTCCTTAGCCCTCCTTTTGTTGTTAATGTATTTATAGAAACACTTTTTATTGTCTTTTACGGCAGTAGTCAGATTAAGTTCTGGTTGGGCTTTGGCCCTTCTAATTTTCTCCCTGCATAACCTCATGACATCCTTGTAGTCCTCCTGAGTTGCCTGCCCCTTCTTCCAAAGGTCATAAACTCTCCTTTTTTTCCTGAGTTCCAGCCAAAGCTCTCTGTTCATTCAGGCTGGTCTTCTTCCCCACCGGCTTGTCTTTCAGCACATGCCCTTCAGGACTGCCTCCCAAGGGACTCTGTCAACCAGCCTCCTAAACAGGCCAAAGTCTGCCCTCTGGAAGTCCAAGGTAGCAGTTCTGCTGACCCCCCTCCTTACTTCTCCAAGAATCGAAAACCCTATCATTTTGTGATTGCTATGCCCAGGACAGCCTCCAACCATCACATCACCCACAAGTCCTTCTCTGTTCACAAACAACAGGTCCCACAGGGTGCCTTCCCTAGTCGGCTCCCTCACCAGCTGTGTCAGGAAGTTATCTTCCACACACTCCGGGAATCTCCTAGACTGTTTCCTCTCTGCTGTATTTCCAGCAGACATCTGGTAAGTTGAAGTCCCCCACAAGAACAAGGGCTAGTGATTGTGAGACTTCTCCCAGCTGCTTATAGAATATTTCATCTGCCTCTTCATCCTGGTTGGGTGGTCTACAACAGACTCCCACCATGATATCTGCCTTGTTGGCCTTCCCCCTGATTCTTACCCATAAACACTCAACCTATCATTGCCATCATCAAGCTCTAGACAGTCAAAACACTCCCTAACACACAGGGCTACCCCACCGCCTCTCCTTCCTTGCCTGTCCCTTCTGAAGAGTTTATAGCCATCCATTGCAGCACTCCAGTTGTGTGAGTCATCCCACCATGTTTCCATGATGGCAACAGTATCATGGTTTTCCTGCTGCATTTCCATCATACTGGGGGGAGTTCTGATTTAGCAAGTAAATAATCTCTTAAAATATTTCACTTCTGTATCTCCCTTGGAGATCTCTGGGCCTAAGACTACAGCTTCAGAGGGTCTGCTTGTGACCAGACTAGCATAACAAATACAGCATGTATCCCTGCCTGCTTTTTCTGTGTGCTTTCATATTAATAGGTCAGGTAAAAAAAAAATTGGAAAACAGTAATCGTAACCCAAATTAAATGTTTAGATGTTAAATGTAAATTTATACATATATTTATATATATTTATATACATATATTTATTATTTTTATATTTTTAAATATATATTGCAAGAAGAGACATGAATTGCAATGGTCAACTAAAATAAGCACTTTATCTTCTTTTTTTGGGAAAAAAATCTAATCAATGAACTCTATCAGGCTATGAATAATTTCCTTGAGGAGTTGGTGGAAGTTCCTTCATTGGAATATTTTAAACATGATTCAGAAATAGCTTCTAGATAAAGAGTATAAAAGCATTTATGTTATTTGAACTAAATGATGTTATTGAAACATAGAAATCCATGTCTGGATACAACCACAAAATACATTTAAAAAAAAAAAAAAACATTTTCACATCTTTCTTGTACATACGCTACAAAAATATTGGTCGAGTACTTAAAAAATGGGCATAGTACTCCAACTAGGGCCTCACTGCAACTTCACAGTATCTTCTCTCAAGTCTTTTTTTATATATTGTAATAATTCTAGATTGACTTTTGCCATTTTTTACTATAGCATCACATTGTTAGACACATTGCAAGAATCCACTTGACGTATCTTTCTGGTTTGACAATGTACCCCAGGTAATTAGTCCTTGAGATGCTTTTTCTCATGAGTTCCATGTTCACCTTATAGTAGTTTAATTTACATTTCCCTTGTTTTGCTTCTAAGAATGTCATGTGTGGCCACGTCAAAAATCTTATGGAAGTCAAGCTGTATCATATCTACTGCTTCTCTGAACCCACTAGTTAGCTGCCCTGTCAAGGAAAATATTGTAATAGTTGATGCAACCTATTTTGACAAATCTGTTGCCTGTCCGACATCTGCTCATTATTTACAAGATAATTAAACATTAATTGCTTTACATCATGTTTCATTTTCTTTCTGGGTACTGAAATTAAGCTGAATATCCTGTAATTCTTCCTTCTTTTCTTCTCTACCTTTATGTAAATTGATATGTGCTTTTTCTTCTTTTTCTAAATCCCTGGAACTTTTACTGTTATTGTTTTTCTTGAGTTCTCAAAGATGGTTCAGAAATTGCCTTGATTATTTTCTGAAGAACTGCAGGGTAAATTTTACTATGCTCTGATAACTTGAAGACATATTTAATAGACACCTTTCCTTATGTTTATGTAGATGTTCTCCAAACTGCCCTTTGCTAATTCAGGTCTGTTGCACTTACTATTGATTATATTAAATACCTGTCCACCTCTGCTATTTAGGAAATTCTAGACAGAAGTTTAAGGACCCTAAATATTAGAGTTCTTTGCCTCCTTTTTTGTTGTCATTTTTGCATCTCTAGCTTTACTGATTTTATCCCTATGACCCTAAATAATTTTTCTTTTATTCTTTATGTTTACTTGTTTTCATTGTATTTTTAATGATTGCTTTTTGATTTTCAGGCTAAAGACTTCCTTATGCAATCATATTAGTCTCCTACTACACTTTCAAGTGTTCCATTAATTAAGATAATTTGATATATGCATTTATTAATACTCTTTCCAAAACTTCCAGCTCTTTCGAACTCCTTTTCTAATTAAAATGTTTCCCCTCTGCCTAGCAATGTTTTGTTAATGTTTACTTTTTTTAAGTCTATTGTTGCTGTCACTTTTTCCTGTTTTCTCCAGTATATCCCAAGCACTTAGTGCACTTATTGAACAATATCTGCATGAAAGATACAATTCTGTTTTCATCTGTGTACATGAACAAACATATATATATGTGTGTATATACATAGGCAGAATAAACGAGATTTGAATAGATATATGCCTTTAAAGGGTTCCTCTTTAACACCCAATGAGTAATACTTAAATGCCAGAAACAGAAAGGTTGAGCTCGTAGTTGCTGCCACTTGTTCTTCAAAATGTAAGCTAGTCTTGAGTCATGGTTTTTTGTGTTTTTACTTTAAATCAAATAGTAATTAAGATGCATAAAACATAGTTTTCATTATGAGTAAAATATATTTAAGGACATTCAGTCAAGAAGAAAATGTGGTTTCCTGCCATGCTGAAAGTTTACTTCCTAGGAAAGAATGTCACTGCTCTTGATGAAAATGACACTGGAAATTCCCCTTTGTATTCATCAGTTGGAATCAGGCTACCAAAAAGTGTATTAAAAATAGGGTCTAGGGAAAAGATGATAAAGAAAGATAATGTTATAACAAAAAAAGGCAGCTGAGTTAGGAATCATCTTTTCCTGTTCTTCCAGTTATAGTGCCAAAATAATAAAGCCAATGGTACATGATTTGTATACCTAGATGCTAGAAGAAGGCAAATAATAAAAATTATGTGAATATAATGAAAAGATGGCTATCTATAAATCTTAAGCTTGACCCAAGTTCCTTAAATTTGTAACAATTAATCCCAATGGATTTTGTATCCAGGTTTCTAATGAAGCATTGATTCTACTTGTCCTGTAGTATATGAGAGCCCAATCCTCCAATATTAATGTTAAAATATTGAAGAATGGGTGTAACTAAGTACAGGAGTATGGGTGCATTATAATTAGTGGGACCTTATGTTCATGTTCCTGTTTGTAGGATTTGGGTTTGAGTTGTTAGAGGACTGATTTGGGGAACATTTATCTTTCTGCCTGCATGACATGCAGAATGTGATTATACCTTTAAAGGAATCCTGTATAAAATTTGAAGAAAAACCTCTTGTTACTTCAGGGAATGCCTTTAAACTATTTGCTATTTAATTAAGTAAATAATTGCTTTAAGTTATGTATTTACAAAGCTCATACCACAGTTTATAATAACGTTAGCTAGTATCTATGGCTATTTTTTGTGTTATATACATGATGATAGTGAAGAAACAGAATGTTCATTTACGTGCCTTCACAAAAGTAATTTGCTAGATTTTGCATTTTGTCCCTTATACAATTATTATTATTTAATATGAGCTAGACTGCAGTTAGTTGTCTAAATTAGTAGACATAATGGCTACATTTTGCTTTGATCATTTTGGTATAAATATGTACTGTGTTCATTCCAAGTTGTAAAGGTTTTAGATGTACTGTACTGATAGCTCAGATATGTTGCGGTCTTTTACAAGTTAGGAAATCACACTTTTTAAAGGAAGTTTTACATTCTTTGTTGTGCAATTGGAGGAGAGAATATGAAGATCGTGGTTTTCATGCTGTCAGAAAATGTGCCAGAGCTCTGCATGTGTAGAGTCGCTACAAAGCCACACCATGAGCCTTCCTGGGTCTTGAAACTGTAACAACAGTATGTACCATATCTACTGGAAAGTATTTATGCCCAAGGGCAGGGGGAAAATGTTTACGAAAGAAGGTGTCTAATCTTACTGCCTTTCATTTTCTTTAATCTAGTTATGCCACGTTTTGCTGAACAAGTTGAGGTTGCCATTGAAGCTTTGAGTGCAAATGTCCCACAGCCATTTGAAGAGAATGAGTTCATAGATGCCTCCCGCTTGGTTTATGATGGAGTTCGTGACATCAGGAAAGCTGTTCTGATGATAAGGGTATGTAAGGCACCTGGGAAATAAAAGTTGGGACTTGCAGGAAAGTATCACATTGGATGAGAGGAATATAAAAGCTTCTTGGAATCAACTTTGTTTCATAATAAGCCAGAAAAGCTTGACATTGAAACAAGCGTGAAACAAAAGTATGTGCAGCAAAAAAAAAATTGTAAGTAAAGAGATGAGGATATTTTAGGAGATGAACCACAATTAATTTGTTAATCACCTAGGAGAAGATTTGATCACAACTGCCAATAGATGCAAACTTCATTACTGTTTCCGTAGTAATAGCATTAATTTGCTAAGATCTTCAAATTTTGTGTAGATTCTTGTTGGTTTTTTTTTTCCTAATGTATGGGTGCTGCCTAGGATATGAGGTAAGTCTGGTTAAAATCTAAATGAATGAATAAATTATCTTGCTGCTCCAGTGAGCCTCTGCAGGGACAGTTTTGAATGTTTACTGAGGTAAAGAATGTGTCATTTCAGCATTGACTAACCAGTTGATTCAATTTGCTTAGGCATCTTTTAAAAAAACATACAAAAAAAATTAAAAAAAACACAGAACAACATAATTATTTGTGAAAGTAGATGTGTGTCTTGCTTTTCAGTGTAGTCTACAGTCAAAGATTTAAAAAAAAACAAACAACAAACCAAGCCTGGTTTGGACATCTCTTCAGCAATTGAAACTCTTATTTGAAACCCAAATTACCTTGAATCTGCCCCAGAGAAAGCCACATACAAATAAAGCTACAGTGAAAATCACAGAGGAAACTTATGAAGCAAATAACAGTGCTAAAACAACAACTCATCCCTTTGAGCAAACAGGTAACATACGCTTGTGCTTGTGAGTATATTATGGCACTGATGTAAGACTCCAGGCAGTTGGAGCACTCCAAAATAGCTTCATTTTAGTCATCTATCACTATGTATTAACATTTACAGAAAAAGCTTTTGACGGGCTTAATTTTATAACTGTGAAACATAAATTCCTTTCCCATACCGAGTGCTAATCTCAGGTAGCCTGAATTATAGTCATGACTGATGATGGGGGCAAACCCGTCCTGTTTTCTGGGTGTGCAACAGTGGGGTGTTTGCAACTCTTCTGGACTGGGATGGAAACAAAAGATCTGCATAGTAAAGGATCTCCATTTTTCCTTTGATTATCCGGTTCCTTAGTCTGTAACAACATTTTCCAAACTTCTCTTAGGACAAGAACCAATTCTAATCACATTTTAATCTTTTATAGTCTCTCATGAGTCATTTTAAATTGCTTCATGATACTCAATCATCAGGTGGGATCTGCTATAGGCCCACGCTTTCCCATCTCCTACGCAGAGTTCTGGCTTCCAGCACCCCCCTGTACAGCAGAGTTGTCCCAGAGAGGTTGCCATGGGACTGTCCATACTGGGTGAGATGTTTCTGCTAAGCACAAAGCACCATTTTAAATTCTGGAGGCACATTCACTTATTTCATTGCTGTCTTACTGTTATGTTAACTACTAGCTTGGAAAGCGGATCAGCATGCAGGCTTCACAGTCTCCTTAGAAACATCCCAGGTTACTTTTGCAATTGTATCACTACTACTTTCTGCTCCTTGTATGATATGAGCTAATGAATTCTGCTTACCCAGATTGGGAAGATGTATTTTTGCATTCAGACAGTTAACTTATTTGTGGAGCTAAATGTAGTACTCCTTACCCAGGCAGAGAACCAAAGCACATAAATGAACTCATTATCCTTGTGAGTTAACTGGGAAAATCCACATATATAAACTTACATAGACCAGAGTTTGCTGAATCAGAACTTTATTTCCTGTAGAAAACAAAATTAGTTTCAGTTTGAGACGCTCTTTAGCATTCCTGTCCAAACATCTCACATTGAAATGGAATGTATAATTAAAGGGTGAGGCATTAAGCTATAAAGGACAGTCTTTAGAATATTTTTATCTAATAATCTATCAAATGTCATGCACCTCTTTAATTCAGGCTGTAAAACTTCTTGCAGAATTATAAAAGAAAAAACAACCTTGCAAACTTTTTAGAGCATCTGACACAAACAATTATTTTCAGGCAGTAATTGTTCATGTGCGTGCCATGAAAGATTGAATTTATCTGAGATTATTCCCTCATTCCACAGAGGAAATAAAAACACTTTTTAAATTAATTTTTGTTGGTATTATTACTTTTAGTATGCTGAAGAAAAGGGGGATAATCTCTGTTCTTCTCTTTTCCCTTGAAAAGGGGAGATTTTATTGTCCCTTTGGAGGAGAAAGGAGACTCATTTTTGCATTGAGGACTACTATTATGATCAGTACAGAAGAAAAAATTTCTTTCACAACTTAATAAGTAGTATAAATAAATTTAGGAGTGTAATTATAGAACCTAAAAATAAGATAGAAAATAATAACTTAGTTTCAACATCTTTTCTATTACTGCGTAGGGATCAAATTACACTTTGTTTTTTTCATAGCTACTTATGAAATTCCCTCAGTTATTAGACAGAAACCATCTCTACAGTTAGGAAGAATCATAACAGCACCTTTTCTCATTCTTATGTATCTCCAAGGCCCGTCTTCTCTTTTCATACGTGGCCTTTGCTCTTGGCAACCTTGCCGTTAGTTGCATCTACATTAGCCTTAGTGTTACATTTGTTTGGATCAGGAGTGGACTTTTGGAGCCAATCTCCAGTTGTTCCCTCTTGCTGTGTCTTAGTTCACGTTACAGAGTAGTCTTAGAGCATATAAACTTGATTCTTTGGGGTGATCCTGGAAGATGCGCTCTAGGAGCATCTTAAATGCACGTCTGTTCTATCATAAAGGGACTTTCAGTTCATGGGAGAAGACTACAGCTAGTCTGAATAAAAATGAAATGAGGGTAGTGCAAATGTGGGGTCCTTAGCCCCAACTGTTTGGCTCTTCTAATCTTCCACACTTGTCAATGTAGGCTTAGCCATGTTCGCCTATGGGGTAGCCACTGTGGTGAAATCCAAAGTCCTGCTACATGTCAGATCCTCTGGAAAACTAAACTTGGTGCAGAATCCCATCATCTTTTTAAATAGCCTGTCTCCAAAGGGTGTTATAGGGTCTATTGTCTACACTGAGTGCCTGTTGCTTCTCAGGTTGAATTTAAAGTGTTAGATTTTACTGGAAATCATTAAACAGCTGAAGACCTGCTGTGAGAGAGGTCCTCTGACTTTGCCACTCAGGCTGCAACTGCCTTTGTACAAAAACAAATGTACAGAATAGTGTGGAGTTGAATAGAAAAGCATATTATAAAGGCTTTTTTTTCGCCTTAGCTTTTAGAATTAGAGGGTATTTTCATGGTAAAAAATGGGGGAATATCTTTTCAGTCTTTCTTTCCTCTTGTTAAAAGGTTAGCTTGACTTGGTGTTTACAGTGCTGAAATTCTTATAATTGCATCTTACAATTTTTAAGTGCCTACAGCACTATAGCATAGTGGGCTTTCTATCTTCATCAAGTATATTTGAATTGGTGAAATATTAAACAAGTAGCATTTATAAATCTGCATATATATGCCATTTTGCAACTTATACATGCCTGATTCACATTTTTATACTGCAGTTACAAAAGGTAAAACAAAATTATATTGATGGAAGATATTTTATTTACAGCAAGATCTTCAGTCTAGCAGCCAGAGAGATATTTAGGGGGAAAAAAAAAAGTTTCCAATGACTGGAAGCTGAAAGTCACCAAATTCGTATTAGAAATAAAGTATGCATCCTAAAAGAGAAAGTATATATTTACTGAGTGATTTATCTGGGATTGTGAAAGATCCTTCTTCACTGGGAGAATTCATCTGAATTAGATAAATGAAATGAAGGATATGCTCTACGTGTAGTAGAGATACTGTATTTGAAAAAAATTAGTCCTGGGAAGTCTTACAGCCTGTGCTACAGAACAGACAGACTAAAAATTATGAAAATGGCCCATTTTTCTGCTGAAATCAATGAGTTCATAAAATCTATTATTTTTGAAAAGTACTCTAGCTCTTTCTGCCACTGGTGGTTGTCAGAGTTTTGTTTGGAAGCTGTCTCCAATCTCAAATCCATGCTTCGTACGTCTGTGTGACCATAAGTTCAGATGTCTGCAAGACTGATTCAGTCTTTCCATCTTCCAACTCAGATAAATTAAGTTCCAGACTTTGTTGTCTTGGAAACTAGGTTTTACATACTAGGGTCCTGTTAGTTGTGCACAAAAATTAGAGTTTTTATGGTATGTTTAGAAGGCCCCGCTAAGACTAAAAATCTCTAAGTCAAGGTACTTCAATATAATATTTCTTTTTTTATACCTTTGTGTCTAAACAAATAGGAGACCCTATTATATATGGGCTGCATCTCCAAGAAATCAGATAAGACAAAGCAACGGTGCAAGAGTGAAAAGCATGCAACATGTTTGAAATGGCAGCATACAGATAACAGTTAACTACTGTTCTTCATCTTAATGAAAAATGTAGCTATTTTTGGAAGAAAATGAGGGTGTTAAATTCACCACACTTGAAAACCTTCAGAGAGTGAATCTGAAAGTTAGCTTTGAATTAGATCTCACTTGTACAGAGGGGAAATACTGAGATTTCTTGTGCTTGTAGTATATTGTTAACAGTTGCATTAACTTGTCCTTTTGGTTTGCACTACATTTTCTCAAAGTTCAACATCTATACCCATTAAGTTTCAACCTTTTAAAGACCACAAATTTTAAGATAATGAATGTCAGGCAGTAGCAGCAATACATTTTTTTCTGAATGTTTCTTTAAGAATAAATCCCTGAAAGGTAGAATTTTCAGGATATTTTAGCTTTTTAAGAGGCATCCTCATGTCCTCACTGGTTACAGTGTTGAGATGTAATATTTTGAATATTACACCATTACTTTACGGCAAATCTGACTGTGAAAGCCTGGGAAAGGGCTGCACATTATCTTTTATAGTCTTATTTATAAAAGTGGAGACAGAAGAAACTAAGAAACGTATACTTGGGGGGGGGACAGGGTACTGGTTTTACAATGACCAGTGCAACTGGCTAGTTGAATGGACTTGGAGGATGAGGAAGAGCCAGCTGGTTTATGAAGAAGGGGTTGAAACTCTCCGCCCTGTTCCTGTTCTTCACAGTAAAGCCTAGGCAGATGAAAAGCTGAGCCCTATGATAGGAAATGCTCTCTTTTGCTCAGGGAGTTGTATGATTCTTTTAGTAGCTGGTTTGCTTATGGCAGATTTTAAAGTCACATCCTGCCCTCGAGCAGCTGAGCAGAGAGAATAAAGTGATTAAAGGTGATTGGAAAGCAAGACCATTGGACATTATAATGATGGGTACCAATCTTTCTTTTTTTTCCTGTGGCAGTAGAGAAAAGATAAATTCATTTTTTCACCTAAACTTCATCTCCTGTCTATCCTGTTAGATACACTATTTGTACATGCATCTGTTCAGAGATGCAGCCTGAGTTTCATTAGCATACTGTCATACTTGGTTATTTCTTCCACCAGCGCTCAGCATCAAAACACATATTTAATTCATACTCTTTAAGCCAAATGACGATGGCTGTGTTTTACTCTCCCCATCATGTGCACTTCACCATGTAGCTAGCAAAGCAGCTGATTTTCTGTTACAAACAGTGATGTGCACTTCATGTTGGAAACGAGGCTGTAATATAAATATCGCCAAAAGACTTCTCTACATTATGTTAGAGGGTTTGGACCAATTCCTAGTGACTGAGCATCTTCAAGACAGAGCTGTAATGACAACTGGCAATGATTAGCACCTCTATGAGCAAACTTGACGTTGCCTCCAAGCATGAAATGCCAGCATGGATGATTTCTTCTGTAATGGTTGGCCCTCTAGGTTAACACTGAGGCATATGGGTATTCAGTAAGGTGAGGATTTCTCTGCACAGTTACTGTGATCTTCTTTTTCTATTACCACTATCGTGTATTGTTCCTACAGAAGTTACTCGTGGCCAGATTGTTGTACTAGATGCTATTCAAGCACAAAGTGGAACATAATCTTCCTTGTAAAGACTATTTCTGGTTTTGCACCGTCTACATTAAATATAGTACTAAATAGTTATTTGAAGTAGGCTGTCTCTCTGTATATACATGGGGAATTTTTTTTTCTCCTAATTTTTGCTAGAAGGTGAAAAAAACAAATAAACAGATCCATCAGTTACCTTTTTTCTCACTCCCTCCAACATTTCAAACAACCTGAAGCGAGCAGATATGTAACTAGATTTAATCAATCTGCCCAGAGACCCTCACACCATTCATAGCACCAGCAATGCAGATAACGTGGTTTCAGTTTAGGGGATGAGGCAAATTCCAAAGCTCTGTATCTGAAAAGAACCATGTGAACCAACAAGATAAAGCAGATTATAAACTTTACATTTGTTTCAAAACCAGTTGACATCATTTGCGTTTTCTTTCAAGGGGAAATCTTTTATTTGCTTTGATAACTTTTTCTTCCAGGATGTTAGTTACTTTTTCCCAGGTATTTACTTTCTCTTTTGAAGATTACGTGGAGATTCCAGTAATACAATAGTATTAGTGCCCATTTATATATGAAAGAACATTATTTTGAAATACTGCATTCCGGTTGTTAGTGTTTCCAAAGGATATTTGTTCCTGGAACTGTATTCATCATGTTAACAGAGTTAAGAAAAGTTGCAGCAAGGTAATGATAAATGCCATTTGTAAAGAAAACTGGAGTTGAAACAGCTTAATTTTTAAGACAATTCAATTTCAGTTCTTGACTGCTTGGGCAGACAAGTCAATTTAAAAGGAAAGAGAAACAGCATTTCCTGGGCAGGTAGTCGATGAAATAAGATCTTACTGTACGTAGGACTTTGTCTGTACCCTTTATAAGCTTGTCATCTCCTCTCTTTTGCTTTCTTTCCCTGTCTCTCTCTCTAGACCCCTGAAGAGCTAGAGGATGATTCAGACTTTGAGCAGGAAGATTATGACGTTCGCAGCCGAACAAGTGTTCAGACTGAAGATGACCAGCTTATTGCTGGCCAGAGTGCAAGGGTGAGTATAAAACCCATGTACTACATTAAGTGTCTGTATAGCTGCAAATAAAAAGCTATGCCTCGGAAAGCAAATGCAGTGATTTCAGTTCTTCAGGGTCACTTAAGAAAGGACAGGAGTTAGCTGACCTAGGGCTTTAAAGTTTTTTCATGTCTCACCTATTTGAAAAGCACTGACTTTATTGAATGATCTTCCTTAGGCTTATGTGATGCTTTGTATCAGCCGTTTGCTCCAGCTAGTGCTGTAGGAGAAGGCCATGCAGGTTTGGAATGTGCAGAAACCGTGAGAGTAGTCAGCAAATTTAAAAAAAAAAAAAAAATCCCATCAGGGCACCATGTGCTGTATCCAGAGAAATCTTACATTAGTCATATTTCCTAGTGTGCAAACCTGTCAAGAAGATCTGTTTAAGCTGCCAAGTAGTCCCTGTAATTTAATTGTAGTTGAAGACATTTGTTAGTGAGTCAATGTAATTTTACCAGGGTAATTACATCGTGATAAACTCGAGTCATTGTGATTTGTGACCTCAGCTTGTGCATGGGGATTGCAAATTAAGGTGATGAGTGCTTCAGGGGTCACAGGTGCTGGAGAAGTGAAATTTGTTAACTCTCAGGATTATGCCACCCTCTGATGAATGTTTACCTTTTACTAAATAGGCTGCTCAGCTCAGATTATTAAAAAAAAAAAAAATCAGAATATAATTTTAGGGGCAAACGATATCATGAAAATATATTTGACTGGAAAGAGAGTTTTAAAAAAAGCCTTAAAATTTTCCAACAGAGAACCAGTGGGGAACTGGGAGTTACCTGCATGATTTTCATGGCTGTTTTGCACAGGTCTGCAGTTTCTTCTGAGAAGTGCTAAAAGTGAAGTCATGGACTAAATGAGAAGCATCCTCCCCACGCACACTCAAACACTGTAGCAAAAGCTGGTAACTGGAACGGTGACTTCTTACCTTGAATTCTGGAAGAGGATTTGTAGGGCTGAGAACCTGAAGACCAAAAGGCAATGATGCTTTGAAAGATCAATTCAGAGGACCAGGAAAGGGGAGTTTTCAGCTGCTGTAGGAAGACCCACAGTATGTTAGGGCTTGACACAAACATTTTACACCCTGAAAAGAAACAGTAGAGTAATGCAAACCTAAATACTGCTTACTTAGAGGTATGGGAGGAATGTGAGACATTGAGACATAGATACAGTGGAATGGGCAGAGGTTTCTTTTGGTCTTAAATTAATTTCCCTGAATATTGAATACAGATGGTAAATAAACCATACCAGGTATCAGAAAAGCTGGGTTTCTATCACTACATCCCAAGGACAAAAAATTTTGTCCTTGCACATCAAGGACATATCATATATATATATCATTATCACCTAGATGAAGAGCAGATGGATTGTAGGTCCTATCCCAGAGAGGTGGGTGACCAGGAACTGGCATTGAAAACCATGCAGTCAGAGGAACTGCAGAATGATCCCTGGATACCTTCCCCCGAGAACAATGACAGAACTATGTTCTGGATGCAGTTGACTATCTTTGGGGGATTTTTATATTTTAAAGAGCATAAAATCCCGTTTGATGTATTCAAAGAATTGACTACTAAAGTAAGTCTCAGGTACCAAAGTATTGAGATACAATACAGTTATTTCACAGTCTTTTTTTTTTTTTTGGTTATGTCTAGGATTGGGTAGCATATCATCCTTTCTTGGTCTGAAAACCAAGTAAAGACTGCAGTAATATTTTTACTAAGAATCTAGTTCACCTAGGGACTTAGGAGTCTTAAATTCTATTACATTTATTGTGGTTATTATCACTGCTGCACTTAAAACCTTCTGCTTTGATCAGCTACACACTGTATAAACATAATACATTATAAAGACAGTCCCATTCCTGCTTAACGTAGAATGCAATATGTCACAAGAAGCAACAAACGGCGAAAACCTAAAATGAAAATGTGCTAAGCAGAAGCCGCCCAGTCCACAGTCTTGAGTGACTCATTGAAATGAGTCTGCTAAGCAGAATAGTATCTTATTTGAACCTTTTCTGTAGAAAAGCTGGATTTTTATTTGTGGAATGTAATGAATTTGTTTAATGTGCTTACTCCATAAAGCTATTAGTATTTCAGTAGAAAGACTTGTGCTGGTCTTCAGTAGAAATAAAACTTGAATGTGTGAGCTGCATTTGCTATAGGATATAGCTTCTTTGAAAACACATCAGCAGCTGGAATAGAAATGTTAAAACACTGTATACCAGTTTAAAAGGTGTGCAGGTGAAACTGCCCACAGAAGGAAACCACATGCAAGACATACAGACTGGTATTCCGAATTTTACTGCTCCTATCACATTCTCTTAATTTCAGTTAATTCATCTGTTCTAGTGTTTTATGTGTATTTTATATATTTATTTATTAGCTTGACTTACACTGCATTTTTCTGTGGAAAGACTAATATGCTAACATTTGAAACTGCTGAGTTACATTGATAAGGCCTAATTAAAACTCATGTGTTGAATTTTAATTTGATTAACTTGCAAATTTCTCATTTTCTGATCTGCTGTTTATAACCTTTTTTAATTTCAGTTTTGAAAAAGGTCAGTTATGAATTTTTAAAAGCCAAGAGCATTTTAAGAATATGTAGAGAAAGACTTCAGCTGATTGAAAGTGACATAAACAAGAAAAAATGTAATGACACTTAAATATGTCACACTCCATTAAATGCATAATGTGGTTTTCAGGACCCCTAAAGCCAAATAGTAGCTCAACTTGGAAAGCATTATTGGAAGTGTCCATTTGATCTTCAAAAGTAACTGTTATGATTTTGTAGGGTTTCTTTTTTTCTTTTTTGGGGGGGAGCAGGGAACTTTCTGCTTTGTTGATAATGTTGAGGCAGATTAGTATCAACCTGTGTAGTACCTTTTTGCATATCTTCCAAGAGACAAGTAGATCACTGAATATTATTGAAAGGTACATTCATTACAATTCATTTCAAAGGTATTATCTTGCATGTCCATAGCTTATTTCAGTGTTGGATTAAGCAGAAAACCTCTATTTCTGACAGAGAATGAGACTGGGGGAGATACTGGCAATTCAGTCTGCCTTTTCCCATCGATGTCATTCATTTTGTTCTTCCTAAAAGTTAAGATTTAACAGGAATTTTCTTTAATCTTCCTGTGTCGACTGGTGAATAATCTGTATATCATGGCATCACATATATAACTTTTAAATTCTTGAAGGTATAAGAAGAGCTATAAACATCCTGTGAATTTGTTTTCGCTTGTCCGATCAGAAATCAAATATGTACTGGATTTTGCTTGGCATCTTCAAGTCTCATAAACAGAAACTAAAAGTTGGGCATGCCGTTTGGACTACTGGAAATGTATAATTTCTAGCTTCCTTTTTTCATGCCCAACTTCTCCCATTTTTTCTTCAGGCTATCATGGCTCAGCTTCCCCAGGAGGAGAAGGCTAAGATTGCCGAGCAAGTAGAGATATTCCACCAAGAAAAGAGCAAACTGGATGCGGAGGTGGCCAAGTGGGATGACAGTGGTAATGACATCATTGTCTTGGCAAAGCAGATGTGCATGATTATGATGGAAATGACAGACTTTACTAGGTAAGGACAAAATAACGCGTGCTGAGGACTTCTTCAGACATCCCACATCTTTCCTTTTTGTTGCAATTTATGGCCTATTGAGATGATGTGCTGTGTTTGGGGGATGCAAACCCAGGTAACACACATCATACATAACGGGATGGGTTGTATGGTTCTCTACACATGACTGCTCTGGATATTTCTCCAAATGGAATTAATCACATGAAGTTTTTGTCCTATTTGCCAATCTGTTTTACTTGCAGATCATCTTGAATTTCAGCAGCAAAGATAGTCTGTGACCTTACAGACATTCAACTGACATTTCGTTTAGTACCCATCTAAATGCATGTGCCTCTCTGAACTTTCAACATTTCAACACAATTTGTGTCAATCAAAAATAATGGCAAAACTATTTATATCATTTTGAACACTGAACTTCTTTCCAAAAAAATCCCAAATGAAATGAAACTGTTTTGATCTAATACTTTACTGGAGCCTGTCAGTAATGATTTTTTTTGCTTTCATTTCTTTTTTCTGTTGATGTCTTGTTCTTTTCTAACTGCAAAGCATCAAAAGGCCATTCATTAATGGTATCATATAAACAATTATTTTGTTTAAATGTAGTCATATTGTTAATCACACCAGGGAGAACATTTTACAAGATTCTTTGAATTACAGATCACCATAATAAATTAAAGGTTTTTCAGTGTTTATTTTTAATGGGAGTTCAAAAGTTTAAATGGTATTTATCAAAATGTGATTAGACAAAACTAGACAAAAATTTTCATGTTTTTCTTCAGAACTAAAATAAGACATCCATTTATTCATCTCACTGAGATGCTCAAATAGATTTCTTAATCTCCATCTGATCACATGCCTTGTGTCTGGAGCCTTCAACCCTTTTTGGAGGAGACAGTCTCTGCCTTGACAATATAGGGTTCACACATACCTTAGGCAGACAGACAGACAGACAGACAGATAGATAGATAGAGGAGGGGGGTGTGTGTATAAATACCATTAATTTGCAAATAACTTGACTATTTGCACTTGCATAGTTAATTGGTAATAGGCAACAGCAAATATTTTTATCCATTTTAAATTTAATTATGCATATAAAAGGTTTGCTTACTTTAGTAGATTACTACTATACTTCTTTCCAAGTAATTATTCTCTTAGCTTATTTGTTTTTGTCTCAGTTTGTGCTTTTACAACTATTCTTTTTGCAGTAGACTCACCACTCCTGTATACCAAATGACAGTGTAGAACCTCCTGTGAAGGCTGATATTTTAGGGGAATCTTAATTACTTTTGTATTTGTATTGCCTTTGGGTCTCTGATCCTTCTGCCCCAAAACAGAGTGAAAAACTGTCCAAACAGTGCCATCATTTCATGGAATGAAGAAATAATGTTCTAAAGCAACAGCCCAGAGTATGAATACTTTTTGCAACCTCCCGGACAACCTTTGATACATTGAACATCAAATTGAAAGTTTTGTAATTACATTTTCTACCATCAAAAGAACAGAACTAATATGAGAATGAGAGAAAACTACTGTCACATTTGAAGTAAATTAAAAAAAAAAAAAATCAAAGTGCACCTCTGTCTACATCAGATTCAATAAAAACTTGTTTAATATATTCCATTAAAACAGAACAAAGCCTTTCACACCTTTTTGGTTGACTGTAACCTCAGCAGTGTTAAAATAGAATAATTTTTGAAATGCATGGAGTTTGCGACAGTCAGATCTGCTGATGTAATTAGTGTAGAAGCGTACGAGGTCATTACGAGGGATTCTTGCTACAGTTTAAGTCCCACAAAAGTGGGACACTTGTATTTCAATATCTGTTTAAGGTGGAAATGAAAGTATGGAAAGAAGATAAAAACGGAAATAAGTTTCAGTATGTTATTCTCAGCATTATAGATGAAAAAAAAGCAAAAGTAATACTATGTTGTGCTTAGAAAAAATGCCTTCCATTTTAGTTTAAAAAACCCTAAGTTTGGTGAAATTATGATTTTCCATCAGTCTTGTTTGAAGCTATATTTCTCCACATAGTATAAAAAAACCAAAAAAAAAAAGATAATCAGTTCACTTCCAACTGAGCCATTCTCAGGGGCAGTAGCAAATTTATTATTCCAAACAGGATTAAAGTTTTGAGTCTGAATCAAACTCAGAAAAGTCTGCAGTGATTTTTTACTTTTTGTCTATATACATTTTGGTAACTTTAATGACTAAAATCAGAGTTTTGTGCATCATCTTAAAAGTATAGTGAAATATCAGTCTTAAAGCTAATTATACATGTTTTAAGTGTAACATTTAAGTGTAACATAAGGATTATGCTTCACGCATCTTTGTTTTCTGACAAAAAATCTACTAAAAAATGTTCTCTAAAATGTGACATTGTTGCTCTAGACATGACAGGCTTAGCATTTAGCACTGGCTTGGGAATAACAGAATTTTGAAATAGTTGTGTATTCCAGAAAGAATGTTGGCTTAATGAGCACTTAAAAATGCATATACTATTAAGTATAGCTCATGTGCTTGAAGGCGCCATCAGAGCAAATTGGTAGTGAGGCATTTTGTAAGAGAGAGGAAATATAGCAGACCGATTTCTTAATCAAGCTGTACTATAAAGTAGTTAAAAGGTGAATTTGTAATAAAATAAGAAGTCATTCATGTTACTATTTTAAAATCAAACACAAAACAGGGTCACTGAAACCGTTGCCTTTCATGATTTATTTAGATTGTGCATACTTGTACTGTATTTCACAGAGGTAAAGGCCCACTGAAGAATACATCAGATGTCATTAATGCAGCCAAGAAGATTGCAGAGGCAGGATCGAGGATGGACAAATTGGCACGGGCGGTAGCTGATCAGGTAACAACAAAAATGAGCAGAAATATAATGTAACCTCTATCCATGAGTTGCCTTTTGCAGGAAAAGGTTATCTTTACTTGGCAGAAAATTACCTGTTGAAAGTCACTGCCTGGATACTGATTTACCCATTGAATACCAGTTGTTTCTTCTATACCAATCAGCTTGGGTTTTGCAGTACAGGAAAGTCATAAATGAGTCTCTCTCAACCTCAGAAATGCCTGAATTATTCCACAGCCTCACTTCTGGACCCAGGTGATTGTACTAGAATTAGGCTGATATATTTGCTGTCATGAAAGCAGTAGAGACTTGGATGCTCTGTTGCCCTTGCCATAGGCCTAGGAAACCTTATATTCTTCTCGGCTCGTTCTTCCAGCAATTTCTCTTGATATGGCACTTTTCTTTTTCAAGATTCCCTGACTCCCTTTCTTCTGCTTTGCATCAGGGTATTGTGCTTTCACCTTACAGCCCCCTGCTCCATGTTCTAGGGTCTGTGTCCTCAGTCCCATTACCAAATTCATGTCACAACTGGAAAGATGAACTTGCTATATTCGGCCCCTTTCTTTCAGATTGGATTATCTATCCATCTGGAGAGCAAGAGGAAGCATCATATTAAAAGTCAAGAGCCAAATTTCAAATCCAGGTCCTAGGTAGCTAATTTTAGATTTAGGCAAATTAAATTTGACTATTTTTTTCATTGTAAACTTCCTTCCTAGGAAAGTTTCTTTCCTTTCATTGTCATCAGAAGAAATTTTGCTGGAAGGGGGAACTGATAACTTCCTTGTCTCTAGTCTTTCTCTTCAAAATAAGTATTTATTTTTCTTCTTCAAGTAAGCATGTAATAATGTGCAACACATCCTGTCAGAGAATATGGGCCAGCGTGGCAAGAAACCTGAAGCTGCCCATTTTCCTACAACCTCAGAAATTTGGGGTTTAGATTTTCTTTATTAGCAGCAGGCATTTTTCCTGTAGTTAACCCATTCCAATCCTTCAAATGTAGCATCTGTTCATTTTAGCATAAGAAAGAAGAAATCCATCTGTCAGCTGATGAAATTCCTAGTCTACAATATTTGCAGAGGTGGAATATTTTAAAGAAAGAAACCCAAAGAGACTTGCTATGCTTAGAGTGCATTGGCTTGAGTCACATCTTAAATTTCAGAAGACTGTAACATGCACACTTTAATAATAAACAGTAAAATCACTATGAGAATGAAGTGTTTGTTTTAATGCTTGTGCTTTAATGATATTTTACAGAACTTTGGAGACACTCATGCCATATAAACTTTTTATGGACAGTTGCATTTTTAATTACTGTTCCAATGAGAGAGATCTTACATTTTCATTCGCTCCAAGGTACTTGTATTTAAAGCCTTGTCAGCTCTCTAGAAGTATTGCTTTAAAGTTCATTTCTTTCAGTTCATAGACTTCAAGAGTAGGGTAAATATTTCTGTATTAAATTGTCAGCGGTAGGGAGAAGAGGTCTCTTAGGGATTCATGCTTGAAAGATGTGGCAACTGTCTGAGAAAGAGAGGCATTATAGCATTGCCATAAGTATAGAGCAGATTAAACCTAACAGCCTACAATGAACCTCCAGCTTTGTTTATTGTTAGTTTTAAAGGGAGAGAAAAAAGCAAAGTGACTGCTTTCGGGGTTATAGATGACAGTATATGCAACTACTTCACCGCAAACATATTCCTTGCCAGCGTTAGCTGTTGGGGCTAGAGCAGTCATCTCAAGTCAGAGGTTGTGATGCTGTTGACTCACGTATGTTTAATTCTATCCGTTTTTGTTGAAGTGCTCTGATAATATTTTACAAAAATTGAGCATAAACTTTGTAAGATGCTAAAAAGACATATTCAGAATCTTTGTTCCCCAAGCTATACATTCAAAGAACATTGTCAGTCAGACTTTGTTGGGTAGCCCCGAAGAGTATTTATTGGAGACATGCTGTTAGCAATGGACCCTTTCAGCAACGTTTCATCAGAGTGATTTACTGAGGTCTGTTCTCTTGGGGCAAGACTTTGAATATTAACTACGAGAGTGTTGTTTATTATGCTGTTGATATTGTGCGGGATGATGCAGTTTCTATTAAGAGTCCCAAAGACTATGAATAAATTGTACTTGGACCTTTTCTAATTATATTGATTATAAAACCTTCACTGAGTCTACCACGTTTGACCTAATGTAATTTGTATCAAAACACATTTGAGATGTACGGCATCCAAAATGGTACGGGACTGTAGATAGCCTTCCCTCTAGTATGAAGAGGTATCCCTTAGACATGCAAAGGGACCAACTTATCTCACTGTGTTCGTGAGAAGGGCTGCAATACTGATGTCATCTGCTGAGAGACTCTGTAATATGTCACTTTCACTTTAGCAAATAATTTCCTTCTGGCACAGATTAAGGTATTTATGCATTAACAATAAGCTTGCCAAATCTGTCAATACCAAACCCAAGCAGCCTCACCTCTGCCTCTCGAGTCCTTAGTGTGTCAGCAAGAGGCCAGGCTTCTGCCAAGTCTGAAGCAGAGCTGTGTCCTCTGAAGGTCTGCACAAATGCCAGGGAAGCTGGCAAGACAGTCAAGAGTTGACATTAGAGTGGATGTAATCAGTCACAACTGGGTTTATCTGGACTTTAACTGGTCCATGTTGTATCTTAACCTGGACACCCAGCAGGCAAGCTGGAGTTCCAGGTCAAACTTGGTTTTGGCTGCTCAATAGATTCTTCTGTTCTGCACAAACTGATATCATAAGTGAACCTCCCCCACAAACATAGCAATCATATTATTTTCACTGTCTTTCATTAGTGGCTGACAGAGAGATTTCTTCTTTTTACAAAAAGGTATAGTGCATCTTCAGGTTACAATTCATAAGTCTTGAGTTAAATGAAAGGTAGAATTTGAATTTTCACATTTCATCAAGGTATCTCATGTAAAGACGAAGTGAAATGGATCCACCTGATACACACACATTGCCACTATCTCCTCTGATTACCTCTCTATAATCATATAAACTCAGCTACATCTAATCAAATATTTCTTTTGTCTGTAGTGCCCGGACTCAGCCTGCAAACAGGATCTGCTAGCCTACCTGCAGCGCATTGCCCTCTACTGCCACCAACTCAATATCTGCAGCAAAGTGAAGGCAGAAGTTCAGAACCTGGGAGGAGAACTTATTGTATCAGGGGTAAGCTGGTATTTGTATTTAGCCATTTATGTTTCCCATGTAGCACTTGAAAGGGAGCATTTTTGATAGCAATAATGTACAAAACAAAAATACAGTGATTCATAAGCAAGCTTTTTAAAATGTTATCACCATTATTCCAGACCTTACAATAACTTGCGTAGAGCAATTTGATTTTCCAATTACCCTTTGTTTATACTAACCTTGTAAAATCTTCATTCTTCCAAAAGAAAAGTAATTTCATAGCCTAGAAAGTCATTGCCAAGCTGTGAATATTATAATTATTTGGAGCTTTTGTATATTTGCTCATTATAAATCTTCTTTCCTTTGTTAGTACTGGTAATTTCCTTCCTCTGTGCAGAAGCCAGCTCTGTATGAAGTGCATATTATTAAGATGGTGATGACTAATGGGATTTCATTCACTCAGGTTCCAATGCACACTAGGTTTAGCAAAAACTCTGGAAGGCCGGCAAAATATTTTAAGTTTTGATGCACGTGCTGTTTTCAAATACTATTGGCAAGCACAATGATTATATACTCTAATTCCCATCCAGTTATTTCAGTTATTTTCAATGAACACTACAAACTTTTTACACACAACCTTTTTTAGAAATAAAGACAGGAATGTGCAGCAGCAGTAATATTACAAACAATGAGTTTTCTATATTTTTAAACTATTTTTTCTTTCCTTCTCCTAATGTTGGACTCTGTGCCTCTGGGAGATTACTAGAACCAAGCAGTAGCAATTGCTGCTCTTCATGATTGTCTTATTTTGTTCTTTTAACTAATCACCCTAGTATTAGCCCCATGACACCTTTGTTATTTTCTAACTCAAATACACACCGTATGTATGTATATGTATAATATGTTTCACTCTCCTGAGTGTGTTTTCAAAATGATGGTGATTTGTGAGACCCAAGATACTTGAAACAAGATTGTTTTCAAATGCAGTTTTGAAAAAGCACCCTTTCATTGTTTAAGCCCAATCAAGTACGAAGATTGTTAGGACAACTAACTCGTGCCCTTCATTTCATCCATAAGATTCCCCAGTGAAATCACTGGCCTTCCTCAAACATATCAGAAGTCAGAGCAAATATTCTCAACTACATAACATTTTGATTTTTTGCAAAGCACTATAGAAGGTCTTAAACATTTGCCAGGCTTTCTTGGATGAAACATTCTGAAGTCATATATGCAATCCTAAAAGGAGCTGCTTAAATGTTCCTGTGTCTGTCCTGCAATTGGTCTTCACTTCTTGACGTGTGTACATATGTAATTTTAATACCTTGATCTTCCCACAGCAATGAAAAGATCCTCTTCCATTTTCCTGATATTAACGGAGTGATCTGTCCTTGTATCGCTGACAGCTATGCTGCATAGTAAATGCTATGATCTTTTCTTACCTACTGCCACCTGGGTCCAGCTTTTCATATCCATTGAGTTGTCATATTCATCTATCTATAACAATTACCCAAATCAGTGCTTCTACCAGCTTGGCTTTTGTGGTTGTGTGTGTTTCTTTTTCAAGTCTCTTTATTCAGTGTATGTGGATGCTGAATAAGCCATTGTGAATCTCTGGCATCTATTCGTTACCGGAACATCACCATCCGTTGTGAAATTTAAGTGGCCGAACCGCTTGACTTCATCATTTCCAGTCTGGCATTGTTAGCATCTGCTGCTTACCAGGCTTCATCACCATTGTGTTTCTGTTTGGTTGGGTTTTTACAGTCAATTGCAGACAAAGGCAAAACTAGCTTCAACCACGGAAATTATTTGGGTCTGTTCCAAAGACTCAGTAGTACTGACGTACAGAAAGTTTTAAGATTGCCCAGCTTGCTTCTTCTGCTGTTGCTCTGAACGGGAGGTGATATAGAGAGTTGAACTCCTGTGCATCCCTTTTCGAGAGCATTATCTTGTTACCTGGTATAACACAGTTAGCACAGTGCTTTCCTGATAGTGTTTTCCAAGCTGTTTATCTTCAAGGTGCTGGGTACTGTATGCTCCTTTGCTATCCAGAGATCTGGTATCCAAGTGCACATCTACATCTGCTTGTCTACTTGCTGCTTCTGCTTCCATCTTCTTCTTCATTTTCTCTTGGATAGCCAATTACAAATAAACAGTATTTTATTTACATTAAAATGAAATACCATTATTTGGCAACTTGCATACAGTACAATGTTAGAAGTACAATAGAAATCCAGAATTCAAGCTTCCCAACCTATGACTACAGAAGTAAATTTATGTGAATCACTATATTTAAGTGTTTTGATGTAAATATCAAGCACCAGGATGATTATTACAATATTGTAATTTACTACTGTGTTTACAAAAAACCACACTATAATTCAGATTGATCCGAAAGATGACTAATGATTCAGAAGTATTATGGGGAGTACAATCTCTGCTTGAAATTTTGCATTATTAAGAATATTAATCAGTATTTATAAATGAAATGAATATATGCATATGTGTGTATGAATCTATGTGTGGGCATATGTATATTTATGTAAAAAGGAAAGAGACATAAAACCAATTAAAGCCTAAAAGACAGATGAAAGCCACCCCACAGTTCTTATAGTTCTGTTAGAGAAAAATGTGTTGCAACAACTTCAAAAATACTGTGTACATAACATACAATGTGCTATATATCTTTTGGTGAAACTTCTATTTCTTTTTTTCCTACAAGATTCAGTAGTTCAGTATGGTTTATCTCTGAAAATAAGCATAAAGCTGATCTTGTTTGCTTTTTCCTCTATAGATTGATATGATGTTAGCATAGCATATGAAGGGGTTCTTTTTGGCATCACTGACTTTGCTGCAAATAGAAAAAACAATCAAAAAGTAAGAAAAAGTCACACTCCTGAAGTGTAAATTATTTCAGTAAAGGAAAGAATCCACTGTTGTTTTTCCCTTTCTTTCTTCCATTCCTTTTCCCCCAGCTCTTTCTCTCCTTTGATCTTTCCCGTCAAATTCCCTGCATGCACATAGCAAAATTATTTTCACCAGATAAGTAAGATCTGGCAATTGAGAGTTAGCATACAGCAGCCTAACCTCATTAATATCAATGGAGCAAGGCCTATTTTGACTATCTGTTGATTTGGCCCTTTCTGTTGCAAGGTGAGACTCTTAATTCCTGATTCCAATTGAGTTTTGAGAAGTAAAATAAGGAAAAACTATGTGATACCTTTTCTTCAGTGAGGAGCCCGGTAACCTTGAAGAAGATTATAGGGAAGAAAGTAAAGAAAAGGGGTGAGAAGGAAGTTAGATAAAAGCGAAAAGGAATTAATATTAAAAAATGCAAAAGATTTAAAAAATATTTCTAATCTGTGTCGATGATATCCTTGTTCCTAATAAAAGTCTTTTTGACCTTGGTCCATAAACAGATATATGTTTCTGTAATTTTAAATTTGAATATTCAATTTCTAATTCCCCTCTAAGAATAAACAACCTCCTTTAATAAAATCACAGACTAAAAGCACTTCAAAATAATTTTATTTGTCTCTTGCCTTAGTTTATTTAATGTAATGTATATTTGCTTCCTAATCACTTGCACCATTGTATTGGAATGAATCCTCTGAGGTGCTGAGCATATGCTACTCTCAGTGAAGTAAATACCATTTACATATACTTAGCTCTTGCTGATAGATAGCCTTTTTGTGGTAGCTACTGTTGTTGAATAGAGTGGGGTTTAACCATGATGTTTGTTATTTGGATAAAAATTCAGACTTCTAACTCTAGGGCTGCTTTATTTTTTAGTATTCCTGTCTGACTCTTGTTAGCTAGACCATTACAATAAAACAGATCTATATATTCAGTTCTTACTCTAGAATAAATATCCACTTGTTCTGTTTACTGCTGCTCTGAAGCTGATCAGCTCATTTACCTACTATCCTTTTAGGCTATGAGCTTGCATTTTTTAAAATTCTTGTTTATGTTAGTAGCTTTGCTACAGTCTTTCCTGCAGGATCAGATTGAACAGAATCTAAGAAAATCTCTTATCCAAGGCATCCCCCTATCGTGTTCAGGTTTGATTTAGAACTCTACAGATATAATCGGCTGTATTATCAGGAAATGTGCCCAAAGAGTCGTCAACTTCTGAGCCAGATAGATATGCAGTGTCATACAGAGTAACAGCCACGTACCTTTGAACACTGTCCAAAAATACTGAATCAATAGCCAAAGCCCACCCCAAACATACACTTTAGCTGGGTCCAGTTTCCAATTATTTTCAAAGGCCCATTTATCTTAGCATAAAAGGCTCAGCTACAATACTAAGAGAAGGATTCTTATAACATGTTGAAGATACAAGACAGTTTAGTTAAGATTGTGACTTTATCTAGGAGTTCTTGCTTGGTGAATTTAAGTGAGGACTTTGGGGGAAAAAGGAAGATAAAAGGGCTGGAGCCACCCCATTAACTTTGGGTAGGACATTATGAAAATTCCCGTAATGCCTGGACTGGGAGGTTGGATACATAAAAATATTAACAGATATGGGATATACTGCAAAATAATTGTACGTTTATTCTTGATCAGTGATAAGAATAAGGTAACTGGAAATAGCTAGTCCTCATCAAAAAAGAATGAGCCTCATTATCTATCACAGAATAACAGCATACACCCAGCAGTTATTTCAGGTGAGCTGGCAAACGGTTACCCTATCAATTCTGCCTATGGATCTTACATCTAGTAAAATAAAATGGTTTAAAGGTCCTACTTTTCTTTCGTTTAAGGCCAAATCACCGTAAACTGCCTTGTGCTGTAAAAGCAAGATGGTATGTGTATGGGCAGTCAAGTATCATGTTGCTACTTATGAATTCTATAGACTCAAAGAAAAGTCAGGTAATTAGAAGTTCACCTGCTATTAAAAGCGAGTAAGGCCGTCTTTCATTGAATTTGGATTAAGCGCCTGTGTGTAAGCAGTTACTTAAGAATCACTGACGTGGTATTTCATTTCCCTGGGTCAGAAAGCCTTTCTGGGGTTTTTCCTTTGTTGGTTTTAAAGTAGGCAATCAGAGAGAACCTTTGCATTTAAAATGCTTAAGAGTACGGAGAAAATGATGTTTTGGAGTTTGGTAAATAAAGTAATTTAATTCCTCCTGAATCAGGCAAGGATTTAGCATTATGTAAAAGAAAGTTTGCTGAAGGGAGAGTTGGCAAATTGACAAAACTGTCAGGTTCCTTTTCTTCAAGATTCTCAGGAGTGCAAAAAGGTTACTCCTGTTACTTAGCTAGCAACAAAATAAGTTTTACTATTAATTTATAACAGAAATGGAAGAATGCTACATGAAGTATACTCACAGAAACAGTCTGACAAACCAGGGTTTTTAGATATTTCTGGGCTCAACTGCTTGGACTGGCAAGCTGTCAGTGTTTTCAGTAGAAAACACCTGAGCTAAGACCTTGCTGTACTTAATGATTCATAGATATCACTAATAGAAATTCTGTGTTTCGTCTGCTAGTGATTCAATCTACTTGGAGCTGAGGGTATGAGGAGTTATTCCTAAATAATTGCTGTGTTCATGTTCGTTGGACAATGAGTGCTCGAAGAGTTATACACTACAAAGAAGAGATATAGTCCTATGTCTAAGCTGACATCACTGCAAGACTAGGGTTTGGGTTATGGTAATACATGACAAGTGGATACAACGCAAGTGAATATACTCAAATCGGTAAAGGGAAGTGAAAGATGGACCCAGGGACCCTATAGATAATTACTAAATTGCTTAAGAATATAATTTGGCTTTTGTGATTTTCTTTTTTAATTTAGGCTTTTTTTTTTTTTTTTTGCAAGTTGCTTTTCATGTTTACTCACTGTTTCACCCACAAGATCGTAGTAAGAATTTAGAACGGCCAAAAAGGGAGTTTGCAAATATGAGCAGTGTAACATACGTACCAATGCTGTGAAAATAATGTAAGATGGGACTCATGGAAAGATATTTTTTTAGGATGAGGTTGGTGGAAAGGAGTTCTGTTTTGAGACTTGGCATGAAAGCAGTAGGTAAGGAGGGGACTTCAGAAATAATAAGAAAGTAAGCCAAAGAACTTGAAATATGAGATATGAAAGATTCAGGGAAAGAAAAAGCCAAACCAAAAGCAAGATAGGAAAATGAAATCAAAGAATTGCAATGGTGGGAAAGGACTGAAATAAAGTCAGGACCATAAAGTTGGTTGGACTCCACAATAATCTCTACTCTCTTAGTAGAATAAGCAAGGAGAGAAAATAAAAACTTAGGGTCTTTATTTCAGCTCTGAAGTTACCACTGTAAAAAGACAGCTTCCAGGACAGGAAGGCTGGGGCTAGGTGGGGAAAGTGAGAGACCTTGGTTTACCCTGTATATTCAACTAGCTCGTGTCATCTTCTTTGGAAGAAATGAAAGAAATTAAAAACACAGGGAGATGTTTCAGCTGTGCCATTTGGGATGGAGATATATTTAAATAACCTCTGCCTATGTGTTTGAATGTATGCAGACATATTGATATACGAGAGAATGAAATAAAGCCATAGTAAGTGTACTCTGTTCCAAAATATATGGCTATATGAAGCACGTAATACTTATAAATATACAGGTTTTGATAAGCCTTTATCTGGAACAAATTGTTTGAGGTTTTTTATTTGTGACTAATACAGGAGTCTCCAACTCCTGCTGGCACGGGCTGTATCCCTCAATACAGTGTCCAAGAACGGGACTACCTGATGATGTGGTAACATAAAAAATTTATCATCCTGACACTGAGTCGATTTACTACTCCTAAAGGATAAAGGCATCAGTGAGTTATGCAGGTTAATCAAAATGAGTGCTGATAAAGTCCCTCATGGTCATATATTCATTATATATGATGTATTTTATGGAAACACTGTCTTAGGGCTTTCTGAAAGTTAAAACTGTGAAGAATTCCTAATTATCCTATGAAACAGCTCAAAGACCGATAGAAAAAAAAGACATAAATAGATGTATTTATAGTGGCTCTAAAGCCATTTTCAATACCTCTTCCAAATATGTAACAATAATAAAGATTTAGTTCATTAGATGAAGCTTACCTATTGCTTCCCAGTAAAGGTAGTGCAGACTAGGAGCCCAGAGAATTTGTGTAGTTGGCATCCTTGGAGGGATTCAAGCCCCAAGTAGACAATGCAGGAGCTGAGTGGATCTAATGTTGGCAATCAACTCATTTCAAGTCGAAAGTCGTACAAGAGACCTCCAGAGGTCTCTTTCAAGCGACATTTGTACAGTGTTTTGATTCAGCTAAGTGAAAGATCCCATAGGATCTTATTTCTACATCTGTGAGTTCACATGGTTTTGCCTTTATAACTGTTGCTGGATTGGACAATAGTCTATATCCTGAGCTTTGGGCATCTGGGGGATCATAAGTATGATCCACATAAAGAATAGCGCAGAAGACTTTGGAAAGATTGACATATTTTTATTAGTGTTACGGTTATTTCTTCAAAGCAGCTGAGTGGAGCAGAGTTTACATTATGTAAGGAAAAGTAGATGAATGAAGCTTAAGACATAACTGAAAAATTCAACAAGAAAATATTTTTATGAAATAATCTCAGTTCTTTGGAAGCTACAATGTTTTGATGTAAGGCTCTTCAGGACTAAGAAAATATCTCATTGTATATAAATGCACATGTAAACACACATACATATAAATATGAAACAATATATCCTGCATAAATGGAAAGATGTTATCTAGAATTTCATTTGCAAAGCAAAATCACACTGCACTTGTCTTCATTAGAATATATTCATGGAGACAAGAATCCCGCACACCATCTATATGTCTACATTTAGTAGGTTAAAATTTAGACACATCAGACTTATCCTTATTAAAAAGCATTTTGGCTACAGGGAACATACTCTTGTGCTTCGTCAGGTAACAAATATTCATGAATTTCTGAAGATTACATTTATTGAAATTTCTCATTAGAAGAGTTTTCTGCAAAGAAAAGCATTTCTGATACCAGATAATGTTAAGCCATTTAATTCCATGAGAACAAAGCAAAGTGTTACAGATTCAAGATTAAGGCTTGAAACAAATATGATCATAGAAAAAGATTAGAGAATTGAAGGAAATACTAATGTATATGCTTCATTACATACTGCATTTATTTTAAAAATAGTAACCACTCTAAAATCCAAAGCTCGCCTGCTACAGCAGTTATGGTTTCAGTCCAGCTTGTTTTCCTATTCCAAGCCATGCTGAATGAGATGGGAAGAAAATGGGATTATGGCTTTCTGATACACAAACTGCACCAGCCCTGCAATAATTAGCAAGGCCTAGAGACCATTCTAACATACCCTAAGGTATGGTCCTAAAGGACTATTCCTATAGAAATTACTATAAAGAAAGAGAAGACTTCAGTGCTATCTCATGTTCACTTCTTTTCCTGTCTTACTGCCTTTAAAGGGGGTGGTTTGGGACCAAGCTTCACCATTTTGTATTAAATAAGAATTCCTTTCTTCTGTGGCATTTTCAGTTGGCCTCCTTAATGCACAGCACAGATTTGCTAAAAGGTACATCCTGAGGCTTTAAATAAAAATTAGGTTTGTTTCTTGCAAATGGAATTATGGAGAACTGAATTTACATAATGACGGATTTAACACACAATAGGAGATTTTGGACTGTGTTTGTTATACAAGAAGTACATCTTTTAGCTCTTGCAATTACTTAACTTCCTGATTTGGATAGTGGTGAGACTTAATCTCACTTCTAAAAGTACTACCAGATGATGCTTTTGCAGATATTAAAAGAATAACAACTTCAGTTCAGACTCATCAGTTTCTTTGACTTTAATTATAGTTCTTGACAACCTGAGTTGCAGATGAGTAACACACACAGAGAAACACTCACAGACAAGAAGACATACCTTCAAGGAAAAACATCAACAGGTTTTCCCAGCCTGAGCAGAATCAGTTGCAAATACTGAACAAAACAGCTTACAACAAAGTATTTAATGAAACTCACAATAGGAATTTATTTCCACTAAATGTAGGAGGTCGTAATAGCCTTTAGGAAAAGATCAAACTGAGTGAGGAAGGTTAAAAGTTGCCTTATGTCTTTAACCTCTGAAATATTTTCTTCCACACTTGGAACACATTATTATTACTATTACTGTTATTATTTATGAACCTCATAGGAACAAAGGAAAAATATGTCTGTTCTCACATCACATCATTAATCTTACATAACTGATAAGCAGCTACATCAACAAAAAGGGTTTGTTTTGTGTAATGTATTCAAGACATTGACATGGAGTCAAAGTAAAAAACTATCCATTATAAGAAAAATCAGTCCTAACCTCTTACTGTTAGATATTCTCAACCGCTTTCTTTTAACATCAATTCTTTCTAATTCTGACTAATACATCATCAAAATACCTTGTGAACTAGGTTACCAGATAGGTAACAGTATGACTAGAAAATGAGACGAAGCATACAAGTGATGTGTCCTAAATCTCATCAAAGACCAAATTAGAACTCTACAAAACTGGATTAGAGCATCAATGTCTGATCCAAAAGACTGCAGAAACATTTTCATCCTTTTTTATACCTGCAACTAGGTTCAACATTCCCATTGTCAAAAAGTTAGAGAAGTTACAGCTTTACTCAGTCTCAGATGGGATGTTACATATTTCGTCATTCCTTAGCTATGACAGATGATGAACAAAAAAGATTTTTCCATTGACCCATCAAGCTGATCCACTACAGCAACAGGACATCTTTGGGTTAGAGGCATGTCTGTGTTAGGGTCTCAAACTTTTATGATATGTGTTAGCTTGGCATTTTTACATGGCCTTTTCAAGCTGTTGTTTCAATTTCTTAAAATATATCCATTTTTACCTTCTGTAGATATACCAGTAGTACATACGTTTCTGCGTGGTTGGTACTCCTCAGCTTTTCATGGTCTTCCTGTACTCAAACTTTATAGACAGCAGCCACTGGTACCTTAGTGGTGCCTGCCCATTCCCCATCATCTGTCCATCTTTTTAAGCAAGAAAGAAAACACTTTGGTGTTTTTTCCAACAGATCTTTGATGTCAAACTGAACATGGACCCTTTTTTTAACTTGATTTCTAGTGCCTGGGTGCAAGTGATTAAATCAACTATCTGCATTCACGTAGTTTTCTTATGCTGTTGGGCTTAACTTACGTCCCTTAAGAAAATATTTGAGAGTATTAAAGTCTTCATTTACTGTCTCTTTGCATTTCCATGCATTCATTTAATGAATCTAATTTTTATTCCTTGGAACGCTTGGAAGATTTCCCTCCTTTCTTGAATGTATATATATATTTAAAATGTTTTCAGTTAGGTATATTCTTTCTCTGCTTTTGTTCACTGTTTAGGCGAGTAGTGTGTTCTAGTGTATGTTCACAAATCAGTCTTATCTTTTTTGCTCTTCCCTTAATTTTCTCTTTATCAACTACAGATATCATACTGAGCAGGTCAAAACAAGATTTCAGATTTGAGCAGTGCTAACCCAAAATACCATCTGGGGTATTATCTGCTACCTAATCTATTGAACTGTTTATATCACATTATCATGATGTAATCTACCATATTTCTCCATATTTATCATCTTGTGTTGTTACTGGAGAATATTCTTGGCCATACTCAGTCTTCCAGAATTTAATTGTGCTACTTCCATAGGTTTCAATTCCAATAAAAGATAATTTATTTCTTTTTTAGGAGATATTAGAACTGCTACTACAAGTGTAATATTTCTCATAATTAAGGATATATCCTCTGAACATCCAACTCTTTATCAGAATGGCCAAGCTTGCTTAGGCTTCATAAGTTCTGGTGGTCACAGGAGTTCAAAATACATTCCTACTTTATTTGGCAAAAACAACTGTGGTGCAATAGTCAAGTCATAGGTTACCTACGTTATGAATTAACTGAATTCTACCTGGTACATTTTACCATAAAAGCCTTTAAAAGTTCAATTTTTCTTTTCTCTTTGGCAGACTAGTAGACATACATGTTAATAAGGAGTACATGCAATATAGGGTACCAGAGGTGTTTTTCCTCCTCTCTATCTTCATACGTGCAAATAGCTTGAAATCAAGATGATCTAATGAGGAATCAGACAGACGTATGTTTAATTCAATTATGAACTGAAATTCACAGCACTATCATCACTTTGCATTACTCAGATGCAGCCTAGTTTTGCATTGTGTTCCTGAAGTTATATATCATCTCTAACAGTCACAATAGCTCCTCATTTAGGCAACTGGACTAGCCGATTTGTTGAGTTTTTAAATCCACAAATATACTGGTTTAAAGTAACATCTGCAGATACTGCAGGATTAGATTATGACAAAAGTTTTGAAGGTTAAGAAGAAAAATACTTGATTTCTGTTGTTTGATGAAGTGACTGGTACTAGACATTAGTCACACACTTTCTTTTTTCAATAGAAGGAAAGGAGAGAAAAACAAAGAGCACACAAACACAGCAGGGAATACACATTAATCATTACTAAGACTGAAAAAATAATCATGATTAGATTACAATTTGCATGATCCTTGTAGCAACAAAAAGCCTAAGGGAAAATGTCAATATTAACTCTGTGTGCTTATAATACATATTCTTAAAAGAGAATTAAAGAACAATTATTTTTCATCTTCCAAAAGGCAGGATCTTATGCTAACATTCTTTACTGGCACTGAATAGTCCCCCATTCTCTTAGCAGTTTTATTTAATGGAGTTAGGTTTAGCAGCATATACTATTTTTTTCAATTTTAGTATACAGCTAGGTTATTAAGAAAATCCCAGTGGATAACATAAGCAATTATGTTTACTCTCAAACCTACTTTTCCAGAATTTGGATGATAAAAATTCCATTTACAATAAATTAGAATGAATATCCCATTTTAAGCCCTTCAGTTTCAGTTCTTGGGAAGTTTTTTGAAAAAATGTGCTTCAGCCTGTAAGGTTGTCATTGCCTAAAAATGTACGGTCTTTAAAAGCATCACCTCTTTGCAATTTTGTTGATATTTTCTGGAACTTTAAAGTGTGCTCTGTAAATAAATGTATGCCCAGAATTTTTATACTTCCCTCACTTGTTCTTTCAGCACAGTTTGTCAGTTCTCATTTTCAATGTGAGAAAAACATAATTCTTTCCTGACCTTCATTGGCCTACCCTCTGGCTTACTCTATTCAAGGGTCAGCCCAGGCGACTGGGTTGTGTAATGTTTATTCAGCACTGGTGGACACAAGTGTAATTCCAGTTGTAGTCACTGGAATTTCAGCTGCTTGCATCAATGTTTATGTTTTTGTGCAGCCTGGCTGTTCAAAACCATATACAAAACAATGCTGCTTGGAAGTCTGCTAACCAAAGTCACACCTGATCTGATGTCAATCAGCTTTTAATGGGGATAGAGCTTTCTATCCTCTCTGGTTTTCATCAAAAGGTGCCAAAATTTATCCCCTTTCCCAATCAGCAAACCCCGTAGGGCTTGCATGCTTAACCTGTGCTATGGGAGCAAGTGAGAGGAATCACCAGACAGCGGGGTTACTCATCGTGGAAGAGTCCCTGTTTCCTTGACCAAGCATAGCTCCTTCAGCACACGTTTTCCTCTCTCCTCACCTCTACGCTATGGCACAATATTTCTCTTGCTCTCTCTCTCACTATCTCTTTTCTGTATCTCTCGGAAATCAGACTGGAGTTCAGAGCACTTTCACTACCTTTTATGAGGTAGAGTGTGATGTCATAGATGGGGGCAGGGCTAGTCAACTTTCTACCCACCCACCCACCTGTGCTGAGGGAGCTACGCTTGAGACCGGAAGCAGTGACTCCTCAACGGTGAGTAACCTCCTGTCTCATCTATATCTTTAACTCTTTCTATAGATCTGGGGGTGGAGGGAAAAGACATGAGAAAGGGGGATTTTTTTGTTAGCTTTTTTTTCTTTTTAATTTACCATAGGGCTCACAGAATGAATTGCATGTGTTGTCTTAGTCACCTGCAAAAAATCATTTCCTTCCTGTTCTGAAGTCCTAGAGTTAATCTGTCATCTGTAAAGCAATGATCATGTTTCTTTGCAGAGATGGTCCATTTACTGGTGGTTAAAACTGATCCTTCAATGTTTATCTTGCATTGTGAAAAGGCAGATTCTGGTCCCCTTGAACTCAATTGCTAAACTTCCATTAATTTAATTACAGTAGTGCTGGGCCATAATTTTTCTAAAGTACTTTGTGATTAAAGATAGATGATGTTATTTGTATATTTATCATTATTAACTGTGGATAACGCCTGTTTATACAGGACAGGATTTTTATTTTCTGTATTCTCTGTTACTGTTTTTATTTGCTTTATCCAGAATGTTTATGAAGCTATGTATTGACAATAGACCAATTATAAGACCTATTTTATAGATGAAATAAAATTCAAAAGTAAATTGTGGAGGATGTAAAATTAAGTAGGAAATCCAATCCCAGGAGATGTAACTGAGATTTATCTTTGAAATTATAAATCAAAGCATTTGATTTTTTCTGTCATGAGAACTTGAGATGGGCAGGGATATTGCTAACTGAATTTCTTGGTGTTTTTCTCGTGTCACTATCTAAACATTACTATTTTACTTTAAACCACTGTCTTGTTACCTATTTCCCTTGGCCCCAAGTATTACTGCTTCACTGTTTTAATATCCCTCAGCATTTTAAAAAAGACAAGATGGACTATGAAGAACTTCCTTTCTTGTCCTGCCTCTTGGGTATCTATTAAAGCTGTCAAGATGTCACAGCTCTCATACTAAAGGGCAGAAGAAGGATCATATGAAGATTTTGGCCCCTAGGGATACCGCAAATCTTGCTGTTCTTGTTCATTTAAAGCTCTTTACCAGCTCCGTGTGGGGTCTTGTCATATCTCAGTGAAAGGCACTAAAAGGCAGCAATGCATACTCTATAAATCAAAGACAAAGAGAGTGCAATCATAGCCTTTTCAGCAGAGGTGGTCCACAGTCTGATTGATGAAGTACTTCTATTTTCAGGTGACTAGGTGGCTTTGAGGAATTGAATATAGAATGCAGACCATTCCATCTTCTGGTCAGTGGCATGTATTGGGGATTGGTCAGTAGTGATGGATAGATATTCCTCCCTGATGACTCAGTGATGCCCTTTGTATCAACGCATAGGAGATCTGAATGAAATTCTGGGAGGATGAAAGTCTTGTTTACCAAGCTACCAAAACTTTCACTAATGACTGTTTCCCTTCCTGTCAGAGAGAAAAGTAAGGACAAAGAATATAAAAATTGGCTCCCTGACAGGTGGTAGCTTTTCTAGCTTTGAATAATGTGTGCAAGGAGCTTTATTACTACTGTTTATTCCTTTAGTGAACCAAACACTGACGTCTCCAAATCTTCCTTTGCAAAGCCAAGAATTTGTCTAGAAATTTAGCTTCCCTAGCAAACTTTGATCTTTTCAGTAGAAAAGGAAAGCAGGTTAGTCAATCTCTAATGTTTCATTGGGAAAACTTTATAGGAATTGCTGCTGTTAAAGACAATTTGAGGTTTGTTCTTTTCAGAGGCAAACGTTTTGAGGTAAAATTTAATTTCAATCCTAAGCACATCCTTTGCTGATGAGTTTACAAAATTGTCTTTGCACATAATTATTCTTGCATAATGCAGGAGCCTTTAATTTTTGCACAGAATTGGTAAAACATAAGGGCCAACTGTACAGTGCCTCTAATCTCACTTCAGTGATACGAAAGCATTTTGGTGGCATAGAGACAGAAACTCTTTTTAAAAGTGATATAAGGATTTGGAACAGGAAATCAGAATTGGTATCATTCAGTAATTATGGTGAATTAGAGATAGTGATCAGCACTGAGGGGATGTTGTGGAACAGAGATGTCAGTGGATTACTTTAAATCCAGAGAAATTTGCTCTCTAAATTTGTCTTGTAAGATGAGCAAATTAGCAGTTGGCTGACTTACGTATAGGGGGGAGTTTGTAGAGGGAATGATATTCAAAATGACATAAACTGTTGGGATAATTAACCTGGAATCTGCCTGTGCCAAATCTAATAACAAATTTTTGTCCGTGCAACCCCAGGATGTGAGTTTGCCTGAGTAACTTAACACTGGGAGAATAAATAGTCTGATTTTACATTTAGTGAGCTAATTCCCCTGTTAAATTATTTTACTGGCAGCTATGATTGATTAAAAAAAATTTAAAACATCTAAAGTGCACAGTTTCCTGTATTTTACAGCTTTGGCTTAAATATGTATTCAGTCAATTGCGATGTTTGTTTTAACTGCATATTATTTACATGTACATAAATTAAAGTAAAATATAATAAGGCCTAGATTTCAGCTGATTTTATTTAGTATGTAATATGAAAACTTTTAAAGCAAATATCTGAGCAACTTCTTCCAATAGATGCTGATTCAAAGGAGTTAAATCTTCATAAGTGTTTTGCAAACTGAAAGTTACTTTACAATAAGGCATTCTTAAAAATTATGTTGTTTTACAGCTGCAAGCACAGTGTGTATTACTGACTCAAAGCAAAACCAGGAAGTACTATATTTATACCTATATATTTATGGAGGTCAGCATTTAAATTACACATTTGTTCCTCAGTCATACTGGCAAGGTGTGAGCAATACTTTAACGATGTAAGATCATATATAGGTATCAAACATTTTTTCAGTATGATTAAGATGGCTATGTAAAATTCCCAAATTTTCTGTATTTGCCAGGCTGATTTCTCTTATAATTGAAAAGAATTAAAACTTTGTGGGTTGGTTCTTACCTTCTTTTTCTATATGAGAAGTGAGGGAGAGCTGTGAAATGCACCATCTGTTCGCAAACCGTGTCAGCTGGCAGATAGATGCTTATCACCCTGCCCTCTCTTACTGCAGTTTTAGGCTGGTATAACACCATTGACTCAAAATGAATTGCTTTTGATTTAATCTTATTTAAGCAAAAGAAGTCACAATGGTAGTGCACAGCATTCTAGACGACTCTTCGTGTTGATTTAAATTGCAATCCTTTTAAACTTCGACCTCAGCTCATTTGAATTGTCAACAAAAACGCTCAATAGCACTTGGACTGAGTATAGTGGTTGGAGGAAAGTAGGACTGCCTTAACACTCCGGACTTTCTGTTTCTGGGACAGTTGCATCTCGAAGACATTAAACATGATTCTGTTCAATCATAATCCTTTGGATTTTTATCAGTCCCATCTGAGTGTCTCAAAGCAAACGCGATGGTGTACCCTCGTAAAACTGAAACAAGAAGCAAATATAGTCATTATTTCCCTTCTGCAAATGAGAATACTCAGCCACACTCAAGGCAGAAAAGATCTATAGAATCATGATGAGTTTCAAACACTACATCCTCCTTCAAGACTCATAATTTTCAAGACCAGCATTTCTCTGTCTTCCATTCTATATTCCAGTTTCCACTCTGGATGGCCAACTAAAAATAAAAATAAAAATAAAAATTAAAAATAAACAGGAGAAAGAGTTCGCTGTAATTAAGAACTACGGTTTGAAAAAGATAGATTTGGAAAGAAATCTTGCAATAACAGGGGAAGGCTACCCCACTCAAGTTGTGCAAAAGATGAGAGTAGGTCTATGGTGTAATGGAAACTGAGTATTTTATTATTCAGAAAGATCTTACTTGAATTACAAAGAGTTTTTGACTATTATCTCCATTGCTATGTGGAGAGTGATTCATCTAGCGAAGTGTAAACATCTGCATCTGAGATGTTCACTCGAGGCTTCCTTTACAATTAGTGGAGATCAATAGCCATTGCTAGAGAGCAGACATTCTTCTTTCAGGTAGACGCTGACAACTGGCTAGATTAGTAACATCTTAAAAAAATTACAGAGGCATGGGCAGGTGAATTAAACTATGTATTCAGACAAGCATAGAGTCAGGGGGTTTAGCCTTGGGGGTCTTTTGAGGGTATATATTCATATGTAAGTGATGTAAACTTTCTGTGAACTTAGCTGCTGGAGAAAGGAAACTGCCTAATTTCTTCTGGACAGAAATATTTAAATTGTTTTGTAAGGACCATTTATCTATATAAAGTAGCTCTCTTGGGGCCCCAATCTCATGAGTTTCTGTAGGTTGGAGAGGTTGGTATGTTTTGTAGTATGTGGTTTTCCCCCATTTGACACTTTGGGGATCAAAAGAGAAGGATTAAGGAAAACAATCTCAAAAATATTCATGAAGTTTGTTTGGATTCTTGGACTACTGGGTCAAATCCAAGGACAATTTTTTTGCAGATGTTGAGCGTTTCTGCTCAGATTCACCGTACTGTCTAGGATTCTAATGCAATTTAGGATCTCTAAATATAACTAAAAAGTTGAGGTACTCTGGCCCATCTCCATAGAAAATGAACCCGTGAAAGATCTCAAGTGCTCCATGGTTCCTGGTCTTCTCCACCAAGCACAGAAGGATCTTGGAATGCCTTGGTCCAGCACCTGGAATTAGGTAGGATGAGTGCAGGATAAGACTTCATTTATAGAAGTGGAAACTCTGAAAACCTTGCCTAGGTCACCGAACACATTGTCTCAATGGTTTTTATGAGCAGCCCTATTTTTCTTGCCTGCATTCCTAGAGAAATTGTTCAATTACAGACATCTGAAAAAATGCTTCTGGGGGTTCTAGTGCCACCAGCTATGACCAGTTCTTGGATCCTGACTAATATTAAAAGACATTCAGTCATAATTTTTCTGATGCCAAGTAAGTGCAGACAAGTCTATAGATAATCATGACTAATGTACAATATTTAAGTTAAGTAAGAGCTTTATAAGAAAAGAGCCAGTGCAAATGCTTTTTCATTTCACCATTCTTCTAAATAACAGCTGAGTTTATACCTTCATCTCCTTTACATAAATTCTGGATTAGAGCGAAGATTTGGAGATGTGGTTGAATTAATTTGTTTTTGTGTACGGAAGATTGTCCTGAGGTGAAAAGCACAGAAACCATTTGGGTTATGTGAATCATTGAGGCTATAAGTACTTCTGCATTTGTTGTTCAGGGAAAATGCTATCTGAAGTACTGAATCGCAAAAGAAAACAGAGACCAAGTAAATTAGGATTTCCTAACATGAATATTTTCTGAAGAGAGTAGTACAGGACTTAACCAACTTGAGTGACCTATTAAATATTTGTCAATAATTGGTGATATTTTTTCCTCCCTTCTATAGTTACTCAGTTTTTCCCTTTGGTTAAGACACTTGCTCTTGTAACAGTGAAAATGAGATCACCAATATCATCTACACTACTCTTTTAGATACATTTGCATGTATACAGAAGAGAAGGCTAAGGGGAGATATTGTTGTCTACAATTACCTAACACGAGGATCTAGAAGAGTCAGATCCAGACTTCTCAGAGGTGCATCGTGACAGGAAAAGGGCAACAA
The DNA here is from genome assembly GCF_018139145.2 of Gymnogyps californianus. NCBI lineage: Eukaryota > Metazoa > Chordata > Aves > Accipitriformes > Cathartidae > Gymnogyps > Gymnogyps californianus. The sequence continues at coordinate 4,630,752 of NC_059474.1, forward strand.
ACACAAGTTTTAACATGGGAAATTCCAATTAGATATAAGGAAAAAAAGTTTTACCTCGAGGGTAGTGAAATTCAAGTGCAGGGTAGAGGTCTCTAGTCCAGAGATGTAGGAGACTATCCATCCTTGGACATACTCTGAATTGGAGCAAAATCCTGAACAACCTCATCTAATTCAATTTGTTTTGAACAAGGCATTGGACTAGATGACCTCAAAAGGTTCTTTTCATCCTGAAGTATTCTATGATCATATGAATATTTGCATAATAAAATGTGAGTAATAAAAACGAGCCTTTACAATTCGGAGCAAGATTTTACTTATTCCAATTTATTCTTAATTTGCTGTCATCTTTGCTTGTTCTTTCCTTGTGAACTGCAACAGCCTTTACAATTGTTTCTGTTTTGTTCTGGTTTCATTTGTTTGCAGTTTCCAGTAATTCTTACCTGTTTTGTTGGTTTTTTAATAACATTTAGTGTTAGCTAAAGTTAAAAATGTAATAAACAAATGCATTCACAAATTGTATATTCAGTAATTGACCAGGGGAAAAAACTTCTAGTAAGGAACACTTACTGAATGTTATTTAACCATTGATTGAGTTGGTCAAACAAATAAAGCAATTAATTGTGAATAACGTATTTGGAATAAAATGTTAGAATTTCCTTCACAAATTATTTGCCATAAATTATTGAGCTAGCTCTGTCAGTGCTGGGACTTTTCTGAAAAGCTGAAATGGGGTTCTCTCTTGAAGACTACCGTGGATTCAATTTTGTTTCTTTATTTTGTTGCATACTGTTGTAAAGTCCTGGAAATTGCTCAGGGAATCAAACAGAGACAGGAATATTTTCACTGATTGAGTTGAGCATCACTGCAAGGACCCTCAACTCCAAGGAAGTAAAAGCCTTTTAGCACCTCAGAAGTGATCAATATCTTGAATGATTAAGCCCTTTGTCTGCTTCTATGAGACATAAAATATACATGAACAACAGCAGGCAAATGTTAGGAAGCAAGGAACAGTTGTCCTGGTACTATCTTGCATGCTACAAGAGGATTTTGTTTTATTCATTTTGACTCTGTTTGATGCATTGTTTCCAAGTCCTTTCCTGAGAAAAGCCAGCTATGCTTGTAGAGTGGCTATCTTCAAAGTGTCTCTGTGCTGACCTGGGCAAGCGTAACTTTAGAGATACGAAGCTAGCTGAAGGAGCAAATTTGCCTCAAAATGTGACAGTTCCTCACAGTTGAAGACATGGAGATAACTCACATATAAATACAATTCTGACACTTTTACAAATTAAAAAAGAAGTTGGGAAAATATCACATTTCTCAGCATTGCAGTCTGAAATCCTGTATTATGCTGCTTTTCTTTTTGTTTTCATTGTGACAAAATCAGGAGGAATAGCAGGAGATAACACATTCTCATGTAAAGAATATAGTGTTTCTATGCTTTATTGATTTTTTTTAATCCGAAGTCACCTGCATTTTATCACTGAGAGTACAATTCCAGCCAACCAGACATGATTTGGACTCCCTTCAGGTAAGACTGTAAGAAAGACATGCTTTTCTTGTTATTACACCTGTTGTCTAGATAAAGAACAAAAGGTTTGCTTCCAAAACTCAATTTGAAAGAGCACTAGATTATTTTGGGCTTTTAAACATGCTATCTATCTTCAAATTACATACAAGTCAGAACTCAAATCAGAAGGAGGGAGATCAGTAGCACAGACTAGTTAGATATCCTATACTTCCTCTTTCAGATTTAACTGTAATTGGATATGAAAGTGGAAATTTGTACTGAGATGCTTTTGACAGAATCCTGTCTGTGCTTTTCTGTCTGTGACATCAGGTTCAGACAATGTCGTATCTTGTGTAGACTTCTGGCATACAAATCCCTCTGTAAAATGGGGTATACAATCCTGGCGATACACAGACCACTTACATAAAGTTTTGCATTAATGACTTTTTTATTGGGCCTGATACTGAGCTTCAACAGACTTCTTACTCTAATTTTCTTCAGTAAGCCTCCTGGCAATATCAAAAAATCTTATACTTTGAGTTAGCCTATCCTGTCAAATATAGTTTGGACTTCTTCTTTGTTGCAGATGTTTTATCTTCTCCTTGAAGATTAGGTAGGAGCCTATCTTCAAATCAGTCATATGAAAGTCTGTTTCCTGTTAATCATCCAAGAATTCCGATCAAACCATTCCATGGGACAGAATAATTTTAAGTTGTAAATGTGGTTGTACTAATTTTGCTACAATTAGTAATGCAACTGTGATGGCCATTAGACAATCACATTTTTTGTCCATGACATTCCATCGTAGGCATCATCATCCTCCAGGCATTAGTTCTATGCAGAATGAGGCAGATTTAGAAGAAAAAACCTTCGAGCCATCATGGCAGAAGACTCATTCCCATGTTTGTCAATTGTAGGTTGATATAGAAAGTGATTCTTCCTTTACATTCAACCTTAGCAAAGAAAGTGTGTAGTATACACAACCACAGTGCTGGCAAAGTTGTGGGGTGAAATCCTGTTCCCATCTACAAAACTCCTTTGACTTCATTGACTGAGGATTTCTTCCTTGGTCTGGGGAATTGTTCCAGAGGTTTGGGCATTCAGACTGATGTCAAATATCCTAATTCAGTAACAGTGAAAGTTTTGAGGCAGTGTTGTAGCATGAAAATGACTGATAAAGCAAGCTTATTTAAAAAATTCGATGCTATATATGATTGCTTGTCCTTACAGTGTTTCTGGTATATTATATGAATTGTACTGTTCTGGCATCTGTTTCCTGCTGTGCAGTGGCAGATAATGAGCAGAAGAAAAAGAACTGGTTCTGAGAAATTTTTTATTATGGGTCAAAATATTTTCCCCCATTAAATTCTGAAAAGAATGCAACAATATATTAATTAAATATTAAATATTGAGGAAATAACCTACATTATGTTTGGTATCTACAAGAAAAATTGTAAATTTTGTGTTATAGCAGTAATGTCATAGTGGACAAATAATTTATTGACTGTAAATACAGTTGATGAATAGAAAAACTTTAATATTAGAAATTCCAAAATGTCTTTTTCATCTCTCCTGCCAGGCTGGAGAGAAGTCAGTAGTAATAATATTTCACAAAAAGAATTGGGTAACATTAGCTTTTAGTTGTTTCCAATTGTCTTATTTTTCATTTCACCATTTCAATTGTTAAAATATGAGCTTTCATGCTAGCTCATTAGAAGGACAAACACTGACAATATGGAACATCAGCCATTGATATAAAAATGACATTTTGATAATGTCTAAATCCAAAGGGCATTTAGTGGTTTCCACAAGTACAACAATTCATATGTAAAACTAGATGGCCTAAAGTAAAAGCAAGTGTCTGAGTCCTGCCTAAAACTGATACTAGCTACCTCATCCCTGAGCTGTGATCCTCAAACTCCAGCCTCATAAAGCATCTGCATTTGCAACATTAATGTTCCCCATGTGTGTGTTTTGCTCCAGAACATGCACATTAGTGTGTTAGTTAGAACTGTTCTTGGTAGCCTGCCACACTTAGGAAAAACCTAAACTTTGACAGGATTTACAGTTGGGTGCTTCACTATGTTACTAGATGACCCAGTAAGCAATTTCAGCGCATACATAACTTACTAGGGCAGGCTGGACACCAGAGTTGGAGATGCCTAATATCTCTAGTGGTGTACTCCTGGCTCTTGGGCCAAAGGCAACTGGATTCAGTATCCTTCAGACTATAACCTGTGAGTCAGGCTTTTTGCAAGGCTTCTTGTTAACGGTCCATCCGCTTGTAGCTATTGATGAGGGGAGAAGAGCGGACACAGCAAAGATAAGATGAGTAAATAGGCAAATGATCATGATGCTGAAGCCCATGTTTCAGTCTCTCAACTGAGAAGGCAAAAAGATTTTTTTTTCCTCAAAAAAATAAACATTTGTAAGCTTTCTGGCACCCACTATAAAATTTAAGTACAATTTCCACTAGCTGAGCATTTCTGAGTTGGTGCATGGCTTACTAGTTCAGATGCTTATGGAGAAACAAAAGATATGCAGAGCTTCTGGTGTTTCGGTGAAGTAACCTTTATGTCTTTCTACAATAAAATTAAAGGGTTTTTTGTAGGACTGCTGGATACATTTGAGGGCATTTAGGTGGTATTCCTTAACTTTATGTGGTTAGTATTCTTATCTTATCATAAACTTAGATTATTTCTTCAAACCTCTTCATTTAGTGAATGAAGTATAACCCCCCCAATTTTAGTGATATCAAGTGTTGAATTGTATTTTATGATTATATTTATATCTATATATTGTTTTTAGTTTCATATTAAATATTGTCCTCAAAGCAAATGAATTGGGATATCATTTTGTCTTTTATCCTTTTTCTTTTAAAATAGACTGGAATAAGTAAATCAACAGTATAAATGCATCTCTATAAATTTTCTGTATTATGTCTGTTTATCTTTTATTGGCAATGCCAATATTGGGAGTATTTTTATATCCTTATGCTTTTTCAAACTGGCATAAAGCAGTTGGTAACCTGTTGATCTTGTAAATTAAACGTGTTTTAAAATGGCAGTAGTCCACAGAAGACAGAAGATACCCGTAGTTCTTGGTATACTTGGGTGCTTTCTGTGTCCTAAGAGATGGGAGCCTTTGTTAAATACAACCAAATCGGCTTGGGAATCCCTATGGATTTCTTACCTGTAATTGAAAAAATGCAGATGAGGACAGTTATTCAGTGGATTGGCCACCTATAAAACACAACTACCCCCAGAATGAATTAAATATTCAACATGTATAAAGGAGTAAGTTAACTGCAATCAAATGTGAAAATAAATAGCTAGGAAACGAGGCGTATAATACTATTTTCTCTATGTAGCCACAGATCCCTTTCTAACATCATTGTGGCCACATTACATTCCAAATAATGACATTTTGTTTGTTATAGAATTTCAAATATATAGGATAGTATTCTCACAATGGACCCATATCTAGCAAAAACCTTATGCACGTTTTCAAGTGACTGACTGAAATACGGCTTCAGGCATTGCATAGTAGTGCTGATAAAGAGCAGATGTCTCCTACCATAGGGATGAGTGCATCTGAATAGCAAATAGGCCATTCTGGCATTGGCTGTCACTAATAGTATCACGTTTCATGCATGAAATGTGCCACAGAAATGTAAGACATAAGTATTATGAATAAGACCTTTTTCTTACATATATATCTTACATATATATCTAGGACTGGATTTACTATTAAGCACAGCTGAGAGGAAAATGTTCTGTTGCATAAGAATGTAATCTGGGAAAATGGTATTCCTGATTCACCCTCCAGATTCATAATTGCTTCATGTAACCTTAGTTGCGCTAGAGGCTGGTAATTGATTTTTGGTTTGTGATAACAGCAACTGTACCTGTCCATGAAAGTATGAACTTGCTTTGAAAAGCAGGAAAAGCAGGGAATGCACCCAGAGTTCACAGATAGACTTAAGGGCTTGGCAATGCCTAAATTACCTGCTAAAGGCATACAATTCAAGTCTTAGCCAAGAGTATTCGAAGCGTTACAGGTTCTTTTTCAACATGTTAAATAACTGACAATTGCTCCTCCCAAACTGTACAAAGTAAACCAGACTAAACTCTATTTATCAATAATTACTAATACTAATTTTTTGCATTCATACATTTCAAGGTCAATATGGGCCATTGTAATCATCTAAGCTATCCTCCTGCATAACTGATGCATAGGCTCCCTGAATTGATGTGCATTAAAAATGTCCAATAGTTATTCTTAGAGTGTACATATTAAGCAAAAACATCCAATATTGATTTCACAAATTCTAGAGGTAGAATCACTATCTTTCATGAGTTCTTGTGATTAATTAATATCACTGCTAAAAAATTTCAGCTAATTAATAACTAAAATGACCTGCTCACCTTTCAGCCATTAAGTTTTGTTATATCTTTGTCTAATCTGTTGAACTGGGAATATTATTAGCTTTCTGTTACTATGTACTTGCTGATTTCGATCAACTCACTTTTTAATCATTCACTTTATTAACGGAAAAAACAGGGCTGACTGAATCTTTCCCATAAAAGATGTTTTTTGTTCTTGAGGTTCTTCAGGTTCTTTCCAGTTGCTCAGTATTGTTCTTGCATTGAGAAGAGGACTTAGTATTCCATAACTGTGGACACATAATAAACTGAACATGATAATTTAACCTATTTCATCAATGTCCTCCTTTTTGTATACTCAAGGAGTGATTGCCTAGGATCCTGCATAGGATAAAGTTCCTTATTGTATAAGTAAGTATCATCTGCTGTAAAGTTGGCCGAACTGAAATCTACATTTCTGATGTTTACCAGCTTATTAGATATTAATCACTTGCCCTCTGTATGACTTACCACTTTCCCAATTGTTATGTTAGCTGCAAATTTCATCAGTTAAGTGACTTTTTTCCAAGTTTTTAACAGAAATATTAATATTGTAAAGCTGAAAAATGGTTTCTCCAAGATCCCACTGCAAAGATCACTGTTTAGCAATGATTTTTTTGTGCATACATAGGAAACTTAGCTATTAGAGCATTTGGAATCATTCTGTATGTGCTTTGTTAATTTTGTATCAGCTGAGTTTTTAATCAAACTGTCATGTAGTACCAAGCAAAACACCTTTCAAAGGTTCAATTATATCAACAGTATTATTTTAAGCAATCCAAAGTTTAATCATATCAAAATATGATGTAGGTTACTTTGAAAATTTTTTTACCCACAAAACCATTTGGTTACCATCAACTGTATTTCTTTCCTCCCTTTATTTATGGAGTCTGTCATAGACATTGCATTATTTTATTTGGAAGTGCTGTCAGCTGAACTGGCCTATAATTTCACAGGTCATTCTTTTTGCCCTGTTCAAATATTTCCAGACTAGGAACTATCTACAATTCTTTTGATGTCTTCCCCCACTTTTCAAGGTTTATTAAAGTCAACAATCGTGATATAGAACATTCTTAAACAACCAGCTCTTTTAAAACTACCTATACTATATCCTTGCTCACTGGAAATACAGATTTTTTTTTTTTCTCCATTTCCCTTACTTTTTGTAGTATATTTCTGATCGTGAATATGAAGATACCTCTGGAAATTAAATTTTCTCCTTTCTAAAATCTGTGGTATAATTCTTCCCCATTACAGTGATGTGACAGTGCAGGGAGAACATCTCTTTTCATTTGCTTTACTGTTAAGGAGAAAATTTTCCAGCTTTATTCTCTCCTGCTTCTTCAGCTATTTTGGTATTGTAATTGCTGGTTATTTTGCTTAGATTATGTGTAATGTAAAAGAAGCAAGAAATCTTGATTGTCACAAGATTCTGGAAAGTTCTGCATATAGTGCAGGAAAAATGCAGCACAGCTTATAACCAGATCAAAAACTCCTCAAAGCTTTATGGATTTTGGGGGGGAAAAACCCTGAAATTATCTTCTTGGCAGATAATAGGCTCTGCTGCTCCAGTGTTCTACCCTTGCATTCACTAATTACAAAGTTAGCTTGTAGCAAAGTATTTTTTTATTTTTTTCTGAATGATTTATGCCTTCCCTGGGTAGATGGCAGTTTTAACCTAGATAAGTGACCGGCTCCAGTGCAGTGATTCTTAGGTTCTTTAAGAATTTTGAATTTTCCCCAGCATTCACTGTTCTTGGAGTTTTATGGGCCAATAACCTAAATTTATCTCTTATGTTTAAGAGGCCTTTTTTTTCCTAAATGGAGGCAAACATATTTGTAAAGAGATCTAAGTAGCAGAACACTATTACTTTGTGTAGCAAGTCAAAGGTTCTCTTAGCTGTTAGCACGGAAAGCTATCGTTATATTCATAATTCCCTAACCATTGCTAGGGAGTGAATTTTGCCTTCTGTACTGTGCAGTAATTTCCTAGTGGTACTTTTATTTGAAATGTTAATTTTCCTTCTTATTTTTTTTTATTATTAACATTATCTGTTTGGAAAAGTGCATATGTTTCTGTGCCCAGATTTTGTAAGGAATTAACGCACTAAGGGCTTGATTCACTGCTGCCTCGTTTGAGCTTTACGCCACTGTAGCTCTGCTGATTACAAAGCACAGCTTAAAACTAAAGTAACACAGTGGTGTAGTAAGATCTGAATGTTAATTGAAATTATGTTCATTCAGTTTAATTCTTCTTTACTGAGCCATAATACAAGCAAGGAGCTGGAGGCAATAAGAAAATCACTGGAAGTGCTTAGGTAGCCAAATTGGATACATGGGATGGCTACCAGCAGATTTTGGAGAACACTCATAGCCTAATACTATTTTGGGGGTTTTATGTCTCTTTTCTGATTCCAAGACTTGAAAGCATTTTACAATATGAATGGATATTAAGGGCAAGGACTAAGTATCTGCATGTTAAAATGTGATTAATAATAGCGAAAATGGGGAGCTCTTATCTACTATAACAGCAGATTGAAGCTAGAGATAATTAAAATGGCATCAAAACATGTAACATGTAAATATGTTACAAAAAATCCGCATACGATCTTGCAGAAGTACATGCTTCTGCACACCCTTATCGATATACTCCATAAAATTACTGATGTGTTTAAAGATGTAGATTGCATCCCTTGTACGGTTTTAAGCATCTAATTTAGGTGCCTCCTCATTTCAAAATGCTTTCTTTAATCATTGTGTTCCTTAATATGTGCCCCATGTAAAACAGCTACCAGAACTCTTTTCATAAAGAAACGCTGGAAAATATGAGGCTATTAGAAACCTTCAACAAATAGAATTCATTCAAAAATGTGCAATATAGGCTTTATCCAGTCAGTTTATCCACGTTGATTATGAAGTAAATACTATTTGACGGTATCACTTTATATTCAATATCACTCCACCAGTGTTTCAAAAAGAATCATTTAACAATGAATAATGCTTGATTGTAGATCTCTGCAGTAAATTAGAATATCCTAATTTAATAGAGTATGATCTGTTATTTGCCAACAAACATACAGATTGCCTTATAAATCATGCAGTAGTGTGGTTATAGAATAACACTATACTGAATTATATTTCATTACTCCCTATTGAACAGTCATGTTTCTGCCATATAATGTAATTTTCCATCTTTTAACTTTGTTTCTTTTACTAGCAGAAAATACAAATTAGTCCTGAGGAAAAATATTTACTGGGGGCAGGCAATTAACTATGCATTTCAGGGAATGGCACCAAGTACGTGAAAATCATTAAAATGCTTTTTTGTTTTTCACCTCACTGTATGTAGCTGTTTATGTATTTAATGAATCATAGTGAGTATAAAGCCACAGCTGAGGAAATCAAAAATAATAGGTAAGTCTATAGATTAATGTGGTTCCAGACACAGGCTTTCTGTAATGTCTCTTCTTGTTCACATCAGTCACTGACACTTCAGAAAGAGGTTTCTCCTGAACTCTTCTTCTGTTAATGATTCAAAATAATTGAGGTGAAGTATAATACGGTTTTTGTTATTGCCTTATGAGTATTTATCCTGGTTACTTTGCTTAGCATTCATGTTAAGGAATCATATTCTCCCAAAATATGGAGCAGGAAAGGTTTGGAGGGAGACAAGCCTAATACAATACTAATTAAAAAAACTAAGAACTTACTGAGCAAGTGGGGTGGAATTAAAGAGTTAAAATAATATTACATCCAAAATCATTCCTACGAACTAGGAAAGACATAAAAAATTGAGGCAGCTTCCGTGGTAGAACTGAAAGGCTTTATCACAAAGAGTATATCCCACTTTTTCAGCATTTTGGGAAAGGGATAATTGAACATCCTAAATAGTAACCTGGGTTGCTACAGTACTTAAGACCGTATTTTTAGCACCTACTAATTTGAGGATGTCCAGCTGGATTTGGCAAGTGCCTAATTCGCATTTTGGAACATTGAGACATTGCTTTGGAAGTCCCATAATATGCTTAAATCCTTTTAAAAAATTTGGCCAGGGTTATGTACTTGATTTCAGTGTATGAGGGAAGCTTGCTGACTGGAAGTCCCAACGGTTTGAAGTTCAACAAGTTTTTAAGGCCTCTTACATCCAGAGGACCCAGGAACCTCAGGCAGACTCGTGCATGGGAGAAACACAAGGGTATAGGTACGAAAAGCCTGCTAATCATAAAGTAAGATTCCTTGTGAACACAAGTAGCTCACATATTACAGTAGCTACAAAAACCTGCAGTTAACTGTTTCATCTTTTTATTTCTTTAAGGGTTTCAAAATCTCCTTTCATCTTTTCAGATGGGATTCTCTAACAAGCTCAGCGCTGGCCTCACACTGTTCCTGTAGACATCATTGGGGGTGTTATCCTGGGCTTAATAGGAATAATTAGAACAAACCTGAACACTTGGGAAAAATCCCTGTTGACCTCTTTTGTGGTTTCTGACATGTGAAAGTAAATTTTTAAAGGTTTAAGTGAGAAGGAACCTTTTTCTGTGAAAAAAGAGGCAACTTCTTCACCCATAGAAAAAGAATCAACAACAAAAAACCAGACAACACAGGCTTTTCCTTTGAATTATTAAAAAAATTAATGTAAGGTACCACAGTCTTACCTTTACAGTTCGGTGCATGTTGTTGCCAGTGCTTGTTACTACAAGCTACTTGATTAATCCTGAGGGAGAAGACTCGTTTCATCTTTAATGAGATCTGAGAGTATCCAGACGTCAGTCAGGAAATGGTCCAGTGATCCAGTCATGGAGTAACCTTGCTGTATTTCATTTTCTTTTCTATTTGTAGCTGGACAGTGCCACTTCTCTCATCCAGGCAGCTAAAAATCTGATGAACGCTGTGGTCCTTACAGTGAAAGCATCATATGTGGCTTCTACTAAATATCAGAAGGTCTATGGTACTGCTGCAGTGAACTCACCAGTTGTATCTTGGAAGATGAAGGCCCCTGAGAAGAAACCGCTAGTAAAGAGAGAAAAACCAGAAGAATATCAGACAAGAGTGAGAAGAGGGTCCCAGAAGAAACATATTTCCCCTGTACAGGCCTTAAGTGAATTTAAAGCTATGGATTCATTCTAAAACTCTAAGCTTTACCAGGAGGGTTTTATATTCTTTTTGTATGCATACCTGCCGACTTGTATGCGTCTGGCATGGGGTGGGGGGAAGCAGTGTCAATTTGCATGCAACCTGAGACTCTATTGAAGTAACTAACTTTCTGCAATGCCAAAATTTAGGGCATTCTCTTCTGATGTTAAATAGACTTATTCCAAGCTTCCTTTTTAAACTAAACTATAGCATTAAATTGGCCAAAGAATTTGCATCACAGGGGTACGTGTGGGTTAAATAATAAATTCAAGTCTAAACCCAGAAATTTTTATGCATGCAAGAAACATTAGGTTGGCAGGTATACTAAGTGAAAAAAATGGAATTGTAATGGTAGACCATAAAGCTTGTATTGCTTCTGTTCCAGTGCAAAAATGTACTAGCCAATATGCTTAAATGTGTGGCCCAATAATTAAATGATATAACTTTTAAGTCATCTTCATTATAGTATGTGAATTTTTAAAACAGATACAAACTAATTCATCTTAAAAATGCTTCTTTTAAACCATATTTTGTTCTTTATATTCTAGTAGTGTTATGATTGCTCACATTTCAATTAATCCCATTAATATGACCAGAGGTTTACTTTTGCCAATTGAATTCCTTATGGTGGAGTATGAAGCACAATATGGTGATTGACATTGCCTTTTATATTATGATTATTATTATGATTATTATTATAATATTAGTAATAGAAGACCTGGTGGTGGAGTGTTTAGAGACACGGAAACTGACAGTGTGAGAATTTAGAGGCAAATATGTAGGTGTAGCTTGGATTACAGGTATCTGACATACCATTGTAACCACTAACTCAATAAACTCATTTAACCTTGGAATCCTCAATATGGCTTGTCTCTTTTAATGCACAGATATCTCCTGCATCATAGTTGATGTAGACAGTGATTAATTTTGCCTCATGCTTCCTTTTTTTTTTTTTCTTTTTTTTGTTTTGGTGAAGGAAAGACAACATTACATCCATTTTCTCATTTTTTATAACCAGGATAGCCAAACACGGTCAGTGGGTCAAAAACAGAGTTTAAATCTGAGACAGATTTAAGCCTCAATACATATATGTGTCAAGTGTGGGACGAAATTATTTCTTTAAATATAAAACCTCAGAAACAGCATAAAGATAGTTCAATTTATTAAGCTTATAAGGTTGGCATCTCAGAACCTTGGAAATCATCTATTGTGCCACACTGTATAGACTTGTATAAAGACCACTGCGCAAAGAAATGCGGAAATACTTTTATTCCCTTTTAGCCCCAACAGTTGGCTCAACTACAGAGATTGTATTATTGTTATGAAAAGGTCTTGGTATATATGAAAATACAACAATAAGCATGTATTTATTTGTCTTACAATTAAATACTAACAACTTAAGAGAACATTCATGACCTCATAAGGGAGTTGAAACACTGTGATAAACAGTGAGGTATACTGTAAGTGACATGTATAACCCTCACAGAGTTTTTGAGAGATATTTGGATGCTTGTCTCAGATACGCTGATTATTCCTCAGAATAGCAAAGTACCAAATTTTGTTCTATTGCCCTCCTACACAATCTATGTAAAGAAATGCACTCTCAGAGGCCTTTTAGGAAATTACTGTTTTTCCCTGGTTTAGTTGTAGTGTATAATAACAAGGTTCCCCAATCAGAACTGGAGACTATACACGTGATCAAAATACATTAGAAGATGTGGGGAAGCCCTTGAAAGGCTTTCCCTGTAATGCCCTGTAGTCTGACATAGACTGGCATTACTTGTGGTACCAATAAACTACCTAAAAGTAACTGGGATCTTTACAAATGAAGTCACAGAGACAAAAGATGGGTACTGAGTTTAAAGAAAAAATAGCAAATAACAGACAAATGAAAATGTCCCAGCATGGCGCATGAAAAAAGAAAATAGGCAATTGGCCACAAATGAAAGTAATAGCACTTCTTCAGAAGTGTTTTGCTCTGAAACTGTGGTGGATTAACTGAACGGTTGCTTTAAAATTATATTGTTGCTGTAAGAAGCATCTCAAACTTAGAGATGTTTAGAAGAAAGCATGTAGACAATGAGATCTATGAACGTGTCTTGTAGAGTCTCCACTGATTAAGGCTCCATGGCTAAAGAGGAAGACTGTAATAGAAGGAATCCATTATCAGTCACTCAGTCAAAATAGTGATGGTGTCTGCAAAATGCTAAGGAAAATTAGAGTCTGTGAAATTAGAGAATGATATTGGGCAACTTAGTTCATATGAATTAGAGTCCTACTTTAGGATGGATTATTTGCCTTTTGAAGGTGTCCATCTATGCTCTAAATATCTTTATGGTGGCATGATAAAATTTAGTGTTGATAAATTAAAATAAATGCACATGAAAACAAGAACCAAAAACCAACCAGAACATACCAGTTCAGTGCTCAGCTCATGTAGTAAAGCCAACAGAACGTTAAGATTGATGAGAAGAGGTTTAATAGAGACAGAGGAAAATATTGGATGATACTATACATGAGGGATGTGCCTAGGTTTGAATACTTCATGCAGTTTTTATCAAGTCGTCTGAAAGAAGAAATGGTGTAGGATGGAAACGTACATGGAAACATGAGAAGGATTACTAAGTCTGGAATTGCTTTCACATAAGGAAAGGCTAAATAAGGTAAGAGTCTCCAGTTTCTTCAGGGTCATCACTAGTGAGGCTAAGAGATGACTAAATAAGGAACAAGTAATCACTGGTCCTTATAACTCAAAAATTAGGGGTGACACAATGAATTATCAAGCAGCAAGTCCAGTATTTAAAAAAAAATACATTTTTCTTAAGATAAGTAGATTGTGGAATTAATTTTCACAATGACACTGTTGCCACAATGATAACAATTCCATTGGCTACACCAACCAAGAATTCATCCCACAGAGTTTCCATCTTGAAATCTTGCAGATCTGAAAGATCTAGAAGACCTTTAAGTCTGATATAAAGTGTAGGCATAAAATAATATGTGTGGATTTTGGAAATGTTCACTACAGCCAGTCCTCCACTGAGGTAAGGGAACTCCTATCAATCACCAGCATAGTGTAATGAAGAACTGCTGGACCTCCACAACCTTCAATCAGAAAGCCACATCTGTTTCTCATGACTATCACCTTGGTTCACATGCCAAAGGTATGGGTACCATACATATTCCTGTATACATACAACCTTGAAAGTTTTCTCTTCAGATTGTACCTACAACGCAAGAGAAGCAATTACATTGCTGTTTCTAGAAATTACAGTTATACATTTCTTGATGACAGAATTTAGTTATTTTTACATAATTATTTGCTTCCAGCAAATGAATGTACAGCAAATGACTGGTTTGAAGATCAGCATGGAGGTCAGACAGGCATCCCTGAGCTAGAGGCAGTTTCTATCCTAGTGTGGTCTTCCATGCTGTGGTCACTCTTCTTATTCACATGGCAGGAACAGTTTCTTTATGAGAAACTAGAAGCCCAAGTTACAAGAGTGAGTTATATGCTTCTTCCAGAAATGGCTGTATGTTTTGACCTGTGGCCATGAGGAGGCAGCTAGAGAAATGGGTTTGGCTCCATCTTAATAAAATATGGAAAAAGGGCTAGCAGAATATTTCAGTTTATAATATACTTCTTCAGCAAGAACAGCAGCCGATTTCTGAATCAAGAAGTCAGAGAAAACAGCCTGAGAACTTTTAGATAACTTTCAAAATAATTTTCCTAAGATTCCTTATTGGTTTATTTATTAAATTAAGCATTTGAAAGTGAGAAGAAGAGTTAAAATAGCTAAACACATATTCTAGGTCAAGGAGCTAGTAGTCAAGGAGCTACTGAGCAAGGCGTATTACTACAAAGCAATAGAGGTTTTGGATGGGGCAAAGAAATGAAACCTGAGTGTAGTAAAATAACTTAGCACATTACTCATACACAGCACTTTCGTATCCTTAATCCCCAGTGATCTCAATTACATCATTAAACTTATACATGAGTTTAAGTGCTTGGCTGCATACAAATGATGGTATTCATATGCTTAAAGCTGAACAAATGCTTTGATAATAAGGAAGCAGGGGATAAAGCTCAGCACAGATTCACTTTGATCCAGTATTTTCTTGCTACTGTGTCCTTAGAGTGTGAAATACTGATCAATAGTTCAGTTCTTTTACATTTAAAAAAGGTGGATCAAGGTGTGGAAATGCAGTGGGAAACAATCCCACAAGGACAAAAATACTGGGTAGATATTTTTGTATCTAGCACATTGTTTTGTATCTCCACATGAAAGCTGGCCAAAACAAGTTTCCTGTGTCTCTACGAAACTCGAGTTTAAGACAGAGGATGTATATTTATAGGCTTAAAATGACATTTCAGCATATAAAAATGTAGATTTCAATGGGATTTTCAAGCAAAAACCAAGTGAGTTGTTTTTTAAAAATGAACCCCTCAGTATGAATCTAAATTAAAGGCTAATAATGGAAATAAGGCAATGTATCTCCTTTCACTCTATTTATAAATATGCCATCAAACAACCTTTCAGATCAGGCTTGGTCATTCAGTTATTTTTGCAAGGCAGAGGGTAAATACATGTGAGGAGAAGGAAGGAAGCTGGAATAGACAAAGAGGAGAAGTTTTTTGGTTTGAACCTCATCAGTAGTTTGTCCAGAAGAGGTAGGTCACAGCTGAAGCTGTGTGCAAGGACAGACACGTTATTCCATGTCATCTTAGCAGTGAATTCAAGCATCTATTTGGAAGTTAAGCGCACATACCAAGCTTGCTGCTGAATTGCACCTGCAGAGATCAGGAATAGTCAAGAATTTTTCTGGTTTCTCACTGAATGACCAAGTGCATCCTCAAGCAAGGGTTCACACATTTCTCCTGCTTTAGATATTTTTCCCTTCATGACTCAGTTAACACCAAGCTATGGAGAACTTGACAGCTTGATAAACGCTGTGGGAGGTAGATATGTATTTTCGTGCTCTAGTTATACCTTTAAAGGAATAAATATTTAATTACTTGAGCAATGGTTCCTTCTTTTGATAATGTTAGGTGAAGTGTCATAGGTGAGTAGCTGTTACCCAATATTAGCCTCTCCCTTTGGGTAAAATTTCAAAGTTCCAGTGTTGTTTGGTAATTCCTGCATAATAATGGACTTGAGATGCATCTTTGCAGAATGTGTAATGTTTGTACTTACCTGTTTTATCCCAGCTCGTTAAAAATTAAATACAAGGAAGAAAGAGAAATAAAGTAATGTTTCCAAAGCCTCCTAGAATATTCAGAGGTAATGACTTTGCTAGAAGGATGTATTTGATCTATTACTTTTTTTTCTGAAACATTTCATGCAGACATTATTAAAAAAAGGTCCTTTGGCCTGCATTTCCAGGAGGTCATATTAAATTGTCTTAATGGCTCTATCTCCTCACTGAACCATAGATTTTGCTAACAGGAGGATAAATGGGGAAAAAAAATCCATTATTTAATCTTAATTTCTCTTAATCTATTTGATGATTTTTTCTTTAACTGTGTCTGTTTTTATTTATGTATACTTTGCGTGTGCATGCATGCACACACAAAAATTCCCAGGGTACACAGATTTAGACAGCCAAAAATCTACCAAGTAGCAATCCACTCCCCAGGAAGCAGGTGTGGCCTTTATGTAGCTGGAATATCACAAGAATGTCACAAGACCTTCTGTATGGGATGTATTGAGTTCTTAAGATCTCTGAAGATCCCAATGCCTAACTTTTCAAATATATATTTATGTATATGTGCATATATATGTATGTGTTTATATACTTTTTTTTTTTTTTTTTTACTATATGGAAGTCAAGCCTGGTTCAGTTAAACCATAGGCTCCTTGTTTTCATCAGCTTGCCAGCAGCATTACTGCCCAGTATTACTCAGTGTTAGGCAGCCTGGTGTCTGGAACCTGCAGGAGCTAACAAAGACCCTGCTAGTTGTCATATACAATTTTCATTATTAATTAGGCTCTGGTCTACAACTGAGACAGTAAGGAAGATCCATTATTTGGGCCATAATTGTGGAATAAATTAAGATCACTAGACTTTGTCATAGAGCTATGTGAAGCCTACGTGCCTCTTAGTTTCATTTGTCCCCTAAGACAGGGTTTTAAATCTGCAGCATGCACAGCTAAAAGCTTGGAGAAGCTCTGTGGTATTTCAGCGAGCCATTTATTCACCCTGTGAAGAAAAGCTCCTCCGGTTTTCCTTAGTGCTCTGATCTAAGCTGATTTGGGTGCTCACACAATTGTGTACGTTGGGGGAGCAGGGGGGACATTTGTGATCTCTCTTCACTGGCAATGATATCTCAAAAATCACATTACCTGGTTCTCACACACTATGGGAGATCCCTTTCACTGGGAGCAGTTTAAACTACAGATTTATGTTTGTGTGGATTGGTGGAAACATTCCCTGCCTGAGATCATAGGGCGTGCTACACATATGTTACACATCAGCTATATTGCACATCATTGAATATTAGTCACTATTCCATAGGAAGAGTTTTTATCTTTTCTCCATGTGTGCATCTTCAAGTGCTTCTATTGCTCATAGAAATCATCTTTATTTTTCTTTTAGCTACAACAGTGACTTGTCAAATGATTAAGTGGGAAAAAAAACCAACCTCCATCTCAGCACCTATTTTGCATGTACACAATATGAAAGAAAGTTCTATGGGAAGGGGGAGTGAAGTAAGTTCATAAATCATAGGTATTTCTTGAGTCACAAAAACTGTACTGGGTAAGATCCTGCTGGTTGCTTTTTCTCTTTCTTTCTTTCTTTATAATTTTCTTCCCTGCTTTGACTGATCCATTTCTACCTATTCTTTCTCTTTTACAGGTAAACTTGCATCACTTCAGCATGAAGAAACTGTAGTGCAAGTGTAAATACAAGTGTTATGGACAGGAGAGCTCATCTAAAGGACTGGAACAGTGGAGAGTCTCATGATTGAAGGGGACTTGGACAACTGTTTCACCTGTTAAAATTTCAGGGCTGGTAATTGAGTTTTGCACAATCAAAGCAATCATTTTTCTAATTTCTTTACTTTTTTAAGAGTCATGAAAAGGGGGTTATGTTCCCTATCTGTATGACAGCATTTGTGTGAAAGCTGTTATACTTTGTACCTTGAAAACTTTCAAATTAGTATGTTTGGGAAGAGGAGGAGAAAAAGCATTTTGCCCTAGCATCTCTGAAAAGACACTCTGGAATGAAGCCTGAAAACCAAGTCCTGAGATAAAATAGGAAATGGACAGGTATAGTCACCTTAAAGTTCTGTCAGGGTCATGTAAAAAATGCCTATTTCCTTGGAAATAAGTGAAGAAAAAGGATAAAATGGAGAAGTATTTATTTGGATGCAGCTTATTTGATGTTAAATTTTAAAGAGAAGTAAAGGTGTATGGAGGCTTTATCATTTAAAATTTAATAAAGCTTAAGGAAGAATGTAGGAAACACAAGGTTTTAATCAATCTTCAGTGTCTCTCTCCACCTCTTTGCATTGTTCCAAGGACTTGTCATGGTGACATCAGCAGTCGGATGAGCACATCATGCTTGCTTGGGCTGATGCAATGTTTCCCATCCGACTTTGTGTAAATACCACAGGCCCACAGAACACTGGAGAGGTGCCAGCATCGCTGCTGCAAGAGTCATCTGTAGGAGTTTAGAGCTGGACCAACATTGTTCAATATATTTATGTATATATGCATACATATGCATATATATGACATCAACAGCCTTGACTCCTATAGCTGGCCTGTGGCCATGCAGGGTCAGGACAAGGTAGGCAGAGGGCTGGAACCCCTGCAGAGACCTGGGCTCTAGCAGGCACAGCATCGCTCAGTCTGTGATCCACAGACAGGGTAAATATGAAGTCTGCAAAGGTTTTATATAAATTCTTAGACTAAAAAAGTCCTAAACCACCATGGCTGCTGTCTCCCCTGAATGAGAAGTAGATAATGGAGACTCCCACTTAACCCCCATAACCCAGCTGATGGTAAGAAAAACAAAACTGAACGTCAAGTATTAATCTAAGTGTACACCCACACAGATACTCACATGTAAACCAGTAATCTGTGTTAATTTGTTAAACATATTTCATCAGTGAAAACAACATTTTTTTGCACTGTCGTGGGTTGGATTTTCAGACATACATTGTTACTACATCCTACTTTATCACCACCAATTTCCTCAGCTAATTTTTATTTATCTAGTGCGATTTCTAAGAATCTTTAAAAAAATTAATTTGTGGTTTTTTCCTGTCAAACCCAAGTCAATAAAAACTGCTCAAAAAAAAAAAAAGGAAAAACAAAATAAAACAAAAAAGAACATCCTGATACGTATTTAATTGTCTCTTGATTCTTCCAGATATCAGATCTACCAGTATTATACCATAAACCAAACACACAACACCTGCAACTCACTTCGTTAAAAGGCTACACTCTGGGGTCAACATCTTTCAAAGTCAAACCATTTTAAATTTTCCTGATACGATTTTTGTGGATTATGGGAAATTTTCAAGTCTAGGTCTGAAATTACATGATACATGTAAACTGACTTCATGGATAAAGTTTTTCACATTAGGAGTTGTATTGGCCAGGCTGAGTCTAGGTGAAAATATAAACTGGGTTGAGAAAAAATGGCCTGACTCATGTTCCCATATGATGTAGTTGTGTATAGCTAGTCACAATGATTTTTAAGTTCTTTCCTTCAGCTACAGAAAGACAAAGCAGAAAGCTGCTTCCAGACTCAAATATAACTGTAAAAGACTGACATTTGTCTCCATTTCAGAAGCTACTGCCTTGGTTTAATGCAGATGTGAAGAAATCACTCCTCAAATGACTTTTTTTTTTAATCTCCTTCTCAAATGCTTTTCAGACTTAAAGAAAAAGAAAATTACTAGGGCAGTTCCAAAGCCTGTTAATTTATACTGTTCTCGCTACCAAAAATGTCTGAGAATATGGTTTGTTAATTGACCTTTTAATTGACCTGTAGAGCATCATGTGTTGGGCATACTAAGTTGTCTCATGATAATGCCCTCCTCATCAAGGCTTATTGCTTTAGTGCAGCTCATTAGGAAATGAGGACATAAATTAAACTTGAAAAGAGAAATGGAAATGCTGAAGTTGATGTGGGAATGTCTCAGAGTATCTTGTATGCTGCAGAGGGTAAGCTGGCCTTCGCTTCCTAATGCCTTGGCTAAGAGATGTATTTATTTAGGAGTTACGCCTCCCATATTAAATTTAATTGCTTCCCCTGAGGCTCTCCTGTTAAAAGCCTATTTAGTTGAATGAAAAGTGCTTCCTGTCTGAGAGTATGTGGTAAAGGTATGGCTATTGGCAAGGGAGAGTTTCACATTAATCTATATCTGGTATGTGGACTCGCTTGCTGCAAAGGTGATGGTAGGGGCTTCAAAGGCTCGTAGTGAGATTGTTAGATATAGCTGAGCTGGAAAGCAGAATACATCTTTTGTGTTATGACAAAGGTTACTCGTGGTAGGTAACCTGTATTCACAGTATTTCTACAGGAAACAACGAGCTAACCGAACTCATTCAAAAGCGAATTTCATTTATTATTGATGAACTATATTAGATTGCAGAGAAGTTTTATTTTTCCTTTCAAGATTGGTGTTTCTTATTCAGGAATTCTTTTAAATTAATTAATACATTATTAATTCAATCATACAGAGCACCTTACTTTTTAATTTTTTACTTTCAGATTCTTCTCACTCCTTCCAAAGCCACAGGATTTTAGGTTTGCAGTCAAGCTACTGAAAGCTCTGTTCTTGCTTAAATAAATACTTGATTACTGATTATTTTATGGGTTTAAAACTCTAGCATTGTGTCTCAAGTAAAGCCACTTTGACTTCCCCCCCCCACCCCCCCCCCCGCATTTTGTGCTCAGGAGGAAGCATCATTATTTATGTTAACCTAATTGGGTGGACATCTTATAATACCCCCCTGTGATGGCATCAGGCAGCTTTTTCAGTAGCCTGGGATGGAGGAAATGTTGTTGTCAAACAGCTTTATCCTTTATCACACATTTCTGCAAGAGAAAACTTGGACCAAGTGCCTCTATAGCACAAAGGTTTCAATGACACAGGAAATTCTCATGGATCTTCATCTTACACTATTCAGACGGGTCCAGGCTCTAGCCTAGTCTCTCTTTATTGTCTGTGTTGTTTTCTGAGATTGTGTCTATTTTGTGCCACAGAGCATGACTTGGAGATAACCACACTGGTTGTGCCTGAGTTGCATCTGAAACCAGAAGTATAACTGCACCACTGCCATATTCTATGCAAGTAAAACCCTGATAAGCAGCATTATTACTGGCTGAAAGAAGCCCAAGTTATTCAGGGTTTCAACACAGAAAAGACATGTCCTTTCTGTATAGTAATCTTTCAAAAGGAGATCAAAACAACTGTAGAAGTCAAGATTCATTGGAACATATGCCATAATATTTCTTAACATAACTAAAATGCAAAAATGTCTTGAGCAAACAGGATAGTCATAAAAAAAGGCAATATAAACAGCTTTACCTTTGTCCACTGCACTATTGCAGCTGGTTCCTTGCATTCAGGCTTAGTTTCCATCAATTATTGGCTTTCTGACTGGCAGCAAACACAGTCCTCAAAGAATCTCCCTTCCCATCTCCTTCAATGCCTACACATCTGCTACCTGCATTGCACAGATGTCCTTCTCTGAACTATGTGCTCCCGGCTCCCTTGTCTTTCCCCTTTCTTCTGGCCCCATTCTGGAGCCTGATTTCCCCCTTTCTCCAGGGAGGATCTACTTCTCCCCACCACTATTCCCAGCATTTCTCTGTCTACTCAAAGCTGGCTTGAGGGTCTCTGCCCCATGCTCTGTTGTAGGGTGAAGATGTGCTCTCTGTTCCAGGTATGTGAATTAGGATTGTCCAAAGCAGGGCTATCCCAGACCGTCTTCAAAGAGTTATTTGTCAGAAGCAAAATGTTCCTTCTGGATCATACACTTTATGGTGATTACGTTGAGAAAAGGGCTAATAGCTTTCTCTGCATTATCTTGTTATAAGGCACTCAGCAGTGACCTTGAGACCCTTTTTGCTAAACTACCTTGTTCAGTTTGCTGTTCAGGTACCTGAGAGTAACTTGGTTGAGATACCCCAGGAAAATACTAAAGGGCCTCCCCACTGTGGGCCAGCAGCATAAAGTCAGAAGAGAGGAGCCTACTATTTCTCTGCAGCAATTCCATACACTTTTGGGACACCCTTCATTTCCCAGCTACTTCAAGCTTGAAACTGGACTGTGTTTTCCCTCACTTTGGCTCTGTTGGGTTTTTTTGGCATTTGGATTTTTTTTTTTTTTTTCACATGGTTGATATCCTGTCAAGGTGCAATTTCTCTAAGTGGGCTTTGATGAGAGAGATTCGTGTCTATGTTTTATGTGACAGGGATGTGTGTGTCCTGCTGAACTGAAATTGTGCCTTGCATGGCACAACTCTTACTGTGGGAACCTACTACTCAGCATTGGCCCTCTTAGCAAGAGCTTCCTTTGCCTGTAAATCTTTTTTTTCTAGGCTTTTAATCTCTCATAAGGACAGACAGACCCTGAAGTGCTGGTATATTTGTTATAGTCACTTGATTAGCTCCTTTTCTAGGCTAATGCCTTTGTTTGTAAGACTCACAAAACTCGCTTGCAGTCTGCAGTGTAGACACGTGTATGCTGAATACCAATAAACTGTTGGGTTGTTTTCTGCAAGTAGTGCATAAAAGACAGTATTGGGACATCTAGCATAATTATTTGCGTTAGGTTGGATTTGGAGGTGCAACTAAGCTTTCCTAAAATGTCAGATCATTTAAAAAATAAACAGAAGTCTGGCAGACGTGGGAACTGATGGTGGAGGTGGTGAAGAAAACCAGACCATCATTAAAAAGTAAGAGTGGGAGATAAGTTTATCCAATCTCTTCAAAATACTCAGAACTTCTATTCTAAATGGAGGTGTTTGGGGTTGGTTTTTTGTGAGCAAGTTTGGTGTTGAAATGTTTCGTGCTGCTTGGTCTGTGTGTTCAGAATAAATCCATGACTGCAGTGCATAGAGCGTTAGAGCTGGCTGAGCAGGTTGGGTACCAGAAGCAGCCTGTGTGTAATAGCATGAATCTCGGTGAAGGTGTGTTTAACCTGTTTGCTTTGCTTTTATTCTCACTTCTGTCTGCCTGTCTCATTAACCTGCATGATCTGACTGCGTGTCTGTATGAGGCCACTTGAGCACAGAAGATCTCTGCCGGAGGAAGCTTCAGAAATCAATTTAAATTTGACAATAACTGATCAAGAAATTGCAAAAGACCCACTTCTGAAGTCATACATACATGTCAATGAATAGGAACTTCAGAAATATGCTATGTAAAATCTTCTATCCACAATTAATTCTATATTAAAATCCATACATTGGCAGATTAGGCGCCAGTACAGAATGGCTAATACTAAAGCAATGAGTCATATCAACAATGCTGCAGCCCCTTGTGAAGAATTTTATCAGGAGATTATATTAATCTTATTTGAAATTGTCACAAACATCCTTTATTCTAATTATCTTTGCCTGAGGTTCTGTTAAGAAACCGTGTATCATTTTGTAATATAAATGCTTCATAACTGTGGATTCTTGTTCTGTGCAGCAACATTAAAGTGACTTTATATCCCTTATGTATACAAATTAAACAGAAGAAAATTGAAAATATCCTCTCTTTAGCATAAATTGCCTATAATTATTTTGTCACAATGACTCTTCAATCATAAGTTAGCTTAGCTTATAATATGCTGATGCTGAATCTTGTTCTTATACATCTGTTTTCTCTAACAGTAGTGATTTGACCCAGATTTAAACTTGCACTAGCAAGGACATCTTTTCCACGAGTAGTGGGGTTTTTGTTTTGTTTTATTTTAAAGAAAGGAATGTTTCTTTCTTTACTGTAGTCAATTCAATATCAATCAATGGCAGCTCACTACCTTTTTGGAATCCTGTTGCAGTTTTAATGGATTTTTTTTTGTATAAAATTTAAAATGCTAGCCCAGGTTTTCCTTTAGCATCTTTCACCAGCAGCTCTGGGAATGCTTGGCCACTGGAGCTTGGCTGCTTGCTCTTACTGGGCAGAGAACTGTGCTATAAGTTTAAGTAACCTAGTGACTAATCCATATTATGCAAGAAGCCAAAGAATCACCAGAGCAAGGAGGTGGGAAGCTGTTGGGTAGGAGTAGCTGAAGGACTGTTTTGCACCATGGCAGGGATCCCTGGCATGCAGAGCATGTTCAAAATGCTTGCCCTGCCTTTTTTTCTGGCAACATATTCAACAACTCTCTTTAAAGAGATCACCAACTCCATGAGTCTTATGCCTTTTGAATTCTCCATATGGAAAACAACTTGAGAAATGACAGCCCTGTTGTTGAACCCCTCTCCAGGGGAAAAGGCTCACTACTGATATTTAACTAGACTAATGCAGCATCAGACCCAGATTAATCTATACAGTTTTGTGTACATTTTTTTTTACAATTTGTAAGCTTGTACATCTGTACAACTTTGTGAGACTTCTCATGATGCAACTAGGAGCAAAATATGGTCCCATATTTAGACAGCTTTGGTTTTAGCAGCAGACTATTTGAGTCAGTGAGTTCAGATAAGCTAAAAAAAGACCCCAACATTAAACAACCTAAAGTTTCTAGTGAACTTCTAAGGTATTCAGACTGCAGGAAACTGTATTTATTTGATGAAGTCTCACCAAGAATTCTAAATAATAAGGTCCTAACAAACTATCTTATGCAAGCACAAGGAGAACATTTCATCAGTAACGGATGGCTGGGGGTTTAATGTTGACTACAGCTGTCCTCTTTTTATTATTGTACTGTGACTTCACCAAGATTTCTGGTTTTACTCAAAGAGGCCTTGCTGTAGGCATTTAAACCTACTCTTACAAGCATACCACGAGTACAAGGCACAGCGCTGTCTCTGATCATAAAACTAAAAAGGAAATCAGAGAACCATGTTACTAATGAGTACATGTCCGTGTTAAAGTTGGAGTATTTAAGAATAACTTCTGAAACACAGAGAACCTTGACATCAACAGAGTTAAATGTCAAGTAGGGGAAATGTACAGACAGGTAGAGAAAAATGAAGTCTGGAAACAATTGAGTTTCTGTATTTTATAACATTTCAGAGCAAACTGAGGAGCCTCTTGCCACTCCTTGTGATTTCAGGACAGTTAGAGAAGCCCTGTGATGCTCCATGCAAGAAACAGCCATTGGCAGTTCTGGTCTCTATCTAACAATCTCTGGCCCATATTGGGCAGAACCTGGATATGAATTTTTCTGGAGGAGGACAAGAAATAAGATATTATTCAAATGATGCACCATATCAACACCTCTGCCATAGAAATGAAGAATAATTTTGCAATAAGATTCTAAGAGCTATTGGTGAAGGTTTTAGTTTATAGAATATATCCAAGGTTTGAAAGACTTCTGTGCTCCATATCTTCCTAGTAGGAAGGGTAGTACTATAACTGAGAGGAAACCTCTTTATTTTGATACTGTATCCTTAAGCAAAATCTTCCCTCTCTCCTGTCAGTTCCACCTTAAAATAAATATAAGAAAAGGCAAACATTTAAAAATATTACTTGCTTAGAATTGCATCCTTTTGAAGCAGAACTGGCTAGGAAACTGTCAGTATTTACTTTGAGGGGAAAAATATTTATTACATTATTTCATAAATATTTTCTCAGCATTTCATTTAGGGAAAAAAATCCAATAACTATAGTTTCCCAAAATACCAAATCTATTTCCACTCTCAGTAAGAAAAATCTATACTGAGGCATTGAAGGATTACAGTGAGCAACTGATCTTCCTGCTGCCAAATTTTAAATCAAACAAAACTTTCCATGAAAAAAGAAAGAACTTTTTTCTGTGAAAGAGGAATTTAACAATGTTTTTCCAACTAGTTCTGTTTTGAAGAGAATCAGAGACTTTTCCACAAAGCAGATCCTCATCTGATTTAAGCCAGAATAGCTACACTGACATCAGAAGTTAATCTCTTTAAGATCTTATAAGTTATTACCTGGTAGGATTTTAACAGTATGATGGTTTACTTCATTCTTCACACAGTATCATAGGCAGGATTCACCAGGGTCTGCATACTGGAACAGTTACCCAATACATGCCTTTGAAAGACCCGCTTTTTGGATGCTGGCCATTTTGCCAAAGTATAACCTTTAGGACTGATGTTTTCTACACTATGTGTTTACAAACCACCTGAAAAAAAAATCACCTGGACCAATTCTGTCCCATATGAGACTGAGGGTAGGAAAAAAACTGTATTGCTTTGCTCTGGGTAAGCACAAAGTGTCAATCTCTCTGGAGAGCAGGTCTCCACTGTCTGGAGCCCAATCCACAACTCTTGGTCCTGCTTTGCCTGTGACCAGCGAGTATCTCTGAGGACCACTCCCTAGTGTGAGCTGTGTTCCCTTCACCATATAAATGGAGCATTGCAATATGCCATTGGTGTCATTAACTCAAATGGCTTCTAGAGTGGATTTACATAGCACAACGTAGCTTTTGTAGAGATGCTCACCTCATGGCTCTGAGGAAATAAGTATGGGTCATAGAAACGAGAGCAGCTTTCTATTAGAGCATGTCCTTGCAGTGACGATTCTTCATATACAGTTGCATTTCAGTACAGAGGTAGGCGATTGGCTAGCTAGTTTTCAACATGTTAAATATTATTCCTGTGAGTTAGAGATTATTCTGATTTTTTTCAAACCCAAATGGTGTGTGATCCCATGAAAAATGCCTTGTAGAAATCTCAGTATGCAAAACCGACACCATAAACTTTAACAATCAACCAAATGTGCAATTTCATGAAAGAAGGTATCAAATTAGCTTGATAGGATCTGCTTTCAGAAGAAAATGCGAATTATAGTGCCTTCCTTTAGGTCTTTATCTCCTATATCCTGTGTCAACCATTATTTTCCTCAGAACCAGTGTCAGTCTGATGTGCATGTAATTACTTGGTTTATCTAAATACTAACACAATCTCCATTTGAAGAATGTGGATGCAGGGCACACAGGATTGCTGTGTTTTCAGATTTATTTTTTCAAAGATTGGAAATCACACACATTCATCCGGCCTAATGTGGATGCGTAAATCTTGCAGTCAAAGATGACACTGCTAGGTACAGCTGAGCTCTGGTTCATTATGTCCTAACATATAATCATGAAATATGTGAGATTAACTGAGCCCTCGGAAATGCCTATTTCTCACTATTGGTTATGAAGGCAGTTTAGGATGATTTGCTCATAGGCGTCCACACTGTCAACTTCTCAAATTAAATATTGTTCAAAGAAAGTAAATAGGACAATGGAAGAATACCAAAGCCTGTCAGCTGAGCAAGGTTTCTTAGGGAAATATAGTATGATTAGTGACTGTCAAGGAGGAAATCGCAATGCATGGATGTATGCATACAAAACATAGCTGACAGCACATGTTTAATGTTGCAAAATTAGGCAAAACTCAAAGTTAAGATGTCTGACTATCTGCTGCCTGCACAGCCAAATTTCTGTTCCCTGGTTGGTCTAGACTATGATACAATCTTTAATTACTTAAGCACGGTGTCGCAGATGAGTGATTTAGGATCTTTAAAGAATTTGTAAAAAATGTGACTTAAGAAAGTTCGATGGCAAGGTTCACTCTATTACTTACCACATAGAAGAAACATACAAAGGAAAATCGAGTTAGAAACAAGTTAGAATCGATTTTCCATGATTTGCACAGAGATCGGAGATGCAAAAAGGTGAGGGAGACCCTCCCGTTGAGTCACAAGGTTCAGAATGGACCCCCTTGCTTTCTAAACTCCTGATGGAGCTTAGGGGTGGCTAGACCTAACCTTAGTCCCAGACTTGGTTGACGGTTTATGTCTAAGAGATTCAAAAGGTAAGAAAAACCTCCCATTGAGTCACGAGGTTCAGAATGGACCCCCTTGCTTTCTAAACTCCTTCTCAGAGAGGAGTCTAGATGTGGCTGGATCCAGACTTAGTCTCAGACTTGGTCAACGATTTATGTCTAAAAGATTATATGTGCACAATCAATCCTTTATATCACTTAGTTAGGATTTCAAGGTTTAGCACACTATTTATCACTTACTTATCCATCTGGGCGTCCAGTGTTAGTTCGCTCCGAAGTTCAAACCCTCGATTTCCCAAAACAGACTCTCAGGCATTGAGTCTTATAAAAATAAATAATTTAATAGAGTGTTACAGCAGCAGGGTCAGCTCGAGCTGGGTGCCTCTGGGGGGGAATGAGAGAGGGGACGGGAGGAAGGAAAAGGAGAGGAAGGACCTGAACAAAGAAAGCCCTGGGCAATTATACCCTTACAGACTATTCACCCGCCCTTCACACATTCTTCAGACTCTATTCATGCACCTTCCATGAGCCCTTTGGTCCAACAGTGATTCTGGTCTGACACCTTCTGACTCCTTATTGGATTCCTTCACTGTCTCCAGACAGGCCGTTCATCTTGATAAGTTGCAGGTGCTGTTGATGGCTGTAGCCTTGACGCCTCCTTATCTTCTGATTTACGCTGGCTCTGGAGGTGGAGGCCCCTGTTTTGACTAAGTAAGTACAGTAAATCTAAGTGAAAGTTTACAGCTTGTGGCCTAAGGCTGCAGCAAATCTAGCTACTCATGCTAAGTAAAGCTAAGAAAACAGCATACTAAATCACACAACATTCTAACTTCAAGTGATTCATTCTATTTAAAACTTACTTATTTGAGCTAAACAACTAATATCTCTTAACGTTGAGAGGCGTCCCTGCTCAAGGGGAGAGTTGCCTGGCCCGCAGTCCAGTTGCTGTGCAGGGAGAACTCGAATTGGGCTCATCCAACAATCTGTCGTTGGTAAAAGATCTCGTTGCTGGAGATCACCGCCATGCAGCCACACTACCCAGCAGGGAGAGCTCAAAGAAGGCTCACTTAGGCTGTCGTATCTATGGGATAAAGTGGTTAGCTCGTAGTCAAATTGCATACAATGGGAGAGGTATGCAGAGACTCCTTGTGCCCACAACTTTCACTGTGTTGCTCTGCTCATTTGTGGGTTTCCTAGAGGAGTTCTTGGCCCGGCTACGGCTCAGGCCTTTACCTCCTTTGGAGCCCGTACCGAACTGCTGCTGGTTTGGTTAAGGGGGGTTGAGTGCATCTGTCACACATGGACAATTTTTTTTGTGCAAGATCCTGTCTTATTCCACATGTATGCTGGACTTCTGGGGATATATCATGGCTGCATAGTAGAGGAGGCTGTCTGTCAGACTTCATCCTCACTTTCTGTCAGAAACTGTACTGAGCAAGCCAAAGGATGGCAGAAACAGGAGACAGCCTCATGGTGAGGTAGCTGCTTGCTGCTCCAGGGAGTTAATTGTATTCCAACCTCTGCTTCAATTTGTGTGATACCTATCAAGTCACTTAAACCAAACTTTGCACAAATGGTCATTAATTGAGTGTTTCTCTTTTCCTGGTCTCTCACCTTGAGACCCTAGGTGATGACTGGCAGGAGTCTGAGCTCCTGCAGTAGCAGCCAAAGTCACTGAGTACTGTGCTTGCAAAAAAACATGATATAGGGATAAGTATCCTGAAAAAATAACATTCCAGGTGTTTCAGGCTGGACACTCCCAATTAGTGTATATGATTTTAATCTCTTTGTGCTTCGGCTGCCTGTTGGTAGAACAGAGATATTGTTGCCTCCCATCAAGGGTAACTTAATCAATATTTATGAAGTACTTGGTTTCTGTAGTGATAAGCACCCTAGAAGGTTCAGGAAGAAATTAGTAATTATGTTTTTGAAGTTGGAGTTGACTAGGGCAGAATAAATAAAGGCCAATAAACTAAAAGATGAGAGCATCAAGTGGCAGCTGATTAAGTGAGCATTGTCCTTCCTGTTCTGTGAATGAGGTGTGAAACAAAACCAATTAGCTTTCTGTCTGTCCTGAGCCCCAAGAAATCAGATAAGTGTAAAATTGGACCACTTCTTCTATGGAATTTTATCATGAAAGCTTTCTTTAGAACATTTTGTTACCCAGTGAAAATAAATTACTTTTTCTTATTAAAATAATTTGAAAATTTTTCAGAATTGCCCTCTTTCAACTGGAAAAGGAGGAAACAATGAGCAAAGCGTTTTACTCAAGAAAACATGTTTTGAACTTTTTGAACAGACCAAACTCCAAGCCTTTATATATTTTACTGTGCAGACTTTCATGAAATCTCAAAGCAGAACATCAATGCAGACACATAGCTTACGTATTAACAACATCTGTGTAAAGCTGACCACCTGACTTTCTGTCCCTAAGAAATACAAGTTTCTGTGTCAGGTCATTCTCGTGACGTGGCAAGGAACAAGGCTGGGTCAGCTAGTAATGGAGGCATAAGATTTACCTTATGATAAACTACTGGAACTTAAGTTGAGGGATGTTCTGAAGGAAGACATACTTCGAATCCCCAACATTTCACGTATTCAATGTGCTTGTGAAAATAATCCTGTCCTGCAATAATTGCAAATAATCATTATGATTTTATTTATTTTAACTAAAATACAACTGTACTGAAAACGCTTCAGGGGTAAGAACTTTGATTCTCATATAACACTTCTCATCAGTGGAATTTTGTTTTTAAAAAAGGGGAAAAAAGACAAGGAAAAAAATAAGCACAACCATTGTCTCTATTTTACAGACAGAGAAATTGAGGTCAGTTATGTTACAGACAACAGAAAGTGAAGTATCATAAAATGCCATTTCCACAGTATCATGTGTCATAAAGGCAGAATAAAAAAATTAATGTTCATTGCTCAATTAAATAAACAGGAATTGTTAAAAAATACAATAGATCAGACATTCTCCTTGTGCCAGATATGTCATCATTCTTCAGTGCAATATCTACCTGCAAAAAAAGATTGACTAGCATGCTGTTATCGTATTTAATAGTGCTGTTTGAAAATGTTCTATTGAACTTTTCTTTTTAAAAAAAGTTTGTTTTCAGCAACCTGACAAAAAGGGTGTTTTGTAATTTATTTTTTTTTTGGTAGTGAGAATCATCAAAGGTTTTTTTCAGCTTTCAGAAGAAAATCTGCATATTGAGAACAGCCTCATCTAGACTAGTTAAAGTGGAAAACTAATTTCTTATCTCACTTTCCCTGAAAACATTTTATTTTTTTAAGTCCTGGTTATAAACAAAAATGTTTGTTTCATCTATCAAAATTTAGATTGAGGTATAATTTTCCTATTGCCTATGGAGAGTGTCATATACAAGAGTCATCTTTTTTTCCATTGACCCTAAGACTAAGCAAATTACTTGTATACGGCAAAATGTTGAGGGCAGATTCTACTATCTTTACCCTGAGAAGCACGAGACACTATTTGAGGGGGTAAAAACGTTGCTCAGTAGAAGCAAAGGTTGAAGAATCTGCTCACTAGCAGAAATACCCATGAAATGTCGTGACTAATTGGAAAAGCGACTCTGAAATTAGCATTTGCTGAATGGTTTAATAAAATGAGCGTGGTATGAAAAAATAACAGCAATTACTGTGTTACATAACTCCCAGGAAACATCTATCAGACATCACAGACTAGCTGAAGATGTATAATTTAGCATTCCCCTTCCTCAGAACTGCTTGTTCTTGCTCAAGATGGTCTCTTTCCACCATATCCCCCATCTGCTCCACCCCCGCTTCCTATCCTGTCTGATTGCTTGTACACTTTTTTTTTTTTATTTTTTTATTGCTGGTATTCATTTTAAGGAATCAATATCAGTTCTGCGGTTGAATCTTCAAACTGCTGAAGGCCTCTGCCAGTTAAAAAGTTATTCCAACTCCCATTAGCTTCAACTCACTGGTTTCAATTTAATCTACCAGTTTATCTAGCCAGGCTCTGATATTGCCGTCTACAAGTGCTAGCAGTGTTCAGGTTGCAACTGTGTGTTGTCAGGAAAATTTCACAGAGGAATCCCTTCTCAGTAGTGCTGCTTTTA
Source organism: Gymnogyps californianus (assembly GCF_018139145.2). Taxonomy (NCBI): domain Eukaryota; kingdom Metazoa; phylum Chordata; class Aves; order Accipitriformes; family Cathartidae; genus Gymnogyps; species Gymnogyps californianus. Next base: position 4,662,850 of record NC_059474.1, read on the forward strand.
ATTTCCCATGTACAGTGCTGACTCTTAATTCATTTGTGATCATGGGAGTAAAATGTCACAGTTCAGAAACTCTGAAGGAGAATGGCTGGGAGACACCAATGTGCTCTCAGGTTTAATCCATCCCCATGTAGAATAATTCTAATTTTATTTCTTTTTTATTCCTTTTTAAATTTTTTTTTTTATTTCTTTGGCTGTGCCAGTTTAAATCAGTGGTGTTTATAGCCAGGATCTGGATGTGTTTGATACCTGAAGAGAACTTACGAAGACTTCACCAAGGCTTCAACTCTTTAGGTCATAACTCATCACCAGTGTCAAGGACTGCAGATGGCATTAAGGACCTCTCTGAGACTCAGTTCATGCAGGTGGTGTTTTCATGAGGGTAAACAGTATAAAATTCCCTGATCCAACACCATTGCAGTTACACATGTGGGCAGGTAATGCGAAGAGAAGCGTACAGCAGTCAAATCCCTCGTTACCAGCAATGTAACTCTTAACTCCAATAACCCCAAACCCTCTGACTCTCCTTAGCCTTTCATACTCTTCCAATAGCTCTTCTACATCTCGTGACTCCTGCCTCTGACTTTTGCAGATCATTTGACCATGCAAACTATCTGAAATTTAATTTCAAGGAATGGTGCTTATAAAGATGTATAAATTACCTAAGATAGGACATTTAAGTTTGAAAATTTAGTAATAGCTTTGCTGGCTTGAAGAGAGAATGGATCTTTTAGATGAGATTTTGATGGAATTATCTGGTGAATTTAGATACTTTTAGATGTATTCAAATCTTTTTCTAATGGTGACTGACAATCTGTGAACACATAAAAAACTCCTTGCATAGCTTCAGAGGTCTCTCTTACCAACATTTCTAATTTGAAAACACATCTCTCCCAGACCACACAGCCTCCTCTTTAAGTGTCAGCAACTTATCAGTTTCCAGCTCTTACAGGGAAAAGCACCTTTTACAGTGCATGGATACGGCATGTGATAAAACAGACGGAAGCTTACAACTGCCTGTTTTTATTTTATTGACATTTCTGATGTGTGTAAAATTACTGTAATATAAAGTGAGTTAACCACAGTCTTTAGTTGAGAGAGTGCTCAAACAGTGACTGAAAATGAGTGGCTCTCTAATAATCACAGGCAATTAAAAAAAAAAAAAGTAAAAGGGTAGGAATCTTGCTTACCTAATAAATAGGTCACTAGAGAAAAGCCGATAACAAGAAAAAAAAATCAATGACTCTGACATGAGTGGAAAAGTAAAAACCACTGAGGACTAAATTTTCAAACCTACTCTGACAACATCACTTCCCTTGATGGTGTCATAATTGTTTGTGCAATTTTGTGTGACAACAAAATTCTAGTTATGCTGAAAGAAGTTTTATGACCTGCTATTACAGCTTTAAGTTTCCATTAAACGGTCACTCCTTGAATTCTCCTGCAATTTGTAGCTCATACTTTTGACCACAGAAAGACCTCTTCTTGTTGTTTTCTGTTCCCCTCCTACATAATCACGAAAATCTTACACTTGTCAGCAGCAATGAAACAGGATTCAGCCTTGAGGACAATAGATTGTTCTGCTCAGCTTCTTGTTGGAGACAAGGAGTACACAGAAAAGCTGAATTCTCTAGGGAAAAAAATTGAAAGAAAACCCCATATTCTTACAGATAGGTTTTTAGACATGAGCCACATGAGGACTTGTTTTTGTGGAAAGAAATGGAAATAGATTATATGCCTATGTAAAGCAATTTGGTGAAACTACATCCTCTAACGAAGTTGCTGTACAACGAGGAGTAGCAAATAACATATTGGAAAAAATAAGAGGCTCTAAAGAGAATAACCTCACTGTGCTGTGCTCATGGGCAGCACTATGAAGAAGGTGTTGACTTGACCTCTTGTGAAAAGTTTCAGCTATTCTTGTGTACTATGGGAATGCGGCGGCTGCTATTATTTCATGTTCCTTGGGGAGATGAACAAGTGTTGGCATCACTGGGATTGATTCTGCGGGCAGCTTCTGTCCTCCCCAAAAATAAGTCCTGTGGAATTTTGGGAAAAGGAAGGTATTGATAGATTCAGATATTCTCCAAATTTTTTTGTATTACCTGGGCATTTAAGTCAAAGAGATTGAAAATATCAGAATTCATGTGCAACAGGCATTGTACAGAATGCACAATATAGAACCGGCTGATTTGTGTCTAACATATTAAGTCTCGATGTCCCCAGAGGAAGCCTAAATGATCAAAGAAGATTAAATGCTCAGAGTTTAACTGGCTAAAAATGCATTGTATGAGCCTGATGTCAGGGATAAGATTTGTCTGACCAAAGACAGACCTCTGCAGTGCAGATATTTAAATTATTACAGTGAGTCACTGAAGACTCCTCTTATAGTAAAAGAAAACAAGCAAGCAATTGTGGGGTGCTGCTAATTGCATCCTAAAGCAGACATCTACCTTTGCTCAAGCAAATCACACTCTAAGATAACTATTTTTGTCCTTTGACAAAAAAAAGGAACCTGAGGTGACTTGCTCAGGTGTGAAGGTATATAAAGTTAGGAGACGTAAATCCTCATCTACACGCACTAGAAGAGAGAGCATTAAGGAATGCATAGGCAGGTGAGGGACTAACACTATTTTGTTAATGAAAAGGAGACAATCAAAATGCCTTATCTTAAATAAGAAGTAGGAGAATTTTAAAAAATTCTTTATTGTGGTTCTTCCTGACTGTCAAGGTTGTTTTGAGATGAACATGAACTTTGTATCAACTCTTCCACTGAAGGATAAATTAAGCTTGATGAGCACATAGATGAGTAAAGTATGTTCCATCTTGTGAGAAGAGTTTAGCTTTTTCAAGCCTTTCCGCAGCTAAGGAGGCCAGGATTAGCACTACTGCAATGTTTTTTTAAGTAAGTCCAGCATTTCCTAGTGCAATATTTTCTAAAAGATGAGAGGAGTGTGAAAATTAAAAAGAAGAGAGCTCTATGCCAGCATTTAAAGAGCTGCTTACTTTACCCCTTGGAAACAACGTATGGTCCCTAGTATGTTTTCTGGGTTTTTTATAGGACAAATATGTTTCAGTCTGCGGTCTAAGTTGATACAGCTTTTCTCTTCCTGATTGTATCTATTCTTCTTTAACCTTTAAAGATTAGGAAGATAAATATTTCATGTTATATATAACAAATGCATATACAAATATTTTCCCGTTCACCGCATTATTCAGTAGTATAACAGTATCTCAGCTGGAAGTCAGATAATACTGAGATGCTGTTTGAAGATTGGTTGTTTGTTAACGTTATTGTTAATGGAAGATTATTCTTGTTACTGGAAGATTATTCTGGTCATATGAAGGAGAAGAAGAGCATATATTAACAAATTATGCTGTAACAGAATATTAGTAGACAGATATTCTAAATGAGGGATAACAGGAAGTATAATGTTCTGCTTTATTCATATAGTATGTCTGAGGTTGAAATTAGCTGTATGTCACAAAAAATACAAAAGAGATGTGAGGAATTGTCTGAAGATTTAAACTAGATATATACGTCTTTCATTGTTCTCTTTAATCTTACCTCCATACACTGCATTCTTCAGAAGGAAGGGGGTAGAAGGATAGTTCACTGGTGATGGTATTAATGTGGGTCTATAAAAAGTGGGGTTCAACTTTCCCGAAGATTTCCTGGGTAGCCTTAGGCAAGGTCCAACTCCTAAGACTCAATCCATAATCTACTGTCTACCACCAAACATTGAAGCGGCCAAGCCCTGCCAGAAGTCACAAGTGAGGAGAAATTCCTTTGCTTACATTGCTTGAAGGCCCTGATGACGTCACCCTGCAATAAGCTCTCTTCATATCCTGAGGTCTAATGAAGTCACAGTAGCCACCATTGCCTGCACTGGAGGAGAGGAGACAAGGTGAAGCCCTTGCACATAGCTCGGTGCTCAAGGCATTGTGGAAGAAAGGGAGTTACCTCCCTTTTGTTCATCTTCATGCTTCTATGTCCTAAACATAAGGTTAAAGTCTTCTTGAACCTTTTCCATATGATATGTAGAAAGCATGATTCATCTGAGAGGGTAGGGGGTGAAAGTAAGAGAAAAATTCTGTAATCGCACTATTGTTTATAACTGTTTCCTCTTCCTGTCAGTACCTAAACACCAAAGACTGATGATGTCTTCTCAATGAAACAGTTACTGTATAAAATACAGTAAAAGTCCTTGGAGCAGAAAACACAAATCAGACCTTTCCCAGATGAAGTGGTCAACCACTAGGCTAGAGATTCAAACTCTCTCTCTCCCTCTAACCTAATGAATCTTTAATTGTATTATATGAAACAAATCAGACCCAAAAGGAAGGGGTCGAGGATTTCCTTCCCACTTTTCACCCTGGAATAGTTGTCGTCTGCTGGTCAGTGCATTCTCCTGGAGAAAGATGAGGTTTTGAATCCTCTCAGGGAAAGAGTAAATCAGGCATGTATTCCGCATCCTGGCTGAGTGCACTAAGTTCTGAGCTGTTAAAGAAAATTGAGACAATTTTCTTTTCTGGGTAAGAGCAAGAGCTGAAGAATAAACTCAGCATCAAAGACTCAGAGTCATCCAGCCTGGAAGGGACCTCTGGAGGTCATCAAGACCTGCCTTCTGCTTAGAACAGGCCACCAAAGTTGCATCTAACTTTTAAGTTAGACCAATTATTCAGGGCCTGGTCATGGGATTTCTCCAGGGATGGAGATTCCACAACTTCTCTGTGCAACTTGTTCCAGTGTTTGAATATCCTCATGGTGAAAATGTTTTCTCTAATATCTAATTGGAATTTCCCTTGCTGCAATTTATGATCATCACCCTCAACGTGTAGTTTTGAGTATACTTATATTGGTCCATGGGATCATTTCTAATTTACAAGATTAGAAAACAGATCAGTGACTATCTTCCTAATTTATTCTTCAAACACCTAAAGTCTCCCAGAGGTTGTGATCTGATGAGGAGATATCTGATTCATGCCTGAAGATAGATAAGCAGTCAGTACCTGCAAAAGTCATGTAATGAAGGTATACTTACCCACAGGACCATTTCTTGTTCAAGAGTACAAGGCTTGCTAGGTTGCACACCATCTGGATCCAGCAGTGTGCCTCATCCCCTGCGATTCTTATCTACATGAATTCAGACACCTTTACATGTCATCTGCATTTATTTATCTCCCAGAGGATTACAGAATTTTTCAGTATTTCCTCTGTTTCCAGACAGTACTATCAAAATGCCAAATAAGAACTGAACATAATGCAAACTTCGTTTTGGGGCAAATCTGTGTCCAGAGAAGACCCTTACAACTCCTCCTCCCCCCCAAAAAATACAAAAAAGAGTAAAACAGAGACTCACCAGAGCCAGCTCTTTGGAATATAGTAAAGGCTGAAGATTTCCCTTGAAGTATGGAGTTGTATGAAAGAGAAGGTAAGACTTCATTAAATTGGATAAGTGTGAATAAAAGTCCAAGATTTTGAACTTCACTTTTGCCAGATTTAAAGTCATAAAAAGTGGGGTAAATTGATATGCTGTTTACCTTTAATCTTTCTTGATGAATTTTGAAGAGAGATTAATATTCATACTTTCTGCCCAGGATCCACTTCTTTTTTTTAAAGCAACGTTGTTGAGATTGCTCTGGAAATTCATCTTTCTGGTGACTTAAACATCAGTGTCTTTTTCAGATCATTCATTATCATAGTATCTAACATGTCCCTTTTTGAACACATCCAAAATGTTTTAAGTTAAACAAAAATACTTTTGCAAAATCTGAAGAAACATTGAATATATGTACATAACACCTAAAGCATTTAACACTTCTATTCTGAAGAATTAATCTGTGAAGAAAGACTTCACAATCAATATATTTAATTCGTTTGGGCTAGTTTTATAAAGTTAGTTGAAAGGAGTAAATATTTTCTTATGATAAAATTTAGTCACCTTAGTTATTGTGCTCTATGTATAATTAATGATTTATATTCATATAATGGCTTCCAAACATGCAAAAATCAGATCTCATCAGTATCAACAATCTCACAGTCTACAGAAGACATTTGCAAATCTACGTATAGCCAATAATACGGCAGAAGACATAAACAGAGCATGGCCAGAGAATTCAGAAGAGCTGAAACACATTCATAGATCATAAGAAATGCCTTTTGTCTTTCTGCTCCATTTTCTATGCCTTTGTTTTTGTATTGGAAAGCGGTGGGGATAGTCTTCACAATCTGTGCAGTACCTGTCATCACTGCTTCTCTGGTCTTGATTGAGGACTCCAGGTGCAACTGCAACACAGTTAATAACATAAGAACAACATAAGAAGAGGATCAAAAGAAGCAGTAAGAAGGTGGGACAAAACCAGAGACTGATTTTATACTGTCCAAAATGGCCATGTTTCAAAATGAAAAAGAAGAGAGGAAAAAAGAAGGGGGAAAAAAAAAAAAGGGAAAAAAGAAAAAGATGCAGCACAAATGCTTCTTGGAAAGAAATACAATAATCTTGTTTAATCGTGAATCATTGTTGCAATCAATTCAATTTTGTAGGTAAGCTCCCATGACACATCTATTCCAAGAGCTAACAAGAGACAGAGCTGAAATACCAACAACCCCAATAGGAGACCCAATTTTCTCTTATGATGAAAATCTCTGCTTGGAGAGGTTTCAGATCTGCGTGATCAGTGTGAAATTGAAATTACTCCAAGTGATTCTGATGAGTGACTGTCTTCACAGACGAACTGTTTGATGTTAATGCAAGAAAGGAAACAGAGTGATATGAGAGCAAATGAAAGCTTTGGGGGGAAAAAAAAGTAAGAAAAATTCTGATGTTTTTTTTTCACTAATCATCATAAATATATGTGATAGAATTAAAAAAATGGAAAAAATGAAATAAGACTAGAAAGGTGAGCAGGGTTAGGCAGATATGCAGGGTTTATTCTTTGCACAACAAAAGAAGAAATGAAAAACAGCAAAAGATAATGTTCAACAGCACATCAATAGCTGAAATATGTGCGTATCAACTGAATCCTTCATTTTGAATTAAAGGAGTATTATATTAAAATAAAAAGGATCTCATGCACTTTCTGTAACTTATAATAAAGTTTCTGCCCTTAGTAGGGATAAGACCTTTTAATCTTATGAGGCATTCATACTGACAAATAAGCCAACCCATTTACATTAGCCAACTTGTTCATCTCCTTATTAATTTGCGTCACTAGCAGCTCTGGCTGAAAATGGACCATTCTGAAATCAGGAGCTGATGTTGTGCGAGGTGACACGTGCTCCTACTTTCCTCTTGCTGTGGATAATAATAGTTATTGCGCTGTAATTAACCCTTCAGTCTCTTCCATGAGTAGTCTGACTTCTCACTGGGGAGCTTGACATTTTAGTGTAAAACTTTGTGTATTTGGTGTATAGGGAAACTTCGGTCTCACCCTCTGAAGGTAGGTGTAAGTATATGTGAGCCAGTTTTTTTAGCATCAGACTTGAGCTTTCCTAAGACTGAAGCTTTTCAGTTTTCAGAGCTATTATTTACCAACATAGCGCATTGCATTGTTTCTAGTCTTTACAATGTAAGGTCACAGAGTATTGGAAACGTGCAATAAATCTTCTGGTGTTTATGTATCATTTTCATCTCAATTGGACAATATAATACATAGTCTTTCTCTAAAGATGGTATTGCCTACTGGGTTGTAAAAGTACAAAATGCCTTTAAATACCGATAATCAAACTACAGGGGCAGCTAATGGAAGTAATTTTAGACCTTACTGAGGGGCTATGCACAGTTTTGCTGCCTAGCAAGCAGAGCTGCATCCAAATTGTGAACTTGGAGTTCAAAAACTTGGTACTTGCTTCCTCCTTGCTCTGGAGGATAGGAAACTGTGCCAGCTCTCTACTTGGCATGGCTTAGTTCTACTTACATGCTCACTCAGGTTGGCTTAGCTCCACTAGCTGATGTATTGGCAAGATGGAATCAACAATTTGTGTACTTGTTTTTTAAAAACTGATTTTTATATTGTCCACCCTCTGTAAAAAAAAGAATAGCCTCCCACAAGCACACACTGGTGACATAGACACAAGCAGTACAAGGCAACCTAATGCTTTTTTTTCTTCCCTATATTGCTATGCAAGTGACTTGGAAAGAAATCCTTACCTATTCTCATAGGGCCTACAGCAAAATTGCTGTGCAACTTAGTCACATAGTAGAAGTGCACTTGAGTTGGTCTGGGACATGGGGTTTTTAACTGAATTTGGGGAAGTAAGAATTTCACAGCTATTTGTTTTGGAAAATGGACGCCAGGACAAATCTGAAAGAGTATTCTTCCTTGCAAGAAAATCCCTAGGTCTGATTCTTAAGGTCATGGGACTTGAATGGCTCGTTCCAAAGCAGTTTATTGTCAACATTGCTTGCATTTAGTATGGCATATTATATAATTATAAAATGATGATGTCTTCTTCTACTTGGAAGATAATTTTTGTGGGGTTTTTTTTGGTTGTTATTGGTTTTTTTCTTTTTCTTTGGGCCAGAAAGCAATACAAATTGTAAGTTTTACATCCCAGGTTAAGCGGGACAGCACTGTTTATGCCATGCAATTTATGCTCTAGTTGGTCTGAGTGAACTAAAAATCAGAGTGAATGGAAATTAAGTCTGTGCATAGTATCGTTATAGTTACAACATAGAGTGATATTATCTATTATATTGTTTTCTATTTGCAATAGCAAAGGACCTGAATTGTCAACATGTTTGGGAGGCTGAAGATGCAAACAGGGATCTAGAAAGATGACCAAAAGCAGGTAGATGTCCATGTTTGTCAGGTACTTTAATATTATTCCTTCTATCAATAATTCAGCAAGATGCAGATATTTCTGAAAAATCTCTTTAGCTATGTATGTGCCCTATTAGACAGACACCTTCAAAAATCTGGTAAAAATGCCACAGTGAGCTTCATGCCTCTCAAAGGCAAGGAAATAAAGAATTACAGGAATCTTACAATACTGGTACTATGGAACGGGAAGTATAAACTGACGGAGAGCTCTGTGAAATACCCTACAATAGCATTGGTTTTCAGATGTCCTCAGCACACTCAGCTTTCTCCCCGCTGAAGACACTGTGGTTTCTCTTTGATTTATATTCTCCTTATGACACTTGTTGAAGGAAGGAATGTCATAATTTACTGATATTTCTCTGCCCCTGTAAGGCATGGTAGGGACCCTGCACATTTTCTAGATGTCTCTAGTGCCAGGTTCTCTTCAAAGTAGATTTCAGGTATTAAAGGAATTTAGAAGAGGGTAAACCAAAGGGAACAGATGTCCCTTGAAAAGGCTGAGCATTTATATTCTAGATCCTCTAGATGTCCCGTGGCTGAATAATCTAATTCTAGTTTTATTTGTTTGGGGTTTTTTTGATGTTTTTTTTTTTTTAAGAAAAAGTAGAATTATTTTTTAAGAAAAAAGTGTATGTCTTCTTTAAAAAGAACTTATATTTATGTGCTTTCTTTTAGTCTAACGGGTACCAAAATGTTTACTAAATTGTCTATGTACAGAAGTCATTGACACAAAGTTGATGCAGAGCTGTGGGCTGAAGCATCCAAATGTTAAGACTGGAAGTCATCCTGTGAATGTATAGGAAATTTAATACGTTTTTCTCTCTTTTACTACATGTGCAAAGAGAACCAACAGCCATCTGATCTTCCTAAAATACGTTGCATAAACCAGGGAATATTTGAATGTGTAAGTCTCTCTTTAAAAATTGCCTTTGAATCAAGACTTACCTGTTCAATGTGGAGTAACTTTCAGGGATACTTTATCTCCAGGATAGTACCTGTAATTACTGGTAGATTTTAGAAGAAGGCTGAATGGTACATGCTGAATGAATCCTTGGTTTCTACTTACTGGTCTCTGCAGTGGTAGTAAAATAAAGAGGTTATTGAAATAAATTACTGAATCAGTACACACTGAATCAGTGACTATTTTTTTTACCCAGGGTAAATCAAATAATAACCCTTCTGTCGGCTGCAGATATCACAGTGCTTGGAAAAATGTCACATTACACTTTTCGTTCTCTTAGATGTACTTACAGGGTCCCCTAGCTTAACTTGTGAGTGGCAATGACAGCCTGGGACAGTTTGGCTGCGTGCACCTCATCAGCCTCAGTGGGACAATTAGATTCATCGGAAGAGAATCCTGTTGCTAAAAGCACAATCCAAATCACTTTGAAATAACTGGAAAAGCTGCCATAGGTTTTGGATCAGACCCCCTAGTGCAAGCTGGATGCAAGAAAAGCTGCTAAATTCAGCTGGTATTCTTTTCATCCAGATAAAAGATAAGCTCTTACTCAAGCTGTGAAATCCCAGGGGGAGAAAAATGAATAGAAGAGTTGTTCAAACACAACAGGCTTGATTGTGCCTGACCCTGTGTAGGTGCTGGGGAAATGGGAGACGATTGCAAATAAGCTTTCCCAGCTCCCTCCAGAGAGCCTACTCCAGGCTAGACACGGTTGTGCTCCCTGAGATCAGGGAGCCCAGGAGCTAGCATGGAAGATAATGCCTGGAGCAGGGAAGAGGAAAGGGATGTCAGGATGCAGAGCCATTTACCCCCGTTGGCACATTAGGAATCCTTTAAAGCGGGGCAGCTGCTGACACAGACTGGGTGAGATACTGGCATCAATAAATCAGTTCAAATTAGCACGTGCTTGGAGTTGTACGTAAACCGACCTGCTTAAGGAGATTTGGTTTTGTGCTCCCAGGAAACCTTGCTGGGATGGTACATGTTGCAACTGTGCTTTCTACACAGGGTTAGCACTGAAAAGAGATCAAGCAGCTGTATAAAAAAAAAAACCAAACAACCTGATAAAAGCTCCACAACACATTTTTTAAAATATGCAATCTTACATGGCCTACCAATATGCATATAGTGCTATTCTGAGAGGATGCACCAGCTTCTCCAGTATAAAACAAGGAGGCCCAATTAAATGGTCTCAAAACATTAAGAAGGACAATGTGCAGTTCATATTTACCATAGCAGCAATTCCCAGCTTGTCAGACTGGGTAATGAGGCACACCAGGACTAAAGTGCAAGCGTGGAGATGCAGGTGGCAAATCCAGACAGGAGAAGGACAGAGAGTGTAAGGACTAAGAATCAGCTACAGAAATCTGGACTAGAAGCGTTGTGATGGTTGAGGTAGTGGGCAAAAATGATGGGAAGTCTGCAGCTCTGATGTTACTTAAAAAGCCTGGACTCCAGTGTGTGCTCAGCATTCTCCCTACTGCAGCGCCATAGGAAAAACCCAAACTGTCCTCAAAGTACTGTCAGTTCCCCTTGTAAAAGGAGAGGATGATCATTCATGTCTCATCTGGTGCAAGCAGCAAGAGGCCATCACAGCTGTTCGGAAAGGACCTGGGGAAAATACACGCACACAGCAGTACTTCAGACTGTGATTCCTGTTGCTGCATTTCTGTACTGATGTATGGAAACAAGTTCTGGATGTGTTATTGCTCCAAAGGATCGGATTAAGGCTCTCAAATTTGGAATCGTATTTGTAGCAAGAGATGAGTCAGCATCATTAATATATCGTTACGGTTATTGGGTAAATAAGGCCAAAGAGAAGGCGGTTAGTGAACCTCGCTGAGAGTGTCGATGCAAACTAAAGCAAAGCATTCAGTGCCAGTGATAGTTCACGGGCTATTTAGCCAAGATAGTTTTTCTCTGTCCATTTGCTGTATTTTTTCTTCAGACTTTTGACCTTTCTAATCAACAAGAAAAGACCGTCAATTCTGCCTGTTACTGAAAGAACATTTCCCTTTGTCACTGAAAGGGAGAAGTCAATGGGCCTTTTTTTTCTGAGCTGGCATAGCTCCACTAACCAATATTTTTCCAGTGAATTCAGGACCTGTGATGATTGATTCACCCATCTAATGACAAAGCAGGCAAGTACTGTGCAGATGATGGCAGTAAAAGCTTCTGTGTACTTCAGGAATGATCTGGAAGGACCATGATGAGAAGGTCATTATTTCGGACTCCATTTTAATTTCTTTCTCCTGCTGAGCCTGCTGCTTAGTGCTGGCTGAATATGCAACTCATATCTGGAGCTGTGCAAAAAAAGAGTTTCAGTTTGGTTCCAGCTGACCCCCTCAAAAAATCTGATTGTGTGTAGCCTCTTTTAAACTGTTTCATGCTGGTTGTGGGTGTAGTGGAGAAGAATATTGTTTCAACGTGCAAAATTGAGTAAGTTTGCTTTGAGTATATCAGAACAAAGTATTTTGGCCTTTCTGAAATGTACTTTATGTTTTTCCTACTGAGATTATTTGAGAAATATGATGTACCTTTTCAAACCTTTGGAATCGAACGTAATGAGAATCTTTTGGAGATCATACCATTGGACTCAAAATTTATTTAAGATAGGTCATTTAAAATTATTAGAAAAATTTCAGTGAGCTTAAATGAGTTTAAATCTGTATCCTAATAAGAAGATGAATCTTGTTACTGATTGACCCACTGCTTTCTCTGCCTAATGTATGATGTTATGAAGTACTTGCCAAGGCTATCAGGGCCTCTTTTTTTCCCTAACCTCAAGCCAGGGCTTAGTCAGCAGCCACAGCCATTTGCCTTCAGTCCTAACTTTCGAATGCGAGGAAGAAAGCTTAAATACTGCAAAACTCCTTCTGACTCCAGCACAGCCAGATTTTCACTCAGAAATGTTGGATCTTTATACAAGCAGCAGACTCAGTGACATTTTGCTGCATCACTAAATCCATGCAAGCAGAAGTAACTTTTGCCAAAGTGAAGAATATGAAGCTGTTACACACAGTTAAGCTTTAAGGGTTATGCCAGAACAATTCCTTGAGTCTTTCTAAATCCAGCTGAAGGTGGCATCAAATTTATCTTCCTAGGCCTTATGCAGGAGGATAAGACTAAAATATCAGATCTGTCTCTGAACCAAGTCTCTATTTAGCAACCAATACTCTGGCTATCTATACAAGGTGTTTTATATATACGTACATATATATATCTTCATTGAAGTTAGTGGGAGTTTTGTGATTTATTTCACCATGTATAGATGGATTATATATCACAGGTTATTGAATAAATGATTCAGCATATATATTTCTTTTCTTGTATAAGAATTCATAACTATACACAAAGATTAGATGTTTTAAAACGAATTATTATAGCTTCAGCGGTCACATCTCCTTGACTAATTTAGGCTAGAGTGATATAATTTAATAACAGGAAGATTGTATTTGCTGCTGCTTATTATCTGTTGTCCCGGATAAATACTCTTTTAAAGGTGGTTTATTTGTCATCCCCCTTTAGAACATTCTGGCAGAACGGCATTTAAGTTATTTGAGGAGCTCTGGTTATGTGCTGTACGCCCAATATTTTTGCAAAAATAGCAAAATTTTTTTGGATTAACTATATTTCAGAATTTCCTCTTATAGCTCTTGTTTTCCCAGTTATTGCACTGTTTGTGTAATTTTTGCTGTATCTTTAGAAAACACTTATATGTTTACTTATACTTAGCTCTCAATATGCGTTCATTATGTTCACAGTGAATATCATTTTTCTGTGTGGGAATGGCACAAAATAGAAGTAGAACAAGTTAACTGAAGCCTTTGAAGATGAACACAGTCCACTGGGTGTTTCTCTTGCTACATCAGTTGGCTCTCCCTCACCTTCCCTTCTTCCCTGTCCCCTTTGAGCCCAGTCCTGTGAACAGTTACTTGTACCCAAGGTCCCTTGGAAGCACAATTGCAGATGTGCATTCCTCACCTACAAACCCTTAGGGAACAATGTCTTTTTATGCATACTGCAAAAAGCCTAGGTATTCTTTGGCACCACGTAAGACTTAGAAGGTTGCAAGTGGTGCCAGATGTTGAAATGATCTATCAACGCTGTTGGTAAGGATATAGATAGATATTCTTTTCAAACCCTTAAAAACAATAGCCTGAATGTGTATTCTTAGATCAATGCATAGTGAATTTATAAAATAGCATATGAGAGAAACAGATTTCTCCTTCTGTTTTCCATTTTCCATGGAGGTTAGGCTGTAACAGCATACTCTCAGGACATCCTTGGCTTATCTGACCCATGTGGAGGGTCTACACTATCTATGTCAGCTGTAATTTGTCCTGTGACTTGTCCTTTGGAGGTACCTGCCTCTTCCGATTGACTGCATGGAGAGATGACACACCACATTTATTTTGGAAAATCCACAAGAATTTATTAGGAATATGGTTGGGTGGTTTGTTGGTTGGTTAGTTCATTTGGTTTGGTTTGGTTTTTATGAGTATTACAAATGGGCATTGAGAAACTAAAGTAATTTTGAGTCCAGGCTGAAAATGAATAATTTTAACCAAAATAAGTTTATAAAAGACTGTAAAAATCCCCAACTGTTGGATTGGCATAGGCATTAAAATAAATTTATATTAATAATTAACAGTTAATTTTACGAGGAAGTTTACCATATGGAAAGTGGGAAAATAAAATAATTTTTAGTTGCATAACCACGAAACAAGTCTATCCTATTCAGTCCCTAAGTGGTTTAGTCATACCACTGGAAAATTGTTTATTTACCTAGTTCAGATTAGGTGTCTTTATCTGTGGAGCTCCGTTTTCTTTCATAATTGATAGCTGTAGTTCTCAGATCTCAAATTTCACTCCATCTTTACACAAAAATTACTTCTAATGTCATTTAAGTTTTTTTGGAATAGATACACTTTGATTTAATAAATATGTTCATATATCTTACGGTAAATTAATTTGGTAAACTATATGAGGTTTCTATGTGAGACGTGAAAGCTTTTGTTTGGTTCAGATAGTCAAGGATTCTGGCTGAGGATGTGAAGATGCCAGTTTTTGACCTATTTGTAGTGAAGTATTCAAGAGTTTTAGAAGAGGTACTGTACGATGCAAAACTTTGCTGGCAAGATCTATGAGGCTTTTTCGTCCCTACGTTATTGCTTACTGGTGGGGGGTGATCTCCCTCATCAGATGATTTCAAATGGCTGCACAGTCTGGAGTTTCCCATCAAGGAGGAGCCGATTATGCCTGGTTATACCTTCAGATCACTGAGTTTCTAGTGGTTCAGCTGGGATATAAATCTAGCTCTGTCTCCTAATCTGTTACAGAGGTTGTGAGTGGTACATGTGCCCAAGTAATTAAAAATTGTCACATTCGCTCAATGGTTTGAAATAGATGTTTTCATAAAAAATTACACTTGGGATTGTTTTGCTGGGTTTGACTTATCAATTCCTGATGCAGACTTTTGAATAAATAAAACTTTGCCTGGTATCACTTAATATCATTTCATACAATTGGTAAAAACTAATTTGATGATCTTGTAGAGGGATTTCTTTTTTCCCAAAGGAGCCAACAGATGACATCTATCTAATTTGCCAGTTAAAATTTGTACATGCAGCTCATATGAGAAAATTGACTGGAACTCACTTGACTATTGAATGAGATTCACATCAGTAAACATAGTGAATGCATTAGTATTACCTAAACTTCCAAACCAAAAAATACATTTTATCTCACTTTATTTGTAGAAGACTGGCACAATTATTTTGTGAATAATCAACTTCTCAATTTAGTCACAATTACATCCTGTTACAATAATTAAAATTGCACCCTTTATTTAGATAATTTGAATGGAATAATTATTTCTTAGCTTAAAATTTAACTAGATCTTTCTTTTTTCCTCCCATCCTTCAGAAAACAAGATTACGTTAAAATCATATATGAGTTCTACACTTCTGTTCAGTCTTCATCTGGTTTGGCCCACCATGCCAAAATATGGGTACTTGAATACCCATGACTAAAATTCAAGAACTGTATTATTTGAATTGCTCTTTATGGAAAAGACCTTTCCATTAGACTATTCATAGGAAAAGAGGAATTGCCATCAGGCTACAACTGAAGTTTCATTTACTTCAGCATCTTGTGCTTGTTGGTGGCTGGCAGATAATGCAAAATACTGTACAGTAGGCAGTTATTTTATGCATGGCATCAAGGAAAGCTCCTTAGGAAATGTGGAGGATTTATATATATTCCCTAATCCTTATATATTCACTATTTAAGACTCTTAAGTCTAAAGACTTAAATATTTGCTTTCTGTTCTTAAATGCACTTTGATCCACTTATGACTTTAGATACCTAATTGCTGTGTTGGTCCTACATCCTACATTTCAGTAGCAAATGAGGTCTGTGGAATATCTGCTCAGCTGCAGACTTCAAGAAAGATGTTTTCCCTGTGTCTCTAGCCTGACGGAGGAGGGTTTTCTCAGTAATCCTTTTGCTTCATCCATGTTTCTGAGCAGCATCTAAACAGAGCAAAATACAGAAATGACATACATATGTCTTCTCTCCTTCAGTTTTGGAGATTTTCTTCCTTTTCCTTTACTCATGAGTGGTCTTGTTCTGTGCCAAACATCAGAACTGATATTTCACCTCTCCATGTGCAAACCATGAACAGGCTCTCTGCCAAGCCCAATCCATTATAAAACTTTAGCAGATCTGACACATAGAGGTTGATGAATCTTCTGATGTCTTCTACTGTCACTTTTCACAGCAGCAACAGGACAAGATGATTGTCTCAAACTCCCCAGTTTCAGCTCACACAACTATTCAAGAAATTGCCTGTCCCAAAATAGTGTAGTGGGTAAACTGATATTATACAGAGATTTATTTGGGAATGTTAATGTTTAAGTATATATGAAGTAACTAAAAGGGCACCTAGGAGGTCTCACCAGAGCAAGTAATCTGAATAATCCCCTATTCTGTGCTTTGGACATAGCTCTGGCCACCGCACAAACCCTAAATGGGAGTAGTGTTTCGTTATTTGTAACAGAGCTGTGGAGACATTTTGTATAAGGACAAAACATCACTGCAGAAGGCATGAATGCCTACCACTTGGTGAAAATGGTAGGCATAATACTGGATTATAAAAAAAATAGACCTACCTTAAGAAAGTGCTGCTTTCTGCATCAGTAATCTCAGTGCCTCTCTAGGTACAATTCACAGCTTAGTAATAAAAAAGCTGCAGGGTACGTTAGTATTCTATGATACCACAGAGCTCTTTTTCACATGCTTATATATTATATTTCTGCGTATATGTTTGCACAATTAAATAACTTATAAAGATACATTAGAGAAGAAAGAAAATTAAATATATTCTTATCCTTAGCTTCACTGTATGAAACTGCAAGAAAAAAACTCATAATAGCTAAGACATTAAGTATTCTTATGAGGTTCTCTACACCTGGTCATCCGTTTTATGAAAGATTTGAAATCTAGTGTGTAAAGTATCCAAACATCTGTAGTACATTAAAAGCAACATCCAGCAGTACTGCATAATCAATTAGTACTTCATGAAAATGTTTATTGTCTAGCAATTTGTATTTGAAGCATAGTCTTGTGGTTTGAACAGAACGGCTATTTCAATTTTTGACCCTACTGCAGGTTTCGAGTATGATGATAGACTCTTCTTTCTGTATCTCAATCCTCTCTATAAAACGGGAACAATAAAGTTTGTCTGTCTCAAAAGGGGTTTTTAAAATGTAACCATAGAGTACATATATGACATCAACACGGTATAAACACATTCTCTTGGTTCACCTGACTCATTACAATTTTTAACCAGTGGAAACTTGTCGTGGTTTAACCTGGTGCTCAGTTTCCATGTAATTCCAAAAACTTTTTGTCTTTTTAGAGAAGTTTTGAGCCTTAAGACTGCAAAGACTCAAGCCTTTGCAGTATTGCCACGTATTTCTATGGAATTCCAAGAAAGCAAACAGGTTTAGCCTGGGTTTATCTACCCTCTAGCTTTGCACAGTAAAAGAAGTAATATTTTTATATGATCATGGCTAGTCCAAAAAATGAAAATAATATAGGATCTTACTGCACACTTTTATTGCTGTCCTAAATAATGCCTCAAACTCCATGCTTAATTTCTTTTCAAGACTGAACAAGCCTGAAGGCTTTTCTTCTAGGACGGTTCTTATTTTCAACCCTGAAGTACTCCTTTTATGGCTTGTGTATTTTGTTATGTTGTGTTATAATTGCATTAAAAAGATGGCAACCAGTGCTAAATTTTGTGCAAACCCAGAGACATCGACAAAACTTGCACTGAAGGATTGTCACCTAAATAAACAAGATGGGCAGAGGATATGATACCTAGCACTTGAATGAACAGAATGAATAGTAAAGGGCATATTAAAGCTGTGGTCATGGTAAAGGGTGAAGGCCTAAGGTGCAACAATGGCATTTATGCAAGAGGAATAGCTTTAAGAAAAAGGAAACAACATGAACTGAGCAGGATCCCATGAGGACCGTAAGAAAGACAGGTATGGAGTGGCCTCGATGCAAAAGGACTGAGAGGCAATGGCTTAGATAGTCAATTAGCATGGGAGAAAGAAAATTCAGTCAACACTGTAGGTACCACTCTGTAAAGGAATAAAATATTTGCCTACTTTTAGCTACTTCTACGCTCATTTTTCTACCAGATGCCAGCTCTTTTTACTCCTCCTCTACATGTTTTTGTTTGCCTGTGACAATGCAGGAAGAAAAGATGCCATAGAGGCTCTACTGTCAATAAGGCACGTGTTCCACACAGTTTGGGGTATAAGAACCCAGAAAAAGATTTTACTTTGTACTTTTCTTCCACTGCAACGATATCTATTTTACTTGGTCCTGCTTCTTCGACTCTCATCAGCATTTAATTGATCTGCTGGCATTATTACTCAAAACTGCGGGCTTGTCGTCAGCACTTTGAGAAAATATTGAGGATCTCATCAGCTGTTTCTGCTTCAGTTGCTAAATTCTACCAGGTTGTTTGCACAGACATTGCCTGCCTGACCCAGCTATATGCTTTATGTGAAGTGTTAAAGTAAGTGGAATTGCTCTTCATATCCCAGTGGACAGATGGGAAAGAGCATGTCGTAGAGATTAGGAGCTTCCACTGTGAATGTGGGCCTGCTGGAAGTTGACATGGTGGTACCAAGGGACAGTGTTGAATAATAGCTAGGAAGTTACTGGAAAGATCTAGAAAGAAAAATAAGAATTTAAACAGGAAAAACCCACATTTTTTCTGCTTGTTATTACTGTATTTTCAGTCTGGCACCAGCATAATTTTGAAAAAATCATACGAGTGTGCCTGTTAGGATACAGGCTCCCAAGAACATGATTATTTGGCTATTGTTGTTGCTATAAATAACAAAATTGGAAGTTTGTGATAGCTAATCTCTTGCTGTTTCTGAGGGTTTGTTTCATGATTTGGACTCAATGGGGCTAATTTGATGTAGTTTGCTGCCTGCCAAATGGCTGGAGTTGTATGGCACTGGGATCCAGCTACCTGCAAAGCTTTGCCTAGCTGGAAGAAGTCAGCACAGCACTGGAGCTTGCTTTATGCAGGGGCTGCTGGCTTTGTAACTCTGACCCTAGGCTGGAAGCCTGGCTCTGACAGGGGTCTATTAAAGTCCCTGAATTACTTGGTGTAATACCAACTGTTTTTATTTCAGCTGTGATGTGAGGCAAGACAAAGTTCCTTAGCCTCTAAAATTCCACCTAGAGAATCCAAGCTTTAGGCAAAAGCTCATACCCCAAAGCTTCTTTTTACCTTTGTATCTTGACTGGTACAAAATCCCATTCTAATTTAGAGTAGTTGTAACCTAACTGGGGAACAGATTACTATGAAGCTGCTGTAGCTAAATGCTTTGTGAATTAAACTTCTTCTGTCTTTATTGGACTCTAATTTTTAGATATTTATTTTTGAGATTTTTTTTTCCCCTTTTTTTAAAGCTTTTGTGTGTCTTTGGCCTTTTTCTCCTTCACAGCAGCTGAGCCTATTACTTCCAATTCTAATGTGACAGATTGCTATGGCAGGTTGACATTCTGGTGCTGATATGGTTTGAAAGTAACAGCCACATTTCTACTTCTGGGATTCAACAATCTGGAGGAAAAAAGGCAAACTCCCCTCCATTTTGTTTTGCTGTAGAATGTATGGTTCTAGCACAGGATCCTTGTGTTGCAGGTTGAACAAGAAGTTCACTTCAATACACAAAGCAGAGACAGAGCAGGATAGAAATTAGCTTAGTCACATGAGGAATGCAGTATAATACCCTCTTCAAATTTGGTAAGTGCACTGTTCGCACCTAGATGTTCGCTTACCAATCAAGAAATGCATTTAATAAAAGTTTTATGTTTTAGTGACTCAATAATATTGTTTCCTGACTCTCCCTGTTGTAAATCTGTGTGTTCAGCTGTTTATAACTTTACAAGATTTAGTCTTTTTTTTGAGCTGAAGTTTTCTGTTCTTGATGACTTCTCTGTGCTGAATTTTTTGGGATGAGTTTTGCAGAAGGAAGGATGCTCACAGAAGTCTCTGCCTTTTTTCCCTACAGTAAACCCAAAATGTAGACATGCTAACGTAGAGAAAACTATCTGGTAAAAGCACCTCAACAGAATTATAGCCTGAGGTTTAGAGATCACTAGATTAGGATGAGCATCCTGAGAACTAGAGAGCAGGCAAGAAAAATAAAAGATCTTGGACTGATTAGTGTTAGGATCGGGGCCTGACTGATTGGACTGAGAATGGAGACTGGTATCTCCTGAATACCTCAAGAGGGGCACTTGTAAGCAGGAGCTGGCTGGAGAAAGGGAAGATAATCAGTCAAGGAAGGTGAAAGAGAAAATGAAAATGGGGAAAATGGGAATGGATGGTCTGATTACTGAACAGGGTATCAAGAACCATTCACGAAGATTCAAGAAAGGGAAGATCATAGAAGAAGAAGAACTCAAATCTGGGAACAAACACACTTTTATGCAGGGATGTAAGGCATCTTACACCTTGGCTTGGTTTCAAGCCTCATCTGAGGAAAGAGTTCTGTTTTCAGCAAATATCTGAGTAATGCACTGTGTCCATTCTGCTCCTCCTTTGATTCCTGTAAAGGATGAATATCCCCTAGGGTTATCAGTAACTTTGCTAGCTTACTTAACAGAGAGTCGTGTGATGGAAATGAGTCACCAAGCACACTTGTGAACCATGTGGATGTCAGTATTATTTCTTATACTGGGGTTGGATGTATTTTTTGCTTACTGTTAGCTGTAAACACTAGAAAACTGCAGATTTTATTTATTGTTTTAACATAGGTACCCTGTGTCTTAATTCAAGCACAAGCAAAAGTCAGAAACTGTCAGTACAGTGGTTGTCTCTGCAACCCTAAATTAGTTTCTGTGCATTTATGCACCACAGTTACAATAAGTGTATATAAGACAAGGAGACATTGCCCTTTGCACCTTCTTGGGACTATTATTTTATTCACTGCACACATGGAAATGTCTTATGTGTGAGATGTAAAATTAACCCAAAGCTGTTCCTGGATGGATTTACCAAATGAAAAATGGAGCTGACTATATTGTTTCATGATTAAAAAAGGTTAGGAACTCCTTGGAGATGGATTCTCCCCAAAATCTTAAGAATTCCTCAGGTAATGCTAGGACAGTTTACTAGCTGCTACCTCTGTGAGTGCTGGTTCAGTTTTGAGACCATCAGTTCTTTGGTACTCGAGGAAAAACTCACTATTTCATCTGCAAAAATACTAAACTAAAGATGGAGAGAGCTGTTCTTTGAAAAGACAAATGCAAATATGCCTAAAATATTATACAGAGGTGTTTTGAAAGGGAGATCCAAAAAAAGCAGTCTTAATCACCCTCTATCTCAGTTCCCTTTCAACAAAATAAGGACAATAGTATTTTTCACAGAATCACAGACTGGTTGATGTTGGAAGGGACCTCTGGAGGTCATCTGGTCCAAGCCCCCTGCTCAGGCAGGCCTGCCTAAAGCCAGTTGCCCAGGACTGTGTCCAGACGGCTTTAATTCCACAGAAATGTTTTGAAAATTAATTAATGTTTTTGGAGCATTTGGTTACTATAGTAATAAGCATCACTGAAGAACTCAGGAGGAAACTGAGCACCATCCACTCTGTGGAAAGCAACAAAAAGGAATTAGCATGAGCTCATGTAATTAGAAAATATATTATAATGCACACTGGAGTACATTGGCTGATTTTTGTGGTTTTGATTCTGTGACCTTAGTAATCCTTTGATGCAATTTCTATGTTTTTGTTTTATAAATGCTCTAGTGGCCAAGCCAGCTAGTTCTGACTATAAAATATTTTATTTATCATGTTGGCGCTTAATTGATCTTATATTAAGACTTTGTGAGAATTCTTGGAGTGCTTATGCATAAACAGCAGACAATGATATACTGCTTTCCCTGACACCTTATTTGTTATGTGTGTAGCATAAGTATTGGTCAAGTGAATCAATAAACACTAAATACATCAGCTCTTGCATGAAGAATATGAATCTAGCAACCACTCACGCTGTATTATCTGAGATTTCAGCCACTTTGACTCATTCCCTTTCTCTTTTGTTTGGCAGTATATTTCTGTGACAGCAGATGAACTTTGTCCTAAGGATGTGATGGGAAAGTGTTTAATTAAGATAAGAATATACGCTGTACCCTACTTCTCTTCGGTTTTCATAGCTTCCGTTCATTCAGCGCAAAAAAAATAATTCTCTGCTATGTTAGCAGTGTTCTGTGGATGAACGCAAGGAAAGTAATAACACTTCCTAATCCTCCTTCATGTTAAAATGAGGAATATAAAACTTGAACTTCTAGCACCTTGCCTGCTGCTTCTAGCCATATTTCTGGATTTTCAGGTATGAATTTTTGCATTCCCACCTCCACTTTATCTGTTTAGGAAACAATGATCTGAATTCTGCTTTCTGACCCTGAACTGAATCCTTACTCAGCTATAATAGTTCGCTAACTCTAAGAGAGTGTTTTGTCCATTTTACCTTGCATTAGACATGAATTGAGTTTGGTAGGTCATATTGGTAGAATTGCTTTAATGTTTTGAAGTGCAACGAAAAAGTTAAACCCAGTAGGACCATATCCACTCCATTTTTTCACAAGTTTGTTCCATTTGTCTACATTTGCAGTAGTCTTTGCTGGAATATCTTGATGGATCAGGAAGGTGGGATAGAAGAAAAGAAAGAATTTTTTTTAAAATGTGTTTTTTGTGGCTCATGGGGAACCGAGAGGCAAAGGTATATGAGAGTCACTGGTATGTGAGGAATGACACTTTAATACATAGGTAACACACTTATTTCCTGTGTGGGATTGTAAGTTTTTTATAGACCCAGAATATCACCATGCACTTGATGTTACAATCTTGGTCATCACATCAGCGCTATATTAAGAGGATGATACTTTTCCTTCCCTTTTAACTAGCAGTGTAAGAGGGTAATGGTCAGTGCAGGGGGATGGTCACTTAATGGGAATCCCAAATGAAGCAGAAAATTGAGGGGATCTGGGTTAATTTACAGTCTTTTTCTGGGCACTGAGGCAATCAAAATAGGAATTGCAGAATCTCAAGGTCACATTTTCTTCATGCAACTCTACACTGTTTAAGGACCAGAATAATAAATTTCTCTGATATTCTGAAAACTTTGGTTTTGCTTCCACTCAGCAGCCATCCATCTAGGAGAAGTACAGCTCACATCACCTCAATATCTGAATGCCTCGCATCCTTAATGTATTGATCCACCCAGAATTCCTGAGAGGCAGAAAAATGCTATTACCCCTCTTTTAGAAATAGGGAACTAAAAGCATAAGAGATAAGGACTTAAAGTCATAGAGAAAGTCTGTCAAGGAGCAGAGAACGTAACCTGTCTTAAATGTTGTAATGCAAAGCCCAAACCATCCTCCACCTATCCTAAAGGAACTTGCAACCTCTACTATGATAAAGAACCAGCTGTGCTTTTAAACATTTGCTATTCTTCAAGAAGGCTTTAGGTCAGAAAAAAATGTGAGTTTAACTTCTAAATCTTCACACCTTTTTCTAGCAGCTGCTTCAAAAGCAGACCTGAAAATCTTGCATATTCCTTTGCAGGCTTTTGATTTTTGTGTGTGTATATTATTTCAGAGCTCCCTCACAAATTATCTTCCACTGATATAATTTTACTGCTCACCATTTCCAAAGGAGACAAAATCTTGATCATGTAGAATGCAATCAAAACATTTTTCTTGTAATATGGTAATCTGTCTTGAGACTGTATTCATTCAAAATAGTATGTAACAGTTTTTACATCGTTCTAATCTCCTCTTCATTATACCCCATTATTTGGACAACTACGTAAATTACTATCCATTTATTATAGTCTTAGTACTTACAGAGATAAGGCAGTCAGTCAGCTGTGTTTGTCTGAGAAGGCTTAAAATGCAGTTCTTCATGTGACTTGAAGATTGTATGGACTTACTACAAGTCTTGTTTTATAAGACAGGCCAACCAACCTGTGGATGGGAGCTCCTGTCCATGGGGATTCTAGTTTGATAATAATTGTCAGTTAATTTGGGGATAAAGTTAGAGGAAATTAAAACTGATCAGGAATAAATACTGAAGACTGGGATTTTCTTCAGATTATTCCTTTTGCTCTGGACTGCACAATTAACTTTTCTGGTGAATTAGTTGAGGTGTATTAGGTTTGCACTGGTACAAATGAGAGCTGGATTTACTCTTTTGAAATGAAAGACAGAATATGCTCCAGACTATGTAGCTGTTTTACTCTCAATGCATAATAGTTTGCTAGAGCACTAGTGCTTTAATTTAGGGTTTCTAAAAGTGATTGAAGCAACCAGCTTTCTACCATTCTCTTTGTACTATTTACTTCAATGTTTTTATATATTATGTATTTTTTCTTGATAGTCTGATTTGTTCTCAGATATTTGGTGGTGACATTTTTTCCATTTTGAGTTACAGCTAATTCAGTCTTTCTTGGAGGAAAGAAAACTCTAAACATTAGGTCCAGCTCTATTTGTGGTCATTTATGAAGACGCCTTACAGCAATGAGAATAGAACTTTAGCTTCATCAGCATTTCATGGTAATCCAAGCCTCATCTAGCCAAAGCATTTATGACTGCACAATACTTAAAAATTTGAGTGGACTATTTTGTTTTAAAAGAATGTAAGATAAAAGGTTCTATAACATAAGTTTCCATTTATTATCAGTGTTCCCATGGGCATTTCCATATTGTACAGTGGAACCCTTCAGGGAATCTTGGGGCAAAAAAATAGCAAAACAACAGGACCAGGTGAACTGTATTTTTTGGATGCTCAGAGCTCTGTTTTAAGACGAGGGCCTTTTGAGACCTGCATGGTTGTGTCTGCATGACACAGCACTGTTTGGCTGCAGCAGAAGGATTGAGTTAGCTTGTGTGTTTTTGCACCACCATCCCCTTTTCCAGGATAAGATGTCCCAGGGCTGTCCCAGGAAAGCTGTCAGCCCCATTGGCCAGGATGATACCCATCATGCCAAGTCAGCAGGAGAGGCTTTCCAGATCACCTTACAGACCCAGAAGGGTTACTACCTAGGCAATATGGGACACTTTATGAGAACATTTGAGTTTGCACAAGACTTATTATGGGATATTTAGGGGAAGAAGCAAAGACAGGGACAGGGAGGGATCAAGGTGGTTTGGGGAGGAGCAAGCATGTACTAAGGGGATAAAAGGAGCTGGTCATGTCTAAGTGGATTGCTGGATAGCGTGCTTGTCTGGCTGTGTCCCGCACAGACATGATCAGTGCAGTCTGGTCCGTCTTTTCATTAAACTCCATTTCTAACTGTTTTACTGGGTAAGAGGGTGTCTATTCTGTGTGTGTATGGAGGTCTGAGTGCCAGCAACTGGAGTCAGACCATGGGTCAGAGGGTTCCATGTGTCCATGGTGCCAGCAACTGGAGGGATCGGAGTGCATGCATATAGTGTGGGTGCACAAGTCACTGTATAATTGCTAGTGAACATCAAGTTGGACTATCCTTCGAGTAGAGTAAGAGGCTTGGGAGCCAGATATCAAGGAAAACCTAAGTCTGGGCCAGATGCTAGAGAGACCAGAGGGTCTGCAACTTGACAGCTGAACAGATCAGAAAGATCAAAGCCAAATAGAGGAGGAACTATGGGGTCTGGGAGTCAACTGAGAGACCCGTTTGCATATGCGTGTGTGTATGAGGCAAGGGGAGATGGAGGCTCAAGGGGCCAGTTACTGAATAGACTGTTTAAGCCCTGCTACTGGGGAGATCGGTATCGTATATAATATGTGTATGTTTCCCACTAATGGATCATCATGCTGATCAACCAGAGGCAGGAACAGCATCAGGCTGTTTGTGCCATCTGTCTTTGCATGAGAGTTTCTGTCTTAATTTGTGTGGCCAGGTGTGTTTACATGTGTATATAGTCTATCATGTGTGTATGTGTGCTTCTTGGGAATGCACATTTAGCCTCACTGGCTGGGCCTGCAGCAACCTTGCCTCTATCGGGCTACCAGATTTGGCAATCCCTAACAATTTTTTTATTATTTGCTTTGCTCTAGAGTCTAGGAGTCTCTTTTATAGCCTAATATCTTCTTTTAGCAGTCAGTATATGATCAACAGTCCAAACCCAGTTTGCTTAATTACAAATTTTTAAGTGATGTTCCTAATTAGGAATCTACTTTCTCAACGCTTCCTCTTTGACAGTGGCTGGTAATTTGGCCATTTTATGTAACGGTTCTCCATTCCTAAGAAAGCCCTCTATAATAGGCACATCAGTGAAGTTATTCATGTCAACTCTTTTTCTCTCTCTCTCCCTCTCTCTCTCTCTGTCCTAAATCATAGGTTCCTAAATTATAAACGTATAGTTCTATATTAGGATAGGGGAGAAGTATTCAGGCTAAATAGCTTTATATTCCAAACCTTACTCAAAAAGCATTGCTATTCTGGAATATACTCAAGGCTGGTTAACTTCAATGGGACTGGCACCAGATAAAAAGCAAACGAATAATGTGCCTTATTGAGTTAGGACCATTATGCATTTCCACTAATGCAATTCCACCAAGTTAAACTGATTTCTGACAACTGAAGGGAGAGAAAAATCAATGTCAAGGTCCCACATTGCTCTCCACAGCTGGTAATTTACAGGGGAATGTGAGTACTGACACAAAATCTCCCAATGCCGTTAAGTTCTTTTGAGATCATGGTCTAAAAGTGAAATGGGACTTCCCATGGACGACTAATGCATATGGCTTATGGAATTAAACCTGGTGACGGTGATAAAGTCTGTTTGTGAGCAGACTTGCATTGTTTGGCCTAACCTCACATCTGCAATAGGCTATCCTGGGAAAGATATAGTCAGGCTGTGTGATTTTCCAGTTGTGTTTTCAAGACGACTTATGATAAAGACCTGAGAGATTAAGCAGTTGTTCCAAAAAACAGAGTAAATGCATTATTTTGTTTTGTGGGAAAGATATTAAAGCTTTGAGTTCTTTCTATCCTACATCTTTGCAGAAAAGGTTATAAAAGGAGTCCCAGGAGGCAAGAAAGTAACCAAAACCAGGAGAATAAGTCTCTTTCAACATACAGAAAGGAGAGCTGGAAGAGCTAAGGAGCATTTCTGAAATAAATTTGCACTGACAGAAGGAAAAGAATTGGAAAGTAATGAACTTTTGAGAAAAGTTTGATTACAGAAACACACATAGGTGGGTAGGCTGTAGACAAGAAGATGGTGCCATAAAAGAAACTCATTAGTGACAATATACTTCCCTGAATATAAAAAAAAATTGATTTAATTGATTCAGCTGAAGAGAAGGTGTTACTAGGAACAGAACTCGCTACAGCCCAGTAATTTCTCCTCAGTCTTTGGTGTCATTATTTATCCAAATAGTCCTTCAAGTGGTTGTTTTTCTCTTTCTCTTCCTTAATTAGGTTGAGAAGACTAAACTTTTCATGCAATTGAATGGATTCTGTCCTGATTTTTTTGGAAAGGTCAGCTAAATTTGGTTGAGATCAAAGCAAAGTGTGCAATATGACTGGTAAAATAGGAGCTGAGATCTTAAGCTGCCATTCTTTATGTCGCATGAGTTCAAAGATGGCACAAGTCAAGACACTGGTCATGACATGAATTACTTTCAAAGAACTTTGGAAAAAATATCCTCTTCCACTGTGATGCAAGCTAAAATTAAAAACGAATTTGCAGATTTAGGATTTAAACATTTCACAAATGTTATAAAAATTTTTTGTATGTTCTTGCCCTGCTGGCTGTTTTCAGCCCTTCTAAGTTTGATATATTTCAGCGGTATTAACAAGATGGGTTTTTCTTTTTTTCCTTTCTTCTTTTGAGATTATGTAGTGAAGATATTTAATAGACCTGACCAAGGAAAAAGGAGAAGATCACACCTAGTTTTAAAATGTTTGATTACCCTACCCTCTTCTTTCTGAAATTTGAAAGCCATCTGAAAGATCTATAAGTTGCTGAAAACAACACAAGGAAGAAAATTTTACAAAAGTATCATCAAATTCTTTCCTGTCAATTGAAAAGAATGATTTTTAGCAATGAAATTTCATTAGCACTTGAAAATCTTGAGTAGTTCTAAGATCCAGCGTAACTCAGGTTTTTAGAGTGTTGTGTTAGAGGCTTTACTCCTACTACTGCACTCCTGTTTAATATATTCTTCTTATTTTCCCTCTTTTCTCAAATTACATGGTATGGATATACATGCTAGTATGTAGGCTGTAAATAAAATTTCATATACATCTAACTTTCTTCTTGGTAAATTCCAATGGGGATGTGAGATACAAAACAGGAAAACATGAATCTCTCTCTATGTCTTCGTTAGTGGAACATAATTTATCCTTCATTCCTTTTTTTATGAGTTCAATAATGTTTCACTAATGATCATTTAGAAAAATATAAATAAATTGCTCCTAGAGAAGAGAGACTGTAATCATCATTTGTAGCACAGAGGGAGAGCAATTCTAGACTTCACTGTGCTAAGTCCTGTGTAAACCCAAAGGAAAAAGATGTTCCCTTTGCTGAACTTGATAATTAAGTATAGGAGTATATAAAATAAAATCTGTGTTACCAAATGTTTGAGTCTCAGTATTTTTAAGTGAGACTTGGAGGACAGCAGCTTCAAGGTAGTTTTGGACAATCTCAGCCTAGAAGGCTCTGTTTTATTTTTGGTTTGTTTATGCCCTCCTTCCAATAAAAGACGAGTAACATTTTGTGTGAATTTGTTCTCTGGAGCCTGGTCATTTGTGCTGTCTTTGTTACAGTGGCTACAAAGTGTCACACTGAAGGTAGGTATTGATGGGAATACAGTAAGTTTTTTAAAAGAACTGTCATAGAAGTTAGCGAGGGAGAGGTTCAAAACAGATGAGGTAAGGACAAAAAGTCACTACAGAAACTTCATAGAAAAGGAAAAAGATTTCCAAAGTGTTAGGGATAGGTTTGCTTGCTCTAGAAATGGAGAGAAGTGGATTAAGGATGAGTGGGGAGAGTTGCCTTTTTGGGCACACAGATATAAACAAATCAAACTCTAACTATTAGGAGGAGATAGGGAATGAAGTTACCCTCAACACAGGAAACTGAGAGGATACTCTTCTGCTACAGATGTAGCATAGTTCTTTGTGAAATACGTACTCCCACCTCTGATTAAGAACTTCTGGATTCAGGTTGGGAATTTTTAATTAAGGCAGTAATTTAAAGATCATTGCCATCAGGTGAAGCTCTTTTTCTGCCCCTTCCACAATCATTGGGGATTTCCTGACTCAGTACTCCTGAGGACCTGGCATCCTTCAGTGCTTTCAGTTCTGTTCTCTGTTATGAATCTATTACCCTATGGAGAGAAGGCAGAAGAGATTGTACAAATTTGCCAAAACAATGGAAAGTCAGCTTGTTTGTTACAACAGGTGCAATCTATTGCACATAACTGCAGTATGTAACACCCACGTGGTAGCCAGGAGAAAATAGCTACTCAAGCAATCAAGATGGGCAGGCCAGCAAATAGCCCATTCTGTCCCCTAGTAAAAAGAAGGGGGAAGAGAAGGCACGTTGGTGGGGGTTATGCTGAGAAAGGCCTATGCAAGGAAAGACGGAAGAGAGGTAGGTTCTGTTATTCAAGTGTTAAATCAAAGATATAAATAATTAAACTTTAATAGTTTTGTTTTTCATTGAACTGCTTGTTGAAATGATATTCAATGTTTTTAGTTAAACTCTAAAATTTGTTCCTATAACTGAGACTGTAGATGAGAGGTTGGACCTCTTAATTTTCAGAAGATGCTTGCAGCTTTATTGTCAGAAATAAAATCCTGCGCAGTGAGGGAAAGATCTAATTGCAGAGAAGTTTGAGTTGTTCTTTCACTTAAATATCCTTGCATATGTTCAAGTTACTTCTGCTAACTCACTGGCTGTGTGTGTTCCCCTGCGGCTGGCTATCTGTACGGGTGTTTCTGTATGCAGACAGTATATATAATTTCAGGTATTCTGTTTAATGCTAATGTCAGATTGAAAAGCTATGCGTGTGACTATGACTTGAAGTAGGGAATATGATTTTTCAAGTGATGGTTATTAGAGGTTTTTTTTCTTAGTGCTGCTGGGTTTGATTACCCATACTGACACTGCTATGAGCCCTTTACTTCTCTGTAGTTAGTGTCTGAGGTGCAGCCTTTGAAGAAACATAAGGTTATGTGCTGATTGTGCCTCTCTAATTTTTGTTGCCCCAGTACAGGTGGAAAATATGCGATTTGGATGCCTCCTCTGAAGGCAACTGCTTATAAGGTCTTGAAGGTGTGGTTCCCATCAAGACACCACTTATGCTTCATTTTTCCAGTGTCCCATGACTGCTTGGCCCTAAAATTCAGTGAGGGCAAGTAGCTGAATTTCTGAACTTGAACTCTTAGTTTCCCTAAAGCAAAGCCAGAAGGGACATTCCAGTGACCAGAAACTAGTTTAGAAAAAGTGTAGGATCCGTTTTGTATCAAGAGTCATGTCAGATCTGGAGAGGGGAGTTGATGGGGTGGATAAGGAAGATGCAGCATCAATATATCAGTGTACTGCTTGTGATAGAGCCCCATTTCGAAGGCAGTAAGGAAAGCAATACATCATGAGCTGACTCTTGAATTTTCTCTGTGTCTCTTGTGTTATATTGCCTGACCCCCAAAACTGCTGATGTATGCTCTCCGGAGATGCTGTTTTCTTCCCCATTTGACCTGCTTCCCACTAGCAGTTTAAAAGTTGGGGAGTAGTTCAGATTTAATCAGAGCTTGAAATTCAAGCAGAGAGATTTAGAAGCCTGGGTTAACAGTACTACAGTCTATTTCCACTAAGCTTTTGTCTGAAGGTTGATGGGGTAACCGTATATGTGACAAAGAAAAATGTCATATAAAGCTAATTCAAATAGACTTACATTTCAGTCTTGAAACTAGTACTGCAGGTTACAGTCTACAACTCAACTAGTAAAGCTAAAACTAAATGTAATAAAAAATGCCAATATCTGATTATCAGGAAATAAAATCTGAGGATATATATTTCTGGGGGGCATTTAAATAGAAAGTAATCACTGTAGTGACATCAAAAGAGAAGGACATGTAGGTAAAGGAGAAAAAGAATACCAGAAATTATCTAGGGGTTGAAAAAACCCACTATACACAGAGAAGATGGGAATGGCTGCAACAGTAAGATTTAAGAAGCCACAAATATCAGCACTGTAAAATCAGTCAAGAAGCCAGAGTGTCACTCTCTTAAATCTTTCACCTATACTTGTCATTAGTAGCAGGACTTGAAATGTTAATGAATATGCCCTCATATAGTAGCCCTGGGAATTGCTGCCATTACCAAATTAAAGTTATAGAAAATGAGGCAGAGAGACACAGGTCCTGTAACTTTATGCATCTAGTCTAACCTTGTCATCTAGCTTCCATCTATAGTTCCTCGAGAGACAGGAGCACTTGCAGAGGGCAATTCAATTTTCCTCTGTTGGCTTCCTAAAGCCATTGAAAAGCCAGACTATCAGTTAGGTTTCAATGAATCCTACTTTAACTGATGCTTTCAAGGACACGTAAACCTTCTATGGCTATTTGGAGAATTGAATGCAAATTTTTTTCTTATGCAACTCAGGAAAGCATATCATTTTTTATAATAGTGCCATAGATATCAGAAAGTACTAGCACCAACCTCTGAAAGCCACTGAAGGTTTTGATGAAATGAGGTGGAGAGATGCAAAGCATCTGACAGTTTACATAGGCTCTCAAATGCTTGCAGTTCAGTATAGGGACTAAAGCAATCCCCACATGGCAAATGAATTTTCCAAAATTAGAAAAAAAAAAAAATTGAGCATTTTTTTTTATTTCAATGGAAGAGAAAAATTCCATCTCTCCATTAAACAGATATCTTTGATCTGATTTATTTTCACTCCAGTGACTGAACCAAAAATCTATTATTTGTCTCTTTCCTTTCATTCAGTTCCACCAATTAAAATAAAATTGTTACTCTTCTGCAATCATGGACCTCTTTGATCAGTACAAATGTTCCTTAGCGTCTACAGTCCTGCTAGTGACAGCTTTGTTTCTAGTTTATTATGGGATGTAAAATGCTGTAAATACTAACCTAAACTGATCAGAATCAGCAGCTGTCATCTGACATAGTCATCTCTCTGCTCGAAACCTTTGCTCTGTATCGTAATTAATCAAAGCTTTCAAAAGTCAATGTAATTAGAGCAAGACAGTTCTAATGGACAAACTGCAAGCTGTCTGCACTACATCTAAATAAAGCAACCAGTTAGTGTAATCACTTCCTTGGCACAACAGAAAAGCATCTGACCCTTTTCTTCTCTATCTGGTCTCCAAAAATGTGTGTGTGTCTGTGTGCTCCCACTAGACATTGTTTCCCCCTTTTTAGAAAGAAAATGAAATGCCAAAGTGCTGAATCACTAGGGAAAATGACCTTGCTGGAAAGATGAAATCTGAAAACTAACCACCTTGCCACTTGTGAGTGTAGAGAATAAAACCTGCTATTTGTGAACCTCTCAGGATAAGAAGTACTTCAGCAGGAATGGTTTTAGCAGACTGCACTCTTTCTTAAGAAGAGAGGAAAAATCATTGTTCTGTTTTGATCACTTGTTTTTCTGCTGCAGTAATGCATTCAGCTCAGCAGTCAATCTTACATTAATAAACTTAATGCAAGAGAACTTTACTCTTGAAGTGTTCTTAAGGTGAGCTGGTAGGTGAAATCTGTATGAGGATCAGTCACACATACCTGACATAACTTCCTCTGGCTGAAAGCATGTCGGCCATTAAACACTTCATAGATCTCTGTTGCAGGATTTGGGGACTGAAGTGAGGAAAAATGAGATATGAAAGAGAAAGCTAATTCAATGAAAGCTAGTAATTAAACTTCATTGAATTTGGCAGGAAATACTGGTTAACATGTATGCTTCAAGATACTTCAATTTAAGATCTCGGTGTGTTGTGGGTTTTGTTTGTTTTTTTTAAATTGGTTTGACTTGTTTAACTTTCCTTGAGCTTGCTTTAGGTGATCAGCTATGCCTTTGATCACTATCACCTCCTATAAATACCCAGGTCCTATTGAGTCTACTCTATCACAGCACAGCATCTCATGTCAGATGACATGCTCTGTGTTTAAAGGTATGGCCATGATCCAAAGTCGTCAGTCACAGGTAGGACGTGCTGTGGCGCAGGGTTCCTCATGTGGTCCCTACCAGTCAGGCGCTACAGGGACTTGCTGGAGGATGCTGCCCAGCTTACATCACTGCGTGTTTTCCGTGGTGGGTGGCTCTAATCAAAACTGAGTTAAGTGGGGCTGATTCAGCCCAGGGAAATGACAGTGGACTGGTTGGTATTTTATGGCTCTCTGAAACCCTATTATTTACGATACGTGTTTAAAATGAGCTCTCACAGTAAAATGGAGCAAACCAGATCATTCCAAACTATTCTGAAGTCCAAATGGATTTGGAATCAGTTTAAAACAGATCAGTATCTCTTCTGTACTGGAGGTAATGCAATAATCTTCCTATAAGACCTTCATAAACTGTGATTTTTGGCTGCTTTACTCCTGCTGCTGATTTTGATCTTTTCAACTTGCATAGCTGCACATACAGGAAAGCTGTTCAGTTATATCTTATTTTTATGTTTCACTATCTTATCAATGCACTCATGCACACAGAAGGAAACTAAAAATATTTGAAGTACAAAGTTACATTCTATGCTATTATGTGATCATAGAGCTGGTTTTTCAAAGAACAGTACGGGACTATATTTTTAATGCCTTTGGCATTTATTTCCATTATGCTGTATGGCACAAGTCTGATAAAACTTCATGGGATGTATTGAGGCTTTAAGATATTGCTGTGAAATGTTAGCCTCACTCAGAAATCCAAATGAATCCCGCAATTCGTTTACTTGCTCTGTATTGACAACAATAATTAGCAGTAAATATTAATGTGAATGCAGAAGTGCGTGGATTCATTAGATACAGTATCAGTGAAGCCTTTATGCTGTTTAAAGCTCCAGAACATGACAATTGTCAGCTGCATATACAGAAAGAACCACAGAAATATCACTCTTGATGTGGATGAGACTTGTATGGTTTTTGACAGATGAAGACAAATTGCTAATGATTATGTATTGGTTTTCATATAAATCTCTTAAGGAGCACGTGACCAGGCTGAAACAGGAATAGGATACATTAAATCATACTATGGTTCAATATTTAATTACTGAAAGTTGGAATAACTGTGGGGTTTTTTTTTTCTTTTTTTACCCCTTTAAAAATAAACCCAGTAATTAACTCTTCATTTAAAATTGAGTGTCTTGGATGCAGAATTTGTTGCCTGGGAGTTTGACTGACAGCTAGAGGATGTAGTCTCAGTTATACAATTCTTTCTCAAACGCTGTTCCCTCTCCCTCTTCATCGCACACCACCCCCCACCCCAAACCCCAAACCACCACAGATGAAAAAACAGCAAGTGGTGGCCTCAATATGGACATTGTATGACCTGAAAGATATTAAGGGAAGTTGCTGCTTTTTTTTACTGATTAAAGTAAAAAAGTCCTAAGGTCTTGGGAAATAAATAAGCAGCGAATGTGGAAGCACACCACCAATATGATATTATAGACTCTGTTCTCTTTCCAGCTCACCAATAAAAATACAATTCTGATGACAACTATGAATTCCACTTTCTCAGTACAAAGAGACTGTTCTAATACTGTTACAGTTATCAGAAAAAAACTTAAAAACTTAAATTTAAAAGAGTACACCACAGACCAGTTCTTTTATTCATTAATACAAGTTTATTAAGTAGAGTTCAGATTGCTGTCTGGTTTATCTGCCTTTCCAGAACATCAGCAGTGACACTCAAATGTTTGAAAAAGAGAAAATACCCAAATGATAAATGCTAATGTGATGCAGACTCTTTCTACACCCAAATTAGTGATAATTCGTGGTGTCTAGCTGCAGTCACTAAACTACTTTTGCTTTGTCCAAGGTAACTGTAATGGAAGCTGAGGGAGAGGCAAACAGCGATGTGTGAGATGAGGAAAGATGTGCCACCAGCTACTGGTGATGCTCTGCTGTTTCTGTGTGATTGAAGGTGCTTGTCAATATTGGGTGGCTCAGAATTTATTTCCTGAGTATTGCCATTGACACTGTCAACTGTAAAGTGTGGTACTTTTGCAGTCTGTAGCCGCAGTTGTAGGCGGGAGAGCACAGCATGGAATATTAGGCAATGGGTTGCAAAAGAGGTGTGATGGTGATCCTAGGAGAAAGCTAGGGACTCAGACTAGGACAGGTACCTTCTCTAGTACGGTTCAGCTAGACAGCTTTTCCTTTTTCAAGGGAGAGGGGATTTAAATGGTAAGCAATAATTATCGTGAACCCTCTTCTCCATAAAAAGTGCATAATCTGCAAGCACAAAGTGTTTGAGCTTCTCGGTAAGTACAGTCAAGATATTATTGCCATATAATTTATGTTCCCTAGGTGGAAGAGTACTACTTCCAACAATCGTGGAAGAATATAAGGGTAATCTTAATTCCACATTAATGAAGCCTCTTTCTTGCTGCCTTTTCCAGGTTATTTTTTTTCTTAATGGCAAAAGAATATTTGCTGTGGGAGATAAGGGTCAGTTAAGCAGGTACATGGCTTCTAAAGTTAAGGAGTATCTACATCTCTTGCAGCGTTTGTTAGAAGCAGATCATTTTCCTTTGTAGAGGTGGGAAAGGGAAGTTGGGGTAAGAGGCAAAGTAATTGCCCAAGGCCACCCTGCAGAACAAAAAGTAAAACTTGAGGCTCTTGGGTCCTAACTAAACAGCCTGTTCACTGGCAAAGCAGCTATTTTGTGATTGCAGAATATTATCTGCTCTACCCCCAGTGGTCTTATCCCTT
This sequence comes from Gymnogyps californianus, assembly GCF_018139145.2. Classification (NCBI taxonomy): domain Eukaryota; kingdom Metazoa; phylum Chordata; class Aves; order Accipitriformes; family Cathartidae; genus Gymnogyps; species Gymnogyps californianus. The sequence continues at coordinate 4,699,116 of NC_059474.1, forward strand.
TAGTTATGGTACAGTATAGTTAAAATTTGTGCTTTGATATGTTTGGAACCTTGACTGCTGGAACAGAATGAATGCGCAGGAATAGGATAGAATTCAGTTTTCCTAAATTTAGTCAGAAAAAGAACTAGAGAAAGTATTACATCGTGAGTACAATAATATCAAGCATGTGAAAGAAGGCTGGCATATTCCTCACTTTCTGTCCTCAAGCCCTCCATCATCATTCTAGCATCACATGTAACTTTGCCCACTTTCATTTAGAGGGCACCTTTTCCAGTTAGCCCCATGGCATGATTAGCATATTTAATAGCTGCTAGCAATTGCCTGCTCTGCACATGCTGAGAGTAGCAATTTCCTAGATGGTTGCGTAGTCCCTTTGATAAGTACACTGGGCCGAGCATCTACCCAGCAACACCCGTTCCCCTGCAGTACTCCTAAGTGCCTTCCCTTTCCCCGGTCTGATGGCTGTGCCTGGTAACGGAAAACTCAATTTTATATTAGTTTCACTTGTTCGTGATTGTTACAATCATTTTCAGGATCCTTCTGCAACCCACGTCGCTTGCGGGGACTATGAGGCCTTGTGTTTTCTTCCTTTCCCTCCCTCTCAGTCAGCGTGTGTATTTAGGGTGGCTGATTTGGTCCTCACTCGCGGGTGCCCAGGGCAGGCTCTCACAAGTAGGGGAGCATTAAGATATACTTGGCCAATTTGGTCTCAAATTCAGGAAACTAACTCTTTTCCCATACTTCATTTTAAGAAGTATTTTCAATGTTCCTGATTCTTTTTTCCCCTGTATTTAGATTACATCATGGGGTTTTAAAATAAGCTTTGGTAGCAAAATGTTTACAAATCATTCTCAGAACTTCTGTAAGTCCAAAACATATCTTTGGCAGCACGTCAGACAGGTTTATTGATTAAAAGCATGTTCCCTTGACTCATCTAGGGTCATGTGAAAATTGGGTGCTTTAAAATTGTCCTGGCTGGTCATCTTCATATGCAACTTGCAATATATTTTCTATGTCTTGGTCCATTTTTTCAAAGTCATGTTTCAATATTGTTTCTTCAAACAAGCACTGGACATAATATACCAGATTAATACTGAACAACTGAAACTATTTGGAGTATGACCAGAGCCATTACTTGTATCATGAAGCGTGAAGAGGAAGAGAAAAAGTAGAACTTCTGTGAACTCAAGGAAACAGTGGTTTTGGTTAGGAGCGTGCTAGGATGGCATGTGCAGGGATTAGCCTGTGCTAAATCAAGTTGTAAATGTTGAGAAAGCCATAACTACATGACGCAATCCTGAAATCTCATGTAAAATGATCACAGTACTGACAAATACGCAGTTGTATGGACTCTCTCTCAGTTTTGGATACTTAGTTTTCACTGTACAACCTATTCATTTGGACACAACTGCGAATTGTTCCAGGCTTAATTTTGAAGCTTTGTGTCTCTGTTCAGGTCTCATAGCATCATCAGTTCTTTGCTTAGAAGATCCTTTAGATTATTTAGCATCATTTGAGTAAAAGCTTTCTTCACTTCCAGGAGACACGGATCACTGGAAATCAATGCAAACAGTTATTTAGATCTTGGCATGTTTATGGAAGACACCTAAACAAAGAGCTTTCTAACCTTTTTGTAGCAGAGCTGTTGCTTCTCTCAGTGCTGTCTGCTGAGTGTCAGAGATCTCAGCCTGTTTTTTAAATGGCAAATACCTACCTTGAACTACTATGGGAACTGATAATAGTGGATGTCTGCATGTGTTTTCCTGCCAGAAATGTCAAGGTCTGGATGGCCACGAACACCGAAGAACTTCATAACTCCAGAAATGATCCCTCTAACTCATGGTTCAGTACCTTACAAGCACCCAGAAATGGTATATGATCTTTTAGGGTTTTCTAATAAATTCTTTAGTTTTAATTTTTTTTAATAATCACCAACAGAACCTGGGGGAAATTTTACATTGCTACTTGATGCTCTGGTGCAAACAATTGATTCCTAGGATATAAAAAGATGTTATGCATTGTTTTGTTCTCTTCCAATAAATGATGGTATCTCAGTTGATGTGATGACATAGGCGCATATGAATCGGTATGCCTCCTTTGATGATCTGATCCCAATAATTAAACTGAACGTCAGTGCTTTTTTTGTCATGAGAATGAGACTTAGAATTTTAAAGAGTAAGTGATATAGTTTGAAAAGATATTGAACACATTACCTGCCACTAGAATAACCTGATTTCATACAGTAAAGCTTGAAAATATTAGTTTTACCCCTTATTTTCTGTCTTTGAGAAAATGAGCAAGGTAATCAATATTCTTCTTGAATTATTTGGAAATTTAAAAAAAGATACCCTAAGGGTTTGGATGTGTGTGTGCGGGAAATCCCCCCCACACACACTCCCTTGGAGCATCTTAAGATTGTTTTAATCTTTTGTAAGAGTAAAGTAACAACAATCTTGTTTTCAGTCAGTCTTTGAGACTACAGTCCTTTCTCACTGCAACACAGCTTATGGCTTGCACTGAAATTGTGTTATCTTCCCCCCCCCCCCCCCCCCCCCCCCCCCCCCCCCCCCCCCCCCCTTGTTCCAAAGTGTAAATTGTTTCCTGCCACTCCACGGGATTTTTCTCCCTTAATGATATGGAGGGAGATAACTACTTATAGTGCTGACAGAGGTAAGAGTACTAGAATAAGTAATACTTCAGATACAGAATGTTATACTGCTAGTGGGAGTAAACTCAACAAAGATTCATATCCCAAAACAGTAGTTAGTCTATCAGCACTTCTGCCGTTATCTCTTAGGCCACAAATCTGAGAGAAAGTTTCAAGGTCAGCTGTAACTATATTGAAAATCTGTAGATCTAAGAAAAGCTCAGTGAATTAGCAACCTCTTTCTTGGATTTTGTCTCTAATGTGAGGCCACTGAGATGCCTCCATTTGGCTGGATCAGTGTAATAGGATAAGGGTAAATATAAAAGCCTCCACAGATAAAGATATATTTTGGGAGAGAAGAAGTAGTATTTGACAGCAACATCAGATATTTTAGCCCACAGAAAGTATGAGGTCAGAAGGCATTTTATGTTGAGGCTTATGTAATTACCTGTGTAAATAAACATACACCATTAATACTGGCACTATGCTAATTTGTCCAGAACAAAGACTGGTTGAATCAGCTCATTTAAAACTGTTCTTAATTGTTTCAAAGCCTTTTTAAAAAAAAAAAAAAAAAGGCAAAAAAAAAAAGACAGGCCTAAATTTAAGGCAAAGTTGTAACTTGGGAGCCACTTCCCTCTCAGGAATATTAAGTTTTTCAGTCTCTATACAATTAAACTAAAATGATTATTCAGATAGAGAAGGAGTGTTCCGCAGTGTTAATTTATAGTCCACTAATACTGTTTTTCACTGACTGGTGTGAAAAATTTGCCATCCTGATCCTTAGTGGAAGACTTCTCCACTCTCCCCCTTCAGTTTTTGGCATTGGCCTTATTACAAACATAAGTACAATCTGCGCAAAGCAGCGGAAGGACAGAAAGTATAGTAGAGATTAATGAACTTAAATAATGAAGCAAAGGAAGAGCCCATATGTATTATTAAAAAAAAAAAAAAGTGGAAACTAATCTTGTTGATTCAGGACAAATCGTAAGGGTAGACCTGGAAAAGCCCAAGCCAAAAGGAGAGGTATTTTGTGGTCTTTGGGTGTGATAACAAGATAACTTTCTAGAGAGGTTCATTACCAGTAATAGGAAAAAATGAATGAAGCTGTTGGTCTATGACTTGGAGAAGAGGAAATGCTATCTACAGATAGGGGAGGAGAAAGCTTAAAGGTCTAATGCTTTTCTGCATCAGTCATTCTGGGAAGGAAAACTGCAATTAGATCAGTTAGCATTGTAACAGACAGTAAATTCTCCTTCTGCGAGAGGGTTATGAAGCAAAAAACACATAAATATTTGGATTGGCTGGGTTTGATGAACTTGGGCTGCTGTATGCTTCAACTCAGAAATTTTTTCATTTAAAGGAGGTGTCAGCATGAAGAAGCAGCAATATTTCATACAAAATATTCTTATAAACAAGCTTGATCCAGGTCACTACCAGAACTGGTGCCATCCACCACCATTATTTCTAATAGTACTGTCTTCCAGGACTCATACTTGTACCCAGGGGAAATAATAACAATAATTCGGTAGGGCCTGTTGTGACAGGACAAGGGGTAATGGTTTTAAACTAAAAGAGGGTAGATTCAGACTAAATATAAGGAAGAAACATTTTACAGTGAGGGTGGTGAAACACTGGCACAGGTTGCCCAGAGAGGTGGGAGATGCCCCATCCCTGGAAACCTTCAAGGTCAGGTTGGACGGGGCTCTGAGCAACCTGATCTAGTTGAAGATGTCCCTGCTCATTGCAGGGGGGTTGGACTAGATGACCTTTAAAGGTCCCTTCCAACCCAAACCATTCTATGATAATAAAAAACAAACTTGTGAATCCCTGGTGTATATAAAATTACTATTGGGGGTGTGTGTGTGCAAAGCTGGTTAAAGTTCTGTTTTCAGAGAGTATTTAGAATGAGTCACAGACAGAAATGGAAGTGTGAATCACGTGAGGCTCTTTAAGGATATGTCCTAGTGTGGTGCTATTAAATCTTTTCATTAAGATCCAGATGACAGAATAGAAACTTTACTTATTGAATATCAGGCTGCACCAAGCTGAGAGAAATTGCAAGTACATTGGAGAACAGGATGAGAAGTCAGAACGTTCCTGGCAAATTAGAGATATGGTCTGAAAAAAATGGGTTGAGATTCATCAGACATAAGTTCAAAATTCTATACTTAGGTAGAAATAATCAACTCTAACGTGGATCAACTGAAGAATAAAGCAGTAAGAGTGATAAGGAATCTAGAAATGTCACCTCTGAAGAAAACTGGAGGTATCTGGGTCCTCTCTCTTGTAGAAAAGAGGAGACGTAATGTGTAATGTAAGTGCTACTGCAGGGAGGAAAGAAAAGGGTAATGGATGAGAAGCTAGTGACAAACTCAAGGTTACAACTGATTTGTTGGCCAAACATTCACTGTGAGCTCACATATGCACAATCTTGCAAACTCAGTGCTTTATTGACTGCATGGTGTAAACCTGTCTAAAATAAATTTCCCACCGGTATCAAACCCTAAGTCTCTCAGTGAAGTAGATCATCTTTTGCTTTGCTTTTGTTTCTCTGTAATCTATTAGTATGAGGTTGGCGCTAATGCTTTTTCCTACACATGAGATCAGGAACTGTAAATACTGTATGAGTAAATTTTTCTTCTATTTGTATCCGTCAATGAATTTGAATTTGAAACTGAAGTGTACATGCTCAAAGCAGATTTTAACCTTCATCTTAACTTTTTGAGTAGCTTTTTACATTAACATGCTGTAGCTGTCTCATAGTCTCATGTTACTATCCAAATTTAAGGCTCAAAGTACATCTAACTTCAGCAATTGCTTGTCACTCACCTGTTGAAATCTGCATTTATATTGCTAATTACAATGAGCGATTTCTTTTCCCTAGGACTATGCCCACTAGACTACCTACCACTTACCTGAATTTTCAGAAACCATTTTCCATAATAGGTCAAGAGAACTCCAGAATAATATCCTTTCTGCTAACGCAAAAAAGTATTTTCTTCTTTAAAACTGCAATAGTTTCAGCACTTTCTCCTTTTTGTGTTTGTTCATGCTCCCTGGAGCTTGGTTTTTGATGAAACGGAAGTGTGTTGGATGGATGCCTTCTTTCTTATGACCTGAAATTGGCTTTAAACAGCCATTTAGGAGCAATTCTTGCTCATTCTTATGAAACTTTAAAGACCATATGTGATTATGTGCTCATGTAACTTCTCAGACTAATCATTTATACCATGTATTACTGCCTTCATAAGTGGCTCTTTGGACATGCTGCTGTACACAGCACACATAATCCTGTATTTTCTTAAACATAACTTGTCAGGTATTGTATGACTGTAATGAAAACAGTATATCTTCTTTGAAATTAACTAAACCTTACCCTTATTCATGGGATGCTGCCATGGGGTTGTTAAGTTGTCCGGTAAGTGTTGATTTGGGATGAGGTGCTTTCAGGCTACCTTGCTGCATGAATTGTATTATGGAAATCTTTGTGCAAGGAGAACGTAAGCAAAGCCTTGAGTTAGGGTGACTACAACAATTGCAAAATGCTTTTTCATGCTAGTTCAAGAAGAATTAGATATGAAGTAGGTTTTGTCTTGTTTTAGGTGCCAAAATGTGTTTTTTATGTTGCCTATACAGCCACTGGGGACCGGTTGTCCGAGAAGTTGTTGATGCCCCATCACTGGAAGTGTTCAAGGTCAGATTCGACAAGGCTTTGAGCAACCTGATCTACTGAAAGATGTTCCTGCCCATGGCAGGGGGGTTGGACTAGATGATGATTAAAGGTCCCTTCCAACCCAAACCATTCTATGATTGTATCTTCATGGGATGACTGATCTGAACTTAATTTGGTATTTCAGGTACAGGGCCTGAATAATCATCCAGAAGATTACTTCTTTGCCAAATTTTCCCACAGTGCCGCTTTGTATAAGAGTATATATTGTTCCTTTTGATTTCTTATTTTTAAATTTTTAACACTGCATATTGACACTAAAGAACAGCTTGTTATCTCTCCAAAGAGACTGATATACTTAGCATTTACATGAAATGGGAGAATCTTGATCCCAGCCTTGAGCCCTCTATTTTAGATGAGTTTTGAATGACTGAAGCAATGCCTGGGAAAGGTATGGGTTTGTTATTTGCTGCAGGGCTGAGGCTGCGGTCCTCCAGTGCTCGGACAAGCCTTGGAGGCAGTAGAGTGGTCATAGACTTCTGGATAGAGCTGGACATATAGCACAGATTGCACTGTGTGGGATTTTCTTTGAGCACTTAAAGATCAGAGACTAGAACAATAATAATTTTAATTTTCTTTCTACTTTAAGTAGTGTATTTTGATAGCAGCTGACATATGGAAAGCTGGGGGAAAAAAAGTGCTTTGAAATGTAAGTAATGTTTGTCAGAAATAGAAACCATGTAATGATATGACAATAACCAAAACAGTTTGCATGGCCCCTCGACTATATTATTTGTTTTGATTTGACTGCAATAGAAAACACCCATCCACAGACTCTGCTTGGCTTGTCAGTTATTTAAAATTACAAACCCTAAATCAATGCCATCAGCTCCTTCTTTCTGCTAAATAACGCACAATCAAATACTACCACCTGCAGACACTGGCCCGTATCTCAGTACACCTTTCTGTTGAAGCCAATGAGCAAGAGCCATGTACGGAGTTAACTAAAAGTCCAAAAAAGCTGTTCTATACTTTTGTGGGTTTAATTTGCACACACTTAATCCCACCTTTGGTTGGCACCTTTATACAGTCTATGTACTGTAATCATACAAAAATAAGGTTGTGAAGGACCTTAGGAGGTCTGTAGTCCAACCTCCTGCTCAAAAAAAGGACTAACCTCAAAGTCAGAGCATGTTCCTCAGGCCTTTGTCTAGCTGAGTCTTGAAAATCTCCAAGGATGAAGATTGAAACCACTCCTTTGGACTTCTGTTCTGGCACTTAACCAGTCCCATTGGGAAAACGTGGGGTTTTTTTCCCCTTCCCCCCCCCCCCCCCTTGTACCCAATCGGAGTTTTTCTTGCACAACTTTACTGTTGCCTCTTGTGCTTTTACTGTGTTCTATGTTCTTGTGTCTTCCTTCTTTTAGATAAAAACAACTTTAAAATTTAATAAAGTCTTCTCTCTTCCAGGCTAAAAAACCCCTGCTTCCTCAGCCTTTTGTGTGCATCTCTCCAGTTTCTCCATCTGTCTTTTACTGGGGCAGGGGCACAAAGCTGCTCAAAGTACTGCAGATACAGTCTCCCAAATGAAAGAGGAGAATAATAACTTCCCTTAATTGACTGGTCAAACTCATTCAAAGGTAGTCAACTATGCAGTTTACCATCACTGTGGTTAAAGCACACACTGACTCATGTTCAGCTTCTTTACTGGGATATCCAAGTCCTTTTTGACTCTTTAGACAGTCAGCCCCCAGCCTGTGCTGTAGCATGGATTTACTTTGTCCAAGGCTCAGATCATCTGTCTGTCTTGTACTTTGCAGTCAATGTATTTTTCTAACTTCTTAACCTACCATCTAGCCAAGAAGGCCAATAGCATCCTGGCTTGTATCAGAAATAGTGTGGCCAGCAGGACTAGGGCAGTGATCGTCCCCCTGTACTCGGCACTGGTGAGGCCGCACCTCGAATACTGTGTTCAGTTTTGGGCCCCTCACTACAAGAAAGACATTGAGGTGCTGGAGCGGGTCCAAAGAAGGACAACGAAGCTGGTGAAGGGTCTAGAGCACAAGTCTTGTGAGGAGCGGCTGAGGGAACTGGGGTTGTTTAGCCTGGAGAAAAGGAGGCTGAGGGGAGACCTTATTGCTCTCCACAACTACCTGAAAGGAGGTTGTAGTGAGGTGGGGGTCGGTCTCTCTTCCCAAGTAACTAGTGATAGGATGAGAGGAAATGACCTCAAGTTGCACCAGGGGAGGTTTAGATTGGATATTAGGAAAAATTTCTTCACCGAAAGGGTTGTCAAGCATTGGAACAGGCTGCAGAAGGAAATGGTGGAGTCACCATCCCTGGAGGTATTTAAAAGACGTGTAGATGCGGTGCTTAGGGACATGGCTTAGTGGTGGACTTGGCAGTGTTAGGTTTACAGTTGGACTTGATGATCTTAAAGGTCTTTTCCAACCTAAATGATTCTATGATTCTCATAATTCTTCCCCAGTTTTATTTCATCCCAATGCTTGCTGAGAGTTCCTACAGTCACTAGTAACATGAGATAAAACTCTCCCCCCCTGCTCCTCCATTCCTGGGAGAGATGGGAAACTGGAAAAGAATCAAACAAATTGCTATACCTGCAATGGCAACTGAAAGGCACGTGTTGGAGACTTGGGGTGCAAGTGAAACAATTTTTGCGTTCAAACATCATATTGGTACCAGATTGTTAATGAACACTGTATCAAGGGAAAGATAGAATTCAAAAGCCCTGCACAGATAACTGCATGATTGAAAAATTGTCTGGAGGTGATGCCTGTGGAAAAGATTAAAAGAACAGCTATAAGGGAAAAGCAACTAATTTGGAATGGAAGCCGCACTCAAAGTCACCATGTCCTGGTAAGTCTGATCATGATTCTCCTTGCTTCAGATCCAAGGCTCCACATCTGAGCTACAACAGAAGCTGCATTTACTTGAGACAGGGAGATGTATTTAAAAAAAAGGCAAATGTGTTTAATATGAGATATATATTTGGAATGAATTTTCTGCAGAAGCTGAGAAAGTAATGTCTTTGCCTGATAGATCCTCCCAAAGGAACTATGGCTCAGAGCAGTATCATACTTGTCTTCATCTTTACAATGAAGCAATCCTGGAAGCAGATAAAGTGCACAGAATGAACACATAGAAGAAAGGCATAAGTTTGCCAGTGAAAAATAGCATTCATTCAAAGCCGGAGAGAGTTGTTTCAGGCAGGTTTCTTTGCTTTATTTTGTTAAACTTCAGTCTGATCGCAGCTTGAGCTCAACAGCGGTTTAAAAGCTATGACAGCACAAACCCAGTCGTTCTATCGTCCAGCTTATGTCAGCTTATTTTGATTCAATAGAAGCATCGGAGCCAGACCTGGGTACTGCTGTATGCACTATGTGGGTGCAGTTTAGTGCTCAACCTTCCTTTACAATGCCCAGACTTAAGAGATTAAAAAACACTAGCTAAAGGTAAGGAAAAGAGGAGGGGGGGGGAAAAAACCACAACCTTTTCACTTGCTATGTGAATCCATATGGTTTCTGAGGTAAAAACATGCAGTGTTCATGATGGTACATTTTGATTTCTTAAGAAAAACATCTCCGTCTTGGATTGATCACATGGTGGAAATAAGGCACAGAACTTATTTTTAGATACAAAGCAAGTGGCTCGCAGACACCTCGTTTAATGAGTTTCTGTTATATACTGCAACAAGGGCAAAAATCTCAAGTGCAGGGCTGTAAATGAAGAACTCTCCTGAGGAAGTAATCCTGTCACTATGGTCCCCATGTAGGTTAATTCCTAAACCTAAAGCACTGAGGTGTTTTCAAAAGTGGATATCCGCAGGAGGGCAGGCTTTCAAAAGCCACTTAAGTACCCAAAGCTGCAAGTAACTCCCTGTTCACTTTCCAATGCACTATAAAAGATTTTCAAACTATTGTTAAAATCATTAACCATTATGTGCCTCCCCTTTGCTACCTCCAGGACCTAGAATATAGGTTACCTCCACATGGTGACCTGAACCTGGACCCTAACTCGCTAACAAGCTTTCCGTGAAGCAAATTCAGAGCATGATTTAGGAGTCAGGACATTGCTGAGGTCATTCCCAACAGTTTGCAGTCAGCTATCATATTTCAGACCCTACAGCAGCATATCCTTTCCAATGCAGTTAGCTTTTGGGGCTGTAAATGTTAGCAGGAATACTGAATTTAGAATATAGCTATAACCATACTCTCTTTGACTATGTCTGGGGCTCATGAGAGAGGTCTGTAATTATTTGTAGACATTTTTTGTCTGGGATTCAGACTATAACTGCTTTCTTAAAATTTCAGCTTGCTTTGCATTTGTTGGCTAAGGCTCTTAAAACATTTGACAGATCAGATGGATGATCATGAAGTCTAAAAAATATGAATAGTACCTGGTTGTTTGAAGCCACAGAATAATGAACAGAATTCTGAAAGAAACAGAAGGTCAGAAAATGCTCTCGCTGATATCTGATGTTTTATACATGCAAAACCATGGGCATAACAGAAATAATTTCTTTGATCAGCAAGGCAAGGAGCAAAGGAAACAGCAACTTAGATGGGAGAAGGATGAGCTGTGAAATAAACAAGCTTAAAAAAAAAATTGTCATGGGAAAGGTGTTAATTTCAACAATTAAAAAAAGCATACAATTAATAAACTTTAATATGTTGTAGAAGAGTGCCAGTACTGCTACAGAACACTAAAACACCTTTCTGATTAAAGGTTGACTCTTAAGGCCAAAATCCTCTAAATTTAAAAAAAAAAAAACTAAAAAACAAACATCTGCACACTTCATTTAGTTAGGCTGTAGAAATTACATAGCCAATGGTCAACAAAATGTTGCCTGCAGAGTCACCTGCAGAAATTTAACTCTGTTCTCCTGCACATGCATTCCAATGGAAACTTAACTGGCATTTCCTCTTGAGCCCTGGTTATATGAGTATTTCTTTCTTATCTCATACAAAAAATGTGAGAGCTTCATATTCAGCAGGGAGCTGAAAATTACGGATGCAGCCTGTATGATGTTCTCCTCTGTTTTGATTGTGCCTTAAATTCTATAGGTACTAAATGAAGGGAAGAAAATAAAGGTTCTGCATGTCCCCAGTTGCTTGAATCCATGATCAATGGGATCTCTCATATCAAATTCAGCAGCACAATGTTTATCAAGGTCAGTATCTCTTTTTTTGCAGTGATTAAGGGTCATGTCAGAGAAGACATATTTCTTTGATTGGTTATGTTATTCACATCTGATAGGGACTGAAATCACTCATGACCAGTTAGACGTTCCAGCCTGAGGCAGTTTAAATGGATGCTGCTACTTCAGCAATGGTCAGAGTTCAACTTTTGCTGCACATACAGATTGTGTGGGATTTTCTGCGAGATACACTGGAGTTTTAAGGATTGGATGTTGCCATTGGGCACATTCCCTTGATTTGTCTGTTTTGATCCTCCTTGTCTGAAACACTTCAAAGTCAGTTTGAGGGTGAGAAACACTTAGACTTTTCCAGGTGCCCTTTTCTCTACCTGGCCTTTAAGGAAGGTCTCTGTTATGCAGATTTGCTGAGAGGGAGAAAAAATGTGGCTGGTAATTGCATAAGTTTATTATTCAGACTTTGCAGATAATTGGCAGTAGCACACCAATGGACAAGTAGTCTATTTTAACTGTGACTGAAGGGTCTGTGGAAAACCTTGCAGAGTCCCCCAAAGCTGAGAAACTGGTGCGAGTACAGCAGAGAAGGTTGGGGGCTGGAGCACGGGATGCTTGTGGATGGGATGAGAGAAGTTGCAAGGGGAATTATAGCAACCTTCCTTCCACTGCCTACAGCGGCATAGAGAGAAGACAGAAGCAAACTCTTCTTAGGGTTGCACAATGAAAGGTCAAGAGGCAAAGGCCACAAATTTCAGCAATGGAAACTCCAATTGGATATTAGGAATTTCTTTTTTTCCCCCATTACAGTGTTTACGCACAGGAAGAGGGGCCCAGCAAGCGGGGAGCAGAATCGCAGACCCTGCAGATTTTCTACACTCGGCTGCACAATTTCCCAAGGAATCTGATTTATCTTTGAGGTTGCTCCTGCTTTGAGCAAGAGTTTGCAGAACGGACCTCCAGAGGTCACTTCCAGATACAACTATTGCCCAATCCTGTGATTCTGATTGTATGTAATATCTGCTGGGGAAAGGGAGATCCCCTCTGAAATAAAAAGTGGCACTGGAGAAGCAGTGAATGCAATGTTTTTTAATTATGAGGATGAGCTCAAAGGGCTTTTGTCAGCTCAGTTCAGAGTAGTTATATATGACAGTACAAAAGTCAAGAAAACAAAAGTTGCAGGGAACTATAAATACTTTGGTGATCTCGGGGGGTTTCCAAAGTATATATATCTTCTGTTAATAAACCAAGCATTTCTAATTAGTGTAAGTGACCACAAAACTCTAACCAAAGAGCACAAATTAGAGAAAGCATAGCCTAATTTAATGACTCTAGAAGTTATTACCTGCCTATATGAAGTCTGACATAAGGCAAGTATTGACTGAATTATGTAGATTGAATGAGAAGTCTGGTGTTCTTGTGCCAAGTGGAGGAATGAGGGGGGGAGGAGGGTGGAAGAGAGGGGAAGCTTTGGCTTGTGACGGAGAAGCTCATTTACCCCAGATCTGAAATCCATATGCTTGTTAACTAGGAACTGGCTACATCCCAACATGAAAAATGAAGTTTACATTGTGTGTGTGAACCAGCAATTTGCATTGATTTGCACATGATTTGTGTCTAATTTGCTAATCGTTAAACTCCATGTGATCGTAAATAGGTAGAAAGTTAAAACTGAGGTTTTAAATTTAATTCACTTTGACAATTTAATCTCGTTGGCAGGAGTTGCCTTCTCTCACACAATCTGAGTACATTGAAGTTCACCCTCCATGAAAGGCTTGCAAAAAGATCTTTCACTCATGTTGTTTCCTTCTACTGCTACTGTCCAAAGGTAGACTGAACTTCTTTAGCAGTGACCTGTTTTTTAGGATTTTTGAGATATTTAGATTATGCCACAGCCATTTATATGACTTGTGGTCCATCTACAGGTGAGACTGACCAGTACAGCTAATCATCACTTTGAGATACCTGAAATACAGATGGCACGCAAAGCAGCAAATGTAGGAATGGCAGAAGTAAAAATAGCTGCCTGCAAGACACTGCAAGATTGGTGTTAATGTGAGCAGGATCAGGCCAAAAATCTGCAAGCAGACCTTCCAATATTTCAGATAAATATGTATTGTTTTATTTTAAATGGGTTTAAATGCAAAAGGATGATCACTGTATTGCAACATTTAAAAAAAATTAAATAATAACTTGGTCTTTTTTGACTGAGATAGCAATGAGAGGTGACGAAAACAGGATGTTTGATATTATCAGTGCCTCAGCTATCTTGGGTGATTTCAGGATCATGAGCGAGGTGTTATTATCAGAGCTGTAACAAAAATGAACAAGTTTCAAAGACCAAACAGTGTTTGACCTCCTGTTAAAGAAGGCCTTGTCAGAAATGTATGCAGTGCTAATACATGGTATGTAAATGAAGCTGTTTCATGTGTGGGTTGTTTGGTTGGTTTTTTCTTTGAAACAATTATTCAAACAAAAAGCATTTTAACACAACAAATCAGTGTGACTCAGCGAATGGAGCACTGGATTATCAAAAAAAATTAATGTATTTTCTCCAACTTGCTTTGTCATCAAGGCAAGACACAGTTAACAGGTATAGGAAAATCTTTATTTTAACTGAAGGATGTCAACACAAGACAGGGCTTATGTTGTGTCATATGTGTCTGTATGTATGCTAAAGCCTGGGAGCCTGGACTTGTTAGAGACGTCAAAGTTCAATGGTGATGTGTAAGCAGATACTGGACAGGATGCAACAGAAGAGAAACACCTATCCCATATCGAGCATACTTATATTTTATATGGGCTTGTACTGAATGTGCAGCAGGTAAACACATCTTCAGATAAAATCTATGTGAAAACAGTCTGAAAAATTAGCATAGACCATGAAGTAGGTTAAGTTTACTCTTTCAGTTTGTAGTCAGCTGTCAGTTTTGAGGTTTTTCTCTGAAATGCTGATTCAGAGACAGATGCAGAATGTATAAGGCACCTCACTTACGGGAAGATGCTTTTCAGGGTCAGCTCACGTAGCATAACTCTTCCTGAAGAGTGCTACGGCCAAGTGACCACTTGTTCCTGGCTGGAACAGTGCCACAATGAGAAACTGAACTGAAACTCTCACCCTTTACTCCCTTTTCCCCTTAGTGCAGGGAATATCCATGCTGTCATCCAATCCCGAGTTGCAGCATACCAGATTTTGCGTCCAAGCTGTGGAAGATCTTGCTTCTGCTCCACTAGCAGCTTTCCAAAATCCGGTTTGTTGGTTCAGAGAGCAGCTTCAGGTTCTAGCTGTCTTTGGTAGAATTAATTGGGTCAGATGTTCCCACAACCTGCTCCTCAAAGATCATTTGGCCTTCTTCAGCTACCATTACTTCTATCATAAGTACATTACTGGCATTACAATTTCAGTGCCATATATGAACATCTGTAAGATTATTTGGTAAGGTAGCACCTAGTAGAACAATTTTTGGTTTATTTCTAATTACCCTCTACTTCAAATTGCCAAAATATGGACCTAATGAAATCAAAACATGGAGGAATAAGTATGAAAGGCTAATCAGACTGTCTCCATTGGTATTAAAAAGTTTAACATGCTCCCCATCCATAAAAAAATAGACATTTTCTCTTAAATATAAATATAGCAATGAGCGTTTTCAGTAGGGTTGCAACAGTTATGCCAAAGGTCCTGCTTTTTTCAATGTCTTTTGAAAATCAGACTGAATTATTTATGCCTCCAAAACATTTTTGAATTGAATTAATTTAGGCCAAAGGAAAATATTTGTCGGTTAGGTATAGATGTTTCCACAGAAAAAGAGGATATCTCATTACCATCCATTCATATTTACTTCATCATGTAACATTTTTTAAATCTCTAGTAGAGACCTAAAAGCTAATTTAAAAATCTTGTAGGCTTTATTTTGCAAATGACAGAGAATCTATTTTGCATAACAAACTTAAATATCCAACTCCACTTGAAATCAAGAAAGCTGAGCGGACACCTTTAAAAATCCTGACTTATTCATAACACTTCTTTTCTTAATTATAGTCTACATAGGTTTTCTTATGTCGGCAGAAGGCATCACTGAAGAACATGATTTGGTAAATTTATCAGCATGGGGGGTGTCCTCGTTTTGGCTGGGACAGAGTTAGAGTCCAATGTGCATGACCCATGTGGCAGAAGTTTGTATGACGTGCACCACCATCATATGCCAATGCATTGGCAGTAATGGACTGGGGGGTATTCCATACCATGGAACATCATGCCCAGTGTATAAACAGGGGGAGTTGGCTGGGACGAGCGGATCGCAGCTCTGGCATTGGTCAGCGGGTGGTGAGCAATTGCATTGTGCATCACTTGTCTTTTCTTGGGTGTTATTTCTTTTTTTGTTGTATTCCTTTTCATTACTATTATTCTTATTCTTAGTTAGTAGTGTATTTTTATTTTTACTTTAGTTATTAAACTGTTCTTATCTCAACCCACGAGTTTTACTTTTTTTCCTTTCCTCCTTCCCATCCCACTGGGAGGGCGGAGGCGGAAGCAGCTGCGAGGTGCTGAGTTGTTGGCTGGGGTTAAACCATGGCAGGGGGAAAGAATTATTGATTTCTTTTGAATACAGCAATATCTTTACCCTCTCCTGTTCAATGTACCACTTTCTGTGCACCTGAAGTAATCACTTTTTTCACAATGCAAGATGGAAATACACAGGTCAGTCTTCATAATAAGGAGGAAGTATCTTCAAAGCAATTCTCTCCCTGCTGTGCCCAGCTTATAAATTTTTTTGTTTAAGGCCATATTTCTGCTTTTCAATAAGAATAATTATTTTTGAAAACTGTTGCATGGCCCAATCAGTTTATGTATCTTCCTTTTTTCCAAAGCATCACATTAGGAAGACAGAGGGATTTTAGTCTGCCTGTCACCCGTGGGAGTGATCCTGCTCCCTTCAAAATTATCATTGCAAATGTGATTGCAGAGTGATTATTACTGGAAAAAAAAATTGTCCAGAGCAGTAGAAAATCTGAGATGCAAAATCAAAAAACAACAACTTCAAAATGGTTACTTGTGAAGTTGCCAATGATTAACTCCATTTTTCCTGGCTGTAATAATGGATTGTCAATTTAATGGTAAAGAAATGTGAATGAAGAACATTGCCTTGGTTGCTGAGGGTTTTTTTGTCTTTCTTTGAAAGCCAAATATGTGATGAGTTGGAAGCTTGACATGTATCAATATCCTCTAACATTATTTTAAATGTTTTTCAACTCTATGTACTTGGCCTGCCTAGAAGAAGCAGCGCTGAGGTCATCTGAAATGCAAACTCAGTAGTTTGAGTTTGTGTGTGAACTGAAAGAAAATGGCCCTTCAAATATGATGCCTGTACATAGAAAAACCACCAGTTGTGATTTATTAAAAGCCAAGGGGAAAACAGTTACCTACGTATATTTATTCCTGCACTCTGTAACATAAAAACATCTAGGCAAAGGGGTGAAAAGGACAGGGAACTACCCATGCTGAGTAATTATTCTGAAATGTCTTTAGAGTGTGGGAACTGGCAGCTGATTTGAAGAAAAAAAAATTTAAAAAAACCCAAACACACTTCTAGGACAAATTTGAGACAGAGGGAGTACAGGAATTTCATTCAACAAGCTAGAATTTATGTGCAAAAATTGGCCTTGTGGTGCTAGAGGACCAAAGAGAGCTTAATATTTGTTTTGCAAGGAGTCAAGAACATGTCATACACTTACCTGTTTATAAATGGAATTGCAAACATGAGCGTCAAGCTAAGGCTTGAAAAACTGCGTCTATGCAATTTTCTCATTTCAATGTTCCTGTAATTGCAGTCATGTTGGACTAAGATGTGTACCCTATGCATTATTCTACTCTGTAAACTAAGAAATACATGGGATCATGATGTTTCAGATGAGATTTTTAAAAAAGCTCATTGACTTTATTGGAAACAATTCCAGCTGTGAGGCCAAAGGGAGCTAAATCATTGGCAAGTGCTTTGGAAGTCAGAATTTTCTGCCTTTTGCTTACAAGTTTATAAGTGTCCACTGGCTGATGGGCCAACCCTTCTGGTTTGCAAGACAAAATGAGCTGGGCCTATGCAATTACTGACCCCTGAAAACAAGGGCTTATTTTGTCAAAGCCATATCTGGCTTCAACTTTTTCTAGAGCCCTGGTTTTCCTTAAAGAAAGAAGAGTCATGAGAACTGCTTTTCTGATACCATTTGTTGTGATCTGTAAAACTGAGCATTAATGAAGTGGCTGAAATGAGGAACAGGACGTCTAGAAAGGTTAAAGCACTGATACTGCATGGAGGGAACCTGTAGTTCTTAGTTTCTGGTTTCTACTGGGACAATTTATTATGTTGCATCAGGTTGCTGGCTCCTCTCTTTCTTAATTAATTCAGTCTGCTAGTTAACGCAGCTGGTTACTAGCAAAGATAAGTGGCTGCTAACAGTAAATGAGAAGAGACTTCTCCTGATTTCAGGGAATAAAACCATGGGTCAAGTTCTTTTGTTACTCACACTGCACTTCCCCTATTAGCTGTTCCCATTCACAGATCAAATAAAACAACTTCAACAAGAGCTGGACATTTAATTATCTTTACATAAGATAACTGGCTCATATCAGAAATAGTGTGGCCAGCAGGACTAGGGCAGTGATCGTCCCCCTGTGTTCAGCACTGGTGAGGCTGCACCTCGAATACTGTGTTCAGTTTTGGGCCCCTCACGACAAGAAAGACATTGAGGTGCTGGAGCGGGTCCAAAGCAGGGCAACGAAGCTGGTGAAGGGTCTAGAGCACAAGTCTTGTGAGGAGCGGCTGAGGGAACTGGGGTTGTTTAGCCTGGAGAAAAGGAGGCTGAGGGGAGACCTTATCGCTCTCTACAACTACCTGAAAGGAGGTTGTAGCAAGGTGGGGGTCGGTCTCTCTTCCCAAGTAACAAGTGATAGGATGAGAGGAAATGACCTCAAGTTGCACCAGGGGAGGTTTAGATTGGATATTAGGAAAAATTTCTTCACAGAAAGGGTTGTCAAGCATTGGAACAGGCTGCCCAGGGAAGTGGTGGAGTCACCGTCCCTGGAGGTATTTAAAAGATGTGTAGATGTGGTGCTTAGGGACATGGTTTAGTGGTGGACTTGGCAGTGTTAAGTTTACAGTTGGACTTGATGATCTTAAAGGTCTTTTCCAACCTAAATAATTCTATGATTCTATAACTCCTCCAACTGAATGATAGGAGTAATTATGTATGATAGAGTACGAACAAGAGGTTTCAAAGTGGACTCTGCATAGCTAATGAACATCAGTCAATAGGTAACCTAATCCTGCACCAGTAAAGTCATCAGAAGCATTCGTCTTCACAGGGGTGCAACACTAGACCTTTGAGTCTGACGTCAATTTGAATCCTGCCAGCAATGCCTTATGAGTCCTACGGTTGTCCTTCCATTTCACTGCCTTGTGCCTTGCAGCCATTGAATATGGGACTATTTAGTTGATTTAACACTATTTTGATTGTCTTATAATGCAAATGCTGACCTTGATAAGGGAAGGCTTTTACTTTTTGACTTTTCTTTTTTTTTTTCAGTTGCCAGCATAGCAATTAATAAGTACTTAATAGAATCCAAAATTAGTCACTCCTGAAAGTAATTATGTGCTAATTATGCAATTATTTTATTTTATATAGGCAGCAAAAAAATTGTAAAGTACTTCAATTATAGTTTCTTCAAAAAATCAAGTCAACTACTACTTGACTTAAATAGTCATTTATGAAATAATTTGTCACTTGACATTTTAAGACTTTAGGTATTTTTACAGCATTGTTATTGTGTACCTAACAAAACTGTTTTTTCTTTATCTAGGATTTTTTTTTGTATTAGAAATTTGATGTGGTTTTATCTGACACATTTGTCTGAAATTAGCATATTATATGTTTATATAAATTAATTATTAGCAGATTATTATATATTTGTCTGACTCCTAGCAGTTTTTGTTGAGTTTGAAATAAATCTTTTAAAAGTAAGATTTGAACAAGGGAGCTAGAATAATTTTGTGTGTAAATGAGGCTGATCAGATCAAGCTCTTTTTGTATCTGATGCTTAATTTCCTTTTTATGCATTTTGAATCTGTTGGCCATTGTTGCTCCATTTGTCAGAAGTGGCAACATCTCCAGACAGAATGTTTTGTGAAAATTCTGTCTGAATAGGCAAACAACCCAAACTACTGCTTCCAATCAAAGAGAAACTATATAAGCTCAGTCTATTCTGTTTGGTCAGGCAGTGTATCAATCAGCACACATTTACCACTTGCTGATTGATGTATAGGTAGCTTAAAACCAGGTACAGCTCCCCAGGGAATAGTGATCATGACAAGGCAGATGGAGCATTGCAGTGGCTTGCCCTGTGCTGAGTATTGCAACAGGGAAAAGGTTTTGGGAACAGATGATGAGGCAAAGCAGTAGGAGATAGGACTCAAATCCACAGGAAAGCGGGCTTCTTTAGTTCAGTTGCTTATGAGTTATTTTAATTCTCCTCTAAAAGATGTCTCTACAGTGCTTTATCTCCATAACAATATTGTTTAAGACAGTATCTGCTGTGCTTAGAGGGCAACTCGCATTTGTGTACAGGAAACAAATAGCATCAATCAAATAGCACTTATGACCCTTTCTGCATAATACTACAATAATGTGGTTCTGATTTACTATTACTCAGACTACACTGGTAATTAGGAGCTCAAATGAATTTGAAGCTTTATTATTGTAAACAATATAGGAAGACATTCATAGAAGATTTACAAAATCATGGTATGCTGTTTGATAGCTGGGAATCTAATGCAGAGAGAGGTAAGTTACAAGCCTGAGATTTTAAGTGCTTGTTGACTCTAGCACTTAGTCAGTCTTTGTTGATACTAAATGAATTTTTATCAGTATCAAAAATCAAGCAATATTAAGGAGTTCACATTTCCTAACAAGGATTTTGCCAAAACCTTTGTAGATCCTGGATGGAAAAGCAGGATTGAAACTCCAGCCCATCTTTACAAGAAGGCTGGCTGTCTTCTCTCTTCCCAAAGGAAGACTTTTGATCACCCTCTTGAGATGTGGTTAGTTGCTTGCTACTATTTGCTCTGGATATGGTCACTCTTTCAGAAGTTTTAGCACGAAAAGTTTTATGTCATTCTTGTCAGTAAATGTATGGCTGGGAAGCAAAGGGAGATGTTCCTGGAGTCCTTGATCCCATCCAGCAGCTGTGGGTCTAGATAGTGCTTCCTGAGGGGCTGTCTCCTATAACCTAGCATTATTTCTTGCTCTTTCCTAAAGGAGGTGGGTGTGGGTGTGGGGGGTGTCTCATATGAGCTTTAAGTTGAAAGAAATAGGCTATAGGGATTGGATCTGCTGCATGAAGAGTTATATTGTAGGGAGTCTGATGATACTGCTAAATACAAAAATATTCTCTACCACCTATTTTTTCCTTCAATGCCTTCTGTAATCAGCTCCCTTATTCTGTTTTTACCTCACTCATACTGCTGTGATTGACTGGCAGATAGAGACCACAGCATTACCAATTTACATTTGCAATCAATAGAGCACTTAGATTTCCAACGACATTATTAACATACATTTAATAGACAACAAAGATAACTTTCAGCTGACATTTATGATTATCTACTGAAGCAGAAACACTTAAAATGTGATTACACAGAACTCTTCCTGGATGCAACTGTCTTATATACCTCTGCTTTCCACTTTCCTTCTCAGACACCATTCAGGACTCCTTTCCTGCTGAAAAGCTCCAAAATGTTTTGCCTTCTGACATCAGCAAATATATGTACACTATTTTAATTGAGAGCTAGTTAGCAAAAAAACGAGGAGCTCAGATACACACAGACGTAAGGATGTGGTGCAATTTCCTTAGTTTGTACTGTCTGGGAACTTTGTAACGTTTACTTTATTTTAGAGTACGTTTGCCTTGCAAAGTCACTTTAAGTAATCACTAACCAGATTTGAGCAGCAAGGTTAAGCTAGTCTGTCACTGAGCACCTACGTTGTGAAGTTAACTTACTGGGTTACACACAAGGAATTTGCCCTTCTTCTTGTATTAAGCTATAATGGTGGTGTGAGTCTCCATCTTCAGTCTGTCAGGTCAAAAAGGGAGGGAAGAGCTGCTATGCAAGTTTAACTGAAGACAGCACGACTTCTGTAATTCTTTTGGGTGTGCCATCTTGATAGGAGATGGATCAGGAGACAATGTGCCTGATCGTGAGAGCACAAGGAGAAAACAGAAGAAAACAACTGGAGAGCTGTCAATGCAAGGGACTCATTTTCCCTCATTTCAGAGTAGGTATTCTATTGCTTTGAACTATAACAAGTTGTCCCAAACTGAAACCTCTAGCTAGGCCAAGTCTATGAAACCACAAATGCAGGCTGAAGACTGTGCTTGATAAAGGGAGGTGAAAGACCTGTGAACAGTTGAGAGTGAGTCTCAAGGTATACATAAGAAATGCTCCATGAAGCTCTGCAGTGAAAATATAGCTTTACTTTAACATTAGGGGAATGGAAGGTGGGGGAAAGAACAAAAGAAAAGCCAACAGGCAAAAGATCACAGGATGCATATCATCTCCTTTGTTACAGGTTGCAGAAGCTGTGAGAAACAAGTTGTACTGGGTTTGCATGGCAAGGTTTTGGCAGCAGGGGGGCTACAGGGCTGGCTTCTGTGAGAAGCTGCTAGAAGCTTCCCCCATGTCTGATAGAGCCGCTGGCCAAGGCCGAGCCCATCAGCGATGGTGGTAGCGCCTCTATGATAACATATTTAAGAAGGGGGAAAAAAACCCTGCTGTGGAACAGCAGCCAGAGAGAGGAGTGAGAATATGTGAGAGAAACAACTCTGCAGACACCAAAGTCAGTGAAGAAGGAGGGGGAGGAGGTGCTCCAGGCGCCAGAGCAGAGATTCTGCTGCAGCCCTGCGGTGGGTTGACCCTGGCTGGATGCCAGGTGCCCACCAAAGCCGCTCTATCACTCCCCTCCTCAGCTGGACAGGGGAGAGAGAATAAAACGAAAGGCTCGTGGGTTGAGATAAGGACAGGGAGAGCACTCGCCAATTACCGTCACGGGCAAAACAGGCTCAGCTTGGGGAAAAATTAATTTAATTTATTACTAGTCAAATCAGAGTAGGGTAATGAGAAATAAAACCAAATCTTAAAACACCTTCCCCCCATCCCTCCCTTCTTCCCGGGCTCAACTTTACTCCCAAATTCTCTGCCTCCTCCCCTCCAAGCAGCGCAGGGGGATGGGGAATGGAGGTTGCGGTCAGTTCATCACACGTTATTTCTGCCGCTCCTTCCTCCTCAGGGGGAGGACTCCTCACACTCTTCCCCTGCTCCAGCGTGGGGTCCCTCCCATGGGAGACAGTCCTCCACGAACTTCTCCAACGTGAGTCCTTCCCATGGGCTGCAGTTCTTCACGAGAAAATCGGGAGTGAAGTTGAGCCTGGGAAGAAGGGAGGGGTGGGGGGAAGGTGTTTTAAGATTTGTTTTTATTTCTCATTACCCTACTCTGATTTGATTGGCAATAATTTAAACTAATTTCCCCAAATCGAGTCTCTTTTGCCCGTGACAGTAATTAGTGAGTGATCTCTCCCTGTCCTTATCTCGACTCACGAGCCTTTCATTATATTTTCTCTCCCCTGTCCAGCTGAGGAAGGGAGTGATAGAGCGGCTTTGGTGGGCACCTGACGTGCCGCTGGCACAGGAGTTCGCAGAGGTCTAGCAGTGAATTGCATAGTAGCTACTGTGGCCTTGTAGCTTCATACAAGTCTTTCATACTCAATCTCATGTATTCTGCCACTATACAGAATTAACCAATATACTGTTTGTGCTAGAAAGTCAGTGGAAACATAATTTTAAATGGCTGAAAGCTAAGTGGGCATACACAAGTTGAATGGGCACTAAGATAGGCCTTGTTTTGTAGATAATATTCATCTTTTTCTGTGGGGTTTTTTTAGATGGAGAAGAAAGGTTTCCCAGGAAGATTGTTTAAAAAGCTAAAAACTTGGAGGTTTTGGCAACTGGGCTGGCACATCTGGGATTGCTTGTTTGTGAGGGGTATTAGAAGCAAGCTTGGGATGCAAGATGCTTACTAGCTCTTATTAAAATATGACCAAATAAACAATTAAGGTATTTACATCACACTTTTTTTGAAAGTTCAGCATTTACCTGCAAACCATAGAATCACAGAACATAGAGACTGGAAGGGACCAGCAATGGAGACCCTAAAACTTCTCTGGGCAACCTATTCCAGTGTTCAATCACCTTTGCAACAAAAAAGTTTTTTCTTATGTTTAAATTGAATTTCCTGTATTTCAGTTAGTGTCCATTGCCTCTTGTCCATTCACTGGCCATCACTAGGAAGAGCTGGGCTCTTTCATTACCACCCATCAGGTGTTTATACGTGTTGATAAGATCCCCCTGAGCCTTCACTTCTCCAGGTTGAGCAACCCAAGTGATCTCAGCTTTTTCTCATATGGCAGATGCTCCAATCCCTTAATCATCATTGCAGCCCTTTGCTGGACTCACTCCAGTATGTCCATGAGTCTTCCTAGTGCTGAGTAGAGGGAAAGGATCAAAAGTCTGACCATTGCTGTCTCCAAGCTGTGTTTTCAGGTTTTTTGCATTTTTGGGAAGACCATTTCAGTTATCCTTTATTTCATGTTTCGCCGTTGCTTTTTCTTTTGAAAGCATAAGGAGAAAGAAAATTGACTTTCTGCTGTAAGCAGCCGTGGAAGGAAGGATATGGTGGGAGGAGAAGCTTCCCCTTAGTGTAGCAAATTTAAATCCCAGTCCTGGAGAGGAAAAGAGTATTTTTGTAGCAGAAGGAGGATTTCAAGGTTGCCAAGATTTGGGGAGTTCTTATGTGTTTAAATATTTAAACTTTTACTTCTTCTAAAGGTAAAAAAGAGAATAGGGAAGGAGAATGGAAAAAAAAACACTTAAGAATGTGAAACTTTTTTTTTTTTAGGAAGTATCAGAAGAAAGTTTTAAAATCAGAAAAAAAATAATCCAGAGAAGAAGAAAAACAAGCAAATGTAGTGGCATATGTTTTTAAAAGACTGTTTCGTTTTTACAGCAGTAAACATGTAGAGTTGGACTGAGTATCTGAATTTATTCTGAAGTTTGTTATTTTGGGGTTGTGAGTTACTCCCTGCTGAATAAGGACTCAAAAAATTATGGGTGTATGTTGGGAATATTAAAAAAATGTTCAATACTAAATACACTTTAATGAAGAGCAAAATAGATTTTTGTGTTAATTCCTGCTGGTATTATTTTTCCTATGTAAAATTTTTAGTACTGAGTAGACCAGGATTTGAACTATGTCACAGTGGAAATAAGTAACTGTGCTGTCTACTACAATAGGTTTATTTCACTTCTTGATATTAATCATTCAGCCATGAAATCAAACATGCCATCTGCAATTCCTGTTAAGATATTTGGCCTTTCTCTACTGTTAGACTTTTCTGCAAATATATCCCTAGGATCCTCTGGGTCTTGTGTCTTCTTATCTTAATAGTAGTACTTAGAAGGTTAAAGAAGTGCATTCCTAGGTTTCACAGTTTGAAAACGAAAATACAAATTGATTTTGTTAAAACGTAGCAAAGGACAGGGAGAGGAAGGCAAAACTGCACCTTGACAAAGTAGGAGCCTAATATTAAAAGTATTGAAAGAGAAATCAGAGAAAACCATTGTGATACATACCATTTTGTGTTAGGAATTTATATGCTTGCTTTCATAGTAAGAATTTATGGCAGGTCCAAAGAGTTGGCCATCTGAGTAGGAAGGATGCACGCTATTACTATTGACATTTTGCAGTTGGGAATGGCGTCGTGGAGTAATTAGATTGGCCGAAGGTCTCTGAAGAAGTTGGCAATAACCTCACCTTTGCTGAATGTTCATCCAGTTTCCCAGCTGCAAGATCATCTTTCATTTTAAGAATAAAGAAATTGTCTCTTTCCACAGAGAGAAAAAAAAGACATATTCAAATGTGTGAGTGAAAAGAAGCTCCTTTTTTGTACAAAATAGGTTTTCTCCCCATGATCAGCTGATCTCCAAATCTTTTTTTTTGCCCACTGTATTTTTAAATTAAAATGTGGAGATTTAAAATTCATTGTAATATATGGGCTTGTACCTTCAGTGAAAGAGAAGAGGAGACAAGGTCTCATCCTTAGAAATTGTTTTCTCGCAAGAGCTAAAAAGACCCCATGCTTTCACGATGAATGATAATCTTTAAGATGTTTGTCTGTTCTGCTGAGTAACTTCTGATTTCTTTAGTTTGGTCTCTTAATCTGTTTTTTACTGAATATTGATTTCAGTTCACTGCTTTTCTGGAAGTACTGTACCAAAGATTATCTTTCAATAGACTCCAAGCATGAGTGGCTTAGTAAAAGTCTCTCCTCTTATTAGAGGTTTATATTCTTACAGCAGGCTCTCTTTCTCTTGTAACACATGGGCTAGTACTGCAGACAGATGTCTCTACAAAGTCTTTCTTAACTCTTTAGGCAACCGCCTGCAATGACATTAAACCTGTGCATTTTTCAAATAGGAGATACGGATAATGTCTTCATGTTCATATTTGGCTTCAAATTTTGTATCAAGTTTTCAATAAGATGATTTCTATCAATCAGAACAGTTTTGGAAAAGATTTTATGCAATTCTTGTTTGAAATCTGCTGGGAAGGGTTTTTTTTCAGAATAAAGTGGGGTGGTGGACAGTGGAAAATCAATTAAGTGGATTCAATTAACTAATCAGGCAGACTGATGTATGATTAAACAGATAGTGTCCAGGAAAGCATCCTAATTACAACAAAGTATTTCTTTAATCCTAGATAAATCTAATTAATTTTAACTTACTCCAGTCTCTGATGTCATATTTCAGTTTTCTGTTAGAGTTACTATATGATGACCAGTCCTAGACTGGTGCAGAAAGGGACTCAACATCTCCAAATCAAATGACCAGAGATAAGTATTTGAATTAGGGGTGAGGGGCAAAATCCATGAGAGCACCAAGGTGCTTGATGTGCGTTTTGCTGCCTGAGTCCGATTGTGAGCCTCAAAACTTGTAACTAATTTACTAAGATTTGTCTATGTAGCTCAATGCAGTATTGCAGAGAGATGCCTAAGCTGTCTGTGAATGAATTAATGCCAGGACGAGAACCAATATGTGTGTTACGTTAGCACTCATCCTTGTCTGATGGACTATTGGAGAGCAGAGTTAAATAACTTGGGTCAGTCTACACAGCTTTGCATTGTGCCATGTCCGTAGCTGTTCCACTGTTCTTATGTATGCCCAGTAGCAGTCCCTCTTGGTGGGGCTGAAGATCTTAGTGCTTGAGCCTCTGTGATATTCCTTCTGCTTAGGTCTGCTGTAGGGTCCCTCTGAGCCTGCCTAATACACTGCTAGAGTGAGCACTGCACACCTAGCCCATATTGCAGCTTTAGCCCGCTTCAACTTAAAAAGACTGCAAAGGCTAAAAATTTCGTCAAATCCAAGTAAAGCTGAGCAGTGTCACTGTGCAAAAGAGATTTTAAGAATCTTGGGAGGGATCAAAGCATGAGCTCACTTCCTTGGGACAGGAGGAAAACCTGAATTAAAACTCTTTCTTCCAGGAATGTTTTCTCTGTGTTTTATAGAAAAGGTTATCACTGGGCTTCCTGTAGGGTGATTTAGTGCAAAGATGCTTCTGTCTGGCTCCCAGATGGTTTTGGCAATTCTGTAGCTTACCTGTACAAACAAGAAGGTTTGGCTCCATGAGGTGTGACCTTTCCATTGCTGAACTCCCAAAACTCCAGGAAGCAGCAACCCACACCAGGGAAAAGTTGGACATTACTGTGGGACAACATTTCTGAGAACATCACCTAGACCTAGTAGGTCTCCAGTTTGTCACATGGGCACCTGAATCCCAGAGACAGACAAATTTATACATATTAGTTGTCATATCTGTCTCTGCTCAACCTGAAAGCTATTAAAAATCCTGTAGAGAGGCAATTTATAATTAGAAGACAGTGGGAGTGTGATAAAACACTAGTATTAGACTAAGTAGTCTGCATGTCTGGATGTGCATGTAGTCTTTACATTGCTCTTATTTCCATTTAGAAAAAATTTTAGAGCAGATGTGAGGATTTCCTGCCTTGATTTGAAATATTTGGAAGTCTGATAGGCTTAACAGAGCAAGAGCTACAGCAGTGTGGCAACCGTGTATCAATAAACTTCAGAACATCAGTTGTCATGATTAGTAAATCTGATAGGGAAGGCAAAAGCCACTGTGCACCTATGAAGAAGGTTGGACATGTATGTTAAAGAAGGTTGCTACACGTGTGTTGTGTATGATGTCTTGGGCAAGTATTTCTGTTCTAGAAATCCCAGGAGTAGTGTGGGTATTTTGCTCTGATTTACAGTTGCATAAGCTAAAAAGATCCCAAATGCCTGTGCAATGATACCTCTGCTGAAAGACCGTGGAGGATGTTAAGTCAGATTAAATTGATTTGGTTTTGCCTATAGGCCTTTTGTTGAGTCAGAGACTGAATTCTAGTGACAATACAACTGTATAGCCATAAGCCCCCATTGCAATGCAACTGTCTTGAAAGCCTTTTGGGAATGGCTTATTAAGAAATAAGAATATAAATTTCTTGAAATTTATAAAGGAAAGGAATAAAATACAGTTTACCTGCTTGAAAACCCAACTACTTAAAAAAAAAAAAAAAAACAACACATAGGGGCTCATTCAGAATTCATGCAGAATCCTAACTTAATTTGATCAAAGAAATACCAGTTACTCTTCCTTCTCGCAGCCCTCCTCCCCCATAGAATGAAGGCAAACAGTGGAGAGGAAAATCCTCATTTTCAATTTGAACTTTATAAAGCCCTGACAGATCCATCTGCTTCATTCTTTGTAGGAAAAAACACATGCTAATGATTCTGACTTCAGTAATCATTAAAAAACAAATTATCTGAATTCTACCACATCACAGAATATAATACACAAAAGAGTTCTACTTATACTGTCTTGCTCTTAGTTAGTATTCCTGTCTTTTGTGGAATTACACCAATCATGAATTTTTCCCTTGCCAGTTTTGGTTATGTTTCTTCATTTATCATTTCATTTCATTTACCTTGTTTATTGGATTTTTTGGGTGGTTGTTTTTTGGGTTTTTTACGCTTCCAGCATAAACTCTGATTGCCTTTCAACAGTCAGCTTTTAGTAAGGCTCTCTATTAAAATCAGACAAACGGCACCCGGATGAAATATGCCCATTGTGTTAAGAACCAACCTTGGTTCTTAAACTTTTTTATCAAACCCTTAGTTTTGATGTCAACTTTCTGAAAGATTATTCAACTCTTGTTAAGTATAACAAAAATTGTGACATGAGAGTGTATCTGATATGGGGATTTAGAATGAGACTAACTCAGATTAAACTGAGATTCTCACTCTGCTCCACTCCGGAAACACCGTGATAAGAAAGTAAACAATTGTGTGCTATTCTGATTTCTGATTTGGTAATTTCTTAGCTTGGGAGATCAGCCATAACATCGTTAGGTTTGGTTTTGTTTGTAGTTTTCTGGTTGGGAAAGAGGACATTACAGTAAGGAAACAAAGCACATAGCCTCTTATCTCCTACCGCTGAGTCTACTGCAATATATATTAAAGGAAAAAAATATAGTCATACCATAGGAGAGGAAAAAGAATGTGCTTCCAAACTTAATCGCTTATGTTCTCCACACAGACCACAGCATTTGTGCTAGAGCTGATAGAAAATTGCAAGTAGCATTCACAAATCTCATCGTCTGGAATCTTCATTACCACAACCTCCTCTTCTCATCCCCTGGACAATGTTTGTCTTACCCCTACAATTTACTTCAAAGGCTCCTGTAAGATGTTTTTCCTACCTCATTGCTCTGATTGTATTACCCATTTCTCCCACGTGTCCATGAGCCCTCCTTTTCCACATCAAACATAATCTGTTTGTTTGTTTGAAGGTCCTTTCTGACTTAGCTTCTATTGAGCTTCTTAATTTTTTTAATATGGTGCGACGTAGTAGCTCTAGTCTAATTAATTTTCCTATTTCTTCTTTTTTGGTTCTTAAGCACAGACAATTTGCAAACAGAAAGCCAAATGAGCAGAGAAAATGTACTCTGGACTGTTCACTAAGCTCTAAATCATCTCCAAGCTAATCCACATAGTGTTCATACCTGTTCATTTTTTTGTCAGCTAAGTCTTATTTAGTGAACATAATGTTCCAAAGGTTCAATATTTTAAAGAAGTTCAGGTATTTTATCTTCTTGATCCTGTTCCATATTCCCTATCCTCTGGATTGCTCATTAGTCTAGGCTGGTTGGTTGCCATTTTCTCAGCATTTCGCTCCAGTACCTCCTGTAGCCTTTTGGGACAAAACTGGATAGTTCATCACATTTCCAGTCCATTTGAATGTAACATCTGTCACTGAACATAAGACTGTTTACTGTCCTCAACTGAATAAGACATTCATAATGGGGAAAAAAAGGTTTTCTTGAAGCTGAAGGAGGTTGGGTTTTTTTTAATTAATCTTTAATTAATCATAGACTTGGTTTTGATTTCCTGATGGACTGAGCCTGCCTTGGGAGTAATAGCATCAGCTATTTCCCCTTTACTTCTGCTCCTTGGAGGGAGAAAGCAGGGGAGGAGGGGGAAATAACAGCATTAAGTCATGCCTGTCTCTAACAATAGTCTGAGTATGGGAAAAAGAAACAGTGAATGAAAATGCGTTACTGCCCTTGATAAAGAGAACAGGGCATTTACTGAAACACTCTTCCAGCTCTTCTCCATGCTGCCTAGCAGTACGTGGGGATATATATGCTTTATCCAAGAAGAAATAATTAGTTGACTGTTTTCAACTTCCATTGCTTTGAAGGCTCCGTTCATGAACAGTTTTCGTCATTTGGTATGTCCATGGGATGTAGGGCAGGTAGAGATTTCCCGGGACATTGCACCAAGCCCTCTTCTTTCACGGGCAAACATAAAATTAGCAAACTCCATTCTGAAATTAGTGAAACTCTTTATGCATGCCATGTCAAATTATTCAAATATTTTCACTCCATGCTCAAATCTATTATCATTTAGGTTTCACTTCAACGTAGTTTTATGCCATTTATTTTGTTTAAAAGCATATTTTTTTATATTAGAATACAGGTATACAGCCCACTAGCACAGTTAATAGATGATATGACTACCTCTGTGGTCGCAACTGCTATTTAAACTCTGTTTTAAATATTTTCATTTCTAAACCACCTACTTAAAATGATGTCAAAACTCTGCTTGAAGAAGCCTGAGATTCACAGATTTGTATGTCAGGAAAATGGTATTATGGTCTTCTAATGTGATCTTTTTCATGTCACGGGCTGTGGGCCCCCACATGATAACAGCTAAATCACATCCATATGAGAGTAGCAGGAGGAATTATCATTCTCACGGCCAGAGTCTGACCTTTCTCCTGGCACAGCTGTCCGTTATGTCTAAGACATATCCAGGTAATCTGGCTTCCATACTCAACAAATAATCGTTTGGTTTCTTCTCAAATACTTTTTCTTGTTGAGTTTTTAGTAGCCAAAGTCACAGAGATTTCATAATTACTTTGAGGAGTTTAGTCTGCAGACTAATAGCTATTTGATATTGAGCCCAAAATTATCTTTACTGAATTTCCAGCTCTGTTTTTTTGTTTTGTATTGTTTTTTTAATGAAGTCTGTCCCCTCTTTGCTGCTTTAAAAATTAAAAATCCTTTCTTTTCTTGGTGTTTAGTTTTCAAATACACCGAGATCGTTATCTTCTCTCTCCCCCCAGCCATCATTCAACCATGCTGTACATAATTAGTTCTTTTAATTTTTGCTAATAATGCATCATGTGATTAAAAGCTAGCAAGGCATTTATTATAAAGTGTACTTTCATTTTAAATCAGGAGAGCTATGTTATGTCCTAGAAAAGCACATGTCAGAGCAGCCTTAAGTGTTCTCCTTGCCAATTTTTAAATGGGCAATAAGTCCTGCAGGTAATAGAAGACATTGTGTATAATGATAGTTAAGCTGGAATCACTGTTTTCATTCAGTTTAGGTATCCTCCCTGCCTTGTCCTATAGTTGGATAGAGAATCTGGGCAAAAAGAATGAACACTAATAAGGTCCTTTGTCTCCTTTTCTGTTCGGAGAAAATGAACATAACACCAGGTTTGGTGGTATTTATGGTACGAAGTTTAATACTACCTGGGCTGTTTTTTGCCCTAGGCATTTCCTCATGCCTCTTGGCAAAAATACACACTATGCTACATTGCATCTGTTTTCATGGAAGAGTTTAATGTGTAACTGCAAGACACATGTGCAGTACCTTTCTGCATATACATAGGATGTTCATGTAAAAAAGAAAATAAAAAATTATTATATTTAGAATCCATTGTACTTATATGCAGGAAAAAAATTAGGAGGTATCAGAGAGATAGGTTAACTGTAAGATTGAGTCAGTTACTTTTGTAGGTGGACAAAAAGATAATTCTTTTAAGTCTCAAAATACGTGCCTGCATTCTTAACCCAGTTCTTATTTTGTTCAAGATCAGGATTTAAACAACCTTTGGGATTCAGTGTAAAATCATAGAATCACAGAACAGCCCATAGAACAGATCAGAACGGACCTTGAAAGATCATCTAGTCCAACCTTTTGTGGGAAAGGGAGCCTAGATGAGATTATCTAGCACGCTGTCCAGTCACGTCTTGAAAACCTCCAGTGATGGGGACTTTACCATGTCCCTAGGGAGGTTGTTCCAGTGATTGATTGCTCTCACTGTAAAAAATTTCTTTCTTATATCAAGATGAATCCTCTTCTGGTACAACTTGTGCCTGTTGCCCCTTGTCTTCTCCATGTGGCTCCTTGTGAAGAGAGAGCCTCCGCCCTGTTTGTAGCCACCATTTAAATACTGGAATACTGTGATGAGGTCCCCCGGAGCCTTCTCTTCTCCAGGGAGAAAAGACCTAACTCCTTCAGTCTTTCTTCATAGGACAGGTTCTCTAGCCCGTTGATCATCTTTGTGGCCCTCCTTTGGACCGTCTCCAATTTGTCCACATCTTTCTTGAATTGTGGGGACCAGAACTAGGACACAACTCCAGGTGCAGCCCGGCAAGCGTTGAGTAGAGTGGGATGATCACATCTCTGTTTCTGCTAGTAATGCCCCTGTGGATGCAGCCCGGGATCTGACTTGCCTTTGTTGCTGCAGTGGTGCACTGCTGACTCATACTCATCTTGTCATCCACCAGGACCCCCAGGTCCCTTTCAGAAAGGCAGTTCCCTAGCCACACAGATGCTAGCCTGTACTGGTGTCTGTAGTTATTCCATCCCAGGTGCAGGACTTTGCACTTGTCTTTGTTAAACTTCATACTGTTCTTGCTAGCCTACTCTTCCAGCCTCTCCAGGTACTGTAACATGTATTTCTCTTGTCTATATTTTTGACAATAGAATCCACAATGAATTGCTGTTTCTCATCCCAGTCGCATTAAAAACTGGTTTGTGTTTCTTTATGAAAAGAATATATAGGGTGATAGTGTTGCAAACATAATAAGATGGATTTGCTCACAAGATTTTATACGTTTTGGTGTTTTTTTTCTTCAGCATCATTATTCTATATTTTTCTTGGTTAGTGTTTGTATTTTCAAGAGGAAGCTTCTCTGTTGGCTTCCTCAAACTTTTTTGTCCTCAGGGAACTATCTGGTTTCTGTGTTTTTCTAGCCTGCTGCTAAGTGGAATATAAGATTATAAAGTCTCTGTGGAAATTTTGCCTTGTTCATTATTCATTATCCTTGCCACTGCTGATAGTGACAAATGTCATTACTTTAATGACCATCGTTACCCATTGTCATAATTAAGGGAGATCATTTAATGAAACTGAATATAACATTTCTTAATGCATCAAATTAAGAAAAGATGTCATGACTAGGTACACAACATCACCCATCATTTTTAAAGATGAATCAATAAATTAAACAATTCCTCCTTATTAATATGACAACATTGTCTTTTTAAAGGTTCACAGGGGCAAAGAAAAAGGGTGACAGATGGTCCTTTTCCCTTATTTCCTCCCAATTCAGTGATGACATGGGAAGCTGGATTCCTCTGCCACTTTCTGGGGCTTACCCAAGAATGTTTCATGATTGCCATTTTATGCCTGGCTGGTGTATGGCTGCACCTCTCTAAATAGTCCATTAGGCATGTCATCCTCAAGTAGCTGCAGCTTAATATTGCTATAGCTAACAAATGTCTCCTTAATTTAAGTGACAAGCATCTGTATCTCTGCAACAGATGGCCATGAGCTCTGTACCATGGATCACTGTGGGTGGTCTGGCATATGTTTCAGAGGGCTGAAGCAGTCTCTGTACCACTTTTTTGCAGAAGCCATGCTATATGAAGTGCCAGTGCTCCGTAATAGGAATGGCAATAATCCTGCACAGCAGAGAAAGCTAATGAAGGTCCAATCAGGGTGTCATTTCCTGCTATTTCAACAAGTGGAGTCCACAACTGAGAGGGTTATTCCACCTTTGTTGGGCAGACGTACTAGATGTGCAGGACACTCATTTGGGCTGCGTACTGGTGGTCTAGCCAATCTTAGAGATCCTGTAGACCATCTGTGCTGACACAGCAAAGAATATGTGCTGATCATGGGAGTTTGGATTTTGATTTGATGGTGGGATCAGGAAGAACACAACATATGGTACATGGGTACAGAGGACGAGAAATTTAGAGGCAGAACAGAAAAAAAAGGAAAAGATCAAAAAGGAGGGAATTAAAAGATCCATACAACGTGGGTCAACATGTGAGGCGAAGAATTTGGCAGGCATGTGGGAAGGAGGTTTAGCCATGGATGATTGTGGCTTTGTGACAGATTAAGGAGCTCTAGAGTCACTTGTACAGTCTACATTTTGTCTAAGCAATCAAGGACAAGTCACCTCATCTCTTTGCAAAAAGAGAAGACCTCCCTTCTCAAAGGGTACAAGGTTCAGCCAGTGAATATGTGATATTCAGATCTTGTTATCACAGGCTGAGAAAGAGCGGGAGAAGAATGGATGATAAGGAGCAATTAAGAAGAGGATACACTCTAGTACAGCTCTTGACAGAGGAATCCCTTACCTCAGAACTAAAATAATTATTAAAACAACTACATTGTAGGCAACTCGTGTAGATGTGCGTATGTTAATAAGGCCAAGTCTTCTGTTTAAATATTAACAGGTACTGACTTTGTTTAGCTTGTGAATCCAATGAAATTAGACTAGTAGCAGAGCTGCAAACTAGCTGGCTACCTTGCAATCACATTTACTGACACATGAGAAAATATCCACAGGTCTGCAGTTCTGATTTAAGACTGAGCCTTAATGCTGACAGTGAGGAGTACACGGGAGTCTAAAGTATTAAAAATTATGCCCTTCAGGACTGAAAAATTCTGAACAGTATTTTTTTTCAGGACATGCAGTCATTTCTTAAAAATTTATTAGATGTTGTCAGTAAATCAATGGACAGTTAGCCCCACTGATTGGGATTTATAAACTGTAAAAAGTGTTGCACTCTCTAAGGATTTTTTTTTTTCCCCCCTCTTTGAGAACACTTTCAGCCTCAAGGACAGAATACATAATTGTGTTCATGAGGTACATCTATCACAATAGGGAAAGAATTCCCTTGTAAGTATTAAATGTTAGATATAGGGAAAGAAATCCTAAAAAAAAAAAAAAAAAGGACAAGATTAAAGCACATTCTACCTTCCCTTCACAACCTTTAGATCTCAGCTTTCACTATAACTTAAATCAGAAAGCTGCATAATGGGTAATCTGTGTCCAGCCATTTTACACATCTCATTGATTCCCAGTCCATGCCAAAGCATGACAAAGTGTGTGTGTTTCTGGCATCCAGTAAGAAAGTATAGATCCCATTTGGAAAAAGGAAAAAAAAAAACCCAAACAACAAACAAAAAAAAGACAAAAGAAACAACACCCCAAAAGTATCTACTTCTGAAGAAACCCATCCCTCATTTTCACTCTGTTCTTTCTGAAACTGAGGAATAGATTAAAACACAGCGATATAATTTACAGTTAGCCTTAGCCAGTTCTGAGTTATGCACTGTTCACACCTATAACAGCACAAGGAAGCAAGAAGCAGTAGATCAAAACATCCCCATTTTTCTTCACTTTGGTTCAATTCATGAATACATACTCTTTGTTGAATTAATTTATCTATCTGTCCAAAGAACAGCTTAAAAAAACCCCAATCACCAAAACCAAAAAAAACCCCCAACATTGCTGACCAATGAAAAATTCCCTTTGGGTACTATGTATTTTGCATGCTTGAAAAGGTTTTTAGTATTTTAACCATGATTGAGGGTGAGTCCTGTTGTTAATGTTACAGTTCCAGTTATAGATACGGGCATCAGGGCTATGTATCTGCAAAATGCACGAAGAAGCTGTCCCTTTCCTAAACAGCTGCTGTCTCATTAAACAAAACAGGCCAATACTGATAGAAAAGTAAGGTTCTAAGATTTACTCATGGTTCCATCACATTTGTAATCAGCCACCACAAAGCCATGTTTAACTTACCGTTGTCCACAGTGTAGCATATTCCATCTTTCTCAGTGGAATTCTTCCTTCTTGGGTTTCGCTTTTCAGTACCTCAAAGTTAATGCAAGGTTTTTGGCCAAATTCTACTCCATTACACTGACACAATACAAAGGAACTTCAACCAAATCAGTGGAAATATTGTAAAGTTATCCCAGTTTCATTCCATTTCAGTGAACTTAAAAATTTCATTTACACTTTTTGTTTGGGAGACTCTTTGATAAATAAAATATCATCCTGTGACTCTGAACATTCAGTCAACCTCCGCACTGAAATGAGAGTTGAAATCAATCAGACTTGCAAGTGCAGGTTAGTATGTATTGGGACATAAGTGGTTCTGGGTACTTGTTTTTCAGCAAGATTCTCAGGATCATCTGAATTTAACTTCACAGCAAACTCTCTCATTGTTTCTGTAAATCTGTATTGAAAAATCCTATTTAAGATGAGACATTTGATGGGATGCGCTATATACCTGTACAGTTCTGAGAACTGTAACACTTAACTGACTGTTTAGAATAGAGAAGGGATAGCAAGAAAGAAAACCAATTAATGCAAAACATCTATTTTTGTAATTTAATAGGCAATATAATAGACAATAGCTTCTCAGAGCTACCAGGGTGTCTCTGAGTACTTGCCGTTATATGCAACTTAGGACATTTTTATTCAGAACTGAAGGGAAGGTGTCAGACATGTGAAATTCTTTTCCTAGCTCTAGTGCTGAGTTGGCTTTTAATTTCAGTGTACCACTCTTTAAAGTGGCAACTCATGATAATTTGCCTCTCAGGAGTGCTGTAAGATTTCATAAATATTTTTAAGAGTTTTGAGATCCTTGGATGAAGTGTCTGATAAAGTGAAAATGAAAAAATGTACAGAGTTCAAGTGTGCTCCGTTGGTGATGTTTGGTTTTTTGACTGCTGTTTAGCTTAGCTTATCCGGTATTCTGCCTGGTTTGTGTACTGGAACCCAGAGCAACTAAAATAGCCACTTCAGTTTACTGTCAAGTGCCTCTGTGCTTCCCTTTCCAAGATAATGCGGACTGTGTATAGAAACGATGTTTTCTTGTTTATGAGCAGAATACTTGTATGACTAAGGAAAAAGGGGAACAATGTGAACAGTTGGGAACTGAATGCTGGTAATAAGTAAAAATGCAAAGACTCTTATCTGCTGTGAATAGCTCTGGACTAGAAGACAAGTTCAGCCTGCAGATTTTGGTGGCTGGATGTCAGTTACTTGCCTTAGGTTTTGAAGTGGTACAGAATTCAAATGTGTTGCATACCTGTTTGTATGCAATGCCACTGTGGTAAAAAGGAAAATCAAAAATTCTCTTATTTGGTGTATAGGAAAAATGAATCTCTGTTACATATTCCATAGCAGAAGTTGTAAATTGAATTTCCTTGTCTTTACCCTCATCTCCACCACCTCAAATAAGGTGCTTAGGAGTTACTCCATGCCAGTCCACCAGTGCCTGGAGTGAGCTAGGACACAGGAAACTGGGCTCCTTTACTTGTGTTTACTACATAGATCGCTACATTTGCTAGTGTCTAACTTGGGTAGCCTTGGGAATATACTTCATGATTCTGCCTTTCAATTCCTCTTACATTAAATGGAGATAAGACTCCACTAAGCTTTGTTGGGGTTTTTTGTTTAGTTTGTTTGGGTTGGTTTGTGGTTTTTGTATATTTAGATGTCCAAACTTTATATTCTTCCTAAATGGTGTTTTTCCTGATGAAGCATTGGTCGTCTTGTGTACTTCAGGGTGCTGCCTCAAGACAGGAAAGTTCTCCTTGTTTTTCCTGGTTCCATCATAACAACTGTGGTAAAGTGTTAATTAGTCAGCCCAGGCAGTAGGAAAAATTCATCTGCTAACCTGGAATATTTCCTTTTTTTCCTGAGTTATGTTCCAAATTTTATATATACATGTATTTACATGTATATTCATATCAGTTTAATTTTTAATGGCTGGAGGGTTCAGGTGTATCGTCTCAATTTTTCTGTCTAGGTATTTACAGTCCTCTGAGCATAAGGAACCTACCTGAGAGGGTAGTGCCAACATTTATATCTTAATACATCTACCTGAAGATTTGTGGGTGTTCTGCTTTGGAGTTCTTTCATACACTCTCCTCCTGGCCTTTTTTTTTTTTTTTTAACTTCTTTTCCCTGTTTGAATAGTTTAACTTGATGCCAACTTTGTAATATGATTTATCTTTAGCTCCAGATAAATTTATTCTTGAGTGCTAAGAGTGTGATCTTTAAACACTCTGAATGACAGACCTGAGAAATGCAGTTAGAGTAGTTCTGTCACGAAAAGTGAAATTGTGAATAATAGGTTGCTCTTAGTACTTAAAAGTAAGATACATGTCCAGTGATATTTTTGTTTGAAGTGTGACTGTGAACTGATAATTAGAAAGCTGGTTTCCTCTCAAAGAAGTTGCTTCACATTTATAATCTGATATTCTGTTTCTGAGGGTTTAAAATTTCAAGAGTGATGAGCTGTATTAGATGAAATATTTTTTGGAGACTACTAGCCTTATTGTGATCCCATCCTTATAAAATACTCTGCAGTTTCTTTCCATTTTACACAGCTATTTAGTTCTTTTTCAGAGGATAGCACACTTCTTAATTTTTTTAAAGTTGGTGGCATACTTAGGACACTTCAGTTTAGCATGGTATAAGGCGTGTTAAAAGTTAGCTTGACTTTGGACCTCAAAAGGTAATTTTAAAGAAAGCGATGTATTACCATGTATTAGTGATGGTCTCTCCATTGCAGTCCTCCAGTGACTAGTTATAAATCCAGTTCTCTCCATATCTTTTACGATAATATAACCTGAAATTGTAAATTTTGTAGTATCCAAAAATGATTTAAGTACAAGTTTGGAGACTTCATGAAGGAGATACAGAAATTGCTCAAAAGCTTGGAGAGTTTTATAAAATCAGTATAATTAGCTGTATAAGACAGCTAGTACAAGTGAGAAAGTATCTGATACTGGAGGGGTCTTTGAACTAACAGAAGCATCTTAATATCCAGTAGCTCAAAGGCAGAAGCTGGACAAGCCACAGGGAGCGTATAATGCAGTTTTGACCAGTCCGAGAAAAAAATAATATGCTCTCAGTCCATCTCTTAAAAGAGATTCCACCATTCAACTATAACTTATTGAGGTTGGTGCTGAAATTGGATAGACGCTGAAGCCTGTACTACTCAGAGTTATTAATTATTGACTGTCTACTTGGAACTCCTGCATAAAAAGAAGACCAAATAGATTATCTCATGTGTTCATAAAATGAATCAATCTGATTTTTAATACGTTTATATCCACATACCTTCTTCAAAGATTATACACAGACTTGACATGCTTCAAGACTTAACTTACTATTTTTCTTATTTTAATCAATTTCAATAAGAAACCTTGCCTATTGGAAAGTTTTTTAATTCATGACAGGAACTTCCATATTTTGTAGTTTCAAAGCAGGTAACAGTGATTCTTTTGTTTGTTTGTTGAAGCTGGTGCCAAACTTTAAAATAACAGTTGTACCAGCAATGCAATGCAACCCAGCACACAAAAGGATGTTTTCATTCATCATGAAAGATTTCATAACAGATAGTAGATCTTAGTTTTTGCATATTCCATTAATGAACCACCTTCAAGTATGAAGTGCAGCACTTGTACTTAAAAGTAGCCATCTGTTACAGTGTGGCAATCATGATGGTGATTCATTCTAGATGGATTAAGTTTGTGAGCACTGTGATTCTTACGATCTTTCATCTGCACGACATTTCGTTATTTTATGGAACCCTACCAAGTGTCTGGAGCACAGCAGTGCCTGGATGTCTGTATTGTTTTCAAAGACACTCACAGATTTGCAGAAACTTAGGCACATTTTACAATCCTGCTTTCCCTCTGGTTTTGTGGGAGGACTGAGGAAAATGCCAAAACCATCTCTCCTTCACACAGAATCACACTCCACCGTTTCTGTAGAACAAACCTCTTGCATAAGTTTCCTATATGATTGTACTTCTTCACCCATGATCCGTAATTTTGTTAAAACACTACTTTCCTTTCTGTCCTGGTGCTAAATGTCATTAAGGATTTCAGCATTTTAAACTATTGGGGTGATAAATAGAGCTGAACAGGGGAGCTAATACTGATTTTTTAAACTGGTTTTGTGGTCTATGGGTAATTACACACCTGGTTGAAACCAGTAGGCTTGGAAATAAACTGTCAGGAGCTCCGTGCCCTGACACATTTTACTATTCCAACTTTCTGATCATCACCAAATCATTGTTTTGCTCACTGAGGCTTATGCTATTCCATGCAAGTTTGAACCTGACGAGCTACTATCAGGTGCAGCCCTGCTATGAGCCAGTAAGACCTCACAGAAGGTCAGGTTACACATTTCCAGTCACTTAATGCTCAGAGTTTGAAAGAAACGGATGTCTATCAGATCATGGACTCTGACGGATTTCTGAGCAATGTAAGAAAAGCATTTGAAAGTTATTTTCCTATCATTAGAAAGACAAGCAGGTACAAAAATACGACAGTGCAAAATATAAGATTTCAAGCTCAGCTTAGTTGGTCAGCTATGGTAAAATCCAATCTTTTTTTTTTCCCCTCCAGATTTTCATAATTTTAACATTTTCTTCATTAAAACATAGTTAAAAATACAAAATAGTTTCAGCTTTTCTCAGTTCACTCTGACAACAATAGCTCTATCTTTTAAAGGAGAATAGTGTTGTTTCACTTGGAACTCTGTTCCAGTCGTGTGAACCAAATGTAGAAAGTAAACTTAAAAAGGAAAGTTCACCTGCAAGTTTTAGCTTGGACCATAAATACTTGGTAGATGATATCCAAATCTGAAACAGTAGTTATTTGTAATAGGCATAAGGCAGCGCTACCTAAGAAGCTTTGCGTAGCTTCAAAAGGGAAAATAAGGACACCATGGTTCTCAAGTTACAATATAATATACACTACAAGGTAGGAGAAAAATTGCTGCATTAATGTCTAGTATTTCAAATACCATTTTCCTTGGTTATTTTCCATTGCAAAGCAGCAGGGAAATAGCTCTTTCTTCTACCCCACTGTTTGTAAATTGTCACAATTTAGCCACTTCAGATGGGGTTCAACTTCAAGATTTAGACACCTAAACTAGTTACCAATGTGGGCACATCTACCAGTTTAGGCTGTCTAAGCTCATATTATAGTAGCAGGAGATCTAATCAACACAGTCAGTGCAGGTATTCAGGTCTCCCACAATAGACGCACATTTGGTGAGCTCTGTAGCTTTCTAAATTCCACTGACTGTATTGGCTAAGGGCTTAATTCAGTTGTCCACACATAGGTTCTTAGTGTCACTAGAAATACCCTAAGATGTCCAGTCTGATCTCCAATTGTTGGTTCAAAGGGACACGAGCCTTTTCCGGATCCTGCATCTTATCTGCCAACCCCACTGCAAAGCTAAGTTTTGAGCACATATTAGTCTGTGAGTTAAATTTCGCCCTTCTTTTCCTTAATTCAGTGTTTATGTATATCTCTCTATTGCTCTACATTAGGGAACTTTGAAACTTCAGAAAACATTTTAAATTGTGATACAATACGGGAAGGACTGGGTTAAAGGAAAGACATATGTTGTGGTTTAACCCCAGTCAGCAACTCAGCACCACGCAGCCGTTTCCCCCTCCCCCTCCCAGTGGGGTGAGGAGGAGGAAAGCAAAGGAAAAAAAAAGTAAAACTCGTGGGTTGAGATAAGAACAGTTTAATAACTAAAGTAAAATATAATACTAACAATAGTAATAATGAAATATAATAATAATAGTAATGAAAAGGAATGCAACAAAAAGAAGGGGGGGGGGGAGGAAAAAAAAAACCAGTGATGCACAATGCAATTGCTCACCACCCGCTGACCGATGCTCAGTTAGTTCCCGAACCGCGATCCGTGCCTTCCGGGCAGCTCCCCCCCTGTTTATATACTGGGCATGATGTTCCATGGTATGGAATACCTCTTTGGCTAGTTCGGGTCAGCTGCCCCGGCCGTGCTCCCTCCCAGCTCCTTGCACACCTGCTTGCTGGCAGAGCATGGGAAACTGAAAAGTCCTTGGCTTAAGATAAGCGCTACTTAGCAACAACTAAAACATCGGAGTGTTATCAACATCATTCTCACACTAAATCCAAAACACAGCACTGTACCAGCTACTAAAAAGAAAGTTAACTCTGTCCCAGCCAAAACCAGGACAACATATATTCTTACAAAACATTTCTTGTCTTTGTACAAGATAAGCAATAAGGTTTAGAGGATGAGGTCATCATTAAATTAGCAAATACAATGCTGCATGTAAAATTAAAGCAATACTGACTAGCAATACAAAAATACTATTGCTTATAGGTAAAGTATTAAAGTACGAACATTGCTGAATTCAAAATTTTCAGAAAAAGAAAAAACTATAGTTGTTCTGGAAAATCAGCCTGACAGTAATAAATGAATGAATACATAAAACATTCAAGCATTTAACTTAGCAAATGAAAGTTAAGAGAGGACCTACTGATGTTCCATGTAAATTCATCCACATGGAGAGCAGACTTCTGAAAGTAAAGGGCACTTTAGTCCATCAGGAAAAAAAGAAGTATAAGAAGCTGCAAAATGCACAATTTTAACAATTAGTATCATTAGTCATTACAACAAC
Source organism: Gymnogyps californianus (assembly GCF_018139145.2). Taxonomy (NCBI): domain Eukaryota; kingdom Metazoa; phylum Chordata; class Aves; order Accipitriformes; family Cathartidae; genus Gymnogyps; species Gymnogyps californianus. The sequence continues at coordinate 4,741,918 of NC_059474.1, forward strand.
AACTCTATCATTTATCTTCTTTGAATTGAAAAATAATGACTTTCTAAAAGACACTCTAGGTCAAGTACAAGTTTTTAATTTTGATGTAGTAATAGCTTGGAGAAAATTTCTAATAAAATATTCAAAACATTGAGTTAATGAAGTGGCTAAACTGTGATAATTTACAGATAAAAGGATGAGAAAAGATACTTTTATTATGAAATAGTCAGATGATCTCCTCTGCCTGGATCAACACATGACAGAAATATGCATTTACTATATTTTTAAGAACTAGATAAGATTTTACTTATTGCCAAGATCTATCCTTTCCTTGTTTTCTTGAGTTTGGGGTTTTTTTATTATTTTTGTAATCAAAATGTTCATCTTCTACATAGGATTTGAATTTGCTTGGAAAAAATCTAAATGGTAGAACAGCCATTCAGTATTTAAGTTTAAAGTTAATTGAGAACAAAAGATAAGCAATGACTGACCCACTTATCAGACCTGGAATTGCATGTATAGTCAATAATTATACGTATTTCTGGCTTTGAAATAATTTTGGGTTAAAAGTAGGAGAGGGAGAGGCTTAGTATAAAATAGTATTTTTGCTATTTTCATATGCATATATACGTTGACTACCAATGTATTACTTTGGTTATTAGTAATTACAACAGCATTCTTATCAATTTTCACCTTCCACTTTGTAATTCAGTGTAGGAAAAATGCAAGAAAGAAAGAATTAAGTAATGAACTTTGTCTATTTTTTAATTCCTGTGTACAATAAATCACATATAGTGAAGCCTCTTACTTAAGAGATAATTAAAATTGGAATTAAGAAGTATGAAGTACCACTTTGGAGAAGAAATTAGAATAGTTGGAAAAATAGTGATTTATTAGTGTGATCCATAAGGGAAAGTGAAAAAAGAGGAAAAAAAAGTCTCAACACCCTCTTCTGATATGAGACTTATAAGAAATCTACTGACTAATGGTGGTTTGTGGGACAGATGGATGGAATTCACTTCCTATATTTCTTGCAATTATTAAATGTCACAGGCATATATAAGTAGTATATATTTATTTTCCCTCCTGCTATCTTTCCTTCATTCATAAGCTCCAGCCCACCTCCAGTTTTGACTATCTGAAATCAAAACTGCAGTCCTTAAAACCCCTCCATTCATCTGTCACTTTACCCTGGATGCTCTTAAACTCTAGTTTTCAATGTTATTTTCCCAAGCACCTGAATTTCTGCTTCTTGGCATGACCAGACTCCCAAAGCTCTCATGTCATCAACAACATAGATGCACACATCACACCTCTGGGATACTGTCCTCCTTTAGAAAATACTACTGCTGGCATTATTTTGCCTTTTGTGTTTGAGTGTGGCTTAAAGAGAAACATTGGGTTAATGGTCATGAATCCGTTTCAATACTGGCTGCAGAGAATATAGCCTCTCTTTGCTAAACCTATACCTGATACTATCTTCCTTCTCACCCTTTGTTTTTGTTGAGTGTCTCACTCAACAGGATGTATTTAAGACTTATCAGGAACCACAAATTAGACATTCATTCATGTCACCACAGGGGTTAGTTGACTGAGCCAGTGGCCAACAGAGAAAGTACAGGTTCATCATCTAAGGGCGAGAGCTCTTGTTTCTCTGGAGCACAGTGGGTGGATATCTTAACCCCATAGGCAAATATCTTAGCAGATTGAAGAGGAAAGCTGTTGTTCACTCATACTTTACTTATTCCATGAGGGGTGGAATAGCTTCAATAAGAGGGGTGGGAAGTCTCTCCCTTCCCTATACAACAGTTACAAGCTGCTCACTAAGCTTTTATTTAAAATGAGATTTTTCTCACCGTTTCCTTCTATTTTTTTCTTTAAAAGAAAGTATGTCTGCTGCTGTGATATTGAAAGAAAGATCACAAAGGCCTACCTTTAGTAAACAGTTTGTGCTGTTGGTTCCTAGTGATAAAGAATTCTTTTATCTGAATACCTAAGTCCTGGAGAGTGGTTAGATTTAAAAGGTACCCTATTTCCAGTGCAGGACCTAAAGTAACCCAGTCATAGAGCTGACGGGCAAAGAACTAGGCAGAAAAGCTTAAACTGTAATAAAGCGTAAATTGTATTGTCTGACTCTTTTTACATAGCCAGAGCATGGCGCTCTGGAAACTGAGAAAAAACCCAGACAAACAAACCAAAAAAAATCCAAGAGAAAGGAGCCGGTGATATGACAGTCAAAAACACAAGAAGTGAGAAATAATGGTTGACAAAGGTGAATTCGATAGTACCTCTATTCCAACACAGAAATTTGTTCCACAGTTACAACTAGGAGTCTATAACAAATTAATAATTAGAGAAGAAAGTGAAGAAGAAAACAGGAGGAAGTAGGTTCTGACCTAAAAACATCAAGAAACAACACAAGGACCCACAGTCCCCTGTGGTGATGCATAACATCTGAAGTATCTCACTTAATTATAGCTCTGCTAATTTGTAGTAGTTGCTACATAAATGTACTGTATCCTGTAGTCTTTGATAATGAAATACTAGTGAAACGGCATGCTACTCTATTTGTGCTTTAGAGTCTCACAGTAAGCTGGAGTAGGTATTTGCCCACATTGTTGAGAGTGCCCTGCTTGCTCTTCTTTAAGCTCTCCTTGGTGAACATATAAATAGAGGTCTCTCAATTGGCAGCCCAAGCAGATTCCTTCTGTGGGTAATGAAGGTGAAGTCCCCTACAATTAGGTGTTCTAATATTGAGTGTGATGGTACATAAATCCTTGTCTGCATTTGAGATTTCATTCTCCAAGACAAGAACTGTTTTGCAGTAGTTATGTACTAATTTTGGAGTCACTCTGAATACACCCTGGAGCCATACTTGATAGCAGAATTTGATTGCCAGTAGCATAGGCTTAACTGTAGGAGTTATGAATGGGAAAGTGCAATTAGGTGATGGAGCAGAATTGTTCCCACTGGTCTCTCCTCATTTAAAACCAGATTCATTTAAGATGAAGATATGCCTCATTGTTCTTCAGATAGTCTCAAGAGGGTCTGGCAGCTGGACTAAGCAGAAATTCGTCCTGATGGTAACACAGTGATCAAGGCACTCAGGAATGGCTGCATACTTACTGAATGTATTTCTACAAAGCATTCTGTATACGTTTTACAACCAGAATAAATGTGCTGGCAATTGAAAACTGGAAGCCTGTTACTGGAAATTATTTTTGCAAACTGTACTTATCCAGTGGCAATAACACATTTTAACATCTGCTGTTACCTTGTTGAAGCGTATGGATTTAGCTATTACTTGGAACTTAATAAGCTCAGTGCCTTCATCAGCTGCTTTCCAAATCACTGTATCATATGAGGAATTCTTTAGAGAATCGAAGCCATGGTGTGTTATAATGCATTTAGCAAATGACAAATGCAAACACATTGAAATATATATGCAGGGAAGGGAAAAATACATCTCCTGGGCTAGATACTTATTGGACTGTGAAAGCAGTCTAAAAATCAAATAAAGACCTAGAAAGTATCTGATGTAAAAAAAAAATTCTCTGTCTATGGAAGTACATGGACTAGATGATGGTTATAAAACATGTACAGAAATGGGCTGGATCCATCAATATACTCCAGCTGTTTCATTATGATGGGGAAAAGCAGCAGTAACAGTTAAATCAACCTTATGGCTGATTTGCATTGTTTGACTGAGTCAAAGCATCTAAAGCAGAATTGTGTCTGTGTAAATAGTGGCTTGCTCCTTGTGTTGTATTGTCCATCACAAAAGTTCCAGAGTTTTGCTCTTTTATAATTTATGCCCAATACCAGCAAACAAAGGCAAACAAGTTTCACTTAATTCTTAAGCTGATCATTGCAGCTCTTATGTGAGAAAGATTTTCCTAGATTTTGGACTTAGATGCACCCCATTGGTGCCCTAGTGCTACGTTAAGATGAGTCTTAAGAGACTTTCTGTTTTGTTGTAAGGGAGTCTTGGTTCTCATGTTCTTGCATCCTAGTGCTGTCACTTGTGCTGTTTCTTATGTTTTTTAGAACTGTCTTCTGTTTTCTTCACCTCTCCTATGCCTCATCAGCCATTTTTAATAGATATATCAATAACAAGCAGAGCTAATTTCATCTACAGACTTTATCACATCCTCCATGGAGTGTTAGTTCTTGTTTTATGTTTCTTCCACTTGCTGCAGCCTTCAATATAGTTTATGTTATCACTGAGTTACTTAAATGCAGCTAACACATTCTTTATTACAAAGTCATCTTCTCCTTGTGTCCTTGCTTGGCAGCTCTCTGCCTGGGCTCTTTTGGAGCCTGCATGACAAAGACTCCTCCACTGATTATACAAAGAGCATCTGCAATGCTTTTGAGGAATCTTATCTACAATAATTTTTACAAATAGCTCATAGGTGGTGTAGAATACATGTGTTTTCACTTTCTGTCTTCTGTTGCCTGTCTACCTTGTACTAACTTCCAACTTCAGCTTCCAAATCTTGAAAACCTAGCTGTTTACAGCAGTCTTTGTAGGAAAGCTTTTAGGGCAGACAGTCTTCTCTCTTTTCTGTAAGGCTCTGAATGTACCTTATACCAGAACTGTATCATCTTAGCACTTCTCTGCTCATTGCAGCGATTCTGATATCCTGCAGTTACAAAGAGAGTACTGTGGAGGTCTTTTCAAGAGGGAAGGAAGGAGCGCTGTCCTCTAAACCTTGACCAGTTCAGTTGCTGCTTTCATGATCAGTCCTGTTGGTTTGGAAGGGTGTCGTCAGAGGAATAGAAGGTTCAAAGGGGAGAAAAAAATTGGCTCCAACCTGCTCAGTTTGCTCAGTGTGGTTGGGCTGGTCTCCCTTGGATAGACACCTTCTGAATGATTCTGGGAGAAAAATCTATGACACGTATGACCATGCCAAAATATATATCAACCCAGGCAGAACAAATGGGTTTCATTATGGAAACTCCTAAAAAAGTAAGAGGATACAAGTCTGCATATGAATTACAAAATAATGACATGTAATAATAAAAGTTTACTGCTGTCCTGCAAAGATAAGTGTGAAATAGTAGCTGTAGCATATTATCCACACACTAATAGAAGAAGGTGGCTATGTGTCTAAATACAAGCTGAAGCAGCTTTCAAATATTTACTAATGCTCATAGGTCTATGGTAGCATTTCATAAAAAGAATGTTGTGTTGTCCTTCTAAACAGAGCATGTAACTTATTATCTTCTTCTGAGTTTCAGTTCCCTGAAGAGCCACAGTTGCTGCTGATTTATGAAGACTGACTTGATTTCCTTTGTATAAGTAATTAGCAAACTGGGTTTAGATTACTGAATTTATAATTCTGACAGTTTATATTTCCAAAATCAGTCTTTCCTTGAAAGATACCAGTGCATTGTAACTGTTTTAACTGACTGTAACTGTTGTAACTGACGTTTTACCCTTCCAATTCTCTCCCCCATCATGCTGATGGGGAGTGAGTAAGTGGCTGTGTGGTGCTTAGTTGCTGGCTGGGGTCAAATCACAACAGAGATTTAGGACATGTAGCAGGAAAAAGTCAAATGTTTCAAGAGGCAGGTACAATGCAAAGCTCTCTGTGCAATGTGTTGAACATTCTAATGAACTTGAATCTACATTCATCTTTGCTAGCTTTTAAGTTGAAGTAGGCAAATGAATGTGAAATCACCTGAAATTAATGCCTTTTTGAATATCCCTTTTCACCACTGTAATTTTTGGAGGTCACAGGCTTTAGCAAAGGAAATTGAATCCTATAAAACATTAAAAAAAAAAAAAGAAGACAAAGAAAAGAATTTTAATGAAACTTCTAGGAAGTTGTGATTAGTATCAAATCAAAGCCAAGTTTATCTATCAGTCCTCAGAGACAGCAGGGAGGCAAAAAAATAAAGACCCCATCTCACAGATACAGTGATAGATTTAATTTAATTAGGAACAGACATTCTCAGCTTGGCAATGGGAATTAATGCCTGGGTGCAAGGAACTGTATTGGGGAATGGTACTTTACATGAATGAGTAACTGAAGGCTAACCCATGACTCTCTGCATTGCGCAAAAAGGAGTTTTGGGACAACCTTTATTTTCCAGAAGAAGCTCCAGGAAGCCAAAGCCTTTGAAAACATGAAGAAAGTATTTACCTACTCCTTCATATTGCGTTTCTGGGGGTCCACTTTAACATAGCTTAGCCAGCTAGCCAGCTACTCAGAGCAGCAAAGGTATGGATGGAGACCTACTCCTCCCTTCCCATTTTCTACTGCTAAATGTATAAGGTTACCACATTTTGCAGAAATGTCTGCAAGATTACACAACAGTTGCAGGAAGACAAACACTGTCACCTTACTCCCCACTCTCTTTTGTCCCTTCACATTAACCTATTAGAGGATGCCAACAGTCATGAATTTGAAGCCCACAAACTCACAAAACTGATCACCTTGTCCCTCCTAAAGGTTATATACTCTGTGGTATCACCAGGTCAGGTCCTGACTGAGTATGTCTCTGTTTCATGATTAATCATTTCATCTGACTTCTGGATGTTTGGCATCTGGGCTTGAGTGCTGATGCCTGTCAGTGCTCTTGCAAAAGAAAAGACCACAGGTCTGTCTCACACTTCCACGCTTTCTCGAGGCAATGCTCGCTCCAGACCTTCCCAGCATTGTCTGCATGTCCGTGCACCAGTGCACATTTTTGCTCAGTGCAGGGAGACTTAAACTTGAAAGCACATTAATGTGACAAGTCCTCCTGTAATATTAACACCAAAGACATGGATTTCAATATCAGCATATGCGAGGGAAAGACGTAATTAATTAACTCCAAGTGAATCAGAGTTGCAGGTTTACCCGGCTGGTATAAAATATGTTGTGATCCTTTGTCATAGATCATGACTCTACTAGCAATTTGATATGTCTTCATGTATGCTTAACTCAGAGTGACAAGTGGCTATTGCGAAGAGAACGATGCAGTACATGCCTGAGCAACTCTTTATCTAGGAAATAATACCTAGATTAGGATAGAAATATAAATACTTTAATTCATGATACAGTGTGCTGATTCTGGCTGGGATAGAGTTAATTTTCTTCATAGTAGCCAGTACGGGGCTATGTTTTGGATTTGTGCTGGAAACAGTGTTGATAATTCAGGGATGTTTTAGTTACTGCTGAGCAGTGCTTACACAGAGTCAAGGCCTTTGCTGCTTCTCACCCCACCCCGCCAGCGAGTAGGCTGGGGGTGCACAAGAAGTTGGGAGGGGACACAGCCAGGACAGCTGACCCCAACTGACCAAAGGGATATTCCATACCGTATGATGTCATGCTCAGCATATAAAGCTGGGGGAAAAAGAAGGAAGGGGAGGATGTTCAGAGTGACAGTGTTTGTCTTCCCAAGTAACCGTTACACATGATGGAGCCCTGCTTTCCTGGAGATGGCTGAACACCTGCCTGCCCATGGGAAGTGGTGAATGAATTCCTTGTTTTGCCTTGCTTGTGTGCCTGGCTTTTGCTTTCCCTATTAAACTGTCTTTATCTCAGCCCACGAGTTTTCTCACTTTTACTCTTCCGATTCTCTCCCCCATCCCACCGGGGCGGGGGGGGGAGCGAGTGGCTGTGTGGGGCTTAGTTGACGGCTGAGGTTAAACCACGACTTACAGTTTGTCCTTTCTCTGACAGCATTGACTTTTAAAGAGGTTAAAATCAAACTAGAAGGCAAAATGCTTCAGTTACTTAAATACTAATAGCATAAAGTGATTATCGTAGCAATAGGCACTGGTCTCAATAAAGTAACATTTTGCCAGAAACTGAGAAACCAAGCTCTGCTATCACATTTTTTAAAAGCATTTCTGTGATTTAGGGATCAAAATATTTAGCTTTGAAGTTGCTGAAGCTCCAAAGTAATTTAGATGGGTTTGACAGTTTGAACATTCAAATTTGCATGTTGGGTCTGTTGGGCCACACAATCTGATTGTGGGCAATCAAATAAAAGAAGGTTGATCAAGTTGAACGAAGCTGAATAAATTAACATCCATGGAAGAGCTTTTGACCAGATCAACAGGCACCTAATTACTGTGAAAGATAATGAGAAACAGACCCCTAAAGATAAACATTTTTTTTTCCCCCATACTTACAGACCTTAAGCAAGGAGCTTGTATTATCCATGCCTGCTAAGAGTCAAAAAGAGCTACATTATACAGAATTATATGACAATTAATATGACAAAAAGTTAAAGACAAGGTGGTGCATATACTTTCACAGATATGGCAGAAATATACTTTCAGAAGCTTTTAATTAATCATATGATAAAATCATAATACATGTACACAGACAGTCAATGACAGTCACTCAGCATTTCCCTTGTTCTTGACTTTCTATGCCTTTGCAAATATAACAAAATTTTTTGATGCAACTGTACAATCAATGAAGAACATAATTGGGAAGATCACAGTTAAGAATTTTACCAATGCCTTCATTTAATGAATTTATTTAATGAATGCACAAATGTATTAAAATGGAAGTTGTGGATAGCATCCCAGATACTTAAGAGAGATCTTTCATGTCATCCAGTGGTTTCTGAATTTGAGAAGAATTTTGAAGGTAAATAATTTCTTAAATATGTCCAATCCAAGGGAAAAGGTATTTTTTCCATCTGTTTCATCTACACAATAAATGTAAATGAAAAAAGAGGAGGAAAAAAGGAATATAAAAATAACTATGTTGGAACATGTTATTGATTTTTGCATATGTTGTGTTCCTATTCAGCCAAAAAATATTGCAATGCAAACCTCTATTGACATTTACATGTTAAAAATGTTTTTCTTGTCAAAGTTAGCAGCCCATATAGCTTGTTACAGTGCTACATTTCACAAGGATATCATAGGTACTGCATCTCAATACACTTTGCCATTAAACTCGGTTGCAGAATCAATGTAGATGACCCCTTCCCTTCTTAAATATCTTGGGCAAAATCCTGATAATGTGTCTAATAAAAAGTGAGTTTCCCGCAAAAAATGTTCTGTCCCATTCACCTTGGTACAAATAATAAAATAAATATGATATAGCATTGCATTTCTTACTGTTTGTTATTTATGCTGAAAATTCCCTCCTTCATAGATAAGCTTGATTATCTTATCAATGGCTTTTGTAACTTTAGAATGAGAATGGTTGTGTGTATGCACATTTTACATTTGGTGTGCAGATAATCATCCACTGAACTGATGAGGGAAGGAGGACGGTTATTTAGTGAGACTACTTGATTAACAACCGGAACATATTGCCTCCACTTTCTGCTTTGTCTCAAGTTTCTCGTGTGACTTTTGTACAGTTTCTTCTGTCTGTGCATGCCATACTTCATCCTCTAAAATGGGAAGAGTGTGGCTTGATTTCTTTCACTCTTTTTATGTCTTGCTTATTTAAAATGTGATGTCTTGTTATAACATTTGCTGCAGTGAAGCTCCAGTGTTAGTTTCTATTGCAAGGTAAATGACAAATATTGTTTATATGCTGTGGGAAATATGGCATAAAATAATGAATTATGCACACTTTCAAAACACCATGCTGTAGCTACAACTATACTCTTATTTCACCTTTGTTCCCTCTTGCAAATGCTTGAAAAGATTTACCTTGGAAATTGGCAGGATGACTAATATGAAGAATGGACTATTAGACAGAGCTTCAAATTTGGGATAGCACTAAGCATATTGAATTCTTTTCTTTCATGAGAGCACATTAGTAAAGAGTCAATTATTAACTCTGCTACTTGATTTATTCCAACATTTTGAATGTATTAGAGGTCAATGTATTTAAGGGGTTTTTTTTAATTATTATTTCAAGTGGAAATTAGGTACTCGGAGGGTAAGTAGATTATAATAGATCCCAGCTCCTGGGCCCATGCACTGGTATGTCAGTAGGATTTATTATAACTCGTACCTTCAGAGAATAAGAATTACAAGTAATTTTCTCTTTTAGTTAATGAGATTATATGCTGCTCAATAGGTATTTTCAGTGTGATTTGATAGTGAATTCTTACTGAGAGATCCAGGCCTTAGCTTTATCAGCATGGTTTCTTAATTTCTGATCACTTATTTTTGTACCTTTCCAATTTAAAGTCACATTCACAGTTTAATATGCAAAGTTATCATCAGGTTCAGTCATACTGCATCACTTATGAGAATATTAAGCTGTGCAGGTCCAGTGAAAGCTCACTGAACAGTTGAATGAAGGCAGAGAGTTTGCAAAATATGAGTTTTATTTAAGAGTTAACAGCTGAATTATATGCCATAAAAGGGAGGGGAATGAGAGACAACCACTTGCACTGCTGGGACAGAAGCTCAATGTGTAAATGATCCTGACAGTATCTAGAACATGTTGTTACAGAATGTGTTGTTTATTAAATCAGACTTTTGTAACCTTAAAGGATTTTTAATCTCCTGATTTCATTAAGGTGCTATGATGAAGAAAGATTAATTTAATTTATTAACTCATTTACTATTTATGTAAAAACTGAACTGATATGTTTATTTATTGAAATATCTGGAGGTTTTTTCCTTAATTTAAGCAAACACAAGCTAAAGTAGTTGCAGAATCTATTGTATCTGCCATCAGAAAATGATATGACTGTTCAGGCACAAAAAGGGATCAGATTGTTCCTGTGTCTTGTTTAGGCATGAAGTGGGGAGAACACAACAGCAAAGAAAAATTATAGTTAAGGGTTTTTTCCATCTGTAAGTTGGGAAGCAATGTTGCTTTTCCTTTCCCACAAGCCTGAAACACATACTGTCCTTACTGCAATTGAGGACCAAAGAAAGTTGCTTTCTAACTCGGGTGCAAATCATTTTTTGATAGATAATGCCCCTCTGAGTGTAAGTGGTAAATCTCATTCTGGTTATTTTTGGGAAACAAAGGGTTTGTAAAAGATTTCTAGGTTCCTACCTAGGCAGGTCCTTGGAGTAGGGCACACAGAGAGAAGTAGAATACTTCTGATAAAAAGACCTGTTCTTCAAGATGACCTCAGTTGGAAATGTTGAAGTGCTGATTTCTGTTTGTCTGAGGCTGGGGTTTTTTTGGAAAAGAGGCAGATCTTGAGGACATGAGTAGAAAATGGTTTAATTTTAATTTTTTTTTTTTTTTCCTGGCTGATGAGTCCCCATGCAGACTTTGGTATTGTGACTTTTATAATCTCTGAACCACTCCTCCCAGTGCAACTTTTTATTTTGTTTTTTATATTTGTTTTTACTTTCAATGAGAGATTTTTCCCCAACAGTTTTCCCAGATACAGATAATATTATTAGAATAATAATCTTGCAGATGCATGTAGAGTTCAACTGCCAGAAGAAGGTAAGAACTAGAAATGTCTTTCCATTGGTTTGGTTTGTCCTAATACCTGTTTGGTCAGTGTCTAACAATCTTAGTGGTCCAAGAAACCACAGTATTGGAAGATTTCAAAATCTTCTACCTACTGATTGGTTTTAATGTATAAAGGAGAAATCGATTTTTCTTCACACTTATAAATGATTTTCAGAACACTGAAAAGGCTCTTTTGAGAATTAGTACATTATTAGAAATACTCTGACAATCCATAAGTGATTTTTTGAAGTAAATATAGACCTGCAACATAACAGAATTTTTTGTCTTTGATTGAGTTTAGGTGCGGCTGGATCCAGACTTAGTCCCAGACTTGGTCAACAGTTTATGTCTAAAGGATTATACATGCGCAATCAATCCTTTATATCACTTAGCTAAGATTTCAAAGTTTCAGCGCACTTATTCCCAATTCACTGACCAAGTATCTGACACGATAAGGATTCTCTCAGCCTTGAGGAGTAACCTTGAGAGGCATCCCTACTCAAAGGGAGATCCTGGTGTGCAGCCCGCTGCCATGCAGGAGAGCTCAATGGGCCCTGGGCTGTCCACTATTTATGGAGTAAGATAATTGACTTATAGTCATATTTACATACTGACTACAGATGTTAGTTTCTTCCAAATTTGGCTTGAGTCGGACATTGACCAGCACTGGGGTTAGGTGGGCGCATCGCTCAGATTAGCCCTTGGCTATTGTGGTGTTATCTGTCTCCCCTGAATGCACATGACCAGACGCATCCATTCCAGCCACCACTGGTGGTTATCACTTGAGCAGGGTTATGGGAAATACAGGTCAGGTCAGGAGCAGGAAGGGAGCACACCGTCAGATGCAATAGGTAGTTTTCTCATTACGTTGGGTTTGAACCCTACTAAAACTGTAGGCTAGTACATCCTCATCTAGTGCTATCTAGTATTAACTTCAAAGGAGAAAGAAATCTTAAATTGCATCAGGTACGGATCTTTCTTCAAGGTAAAAGTAGTATCTTATAAGCATCCAAGGCACTTCAATTTAAATATTGTAATGTGCTGCAAATGGAAATTTCATCATGTAAGTGGGATCTCCAAAGGAAAATGCAGGTTGTTACTTGACAATTTTACAAATAATTTAGATAATTTTTTATTGCTGGAGAAGTTAATGTCAAGATTGTTTGGTGAATAGAGTGGTTTCTTGTGTTGTTAGCAGCTTGTGTCACAGTTTTCAGCTCAAGCAAAGTGCTGGGGTAACGGTGGTGTTCTTATTACCAATACTTATTATTTATTGAGACTGTCACTGCAAGTGGTGCATAACAAATATAAGTCAAGGCAGGTTTTCCCTGGCAAGACTTCAATGAACTCATGAGACAAATCCTGCCTGAGCCAGAAATTCAAAAAGAAAAAGGAAAATGGAAAAAGGGAGGGCAGGCATAGATGATCAAACTGTTTATTCAGAGTCTAAATAGCATATATGGACAGGTGAAGAAGTTGTATCTGGGCCTGAATGAGGGCTGATATTATCACATCTGATGAAGAGGAGACATGAAGGAACAAAGATGATAAACCAAGGTAGTGATGCTTCTTCACTGTGTCCTGTATTGGCTGATGTGTTACAACATGGTTTCCTCATTAGCTATAAATAAAAAAAAAGTGTTGCTTCAGTTTATAGAAACAGAAAAAAAATAGAAATACTTCCACTGGTGTCTGATGGAAAAAAGAATTAGAGGCATAATTCACCTGCATATTGGTGGTGATTTAGCTTTTTTATTGCTGTATTTCCTACAGATAATATTCAGACCAAACTCTTGGATTCATCAGCTGAAAGCTTTTGGGAACAAAGTTCCCCAGAAGCATTGTTTGGGGTAATAATCAGACTCTATTATCAGAACTCTTTCGTAACGATTTCCTGTGCCCCATATAATTTTGAGTTGATTTTCATGGAGAAATTATTCTTGAAAAAGACTGTGAAATGAAAATCTTATTATTAGTCTGAAACAATTCCTGAATGATAGTGACTTTATTAGATAGATTTAATGCAAATTAACTAAAACCAAGTATTTTTGAACTTGTATGACCGCATAATGCCATGTATGTGCAATTCTCAAATAACATTGCTTGTCATTTTCCCTGTGAAGATAAATCTTGTATATAGAAGTAAGACAGACCATCAGAACAACTATAATTATTAACAGAATTTTTTATCCATTATCTTGGAAAAAAAAAATTACCAGTCATTTAGAGTAGAATTACTTCTAACTGTATTATGGTCTGAAAATTTTGACTATTGGACTCCACTTCCCTCACAGAGGTGGGTAGATGCTGCCAGAATTCATGGTGTTTTGAGAAAGCAGTTTTTTAAGGGAAGGCTGGCCACAGCATATTTGAAGGCGATTGTGAGTTTCTTTTCAAAAGGCCCCAGGGAAGCTCGCAAAGGACTTTAAATAATTCACATGGCAAAAACGCATCCAGAGAGCTTAAAGTCAATAAAGCCTCTAGCTCTTTATAGTACTTTATGACTGAGTCCTAGTATACTAATTCAAGCTCTTAGAGGCAAAGACACCATATTCTCAAACTGCTTCGGTGCAAATGTGAGATACCATATGGGACTTAGCCCCAAGAGGGAGGACACAATAAACCCACAGTCAGAAAACTTAAACAAGAAGTGGGATTGGTTTCTTTAGCATAAATAACACTTTTGCTACCCTGCATTTCATAAGCCTAAATTTCTGATGTGAATAATTTTGAGTAGAAAAAGTGTGATAGAGTAGAAATCTGTGTGGGATGGAAGATAAATTTAGGTCTGTAATGAGGGACAGTTTGAATTATGTACTCAGTGTATCAACTGTTAAAGACATTTTTCTTTGCTGCTGAAAATGCAGAAGCTTCAAAATGTTTTTCACCCAACACTATTTCTTTCACTTCCTATGGATGTTGTGGGTTTCTTAAGAAGAAAAAATCTGCAAATAATGTAAAAAGCTTTCAGCAGAGCCCATGACTGGTTTCCTACAGCCTATACTCAAGGGAAATGAAATCCAGCTCTGACCAAGCAGTTATTTTATATTAAAAATATAACACTTCAGCAGATGCAAAGAATGTACAAGACAGATTTGTTAACATAATTGAAAACAATTACTCTTGTTTGGGTTAAAATTAATATCCAATTTTGTTCATTTTAACAAACTTTATCAAATTCACTAAGAAAAGATGCAACTTTCTGACTAATATGAAATCTAATCGGAAGGTATGGAGCCCCTTTATCCATGATTTTCACCATTCTATCTGAACAACCCAGCTAAGTTAGAAACACTGGATCTTTGAACATAGATGTAAGGTTTTTATGCTACCACTGTTGATGTCAATCATCCAGTTACCACCAAATTTTAGGAGGAAAGAGCAAATCCCAAGACAGCACCAAGAGTTAGGGTGTGGAAAAAGTGATCATTGCTTGTCATTTAGGTTACTGCTTTCTGTTCGAGAATTTCTTAACAGATTGTACTTGCTCGAAGATAAGAGTGATTATTTCATGCTCATAGGATTCAGGTGAAGAAGCGAAAAAAATGGTGGCACAATTAAATAAATAAAGGCCTTCAAGAAAGCAGGGTAGAATAAAATTCATATGCAGTTTTGGGCAAAATAACTCCTCCTCTCTGCGTCAGTCTCCAAGTCTATAACAAGAAGTTAATAATTATTCCACTTGCAGGGATGACTGGCTCAGGTTAACTGAAATTTTCAGGAGTGCAAAGGTCTTAGCTGAGTCCTGTACAATTCTTGTTGTTAAGTCCCAGGGATATATGTGATACAACGATCTCAGTTGTCTAAACAATATTTGTAAATAGCTTCAAGAAGGGTATCTATACAAGTTAAAATTATTAATCTTTGAGAAATTTTCCCTTCATGTCTCTAAACCTTTTCTATTGCCTCCCACTTCTACACCTGTCAGCTTTTACCATTATCTTGTGGTGGTCTGAAAAAAACTGTGATTTGGCCCCTACCTTTCTTGGTTTGAGTCCTGGTGCCTGAAAAGGTAGCATCTTCTAGGCAGAGACTATAGAGAAATTCCCTTTTAAAGGAATTCCCTTTCCTGCTATAGAGAAATTCCCTTTTAAAGCCTGTCAATGCTATTTCTTAAGCAGCTGGGAATATTTGCTATCAAGTTAGCAACAAAATATAGACTCAAACCTGAGATGTCCAGTACAGAATCTGGTGTCCTACAGTGCATAGTACTAGATATCCTAGAAAAAGATCCAAGAATTTCACATTAGGCTGAAGTGTAATAATCTGTTATTTACATTATGTCTTCTGCTAATCTCTAATATTCAAAGTCTGTATTAAAACTGAAAGATGGTGTTTAATAACCTTTCAGAACTTATTAGCATTAACTACTACATCTCTACATATTTTCTGTAGTCTTAACGATGTCCAGTCTTTCTTTCAGTCTATTAAACTTATTAAAGTGACTGGTATCCACCACCCTCTTCATAATCCCTTTTAATAATTAAATAATAGTCCCTTTTAATAATGGGAAAAATTCATACACTTTGCAGCAGGTTCCACTGTCCTTGTGTCCTACATGCCGGTCCACACTGATGTGGGAGGGTAGGGAAGAGAAAGTCTGAGAACAAGGAGTGTAATTTATTTTAACTTCCCATTGAGCAGTGCCAGGAAGATGTTAGAAGCAGAAGAATTACAAATGAGAAGCCCCACAATCTTGTTTCTTCTATCCTTAAACTTCAGTGTGAATGTAACATATTGACGGGTCAGGTCCTCAACTCGGCTGCCAACAGAGGGTATGAAAGCTGGGACATGGCACGTTCAGAAGTTGTCACTGGAACTGAAAGACTCCTCTGCCTGTTTGGCAGGTGAATTCGGAAAGCTCTGTCCATCCATCCACCCACCCACCCACCCACCCATCCATTCAGATCTCCTTATGGTGTCAGCAGATGCTGAAGTGAGTCACAGCCTGTTTCCCCCTCCAAAGGCACAGTTGTGTTAATGAAGGATATGCAGAGAGCGCTCTTGGCAGGGACGTCTTTAATGGCTGACGTAGGCAAAACAGCCCAACTCAAAACAGAATAAAGTGCAGATATGACTAACGCAGTATCCATAACTGGCAACTGTCACAAAGGAGAGAATGCGAAGAGAATTGGACAGGATTTGGTGGAAAGTTGTGTGGTGGGGCAGCCCCACCATGGGCCACGTTGCAATGTCAGGACCAGCCAACATTGTGTTCTTGTTTTGGCTACAATTGCAGTGAGTTGGGACAATCTGGTACTTTCTTATCCTGGCTACGGTACAGTGAGTTAGGACGATCAGGCACTCCCTAACCGTACCTGAAACTCCTGTTGCCTGGAACCGTACCTGAAACTCCTGCTGCTTGGATCATGGCCCGCCTTGGAGGGTGCCAGAATCACCTGACAAGAATCATGGCCAGAATGGAAATACACTGACCACAGTCAATCATCTCGCGATCCCATAAATAGTGATCCCAAGTGAGACCCTTTGAGCTCTCCAGGATTGCAGCAGGCTGTGACCCAGTATCTCCCCTGAGTTGGGACGCCTCCCAGGGTAGATTTCATGAGGATCTCAAAGAGTAGATTTCACGAGGATTTCCAAGATCATCTGCTGATAGATGCTGACGAAGAAGGGGTCAAAAATTGTCTGCTGACAAATGCTGATGAAGGAGAATAGTGAGTAATTCATTACAATTAGATTTCATGAGGTTTTTTTTTTTAAGGATCATTTGGTACCAATAATTTATCACAATTGGCCAAGAGAAAAAATCTTGATCATAGGTTAACCTCTGTATCTGTGTGTGTGTGTGTGTTTGTGTGTGTGTGTGATTTGATTAAGGAAACTTTGTAGTGCTGATAGCAAACTTTATTAAATCACTCTGATTATTGGCTGATGATTAAGTATTGTTAAAAATCATATAACCTAATCTTGTGATTTATCATAACGTTGTTAATAAATCTTAAATTGCTGCTACCTCAGAGTCATACAGGATCCATAACCACTCATTCCCTGACAAATTGGCATAGTAATTTAACGGGAGATTTTCCTTACCCTTTGTATTAATTCCATTAGACATAAACCGTCGACTAAGTCTGGGACTAAGATTGGATCTAGCTGCACCTAAGCTCCATCAGGAGTTTAGAAAGCAAGGGAGTCCACTCTGAACCTCATGACTCAACAGGAGGGTCTCCCTTACCCTTTTGTGACTCCAGTCTCTGTGTAAATCATTCGAAATCGACTCTAACGCGATTTTCCCTTGTAGGTTTCTTCCATGTAGTAAGTAATAGAGTGAACCTTGCCATCAAACTTTTAAGTCACACTTTTACAAATTCATATTAAAAAATCACTTTTGCTAATACCTTTGGCAGTGATTCTTTAGGTAATTTAAACCACTTCATTTGCGACAAGTTGGGAGGATATGAAGTCAATTTGTTCCCTTTTAGGAATGAAGGCAAACACCATGACTCAGGGATCAGCAAGACTAGGACTGAAAACTGAAGCTACCTTTTGCTCCATCTGTATTGGACTCAGTGACACAGCATCTGGCGCTGTTCCTCAGAGTCTGGAAAGCTTGAATGATCTGGGTAGAAAGATGAAAGTTAAAAATATCCAGGCTATCCATGAATTTCCCAGAAAACCTACTATCCTGCAGTATAGGGAGCAAAGGAGCCAGGTGATACTGAAATGAAGTGTTGAAATGGCATCAGACTGAGAGTTTTGACCAAGGAATATTGAGTCAAATATAGGGAGAGTAGGTTGTACGAATGTGGTGACCTGCACCTAAATCTTTTCATAGTCAAGAGACCTTTAAACAAACAAGATAGAGAAGGCTAAAAATGGACCAGTCATGTCTGAATACTCAGGCATGGAAATCCTTTATAGCTGACAAAGTCAAACCCCAAATTGCCGATTAAGAACAAGTACGTATGCACTGTTGCCAACACCGTACTCAGAAAGGAAATGTGACGGAGCTGGTGATTCTCAAGAATCAGAATGCAAGGAGAATTGCTGGGGTCAATAGCAGATGCTCATAATTGGAGACCACTGAGAATTACAGGACTCTAAATACTAATCCATTAAAGTTGTATGTAATGAAATTGCTGGGCAGGAATTTATTATAGACTACCTAATCTCTCTAAAGAATGACCTAAACTACATCAAAAATTGTGTTACACTGAGCAATTTCAGCTGAGGAATATTAATTAGACATTGCAAAAAAACCCACTTAATTCTCAAAACATCAGAAATACAGCGAAGTCCTGTAGCAAGGGATATTTTTTATATTCTCAGTTAAAAGTGAATCACTAATTTAAAATACAGCAACTCTGCACCTAACCCATGATTATTGCCTGGTCAGGCTTGTTTTGTTCAAAGAATTTGTGGCCAACAACAAAATGTGGGAATGTTACAAATGAAACAAAGGAAGTGGTGAACTACAACAGGCATTAGCATTAAAAGACTATGAAACAGACATCTTAAAAACAGATTTGCCTTCCGCCAAGTCTGGGGATAATAGGAAGGGGAGGACTGCTTGCATTT
The DNA here is from genome assembly GCF_018139145.2 of Gymnogyps californianus. NCBI lineage: Eukaryota > Metazoa > Chordata > Aves > Accipitriformes > Cathartidae > Gymnogyps > Gymnogyps californianus. The sequence continues at coordinate 4,760,781 of NC_059474.1, forward strand.
GTTTAAAAAGTAAAGAGGAGACAACTGCTGATGCAGAAGGTGAGACAGCAGCTTATGTCAACTGCAAATAGAATGCAAATGATGATGGCAAGTGCAGAGACAGGCTGTTGCTCTGTTTGGGAAGGGGTAGTCTACCTGTCCAGGCATAGCTTGAGAGGTGAAAGTGGGAAAAAAGATGTCACTGCTTACATAGGTAGAGTGGATAGCTGCTCATTAATGGTGGAGTATATCAGTGATATCCTGATATCACCCTAAACAGTGTAAGGAAGAAAAACAGGCTGCTGTTCCCTTGCTTGTGTCAGCTGCAAGCTGTTTATCCCTGCTGCAAAAGATGATGAGCTTTCTCTGGTCTTGTAGATGGAATAGAAAACTTCCAAACCCTAATAAATTAGCAAACCAAGGTAACTTATATTATAAGCATTAAAGGGGTTAGCCAAGGGACTCTCTGTATCATGAATGTTTGTTAGTAACCAAGCTTGGATTCCAAAGTTTGGAAGATTACTAATTTCAATATTGAAAAGGCTGAAATGAATTAAGTGGGGAAATATATTGTGTCAATCAGTTGATTTATTTGAGATAAAATAACATAACCAGTAAAATATGGACGCAGACTCCAGCAGCTAAGGGCTAGAAGAAAAAAACCATGAGATTAATGTCAACATAGCTTCAAAGACAGAAGTTTTTGTAAAACAAGAGCATGTTTTATTTGACAGAATTTCAGGCCTAGCTGAAAAGGTGATAGAGAAACTTTGGTTTTCTCTAAAGCATTTGACGTATGACTGTCTGACATTTGAATAAAAGAAACTTTCCATACATAGAATGAACAAAGAACATTAGGCGGATTAATAACTTTATAACAGACAGATCTCAAATTAAGTTTTTAATGGGGAGATGTCATTAAAGAAATTGTTTCTCATAGGTTCCAGTCCTATATCCAATGACCTATATCTTGTCAAATCATGAGTACAGGAGACAGATTGCTGGGATATAAATAATGTTGGCATGATCTGAGATGCCTGGGAAAATGGTCACAATTCAGCAAAATATATTCTGATATATTTGGGATACAGCTATACTTTGGGAATACAGAACTCAGTTTTTCCTGCAGGATAGGGGAGTCTCCTGGAATGCAGGGACCTAGAGAAGATTTAAGAGTTATCCCAAACAGTCATCTCAATTTTCATTCACTGATGTTTCAACAACAGATTGCAACAGCTCTCCTTTTCTGTTTTGTTTGTTTTGTTTTGTTTTGTTACTCAGGAGAAGTTTTCAGTCATCAATGAGTTCTTGAGACCTTGGGGTTTGTATTTAACTATCCAGACAGCATTTTAAACAGTTTTTGTGCATTGGATCTTTACAGTGTCTTAGCATTGAAAATTTCTCAAAAGGAACTTCTTTTCAAAATTAGTTCTCCCCCATTTTATTCTGTTGTGCTCTGTGGTATTTTATTAAATTTGTTATTTGTGTGTAAGAGAGAGAAAGGGAAGACTGGCTTGAAAATGTTTTACAGCTAAAGAGAAGCCCCACTGAATTATTTTCCTGTGTTACTCTATGCAAAATGGGGCTGATGAAGGAACAGCAATTTGGCAGCCTGTTGTAGCAGTCTATATGAACCACATTGAAATAATGACCAGTCAAATTGCATGAATTGTGCTTTTCTTTCCACACACAGGTGACTGCATTATTCCCTACCATGCATAAATAATAACCTACATGCTCATTTAAAATAAAAAAAAAAAAAAAAAAGAAAAGAAAAAGAAAGCCTGTATGTCATGCAAGGAGAAATAATACTGACTGTCAGAAAAATCAAACAGGAGATACCAAGCATAGCTAAATCCTAGGCAGATGTGAGAGCTTTTGGCTGGCAGGTGAGCTTGACTCATATCTACTTCCTAATGGAAACGGTATTTATACTCCATCAGTCCCTTCAGGTGTTCTGGTAGACTTATTCCAATTATTCTACCATTATAATAAATTTGGTGAAATCCTATTGTGTCCCATCGTTCTTGCTGAGAGATGCAGAACGGAATAGTTATTGCTGAATGGTGAGCTACCAACTAGATCTCTATTATAGTTAGAAGGAATGGTTTTTTCTGTCTTCCTATATTTGTCCATTAAGGCTGAGAGATTCAAAAGAATATGACAGTTAGCTATTCAGCTTGCAAACCTGTGGGAGTGAAACGGGATAGTTTATGCTTTTAAAGATTTGTCTTTTTAGAATATCTAAATGGATATCCCAATGGGAACATTATTACTAAGATACCCTGAAAAGACAAGAACCTCCAAGGGTGTTTTACAGTTATAACCTGCCAGTGCCACTTTTAATTGCTTCTGTTCAGTGCTATGCTGAAGCTTATCCAGTGAAACCACATCAAAACCCATGAATATGGCTATTCTTTAAGCCTGTGCATTTGCTCAAAGCATCTAATAAAGCAATGCTGCTCTCATGCGGGCACAAATTTGAAGCACCTTTATTGATTGTAAGTGCTCCAAATTTAAACTTGGACAACTAATTCTCATTGCATAATACTAGAACAATACAGGCCACGTTCTCATTTTAAATACTCTGGGTTTGAGGGATTTATATTTTTCTGGTTGATTTCTGTGATGGTGATTTGCCTTGCACAGCAGGTAACAGGTATCAATACTAGAACAGAACCAATAAAAATCAGTGGAGCTTTGATTTCAAACCAGCATCAGGCACTGATACTGTCAGGTCTGTGAACACAGAAGCTATAACACACTCATTAAAAAAAGAAAGACAGACAGACAGACAGAAAGAAAGAAAAAGAAAGAAAGCAAGCTTCTAAAAAGGCTCAAACATTTGTTGATGTTTATGAAGGAAACTGAAGGGGGGGAAGATTCAATATAGTGTACAATTTCACCTGATTTTGCCAATATCTTTGAGCTGAATTAAATGTTTAACTCTATTTCTTTGACAGTGCAATCCTGTAGAAAATAATGAGATTGCAACAGGTAAAATTGGAGGTACAGAGCAATCAGGTTTTATCCTCTTCCCATCTTTCAAAATGACCAGTGTCAACCTACTGCAAATGTCTTTGCTACTCAATGCAGAATGCTAATTAAGGATGCTGACTTATCTTTTCCTATTTCTTTATTCAAACATTCAAAACAGTGCTAATTAGTCTGGCTATATAAAAACAACAGTCTCCAATTGGTTTAGTTACAGCTCCATTTATTCCCTATACAAAGATCCCCTTCTTGCCTTATTTTTAGTGTGTACATGTACATATGTGTGATTTTGCTTCCAAATAATTGTTCTAATGGCAGAAATGTTCAGTCCAGTAGTTCCCAGAGAAGATTATTTCCATTCCCCAGTGTACGCAGCCCTGTATGTAGTGCCCAAGCATGGGAGTGTGGCTGTGTGGCTGTACATACATTTAAGGGGATGTTTAGCTTTTTGCCTTTTTTTTTTTAAAGGACCTGAAATTATCTTGTTTAGGGATACTGTGCTGGTTCAGTTTTTTATTCAGCTTCTTGCCAGAGGCAGCTCAGGGCTGGAAGCTGTTTCTGAATACTTTCCCTGAGCATCCTGACTGTTTTCAACAGCCGTGGGTAAGTGTGAGGACTCAACATGCTGAGGAAAGCTTTCTTGCTCCCTTCTCCTCATCCTGTGAGGCTAGGATGATACCGAGAGCCTTGTTTTATTTATCCTTTAGAAAATTAAGTTGTGGATGTGCCTGACCCAGCTCTACAGCTGATGGGTGTGGTAGTCTGAGAGGCAAAGATACTCTCTGAGAATGGTGCTGCAGCTCTCCTGGTGTCAAAGTTAGACTGGGCTACAACTGGGCAAGGGGCGATGAAGATTAGACCAAACTAAGAGAGTAGAAGGTGCATAAAGGACAGAGAGAGAATATGAAAAGCAAGATTAATTGGTTTTCCTATAACCTCAGTCAACCTCTGGAGGTGACTCTCCATTGATGTCTCCATTGACATATTGTCCTGGTTTCGGCTGGGACAGAGTTAACTCTCTTCTTAGTAGCTGGTACAGTGCTGGGTTTTGGATTTAGTGTGAGAATAATGTTGACAACACGCTGACGTTTTAGCTGTTGCTAAGTAGCGCTTATCTTCAGCCAAGGATTTTTCAGTTTCCCATGCTCTGCCAGCAAGCAGGTGTGCAAGGAGCTGGGAGGGAGCACGGCCGGGGCAGCTGACCCGAACTAGCCAAAGGGGTATTCCATACCATGGAACGTCATGCCCAGTATATAAACTGGGGGGGGGGTTGGCCGGGAGGGTCAGATCACGGCTCGGGCATCGGTCAGCGGGTGGTGAGCAATTGCATTGTGCATCACTTGTCTTTTCTTGGGTGTTATTTCTTCTTTTGTTGTATTCCTTTTCATTACTATTATTATTATTCTTAGTTCGTAGCGTATTTTATTTTTACTTTAGTTATTAAACTGTTCTTATCTCAGCCCACGAGTTTTACTTTTTTTTCCTTTCCTCCTCCCCACCCCACTGGGAGGGGGGAGGGGGAAGCGGCTGTGTGGTGCTGAGTTGCTGGCTGGGGTTAAACCACGACACATATCTACATTGACCAGACACATATCTACATTGACAATCAGGCTTCCAGGTTAGACAGTTCAAGTTGTTGCCTCAGGCAGACAGACCATCGCCATTTGACTTTCCAGCTGAAATTCTCTCCTAATGTCTCTATTGCCTTCCACATCGCTACCCAGGAGGCAGTAGGAATTGCAGCTCTTCTCTCTCTGAATGAGGGGAAGTGAAATGAAGGTGCAGCAGCCCAAAGAGCATGGTGGGGTCAGCCAAAAGTCTAGGCAAATTGTACCACATTTCCATCTGCAGTTGCCCAAAAGCCACACTGGCTCCTGAGGATCAGTATCTTTTGAGGATCAGTATCCTTTGAGGATGCTGATGATAAATTCAAGAGAGTTGGCAAAGTGGCTGTAGTGACTCACTCCCCCACCACACCTGATGAGAGTCTTTATCGCAATCGCTTAACATTTTAGGGTTATTTTTAATGGAGGTTTGGCAGCCAGTATTTGGTAGTCCGCAAGCCTTTCATTGTTAACCACTCTTTCATACTACTGGGCATTTTTTTAAGCATCAGATGTGACATTCCTTCATCTTTTCCTCCAGGTTTGTTGCCTGAACTTGACATTTTGTTTGAACTTTGCTTTTTTAACTCCAGTTCTCCCTACAAATAAATTAGTTCAGAACATTTTTAATGTTATTATTATTCACCGTATGCCAGGTGCTATATTAACTCTAGCTTCTGGCACCATCCTGCTTTTATAGAGGCCTTTTTGTCACCTATCTAACACTACAGTTTAATTGGTTTCCAGCTCACTGCACATCTCTCTCTCCCTCACATGCACACACACACACAAGCACCGACACGCACACAGCGCTTCCCTCCCTACTCAGGATGCAGACTGAACGTAAGAAATCAAAGCCTGCAGCAAGGCTGAGCCTGTTAGAACCAGTGGGCCTGGTACTGATGGGTATATTGATTTTCTACAACTTCCAGGGAGGTAACAACAAACATTTTATCATCGACTGTACTGTATGTTCTTCTTAAGTCACTTCTGCACGCTGCAGTCCAGATAGGCTCTTTGCTCAGCGTGGTACTGCATACTGTGTTTTAATTTTTGAAATTCAGTATCTTACCTGGAGTCTGAAGAATAATGTCTGCTTCTGCTGGAAATACAACAGAGAGTTTGTAAAATACATTTTTCACGATTCTTACTTGGAATCCACTGTTGTACTACATGATTTTATTTATAATCTTTATTGTAGTTATCCTCAGAATTTATGTGGCGTAGGACATCACCTTTATTCTCCGATTTACAGTTAAAAAACAAAGGCCTATATGTTCAAAGTTACACAAGCATCTAATTCCAGAGGGAAAAACCCATTTAGCTTTAAGCTTTATGATCTGGGCTTAAATGGTATGTTCAAGGGCAAAACAGTAGCCTGTAGCTATAAGCTAAAAGCTATAGCTAACAAGTCCTATTTTGAGTTTCCTGCCTTGTCAGTGTCTTAAAGCTGCATTTCTACAGAACAGATAATTTTTAAAAATTTTACCTTAAAATCATTTATGTCATTACACTCCTAAATTTTCTCACATATGTTGGGTCCTCACCCTGTTATTGTTGAAATGCTTTTTAATATCAGAAGTAAGGAATATGGGAACAGAGGCTATGGGAAGGCGGCTTTGTTCCTTTGCAGTACTATCATTTTGCCTAAGCCCCTGCAGCATCTCCCTTTCTCATTCTCCTCCTGTCTGTAATCACTTCTGGAGTTTGCACAGCTCGGCACTTCCCTCTCTTGTTGCTCATATTATCTTATACTTATGTGTCCTGGGGCTCAAACTGTGACTAATCATTCCATAGTGAGACTTCTATATTATTCTGCAGGCCCTGGGCGCTGGACTATCATACCTTCAGACATGCTATTCCCTTTGTGATGCCATGGCTGGGGATATTCACAGGTGACCGTTCCTGCCTGGGTCTGAGCATGGTAGAAGCTTACAGGTTGCTCCTTCTACTTGCACTCACTCTTTTCTTTCAAGGTTATGACTTTTTCCTTTCTAAACCAATAAATCACATCTGGAGCATTTTGGTTTTGCTCAGTACTACTCCTTTATCATCTTGGCTCCCAGAGCACCTTTGATTTAGTGGAGGTATAAGGATATTTTATGATCCTGGGACATATGCTAGTCACAGCTTCGCTGGCAGCACATCTCCCAGCCCAGACAGCTTGACGGCTGGGGTTTGGAGCGGGGAGTAATGTACCGCTTCTCCAGACTAAGCATGAGCTCAGCACCTTTATTCCCTCAAAAAAGGTACAACCAACACCTGTTAAATCGCAGTGATGAAAACCTCAGTATTGTTTGAAAGGCTCTAATGCCAGGGCTGAAAAACACTGTCAATACCCTTTCTCACCTACTTTGCGTGGTTTTGAATCCTGTTCCTGCTCTACCTCAAAATGGTGCTGAACATGACTTACAGCTCCTTGGATCAGGTACCTTTTCTTACATGCTGGCAAAATATCAGACGATAGGGATTTGGTTTCTTTGTTGTTATTTTTTTTCTCTGTAAGTAATATTGGTTGTTAATTGGGAAGATGAGCTAGATTGACCAGAAGCTGCAGGACAGGTAGGCTTTTTCTTCTTGTACATTTCTTGCCCATATTTGTGGAATTTCTGCCTGCTGCTTTCATATTTGGCTTAGCAAATTCAGAATATAATTATAAGCCCTAACTTCCTCAGTCATTGAGATGGGTGGGTCAGTACTCATAACCATTTTTAATGGGGCAACTGAATCAAACATGGGTGATCTGTAATCAGTAACAAGAGATATTTTAGGTATTGGCCTGTATCTGCAATGAATACACACACAGACATGGAAAAAAAAAAGGACCAAGTTTTCTTGTTTATGTCCAGTTTTCTTTCTGCTGGAGAATAAAACATTTCTTCAGATGTACGCAGAGGAGAAGGTGGCACCATACATATAACATAATTCAGCTTCTTCCTCCTAGAGAGCAGTTTTGGGTGGTTTGTAGGGGGAAGACAGTTGGACTCAGCGGCACAGAAGTTTGGAGACTTTAGCCTTCCAATTTTATATCACTTAAGCATGCAGGCTCCCTTTTCCTTTCATGCAGGGGCAGTCACAAGATGGCTGTTTCAGGAAAGTGATGGTCTAATCTTGCTAATCAGTGGATTCCAGTCAAAGGATGTGTGGGTTAAAGGAGGACAGTTGTTTCTGCCAAGTACTTGATCAGGAAACAGTAACAATTAAAAATGAATGCTTTGCTTCTGCAAGCCAAATATTAGCACATTTATTACTTTCCAAAATTATTATGAAAAGGCTGCAATAATTGTTATTAATCAATCCATTAAAAGTAATGGGGCATGATACCTATTACCTTAATAATGAGTTTTAGTGTCAGAGAGTCCATCCATATTGCTTTTATGTGTTGAAGTCCACATCCTTGTTTCATGATAGTTTAGGCTGGAAATGAAATCCTTTGCCAGGAGATGAATTCACTCTGAGAGGTGACTGCATTAGCCGTGATTTATTTTAATAAACACATGGAACAATAGCTGAGAACAAACATTTTTTGTAGCAAATGTAATTACCCAGCAGAGTTTGTCACAGAGAGTAGTTGCCTTTCATTTAAGGCAAAGTGAAAACACCAAGGAAATTTTCATGATGGATTTTTTAAAGTTCAGGGTGCCTGTTCTCCCAGCCATGTGTGTAAATACAGAGAAGCCAGAACAGGAGAGATGGCCAATACATTGTGTTACTGCTCAGGGACACCCAAATCCTTGCTCTAGGCCATGAGGTTGGGGTGCTTTTGGCTTCTTTGGCTTAATCATTTCTTCATCTGTAAAGCTGGGGAACACGGACACTTTCCTATATCGCTGACACAGTGTGAGGTTTAGTTCATTAACACCCATTATGAGATCTCAGACACTGATGTGGAACAAGGGGCATATAAGAATGTGGACAGATCTTTCTGCAGAGCTGTTATTTTTCAAGTGCAAATTTTCCTCTGTCCAACAGCTGATGAACACACATTTCCTCTCCTTTAAATATTTTCAGGGTAATACAGCTAGACAGTCAGTTGCCTGTGATGCAACAGTTTTCTGAGAATTCTTTGAGGTTGTTTTAAGGAGTATTTCTGGGTTTAGAAGTGCTATTAAACAAATGACTAGCATTCTACCAGGTGATACACGAGAGAGAGTCTTTCATAACCATGGCAGGATGTAATTAGGATCTCTGACAGGACATGCAAAGCCTGCAGATGTTACAGTTAACTCATTAACTCTTTTTTAGGATAATGGACTTGTGCCTTGTAACTTCAGGAGGCAGAGTCTGAAAAGAAGATACCTCAGACAGCTAATGCTGATGTTGCAATTGTACATAGGTTTTGTACAGGTCCTGATGTAAAGAACTGAGAGACCTGGTTTGTTTTTTCCTTAAGCAAACTGTTTATTCAACTTTACTAAGACCTACTTTTATCTTCTTACTTTCACTTCTGTCTCAACCAACACCCACTAACGAGCTACAAGCATCAAATCCATTGATGTATGATGAGAGATTTACACGTTAATATGAAATATAAAGTTCAGTGTATAGAAAAAACTTCACAAAGAGATTTACTCATTGTCTGTCCAAGTGGGGGAGAGCTGTTAATATTTTTCTAATGTCTACTCAAGTGCAAGAGATAGCACCTATTTTTCTGAAGGGCCATTACGATTTCCAAGGCAGTAAGGGCAGTCAATACCTGGAAGAAGGAGTGCTGAAACTGCCTCCTAAATAAATTAAGGATCAATAATGTTTGGTGGGAGGAAGGAGGATTTTAATCTAAACGGAACCCCAAGGAGATTTAAGAAAAGAATTGAACATAAAAACTAGCACACTTTGCCAAGAAAAGCCTGTTTCCTGTTACAGCAACCTGAGCACACAGAATGGGCAAGAGAACATGTCACTGGCCATGGGAGTAAAGCAAACGTCGACAATACATCAGATAGACACAAAGAGGGAAAGAGAGAGCTTTTGGATTTGATCTTAGGATAATTAGATTAAGCATTCTTAGTTCTCTTAATTTTCTTCTGCCCCCTCCCCACCATATCTCCTACCCGTGTCCTCATAAACCTTTGCTGCTGTGTTATTGGTTTGATGCTGGAGGTAAATTTTAATTGCTTTTACCAAAAATGGCTCCAGGTGGGTCATAAGTGGAGATTTTTATGGTCAGGAAAGGGATGGATCTCCTCTCTCACACAAAGCCCAGCACCCTGGACCCCTTCTAGAAGTTGCTCAGTGTACCTCCACCTAACCCATGCTGGCTAGAAAGAGACTTAGCACAGGAGCTGAAGGTGGATACGTCTTCCTGTAATCAGCATTCCAACGAAAAATCCTTTCTGGGTTTGAGAACACATTGGAGAGCATGGTTGTGACCTATAGATCCCAACTGAGTCTGTAACATCGTATGGGAAAACTGAGATGCAGAGAATATAAATAAATATTCTCACACATCTCTCCAAAGTGAATGGCCCTGAAATTATAGACCGTTGTTTTGATCTTCCTCATGGATAAAGTGGTCAAAATCAGTATGAATACTGCTGAGAAAGATGAAAACACAACAGATGATACAAACAAATCACTAGAGAAAAACTGAACTTCATATATTTTGTGCCCATACTCTGAATCGTGAAATCTACCCATTCCAGGAAGCTGTGCGATTAATAAAGGGATTTACAAAAATCCTTGAATAAATATAATCTAACTGAAAATTTGAGAATAAATTTTACCAACATTTGGACCAAACTTGAGCATGTACATGCTTTAATGAACTTGCATTATGCATACATACTTTCTTGAACTTGACATTTTAAATTACATCTCTCAAAGTGAAAATCTAAGACAGGGGGTTTTTTGTACTTAAAGTCACAATCATTTTCCTTGTAAGGTTTCTGTCAAATCATTTAACCTTTACATATTTTAACGTGTATAAATTAAGAAAATAATATCTCGAACTTTCAGATTTTTCTTGTTTTCTGCAAAAAAAAAATTTCATTTGGAAACTCTGTTTTTTCATAACAAACTGATAGTTGAAAATGCACTTATTACTGAATAGCAGCTGGAACTGTGTTGGTAACAGATTTTCCTACTGTTAATTTAATTGACTGATCCGTGTTGTGTTTTTTTTTTTTATTTTAGATTAACATATTTAAGCAGAATATTAAGCTTTAAATCAACATTTTCTTAGGTCATTTGAAAAATTCATTTTACTTGTTCATTTTAAGAAAAACCTAATACTTTGTACTCAGATAAAAACTGAGACAAAAATATGTGAAGACAGAGAAGTGGCACTGTTGGGTTAAAAAGTCAGAATCCAACTTCTAAAAGGCAATGAAAAGATGATTTTAACTAAGCAGTTCATCAGTAATTCATAAGATTTCAATTAATCCAGACGTCAATTTTCTCAGTAAAACCTTGACCAGAAAATTATACCCAACTTTATCAGATATTTCTCTTCATTTTTTTATTTTATCCTTTGATTGGTCTAGAGAGAGGGTACAAGCGTCCAAAGCAAAACAGATTATGTTACAAAGAAAGCATCTTTGTAGTCAAAGGAAGAGAAATCACTTTTTGCAAATGTAACAGTGCTATTTGGGCAAGCATCCATCCCCTCCCATCAAGAAAATTCAAGATATTAAAAGGGGGAGTAGCAGATCAAAGGCAGTAGTTCTTACGGAGACTGCATAGAAGAGAAAATCTGTAATACCAGGGAGTTAAACAATCCTACAAATTTCCACCAATACTCTTATTTAAGTAGTTTGATTGAGCCAATGAATGGTAGCATAGCAAGATAAATTCTCATGACCAGTTTGAGTCATTCTGGAAAACCAGAACCTAACTAAAGGAGACCTCTTTGTATCTTCATGTAGGGCTGACCTTAACACTAAATTGTGCATTTCATGAGGCTAGTAAGTAAATTTTCTTGAGTGATTCCCCTCGACATAGAAGTAAAATTCCTGTTCCCCCTCTTGCAAAGCATCTGTAAAAGGAGGAACCCTCAGATCATCTATGTCTAAGTAACATGAGTGTATCTTTTTTTACACAGTTCTGTATAACACAAAAATTGTACAGTCAAAAATAATCACACTCTTGACTTCACACTGACAAATATTCTGACAAGATGCTAAGATTTCTTCCAAACATTTTCCTATCAGAAATTACAAGTGTTGCCAAAAGTATTCAAAATGAGAAATTTCCTATTAGGTTACAATATCAGACATCATTATTTTTGCCAGAACATTTCCATCCCACGCAAAACAGAAGTTGCATTAAACCTCTCTTCCAGCTTCCAGTTATATATCAAGCCATTCTTCAGTTTAAAAAATTAGAGAACAAAGATATTGTTTCTGAAATCTGAAACTGTCACTTTTCTGGCAGTTTATGATGAATTAGTATAGTATAATATAATGTAGTATAATGTTTATTTTAGCAAGAACAGATTTTTTGTCTGTTCTTCTGATATTCTTACAGACCTTGGTCTTGCGAAAAGCAGGAAGGGTAGATTCTCAAAGGAAGTCAGGTATCTTAAGGTATAAATATATATATTTAAGCAATATATAAATAGGAACTTCACTGTGTCTTCAGGTATCACAACAAATTAGGTGCTTTACTCCCACTGAAAGCAAATGGGGGAACAGCGTAAATTTTGCACTTCGTTGAGTATTTACTGTTTTATATAGAGTTTGTATATATTTGTCAAGGAAGAGGGAAAAAAGAGCACATCACAATGTCTCCTTAGCTCAGTGGTTAATGTAGGACGAGTATACAAGAGTTCGAGGCTGTGCCCTGAGCGTTTTGTACATAGTTAGAACGGATGATTGATGTCTAAAATGCACAGATAGCTTATGGAGTGTGAACTGCAACATGGAAATCCTGTGTCCAAAGGCAGTTCTACAATTGTGGAGTTTAAGAACCTGGATCACATTTACAAACTGTTGGATTTTGTCTTTCTTCTCCCTTCTTTCTTTTCTCCTTTTTGGCCTAGGGATTGTAGGTGTCCTAGTCAAAATAGATTATCCCATCTCCAGTGTCAATTACCTCTGAGATGGTGATTGAAGTCCTCTCCCAGCAGGTGAGAGCTGCAGTTCTGAGTCTCCAATAGGCAGTGGAAGAAATGGGATGCAGCTCTCTCATGTTATCGTCATGATCAGAGAGCAGTCTCTGGACATTGGAGATGTTCTCCAGCACTGAGACAAGACGACCTCCAGAGGTCCCTTCCAACCTGAACCATTCTGTGTTTTCTTGGAAAGGAAAGAGACATCCATGTCCCGCACTTGGATTTCGACATAAGCATTGTAGGCATCTTTCAGAAAAGCTGATACGGTTTTGAATCTTCAGTGAACCAAAAGGGCAGATTAGGTTCTGCCTCAAATATTGCTTTTCACCAGGACTTGCTTCTCTTCAGCTTTTGCTTCCCTGTTTGCTATCTTAGAAAGGTTTTTTGATGATTCTTCATCTCCTTTCCTTGTAAAAGAAAACTAGCTATCACTGATTCCTCTACATGGACTAGAATTTAGGTGTTATAATACTGAATATTCATACAAAGGGGGCCCAATTTCTTATTCTCACTCCCTAAGCATCCACTCTTGCACACCATTGCAAACAGCATAATAATCTATTTGTACCTTTGGTCTGACACGTCATGGACTCTCTTGTTTTCTCACTACTTGTAGTACCTCATGTCTTTTTGTACACTTGAGTTTTAGTTTAAGATGCCCCCAAAATTAGAACTTCTTAGTGTAAGGTAGAAGAAAGATAGTGTCTACCCTAAATATTGGAAATATGATCTTGTGAATCTTCTAAGTGAAATAAAAAATTATAGAACTAAAATGTGATTGATTTTGAATCAAGGTGTCAGATACATTAGAACTTCTAATGACATATCTACATTTCCCTTCAGAAATGGCCTATGAGAAATAAGGTAAACTAGGAGTTATCTCTTCATTAATATTAAGCCAACATAATGATTATAATCAACCCAGCTTTGAAATCAAAGGTAGTTAATAAAAAAGTTATTTAAAATAAAATGGAGGTCACTATCAATGGGCTGTCTTTTAATTATGCACGATGAGGAAAGAATTAAGCTTTGTAATAGCATGATCTGGTTTTCCAATGAGGACCAGCTGCTCTGTTGTCTGCTATTTAAAAAACAGAGTGTGATCGAGAAGAAATAGTGACTAATACAACCAATAGATCCTCTAACCCAGAGTAAAAATATGATACAGGACAAGCGTTGGTCTCTGAAGTGCAAGACATTTCAAACAGATGTTAGGTCATTTTACTTCTAATTCTGTAATTCTAATTCTTACTCACTGTGGGTCAGTGATAAGTCAAAATAAATTTTGACTGTTCTGTAGCTTTCCATACAGAGGCTCAGAATTTAATACAAGTTCTAGTGAAGAACTCAGTATGCATCAAAGCAGCACGATTAGGGTTGGCATTAATTTCTATCACAAGTCTTCTTTTCTAGTCTATGGCTGTTTCTTGAAGATGGAAACTGAAGGAGGTGGCAACACAAAATTCAGTATATTGTTTTGTGGTATTCCCTCCCATCCATTATAAACTTCTGTAGCAGATGGAGGGGAAAAAAAAAAAAGTTAGATATGGTTATCCTTTTCCGAAATACTTTATTCTTTTGAAGGATCAAAATTAAAATCTTCCTGTAAACCCATATCAGTTTGTTTTCCAGGTATATATTTCTGAGGTGACTAATAAAGGAGTTCCAACTTATAGAAAAGATAAAGGTGTTGGTTGCTTTGTTCCTAAATGAAACAAAAGAGGCAGAGTTATGTATCAAATGCTAACTTTGAGAAGTAGAAAGGAGGAATACCCCTTTTTTGCTAGGTATTAGCCAAAAAAGTAAACTTTTACTCTCATTCTTGAAAGGAACTTGTTTCTATGTTAGAGTTATCACACCCCAAAAATTGTGATGAGATCTTGATAAATACCACCCCAACATATACAGCCCTCAAGGTGAAACATGACGCCTACAGTTTCTCTCCCCACCTACCCCAGAATCTAGAATAAATAGTTTAATTCATTATAGATATACTTCACTGCTAATATTTCAAGTATATAGAGATCAGTTATACATTGGACTCCCCTAGCATCAGTGTGAAGTATTTTTGTGAAATACTTAGGTGTTTTTGTCCTTGACAATTTTACAGTTGTCAGTCTTCAGAAATCCCATTTGTACGTACTAGTAAAGCAAGATGCCTCCATGAAAATTTCTTCATCTTTTCATGTTACTGCTTCTCATTTAGACCTGCCGAGGCGAGATCATATCAACTGATTGACCAGTGTTGTTTCTTAAATCTTCCGGTCCTTTTCACATCTCATTCTTTCCATTTAATAAAGGAAAATGAGCTGTCCTTATGGTATAACCTGCTCAGTTTGCTTTAATGATTACTTGAGACTCAATACTCTTCATTCTGGGCAAAACCAGAATGAAAATTTCATTGTGGATCTCGCCCTATAAATCTTTACTGTGATGTTAGTCCATTTTACTTGAATAGGGACCAGCTGCATGAGAAACCTCAATGGCCATGAATGAGGATTTGCAGATGAAGGTTCACTGCCATTATCCTGATGCTGAGGTGGTATTGATTTCCTTCATGAGTCTACTTCGGTTTGCAGCTAATGAGGCTTCTGATTAGCCAGTGTATTTCTTACGTCCCTGTTCAGTCGACCATCCCCTACCAACGGAGTGTAAAACATTATTCAGGTGGCATAAACACATCATGTAATTTGTATTTCACATCCTACTGTGTTAGTTTGGGACAGTCCATTTCAGTTTACAAACTCTCTCTTACTTCTGTGCTGATGTATTGAGCTTATATTAATATAATGAAATGAGAGACATATTGTATATTTGCATTTGTAAAATTTCTGGGGAAGTATTAGCTTTGTTAATGCAGTGCACTTCAGTGTCTCGCTGAAGTATTGGTGTGAGATTGAAAAAAATCCAAGCTCTGCTTCTGTTCCTGTCAATGATTTACAAAACAAGCTGGCTTTGATTACACTTTGATGACAGACTTTTCTTTCAGTGTTCATTAGCATGGAAAAGGAGGAACACCATTATTGGAGTCTAGGAACAATTCATTATTTTCCGTTATATTTCAAGCTTTTGCACAACTTTAAGAATTCAGAACTTTTCTTTCTGTTTAATTGTTACGTGTCCTGGTTTCAGCTGGGACAGAGTTAGCTCTCTTCTTAGTAGCTGGTACAGTGCTGGGTTTTGGACTTAGTGTGAAAATACTGTTGATAACACGCTGATATATTAGTTGTTGCTAAGTAGCGCTTATCTTAAGCCCAGGACTTTTCAGTTTCCCATGCTCTGCCAGCAAGCAGGTGTGCAAGGAGCTGGGAGGGAGCACGGCCGGGGCAGCTGACCCGAACTAGCCAAAGGGGTATTCCATACCATGGAACGTCATGCCCAGTATATAAACTGGGGGGAGTTGTCCGGGAGAGTCGGATCGCTGCTTGGGTGTCGGTCAGCGGGTGGTGAGCAATTGCATTGTGCATCACTTGTCTTTTCTTATTTCTTTTTTTTGTTGTTGTATTCTTTTTCATTACAATTATTATTCTTAGTTAGTAGTGTATTTTATTTTACTTTAGTTATTAAACTGTTCTTATCTCAACCCATGAGTTTTACTTTTTTTTTCCTCCTCCTCCCCACCCCACTGGGAGGGGGGAGGAGAAAGCAGCTGCATGGTGCTGAGTTGCTGGCCAGGGTTAAACCACGACATTAAGTGATATATTTTTTATTCCAAGTACAACAATTAAGTTTATAAATTTCTTCCCCGTCAACTGGATAAACTATTTTTCTGCACTAAGCAAGCAAAATTACAGCAGTAATTAAATAGAATTGTTTTGATTCCTCCTTACCTTTTGAACAAAAGAAATCCAAAGTATTTTCTATAACTAACAATGAAATCTAAACAAAGTTGTCTTTTTTTTAAATTCAGAAAAAGAAAACAAAGAACTTAAATAAAAAGGGCATTGTACCTTGAATTTGCCTTATAATTGCCTAGACGCATTAGAGAAAGCTGGAGAATGAAAAGACACTTTGGTCTGTTATTATTATAGGTGGTGTGACTTGCCATCCACAATTTCTATTCCTGTTTCTGCCAGAACCTGCCCTGTGACCTTGGACAAGTAATTCCTTTCTATATTTCAGTTTCCTGATCTGTAAAGCTGAAATCTCCCAGGTAGCAGAAACACGTAGAAATCAGCTAAGACTTAGGGTGTCATTGCATTGACATGAAATTGGATTCCCCAGGGTTCCTGTCAATGGAAACAAGGTGCAACAGTTCATCCATCCCAAATCAAGATGCTATTGATTTATCTTTATTAGTAGACTTTATTAACAAAAAGAAAATGCTCCCTAAGAAATAAAATAGCATGTATTCTCCCTGAAGAGAAGTTAGTAATCTTTTATTTTTTTATTGTAGAAACTGTGGTATTTAGAGGATTGTGATCATGTTCTAGGACTAGGATTTCCAGGCACTGGTAGCCACAAATACTAACAGTAATAACAATAGTGCATAATACAGAACAGAGCTTTTTATGTCCAGAGTCCCTTCAGGTTATCATTTGTTTCCTTATCCCGTCCTTATACCTTGGCACACCACCAGATTTGGAATCAGCACTACTAGAAAGCAACTAGGATTAAGTGCTAAATTATTTCACAGCTAGGTGAAATGCAGCCAACCTCTTCAGCTTCAAACACAATAAAGGGTCAACGTTAGCAAGGCTGGAGAGCTCCACTCATCCAATTCTTTGTGGCCCTAGATAAATCCTCTGGGTTCTTTGGGAAAAAAAATAATTGGAAATTTTTGCATTCCTACAGTCTTTTCTGAACTTACATACCTTTTGGGGGTTGAAAGAACTGCCCAGCATTTGACAAGACCTGACTCCATATGAACTTACTGTTGTTTTTATTACTTTACCTCCATATTCTGCAGGCAGAGGGCAAGGAACTCTTGCTGTCTTAGCTGCAGGGTCCAGAAGGGCTCAGTTTATATATGGGAACCAAATCTCAAAAACTTCTTAGGGCTGGGTGAGAAATTATTTCCTGCTGAGAGAGAGTTTACCATAAACATGGTTTTGGCATCTGCTTTTAAGTAACAGCAGTCTTGTTTTTGCAATACTAGTCCAGAATTTCATACTCTTAGCCAAAATGAATTACTTGCCCTGCTTGCTGTGATCAGAAATAGTTCTTCAGCTATCACTGTAATTCTCAGCCACTGAAGGTGGTCTCTATTGCTAAATAAAAGGGGAATTTGAACATTCAGACTGTGATCATCCACACTGCAGCATTAACAGCTCACTTCCCCAGTTCTCAATTTCCCTAGTTGCTCCCCAATCTGCTACAGATCAAGATAACTCTAAGAAGAAAAAAGAAATCTGTACCACTTGGTTCCAAGGTGTGGATCAGTCCCATTCCTTCTTTGTCATTATAAACTTCATCTGTGTGATCCCACGACACAGACGGTCGTCTTGCTCTGCTCCTCCACAGCGCAAGGATGACTTGCACTTGCACTTGCACTTGTCCACAGCAGCTCCACAGGTGCTATAGAATACAAAAGAGTCCCAGAGATTTCTTCCAAATATGAAATAATGGTGGACCCTAGAGAAAAGGGAGCTTTTAATGAAACCTGTGGAAGTCTCTGTCATCTGATAAAAGTCTTAATGTTTGAGGACGAGAATCTGTATCTGTACTATTTTAAATTGATGATACGGCCAGGTGTGTCAATTTTTTGGTGGGATAGTAGAAGATATGAATGATGCTGACATGTGCATCCCTCTTTTGTTGTTCGGAGGCCTTTATCTTTTAACTGACTATTTTTTGAAGTTGGAAGAATGGAGGTTATAGAAAACTTTTTATTAGGCCACTGGATATGGTGGGCTAAGGGAGGGATGATTTTGTTGTAGACTGTATATCCTGATGTGGTAACCAAGGTGCCTTTGGTATAACTAAAGATTTTTTAGAAATTGGCATCAACTTGAGACCAAATAAAAAGATACAGACTTCTATGCTATGTCAAGAATACCACTAAGTTCCTCACAAAGAAACATTTCACATTGTTATTACATGTAGACAATATGATACTTATGGGAAGTTGTTACCTTGCAGCCACCTTTGATAAGTTTAACATGATGCCCTAAATCCTCAAGATCAGCCATGGCCAAGTTGACTGTGGCTGCAGGGGAATATTTAAATATTTGCAGCGCTTCAATGAGCAGGTACTGCTTTTACAATTCATGGATACCCAAGCCAATATGTTGGTCTATTATGTTCTTTCTTGTCTTGCTGATCCAGCTTTTCATAATAAATTGTGCACCTATGTGGTCTGGTTTACCGTCCCACAGCTCTGCAGTAGAATGTGGTGAATAGCTGAAAAGCTTATTTGCCAAGAAAAAAGAAATGTAGTTTCAGAATAAGTGAAATTAATCTCAAATTCCCAGTGAATTAATATAATTATTGCGGCTTGGTAACAGGGGAAGGGATGGAGATGAGGAAATCAAAGGGATTTACATCACTACTTCTGAAATTAAAGGTTTTGAAGCACAACACTTGTGTTTGGAAGTTTATCTGAATTTAATTAAAATATTATATAAGTATGCATGGAAAATATGAAAAATAGTAATTTCTTTCTGTGCTATTCCTGCCCTTCTCTTCTGGTATTTGAACTAAAATAATTTCTTTGAATAATCCTAATCTGAACTGAATGCTGCACTGTGGAATTAGCAAAAAGTCTCATGCAGACTTTAAGAGTGAAATCAGCCCTACTCTCCCATCCCAGTCTGGGCAGTGACTCAGAACATAGCTGTGGGCAAGTTTCTTCTCAGCACCACGCTAGTGGGGGCTCCCAGTATGGAGGGATACCTGCTTGGCTTCTGCTGCCAGGCAAAAGCACCATCCATCAACCATAGAGGACCACTGATGGGAATGAAACCACAGGTTCAATATGTTGGTATCTTCTTACAAGTAACACACAGTTACAGAACTATGGAATATTTTTGTCCCATCTTAATGCTTCTGCCAAGCATCTGCTGTGAAAAGCAACATAACAATGTGTTTCCAGTGGTCAATTCCATGAAAGCTGCAATCGTGCCTTGCCCAAGGCTACACCACTTTAGTTTTGTGCTGCCTAATTATTTGTGGGAGCTGGTGCTGCTTAGCTGTTGAGATCTCATCTAATCTCTGCTTGAATTACTCCTGGCTGTTTTGTGTTGGGTTTTTTTATATATATGTATAGACATTTATTTTTTTCTGAGAAAAGACCTTGGGTAAGGATTTCACTATATAGCTGCCAGCCTTGTGCTTCCCTTCAGTAACTATCCTATTGTGTATAACATTTCTGGACTTGACTGCTGTTAAAAAATGCCTCCTAAGGAAGATGTCTTCCCTTACTTTTACGGAGAGCTGCTATAGCAGGTAAAAAATGTGAGTTATCAGGAACAAGGAAGAAAATCAACCCAAATTTCTGATTATTCTGATTTCCAGTTTGTATAATGTTACTGAATGTTGATTAAATAAGATTATTTTGTGTGTTTGTTTAGTACAAGGGAAATGATTCCCTGTAGACTGTAGCTACCCTTTTCTTCCACTTATAATTACTAAAAAAATGGGTTGTTCAGACCTTTTCTCTATTTATCTACTTAAACAATAAATTAGAGATATGCATGCACAGAAGTAAAACAATCCTTTAGTAAATTTTTGTTAAAGCCATTGCTAGAATAGACTAAAAAGAAGTTCTTCAGGCTGCTATATGTGAGCCTCCTGGTATGGGGCCAATAATTATTCATGAGGTAGGACACTGTGCATTTTGAGCAAGCTTTTCTGAAACTGTTTTTATCTGGAAGTCACCATCTATCACTCATCAGACACATAAAAGTTAATCTGTATTTGGCAGAAAATTAAACAATTAATGGAAGAAGAAAGAAGAGAGAATTGAGCAAGTGAATGACGACTCTTTAATTGAGTAATGACCCATCCAGGAACATCTTCAACAGTCCTTGCTATTAAGAAATGGTCCTGCTGGCCTTGTCCAATGAAAATCTTTTTCTCTGCTGGAATTAAGCATGTAGAAGTTCAACAATAAGCTATTTACTCAGCACTGCAGTATGGTTAATTAACTCAGTTTCATACAGTGCCCTGCTAAAGAGGTTCAGATCCAGTGTTATAAGCAATATGGTGGTCTTCTACCACTGGAAGACTGCAGAATCACATTTTCAGAGAAAATGAGAATTGGATGCCTGACCCAATTTGTGAGCTTTTGGGGTCTTCTGTGGCCTTGATAATCTTCCCATTCAAAAATACAAATACCAAATGCATATTCTGGTGGTCAAAACCCAGATATGGGAATGAAACATTCTGGATTCTGTTCCTGGTTTAACTTTTTATACGTTATTTGATCTTGCATAAATCATTCACTGTATCCCATTTTCTCTCTGTAAAATGAGAAATATGATACTACAAGCTCCACAAAAGCTGCTATTTAAAGCACACAGTTACTTTTATTTGGTGCTACAGAATTCACGAAATACCCACATACACTTGAGCGATCTCGTGGCACCTTGTCTAGTAATAATTTATGATCATAGACATTAGAAATCTTAGTCACAGTTTCTAGGGGAGAAGACAGAAGGAGTCTTTACTATCATATGGCTACTTCCATATCACCAGAGCAGTAGCATACTGAGTGTACCACATAGGTCCCATTGCATTTTCCTGAAATCTCCCTTTGGTAGGGGCAGGCTGTACTTGGAAAACCTCAGAATTAAGGGACAGAAGATACAAAGGAGACTCCGGTGAAGTAATTCCCTCTGAAGGAGAATGATTTAAAATGGGTGGTTTCTTTTCCTATATATTTAATTGTAGCAAAGAGAAGCATGTGAAATAAAACATGCACAGCTTCTTTAAAGCTGTAGGTGGTGTCCAGGCAGAAGAGAGCTGAGAATGGTTTTAGCCATGAGCATTACAGTAAGCAGAGGAAAGAAAACCTACTTTCGGGAATAGTATTTCTTAGTTTATTCTAATAAACTTATTGTTTATCATTAGGATAAAGTTGCTTTCCCTCTTATCATATGACATATGGCACCTGATTGTATGGAGAAAACATTTAGGGTTATTCAGTGCTTTGTCAGTGGGCTGCTTCTGTTTGGTGTTCAAATTTCTTTTGAACCAAGCGATACCTTTCCATTAGTATTTATTGGATTCCTCTCACAGCACCAACAATGAAACAGAAATAACTTTGACAAAAGAAATTTAGACCACTAAATGTCCAAAGTTAACTCTCACTGCTTCCTTCTTCTCTTCAGTCCCGACCATGTCATCTCCAATTCTCCCCACATTTGCAGTTAGGGAAAACATTGCTCCCTCTCACATTTGATATTTTACTACCACCTACTTTGCCTCATGTCTCATCTCATGCTAAATAACAATACAAGGGCTCATAAGTAACATTACTCAAAAACCCATGAAAATCTAAAGAGGTAACCGTGGTATTTCTGTCTCTAAAATTACGCTTTCTTTTTCTGCTTGCAGATCATGGTTGAAATACCAAATATTTTACTTGTTTGTCAAGGGTAAACAGCCATAAACGTGAAAGCATAACTGAGAACAAACAGGACTCATTCTCTCCTTGTTATCTCTGCATGTGTTTCAATATTGGATAGGATTTATGATGTGCTGTGATTTCTCATTCACAAGGCTGTTTCAGGAGTGGCCCGTAAGGCCAGAGCTGTGATTTGTACTTGCATGGAGGGTTGTGTTTATGATTCAAATGACAGCAACTGGAAAATCCCACTTCAACACATGTATTTTACTAGGCCTATAAAAAAAATAAAAAAAATAAAAAAGTGAGACCAGGCTAATTCTTTAAAGTGTGCAATCCATGGTGGATGCAGAGCAGCAGACGTTACTCTTGCTGAGATGTCTGTGCTTATACAGAGCAAGGTGATAGTAAAGATGGTTCAAACTCCATTGAGAACAACTAATCAGCTACATATCATCTAAAGTACTCTGTCTTCCCAGTGAAAGTGGAAGGAATCCAATTAAGAGTGGGGGAGGCTCTGCTGAGATTTCTTTAATAACTCCATAGTAGCAGGAAGCAACATATGGAGTTAAGAGTCTACTGCCAAAGAAGAAAAATAGCAGAAAAGAAGAAAAATTCTTATGTCTTGAAGATCTTGGAAAATATACCAAAATACAACCTTCAGGAACTCATTTGGTGGGTTAGAAAACATGGGCAGGCACAGGATCCTGCCTTAGGACAGAAAGAAGGATTAACTGATCACCTGAGGTTCAGTTCCACCTTATCTTTTCCCTGGTGACAAGTCTTCAGGTCAGTGGTGATTAGCTGTAGAGGTGCCATTCAAGGAAATAAATGCTCCATTGCCACCATGGTGCTTCAATGGCTGCATCAAATTGTATCATGCTTCTGGGCAAACGTAAAAGAACGTGTTTTGTTTTACTCCATTATGGTGAGGGGACGACTGACTTCGAAGCTTCCAAAGGTGCTTTCATGGACAGATGGCTCTGGCTTTAGCAGAAAGTTTCAAAGTTTTGACTAATAAGGTCTATTGGGATACAGACTTCATAGTCAGAAAAAAGGATTGAGTTGAAACTGGAACAATGATCTGGATCATCTCCTTGCCCCGGCCAGGATGACCTGTCATCAGGTAGGGATATATCAGTGGGAAGCAAGGAAGGGTGTAAAGTGGGGATGGTATGATCATTAAATATTGGGATTAAACATTTGAATCTGGGTTATCTGTTGTATAGTACAGACTGAACCCAGTATTGGCTAGACCAGCTGTACAGGGAGGGGCAAGCCATATAATCTCCGCCTCAGTGTTCCTTTCTGTAAGGTAGGGATACAATTATTTTCTTAAGTATCTTTTTCTCAGAAAATTAACTTTTAAATGTGTTGTTAAAAAACACAACAAAACAAATAGCCTACCAATAACCCTAGGCTGCACAGATTTATTATCTGTCTAAAGAATTTGATAGGTGAAACTGAAAAAAATCCTAACAAATAATAGTGTTATTAATGGGGCTTCTCAAAGTATATTTTCTTGGCAATATAGGTATGCCAATAAAGGTTAATTAAAATAGCAGGCAATCATGATCAGATTAAATGGGGTGTATACTAATCTCATGCACTTGCATGAGAACCTAAAAAGCATATGACTTGAGGATGACAACTGAAAGCAGGGTATTTTTAGCTAGAATCAATAGAACTTTCTTCCACTCAATTAATTTCTGCATAATATGGAGATGAAACATTTGCTTTTCTTCCCATCATCTCTATAGGAGGAATGAGGCATAATAACAACATTTTTGGCACAAAAACATGTGTATGAAAATCTGAGAGTATTTCAGGAAGGGGAAATGCACCTATGAAAAGATACAGTAAAGTGTTAGTAATTTTTTTCATTTTCTTTCCATTTTTTCTTGTGTGGGACATATGTGAGGGACTGAACGAGTTAACGCCTGTCAATGTCTCAAACATTGTAGCAACCAAGGTGCGGTCTGCATAACAATGAGGGCCATCAGCAAGAAGTTGGCTGGCATGGGCACAGGGGGGTGCCAGAGGGTGTGCAGCCCTGTGTGCTGGCAGACCCAGCCTGGGAACCCACCCCATATGGCCAGAGGCCACACCAAGCTTATCTGAGGAGGGGGCTTGTAGCTCCTTGGAAAGTCCCTAAGACCACCACCCCAATAAGCCGCACATGCTCAGTAGGTGAAGAACCCTCTGGAACACTGCTATATATGTTGAGAACTGTCTGGAATGCACCCATATAAGTCTTCAAGAGGCGTGACTGTGGGTGGAGCTTTAGACTATAAAAGACACAACTGCAAAGAGCCACGTTGGGCGCGCCCATCACCGGAGGATTGCCGTGCTTGTCGCCAATGCCGCGGGATCCAAGGGTGGTGACTATCTCTTTTCTTTTCCCCCTCTTTCTTCTTTTTCCTCTCTTTTCTCTCTTCTTGTGAACATTTTGCTGCAACCCACGCTGCCCACCGTTACGCCCTCCACAGTTTGGATTGTTCATATAAAGCATTCAAAGTAATCGTTTGGTGTCGTTTCACCTTAATTTAGCCCGGGGGGATCCCAGAACCTCTACGACACTCTGGGCTGTCCGGTCTGGGTCGTAACAACATACTACATATGCATATATATATATGTATCTTTGTGTGTATGTATGTGTGTGAACAGTGTACATGTGTGTGTATGTACAGACAGCCACACTTGTAGTCCTTTTCAGGAAAAAGAGAAGGAAAACATATGAGAAAGAATAATGGAAGACTGTTAAAACAGTGTTGTATTGTATTCTGGTCTTCTGTCCAACAATAAAAATAAGACTGCATTTGCTGTTTAAATCTTACTGAGTGTTACAAGAAATTATACAATGATGTATAAGTATATACATTAAATAATCACGTGTCATGCGTACCATCTATGATCTGCACGTTGTCCTTGGGTGAAATGAAATCTGCCTTACAAAGCGCAGATTTGGTTGTCCAATAGAAGCTCTTTTTGACAGTATATATTACATTTTTGGATACTCCACTAGACAGCTAAGCATGACTTCTAGCAGCAGAAGGTACAGGATGATATCCTTCTCCCTTTGACATCAGTGATAGTTTAACCATTAATTTCATTATGTTTACAGCATCACTCATAGACATTTGGATGTCATTACTCATTTTTGGGGGTGCAGGGCTATCTCTGGCATCTTTTACTGAACAAGTTCTGGTAAGACTTTTGTCATCTCCAGCTATCTCTTTTGGCAAAGTGTTCAGATGCTAAGGAGAGCAAAGAAAGGTGCAGAATAAAGACCTAGATAGATTGGTATCTGTTGAAGTGTGAAATGCTAGTCCTAGTCACTCATTAAAACAAACAAACAAACAAAAAAAGCCCCAGAAGAGAAGCTCTCTGTCCTCATCCTTGATGCAGAGAATCTAAGAACAGTTCTAGAGAAGGGGAAAAAGTATAATTTTTCTTATCAGATGATTTTGCATTTTGAAGACTGTCTATAATAGTCTGCTGAGAGCACTACATGGTTGTTAAGGATGTGAAATTACAACTTGTAACATCTGAAGTTCAAAACATTATAACTTTATGAATAAGCACCCAAAACCAGGACTTTTTTTCAGACATATTCTTCATGTTCCAACTGTCTTGATAATAAATGAGCAGCAAGTTTCAGATAGATTCAGACACTCCATCTCCACCTGTTGGCAGGGAAGAACTGTACCTGAACGGTATAAAAAGACTTGAAGAGAAATGGTTGAGATCAGAGAACTTAGAAGATACTGTTGTGCCTGTTTAAATTTTCCCCTCATTATAATAGTTTCCATGAGCTAAGTACTGATACCTCAAAATACCGGGGAACCTGCACGGAAGGAAATGCAAATGAACTACCACGAAAACTGTTGTTTGCTCACATTAAGCTAACGCATTATAAAGATGTGGTAGTATTTACCATAAAACACGGTTTTGTTTTAATTTATAGACTTCTTTACATCCATACTCCTGTATCCCTAAGGGCCATAAAGCAAAACATGAACAGAAAATACAAAATGAATAAAATACATCTTGGCTTCATTTGTGTCAAAATCACAATAAAATGAGAAAATATAATCAGCTTAGATGTTGTTTTGCTTTTATTTATAAAGGTTACTGTTTCAGGCTGGTTTAATTATCATCGTAGTGGTTACTAAACTGTGGTAGCACAGAGAAGGCTGTATCCCACCTTGACAGACAGATTAGTATCTAGTTCTAAATGGAGGACACTTACTTTACAACTAGTTCTATAAATCATTCCCCAAGTCTACGTTTTTTGTGGTCTTGCTCCATTATTATTTTTTTACAAGTGCATTTCCCTTTAAGTTCACGGGTCTTAGTAGATAATTCTTTCCATCTTTTGGATGAAAGGAACTGAAAATTTCACGTACGATGCTGAATAAAGCCAACAAGTTTGGTTCTATATGAACGGTACATGGAGCTGTGTCTTCCCTACAGCACAGCAAAATATGTTGAACTAGATTCAATTGTTGAAAAACAGTAACATTCATTTTTATTATCAAAATTGGTGCAGAATAGGAAAAAGGAGAGGGAATATCAGAAAGCACCAAAAACAATGCTGATATTTTTGTTCTATCACTGCAACACATCTAAGAGTTTCACAATTTTTTTAACAATCAGAGAAACAAACAAACTAAAATCTTTTCATATTGGAATTGCTCTTTCTATAACTCTCTTAAGGACCATACAAATCTTGTTACAATTTGATTGAATGGCCATAGTTTGGTGCATTGTAATCTGCTCATAGGTTTACAGTATGCGGTTTATTGCTGCTTGCTGTGTTTCTGTGAAACAATGTCCAGCAACCAAAAATACACTGCATCTTAATAAATTCTCTCTGAAGAAAGTAAATAGCATGCTGAGACATACTGCTACACAATGCAAAATGCTTTGCGATCAGGGCAGAGTTGCACCTTCTCAAATAAAGTATTAAAAAAAAAAGTTATAAAAAGCCTTTGGTGCTCTTAATTAATAAACCGCCTTTGTGGTATGTAGGGGTGGTGGCAGAAGAAGTTCTATCATTGTTCAACGCTGGTTGAATGGATTAATTAAAGATACATTAATAACAGATAGTACAATCTTATATTACTTATTGATTTTGTTCATAACATAAACCTATTGAGGTTACTAAAGCTGTGGTTTTGTTTGTTTTTTTATGTTGGGTTCTTTTTAAATTATTGCAGGCAAAGTAAATGCCTCCTCCTGCCCCCCAACTGAATTATGTTTTCTTCCTTTAAAAATATTAACTAGGAAGGGATTGTATTATAGACAGTGTTATTTCATAAGCATAGACAAATTTGATCACTTATTCAAGGAAGAAAATAATGTGATCACAAAAGGCTGTTGTGCTATAAGTACAGTAAACATATATGTTAACTACATGCTGTTTACAAGCAGCTTGTGAAATATTAGGGCTTTACCCTTATTTTACAGATCATTACATATAAAAAAGAGAAGGGAAATGATCTCAGATAATTCAGCTAGACAGAGTAATAACCCACATCAGTCTGGAAAAGACACCTCTGTCGCTAAAGTTCATTTGCTTCCCTTGGAATTACTGGGTGAAGCTGGTGAAAGGGGAAACAGTCCAGATCTCTCCTGTGTCCCAGGCACTGAAGACAGTATGTGCATTGCAAGACAACAAACAGGCAAATTCAGTTATGTCAAGGCACTCAGTTTGCCCAGTTTCGGTACAAAGGGTGAAGGTATGGATGAATTTAATTAGAATAATTTTCCAAATTTTAAGCCTGGTATTACCGTGCTGTATTGGTTTGGAGAATATAATGGGTTTTTTAATCATTTAACTGATATAGTGCAGATCTGGGAATAAAAAATCCACTTTGTCTGAGTGTCGACCCAGCAGCAGACAACACAGAAGTCCTAATGCCTTATGTTTATAGATCAGCAAGCACAAAGAAGGAGAAATTTCCCGTTCAAGTATACATCAGAAAGTTTGCTTAACAGAATGTTTTCCCTTCCTTGCATTATGTTTGGGTTCAGTGAATAACAGAATATTTCCATTTGCATTGCTGATTTGGAGGAATTCAGTTCTACCACAATAGGCTACTTTAAAAGCCTTTTTCACAGCAAGGAATCAACTGTTCCACCACTGAATTATTTTTTTTAAACCTGACTGGTTTAGCATAGTCAGACAGACATTGAAACTTCTAAACTTTACCCAGCAGTCTGTTGGATATATAAACTCACAGTTTTCTATTCAGAAATATGTTGCATGTGTTCAATGACCTAAAACGACCTATAGGATTTGTAGAAATGTATTGCAACATGCAGGGTGGTTTGCTTCTGAATTATTTTGGTTTTTGTAATAGAGAGCATCAGAAACATCTGATTGTACAGTGCAGATGTGATGCTGACACTTATCAATCTCTCTTCAATCAAAGGATTACTTAGTGCTTAGGAAAGGCCTAGTGAACCATCTCATCTCTCAGCTGGGCTGCACACAGGGGTTTTAAGATAGCAAGGAAAATTTTAGAGGATCTCAAATACACCTAGAACCATGAAAAGCCATGGAAACGCATCTGATCCTGCATCAACATCTGTTCATGTTAGTTGAATCTGTTCATGTTAGCTTTTAAAGCCGTTTCACATATCACCTCTGATCTCTTATGGACGAGAAATGCATAATAGTCCTTTGTGCTGTAAAATGCTCATTTCATATCTCTATTAGCTGTTATTTGCCATAGATTCACTTGGGGTCCTATCCTTGATATATCAAATAGCTGTAATGTGAAGTGGAATGACAGAACTAAAAGCTTTCATAATCATGAATTTGCTAAGGTTTTGTTCATACTTCATTCATAGTGCAAGAAATGAGGGCATAAAAGCAGAGAGAAGGGTAACAAGTAAGTTATGGAAATCCCTGCTTTAGAGCATTGTACCACAAGATTTCAGCAGGTCTAAACACTGAAATATAGGGATTCACTTTTTATAGGAATTTTTTTTTTCTTATAATTATGGTATTTAAACAATAATGTAAATATGACTATAGAACAGAGCCCTAATATTATTTTTTCTGGCACTGTTTACATTCCCTATATATAAGATAGTTGACATTTGAAACAAGCAGAATCTCCTCCATCCTGAAAAAACCTCCTTCCTCTAAGAATTTAATAAAAATGAACCTTCAAAACCAAAACATCTAGAATTAACTTTCTAGATGAAGAGGCAAGACTTTCTTCAAGAAAACACCTCCGTTGACCTGATGGCCATGCTTCTTTTTATACAGCCCAGGGTACGACTGGCTTTCTGGCCTGCAAGCTCACATTGCCGGCTCATGTCCAATTTTTCATCTACCAATATCCCCGAGTCCTTCTCTGCAGGGCTGCTCTTAATCCATTCATCCCCCAGTCTGACTGATACTGGTAATTGGCTCGATCTGGGTGCAGGACCTTGCACTTGGCCTTGTTGAACTTCACAAGGTTCACATGGGCCCACTTCTCCAGCCTGTCAAGGTCCCTCTGGATGGCATCCCTTCCCTCAAGCAAATCAGCTGTACCACTCAGCTTGGTGTCATCCATAAACTTGCTGAGGGTGCACTCAGTCCCACTGTCTATGTCATTAATAATGATATTGACCAGTACTGGTCCCAGTACAGACCCCTGAGGGACCCACTTGTTTCTGATCTGTTGCAGCCATTGACTGTGACTCTTTGGACGTGGCCATTCAGCCAATTCCTTATCCATCGAATAGTCCATCCATCAAACCTATATCTCTCCAATTTAGCAACAAGGATGTTGTGTGGGACCATGTCAAAGGCCTTGAAAGAGACTCAGAGAGATTACAGATAAACACCCTGAGACATTTAGAGAGCTGGAAGGCTTAGAGAATTCAGCTGGTTTTGGGTATGTACCTGAATTAAGAGTAGTTACAGGCACCTTCAGTCCACAAATCTTAAAAAGCTTTCCTAGCATTAATCATATCATCCTTGCACAGTGCTGAAGGGAGTATATTTTCTTATCTTTATTTTACAAATAGGGAAAACAAAGGGACAGAATGTGATTTTGCAATAAGCCAAGTATCCTCCGCTCCCACTGATTTCAAGGGGGAAGACTACAGAATTGAGCTTGAAGAATCAAAGTTACAAAAGACCTCTAGGCTGGATTTTTTTCAAGTGTTTATAGCCTTCCATTTATGAAGCACTTTTGAGTGTCGGTCCCCAGTTGTTGGTAATAAAACACTTTTAGAATGACTCATTTAAAGGACTTGCCTACAGGAATGTGGCCAGCTTTTAATAAAGGGGAAACTGAAGCTGGATCTCTCAGTGGCTTCCTATGCTCTTAGCCACAATAGCATCCTTTTTATGTTTTCTTTTTTTTCCTCACCAGTCAGACCTTTTGCATGACCCTAGAAAAATACCCATGGAGAAGTGATCAAAGAAGAACAGTAAGAATAACAGCATGTTTTTTTTTTTTTAATTCCATGTCTGCATGCTGATTTCAACACAATGTGAAAACATGTTTCAACAAAATCTGTTTGATAGGAGAAATGAGTAGCATAAAATGGATGGAGAAGATACCAATTCATCAAGAGGTTGATGAGAAGAATTTTTTTTTCCATTGGGGAATCCTTAATTTCTAAAATTGAAAAATAAGGAGAGGAAACTGTTATTGATGGAGATTGCATTTCTGTCTTTAATTGATTGAATGTTCTTAGTGGTTTTGCAGATAAGAATTTTACTAGCCCTAAGAGACGCTGGAAGATAAAATTATTTCTATTATACTTAAATATACCACTTAGTTGCATGTATTTAATGCTGTTTAAATGAAGATTTCAGACTGTACTTTATGCCTCACTATTCTCCAGTATTATGGGGCAGGCAAAGCAAATACCTCTGGACCTCTAACTCTTCCTCAGATCATGTGCATTAATTTATAAGCTGATCAAATAATTCTGTAGTCTGTATGCAGTTTTGACTTTCTTCATGTCTTCTCCCAGTTCAGTTTGCATTGCCCCAGATGATGGATTAGTTTTAAATATTTATAATGTATTACGATGCTACTGAGAAGCCCAGCTGGGGTAAGGTCCCCCAGAGTTGGGTTTGTATGCCATGTTCCTGCTCTGCTGTGTTTCTATGACAAGGTGCTAGCTTCAATCACTTGGAGACCTCTCTGAGTGTGTAGCTTAACTGACATTTAATGGATCCTAATAAAAAATCAAAGCACAGGAAATTTTAGCTTGCAGTGATTAGTTTAGTTTACTCCCACTGAAGTACCTTGACATTTTTGCATGCTGTTGTGCATCCTGTAAGACTGAACATTCACATTGGTAGCAACAAGATAGGTCCACTCTCTGACAGTGCAGGAATTTCTCAGACAGAAAAAAATCCTGTGATGTTTTTGCATACTTTCCAGTTATATCTGCAACTCTGTTTTGCCAAATTTTAGATTAACTCAAAATTATAGATTTTTTTTTCCATTTAGAAAGTTATTGGTTTTTTTTCTAGTTAAATGATCCTCATTTTCCTTGGTTTGTTTTTCATGACCTATTTCCCTTTTATTTCACAGAGTCACACGCTGAAGTAAATTTACTATCAAAATAGTATGTACCTTAAGTAACACTCCTCACTGTTGACTGAAACCGGAAAATAATAATGCAAAATAGCAAGGTGAGAATAAAGGGTATGAATGTAAAAGGAAGGGGTCAAAGTTTGCCATGCTGTCCATTAACATAGCGCTGCATATAGGCATGTTACTCAACAGTAGAGAAAGGAAAAATATTTTTCTTTTCCTTGAAAATTAGTGATATCTTAAAAACAAAAATCCTTTCTGCATTGAGATGAAAACAAGAACTTTAATGGTTTAACATGCAGAAATAAGAAAAAATATGTACCATCCAAGATGAACTTATCTCTGGATATTTGTCCTGGAATAGATAGGTCTGATTTAGAACAAGTTTTGAAATGCTGTTTTCATAGCCCATGATGTTAGTATGTAAAATACCAAATTACTGATTAGTTGGGTTTCTTTGTTGCTTTTTCTTTATATATATTTCTGTGTATACATGTTGACACATTTATATCTATGTATATCGATAAGAAATAAATGCACTGGCATGTATATAATATATATTTCTGTGCTTGAATATATTTATATAAGCAATGAACATTTTGACAAAAAAATTGTATCGCAGCCTGAAAAGCTTTGCTTAAATAAAGTTCCATGGAAACTGCTATTTTCTTGCAAAACATTTTCTTCTTCTTAAAAGAATTGCAAAGAATTGTACATGAGTTTTTTTACCAAACTTATCTGAAAGACATGACCTAACTTCATAAAAATGAGAAGAATACATAGGCAGGAGGTATAAGTACTTGAGAAATAAGGCAGAAGTTTACCTTGTCTACATAGACCTATTAATGAGCAATAAGCAATTAGGAAAAAAAAAAAATCTAGTTGGAAACCAGATATCTTATAAAGGCTCAACCACTGTGCCTTCCAACTGCAATTGTAATCTGTTCTTATGCAAATAATTTAGTAAGACATCTTCTGCTGAGTGAGGACATGCTGTAACGAAAGAGGTCTCAATATGTGAGATCTTAAAACCAAACGAAATGTGAAGAACACTCAGTACCAAGAGGCTTGTATTCGCAATGATCTAATGACATGGAATTGAAAAGCACATGCCTTTCCTGGAAGAAAAGCATTATAATATTTATGTTAAAAGCCTTGTAATATTTATAACTGACTGATCGGGTGCCTTATGGTGTTACAGAAGGCAGCTTAGTGTGAGGCTGGTCAGGAACAAAATGCCGGTGGTCTGACATATCTGCCACTGAAAGCATATATCATAGAGACAGTTGGCAGACAGGGATATATTCAAGTGTGGCATTCAGATTTTTGTCATTTAACGCATATATACAGTCTGTGATGATAATATATTGACCAAAGTTCGAATACCTCAAAGACAGTCAATGTGGACATAAGATCTTACCTGTTCACTGAAAAAGATTTGGATACTTCTGGTCTGGGCAGGTGGGGTTTTTTGGCCATCCTATGTGCTATTGGAAACTGTCTCTCTTAATTTATTTCATCTGTTCTTTCTCCTGAAAGCATTTTCTTGCCCCCAAGTCTCACATTCAGGCTGCCTTCTGCACATGCCTTGGTCAGCCCAGAAGCAGATAAGAGATTTACAGCATTGTTCATTTTGGAGAGCATAGGGAGATAATAACAGTTGTTTATTCAAATATATAAAATGCATCAAATCCTGTTTTGGTATTAGAGGCGTTTTATCTAATAAGACAGGTGATTATCTCATCTTTTGTCACAAAGCAACTCAGTATGAACTCTGACATGTGAAACTTTCCTAGCTGTGTATTGGTTTATCAATAACTAGCATATTACGGAAAGGTAAATATTTGAAAGGTCCTGGGGATTTGTTTTAATCAGCTACTTTGTTCCCTAGTCTTATTCCTAATGTTTGGCTACAATATAGATACAACAGTCCTATCCAATTTCTTCTTCTTAGCTATAAGAAACTGTTGATTCTGGTTTTATTCTGGCACCACACAACTTAGACTGTAAGACTTAAACTCCTGGGACCTAAACTCCTGGGGCATGCTTGCAACTAGTAAAAGCACGTGCTTTGTTAGCAACACAGTTTTCTTCTTGTAGGTATACTCAGAATATCTTTGACGGGGGTTTTTTCTCTTGATATTTTAAGTTTAAAAGTTCATGGTTACCAATACCTGCTCTGTATGCAAAGAAGTCAGATGGAGCCATGACTCATTCTAAATATTTCTTTTGAGGTTAACATAAGTGCACTGCTTTTCAGGTGGAATTCATCAGGTCCCCAGAATGTGTTCTTGTCTACAAATTCTTCCTGCTGCATTATTTTGCTCTTCTTCGAAATGTTAAATGTCTTGATTTGCATTTGCATGAGTTGATTGAACCCTTGTTCTTGTTTGCATGCATAACGGTTGCATTTTATCCTCCCTTTTTTTCATTGTAGTTCTTAGTTCATGTTTCTTTCAGAGCCATTGTTATATGTGCTTAATTTTCAAATCATTTTACATATATTTTCCATAACATCTTTTTCTATTGTCACTGTGAATTGTGATAAAAATGTTGACTGTATTTTCTTTCTTTCTCATTTAATACTCTGTTCACCTTTTGAAATCTCCAATTGCATCTTCTGATGAAGACTGAATGAAATGCTGTCTTCATTTAGAAAATTATTCCATGCAGTATCTATGTCAAATCGGTTTTTCCATGAAAAAAAGAAAAAAAAATCAAAGAAACTCACATTTTTATCAAATCATGTTCTAAGCAAAATTTTCAATGGTATCATTATACTGATCTGTGTGGGAGATTTCAGAATAAAGGGTCCTCATTTTTAGTAAAAGAGCCATTTTCTGTTCTCCACTATGCCAACCTCCTTAGAGATCAGTGAAATTATTTAAATAGATACATTTTAGGAATAACTCATATTTTGATAAAGTATTTTTCTTCTATATCTTTCTTTATAAATTGGAGATTTTACTGTGCTGACTTGTTGAAATAAGAGTGACTAGAAGCTTTAAGGGTGAAGTGGGAGAAGACACTTAGTCTTCTACATGCATACATATGGATGTTTTATGGTAGAAGAATGAAGCTTTTTTTTTTTCTGGTGGGTAGTAAAATCACCATTCCAGGCTCAGATAACTAAACTAAAACATCTCTTGGCAACTTGCCAATGTGATCTGGTGTATTTTTACTCTTGGAGATGTTAAGTGCTAACTACTCTTACTGATAATTCCCCTCTGAAAAGTAGGCCAGGTATGCAAGTGCTTAATGCAAATATAATTGCAGATTTTGATGCCCATTCAGAGTAAACACTGGGGATTTATGAACAGTGTTCATAACATCTACCCCACTTGAACACGTTATAAACTAGGAGTGTCGCTCTCCTAGTCTGTCTCTACAAACACCAAACTCAAACACAGTCAGCAGACCAGTCACATCATAAGTGATCTGAACTGTGCCACGCAGGCACCACTTCTCCAACATCCACCGTCTACAAAAAGCCTGTGATGACTAAGATCCTAACTTATTCCTTACACTTAGGGGTGGAGCGGAATTGAAGACCATGAGCATCAAGCTGACACCATATGAGACAGACCTGGACTTGGAATCACTTTGCAAAGATGATCAAGATGGCTTATTCTCATTTAGACCTAGTCTGGAAGCAACATAATCACATTCAGGTGATGCTGTGCCAGACAAGCATAGCTCTCTTTTGGACTGGACTATGTTTGACTGTTATCAACATCTGTGATTCATCATTAAATGAATTCTGAATGTAAAAGTCAGTGTTGAAACTACCTATGGTCCCTAAAACTCTGTATCGTACCTGCTACTTCTCTGTATCACCTTACCTTTCTCTACCTTTCCTTTCATTTAGTGAGACTGCAAAGCAAGAGGGAAGATAAATTATCTTCAGTGGCTTATATATCTAAGAAACAGGGCCTTGTATAAAAATTATGGTGGATGTATACGTGATTGATTAAAGCATGTTGTTTGTATTGTATTTGGAAATGAAAATGTAGGAAGGAGGGAATTTCAACAGCAAAGTGGAAATGGTTGTCATCAGGATTAATGTTAAATGATCACTCATGTCTGCCTTATCTCACACTAAGTTTTCTTTAGTGGAATTTTAATAATGTAGACTTTATTGTGCATTATGGTGATAAGATCCTGCCAATGTTTGAGCTGGTTAATTTACAGGAGCTAATTTAAAAGGTAGCTATTGTATTAGGGAATCTGTCCTGTTGGACTGATAACCCAGGTTTTAGGATATTATTTCCACAGGACACAGATCTTCATCTTTTCTCCTCATCTATGTCCTTGCTCTCCAGCTTCTAATTATTCAAGTGTGAAGTGAATTTCCTTCGTTTGTAGACACAAACATCTTCAATACGCTATTTATGAGGTCGTCTGTAAAGCAAACTTATTATTTTGGCTTTTAAGTATTTCTATAGAATTTTGTAATATATTAAGTTTGCATGTAGGGATAAATATAAACTGTATCTGATATAATCCTGTCTTGGAGAGAGATTTTTCCCCTGAAAATGTTTAATGTATTTACTCACAAGTTTTATCATCAAATATAATCATTCAGCATACAACTTATGCATGCTTATAACACTTCACAAACACTTTTCTCACCACTGAAATTGAACCACTGACGTTGAATGTGGCAGCTATTTAACAATTCTCGTCTCTGCAACGTGAGAGTTTAAACAGAAAATGGCCTTACTGCTTACCCAACTTTAATGCATATTCAAACATTTTCCATCAGCTGTCGTTTAGTTTCATAAATTCCTCTGTGTGAGGCACTGATTACCATCTCTGTTTTCACTCTGAACTGAACGCTGTTATCTTCTTGAAAGATTTTATTCTATCTTGGCCTTCATACAGTTCTCAGCACTCCAGTATTTAGAGAAATTTCAAATAAACCATTGAAAAATGTGACTAACAAAATTAAATTCTCTGGCTGGTTCCTGTAGCCAACTCTCATCTGCTCATCAGCGACAGTGAAAGATGTAAAAAACATTTAGCACTAAGGGGTTTCAAACACTAACATGTCTTTTGTGCTCACTTTCTGCACACAACCAGACAATAAAGTTTTACTGGCACAAATGTTCACAGCAAATGAAACTCAAAGCCTCATATGAGCATCTGCAGAAGGCGAGATTTAAATCTGCCCAGAAAGGCTTCCTGTGGGAAGTCCTTCTGTGTTCATCCATTCAAGGAACAGGAAGATAGGAAACACAGCATATTTTCTAATTGAAAATGATGAGCAACACATGTTGAATCTCAAATATTTGCACTCAGTCCCTAGGGTAAAATACTGGAAGATGACAATGGTGAAATAAATTCATACAGCATCCAATCTAATACTCATTGAAATAAATGAAAAGACAGTTTGAAATGGGACTAGGCCTATAGGTCCCAGTCTAGTAAGGTACTCAAGCATGTGAGAAGTCTTACTGTCTTTAAGGAGACTAAGCATGTATTTAAAGTTATGCACATGTTTAAATGCCAAGTTGCTTTGGGGTCAGAA
The DNA here is from genome assembly GCF_018139145.2 of Gymnogyps californianus. Classification (NCBI taxonomy): domain Eukaryota; kingdom Metazoa; phylum Chordata; class Aves; order Accipitriformes; family Cathartidae; genus Gymnogyps; species Gymnogyps californianus. Next base: position 4,798,012 of record NC_059474.1, read on the forward strand.
TAAATTAAATTAAGGAAACTGTAACTTGCCCTCTGGGGGGGGGGGGCAGGCAGGGAAAGGCTAAATTTGCTCGATACATTTAAATGTTTAACAAAACATATCCTCCAGTTTAATAGAGATATTAAAAAAAAGTTTTCTACAGAGTTTTCATTGGCAGAATGTTAAATGGTTCACCTTCTTGAAGTGGCAGAATACTAGATGCCATCAGATAATTTCTCCAAATCCTTTGTCCTTTTTTGCAAAAGATTGTTCTCTATTACTCAAGCATGCTTTTGTGAAAAGATGAGAATTATAAACCTTCCTTTTCCTTTTTCCCCTTAGAAGTACAGAGTAAAGCACTTCAATGAAAGTCTACCCAAACAAACATACTTAAAAGCTTCATATCGCGTAACTCCATGCTCCACACTGGATTCTGAAGGTAAAACCTATTCAGAATATGTCCTCCAAACTCTTTTTTCCCCAGAGCCTTGTGTTTCTCTTTGAAACATTTTTATTAAAATATTAACCAAATCTGACAGTTTTGTTTCCATAAGTTAATCAGAGCTATGTGTTATGGCTGTAGATAAATTTTGCTGTCCTTCCTAGGTTAAATATGACTTTACTCTGAATACAATTCTAGTAATGCTGAGTGTAACTACTGGCACAGCCAACATCAGTAGATGTGATGATGTTTGTACGTACTTGAGGAAGACAGATTATTCAAAAACATTTCAGAGGAGTTTTGCATCTGAGGAATATCAAAACTAGGTTGTCTCTGGCATACATTGGTGAACTTATATTTTAAATTACCTAAACATGAACAAAAACTGCATATACAAAACCAAAAGAAAATGGAACTTTGTAGGTAATAACATAAGGAACAGGCAGAGGCAATGGACCGTATTAATATTGTAATTTTAATTTGAAGTTCTAGTCATCTCTGATTGCAAATCATTGCTTAGTTTAGTACCTTAACATCTCTGTACATGAACTGTGCCAATTTCCAGGTTGCTCATCACAGAAATCATATTTATTCTCAGAAATATGGAACGTACATTATTGGAATGTTTCATTTTGCTTTGTTATCAACTTTGTCATGGAATGAAAGAAATTCAATTTCAGATTGTATTCAAAACAGAAATTATTGATACTTTATCTGCTGTTGTCATGACAGTTAAAGATCTTTCCATATTTCAATTCTGAAATCTTAAATTTGATACCTTACCTCTCAGACATTCAATAAAAACCAAATCCTTAACAAACTTTGATTTGAAAAATAACATCCTGAATCTCAGCTCATTAACTTTTCTCTAACGTGCTTCCTTTGTAACTTATCACTTTGTGGATGCGCACATCCAAACATTATAAATCAAATTTCATACCTGCATAAAGCACTGAAATAAATGGCTTTAGACTGGCGTAAAAATCCAGTGATGAACTGGGCTCTGATCCTGCTTATTTTGTTCTCTTGGGAAATAAGAAAGGAAGACAAAGACAAGTAAAACATCAAGAAGAAGATCAAATGTGAGACAACATAAATGGCCTGAAATTGATTCCTTTTACTTTGGTGACATTTCATTAACTTCGGCGAAGTTCTGGAGGATTTTTATAGAAAGGTAAGTGTAGAAGAGAATAGGGAGAAAGGAAAGAAAGACTTTTCTTGCAGACCCCAATAGCCTGATTTGCTGAACTGTGATTTTATATAGGGAAGAGCAATACACTACTTTCAACTGTCCAAAATAACCTTGTCTCTCATCTCTTTGTTCACATATGACTTTGCAGGTCATTCGTATCAAGAATTTCTGGGGAAGATCCTAGCCATGAAGCAGTCCAGAAAAAAGGCTTGCACGTAAAACTGCTAATCACAACTCTGGTATTTTTAAATTAAAGTTCTCTTCAGCTTTCTTACTAGTCACAATAACAGGCTGTGACTACATGATTATTCAGAAATGTTCCAGGAAGATGGTTCATCTAAGGAAACCAAATACATTGTGTTTCCTATCTACTGGTAACTATTTTTTTAGTTACTTCAACCAGAACAAAATGTACAGACACACAGCCACTGTGAAGTAGAGCTTCTTAATTAAGATTAAGCAACGAATAGCAGTCTGTATTTGGAATATCCCCTGTTCCAAATAGTCAGTGGGGAAAAGTGAACACTACAACATTTCCTGACTTCAAAATCAGGCTGTAACCAGAATTAGGCCAAAAGTTCCTGTTATTTTTATCGTTGTACAGTTTAGTACTTCTCCTGGTTTAGGAGAAACATGAAAATTTGGGGTGGCAGTCAGCTTGCAGATTCTGATACATCTAAATGTAGATGGCTATATGTGAGAGTCTTGAGTCAGTTGCTGAAAACCAGCCGTCTGGAGCCATTTCAAAACACCATAGTGGATCTGTGGCACCTCCACAAGTTTCGAAGGTGTGACACATGACCAGTGAAAAACACATGCCCTCTGGACTGGTGTGTGCAGGCCATGTAAGATGTCCTAGAGTGTCTCAAATGACACCAGATGCTTTTGGCAAATGAACTGAACCCTAAGCTCCCATGGTAGCCAATGGGGCTCAGATAAAGAACTGTTCAGTAGACACTTTCACCAAATAGCTCTTAAGGCTCTGTTAAGTTCACAGCCAGGGCAGATCTAATCAGTATTGTAATTACCTGCATATACAGAGGTAAATTCAGGTGTTCTTGTCTGAGTACTGGACCGTACTTTTACTGGACAAACCAGCATCATGGCAGCCAAGAGAACCACTCCACTGTAGCAAATTTAGAATTGCTCCATGATTGTAGAACAGCTGATAACAAAATATGAATAAATCACTCTGTCTTGAAAACAGACCAGTAAAATGCCCTGTAACTCAGGCTTTGTATTGTGTACAGCATTTAAGAACTTGTCTGATATCAGTACTTACGTACAGCTGGTGCTCTTGTTCTTTAAAATCTGTCAATTTTATTTTCTTTTAAAAATAAATTTAAAAAACCTTTCATGACAGTCAGTCAGCATCGGTATGAAAGCAAGTTTTATAGCCAACTAAAATCCATGAAAATCTGTATTCCTTCTAGAAACATTGATGCAGCTGCTGGTGCGAACAGCAGTGCCCTAAGGTATGCCTATATTATTTTGCGAATGATGCATGCTGTGAAGGGTGGTTGAGCACAAAGCTACCAGATGCTCTCTGTGACTTGCGTATTTGTAGGTCATTTGTGCATTCTGGTGTCAGAGGTGTAAATGATAAAATTATGGAATAAACAATAAAATCTATATCAGGCCTGAAATTTGCCTTGTGACTACAATGACACAGTATTAGATCAACTTTTAATGCGACTAAATTTAATTCAGAAGAAGCACACTTGTGTCTTGATTCCACTTGTTGTCAGCTGCTGATAATGCAGTTTTCTCTCCCATGCTTTCAAAGGTCGCAATTGCGAAGGAAATGTGCTTATGTGTATTTATTGATCTCATGCGTAACTTCCAGCTTTATTCATTCAGTAGGACTCTTGATTGTTTTGGTTTGTGAGATGAGTGATATGTGGAAAAGACCAAATTCTTCTTAGTCTTTATAAAAATGCGAATGTGAAGTTATCAATCGTCATAGTGTTACCTAGAGACCTCAACAAATGTTTAATCCTTTGTGCTATTCTCCTGACAGAGTAAAGAGAAACTCCTGAAGGTCTTCTACGTTAAATTCACAGTCAAAAAGATTGAAGTGAAAAGAAACACTGAGGTGGAGCTGTTCACAGCAAATACTCCTGTATAATATGGAATATGTTGATCAATCATCCAGAGACAGATCTGAAATTACTCCTGATAGAATTTGGAGATGACCCAAAGATTTATGTTATATTAAACAGAAAGGAGGTGCACCAATCACACAAAGAAGTTTGTTTTGCTTAGTAACTTTGGATCTCAAAGTATGTGTCAGCACAGCTGAATAAAGCATTAGAGATCATGGAACCATGAATGCCAGTCATGCAGAATGAGAGACTGTGCTGGAAATTTATAAGGAGGTATAAGGATTTAAGAGTTGTAGTAGTCAAGAAAATCAAGCTTTTTTGCAATGATGTGGCTGTGATTCCTGATGTACAAAGCAGGGATTAGTTCATTAAAAATGAAAGTTAACAGTAGCTTTCATGTGGCATCTGTGAGCCCAGTATTGGAATACTGTGTACTCAGTGAGTGCCCAGTGATTTTAGTAGGATATTAAAAAGATGAAAAATGTGCAGACAGGAGGCACAAATAAAGGGTTTTGAAGACTTGAGAAATGCCATAGAGTGAAAAATGTTTGATTTTTCACAAGGAGGTTGAGAAGTGACTTCATTAGAGCACGTAAATACTCTCACTGAAGAAAATGCCAAGTATTAACAGACCTTTACTCTAATCAGATATAAAGGTTGGAATTTAGAAATCGTTTAATACAAATTCAAAACAAAGCACAAATCCTTAACATGGAAAGTAATTGCAGCCAAGTACAAAAACAGTGATAACTTCTCAGTCTCCTGAAATCCTCAAAATTGTACAAGTGTATGGAATAAAAAAGTGACTGCTGTCAGTCAAAAGACAATTCAATGACATTATGTGGTCTGTGGTATATAGGAATCTGACTGGGTGATCTAATAACTTGAAACTTCTATGAAAAGAGTTTGGGTAGGCTCTTCCAGGATACTACGAAGTAGGGGAATCAGGAAGTCTGAACAAGGAGGCATCTTGTGCTGAGAAATATGGAAGATGTCAGGGTGGACCGCAGAGAAAATTCGTAGCGTAACCAAAGTTTGAGGCAGGCTGAAACAAGCATGTAGATCCCTAAGAATACAAAAGCAGTCTTGAACTTGATCCCAAAGTCAAAGTGCTGCTATATGAGTATTAGAAAGTGTTGCTGAATGCTCACACACATTTTATGGCTAAAACTATTGACCCTGCCAGTTTCTTTGCTTTCTTTGTACATATCACTTCTAGCAATCTTAATATGACTTTCTTTCAGGAGCAAAGATAGTCTCAAGAAACCAGAGTAGATGGTGCTCTGAGACTTAGATGACGTTTATAGAGTTTTATGTCATGCATCTGTAATAATACCAGGGGGAGGAATACTGTTTCCATGTCCAAATACACTAGTCTGTTGGTATATATCAGACAAAAAATGCTCTCCAGAAGTACTAAGTTCAAAAAGAAAATAAATGAAAATATTTTGAATATTAAGCATGAAAATGATATTAAATAGGGCATGGCAAAATATATTAGGAAACCAAAATCTGAAGCTTTCATGGGATAGCTTGTTTATCATGTTTCCAACCTAGTTTATGGATCAGATGATAGTTATGGATAGGTTCAACTAGGCTCAAATGTTTTTGCATGCTTACATCAGTAAACATTCAAACCTTCTCAGATTCACTTATATCATTAATCATAGTTAGGCATAGGCGAACATGAAAAGCTACAGCCCACTCATTCTGTCTGAGTGTATTCAGATATGCATTCAGATTAATTTTTGGTTAATTTATCCTTATTTCTATAGCTTATGAGTACTTATTTATGAATTGTAAAAGACAGCACAGTGAGGAGATGTTAATGCAGTCTTTCCAAAGCAAAGACACCACTTAGGCAAATATTTGGCAAGAGCTACACAATATTTTATGCTTGCAATTAGCTTTTGGGGTCATTTTCCATATCAGTGGGAGTCTCGTTTGACAAGTCATCCACTATCATTAAGCCTTTTTTTGTTATATTTATAGACTCTAAAGCCAGAATGCTCTGCTCATAACATTTTATCTAGCGGTGCCTATATTAATTCCCTAAAAAAATCTGGTTAAACTTGCTAATATCACTTAAAAAAGCTTCTAATCTTGATTTGGAGACTTCAGCTGATGGAACTGATCATGTTCTTAGATAAACTTTTGAAATGGTTAATTAACCTCCTTCTTAAAATGTGCAACTCATTTCATATGTACATTTGTCTGTCTTTGGGCCCCAGAGATAACATTTTGTTTGTTCAGTGGTTTGTATTGTCAATGTAGACATTTCCCCTTCATCCATATGGTGCATATCCATAAAACGTGATCAGACTGAGATCACTCAGTGCTTCCCTGTAGGATATTTACGTGTAGATGATAATCCTGCATAAGATGGGGGAATTGTAAGGCTTGGTTCTCGTCTTTAGGGCAACTTATTCTTTTTTTGCATAGTTTCTTCTGTAGTAATACTGTTCACTATAGTAGCCGAGGTAATGATGATTTCTAATGATGAAAATTTTGCTTGAAAATCCCTTGCTTCGTAAGCTTTCCTGTACAGTTGATGGCATTTCTTATCAACCATAAAGAGAAAAAAAGAGGTCAACTTCCAGGCTTTAGCCATTCTTTTCCCTTGTCAGTACATTTGAGAGTAAAGTTGTCTGAAGTAGATATTGCCTTAAGTATGGTATGAGATTCCAATGCCCTCCTACTTTTCTAATTAACCCAGGCTACATTCTTTTTTTCAGATTCATCCCACAGTACCACCAGAGAGCCCAAAACCTATTAGTGTCGTGCCTCTAGTCAATAAACCATAGTGATGTATGGAATAGGCTTTGGGTACAAGAAGCTGAAGTCTTACTTTCTTAACGTTCTTAATACTTTTTGGCAAACACATTCTTAATTGTTAGGTAAACTGTTCAAAGTTAGCGGCCCTCTAAGTTTTATGCGCTTTAGACATTCTCGTTTCAATGAGATGTTTTGGTTGAGCACATGTGTGAGGGCAGGAGGACATTTCCTCCTGTCCTTCCTGAAGGTAAAGTGGTAGTCCTGACTCTTGTGCATTTACACCAATGTGGGTACAGGAGTATGAATAAATATACTTTTGTCCTGGTTTCGGCTGGGACAGAGTAGATTTTCTTCCTAGTAGCTGGTACAGTGCTGTGTTTTGGATTTAGTAGGAAAATAATGTTGATAACACTCTGATGTTTGAGTTGTTGCTAAGTAGCGCTTATCTTAAGCCCAGGACTTTTCAGTTCCCCATGCTCTGCCAGCAAGCAGGTGTGCAAGGAGCTGGGAGGGAGCACAGCCGGGGCAGCTGACCCGAACTAGCCAAAGGGGTATTCCATACCATGGAACGTCATGCCCAGTATATAAAGAGGGGGGTTTGGCCGGGAGGCGGGGATCGCTGCTCAGGCATCAGTCAGCGGGTGGTGAGCAATTGCATTGTGCATCACTTGTCTTTTTTTGGGTGTTCTTTTTTTTTGTTATATTCCTTTTCATTACAATTATTATTTTATTATTGTTATTATTACTATTATTACTATTATTATTATTATTTAGTAGTGTATTCTATTTTACTTTAGTTATTAAACTGTTCTTATCTCAACCCACAAGTTTTACTTTTTTTTCCTCCTCCCCACCTGACTGGGAGGGCAGAGAGGGAAGCGGCTGCGTGGTGCTTAGTTGCTGGCTGGGCTTAAACCATGACAACTTTTGAACTTGTTTATGTCACACACGTGTGTTTATATTAGTAAAGACAAGTAGGACTGCAGTATACAATGTGAAATAGTAAGGATTTTTGCTTATGGTTCCACTACATTGCTTTAATTAGAGGAACTAAGCAAACGAACTAACAAAAAAATCAAAGAAGCAAAGATTTTAGGTCAGAAGAAAACTTTCTGATTAAGTTTGTGGATGCCACAAGCTAAAGCATGTCCAATTCAGCATAGTCCATGCCTGTAGCCTTTAAATTGCTTTTAGATTATCTAAACCATGAATTGTTTCTAAATTGAAACATTTCAAATGATAAATTCCACAAACTCTAAGACTAATTTCAATTTAGCTACCTATGGAGATTATTCCAAAACAATTCATTATACACATTTTTTAAAAGACTTTCTCCTTGTTTCCACACTGAACTAACCTAACACTCTCTGTACAGTGGCCTAGATCTTTTTTTTTATTTTATTTTCCTTCAGAAATATCACTGAGAAGACATATTTTGTTCAGTTTCTTATTCTCCTTTATTTGCCCGCAATCTTAAAATGTGCTCCTCGATTCCCGATTGCTCCTCTTATCGGGCTTATCTACACTGGAGACCAAGAAGTTTTTCTCAGCTCCTGGTTGCCTGGCCAGATCACCCCTTGCCATGTCCTATGTATGTCACCCCAGGATGACATGCAGGGATGCACTGTTACCACTCCTCTCTTCGCAATGGCTAACAGGCAGAAAGCGGCCTCTGTGATAAAGTCTGAGGACTATTGGCTACAAAAAACATTTAATGGCTAGGAAGAAACCAAAAAGTGAGTAAGTCAAAAGGGGAAACCTTGACTTTGTTTTATTTGAGATGATGGAAATTATTTTTTTCTAGATGTCTTTGTTCTTCTAGTTGCAAGAAATGACTCCACTTGTAGAATGAAGAGCAATTATCTTGAACGACTGCATGGTGATGGAAGTTATACAAGGATAGGAGGTATCAAATATTTCTGCTGTGTAGACCTTTCAGTGTCAATTTATTGCTTTTGATTATTTTTACTCATAAAGTAGTTAATAAATTGTACAAGTACCTATTTACACACAGAAGTATACTTCCTGCAATTCCTAACTGCAAGATATATTTAATTCTAGGATTAAAAATCATGTTGGTGAATGATTTTATGTAAAAGTAGAATTAATTTGCATTGTTAAATTGATTCCTTTCCTACCAAAACAGAAGGAAGGAGTAAAACAGAACAAATAAAAATGAACAATAGCTTATAATTCCATTAATGGATATTTACAAACTGCAGGGTTATGCCATTTCTCACTGAAAGATTATTGTTCTTTTTATAATTCAAATAAAAGTAAAGAAGCCATTTGTTTCAAGCTTTATAAAATAAGTATCCTACTAATGTCTAAGCCATGAATTTTGGTTCTGGTCTTTTGCTGCACAATTTATTACATACGTTTATTGCATCCTTATGGAATCTCTTTTCTTTCATGTAGCAAAGACTTTGTTAGCTATCTGGACTTTGTTACTTATCTGCTTGCAATAATTAGAAAATATCTAAGGAATCATTTTTGTTTTCTGAGGGAAGAGATAGGGAAAATTTAAAGAAAAAAATATTTTTATGTCAGTTCATACTGGATGTCAGTTCATCTGCTCCTAGAGTCAGAAGGGTAAAAAGCAGAAAGCTGTGGATAGAAGGAATAGGATAACATCTACTATACAGGTTGAATATCAGCATCAGTCAGGGTCAGTGTTCTAGAAAAAACAATAACAAACATATTGTTGGAGACAATCTAGTTCCCTAGAGGTAGGGGCAAGATTTTAGCTTTATATATGTTTCTTCAGCTTCTCTCTTTTATGCTTTCTGCAATAGAAAAATCGATTGTACAGAGCTGTGGTCCAGGAGGTCGAAGAAAAGTGGTATTTTTTTTTAGGTCTCATGTAAGAAATTATTGACCTATCCATTGCTGATTGAAATGTTTCCAATATGCATACTCAGATTGTCAACATTAAGATGGTTTAAATTACGCTGAAAAAGATCAGTGTACCAGAGAGACAAAAGGACCTGTCTCTCTCCATCCCTGAGAGCATCTTAGTTTGGCACCAAAAATCACAGTCACTCCCAAGATACCTGTGAAAATCTAATCATTTTTACTCCTATTTCATTAATTTCAAATCTTATCTATTTATCAAGAGATGAACTCATTGATAATTTCTGTCTGCCGTCTTTAAACATGCACAGAATTTCTCTTAATTCTACTCTTTAAAGCCTGCTTTGTTCAATGTCTTCCTGCAAATCTTCGACTTATTTCTATCAACCCTTTAATACCTCCTCTTCCATTTTCTTTGGAAGGGAAGTGTATGAATACTGCTATTCCCAAAATAGTATTTCTATCAATCAAATTCAATCGTGATGGGTCATGTGAAAATACAAACACATTTCAACAAGACTGAATGTTATTTTCCAGGAAATTTTGTAAAATATATTTGTAGTTTTTGCATGCAGTTCTCACAGTGGCAAATTTTACCTTGTTAAATAATAACACTCACAGTTTTGTAAATTTAGTGAAATAATTACCCACCGTTTCAAACTGTAAAAATACAGGTACCCTCATGTGATGATTATTACTACTTTACTATGCTCCTGTTTTTCATAGACAGAAAGTTATTTTAGTGTATCAGGTATTCTTACTTTTTTATGGTGAAATGTTAAAACTTGAGGTGTTATCATCAACAGATTCCTTTGAAATGTCTTACCCAAGCCTGGTAAATAAAATTGACAGACAAAGTTAAAACTGTGGTTTTCTAACATAATCCCCACACATCTTTATCACACTGAGAAGCTGTTCCCCAAAGCTTGTCCTAGACAAAGTCATGTATTATTATTGTTGTTGTTGTTATTCACTTTGTTCCTATTTCTGTGTACCTGGACAAAGGTTTAGCATTCCCCAGGAGACACAAATCTGTGCAGTAGGGTGCAAATAACCATCACCAATTACAACTTGAAGGTAACTTTATATGAAATTAATTGATCATTCCTGATCAATGTCTGATAGATCCAAATCACCGAGAAAGACTGAATGCACGCAGAAAACTAGCTGCATACTTTGCCCTTACTAAGACCTTCCTAGGCCAGACTGAATGACCAGTGATGGAGAAAAACTTGCACTTTTCTAGTCTTAGCATCCTTTTCACAGACAAGTTCTTCAGAACTGTCAGTCTGGTAGCTCTAACCAGAATTTAGCTGACTTAGAAGAAATGCATATTACTGATTTTTAATTCATTATCCTACATTTCAGCTATGAGCTTTTAGATTGCTTCACTGTAGTTAGATTACTTCTTTTTCTTTCTAATATCTCGCTTCCCCAGCTATTCACCCACTGCCAGTTTCATTTCTTTATAATGCCATAGGTGAGCTGTTTTCATCTATAGAGTTCTTAAGAACATTAGTTTGCAAAAGGCTCCTTGCAAGACAGAATTATACAGACAAAAAAGAAGTCAGAAGCACTTACAGGAAGAAGAGATTACACTAGATGTCTTCATCTTGACACTTAAATGGAGTGTGACATTCTTAAAATATTAGTAGAACATGGGACGTCAAGAAAATAGTAAAATATTTGTGTTCTATTAACAAATAAAGATGTGTAGATGCATAAAGGAAGATTCAAAACCAGAAATGACAGGATGGGTTAGGAAAAAAAATCTAGTAAGGCAGTAATACTATCATGTGGAGAAAACAGTATTGTACTTTATAACAGATGAAAGCTTCTGTCTATTGTATGAAAGAGATAAAATGGAAAAGCAATAAATACTGCATAATCCAAACTCATTGTTCAAGCCATACACTGCTCATTCTCTGGCAGCAGTCCAAGGATAAACATCAGTGGTATGTATGTAAAGGCTTCTTTCATAAATATTTAAAAAATACTATACTGAGTCAGTGCAGTAAATAATAGAATTTATTAAAATAAATAGAATATGTGAATTAAGGTCACTTGCTAGCGCAAAGAATAGAGGCATCAATCTAATCCTGCTCAACCCTGGGATCGGCAGACTCAGTTTTTTCCCACTCAGAGAAACATTAACTGAAATATGTAAAGAGAAAACAGTTCAAGCCTGTGGCCCTCACATGTACTTCTGGTTCAATAATAGTTTACAGGGGCAACTAAGAAACAAAGTAAAACAAAAAATCCTTCCCAAAATAAGCAGTTCCACATTTGGTCCTTATCTGTTTCTTGTCTTGTCATGTTTAGGGAACACTGAAAACTTCTTTTTCTCTGTGACACATGAAGCTCTTGTCAGATATATAACTAAATAAAGCATAATCTATTGTTTGTCTTTTGTGATACTCAAGCTGAATTCTCTCATTTTTAATGTTTTCTTACCCTGATGAAAATGCATATGGCCTTGTATATGGGGAAATCTACTACAGGTAGGGTTAAATTGTCTTTTTTTTGATCGAAACTGTGGGATTTCTTTAGCATTGGCTGGTACCTCAGTGCAAAAGTGGAGAGAATGTAAGAAAGAATAAACATCAAAATAAATATTTTATTTGTTACACATGAATTTTCTTCTGTGCATAACTTCACAGACTGAAAATGAAAATGTTGCATGCTGAGATTATTCAAATGTTCCACAGAAAGATGAGCAGAGGGTCTTCAGAGGAAGAGAGTTTCACCAGTTAACCATTCTTTGAGAAAAAATCCAAATTTTCCAAAGTGATTCTGCTGGAACGGTAGGCACATTCCTTAATTTTAATTACTGCAGATGATGTTTACCATATTTACTAACGTCCCTACCTCCCAAACCTATCCTACAAGCTATTTACTCTCGCCTGGAAACAAAAACCACATCCTCTAAGGTTTGTGTATCATCATCACCAGTACTAAATGTCAGTTGCTATTTTTGGTGTCATGGAACAGTGCTCCTACAGATAACTGCATCCCTTACCACAGCTCCTTAACTGAACTCCTGATGATGGAATATCTTCAATAGAATTAACCCTTCTTCTGTTGCTGTATTAATTATAGGGAGTAAGGAAAAAAAATGGGCAGTTGTTCTCATCACTGCAGAATAAACAGAATATACAAGGAAAAAAAATGCATTTGATTAGTAACAGGATACTGAATCTATGAACAGAGCTCTAACAGATACTCCGCTTCTGCCTATTTTTTTTTATCTCCCCACCAGGGTGATTCTTGTATCAAGCTCATAACAACTTGTAAGTGTACTAATGCATTTCTTTTAGAAAATGACTGATTCCAAAATGTCGAGTGATGAGATATCCATTGTGCTCCTAAGTATAATGTTCCAATGGTTAATTACATTCATCCTTAAAAATGTTTTCCTTATTTCTGTTCTGAATATGTCTACCTTCAGCTTCCAGCCACAGCATCTCATTATACTTTTGCCTGCTAGATCAAAGAGGTCTCTTCCCTCAGAAATCTTTTTGTGTTAATACTGATCATCCATGATTCTATAAGTTGAATTTTGATGTTATTGAAGTTGATCTGATTTTTCATAACCTTTTTGACTCTTACACTAGATGAATACAGGAATGTAAAGTTGAAATGCCTGACATATTTCATATTGCTTTGTTTTAGTCTTTGCATCTGTTTGACAATCTGAATGACTATTGAAAGTTTGGGGAACTTATAAGTGTCCTTGTCAGAATAGTTGTTTCTCTAAAATGTTTTCCAAAACCTGCAAGACCCTAGAAACCTTTTTTTTATTGCCATAGCCAATGATCTTGTCATGGGATAATGTTTGAAATCATCCTTTTTCTGCCTGAAGTGATATTAAACTCTGAGAAAGGGATATACTTCAGAAAAAAAAAAAAAAAGTCAATCCTTGAGACTTAGTATGTAACAGGATACGGAAAATATTTTAAAGTTAAATCATATTATGAAGTTTAGCTAGTCAGTGTAATTTTAATTTTAAGAAACTGCTTTAAAGCAACCTCACACTGACCCACTTTTTTGTTGTCATTTCTTCAACAAAAATCAATAATACATTCTTGTCCTTGCAGAATTACTGTATTGACAGAGGAAATTTAACTCCATGTATGATTAATGACCAAGGTAGTGCTCTATTAAACATGCAACATGCACTGGGATATTCGATGCATCTGACAGCCCAAGAATGATTATCCTTTGGAGGAATGGAAAGCAGACCGTGACAAAATTACAGTTGCCAATGCATCCTGCCGCATCAATAAAATGGCACACCACAACAAATGGGACTCTTGACCTCATCACTTACAGTGGAACAGATCATTTGTATAAACAAGTTATTTAGGTGTTTAGACAGTTTTCTTTAATGTACTTGGTGGTTGATTAATAAGGCCTCCCTCTGCCTTTTGCACAACAGATGTTAGAGAGTGTTTCAGAAGGGAGAGAAGCAAAGCATAGTCTTGGGGATGAAGTTGGAAATTTCAATTCTGTGCAGAGCTTTTCTACAGATCTTTAGTTCTAAATTGGGCAAATGACATTATTTGCTAAGGCCTGACCTCAAGAAGGTGTCATGCATGACTATGCCTGTAGGTACCACGTATAAACTTAGAAATAGCCCAGAAATGCCAACTCCGTTTTCATGACAGACCTTTTGTATGTGTTATCATGAGCAGCACATCATCCTAATTTTTAAACCAACACAGCTGGTATTTTCTCTCCTAACTATAGATATCTGTTCTCCTACCAAACTATTACATAGCTTTCATCATACTTGAGGTAATTTTTCTCTTTTCTGCATCTTATTTTGGAATTTGAAAACATGGGAGAAAACAGAGTGGTTTCCGTTAGAGCCAGAGAGCTTATCTGGAATGTTATGCTGTGTATATTCATTGGAAATTCAGGATTTGCTGTAAAGGCAATGTTTTATTGAAGTATCAATTTAAACTAATGTTTTCCAAAATAGTAAATTTTCTACACCCATCTCTTCAACTTGTAACGAATGAATTTTCAAAGGTCATTCCAGGTACCCTAGTATTTCAAGTTGTCATCGGTTTCTCAACTGTAATGTAGGGAAATGATTCAAATGCAGGGCTGTCTGATTTCTAGGTTATTTCCATTATGCAGGGAAAGTCTCTAACTCCAGAGGACTCTATATAAGCTGGTTATAGAGCCAGCATGCATCAGGCAGCCTGTGTCTGTTTCTTTTCCTGAAAATAACAAAACCCTGAATTTATTTTACTTTTCTAAAACAATTTTTGGTTTTTTTTAGAAATTTGGAGTCTATGTTTCAATTTAGAACAAACCTATTTAAATAATTTCTGGTTTTGTCTACAGAAAGAAATACAGCATTAATGAGGTAGATAAGACTCTTTATTCACTTTACAGTCTTTATTTCTGTCCTTTTCTTTAGACTTGGATTTCAGAAAGCCTGGTTAATTCTCTTGCTTTTGTCTTTCTTATTGTTTCTTGGCACCATTCAAAGTCAAAAGAGGACATTGCCGAACAAAACAGTAAAATCCGTGCTTAAACTTCAGTTCCAGCTGGAGAGAGACAGATCTTAGAAATCTGTCAGGAATATCTGCTCTTGTCCATTTAAAAAAAAAATTAAAAATCAGATCATTTACCTAGACAATCTAAAGCATTTTGGGAGGCTCTTTAGTTCCACATCTCTTAAAAGAGCTGTAAGAACAAGTAGACTGTATTCTGCAGTCATATATTAAGTATTATTTTACGTATTTTCTTCGGTTTTACTTATTTTCATATTTTGCTTATTTTTTGGTGCATTAGCAATTATATTAAAACAAGAGTGAAACATTTTGCATTTTTGCCTTCTTGACAATTGTTGGATCATATGTGAAGAAATACTGATCTGCAATTTAAGCTACTCCAACTCATCCGAACTTTCATATTCTCCAATAGTTTACCTTTCCTTCCACAAACCGTACAATGTGTTATATATCCCTTAGCAAAAATTCTCACTCCACTCCCCTGGTGCATAATTTTCGAGGAAACATCTCACTCGATAGAAGCTTTATGATTAAACAATGAACCAAACTAACCGGAATTTGCTCAGTGCTTCACAGCAATGCAGGAGGAGGAAAAAAAAGATGCTACTCTTGGTTGAAGAAAAAAAAATGACTTCTGGGAAAGGCTGTCCATTTAGTGGTCCACTTCTCTCCATTAAAGTGTGTCCATATTTCCACACTGGGACAAAGCAAAGCTCTCTTTCCTCCTAAGAGCATAAGATATCTTGCATCTACAGCTAATGGGCTCACAAGGATCTTTCTAATTATGGTGGTTGGCAGAGCTGTGGAAATCGAAAGTATTACCTTTTACAACCCCTTTGCTCCATCTCTAGAAGCCAGTGAAACAGGGGAAGAGAAACTAAGCGGTGTTGGGCTGCTCAGTGTTGCATTGAATTGTTGCTGTCTTTGCTGCAATCCATCCTCCTGCCCTAGGAGGAGGCGAATGAGTGACTGATGTATGGCTAGCATTGGGCAGGACCGACTGATAGTTACTCTGTTTTGC
The DNA here is from genome assembly GCF_018139145.2 of Gymnogyps californianus. NCBI lineage: Eukaryota > Metazoa > Chordata > Aves > Accipitriformes > Cathartidae > Gymnogyps > Gymnogyps californianus. The sequence goes on from NC_059474.1 coordinate 4,813,907, forward strand.
TGCTCCTAGGTTTTTTCTGTATAGCTGTTTACACAACCTATGCCTGACATTGGACTAAACAATGTTGACCCTTAGTGCTCTGTATTAAACTCTTAGAGACTTATGTATTGATCTTCGCATCATCACAAATGTCTGTGTTTTATCATAGAATCATAAAATCATAGAATGGTTTGGGTTGGAAGGGAACTTAAAGATCACCTAGTTCCAAGCCCCCTGCCACGGGCAGGGACACCTTCCACTAGACCAGGTTGCTCAAAGCCCCAGCCAACCTGGCCTTGAACACTTCCAGGGGTGGGGCATCCACAACTTCTCTGGGCAACCTGTTCCAGTGCCTCACCACCCTCACAGTGAAGAACTTCTTCCTTACATCTAATCTAAATCTGCCCTCTTTCAGTTTAAAGCCATTACCCCTTGTCCTATCACTGCATGCCCTTGTAAAAAGTCCCTCTCCAGCTTTCTTGTAGGCCCCCTTTAGGTACTGGAAGGCTGCTAGAAGGTCTCCCCGGAGCCTTCTCTTCTCCACGTTCAACAACCCCAACTCTCTCAGCCTGTCTTCATAGGAGAGGTGCTGCAGCCCTCTGATCATCTTGGTGGCCCTCCTCTGGACTCGCTCCAACAGATCCATGTCCTTATCAAGCACTAACATCATCTGTTTAGTATAGCTCTTTGTCTTTTCTGATAGTCACGTTTCCTCACTGTGTTGTAGTTAAATCATGACAGAATTTAAATATTATGATTGCTATTTGTATGATCGATATTCATTTGCACAGCCAATATTCATTGTACTATTGGAGTCACGGGTCAGTACTGTGGTTCCTGCCTTATGCAGCTTTCAGCACAGGAGGGGCGTTGCTTTCCTGGAATTGTCATTATTCTTCTCTGTAATCTTCTTCTCATCAAGAAACTCCTGTGTTTCATTATGTTCCTGGTGATGTAAGTGGAGAGGAGCTCAGACCAATACCTAGATGAAGAACAGCTTGATTTTGCAGTTAATAATTTGACTGGGACTGAAACCAGAAGCTTGTACTCTCTTTCAACCCTAATCCTAGCTCCGTCTTTAGGTAGATCTTATTACAGTATGAGTGAATCTGTTAATTCGGTTGCTACAGAGAGCAGGAGATATCTGTCAGCACAGATGATTTACTGCAGTGGGTTTTTAAAACCCACTCATTTTAACTGAGAAAGTATAAATTAATATTTCTGATTCAGTTATGCAATCTTTGTTGACAAGTGCTGTCTCCTTTGTGATGAGTATTGTAATGCCTCCCTTGGAAAAGGAGTACACGTCTAAGCAGGGACGTAGTAAACATAATCTTGCTATCTCAATGTAGTTCAAAAAGATCTGACTGATTCACTGTGACTACAGGTAAAGGAGAGAGAGCTATCAATACTACACTAAAAGTATTTACATCTAAAGTATAGTCTTCTCATCCTTCTCACAGCCACAGAGAACAATTAGTTTATAATACGGTCATAAAGATTTGTTGGCAGTACCATGTGCTTTGGTACAGGAAAAGTTTCAGCTGCACTGGAACTACTTGCATAGACAAAAATGTACAGCTTTTTCCCGTTGGAAAATGAAGGGGAAAAAAATCTAGCAGTCTTTCAAAATCTTGCAGGGGAATTTCAGTATGTGTCGTGCTGCCAAGCATCTTCGTGGTTTGCCACTAAATTGGTCTTGTGCTGTTTAGAGAAGCTTCTTGGTGAAATCATTCCTAAAGATGGGGCGAAATGTCATTGCTATCCTGTGACACACAGCCGTACGTCTCTTGCCCTGGGGAACCTGCACCTGCTTCTGTGCTGTGGAGGAATGATTGATACATGTACCAATGTGAGATGTCATGACCATGTTATCCTAAACCCCGAAAGTCAAGTGATAAAACTTGTTTCTCCATCATGACCTTGCATTTGTGACAATTTCCTCTGGCTGAACCTTCATTTTTTCCAGAGATGAGGACGCATAGTGTTTTTGCGAGGTCATGACCACCAGGTTCAATAATTGTTTTTTCTCTCTGGCCTATTTCCGCAGTTTTCTCATTCAATTTCATTAACCTGGTAATGAGGGGAAGAAGTAAGACAGGTTTGAGTGTATACCAGCAAGTTTCAGGGTAAGGCAGACAATTCCATTTCTAACTCAACCCCACATGCAACATTTTGTATTACAGAACTCATGTGACTTGAGTTACATGGAGGAATTTGCTGTGCGACAACAAATTCTGTGCAGCACTGTAGATGAGGAATTAGAAAGGTAAATAAAGCCAAAAAAGACTCCCTAAACAGAAGAATTGGAACAAAACTGGAAAATTCATTCTGTGAACATTTTCAACTCTACTTGCTTTTACAGGGACTGTGAGCAAACAAAATTTTAATTTGAAAAAAAAATGGAAAAGATAAGCATTAGGGACGAATGCACAAATTGGCGTTTTATTCTGTATTCACATAGAAAGTGTTGCAGATACTCTCAGATCTCACAGCACTTTGGGAACTAGCAGCAGCAGGGAAGAAGAAATTTGGCATATGACAAGGGGGAAAAAATTAAACTCAGATGGAGAAATAAATTGAGAATTGTAGAAATGTCATAAAAACCAAGAGAGCAGATAGATGGGAATCACACACAGTGTTTTTTCGTGTTGACTGAGGCACATCTCGTGATGGCAATTTTGACATCTAAATGCCAAAGATGTCAATAAAAATATTCCTCAAAGATGCAGAAAAAGAGAGAATTGTCCTGGGCTCTGGTCTGTCTGAAGCCACCTTTTAGATATTTACAGTACTTATTCATAGTCCAGTGTTGCTTATAGACCACAGCCATCTTAGAACCCGCCCCGAGGCTCATTCAGCAAAGAGAAAAGAAATTATCTCTTTTCTGTCTCCTTGAAAGGTAGGAAAAGAGTAGTGTGTTTAATTTATAGCAAGGAAAATTCAGGTTAAATATTAGGAGCAAAAAGACTGTCAGGGCTGTGATACACAGGGATATATTGACTAGGCAAGCCGTGGCGTTGCCAGCATGGGAGATCATTATGAACAGGTTATACAAACTTCTCCTAGGAATGACAGGAACAACTGAACATACTTTAAAGCAGGCAGAAAAACTGTATGATTTTTGGCCCTTCCAGCCATATAGTTCTATATTTCTGGGTGATCGGGGATAAAATAGGAAAGCATCTGAGAATTTAAAAAAAAAAAAAAAAAGGCCAGCAAGAGCAATATAATTTATTCTCAAGTACTTTCCTTCCCTGTGTCTTGTATTTATCCTCTGCTGCCAGCCAAAATCCTTCACGGTCCAGGACCACCTCCTTTAGCAGTCCATCTCCATGAAGAGCTTCTCTCTGCCTCATTTCCTGCTGAGGAGGAAAACATTGAATGAGAAGATCTGTTCTCAAGTGTTCCTACAAAAGAAACACACAATCCATACAACTATGAGGTTTCTGGCCTCCTCCTACTGTCTTGGCTTTTTGCCAATTCTCCTCTTCTTCGTGTAGAGGTATGTCATTATTTTTTTTTGGTTCCTGTTCAAAGTTTGAAAGATATAGCCCCTGTATCATGAGTTCATTTACTAACCATTTTCCTTTACTGCTATATCTTCATTTTTTGCCCGTGTGAGAGCAGATTCCTCTTTCCAAGGTAGTTTTTGAATCTTGGTCACTCTACTCATCCACATTAGCAAATCTTAGGTGCTCTGCATTGCAGTATTCCCCTCACAGCCTCTCTCTTGATTAACTGCATAGGGAATATAGGATCTAAACTTTTGTACTTTGCAATATATTTAAATTAATGATCTATAATATATGGTGTGATCAGTTGTCTGGGTAAGTTTATATTAGAGAATTAGCACCTGACATAGTTTTAGGGTTCTTTTTTAAGCGTTTTAGCTGTTGATTTAAGCCACCACTGTGAAAGTAAGTACTTTAAAAAACAGCTATTGGACATGTAGTTCTACATTTGCCAGCTCAATATGCTTGTGCTCCCCAAAACACTCCTTGTTTAATGTTGTTATTATTGTCTTCCACGGGACTACCTGAATGAGTAAAAATTTCTCACATGAGCAAGCTCCGTGTCCCAGATGGCATTCAGCCATACCTGCAGCCTTCACAGCTTTCAAATTATTCTCTTGGCAGTATTGCTGGACCTCACTATTTGCACTGCATGTTTTCAAAGGGAAAAAGAGTGGGGCTGTGATTTGGCAGTTCTGGATTCTCTAACCGTCTCTGCTCCTGTCGTCTTCTATGGCTTCAGGAAAAATTTGCTCCTCAGTTTCTGCCTTTATACAACAGTGACAATAGTATTGATGTAGAACAGTTCTATGGTAAAAATACACCCATAAAATATTTCCCAGTCTTAGGATGGCAGAGACTAGATCAAGTCTAAGTCACTAGATAAGCTAGAAGGCAAAGATTAATTTTATGTAAGTATTTTTTTAATTGAAATTAACTCTGTGCATTGGGTGTATGAGGGGAGAAGGAAAGCAAGAGAGTTTCCATCCAGAAATGTGCAAAAAAAGTGGATTTTTTTTTCCCAAAAAACATTGAGGGCTTCTACCTTTATTGATTCAGATTTACTGCCATGGTTAGAAGTAGTGCACAATCTTTAAAACACACTTAGTGTTCACAAATTGGCTGAGTGTATGGTATATCATGCCAACACTTACACTCTTTTACTGCAGCACTTTAAGGCCAGGACCTAGCTATATTTCAGAGGAGTAAAAAAAGGCTTGTGGTTTCATCACTCTCCAAGTAATATGGTAGTACTGCAATACTCATAGGGGGGATATTGACTCAGTACTTACTGGTATTCAGCCCTAAATCACTACCTGTATGACTGATAAGGGAACAATACCTGTGGGCTGTATTGTAAAGAAATGGCATGCTTGACTGCGCTTCACTAAACGTATGAATTTTAAACGCATACGTATAAACGCATAGAGTCTGGAGATTTTACCACTAATTCAGAAAGACAATCTACAGAAGGAGTTCAGGCTTGAATGTGGGTAGTTGCCTGATCAATTTGTAAAATCACAAATAGGTGAAGAGAATACTACTTTTGTTTTCAGGGTATTTTGTTTGGATTGGTTTTCTTTTTACCTGCTGTATATACCAGCAAATCTGTTCTAATCGCATTCTTTCTATGAAGCCATTCTTCCCTGCGAACACTCTCCATCTGACTATTTGCAGATTTTTGTGAACAATTCATCAAGGAAAAAATGTCAAATGAATGTGACTTTGCAGCTAAAGCTGTGTGAAAGTCAGCAGGTTTTGTTCAATGGGATGTGTGCATGCACTGTATTTTGGTTTTGGTTTGCATGGATTCATGCCTTCTGAGCTACAAGTTCAGACAAGTCATCAAATCCCACTCCGAATCTTCCCATTTATTCTAGCTTCATGCTGAAACCACCGTAAACACTCGGCTCCTTTATTTGAAAATAAAAAGGCATGACTCACTCCTACTTTCTTCCAGCTTTATGCCATTTGTAACTCCACTGATTTCAGTGTTGGCCTGATTTCGGAGAAGTTAAACTGACATAAACTTAAAATGATACAACATTGAATCAGATCCCTCAGGCTTAAAAGATGTATTGCAATGATATCTGTTCACTGACCTTTGTGAAATGAATATGGAGATTTCAGTTCAGTTCCTATTTGCAGCACATAGTCAGCACTGAAGCCACCATCATTAATACATCTCCCTCTGCAGTGCAAGAGCTCTGCAGAAATATAGTCCTTTATTCCATTAGGACAAGTGTAAGAGACAGTGTCATATATCTCAGGAGGAGAGGGCATCTCTGGGGTCATCAAACACTGCATTCTGCATCCATATCACACACAAAAAAATCTCTTTTATGCATTGAAAACCTTTCTCTTAAAGAGGTGGGTTTTTTGTTCCTTCTCCTTGCTTGACAATAATCCTCTTCAGCTACCAGACTCGTCACTGAAAAAGCTTCTGCCAGGACCTTAGTGAATGGCTTTAGTTTGGTTTTTTCACCTTTCAGCTCCCTGACATGGAATAATAAAATATTCAGACTTTAAATAAAGAAACACTATTTCACAAATTGCAGGATAACCCTGCCACCAGAACTGTCCATGCGTTGGGAGCTACATGAGCATCTAAGAACTGAGGTGATTTTGCCTCTCCAATAGCTTCCTCTCAGAAATTTTATTCCCCTCTTACCCATGCGACCTGATAGTGACCTTTCTTTATCCTCTCTAAGCAGTTTTGTGACCTGGGCACGTCCCTCTTATCTTTCCCTACATTAATCACTGTGATCTGCCGTCAGAGAATACTTATACATGTGTGGTGGTGCAAACCTCCTGGGCCACGTTGCAATGTTAGGACCAGCCAACATTATGTTCTTGTTTTGGCTACAATTGCAGTGAGTTGGGACAATCTGGTACTTTCTTATCCTGGCTACGGTACAGTGAGTTAGGACGATCAGGCACTCCCTAACCCTACCTGAAACTCCTGTTGCCTGGAACCGTACCTGAAACTCCTGCTGCTTGGATCATGGCCCGCCTTGGAGGGTGCCAGAATTACCTGACAAGAATTACGGCCAGAATGGAAACACACTGACCAAAGTCAATCATCTCGCGATCCCATAAATAGTGATCCCAAGTGAGACCCTTTGAGCTCTCCAGGATTGCAGCAGGCTGTGACCCAGTATCTCCCTCTGAGTTGGGACGCCTCCCAGGATAGATTTTGTGAGGATTTCAAAGAGTAGATTTCACGAGGATTTCCAAGATCGTCTGCTGACAGATGCTGACGAAGAAGGGGTCAAAAATTGTCTGCTGACAAATGCTGATGAAGGAGAATAATGAGTAATTCACTACAATTAGATTTCATGAGTTTTTTTTTTTTAAGGATCATTTGGTACCAATAATTTATCACAATTGGCCAAGAGAGAAAAATCTTGATCATAGGTTAACCTCTATATCTGTGTGTGTGTGTGTGTGTGTTTGTGTGTGTGTGTGTGATTTGATTAAGGAAACTTTGTAGTGCTGATAGCAAACTTTATTAAATCACTCTGATTATTGGCTGATGATTAAATATTGTTAAAAATCATATAACCTAATCTTGTGATTTACTGTAACAGTGTGTCATGGTTTAGGCCCAGCCGGCAACAAAGCACCATGCGGCCGCTCGCTCACTCCTCCCCCCTGGTGGGATGGGGAGGAGAAAATACAATGAAAGGCTCGTGAGTCGTGACAGGGACAGGGAGGGATCACTCACCAGTTATGGTCACAGGCAAAACAGACCCGATTTGGGGAAAAAGAAATCAATTTAATTTGTTACCAATCAAATCAGAGTAGGATAATGAGAAATAGAACCATATCTTAAAAACACACCCTCCCCCTGCCCCTCCCTTCTTCGCGGGCTCAGCTTTGCTCCTGATTCCTCTACCTCCTCCCCCCGAAGCGGTGCAGGGGGATGGGAATGGGGGTTTGGGTCAGTTCATCACACGCTGTTTCTGCCGCTCCTTCCTCCTCGGGGGGAGGACTCCTCACACTCTTCCCCTGCTCCAGCGTGGGGTCCCTCCCACGGGGGTCAGCCCTCCACCAGCTTCTCCAACTCAAGTCCTTTCCATGGGCTGCAGTCCTCCATGAATTGCTCCAGCGTGGGCTTTCCCACGGAGTCACGGCCTTCTCCGGGCCCAGCCGCCTGCTCCAGCGTGGGGTCCTCCACGGGCTGCGGGGGAATCTCTGCTCCACCATGGGCCTCCATGGGCTGCAGGGGGACAGCCTGCCCTCTCACCAGGGGCTGCAGGGGAATCTCTGCTCCCCCGCACCTCCTCCCTCGCCTTCTTCACTGACCTCGGGGTCTGCATGGTTGTTTCTCTCACATCCCACTCCTCTCTCTGCTGCAGCTCTTTATTTTTAGCAGACTTTCCCCTTCTTAAATATGCTATCCCAGAGGCACTACCACCGTCACTGATGGGCTCTGCCTTGGCCAGAGGCGGGTCCGACTTGCAGCTGGGGAAGCTTCTAGCAGCTTCTCACAGGAGCCACCTCTGTAGTCCCTCTCCCGCTACCAAAACCCCGCCACAAAAACCCAACACATAGTGTTAATAAATCTTAAATTGCTGCTATCTCAATGTCGTGTAGGATCCATAACCACTCATTCCCCTACAAATTGGCATCACAATTTAACAGGAGATTTTCCTTACCCTTTGTATCCCTTCCATTAGGCATAAACCATCGACCAAGTCTGGAACTAAGATTAGATCTAGCCACCCCTAAGCTCCATCAGGAGTTTAGAAAGCAAGGGGGTCCATTCTGAACCTCGTGACTCAACGGGAGTGTCTCCCTTACCCTTTTGCATCTCCGGTCTCTGTGTGAATCATTCCAACTTGATTCTAATTTGATTTTCCTTTGTATGTTTCTTCTGTGTAGTAAGTAATAGAGTGAACCTTGCCATCGAACTTTGTTAAGTTGCACTTTTACAAACTTTGTTAAGTTGCACTTTTACAAATTCACATTAAAATCACCTTTTGCTAATATCTTTGATGGTGATTCTTTAAGTGATCTAAACTCTCATTCACAACAAATTGGCATAGTCAGCAGGATGGCAAGTAGTATCTCTGATTACTTACAAAAGCATGGTATTAATTCAAACCCCGGCTTTTCAGGAGAATGTGTCCGTGGTAATTGGTATGAATGGGAAGCGATAGAGAAGCAATTGAATGATGCAAGGGGTTCGATCAAGGATGGAAAAGATAAAGGTATAGTTTGTAAAATTCTGGCAACATGTTTAGAAGCGGCATACCAGGAAAGGAAAGAAACAAATAGTAAGACGAAAGATATCCAAGATGAAATAGAGGGACGTAAAGCTACTGAAATATTACTATCTTTAAGAATAGAACATCTGCAAAAACAACTTCAGGAAGATCATTTAAAAGCACAGAAGTTAGGAGAACATGTTGAAATGATGTTAATGCAGGCTCCAAAACCCCCCAACATAGTTCAAATCAGAAAACTAATAATGTCCCCCAAAGATTGGGATGGTAATATTTGGGATAATTCAAATAAAAGCAGCTCTGATGAAGATAACCCCCTCCACCTGTCTGAGCTTCCCCAATACACCGCTAGACCAATTATAAAAACAGGAGACTACCGGACCACGGGGTGGAGCAGGAGATCGCACTAGAAAAACAATCCCATTCGATCCGATTCAACTGGCCAATTTACAGGAACATTAAGACCGTAAGCCCGGAGAAACTGAAACAGAATATTTGTGGCATGTGTGCTTACCCGGAGGGGACAGAATGGGGATGAATCAAATGGATATTGGGGACCAGGTGTCTTTTTAAATGCTGGCCCTGACCCCCCGGAAAATTCCCATTCAATAACAAGTAGAGTGGCATATTGGACTGGAGGAATAGATGTGCTAGAGAGCGAGCCATCTATCATACCTATAAAATCTCTAGATGAATTTTCAGTTGCAGTGACAAAGGCTGCTTGTATACAGGCTATGCATGAACGTGCTCCACATGTTCCACTCTCAACAACCATAGATTTTGCCATGCTAAAACCATTAATCAAGAGACCCCCAACTGTGCTTAAGCCTTACCTCATTGCAAAGCGAGATGAAATTAGAAGGGACACGGAATATAATGCCCTCTTAGCCATAGAAGCTGATGGCAATGCAGCACAACAAGCCATAAGGCATCTTCCCACTTGGGCATAACTGATGCACGACATGATAAATCATAAATCTTGGGCGAGAAATGGGATGGGATGATGTGTACAGTGGAACCAGAAATACAGGTCAAAATGTTAGACAGGTTAAGTAAGCACCCCAGTGTGGCTATCAGGAATTGAGACCCATTGATTGACAATTGAAGGTCTGGGATGAAAGGAATGAATTGTGGAAACAAGCCCCGGCAATGGGTATTCCCAGAGCTGCCATTCATAGACAACCGACTGGAGTTATTTTAAGCCTGATGGAAGCTTTTCAAAAGTGAGACATAGCACCAGCACCTGCTACTGCTCCCCCCTCGATCGGCCCCCAAGGGACTTCCCAACCCTTCTTTTCTTCTGCGACAGGAATTAAAGGAATTGCAGGAACAGAAACCAAAAAATGGGTAAACTCCAGATAGCTATTGGGCCTGCCTGTCCGGAGAGTCAATGTTTACCAGTGGATAAGCAATGATGGCCCCTATATTATTCTTCCCATAGGTCCTCACCAACAACTAATTAAATTCCTAATAGATAAAGGACCACAGATTTCAATACTAGCAGAACAAGATGGCGAGAAGCTGGGCGTACAACCTGGACAGCAGAGAGTTAAAGTCACCGGAGTAAATGGAGCAAGTGTTACTTGTTAAACTGCAAAAGTTAATTTATGGCTCCCGGGTGAGAAGCGCATGTCATCTGCTCGCTTTGCAGTTAAAGATCATCATGAAAATATTTTGGGGTTTGATGTTTTGAATGGCTGAACCTGGCGCCTGCCAGACGGCAGTGTGTGGTTCTTCAGTTCAAATGTTGACCCTGACCCTGATAGAAACCGGGAGGCTACAGTGCGTGTACTCCGTGCAGCTCCCACACTCCCTGAGTCAAAGATTACCAATGATGTACCACAATACCCCATTTCTGCTGCGGCACAAAGCGGAATTTCTAAGGTAATACCAGATTTGGAGAAAAGACAAATTATCTCCAGGACCCATTCCCCACAGAACTCACCTGTCTGGCCAGTTCGGAAACCAGACAGGAGGTGGCATTTAACAATTGATCATCGGCGCTTGAATGCTAATACAGCCCTGCTAACTGCTGCTGTACCAAACATTGCAAACTTAACAGCTCCTTTGCAAGCAGCTGCACACCCATGGACGGCGGCGCTAGATGTGAAAGATATATTCTTTATGGTCCCCTTACAAGAAAAGGATAAAGAGAAATTTGCTTTTACTTGGGAAGGTGTACAATACACCTTTAGCAGACTCCCACAGGGATATAAACGTTCGCCCACAATTGCTCATGCTGTGCTTGCTGAACTTTTACAAATAGTCTCGTTCCCCCAAGATGTGAAACTATACCAATATATAGATGATATTCTGATTGGGGGAACTTCCCCTGAGATGGTGGGGGAAGCGGCGGCGGCAGCAGGAGTGCAACAAGCTCTACACAAAGCAGAAGTTGAGATCCCACTCGAGAAATGTCAAGGACCAGGTAAAGAAGTAAAATACTTAGGCCCTATTCAAGCCCCTAATTACAACCATATATTGATTACTTCAAAAACAAGTTATTTCCATATAATCTTGTTGAATGAATAGCATTTTAAAGAAGTAGTAAACAAATTGCAAATTCCTTCTCAAACAATATTTCAGGCAATTGCGATGTCTGTGCCAACACAAAGTGTCGCAACGTATAAAACTGAGATGTAGTTTGTACTTTCTGTGAAAAACCTACCTGATGCCTTGGTGGAAATCAAATTGTTTTATTTTTCCTTCTTATACAAAACCTGATGAAAACATGTTTCAGCTGGAATTTTTCCAAACCTTTCTAAAGATTACCTGCTTTGAAAAATACTTTGAAGCTTACTGATGAAAAGCACACTAGTTAGTAGCTGAATATTATTATAAACACATCAGACAGGAGATCTGAAAAAATTTATTATTATTTCCCGACTTATTTTATGGTGAAGAACATCACAGATTTCTGTTTTCGTTTATCTTCTATTGCTTGAAAATGTCCAATCACTGTTAATAGTGAAAATGTGCAGTTTAATAGTTTTCTTACCTATGTATTTATCTTGGCAGACCACAGAGAACCTTGATTATATTCACTGTCTTTAGCCCATGAAAATTGTCACCTTTTTTCCTTGATTTACACACAGGGCTCTAATCATAAACCATCTTAAAAAGAAAATGCGTGAGGCTGTCTGCCAGAGCTTTCAAAAAGAGCTTGTCATAACTCAACAGCCATTCCAAAAGTAATTTCCAAAAACTTAATTTTGTTGGCCTTAAAGATATTTGTACTTTAAAACTTAACTATTAGTTCCACATCTGTGTTCTTGAGGGGAAAAAAATTGCATAGTATATGCTTTCTGTAATAAACTTACTCTTCTCCAGAAAAAAAAAGAAAAAAAAAGAAACTTTTAATGTTTCTTTCACATGCAAATTCTAAAGAAAAAGAAAAGAAACTTTTAATGTTTCTTTCACATGCAAATTCTAAAGACAAAGTACCTAACTGCAATTTAATTGAGCAGTAAACCATGGGATGTTTTGGCTGAAATTTTATTCTGTAAGGAGAATAAGTGTGAATGGGATTATCTACTGAAAATAAGATTATGGACAGGAAATGCTATTATATATTTCTTATCCAAGATCTTTTTATCAATAGATAATAAAAATATATTAGCTATATTTTTATATATTTATACACACAATCACACACTCATATATATGTACATGTGTGTATACATATATCTATTTGAAATGTGTGCATGTGTATTTAGATAGAGCTGTATCTACAAATTTAGTATCTAACTTGAAAGGTATGAAAAAGATTAATTCTTCCATGGCAGCTTTGAAGAATCTATAATATGCCATCACAATGCAGGTAAAGTACATTTCAGCTTTGCAAGTTTATTACACAATAATTTGTTCTCTCTAGAAGGGATTCACTCATTGGGCAAGGAGTTGAGTTTTCAGAAAACTTTTAGTTGAGAAATCATATCTCCCCAATGTGCCAAATTTTATTCACAAGTATGTTGTCACTTATACTTCCATTATTCTCTCACCTTTCCCCGACCAACTTTTGGTCCAAAATAGCTGCAGACATACCCAGGACTCAGTCTTATCTGAGCCATCTTTGAAATGAGTTCAAGAGGTATCAGACTATCAGTGAAGAAACTTCCCTTGTATTCTTAGTGTTGCCATTAAGTCATCAGAGTTATTTTTTGCAAAGTGGGGATTTTTGTGCTGACGCATCTCATGAAAGTTCTACTGATATTAGAGTTTCTTCGATATTAATAAAAACTAGTGTGCAATCTATGTATTTCTGCTTTTGCAGTAGCTAATGAGTTTTTAGGTTTCAATAGAACAATGAATTGATAGAATGATCACTGCTTTAATGCTATAAATAAATACTGAGATGAAATAAGCCAGTATTTTAGGAACTGGTTGCTAGAATTATGCCACTTGGTAATTCAAAAAGGGATTGAAATCTTCCCTTCCTTCCCATAGGAAGTGGTAGGACTAATTAAATATTGAGCAAGTATAAGATGGAAAGGAGTATATGCCGCTACAAAACTTGAATTTACTGAAGTAAATTCTTTGTTCATGACCATTGCATAAAGAGAATGAGACCACACAAACAAGTGGAATAGGACCTATTCAAATTCCCAAAATGAACCAGATATCCTAAGAGCTGGACAATACTTGTGCATCTAAATTTAATATAAGGCCTGGACAGTGAAGCATGAGACTTAACTCTTAGACTCACAGAATAATTTGTGTTGGAAAGGATTCTTCATCTGCCTGCCTAGATATGGCTTCCAGGAGTTTTTATTCCAGAAGTATTTTCTCTTCTATAGATGTCTAGCTTTCTTAGCTGACAGATAGTGAATCAACCAAATATCTTGCAGAATTTAAAATTTAAATTTCTAAAGATTGAGGTTTGTAGCTACAAGCTTTTGCAGACTTTCTCCACTGGATGGTGAGGGCTTGAGAGAATATATATAATTAATCCTGACCAGTGGATTATGCAAAGCTCTTTGAACTCAATGGAACCTCCATTCACTTACACCGCTGCACGAAATTAATGTTGTTCAACCATGGTGTCAGTGGATATACATTGTACATATATACAGCATTACCTCAGCCTGGCTAAATGGCATAATTTCAGCGTGGGTGATTCAGTTTCAGTGTCCAAGTCAGTTTCAGATATTAGGTAGGATTTAAAAATATCTAGGAAGAAGTTTGAGAGTTCTATTGGACATTTTTCACACACCCACATCTGCTTACCTATCATACACTCTTAGGATGGGTGCATGTCCTTGAGTCACCTATCTCCAGTGATTTTCCACAGGGAGCTCTTAGTATTACCTTAGACTAAACTATTGACCTTTGCACAAAATGAAGCTAGGTGCCAGTGTCTTCAGTTTTACAGAAATTGCCAGTAATTTTACCTTTTTGAGCTGTGTTTTAATAGAATCTCATTTGGATATCCCAAAGAACATTAATTAGTCATTCAGCATTTTATGGATGGGCTGTTAACTGAGCTTTAGAAAACCAAAATTCTTGTTCTGCCACAGATTTGTTGCGTGACACTAGAAAATGCAATTAATTTCTGTTATCAACAGGAATAAAACCCCTACATGGCTCCCGGCTGTATCTTTTTAGAATATATGAATGGAATTGTATTTGTTCAGAGTTTAACACAGTGGATTTTGACAGTCATCACAGCCTTAAAGCATTACTGTGGTGTTACCAATTAACTGTGCATTCCAGTTCACTCTTTGGGGTTGTGTCACAAGCTGTTTCAGCTATATCTCTGTTCTCTCCCTCTGACCTCCTTTGAGACCTTCTTAGAATCACAGAATCATAGAATGGTTTGGGTTGGAAGGGACCTTTAAAGGTCATCTAGTCCAACCCCCCTGCAATGAGCAGGGACATCTTCAACTAGATCAGGTTGCTCAGAGCCCCGTCCAACCTGACCTTGAAGATTTCCAGGGATGGGGCATCTCCCACCTCTCTGGGCAACCTGTGCCAGTGTTTCACCACCCTCATGGTAAAAAAATTCTTCCTTATATCTAGTCTGAATCTACCCTCTTTAGTTTAAAACCATTACCCCTTGTCCTATCGCAACAGACCCTACTACAAAGTCTGTCCCCATCTTTCTTGTAAGCCCCCTTGAAGTATTGAAGGGCTGCAATAAAGTCTCCCCAGAGCCTTCTCTTCTCCAGGTTGAACAAGCCCAACTCTCTCAGCCTTTCCACATAGCAGAGGTGTTCCAGCCCTCTGATCATTTTTGTGGCCAATATTTGGAGATATCCTTCTCCAAATTAAAGTTTTACTTTGTCATTTTTCTTGGAGTAAAATCCCACGCTTGGTCCCTCTAAACCAAGGATGTTAAACTGCAGACTTCTCCAAATTACAATAAATAAGCTTTTTTCTGATCTGCTAGTTTTAATTTAGGGGGAACCTAGCAGAAGATTCTGCTATCTAGGGAACAACAAGCTCTAACAAGAGACTTGGGTAATGACATGTTCAAAACAAAAATATTTCAGAGAGGATATATCAGAAGGAAATGCATGTAGAAGGAGCACATCTGACTGCTGGCACCATGAAACTTATGTCACCCATCCAGTGCACTGAAATGTTAAGTTGTCGCAATGCTTGTCCTATCTTGGATTAAGGTTTTACTCAGCCTCAGGTCAGAACTGGCATTTGAAATAGTTTCAAAACCTTTGTCTTCATAGTCCTTTCAAAGCAGGCTAGACTATTTTGTTTTCTCCTCAGTGCTTTTAGACACTACATGTTTTTCCTCATCAGATGAGCCACAAGTACAGTCACTAACCAGATCATAGAAAAACATATCCCTTTTCAACATCGATACAATAATCTATGAAGACAGCAGTATTTCATAGCCTTTGTCACATGAATCCTAAATCTTTGCAGATTTCTTACACTTCCAGTTACCGCTGTTCTAATTAATAATCCTTCCTTTAAAAAAAAAAAATCCGTTCAGTATAAGCGGGCTAAGTGCTATTTATCTAAAAGCCTCTGGCAGCTGAAGTCTGGATTAATCTTCTAGCCCAAATCAAATCATGTCAACTCAGATCAGCTTCCTTGTATAATCTGATTTTTGTGGGAAAGTCAGCTTCTCTCCCTTTATATGACCTATGACAGCAATGTGAAGAAGGAAACTTGGCACCTCTGTGTGAGGTGGATCCTGAGACGGTGGAATTCGGCACAGATTTCTTCCTTTTCCTAGAACTTTATCAATTTAAATCACCTGAAGATATGGCTTGAACTCTTTAATACATTTCATGGACCATAAATTTAGAAAGTAATAAGTCCAAAAACTTATCTTCCTATTTTATTGCTTTCTCTTGTGGTAAAGTTTATGTGTGTCTATTCAAAAATCTTAGCTACCCTGCATAATTTTAAGAATAGCAACATAAATTCTCATACTTGTTCTCCATATGTATATTCTTATATTTAGCTATCCTGTTAGCTTCTATGCTGCTTTACAGCATTTATTTCACAAACTTTATGCATAAGAAAACCTATGCAAGTCTCCATTTAAAAATGAAAAGTCTGTAAGAGGCCTGTGGAAATTACAGTAAACAGCAAATGTTCCTGCAGATAGATATTGACTTTACAGTGTGATTAAATTATATCCATCTCCTCCCTCTCTTTCTGTCATGCTTTTGAACTAGACTTCAGTCACTTTGGTTTAAATTTCCATTTCCAGAGTAATGTTTTTTAGCAGTGACAATTGCTGATGATAATTTTATACGCTAAGCAGGTTAATGTATTAATTTTTTTCTTAAGCAAGTTGCCAAGTATGGTACATCCAGCGACAATTTACATTTTGATTCTAGTTTGGCTTCTGTGAGTCTCTTCTTAACCTTAATAATTTTGTTATTCTGAACACAGAGTTGCTGATCCGATCTACATTCTGGCCTACAGACTCAAGGTCAGAGATATTGGAATATCATTAGAGTAAATTGCAGCCACAAAAAAAAGAGTGCATCACAAAACACAGGCCTCATAAAAATATTCAAGTCTCTCCAAAATATACAAAAATCCCAAACACCGGACTGGAGGGTGGGTGAATCACAGATAGGGGACAATTTTGGCTCAGGCAGTTATATATGTACTGGGTTTTTTCTTTTCTTCCTTTTTTTTTTTTTTTTTAAATTCTGAAGGACAGTGTTAATTTTAAATCAGTAATAAACTAGCCGTAAGTTACTTCACTGCTGGCATTAATTTCATGTCGTATGTTATGGCCTTTCTCGCAGGAAGCTAAATTAGCTTTTTCATTATAAGTGAACATTTTTTCCCTCTCTTTTTTTTTTTTTAATGTATTCAGCATCTTTGACAAGGAGAGATAGTCCCGGCTGTAGATTACTCCCTGCATGCTATGTCAAATTCGCTGCTTTGCAACAAGATTCCTGTGAGCAGAACAGCTTAATCATAAAAGGGAGTTATTTAGGATTGAATTCATAACGGAAATTAAAGTGTCAAGTCTGACTCTTGCATTCAAGACATAACCCCCAAACTGAGATATCCACATCTCCCTGTGACATTCCTCTCCTGTGTTTCCTAAACTGAAGATCTGCAGGCAACGTGACTCATGATGCAGAGGTTCCCCAGGAGTCTCAGATTTCCTTTGGAGGATTTCCAAAACCATCTTATTCTTGATAAAACTGATCTTTTGCATCTGTCAGATGCCTGATCCCTCTCAGAATCACAAACTGAGATTTGTTATGCCTGTCATTAGTGCCGGCAGTGACAAGAACGAAAACTCATGCAGGACGTGGATTTATTGGTTTTTGACTGCCCAGGGACTTCAATGCCATAACTCCCACCACCTTCAGGTTTCTTCTAATAATCAGTAAATGAGCTATTCCTGTGTGTCAGGAGGTAAATATCTTTGAATTTCCTTTAATGAACTACTTTGACCTTGTGCAGAATAACGGAAGTTTCTTTAAGTTATCAAGCGAACTGTATTAGCTTGACAGTGTAGCGTAACAGTTGAGGTATCTAGCTTGGAAAGGATGATTAAGGGATGCACTGCATTCCAGTGCCCTCTAAATTATTTTATCTAATGTATATTGGAAGAATTGCTATAAAATAGGCTTTTCAAATCTTTTGGTGTGCTTAAGATGATACTTTAGGACTAATATTCTGACTGGAAAGAATCTATTGACTGAGATATTATCTATATATTCTTGAACACTAACAAATGATCCTGAACAAGATCTCCATGATCTCTTTAAAATATCAGTTACGAAAATAAGACTTAAAATTTCAAGAACAGAGTGATGTCTGTTCATTTTTGCAGAGACATGGGCCTTTGGAGCTTATGTTACTTGACATCAAAATTGACGAATAGGTGGCAGTAACGCTGTCCCTCAACAGTTTCCTCTGTCCTCTACAATGCTAAAGTGCCTTTTAAACTCATGCATAACTTTTCTCTCTTTTTTTTTAATATATATTTTAAGATCTCTCATATTAGAGATCCCAGATAATAGAGCATAGCATCAAATTCTTTAGAGTATTCTACTGTGAGACTGGTGAGCTGGCAAAGCTGGAAATTACACTAACATGAGCCACTGAAATCCCAGTGTAAGCATCTAAGCTCTTCTGTTCTGGCTCACTTGTCCTCTGGGAAATTTTAGCTGGAGCTGTGAATCTGTGAAAATAATGTCTCCACCTCAGAGAACAGTCTGTATATACTCAGTTTAGCCATTAGTTTCCCTGGAAACTTAGCACAGGCACCAGAGCAAAGTGCTTTCGCTAGGAAGTACTGCTCAGGAGCTGAAATCCTGCTGTCTGCACAGTGCTTACCATCTGTAGGTTAGTACTAGGTTTCCTTTGGAAGCTCCATCTGCTTTTACTGCTTTCAGTGACTCATAACTACACAATACTCCGTATTTTTAACATTAAGGTTTCCAGCTGGAGATCATTGACTGAAGTAAAAAAAAAAACTGGTGGCATACATGGATAATATACACGTTACTGATTTATAAAAACAACCACGACAAAGAACTGATGAGCTACTTGGGGAAGAAGAGCAATTACTACTTTGCTCAAACACTTCTGCCATCATTCCCAATTTGTCTATCTGCTTATCAAATTCTTGAATCTCCCTCTCTCTTTTTGTGAAGCAATTGATACCTACTTTCCCCTTTCCTGCAGGGCTTCTGGCTTTTCATTTTACGTTTCTTCTGTGTTGCTTTATACAATAGCTTATAGCAGTGCTATCAGTGTCACCTCATACAACGAACTTCTATCATCATTTCTGTTGTTCCTTTTCTAGGCTTTGATTGTTAATCTATCCAGATTTAATTTTGATCTTACTTAGGTGCAATCAGTTATTAGTATCAGGAAAATTCCTGGGTAACACTGAGATTGAATCATAGAATTGTAGAACGACTTGGGTTGGAAGGGACTTAAAGATCACCTAGTTCCAACCCCCCTGCCATGGGCAGGGACACCTTCCACTAGACCAGGTTGCTCAAAGCCCCATCCACCCTGGCCTTGAACACTTCCAGGGAGGGGGCAAGATCATGGCAAGAAGAGTAATAAAGCTGATCCAAAATGAAGGTACCAAGATACTCTTCTTTCAATTTTAACTTTAAAAAATACCTGCAGACTTACATGGGAATCAGAACCAAAGACATGTAGCCCATAGGTCCACAAGAAATCCCTGGAATGTTACCCAAGATTTTTTTCTTGTACGTCTGTAAAAAAGGGAATAGTTCCCACTGAAAACCTAGAGTGAAAGTATCTGCATTTAATAATAACAACAGTAATGAAAATAATAATTGAAAAACCCCAAGAAAACCAGATAACATTAATTGCTTAACCTTCTCCAGGTTTCTACCACAGCTATGGTTATTTCTATTTTATTTACAGGTGGAAGCAATTGGATCCCTTCTTATTAGTCTTTGTAATTATTCGCCTCTTCAAACCTGGTGGAGTATCCGATGAAGCGGCACATATTCTATACAAATGTGAAGTGACCAGCGTGAAGAGGTCTGGCTGGAACCTGATGAGAAATGTAATCCCAGAAAAGCCCCACAATCTATATAAATTAATGCAATTAAGGCTCATCGAACACTCCTCTGGACCCACTGTCAAAGCAGATAAACAACCATCCAGCAGTGTGTGAATGTGTAATCAGACAGAGTCTGGAATTCACTGAGACATGTGGTTATGCTTTGCACACAATGTCAAAATCATTATTTTGCCTTAGACTCTTCTGTTTCTTATACTTCTGCCTCCAGCTCAATAATTTATCCATCATACATTTAGAAGAACACAAGATAAACAGCAAAAAACTAGCACGTAGAAACTAGCACAGCTCTACACAATGGGAATTTAAACACCAAAATAGAATAAACTGTATTTAAAAGCTGGTAGGAAATATAACTGTGATTCAGTTGGACAGATATTATTGACTTAATGGAATATTAATAGGATATTCCATTTATATCTTCTGTTCTGTCCCAAAGTCTCCTGAGATATTTTCCAATGAGTTTTTAATGATAATATAAAATGCAGCTACTTCTGGGATAAACATCCATCAGAAATCAGTAACAAATCCATCATTTAAAAGCTGGGTAAGAAGAATTTGCTACCTAATTCCATAAGCTGGAATATAGCAAGAACACCAGGCATGTTTCTAAACCTTCCCCATGTAGTCATTCAAAATTCACAAACATGGTAAAAGCACAAAACCTAAGGTTATATTATAGAATCATAGAATCATAGAATCATTTAGGTTGGAAAAGACCTTTAAGATCAAGTCCAACTGTAAACTTAACACTGCCAAGTCCACCACCAAACCATGTCCCTAAGCACCACATCTACATGTCTTTTAAATACCACCAGGGATGGTGACTCAACCACTCCCCTGGGCAGCCTGTTCCAATGCTTGATAAGCCTTTCGGTGAAGGAATTTTTCCTAATACCCAAACTAAACCTCCCCTGGTGCAACTTGAGGCTGTTTCCTCTTATCCTAGCACTTGTTGCCTGGGAGAAGAGACTGACCCCACCTCACTACAACCTCCTTTCAGGTAGTTGCAGAGAGTGAGAAGGTCTCCCCTCAGCCTCCTTTTCTCCAGGCTATTATCTATTTCATCTTGTCTTCTCATTGTTATTCTTTTTCTCATTCTAACTTAAACAGAGAGCAAAAAGTCGCATAGTCTATAGCCATATAGTGTAATAGGGAAGTCTTCCCCTCTCATCCGCTCACATTTTACTTTTCTGGTATGCTTGCTTTCACTAATCGACCAGTTTTCCTGAGCTCTATGAGGAAATATGGCAAAAAAACATGAAGTGATATGGCAGGGAAGAGGATTTTTCAGATTTTTTTTGGCATATTAAAAAGGATAAAGCATTTCTTCCTCTTTTGCATCCCTTTGAACATCCTTTTAGCCTACATTACTAACAAGCCTTGTTGCTTCTTATTTAGAAATGCCAGAGAAAGCCTTAATTTCTTAGGAGTTAAACTGACAGGCTCCAGGGACTTCAAGGTGGTCTGTTGAATGTAGGACATAAATTTAAACTTGTTTTTGCTTTTTTAAAGCACGCAGATATAAACCTACTGGATGTAGTACATTACATTATGTCATGGTTTAACCCCAACTGGCAACTAAGCATCACGCAGTTGCTCGCTCACTCCCCCCAGCCAGTAGGATGGGGGAGAGAATCGAAAAAAAAAAAACCAAAAACTTGTGGGTTGAGATAAAAACAGTTTAATAGGACAGAAAGGAAGAAAAATAATGATAATGATAATAATAATAATAATAAAATTACAATAATAATGCTAAAAGAATTAGAATATATAAAACCAGTGATGCACAATGCAATTGCTCACCACTCGCCAAACGATGCCCAGTTAGTTCCCGAGCAGCAATCCGCCCCTCCCAGCCAACTCTCCCCAGTTTATATACTGGGCATGATGTCATATGGTATGGAATATCCCTTTGGCCAGTTTGGGTCAGCTGTCCTGGCTGTGTCCCCTCCCAGCTCCTTGTGCCCCTCCAGCCTTCTTGCTGGCTGGGCATGAGAAGCTGCAAAATCCTTGACTTAGTATAAACATTACTTAGCAACAACTATAAACATCAGTGTGTTATCAACATTATTCTCATACTAAATCCAAAACACAACACTATACCAACTACTAGGAAGAAAATTAGCTCTATCCCAGCTGAAACCAGGACACATTACATTCTTGCATTTAGCTGGTAAACACAATGTGTCTTCTAATGATCTAAACCTCTTCTCATAACTTCCAGTAAAAATATTTTTATGTCTTGTTGGTCTAAGTCAGATAACCAGTTAAGTTTTGATTTAAAACTTTGGGACTTCATATTCCTTTCCTTCTATCCCTTCCACTTTTTAAAAATCTTCAAAGAATTTTTAAAGTATGTAAAGGAAGCCCATGAAGTAAGGGCAAGAACAGCCTTACTGTTTTTTGCAATACCAATAAATGTGATTTTTTAGCGGATTTAGTGTGGTTTACTAAAATTGCCAAAGCCTTTTCCTTTTTCTCTTGGAATAAATAGAACAGCATACAGAACCTCTTTCAAAGGTATCAGATGGCAAATCGTAGAATCATAGAATCATAGAGTGGTTTGGGTTGGAAGGGACCTTCAAAGATCATCTAGTCCATAGCCCCTGCTATGGGCAGGGCCATCTTTCACTAGACCAGGTTGCTCAAAGCCCCATACAACCTGATTTTGAACACTTCCAGGGATGGGGCATCCACGACGTCTCCATGGGCAACCCGTTCCAGTGTCTCACTACCCTCATAGTAAAGAATTTCTTCCTTATATCTAATCTAAATCTAGCTTCTTTTAGTTTAAAACCATTACTCCTTGTCGTATCACTACAGGCTGTGGTAAAAAAGTCTCTCGCCATCTTTCTTGTAAGTCCCCTTTAAGTATTGATAGGCTGCAATAAGGTCTCCCCAGAGCCTTCTCTTCTCCAAGCTGAACAGCCCCAACTCTCTCAGCTTTTCTTCATAGGAGAGGTGTTCCAGCCCTCTGTCCATTTTCGTGGCACTCCTATTGACCCGTTCTAGCAAGTCCATGTCTGTCTGGTGCTGGGTGCCCCAGTGGAAGAAACACCTGCCTTGTCCTGTTGGCCACTCTTCTTTTGATGCAGCCTAGCATACAGTTGGCTTTCTGGGCTGCAAGCTCACATTGCTGGCTCAAGTCCACTTTTTCATCTACCAATATCCCCAAGTCCCTCTCCGCAGGGCTGCTCTCAATCCATTCATCCCCCAGCCTGTACTGATACTGGCGATTGCCCCAACCCAGGTGTAGGACCTTGCACTTGGCCTTTGTTGAACCTCATGAGGTTCACATGGGCCCAGTTCTCCAGCTTGTCAAGGTCTCTGGATGACATCCCTTCCCTCAAGCGTATCAACTCAGATTAGTGTCATCCGCAAACTTGCTGAGGGTGCACTCAGTCCCACTGTCTATGTCATTACTAAAGATATTGAACAGTACTGGTCCCAGTACAGACCCCTGAGGGACACCACTTGTTACTGATCTCCATTTGGACATTACTGATATCCGTTTGGACACTGATCTCCATTTGGACAGATATAATGATATACATTGACGTTACCGTAAAAATCAATAAATATTAGAGTCTGCTTGTGAAATGAAGCTCATTCTATACTCAGAAGAGATGACAGTGGAAAAGGAGTAGCCCCATCTACACTGGCGGTGGGGTGCATGCATTTGAAATCAATTCCAGGAGGAACAGGGTGGCAAAAAGAGCATGTACTTATTAACTACAAAAAGGATGAGAGCAAGGAAAGAAATTAAAGTAAAGAAACTAATTACATTCTTTTAGACATCTGCAAGTAGTGAGTGCCACAGTGCTTTGGATGAAGAGACTGAAAAACATATGTAAAAGTAAAACTTCCAAATAATACAATTTCCTTCAGCCCTCCTACCCGTGCCTTTAGCCTTAAAACATCAAGTGATGTTTTAGTCCTGGAGAAGTCTATCGGATTGACAATCCTGGAGAACAAAGTCCTTCTTTATTCTGTAAGGTTGGTAGAAAATAAGAAGTCATATCAACAAAAACAGTTCAATTTATTCTGTGAAGGTCTTCCCAAAGAATTAGGAGCTAGATTCAACTAGATGACATATCAGTTGGTTCTGCCAACAAGGAGTTCAAGATAATTCTGGTGTGATAGTTTTCTTGTGTAAAATCTTCTGCATTAAGATCTGTGGACTCTATGATTTATCTTATACACACCACAATTTTCTTCAGGTCTTCAGGTTATTGTTTTCTGTTTGAGCATTTTTAATCAAGTTCTCCACATTTCTGAATGACATGTCATTTCACAGTAAAAACAAGATGTTAAAACAAACTATTCGATATGTTTAAATTTTCTATCAGACTCAGTTTCTTCTCCCTTCCCACTCCCTAAACTAAAAACATTTTGCAAATTAACAATTTCTGATTAATAAAATCTGTGCTCACAAAACTTGGCCCCCACACTGCTGCTAGACCAATGGTTGTCTGCCATTTATGTAACTGCCCTGGAAGATGTACTGTCTTTTCATTATAAAACTAGAAGTGACCTAATTTCTTAGCAGGAGACATATTTGATGTCTGAAACAAAGCAAGAGAGAGCTGAGCCAAGGGGACCACAGTGCAACAGATAACACTGCCTTTTTCCTGATATGGAAGGCAGGTGAGAGAGTTGGATCACTCTCACGGGATTATTGTGGTAGAACAAAACATTTCTGTGGCATTTTTCCCATATTTTAATTGTGCCTTCATGGTTTTTTAGGTATTGAATCAGTGTCAGTTTACTGAACCACGTCTTCTGCTCTATGGTGCAGCCCTAAAATGCTGCTGAAAGCGTCATCTTCTGTATGAGGTGTAAAACTGGGGTCGTGATGGTAGTGATTAACAAGATCTATCTGGGATCTAGTTTGTTGGGGTGAAAGGCATGTATCCAGCTCATTATAATAATTTCATTCCATACTATTAATGTGCAAATAATCAGACACCTGTCCTTATATTGACATATTGTGACTGCTGAAGGCCACCAAAAAGCACACGGAAGACACTCAGTCTCCTGAACAAGTCCCATTTTGGTTCATTGCATTATATGTAGATAAGTTCCCCTGTAGTTCAGCATAATGTAAGAGAACGTACACACACATATCTTTCCCAGATGAAAACCCAAAAAGCTTTACAAAAGCACAGCCCATGATATCAAAGGCAAATTTCACTGAGAAATTCTCACTACTTTCTTCCTGAAGTGACCATTCTCTGTCAGATATCAAAGCATACAATTGACTGTGCTTTATATAAAATAAAGTAAGAATGTGGGGTTTATTGTTGTTAAGGTTTTTACATTTTTTATTGTACATCTGGCTTAAAAAAATCACCAAAACCTCCTCAAAGACAGACCTTTCTGCTCCAGGTTTCCCCCAAAATTCCTTGATATTACTTATGGCAAGTTGGTGCAAAAGAGTAAAGTTTTACGAAGTTATGAGCAAGTGTCAGAAGACATCCTTACTTAAATTATTATTAATATTATTATGGTTAATTTATTGAGACAGATCATGGATGCTTCAGCTATCCTATTGTTCCACACAAGTTAGAAACATGTAAAAGAAAGCCAACATGGATCCAAAATGCTCACTGTTAAAGCATCAGAAAAAACTTGCCTCAAATCTTGGTGCCAGCATTGTCCTTTCTACAATAAATATCTATCTACATTTTAGCACACAAATGACTGTAAGATATCACTGAAGACAGGTCTTTATAAGGTCATGCTCTACTTTTCTATTTCATGCTTTATTGTAACAAATCTGGCATTTTTCTATTTTAAAGGACACTGTGAGCTGCATAATCTGAACAGTACAGTCCCCTTGCCTTTTGTATAACACTGTACCTTAAAAATTTAAGTTCTATTTATAATGCCTTTGCAGAACACTGAACAGCAAGAGATAATTAGATGAGGGTGTTTCAACTCTCTCAGAGCTGAAGATTCTGAATTGTGAAAATTAGGAATTACAATTAAATCTGATCCAGATGTTGGACTGACTGATGTTACTCTAATTAAAACATTTATTACAAAGCTAGCAAAGGGCTACGATGACATATCATCTTAAAGCATGTCTCTTTAGTGATCTTAGCCTTCCTGGCTCTGTGCCAGATGATCTTAAAGGGGGACACACATGAATAATGCATTCTGTTGTCGTGGTTTAACCCCAGCCAGCAAATAAGCACCATGCAGCCGCTCGCTCACTCCTCCCCACTCCCAGTGGGATGGGGAGGAGAATTGGAAAAAAATTCAAACTCATGGGTTGAGATAAGGACAGTTTAATAACTAAAATAAAATTAAATATAATAATAACAATAATAATAATAATAAAATATAATAGTAACTATTGTAATGAAAAGGAATATAAAAAAAAGAGAGAAATAAAACCCAAGAAAAGACAAGTGATGCACAATGCAATTGCTCACCACCCGCTGACCGATGCCCCAGCAGTGATCCGCCCCTCCCGGCCAACTCCCCCGATTTATATACTGAGCATGACGTTCCATGGTATGGAATACCCCTTTGGCTAGCTCGGGTCAGCTGCCCCGGCCGTGCTCCCTCCCAGCTCCTTGCACACCTGCTTGCTGGCAGAGCATGGGAAACTGAAAAGGCCTGGGCTTAGGACAAGAACTACTTAGCAACAACTAAAACATCAGTGTGTTATCAACATTATTTTCCTACTAAATCCAAAACACAGCACTGTACCAGCTACTAGGAAGAAACTTAACTCTGTCCCAGCCAAAACCAGAACAACTGTAAAACAGAGTTTTTTTCATAACAGATGCCATTTCTCAGAGTTATCACTCGACTGCTGAGAATTAGTAGAATAATAACAATAATTGTCCAGTCCTGCAGAAAAAATAATTTTCATATTGTCATTTCCTACTTCGAGGGTAAATTTCCATATTTAAAGTGAAACCAACCCCTTTTTAGGGGAGTAGAATAGAAAAACAAAGCCATGTATGATATAAGTCATGTAAGAGGCCAGTTACAAAGAAAGGGGATACATATTGTTTGCCCAGATGTTTTGTGTCTTTGTACATATGATTATTCTGGGTTTCCCTGTTGGGGATGCAAACAATAAAGGAAACAAAAGAAAATCTAAGTGAGGATTTGTATATGACATTAACAACTTTACTACAGAAAAAAAAGATCATACATGTTTCTCTGAATGGCAGAAGATCAGACAATCAGAGACATGAGGAAGGGAAAAATTATTTATTCTTTCCTCTGGCCCCTGAAAAATTGCTTCCTAAGTGCATTCCTGACCACTTTCAGAAATAAATTTTTAAATTTCTACGTACTATTCTGTGCCTTTCCACGATTTCTCCTGGCTGACTGCAGTATCCCTGTCACTGTACTTCCCACAGTTAATGCAGCACCCAGGTCTGAGTGGCATGCAATGAAGCCTGGCTCTTAGCAGTTCTGTTTGGCTCAAATAATTCAGTTTGTATTGAACCTCTGGCACAGACCCATCGAGTGCCTTAATTCTGCTTTCAGTGAGATTCCTACAGCAATCTGAAAAGATGACAGCAGTGAGCACCAGAGAGTAAGAAGACACAGTTCTCAAAAGTAACCACAGAAGATTTGGTACTTTTTGAATTAGACACTTATAAGCTTTTTAATTTGTGCTCCCAAAAATGATAAGTCATTTGAAAAACTTGGCTAGAATCATAGAATCATAGAATGACAGAATCACAGAATCATAGAATCATAGAATATCTCAAGTTGGAAGGGACCCATAAGGATCATTGAATCCAACTCCCTGCTCCTCACAGGACTACCTAAAACTAAACCATATGACTAAGAGAGTAGTCCAGACACTTAGATCTCTATGTCCTGCATCTCCAGCAATGGGGTAATGTATAATACTTATTTTAGATGCATTCAGGAATTTGAGGTTAGGAAAGGTATAACTGTGGAAATAAGATACACTGACCATTACTTAAGTCATGAATAGGAAGTATAACTATGCCTTCTAAGAGAGCCTTGCATTCTGGGGCTGACCAAAATTGTATCTTCTCGGACTGAATTCAGGAATCAAATCCTAATGGCAAACAAAACCACCAAAATCTTAACCAAGCAGCACCAAAAATTGAAAGTTCCAGGAGTTGAAAGTGAAGATTTATGTTAGCCTTGAAATGTCTCTAATATTCAATAATCTTTTGGAAATGCAGATTCATATATCATTTACTCTGGTGTAAATTAGGAGTAAATTATTGAAATCTCTGTTAGATGAGAGGCCAGGTTGCGTGACTCTGGTCCAAAGGGCACTGAGTTCGATCCCCGCCACCAGCTTTGTGGTCAATGCCCCAAGCCTGTCAGTGTTTAAGGGGTATTCAGACAATGCCCTTAACAACATGCTTTAACTTTTGGTCAGCCCTGAATTGGTCAGGCAGTTGGACTAGATGATCATTGTAGGTCCCTTCCAACTGGAATATTCTATTCTATATCTTCATTCCCCCGGTCCCTGCCCTGAGCTTCAGGGGCTTGAGAGATGTGGGAAGAGACATTACTATTGAAATCTGTGATGAACAGATTTCTCCTAACAAGGCTGTGTCCCTACACATAATACTGTGTTAGACTGAGAATTCATACTGATTCCTATCGAATGCCATCTAGTGAACTGCTAACTGTACCTCATATAGAACATGAATATTAATTGGATTAAACGCATTTTGTCATATGAGGCTTAGTGAGATCAAGTCATCCATCATACAGTGAAAGGATCCAAACAACAACTCAAGGGTGCTATTGGTCATGAAGAGAACCTTGAAGGTGAACAGCTTATTATACACTAAGAGTTTGCAATTTCTCTGTTTCCACATGCTAAGTCTGGAAACTTTCTGTAATTCAATGCAGATGATGGGGTCAACTTTTAAAGCTGAGACACAAATCTTATTATATCTTCCTGGGATTTCACAATCCATTCCTTTGAACACAGAGTGCTGCTTTAAATAAACAAACACACGCAGAAAAAGATCTCACCTTCTATTCAGAAAATACAAAACTAACAGAGCCTAATCTTTCCAGCATTTAGATATTTTAATGGTGTCAAGGGAAGTGTGTGTGTGTGTGTGTGTGTGTGTGTGTTCAGCTTTGCTGAAGAGGAAGAAATTATACATGTTAAATAGATACTCAGTGCTTCTTGCAGGGAGGATTGGATAGAGAATGGTAATGCTGGAATTCACGGCACTGAATGCACATCAATGGAAGCTGACAGATAAAACATGGGTAACTTTAATTTAAACATATTAAAGTGAGTCATAAAACAATGTTATCATTTGGGAAATTGATTCTGAAATGTGCTCAGCTTTGCAGGAGGTTAAGGATGCTTGGATCTCAAAATTCAAAACATAAAAGTCTAAGGTCTCTAGGTATCTCTGAAAACTCGGTCTTGTATGTATCAAAAAGTGACAATTCACTTAATACTTAAACACTGATGGCACTTTTCATGTCCAAGATGAGTCCTTTGTATTCCTGCTTCATTCTCCCTTGAGCGTCTTCCCTGAGACGTTACAGACACGTCCAAGCATTATGGGTTTGCCCCTTTCCAAAATGACACAGATCATGCCTGGCAGTATCTCTGTCTTTCTTTTCATGCTTGCCACTAGCCACAGGCAAATTGATTCTTCCACTTTAATGAGAAAAATACCTCTATTCTTAAGATATGAAGATAAGCCAGGGAGTGATTGTCTCTCTATGCTGATTTATTTGAAATCTTTGCTTTCGCAGAAGTGCTGTGCTGTGAGTGCGAAATGCACCTGACTCCACTTTAAACATTGTGTAAGCTTAAAGTACCAAGTAAATGGGTTTTATTGAAAAAACGGGAAAGATTACAGTTTTGTTTATAAAGTTGGAAACACATTTACATAAGAAACACATAAAACCAAATATTGTGTGCATACTGATATGGTAGTCTACTTATAGCTGTGATTTTAGATTTTTTCTGATGTGTCTAGCAGGAAGTTAAAGCTCTGGCTTGGTAGGGCTTTACTATCAAATAAAAAGAGCAGCTTTTTTCAGGGTAATTTTCAATCTCTGAATTTCCATCCCTGTGTTCTGTTTCATATTTTTACTTTTATCTTGTCTGCTGTTGAATGTAAATTGAATTTCAGAGCATGTCTCTCATTTTTCTATTAATACCAGGGACTTTTCTTATTGTGATCTTCTTTTTTTTGTTGTGTAGCATCTAACAGAATAATAAAAGAAAACTCTAGAACTTACCTGGGAGCAAATCTCTTACAGAAGCAGAGAGAGACCTTAAAGCACTTATTCTTGTACACGTCATTCTTCTTTCAAAACAAGAAGTCGACTTGTACTTTTACACTGCAATTCAGCATAGGCCTTTTTGTGCAAATAAGACGGTTTTGCAAACCATACTTGATAAGATTTTTTGGTGTCATGCAACAGTTTGTCTTTTGGTTTAATAGAACCTTATATGTGATTATACATGCCACTTAACCACATGCTTTCCATCTGCAAGGTTTTATGCATTCAGAGAGTAGAACTGTGGCCATCTCATCCCAGCACAGACAAATATTCTCCATCAGTTATTTTGCATCTACTGTAATACACTCATGTATACACCTGAACTTGGCATACTACAGAGAAGCCTTCAGGCTGTTGTAACTGATGTTTATGAGCAGATGGGTGCTGGGATGGGACCAAAATTAAATTAGTACACTACAGGTGGTAACAGAACTAATTATACTTAGTGCTATTAGTGCAGAAATCTAGCGAGCACTGAAAGCAATTCAAATGGAAGTCCATGTTTCCAACAATGTTATGTGTGGTTAACTCACAAATTGCTAAATGTAATGATTAGATGTTGAACTTGAAATATTTTTTCATCAGATTTTTCTTGAATGCATATTTCAGTCCTTGACCTGTAGGTAACTACCCAGTCATTTTTTAGAGAAACTTATAAAACTCACTCAAGATCGTCCTGAACTGTACTTGTGCAGTGTTTCCTCTTTCATGGTTGGGACACTCTTGCCATGAGTGACTGCCAAAGGAGGAGATTGAGAGAGTGGCACAGGTGCCTAAGCCTAGGGGTCTGATGCCATTTTAAATGTCTCTGTGGACAAGAAATCTGCGTGGGGCTGGCTGGCGATACGACAGAGGAGCTGTGGGAGTACCAAGATACCTGGATTTCTCCCTCCACGTCGTTGCACAGTAGCGTTCACATGTAGGTCTTAGTGAGGAACGTCTCAGAGACAACAAGGGAGTACGGGGAACCGGCACTGGGAAGATGAAGCTGAGGGACAAATGGACAGAAATGCATTGGGACTACCTGCTGGGATATATTGCTCTGAGGGAAGCAGACAGCACAATTTGTCTGAGGGATTGCACTTGTGAACCTGCTGGGGATAAGACATCAAAACTGAATTCACTTTATTTTTCCCTCAGTGAATCTTTTCTATGTGGTAGAGCTGAGACAAATCTGCATTTTTCATTAGTTCAGTGTCATGTAGTATCGTGTACATAGGAATGACCTTCGAGTATAATATTCTCTATCCAGGTAATTTCACTAAGATAAAAAACACTGCGGGCAGAAAACCTGAGCAGTATAAATTTTGAGTACTGTGTCTTTTTTATGTAAGAACAATTTCATTGTGCCTGTTTTTGAAGCTTCTGCACTGAGGGCACATGCAGGAGAGCCCTCATGTTGTTAGGAACTCTGGTAAAGTTACTTTCCTCTACATGGGTCATCCCTGCTCAAGTTTTAGATAAATTTCTTTGATGTCTATTATTTAGATCCATGTCTTTAACTAAAGTTAGTAGAACACAGCTGCAAGAGACCCAGAAAGAGGGGCCTCTGTGTCTGTGACTGCTGAGATTGTGCAGACGAGAAGTTGGATATTTGGTGGAAGACTTTGAGGTCTCTGTCCTAGCCTGAGGTTAGGCTTTCTTTTGTGTTGTTTTTGTTTGTTTGTTTGTTTGTTTTCTAATTAAATGAACTGTAGCCTGAAGAAATTCTTTCTTGACGTATAATCCTTCCTGTGTGCAGGTCACATCTTTTAATGTATGTTTTGAGGGAGCAAGAGCACAAGCAAATGGATAAGCCACAAAATTTTTCATTTGGCTATGGGATCATTTTAAGCTCCATGTTTCAGCAGTGTTAAGAGCTCCAATTGTGAAACACTGACTTAAACAGGGATAATATAAAATTAGGAAAAAAGTGAACAAATATAAATATTTTACAGATTGAATTCCAGAGTAATTGTTTTTCTTCACTCCCCCACAACCCATTACATTTAAAAAACATATCTTTAAAAGCATTTTAGACAGGAAATAAAATGTGTAGTAAGCATCTCCTCATATCATTACTTAAAAACTCTTCCTGATAAACAACATTTGTGTTGCCATATTTTAATATCAAAATAGCTTCATATGGAACACTGTCAGTGTCAGAACTCTTTTATCATCTAAATAGTTTAATTACCTCCCATACAGAAAGTCTTTTACGTTATTTTAAATACACTCTTCGTATGTGTTTGTCCTCTTTTTTTTTTTTTTTCTGTAAGGGCTTCATGATATTTTAAATGCAAGCTTTTCATTGAAATCTTTCTAATGGCTTCTGATGAAGAGTGGGGCAATCTGTGCATTAGGCTGCTGTGAGCTCTATTCCCTTCAGTGGAAGCTCTTACTATTTTAAAGTCAAGGTTACTATTTCAAGTTCAGTTTTTATGCTGACTACAATTAACCTCCATGGGATTTTGGTCAAGTCCTAAAAGAAACCTTGGGCACAGAGACTTTAGTAAATCATTATAATCCTACTAAAACTAGAATTTTTACATTAGTTACCCTGCATGTGCCCCGCCTCCTTGGCATCTAGCTTTTTCATACTGTAGATGACCTGGCAGAGGAAGAATCTCCTTATGGACATGTTAATACTAAAATTTGCTATTTCTCAGAAGCTCCATAAAACAAAGCTCAAAACTGCCCTGTGTACCATCAAAGAAGGAACATGGGACTGAGAGAGATCCCCTGGGTTATTAAATACCGTCCTTTCCTATCATATTCAATTAACCATGTCTCTAAAGACCTTGTTTTCAAAGTACAGGACAAGAGAAAAGAACTGGAAGATCAGAAAGACGGAGAGCATAAACAAACAACCAGAGGATGCTCATCAGGATATTCGACTGTTATGTCAGCACACCGTCAGCGTATTAGTAATCTTTTTTTATTGTAGTTACCACAGCAAAATGTTTCTCATGATCCAGTCGCAGGAGGTAGGAACTGTTTTGCCTTTGCCTGTGATGTAATTGGGCTGACTATTACATCACTGTTAACACTAATTTTTATATTCTTTTGAACAGTTAGGTATTGGCAGCTGATAAAATGTTATTGCAGTGAGTCTAGTTATCCGATCTGGGATACCACGTTGCACATTACAAAGGTTCAAACCAAATGAGACCAATGAGATCCCAAGTATATTAGAAATAAAACCACCACCAAAAAATCCCATGTGCATCATTATAAAATCATCTGTCAAGCTGCCTCATTCAACTTTTAATAGGCAGAACAGAGCCTAGCAATTAATGTCACTAGCTGTTATTTTCTTTGTAAATGATGTGGTTTTTTCTTCAAATAGTCCCTGCTTTGCACTAATCTACTTCAGTAATACCTAAATCCCTTTCCGTTGGGATAAAGTTCAATTCAATTCCTTTGAGTGTTAAGAAATGTCATTAATGTGTCCTGCATCTCGTAAGAAGAGAAGAGCACACCAAGATGCTTTCATCACGAGTTCACTTAAAACTCGAGCTGTGCATGTAAATGAAACTGGTACCCTTTATTAAAAAGGCATGAGATGCTCTGACAAGGGTCATATTCACCTGGCTTAAATTAGTTGTCTGAAGTGTAGTCTAATTTCTTTCTCTAAGCTGTCTCTCTGATCAATATGCATCTTCAAATGCAAAACTACTTTTTTTTCTCTTCCTGACAAAACAAATACAAAATTTGTCATTCTATTCAATCATTTGAATGTCGTTTTTATTTGTTTATGGAATGCCTTGCTATGTCAAGAAAGGGTACAGCTCAGCTAAGCAGTCACCATGTACAAAGGTACAGGGTGCCCTGCACTCAATGAGACAGTTTGCAGTTTTAAGATTTAGAAATACTTAGACATAGCTCCTTACCATTTTGTCCCTCCCTGCTTTTTCTTCACCCTTCAAAAAGGACATGTGTTCTAATGACTTACTGGTAATGTGACCATCTAAGGAACCGGAATGTGCACAGGTCCATGCGATCTGATGAAATGCATCCGAGGGTCCTGAACGAACTGGCAGATGAAGTAGCTAAGCCACCATCCACCATATTTGAGAAGTCATGGCAGTCCGGGGAAGTTCCCACTGACTGGAAAAGGGGAAACATAGCCCCCATTTTTAAAAAGGGAAAAAAGGAAGACCTAGGGAACTAAAGGCCAATTAGTCTCACCTCTATGCCCAGCAAGATTATGGAGCAGATCCTCCTGGAAACTATGCTAAGGCACATGGAAAATAAGGAGGTGATTGGTGACAGCAAACATGGCTTCACTAAGGGCAAATCAATGCCTTAGCATTTGACACTGTCCTGCAGAACATCCTTGTGCTTAATATGGAGAGACATGGATTTGACAGGTGGACCACCCAGTGGATAAGGAATTGGCTGGACGGTCACACTCAAAGATTTGTAGTCAACAGCTTGATGTCCGAGTGGAGACCAGTGACAAGTGGTGTCCCTCAGGGGTCTGTATTGGGACCAGTATTATTTAACATCTTTGTCAGGGACATGGATGGTGGGATGGAGTATACCCTCAGCAAGTTTGCGGATGACAACAAGCTCAGTGGTGTGGTTGATACTCCAGAGGGAAGGGATGCCATCCAGAGGGACCTTGACAGGCTAGAGAGGTGGGCCCATGCAAACCTCATGAAGTGCAGCAAGGCCAAGTGCAAGGTCCTGCACAGGGGCCGGGGCAATTCCAAACATAGATACAAGCTGGGCGATGAGTGGATTGAGAGCAGCCCTGAAGAGAAGGACTTGGGGGTATTGGTGGATGAAAAACTGAATATGAGCCAGTAATGTGTGCTCACAGCCTAGAAAGCCAACCATATCCTGGGCTGCATCAGAAGTGTGGCCAGCAGGTCAAGGGAGGTGATTCTCCCCCGCTACTCCACCGTCGTGAGACCCCACACGGAGCACTGCGTTCAGCTCTGGGGCCCCCAGCACAAGACAGACATGGACCTGCTTGAGCAGGTCCAGAGGAGAGCCACAAAGATGATCAGGGGACTGGAGCATCTCCCCTGTGAAGACAGGCTGAGACAGTTGGGGTTGTTTAGCCTAGAGAAGAGAAGGCTCCAGGGGAGACCTTCTAGCAGCCTTCCAGTACTTAAAGGGGGCCTACAGGAAAGATGGGAAGGGACCCCTTATCAGGGAGTGTAGTAATAGGACAAAGGGTAACAGTTTTAAACTGAAAGAGAGTAGATTTAGATTAGATCTTGGGAAGAAATTCTTCACTGTGAGGGTAGTGAGACACTGGAACAGGTTGCCCAGAGAAGCTGTGGATGCCCCATCCCTGGAAGTGTTCAAGGCCAGGTTGGATGGGGCTTTGAGCACCCTAGTCTAGTGGAAGGTGTCCCTGCCCATGGCAGGGGGGTTGGAACTGGATGATCTTTAAGGTCCTTTCCAACCCAAACCATTCTATGATTCTATGATTCTATGACTCTGAAAAGTATGGATGAAAACCTTAATTATCGAGTTCTAGAGAGACTAATTTCATGAACTTTCCTTCACCCTTGCATGGCTCAGTTTCAAAGCTCACGCTCATCCACTCTTTTTCATGGAAGTGCAATTGTACTGCGGAAGATACTTCTTGCAAGAAACTATGGCTGTGTTGAAACAGAGATGATCTGCTATACAGCACCCTCTTTGAGGATTGAGGATGGTTGATGAGAGAGGATCCACCCAACAAAGTGGGGCAAGAGGATCTTTGCCAACTAGCTGCCCAGCCTAGCGAGGGGAGATTTAAACTAGGAACAGTGGGGCAGGCAGATGATGACCGTACTTAAGTGAGGTAGCAGAGGCAGAAGTGGAAAGCAGAGGATGCAGGAGGGTTGGAACAAGAGATACCTCAGGAATGACAAAATAGGGCGTAAGGAGATCCTCCACAAGTATATGTACACAAAGACACATGGCCTCAGAAACAAGCAGGAGGATCCAGAGCTCCACCTGTGGTCTCTGAACTATGATATCGTTCAAATGACTGAGATGCAGTGGGATGTCTTGCACAAATGTTTCGATGGGTGAATGGCTCTTCAAGAAAGATAGGCAAGGAAGATGTGAATGGTGCCTGTATGGAGCTCTTCTTTGGGACAGATGACAGTTTGGTTGAGAATTGGTAGGTCAGGATCAAAAGCCTTCTTTAAACAACTCAAGAAAGGTTCTAGATCACAGAACCTTGTTCTCATGGGAGACTTTAACCTCCTGGACATCTGCTGGAAGGACAACACAGCAGGACACAAACAGTCAAGAAGACTTCTGGGAGGAGTTAGGGATAACTTCCTAACACAGGTACTGAATGGGCCAGTCAGGAGAGATGCATAGCTGGATCTGCTATTAACTAAGAAGGAAAAACGGGGTGAGGGTGAAGCAGCTTTGGCAGCTACCCATGTGGTAGCTTTGGCATTAATAACACCTATGAAGAGAGACTGAGGGAACTGGCCGGTGCAGCCTGGAGAAGACAAGACTCTAGGGAGACCTTTTATCAGCCTTCCAGCACCAGTAGATAGTTTATTGAGAAGATACAGTGGGAGGATGGGAGACAACAGACATTACATGAAACAAGAAAGGCTCAGACTGGAGGAGGAGATTGGACTAAAGACCTCCTGAGGTTCCCTCCAACCTGAATCATCCTATGATGCTGTAGTGAAGGACAAAGAGTTAGAGATTGCTAAGTGTCAGGATAGACACAGATTTTGTTTTCAATAAGACATGTCAGTGTTTCAATACATATGGCTTCATTGCTGTATGTGTTCTGCAACTGAATGCAAATGTTCTTAAGCCTATCCAAAGAGACTTGTAAAATAGACACACTGTCTTCCAAAGTGCTAGATTTTCATTTGGATAAGTGAGTTTTCATGAACATACATGGCTTAAGACATAGCCAATTGCCTCTATATTGGCTTATTCAAGATCTGTCTGCTGGATGTGTCGAGTTCCTGATTAAGATGGTATGTAAGTCTATGAATGGATAATTTTAACTCATGGTGATTAAGCTCGAGAATTTAATCAGAACCTGATCTATGGCTATTTCATCTCAGTACATGGTGGAGACTGAATTGAATGGCAGTTAAAACTTTAGGGAGAGAAAGTGGAAATAACACAGCAAATCAGAAGGAACAATCAAAGACAAAGTGAGGATTTAATCTATTTCTGAACAAAAGTAGGAATAAGCATTATCTCCTGCATGTACTGAAGTTCCATCTATGTTAGATGTTCATCTAGTTACCAGGAGGTCTGTTTTATTTTTCATTTTAAAACTTGCAGATTGTGACAATGTTCTTGTACTTAAAAGATACTCCGCTGTAGCGTGTTCTGCATACAATGGCTGAGACCTCAAATGATTTTAGAAACTGAAACTACAGCAGACTGCATGTCATTTTTCTTCCTAAATGTCTCATGGGGTCTGCCTATCTCAGAAAATCCTTTTCTCTGTGTCATAGTATAATTAGCAAAGCAGCTCATTATGAAATCTCTCATGGTTACGAATAAAAGGAGTTAAATGGTGAGATATTTTGTACATCTCTGCTGCAATCCAATAGCTCTTATTTCATCATATCATTACTCACATTTTTGGCCAAGGAACATGATGGGTTTGGCTTTTGAAAGCTATGATGTATGGTTATGATAAAATGTATCCTCTCAGTATCCTCTCAGAATGGTCCTTTCTTACTGACTTTCTGTATCAATTGCCTCGACTTTTTGATACAGCTAATGTACTGAAAGCCTCTGGCAGACATTTTATTAGTATTCCATTACAATCAAGAAGGTCCGTGATGATTATCTAAGCTGACATTCTGCATAGCACTGATTTTTGCACACAATTCTTCTAGTGTTAACACTATATATAGCAATATTTGCAAAATTAAGTAAACTAGGAATAGGTATAGAACATAGTAGTTTCAGAACTGCATTAATAAATTCACCTGGCTTTGGACTGCACTTCCTCACCACCATCATCTGTTATAGATCTAGAGAGCTGTGCATATAGAAACATACAAAACCCATTTTCACGTACTGGGAAATCACTAGCTGAGTAAAGAGTTTGAAGATAGTAAGTCTGATAGGACTACACTCAACATATGGCTCTGGAAGCGGGCAGTACCAGGCAGGCCTTGAAGTTATGCTCATTCCCTGTTGCATGCTGATTGTATGACCTAAACAATATATGTGCTGTCCAGTCCCATGGGAATAACTGAAACATGTTACCCTTTACCTTAATTACTATTCTTGAAGGCTACAACCTGAAGAGGTCCTCAGGCTGGGGAAAATTAGCATGGCAATTCAACTCCTGTTCTTGTCCCACTAGAGGCACCTGTACAGGATTATTACCCAACCCACTTTAGCTTCCAAGTTACAAATGAGTGTCATTATTATAGTAAACTCCTTATTTTGCAGACTGGGGACTGTTTATGCAAGCTAAGTTACTGTTACTCTGCTGTCCAGGCTGCTCTAATTTGCTGCCGTGAAAGTGGAAGCTGGGAACAGAGGGCACGGCTAGAAACAATCAAGGCATTGCGCTGTAAATACATGGCAAAGAAGTCATTAAACACCTCCTCACACAGGTTTCTCCCTCTCTCCAAGCACAGAGTCAGCACCAGCTGTAACCCAATTAAACTCAACAGTTCACAGGTGTTCAGTGGAATGATTATAACACAAAACCACTTTTCTCTTTAGGCTTCCGTAACATTTTTACTGTTATTTAAGCTTCATGCATTTAAAAAAAAAAAAAAAAAAAAAAATCCCAGAGACTAAAGCCTGAAGTACAAAAGGAAGAAATGCTTCCAGATACAGTTTGGAGTTAATTAAAGCATTTCTGCAAACTGCCCCATACCTCCTGCTGCACTACCCCACAACTCCTAAAATTTAAGAAATTTCATGTTACGTATTCAGTTTGAAGACTCACTTAAGAAAGTAGAGCATGCATTTAACAAAAGAAC
Organism: Gymnogyps californianus; assembly: GCF_018139145.2. Taxonomy (NCBI): domain Eukaryota; kingdom Metazoa; phylum Chordata; class Aves; order Accipitriformes; family Cathartidae; genus Gymnogyps; species Gymnogyps californianus. The sequence goes on from NC_059474.1 coordinate 4,852,866, forward strand.
CATGGAATTTGGTCAAACAATATCACCATAATTCAAAAGATTCCTCTGTCATACGATATCTTTCTTCTTCTGATAGCCAGCCTGTGCCAGAGTGATTGCAGATGCTGGCGTCCCTTTCCTGCCACTCCACTCTTACAACGATTCAAGCAAACCCAAACTGTTCTGTGGATGCTTGTAGCTTTTGTTGCTTAGCTGGCTGTATGCATGCATTTGTTAGATAGCTCTTGCTTACTGCATTTTTAACCTCATATATTGAGTGTATTGCCTCACACATACGTGGTGTCATCTGCTGGTTGATTATGTGTAGTGGTCAGTTTTGGACCGCGACAGTATGGAGTCTGCAAATTATTGTAGGATGATTTTGAACAGCATATTATCCTGGAGTCTTGGGTCTGGGAGAAGAGAGACTTTTAACGGTGGGATCATATTATGGCTCCAGTTCCTGCTCTGCAAATTGAAAGAAAGCTGGGAAAGACCGCCCTGTAAAGCACAATTGCTGGTAGTCATTGGGTTGCAAAAAACGCTTGTCTGGCTACGAAGCAGTAGCTTGACTTCTCTATCTGTGTGTCTGGCCAACCATTGAGAACGTTACAACTGCACCCTGGTATGCCACCTTGGAAAGCTTCAAGTAGTATAGGGGAGTGCAGGAAAGAAAATCTGGGTTTCCTTTCCAGCTCTGACAAAGTTTCTGCCTGTGATCTTCAGAAAGCATTTAAGTGAGAAGAGATGGGAGAACCTTTCCACCTAGTCTATCTTAGGAGCCAAGTTACCCTTGGGAATTCATTGTCCCTTTTCAGTCAGTGGAGGAGGATAATCAACTACCTTGCCATGGATGCAGAGGACAAAAACCTAAAAATTCATATTTGGAGGGATGCATTTCACCTAATTTTAGACTTCAAAAATTTAGTTATCTAGAAAAATGGATACTTCTGGGACGATTTGTTCCATCCAGCCTAGACAGCTATTTTCAAATGACTGAATTTCACTGATTGTAAGAGGAAGCCCATATTTGTGTAGCTTATACTAGATGCCTTTTTGACAGCTTAAGTTAGAATCCAGACCTTTGAGATATTTTTTATGGTACAGAGTATCTTTCTACAGATGTCCTCATTTAACCTTGAGTGTTTGGAATCAGTACAGGATTCTCGCACTGGGAGAGTGAATATAGAAAGGTCAGTCTAGATGATCATGATAGCACCTTCATCTTCTTTAGCCTTAAATTTTATGAAGATTTGGAAGTACCTGCCCTTTGTCTCAAAATAGCCGTTGAATCACTGACTGTAATTATAAAAGACATCACAGTGAAGAGAATTTATGGACTTTATCATCGAAGTTATTTTGCATACATTAAGATTTTACATATTCCACAAGTATTACAAGAAATCTCCTAATAAATATAGATTTTAACTACCTCTGGAAAACAGTGAAGCCTTCAAATAAATTGCAAATGAACATGATCTGTGTTATCTGGGAGCACAGAAGGCTCTTTTGTCTTACATTTCGGCTGGACCTTGCACAATGAGAATCCTAGGTGGTACCAGAACACAAAATAACTACAGATGATAGCATATGAACAGTATGAATTTTTCAGCCTTTTGTTTTTGTATGTCAGCACTCATTTCAACTCAGGTATGTAAATCAAATATGTTACCATGTTGACTCTTACTCTACTGTTTCATTTCATACTGTTCCCATCATCTCGTATGGTACTGTGCTATTTATCTTCCTTAATACCAAAGAAGGAAAATTGTGCTTTTAAATTTCTGAAAATATACACTTTTCAAAAATATGTTAGACTTATTGGGAAGAGAAAGGGGGGAGAGGAAGTAACAAATTAAGAAAACACTTTAGAATAAATTTTCAGGAGATCTAGGTACTAACCTGTCTCTTGGCAGCATAGACATTTGACAAGCAGCTTTCTTTTAAAGAAAACAGTGCTTTTTGTTGCTGATGTGCATCTAGATAACGATCCAGAACCATTTATAAATTCTATATTCATCAGAATCCTGATAAATAACACAAAACCTTTGTAAATATTGAGAAATTCACTTTAGACAGAGCTTTGCAGCAGGTGATGGGAGGTGATCCTTCCCCTCTGCTAAGCACTGGTGAGATATATCTGGATTGCTGTATCCAGTGCTGGGCTTCCCAGTACAAGAGAGAAATGGACATACTGAAGTGAGTCCAGTGAAGTTCCACAAAGACGATTAAAGGATGGTTAGTCTCACCACACAGGAAAATCTACCAAAAAAAGCAATTCATAAGAGAATAACCTGAAAAATTGAAACATTGTTTTCAAGTTTGTTTCTACTAATGAGTAAATGTTCTACTGTGTATGCAGTATTTCCGAACAAACTCACTCTTTCATCAGTTACGTAACTACAACTTTATTCGGAATGAAAAAGACACATTTTTGTACCTGATACATTCAGTTCTTTGCAAGTTTACTTGACATAAGGAAGGAAAGCAGCACTGTTTAGTAGCTGAAGGCATGGCTAGCAGGCATCACTGTTTAAATAATTGTAGCCTTGAGCCTCGTTTTCCATCAGCTAAGCATTTACCTTTTCTTTTGCCTTCTCCAGGTTCAAAGAGTTCTAAACAGTGGCGTGCAGAGATTTTTTGCAAGGTGATTCATCTTTTATAACATTGTGTGAATATTGTGTAGGAGAGACATTGCAGAAGTTACAGCTCTGCAAACTCACTCCATAAAGACCAGATGTTGGATCTATAGCTTTTGTTGCAATACTTAAAATCTGGTTTTTCTCCAGGTAAAAATAAAACAACAACAAATTTGACCATGTAAGTGACATAGAAATTTTCACTGATGATAGCAGTTTAACAACTGCAAAAATGAGCATAATCACGCGAATCAATGACGAGGGTCACTGATACAGAGGTGTGGGGAAATTCCTAAGTATCAATTTCCAAAGGAGTTGTCCTTATTTTCAGCTAAGTTTAAATCCTTACGTGATGGACATAATTTAGTTAATGGACCAACATGGAAATCTGCCTGTGTAGGATCCCTCTCCATAGCACTTTCCATTGTTCCATTTCGAAGTTTAAACTCCCAGTCATGCTGATCTCTCTCACAGACACTGCTGTATGCTTGTTTGCATTTGGCCATTTGCTTCTTTCTTTTCTGTATCTTTTCCAGTTTTACTTCATGGTTTTTGACGTAAGGAGAAGTAGTATTCAAGATGTGACCACTCCTAAGAAGCTGCACAGTGGCTTAATGATATTTTCTCTTTTATTTTCTCTTTCTTTCCTAATAACCTGGCATTGTTTTGCTTTTTGGCTTACTGCTGCATATTAAGTAATATTTTCTCAGAGTTACCTCAAACAACTCTAAGATATCTGGTTTGAGTGTTAATAAAACTCTGATTTGCATACTTTGGGCTGGTTTTTTTCCTACAGTGCTTTTCATTTATCAACATCTAATTTCATTTTTTATTTTCCAGTCACTCAAAACCGTGACCTCCTTCTGCCATTCTTACAGTCAACTTTCCCTTTTACTCCTTTGGCTAAGTTAGAATCAGCAGCAGCATTTGTCAGCTCACTATCCGTATCCTCTTCTAGATTACCTGTGAACACATCGAAAGGCACAGGTTTTAGCATAGATCCTTTGGGATTATGTTGGCAACTTCCCTTCATTGTGAAAACTGTAATTATTTCCTACCTTTTTTCCTGTTCATTAATCAGTAATTAATCCATGGGAGGACTTTTCTTTTTATCCCATGACAACTTAGTTTCCTTTGAAGAGAAGTGTTTTCAAAAGCTCTTTGAAAATCCAAGTATACTATTTATATATAAGTTTAAGAAGTGTACTCTTAAAGGACATTTTTTATTTATGGAAAAGTGACTTTCATGTCTTTTTTTTTTTTTGTGGCTGTGATTACTTCTTTATGCTTTGTTTGACATTTTGATAATATTTCTATGAAACTTCATGAATATTATAATGTTTGAGGAATAAAATTTCATTAACATTCTATGCAATAGAATGAAATGGTTCATGATGTATTTCAAGATAATTTCATGGGGACCATTTTTGTGATCCTAATCTTATATTTTACTAAACTTATGGTTGGAATACCTTCTTTAATCTTTATGTAATATTCCATCAAAATTTAAGAAGATATTTCCTGAGTGTTTCATGAACTATTTAATAATTATTTTTATCATTTTTTTTTTACTCTATGGAACTCCACTTCTGTGTTTGGAAACATGCCTGTATAAGACACTTTATTTGAAGCATTCATAAAAACATAACTGATCACATTTCAGCATAACCACTGTTTATTTTTAAGTGAAAATATACAAATATTTAATGTAAATTACTCTCCATCTCTAGTTCTATCTTTTTAATCTTCCCATTAAGTTCTAATGCATACTGCAGCTAAGCAAATAATTCAACACAATTTCAAAACCACTCATATTTTCATCTGTGCAGCTCTAAGCTTTCAGCACAGTTTGTCTTCTGGTAAGTTGTTGAAACACTGGAGTAGAAGGTTCCTCCTTAAACTTGAGAACCTGAGTACGATTTCTAAGCTTGCTTATCTGCTTATGTTGCTGGCCTGGGTTGTGTCCAGGGATGAAGGGTAGACACCTATGGATAGGTTTCCAGAAAGCAAACTGCATCTTCCCCTCAGCCGAGTTCTCAGCAGCTCTGCTGCCAGATGTTGCCTAGAGATGTTGTGCTTCAGAGGTGATGATTATCAAGAAAATCAGAAAATAAAAAAGTGACTATTTTTCTCCATCAATTTTGAAATATCACTCTTATAGCTTTTTTTCACCAGGAATTGGGCAGAATGGAGCTGAGAAGATGCTTTACAGATTGTGAGCTAAATTTGCTTTCTGGGGCTATGGCAGCTGGAACTTGCAGAAGAGTAAAGCTTTGTAGGCCTTTCTCGTGGCGGCAGAGCAAATCCCTTATCGGTGGGACCAAAAAAACACTTTTTTTTTTGTCTTTTTTTAGGAAGCTGGAGAGATGACCAGAAGTTACCTGGGCTGCCAGTAATCAAAATGGTCCCTTAGGAGATGCTCCCAGGATATAGCTTGTCTATGCTGGAAAAACAGCCAAGACACCTGTGCTTTGTAATGGAACACCCACTGCAAAGAACTGCTGTAGTTTTTATTGTACTTCATATTTCCTGTAGAAAAACGTGTGAAATACATATTGTCAGAAGCAGAGGGGTTAGCAGTGTTCTCAGATTACTGCCTCATTTGTGCTCTACTGTATTTCTGTACTTTCACACGTGTTCAAGCTTACACTCTGCAATACTTCCCCTGAAGAGTTTACCTGCTGCTAAAAGGCTACGCTTTGTACTGGATGAAATGTCTACATAAATGGCTTTAAAATACATACATTGAATGATACGATAAAATGCTATAAAATATACCCCACACAGTGATATGATGCGGTAGTCTGAAATGTACCTTATCACATGCAAAGATAAAACACTGTGGATTACATCTCACACAGTTCTGTGATACGACGGTTTGAACAGCATCTCAAAAAGAAATTCTATGAAACCTGTTACCTCAAGCAACACACTGATCAAATGTCAAGGCAAATTAATTTGGATGGTGTCTAGTTTTTGCAGTACTTAGTAAATGTGTTTCTGGTTAAGTTTTTATCACTAGAATTTGCAGGGACAGTGGGGAACTGGGCACTAAGATAGGAGACTGAAAGTTGGATGTATGTGCAATGGAGTGGATTACCAGGAAGAAGGACTCATGGGGGGCTACCGAACTGCTTATTCTCAAAACAGTAGTATTTTTTGCAGCTGAGACACTCAGCATGTTTGTTTTGAGCATGTGGGCAAAATGGGTGTATTGGGTTTGCAAGGCAAGGTTTTGGTAGCCGGGGGGCTACAGGGGCGTCTTCTGTGAGAAGCTGCCAGAAGCTTTCCCTGTGTCCGACAGAGCCAATGCCAGCCGGCTCCAAGACAGACCCGCCGCTGGCCAAGGCCGAGCCCATCAGTGATGATGATAACAAATTTAAGGGGGAAAAAAAATGCTTCGCAACAGCAGCCAGAGAAAGGAGTGAGAAGATGTGAGGGAAACAACTCCGCAGACACCAAGGTCAGTGAAGAAGGAGGGGAGGAGGTGCTCCAGGCGCCGGAGCAGAGATTCCCCTGCAGCCCGTGGGGAAGACCATGGTGAGGCAGGCTGTCCCCCTGCAGCCCATGGAGGTCCACGCTGGAGCAGATCTCCACCTGCAGCCCATGGAGGACCCCACGCCGGAGCAGGGGGATGCCCAAAGAATGCTGTGAACCCATGGGAAGCCCACGCTGGAGCAGGCTCCTGGCAGGACCTGTGGCCCCGTGGAGAGAGGAGCCCAGGCTGGAGCAGGTTTGCTGGCAGGGCTTGTGACCCCGCGGGGGACCCACGCTGGAGCAGTCTGTTCCTGAAGGACTGCACCCCATGGAAGGGACCCACGCTGGAGCAGTTCGTGAAGAACTGTAGCCCGTGGGAAGGACTCACATTGGAGCAGTTCATGGAGGACTGTCTCCCGTGGGAGGGACCCCACGCTGGAGCAGGGGAAGAGTGTGAGGAGTCCTCCCCCTGAGGAGGAAGGAGCGGCAGAAACAATGTGTGATGAACTGACTGCAACCCCCATTCCCCATCCCCCTGCGCTGCTCGGTGGGGAGGAGGCAGAGAAATCAGGAGTGAAGTTAAGCCCGGGAAGAAGGGAGGGGTGGGGGGAAGGTGTTTTAAGATTTGGTTGTATTTCTCATTACCCTACTCTGATTTGATGGGCAATAAATTAAATTAATTTCCCCAAGTCGAGTCTGTTTTGCCCGTGATGGTAATTGCTGAGTGATCTCCCTGTCCTTATCTCAACCCACGAGCCTTTCATTATAATTTCTCTCCCGTGTCCAGCTGAGGAGGGGAGTGATAGAGCGGCTTTGGTGGGCACCGGGCATCCAGCCAGGGTCAACCCACCACAATGGGATAAAAACATTGGACAGGTTACCTGGGGAAGTAACTTCTCTGTTTGTATTAGCCCCAAAGGCTGAAGCCACTATAACAGAACTAACGTTATCTATGCCTCTAAATTTAAAAAATACTTAAAAAAAAATCTATTTAATGGCCACATGAGAAATCCTTTCTTTTTTAAGTGCCCTCCACAGGACTTCCAGGGTGGGTAGCAACTGGTGTCTCCAGTTGTCTCCCGCTTCCTTGTGCTTCAAAGAGACTGTAATGAGAGATACATCCTCCTCAGAATGAAAATCATAGAAATCTCACATCTTCATTGCCTTTGGCATTATCTTCAGTGAAAGGCAGCTTGAATCAGAATCTTGACAGAATCTTGTCAAATTGTTTATTATAAGGACAGTTGGCAGATGCACTGCCAGAAATGCAATTTTTTTCCTTTGGTCATTGACTTTCTTATAATCCACTTTCAGCTCCTTGACCTAGAAGTGCTCTGTTTTCCAGGCCTGACTCCTCAGCTGCTCCTTTAGTAATGGATTTATATATTGTTATATTCCAATGGTTCTTTCGTAGAGTTTCCTATATTTTCACCTCTCCCCAGGAAGCAAGGACCTCTTCACATTTTTGGTCCAGTGCATGGAATAACACCACTGAATTGCAGGCAAGCTTTTAAACACAGATTTAAGAGCAATATAAGGCAGAGTAGTGAATAGATTGGTTAGTGACACACAGGTACAGTCAGTCTACAATGTCAGGTAGGGGAAAATCAAATTAATGCAAAGTAGAGATGCATCTACACAAAACCTTAACCTGTTTAACTCAATGAGAAGTCTCCTTAATGCAGTCAGGTAGAAATACAGTTAGCTGTGGTTGGAGCAGTGAATTCAGCCAAGAATATCACATCATATCAGTGTTTTAGATAGTGATAAATAAGGTCAGTATGAATGAATGAGAGGGAATCAAACAGTGCTGTAGAAAAGAGAGCTTTGTAGTCTATGCCATTTACAGAATCACAGAATTGTTGAATTTAGACACCTTTGAGAAATCTACCCCTAAATTAGTGTCCTGTATCCAACAGTGCCTGGTACCTATACCCTCAGTAAGAGTTGAAGGCACTGTCTTGAAGCTATAGAATAATTTGTCCTCAGGGAGAGTTCAAAGGAGGCTGGCCTAAGCCTGTACCAGGGAGACCAGTACCGTTAGCGGACTATTGCTTTTTTTGGTGTCCATACACTTTTACACGTAGTCCTTTGCATTGTATCCAAGTGTTACTGGTACCCACAGCGTAGTCCTAAAAATTCTAAATATTAGGTCGTATTTTAGTCTCTTTCAGTTCCACTGAGTTTCACATTTTTTGAGACAGAAAAAGAGAATATCAAGTTTTCGTACATTTACTTGGTATAAAAAAGATTTTTAGCGGAAGTCAGTAGAGCTAAGTTCTAGTCCCATCAACTTTGAGAACCACTGTTTCCATATATCCACCCATATGGATGAAGATATAATGAAGAAATAAAAGTTCCATTTTTCTTCTTTGCCAGAACTCTAACAAAGTCTTATTTCTGAAGGCAATGAAGTTGTTTTCATTAACAACTTTTGGTATCACATCTACCAGCCTGAGAAAACACCTCAGGAACTCTAGGAAATCTTATATGACAGTAGAAGCTGATGTTTCAGCAATGTTATCAAGCCCCTGATTCATTTACCCACTGACACGTAGAGAGAAATTCATCTGACTGAATGAGTGTAGGAATCTACTTCAGGGTAAGCTGACTAGCTCTCTAACTCCCTCTGAGCGTACTTCCAGGATACACTGTATGATCACCCAACCCACATACTGCACCCACATGTAGATTCCTGTGTTCAGGCATTTAAAACAGCAAGCTGAATCCCACTACTAAATTTTATAAAGCTGCTATGCAACTCAGTTGCCTAAATAGATGTTTAATTCCAGTTAAGTTACCCTATGTCCATCTAAGTGGAGTTGACAAATATGACACTGGCATTTTAAAGGACTTTTCTCAGCAACTGGTTTAAGTTCCTAAAGTTAAAAGAGAAATCTTAGGGTTAAATTCCATTGCCCACTTAATGGCTGGTAGGGCCACTGAAGACTTTGAGGGAATCTGAGATTTCCAAGTGGAGCGGACTGGTGTGAGCTGACATGATCCCTCTGACTTTCTGGAGTGGCAGCTGGAGATCAGACAGGGTACTTCAGGGCATCTCAAATGCCACTAAGCACTTTCACTTAAACTGCTGATCATTGAACTACTGTGACACTTTTCTTTGCATAGGAATGTTCAATTTTTAAAAAGGGGTAGGCTCCCAAATGCTGATTTCTGAAAATTTCATCCTGATCCTGGGAAAAACAAGGTATTGAGAGCATGTGTAGAGCAACAGGAAAAATCCTGTTGTGCACCTTTGTAGTATTTGTATTCCCTCCAGGTAATATTAGTAAGACAGAAGGTGACTGTATGAGCTGTGTTACTGCACAGCTGGCCTCAGGGCTTCTCCCACTGTACTGTCCAGATGAGACCAGAGGTGCTTACTGACGTGCCGAGGTCATCCAGGAAATACGCTGCGGAGTAGGGAACTCCAGTGAGTTGCCACATATCCAGATCCTCCTCTGTTTTTCTTCTAGCCAAATGACACCAACAAAGCTTGGGAGCACCAACAGTCATGCACTACTCTAGAGAAATTTATCTTTATTTTTTCATTATTATCCTGTAGAGGAGAGATGAGTTATCTGTTTGGCAGCAATCTGCATGCTGCTTGCATATGGTATTCCATTTGCTACTAATCAATACTAATATAATACTAATTTCTGTGGAAAGAGTTATCATCTGTAAGAATACTTGTAAAAATATATTTGTGGATGCATTAAAAGCACAAACCACCCAGAATACATACACCAAGCTAAATATTTTAATTTTTGAAGTAGTTACAGTTGAAATCTGCCTATAGGTGATGCTTTTTGAATGAATCAATCATTTCTTGAAGTAAAATAGGAAAAATAAATGTTTTTGTCTTCCCCTGAAGTTACCCACAACAGACATGGGTGAAAATAAAATAATCCACACCTCCTCAGATCTAGACAGTAGGAATTTATAAAACATGAATGTGCCATCCAGCGTGAAGTTAAGAGGTGTGTTTAATCTTGGAACTGATTATTAACCCAGTATCTGTCTTTTTTGCTTGCCAGACTGAATCAAAAATAGTACCCTAGCACCCTGTTCATGCAGTGACAGCTAATACCACCAATTTTAGCACATGCTAGTGTGATTTTTGACATGAAAGATTCCTAAGATATGTTTAAGGTGAAGCACCTTAGTTTTAAATTTCCACGTCAGAATGGCATGACAATAGTGACTGCTCAGCTCTGTCTCCGAGTAAACGGGAGGGGAGCTTTCATTATCCACTGTCCTGGACTCTATTCTTCAATACAAGCAGTATGCTTTAATTTTGAAACAGGCTGGTGAGATAGACATATTCTGGCATTTTCAGAATGAATATTTATAGTCTTCCACCCAACTGTTTTCTGCAAGTCACTCCCGCAAAACAGAAATCTTTGCTTTGGAATAAGAGTCACTTAACACACAGAGACAAATGCCAGTTTTGTAGTGAAGAATCGGATGTTATCACCTCATGGCTTGTGGGCCAATGCTGCTCATAGTCACAGGACATGCAAAGAGTTTTATATTTTAAAAAAAGCCACTGAGGGGCATTACAGTATAGTGTTCCTTGCAGGGCAGTTTTTGCTAAACATCAGTGCCCATAGGCCCATGAATGTTGGGTACCATTGGCAGAGGGTTTCCTGGAGGCTCAGGAAACTTGACTAACTTCATGGAAGTGTCTACATTTGAAAAGGTTTTCATGGGTTTCAAAGGCAATTCATCCTGACTGTGTTTAAGATTCATCATAAAGGTCCTTCTTGTTCCACCTTGCTCCTCTGGCAGTTGCCTTAGGACTCTTCACACTGGAATGCTTGCAGTATCTCTGTTTTCTTAATCATGGAAAGTTGATTTTACTCCTGCTACTTATAAACACCTACACTCTGTCTCCTGTTTATAGGACCCGGGAAGAGTGAGGAACTATCGGCATGCTGGTAGTTAAGTTAGAATAGAATCAGATTTCAAATCAGTAAAGGTAGCACTGCCTTTCTGTACCAAAGTATTTCCTTAGAGACTGTGACCTGGGGATTATAAAGAAACACCAGCCGAGGTGAACTATGTGCTGTACCTTTGTGAGAAAACTTCCTGCATCTCCCTGGGTGTCTGCCACTTAATCATATAACTGATTTCATTCTCTGCAAACTTCCCCAGTTTAATGTTGAGTTTTGTTCTGAATACTTCCAGTGAAAGCAATTTCACAAACTCCTCTGGCAGCTGATTTCACTGTCTAAGCAGAAATAAGACAATGAACTTTGAGAGAAAGCTTTCTTCAGCTTCCAGATGAAAATCTGTCTTCTAAACTGAAACCATCACATCACCTAAAAGGAGCTGATACAACCAAGACTACAGAGTGAAACGTAATACAAAACAGGAACACACCAACATTTCCCTCAAGTAAGATCTTTTATCATGTATTATATTTTCTGCATGCAAAAAATGTAAATACGTGAGTAAAGCACTAAAACGTTCAAAGAATATATTCCTTTTGTACTGGTCTGCAAAAAATAAATAGCTATTTAAAAAAAAAACAAACAAAACAAACCAACAAATTAATGCCTGGAAAGAAATAAAGCAGTTAAGAGACTAAGTTACATACTTGTCATTTAGACACTTGCAGTGCAGTAGTTAATGAACAGGGAACAAAAGCAATGCTATTTTTTTTCTTTCATAGCTACGGACCAGAAAAAAGCATAAATGTAAATTGAATTGAATAAGCTCTTGCTTAATTTATTGGATTAATTTTAAAATACACCTCATAATGACTTTATCCTCTGAGAAGTTTCAGAAGCTTTTAATGCTTAAAAGGCCAGATGCTGTACCATGCTGTGTATATTCAGGCATAGCGGGTCTTACCAGATGAAGAAATAACATCCTTAAAAGGTTTTTGTGCCTCAGAAATGCACACATGGGTAATTTGCCTGACATTTTAAAAATTTAATTTAGGGTTCTTAGGAAAAAGACATAATCATCAAATAACATCTCACTTTCCATCCATAGAAATTCCTTAATAATTCTAAAAATGACGTGTACTCTGAAAAATTACTTGACTCACAACCATGAACTTTTAACTCAATTAATTTAATTTGTAAATTGAACAATATGCATCATTAATGACTCACAATTTGCAATTTGCTGAACAGTTTCTGCCTCTTGTCTCAGTCATTTCGGTCAAGCCATTTTCTGCAGCTTTATGTTGCCTTTAGGTTTTGTGCAACTTTCCCACCTTAACTCCATAATGTCCAGTTTGCACTTTACTGCTAACTACTATTGGTGAAGACAGCAGTCTTGTTCAATAGCTGTTCACATCACAGATAATATAGCTGAGTCCTTTATTCTTCTCTCTCCTTCCAGGTGATGTGTGGGTTAAGGTCTTACCTGGCAAATTGTTCCTGGGCTGCAGCAACCGGCTGAGCAAAGGCATTTTCAAACAAGCTGATACCAATGCAAAGTACACCCAAGGCTAACCGAAATTTTCATATTCCTACCATGTATACAGATTGGTGGCCTGCCTCACCACTGAATTATCATTACATTTGGGCTTGATGTTTGAAGGTTGCCTCAGAGCAGGAAGTAAACCAGACTTGGTGAGATTTTGAATAGCCTTCTGAGAATACAAAGAGGCTATGAAATAAAGGAATCAAATGACTGCAAGCTTCTGTAATTTCTAAGGCATTAGTCAAAATTGCCTAAAATTGCCAAGCATTTCAGTCAGGCAAGAAAGGCAAGTGTGGGAGTTCGTGGTACGATCGTGACGTAACATGCTGCTGAACAAGCCCCGCAAATATAATTGCTCTGTGCGCCAGGGGTGGTCACTTCTGTGCTCCAAGAAGGTAATCCGTGATGCCCGTGCTGTCATGTTTGGGCCGTGATCACACGCTACAGGACCCAACTGTTCATGAAAAGGGGAAAGCAGTCGCTGCATGATGCTTGAATGAAAAAAGAAGGCTGTTACGAACTTCTTTGGGGGTTTTCCTCTTAAATGGTTGTGCCAAATCATGAGAATGATAAAACTGTCCTTTGGAACAACGAAGCAGCGATAGGACAATAAATTCTGGCTACCTTTAAGAATGACATACCCAATGCTGTGCAATATTTTGAAGTTTTGAATGGGTGCTAATGTTCTTTGAACATACCATGGTATGGGATGTTTCAACAAGATGAGGCAGATGGTGTGACATGCCTGAGAGATTTTGATAACTGAGATTCCTTACCTATGAGGCAGCTTGTGATGAAAACCGTGTGCCCATTCTGAAGCCCAGAAGAAGATGAACAGAAAAGGTTTCCATTCAACATTGATGCAAGTGATACCGGATCAAATAATTCAGCTCTTCAACATTTTAGGATGATGGACCAGCAGGATTAATTATTCCAGGAGTTTTAAAAACTTTATGGTTTTTTCCAGAGGTCTCTGAACTAAATATAAATAGTATATTTATCAGTAGGGTGATAGTTATTTTCATAGTCATATAGCCTTAATATGACTAGACACAGCCCAACAAAAGGTAATTTCTGTCTCAACTCACATAAAATGTGAATTATTAAGTACTTTGTAGGATGGAGGTATATGTAGGTATATGGTGACATCTGAGCTATATGCTTAGCCATTGTAATACAGCCATTATAATATTTGTCTTTTCTATTTTACATAATGTGAAAAAGCATGAGAAGGACAGATTCAATAGCCTGAGGACTGAAAAGAGAGTAGGACTTGCTGCAAACTATGCAGAGCTGTAGATAATTACCTGAGTGTGACTTAAATCAACTCATCTTCTCATAAAGAGCCCATGTATAAAAGTTGAATGCACATGACTATAATATGCATGTAAAGATTTGAGGGTTTGCATTCCTGAGGTGTGTTTGACCCAAAAGTAAGTGACAGCTAATAGTACCAGCTGAAAATCTGGGAATGAAAAATAAACTTTACTTGGACATGATTTTTTTCACTAAAAGGATTACAGATTTTTAAATTATAAAACAATTACTAGGATATTTAATGTAGTAAGAAACTCAGTTTCAGTAATATTTCAGCACATATTTCAAATTTTAAAAAATGAAACAGCCATTAAGTTTTGAACTAAGCAAAAAAAGAAAAAACATTGCAATTTTTTGCTATTTTTTAAATCTTGACTGTTGTAACAGTTAATGGCCGTCACACCTTTCTTTGCTTATGACATTCTAGTGTTGCTGTGTGCTGTTTAATTTTTCAAAGAAATGATTTATCCACACAGCAATCTCCAATGAGGGACTCTGTGGAGAAATTAATTGGGACATTGGTGCAATAATAATGTTATCAGTTGATCAGACAGGTTTTTTTGAGTTGCAATTAGGTTTAATTTACTGATCAGGTAAGGTATTTTTAGTTTAAAATATATTTATTTTAGCATTTGTATATAAATTGTATAAGGCGGGTACTTTGTGAAAAAATTAACTGAGGATACATTGATATTGAAATAAAGAATGCTTGATGGAGTCTACACAGAAAGAATTACTCACAATAAACTTTATTAAATGCAAATCAGATGTAGGCTGACTGGACTAAGTAACCTGGTGCATTGCATGTTATGTCAGGAAAAAAGAATTATGAAGTGAAGGGGTAGGAAATTAATCCACTTGTGATTTCAAATCTCTACCTGCACATATCTCCCAATTACATACAAGGGAAAGGCAACATTGCTTTGATATCAACTTTAAATAAGCCTAACCACTGTAAAGTTCACCACTGTACTTATTTGCACTAAGCATCCCCCCACCAAAACCAAGGACACAATAGGAGGTAGAGGGTGTATTTCACTCAACCTCCATGTGATTTTTCAGTAGATAATACCTTCTTGTGCAAGGTGATAAAACTGCTCAGTCCTCCATAACATGAAATCCTTCATATTGGAAGTTTAACCAAAATGGATATACTGATTAAAGTTCACTGAAGCTTTTAGTGCAAACTTTTGGGGGGAAGTCTTGATTATGCTGTGTTTTTTGTCAATGCACCACATATACACTTCCATCTGTGTAGGGGAATACAGTCACTGGTTTGCAAACAGATAGGAAGAGAATGTATGATAGACCTAACAACCTTACAATTTAATAGAACAAATCCCTATGTATTTGTCCCACTTCCCTCATGGCTGTATAATAATTTAGAACCATTGAAACTAATTGCTTAGCTTCTTTCATGTGAAAACCTGTCTACTTGTTATGTTCAGGTCTTCACTCAGGGCAAGATACTTCCTTGTCAGTCTCTGTCACTGCAGTTCTAAACACAGCTCTCTTGCTTTGGCTAAATTCATTTAAGTTTGTTCTTGTTTGTAAAAAACCAACTAACTTCGTAATTATCCCACCCCGATGTGCCAAAATGATAATGCCACTAAATACTAGTGAAAAGGTCAGAGGAAATAAATAGTTACAACTGGTATTATATTTGGCATTAGAAGAGAGAACACTGGAAATGTTTTGAGTTACATGAAAAACAAAGAATATATTTTCTTTGATTTCTTATTAAGAGAAGTCCACATTTTAGTTTTTTCATTGTACAATAATCTGTGGCCCATCGTGTGTCTTTTCTTTTCCTTTTTCTGATGACATCAGGATCTTATTGTGGAAAAAAACAGCTGGCCCCTTTCAAAATGTACTGAGGCTCTGGAAAATGTACTCTAAAAACCTCAAGCGTAATGTCTTTTTTTTTAAGAAAACCTTTCAGAATTCTAGAGCAGAGCTACGATTTCCATTAGCATATTCTATAGAGTGGGTAGGGTAAGAAAGATAATCAGTCTTATTACATTCAGTTGGACTTCACTATATATATATGGTATATATATGCATAGAGAGAGAGGGTTGTGTGTGTGTGCATCTATATATGTTAGGTCAAATTTTGGGTTACTTCTGTATCTAACATATCTTCATGGATCGCAGATATTTTACTTTGTTTCTATACAGCTTTGAAATCCTTGTTTATGAATTCCATGCACACCGCACTGCTGAAAGCTTATTCAGTCCAGAATACTTCTGTTAAGTTTTGAATAGCTTATAAAACAGTAAGGCAAAGCAGATTGTGTTATTTATTCTTACTATTTATTGTCGTTTCAGCCCGTTAAACATATACTCCTCTAGTCCCATAGGACATATGAATTCTGTTGGAAACATATTTTATTTTCAAATACAAGAAAGTATATTGAACTTTTAATGTACATTCATGTTAATTAGAAAAGAGAGATTGGTAAACAGAAATAATGCAGCTCAGGCCTCTGTTTTACAGATACAATACATGTTGAAAATAGACAAATTTCTGAAAGACAGAGGTGTTGTTCTCCTTCCGTCATATATATAAGAACTATTCTCAATTTATGTAGGGTTTCTGTTAAATGATTAGCACAATTTGTATATGAGCTTTGAGATCTGTATCAATTCAGAAACAGTTAATATATCTGCATTTTCAAGACTGTGCAAAGAAAGTCTTTGCCTCATACATGTATGAAATTGAAATTGAATGGACTGTGCTAAAATTAAATCCGTGAGAGAAAAGAAAAAGCATGTAGTCACACTGAAATCTGTTATGTCAGACTTGACTAATAATACAGCAAAGAATCATTCCCAGACCATGTTATCGTCAAAGTTTTATCTGCTCTACGTGACTTTTTAATACTCTCTACCAAACCTGGTCTAAATTTCAGCTGAATAGATGTATTTACTGTAATTTCTGCTTCATGTTGAGACCTTCCATATTTCAGTACAGAAAGATGAAAAATAGCTCTTACTTTCACTACCTGCAAAAAGGAGTCAACTAGTTTTGAGTGAAATTTGCAATCTAGACCTAGTTTAAATTCTGGGGACACCAACTGGACACATGTAAGGAAGGAACGTCACCTGACTTTTAATCAGTAATCCACTGTTTCAGGCACTCAAACAAGAGGTAGTGCAGGTAATTCAATTTTCTTCTCTACCTGTGGAGATTCAATCCTAGATCTCTCATTACTCACAAGCGTATCCCAGTTAACTTGCAATATGCTATTTTGCTGTGCCTTTCTCTGAAGTTATCCTACTGACAGTGCTCCACTTGCTTTCATGGTGCTTACATAGTCATTGAAATTAGGACTCAAATCCTGGCATTCTAGATTAGTTCCTAATCCCTAATTTATGGAGGTTTTTTCCCTTGTTCTCTCACATTGGCTTAATAAACAGCACCGACTGGAAAGACTGCGAGTGCCCTATAGTAAAATATACTTCACTGTATGAACAGAGCACTCTCAGCAAGATGAGAATATTAAACCTTGAGCTCCAGTTCCCAGGTGAGAGCCTGAATGATGGGGCTATGCAGTAAAGGGTAGTTAGACAGTATTACTTCATATTCCATTTTGGGACAAGTGCCTATGACAAGCCCTTCACTGTTTTGCTAGAGAGCTACAAACATCCAAGCATGAAACAACCCTCTGCATTCTTATTGTGAAAATAATTAACCGCTGGAAGAAATTACCTAGGGATACGGCTGATTTTCTATCGTGAAGTTTCGAAATAACGCCTGGATATTCTTTGAAGAGAGAATATTGTCTTATTTGAACATATATATGTCTGATTTGAACAACTAGTTGTTGGTTCTATGCAACAGTCAGTAGGTGAAATTTGAAGCCTCTTAAGCTGCAGGGCAGCTAAAATGATGCTATTAGTCTCTTTTGTGTCTAAAATCTATGAATATATGAAAAATGCTGCCTTGTGATTATTGTGTGTGGTTATTTATTGTCCACTCTTTTTGTCCCTTGCTTCATAATTCTGGAAAAACCCTACATTTTTATTCAGTGAAACATATATTTAAGGTCTGTGCCACGTAATGTATTCTTGTAATTAACATTTCAATGTTTGTTAACATAATGGCACTTACAGTATTGGAAAATGCAAACTATTAATCTTAAGAATTACACAAGCTTCTGTATTTGATTAAAATATTCTGCAAAGCACTTTGGCACAACACTAAACAAGAGAATGAAAAGGTCAAAAAAAATATTTTACTGGTTGGTTCATTGGTAGGCTGGTTCAATAAGTTAAAATTAGAAGTCTTTCAATAGAGAGAGTTGGAGGGAAATCAAAATTCTATAAAGCTGCTTTGCCATCAATAGATTAATACATATTAACTAAATCATGTATTAATGGGCAATACAAATAGATTCTCTTTTACATTTAGATTTCTAAGTAATATTCAGCCTGAAGTAAGTATACACCACTTTACATGGTGGTCTACTAAAGGTGACGTAGGCATGGGAACTGGGACCTATGACTAGCCCATCTGTAGGTAAACAGAACAGCAGTGCCTTGTGCTGCCCACTGAGCACTTTTCACACCACCAAGTCACAGGGGTGTTTTCTTTTTTGAAATGCTGTAGCTACTTTTGAATACAGAAAGACCATGCAAAAGAAATAATGACACAGGAAAATGAATTCAGAAAAAGATTGTCATGGACTCACAGAATAATTTAGTTTGTAAGGGACCTGTGAAGGTGTCTGCTTCAACCTCCTTGAAAGCAAGTCCAAATGCTGCCACATGACCTTGTCCAATCAAGCTTTGAATTTCTCAAAGGATGGAGATTTGACAGCCTGTCATGGAGAAAAAACTTTTCCTCATATTTAATTGGAATTTCCTGGATTTCAATTTGTGTTTGTTGTCCCTTGTCTTTTCCCTGTGCTCATCCACAAAGAGTCTGGCTCCGTCACCTCTATATTCTCCCATCAGGTAGCTGAAGACAGCAGTATAATCTCTTGCTAGTCTTACATTCTTAAGGCAAAACAAATCCAGTTCTCTCAATCTCTCGTAGTACGTCATCCAAAGCAAAGCACAGAGTATATTTTTTTACAGGGCTATAGGATTTACATCTCCAAGTCACTGCGACTATAAAGCTGGGACAAGTTTTGCAAGAGAATTAGAATGGCTGTTGTTTTGGAAGAATCTCAGATATATTCACCCAACCATGTGTCATAGAACAAGGGAGAAAATTCCCATTTCTGCCCCACCATGATGAACTGAGAGTTCTGACTGCACATTAACGAATTCTGGTCAGTCTTCTGAAGCTGCTAATATGGGCCTATTATAATCTTGGATACGCCTACACGAGTACATGCCAAATAGTGCCGATAATGACTGTGCTACGTTATTGTCAAACTAGTGGCAATAGCTGGTCACTAAATCTTAACTGGTCATTTACTGCACCTGAAACAAGCCAGGAATACTATATTTTTCTTACCTGCCTGAAAAGAAGGGACTGGAGAGCCAGAAATACTTCAAGTAGGACAGAGGGATTGAGGTGATACGTGAAGAGTTTAAGGGTTCAAAGAAGGATTTTAAAAAGGAAAAAAAAATTAAAGGCACCACAGGGAGCTCTAGACAGGAGGTAGAAAGACACAGACAGTCTTTTGTAGTGGGAACGACTGCTGTAGTGGCAGGACCATCCAAGGTTAGTGAAAGTACAGTAGAAAAATTCCTTGGTGAAAAAAGAAACGGCGACCTTGGAGCATCTCTGCCTTTAACTATGGCATACAGGCTAAAAGAAGTTTATAGCACAAGCCTCCTTTAGATTAGGACCTCACACAACCTCATAGGAAGTATCTGACAGAAGAAACTTAACTAAATCTGTTACAATATATCCTGCCACTACTAATGGGCAATAATCAATGCCTGTAAAATAGGGGGAAGGAAACTAATGCACTGGACCACTTGTCTGTTCCTACACTGCTCTTTAATCCACTAGATAAAGGGATATCAGGATTCAGTGGGTGAAAAGTGAAGCTTGCCAAATTCAAGCAAAAGCATGTATTTCAACAATGACAGTAACTAACCACTGGAACAGTTTATCAAGGGATGTGATTCTGTCACTTCAAGTCTTTACATCAAGACTAGACATATTTTTAAAATATATGCTTTAATTCCATACACAACTAGTGTGGAATTGCTAAAATTACATGGTCTATTTGAGGTATGACTAGGTTATGGCTATGGCAATGGATGTTCTTAGTCTGAAACTCAATAGATGAAATTCTTTTCTGGTTTAAGTTCAAGTGAATTTTCCCTTGACTTTTCTAGGCCAGGATTTCACCAGATATCTGCAAAACTATCTTTCTGAAAATGCTGGGCTGATTTTTATCACAAGCAGAAACTGATGATGAAATTAAAGGAAAACATGTCCTCACAAATGCAAAAGACTTTACTGTTGAATGCTTAGAGCCTTGAAATAAATAGTGCTTAGTAACACAGAGATTGGAAGGAAAGTCATAGAGTGAGAAAGATTATTCTGTAAAACATGCCAGAAGAGAGCCACATAAATCTGAATGAACCACCATGCAGAAAGGTATTTGTTCCATTAACAGATCTTACCTACGTATTAAATAAAATCTTGCAGTTTTATTAAAAAAAAAAAGGCTCTTTGAATGCATGTCAAGCCAACACTATTTCATGTTTCCTGCAAATTCACATCTTCTTTATAAATATTTATTGATTTGAGGTGATGGTTTATTAAATTAAAGGCAATTAAAAAAACCCCCAAACATCTAAACTGATGTTGGTTAGAACATGTATTATAAAGTTTAGTCAGCTAATTTGCCTCAAATACGACTCCATCAAATTATGCAAGCCTAATGCCAGAACCCAACGCTTTTTAATCATATGGAGGAAACACCTTTTTAGGACATAATCCCCTTTTTTTTCAGGGCATGTAGATATTTAGAACAAACTTATGACTAGGAATTTAGAAAGAATGCTTTAACACTTCACTATAGATGCTGTTTCACCACAATTTTGGGAAGCCTCAAGCTGACCTGAAATCAAACCTTTATCTTCTGGTTCAGAAGAAATGCTACCTAAATATGGGCCATTTCATAACAGGCCATGACAGGGCTTTAATTGTTTACTGTGGTGCCACTGCATTCTGTGTTTCCAGGCCAGAAAGTATAAAAGATTCATACCAGTATAATCTAAACTTCTGGTATATTATATATAGTAGAAGTTGATGATTACAGAGAAAAATATGACTGGAGGTGCCATTACAGACAAATAATCAAGTCATACACATACTGAAAATCTGAAAGGACATAAAATACCAAAGAAATTCAAATTTGGCACCTTAAACAATCAAACTGAAGGTGGGTTTTTTGGTTGGTTTTTTGGGGTTTGGTTTTTTTTTTCCTCATTTAATCCTGTCTTCAGTGATATCCAACACATAAAAAGAAGGGCCATGATCAGTTTTCAGCACTGAATCTAACGTGTTTTATTAGGCCCTTTAAATTAAAGTTGTAGTATGATTCCCACTCCTGTACAGTGTTAAAAATTAATGATCAAGTTCTTGGTATCACAAGCACAATAGTCTTTCAAAAATAATGTAGACTATCAGTGCATTGCTTTTCCCATGTTCCCAGCTGTATGACAACTAGCATAGATAAAACAGTATTAAACAGTTGTTTCGAGTCCCCTTTTGTTCTGTTACAAAGCATTTACCAGAAAGTGGATGACTGACAGGTTTGCACATAAACTAAACTGGTCTGTTGGCCAGTTTAATCTGTGAGCGGGACCAATGGTAAGGGTTGCTTTCTCAAAGTACCAAATAACTTTTGAGATATAGTTGAAAAACTATGCCCTTTAGTGAATTCATTATCTCTCTAGCCTTCTGCTTTCTTTCAGCTTTTAGCATATATATGCATTTCCCTAGGGTTAAGCTAATGCGTTTCTCAATTCCTAGATTGCTTTAACAACAAGAATCGAAGACGATAACAAAATGAATTCCCAAACCCATTCTGAAGCACATGAGTTTTGAATTTTAAGTATTTTGTTGTTTCAAGGTAAGAGCTATAAACAGTATCTTCTGAATCAAATAGAAAAACTTTGACTTGTTAAATGCCTCCGTGTTCTCTTCTCAGCCACCAGTCAAATTAAATAATTTTATACTTGTGTCAGAAAGAGCAAATCAATGACGATATCTTTCAGAAAATTAATTAAGAGCAAAGAACTCTGAAAAAGCACTAGCTATTTTAGATGGGGCATAATATGAGGGAGTTTTCAAATTTAAAATGTGAAAAAGACTTTAAAGAAAACAAACGAGAACATGTATTTATGCTTCCTGCTGTCAAGTATTTTGGATTCCCATCAAGTCTTTCTGTGATATTTTAAAAACACAGAAATTGGAAAGCAAATAGTAAATGGCTGACTCATTTGTCAGATTAATGACACTAAGGCTTGGTGTCTTGGTAATATAGATGGTATTACACGTTTTCAGATTTTGACCTCTCAAACGTTTCCCAAGGAAGTTGTAGTTCCTTGTATGAGTTTACAGACATGAGGCTTGATTTTCTTCTTAACCTGTCATAGACTCTGAAAAAGCTTCAGTGTTTCACAGGTGACAAAGTAAAAACCACCGATTTGCTCTAAAAAATACATGAATTGAAATAACTGGTCTGCCTTGGGTGGCCTCTGGAATTCCTCTGACTTTAGGTGGATAAAAATGTAGAATCTACTATAATTTAGTAATGTAGGCTTCTTCTAGTGTCAAGAAAGAGAGATCTCAAGATCTTTGGAATAAAACTGTCTTCTTCAGGTTCCTAAACTGGACATTTCAAAGCCTAACAGATTAGCTTGTGCTAAGACACCAACACATTTAGATGGCTAAAGCGGCTGATGCAAATATCATTGTTTAAGTCGCTACACAAAACTGCTCAAGATCTACAAAATAAGAATGAATTTACACTACAGTTCAAAAGCTTTTCATACAAGTAAAAGCCTTGAGCTGCTTTAAATTCAATGGTATCACAAAGAAAAACAGAAATTGCTTGGGTCCTGTTTTATCTGTTTATCTGTAGGGTATTCTTTGCTTTGAAAAAACCTCTCAAAGTGCATTGCTTCTGGGAGCTGAAAAGAGCACTGAAATTTTTGATAGGTGCACAAAGGACATAGTATCTAAAATGACTAGAAGAGTCCCCAGCTTGTACTTCGAGCAAACCCATGCACTATTTCTGTGAGGCCAATGTAAATAAGCTTAACTATTTGTGCTTGTAATAGAGTCTTGTATTCTTTAAAGACTTTCTTACTCAGGGTAAATAAGGCTTTGTTGAATAATATCACGTGCTACAGCGTGGTACTCAATACTTACAGCTTGCGAGGCTTTGTGCTTATTGGAGACAGACTCTCTTAGAGAGAGAACATGCAAAGATGGACTCATACACATCTACTCTACCAGCAAGGAGGAGTTGTTTTTTAAGAGTAAAACCAAAATGTGTCAGGGAAAAAAATCATTTCTTGATTAAGGTGCTGGAATAGCGTAAAAAACGGTATTCCATTCCCATGGCATATCTGCTTTTTCAGTCAATTCCCAATGATTTTGAAACCAATACCAAGCAATAAAATGAGAAGGAAAACATTATTGTGGAGGTACGTTCTGGGACACCTTGGTTAACTGCTGGAAAAACATTAGAAGTTTTAACCTTACCTTACAGAAATCAAAATTCAGACCTGTAGCGGTTCACCTGCCATCAAGAAAAAAGTATGCAGGACCAAAAGACATGTCTGGCTCCATGAAGTCTAGCACTTTTTTGTTTTTATCATCAGAGACAACTATACTCCGCAATTTCTATCCTAAACTTACCAAATTTTATGTTAAAATGAGTTATGGTGTTTGCCTTTTATATACCTCAGTAAAAGCTAGAGACTCACTCTGTTGATAGCTAGAAGCATTCCTGTTTATAGTCCAAATTATTTATAGCAAGTTTATGTTCTGCCAATACTGCCTGATTGCTCATAGGGCTGTACATCCTGCTCAGCAATTTGGGCTCTGAGCTGGGCCTGTAGGCTGGCTTTCTTCAGAACAAAGCTCTAGCTCCTGATCTGATGAAGTCAGAAAGAGAACTAGTGGGTTTTTGGTAAAGTTAGGTCTTTTGGGAGGTTAGATATACTTTTTTTTTTTAAAATAAAGGATCAAATACTTAATATAATATGGTTTATTGTCAGTCCATGAAGTTGAATTTTTTTTCTGTTTGCTTAGATTGATTCAATCGACACAATTAAACTTTGTACTAAAAACTTCAAAATGGGCAGATATGCTGCTAAGAGTGTTAGAACGATATTACTGAATCAAGAAGATTTTGGTCAAATGTCTGGACTTGCAGGTTATTTCCAAACAACAGCCATGCTACTGAGATCACATTAACAGGCTAGTAAAGACCTCAGTAATTGTTTTTCTCATGTTATTATAGACAATACATGTGCCAGTCTTCATTTGTATGGAACTATCTCTTGTTAATTAGAACAATCCTTGCCAGCAGACTTGCAGTTTCATTTTCTCTTTTTTATTCCAAGATGCAGGGCATCACGTCTCCCCCTTTGAACACATTAAACACTTTCAGTTGATAGGATATAAAAATCTATTATTCTGCACAGAGTGTAACTCCCTCTCGTTTCCATTGTGTCTATCCTTTAACAAGGTAATAAATATCAGTTAGTCACCCAGAGAGAGGCCAGATATGGAAGTCAAGCTGAGTTTCACCGTCCAAAGGGAAGAAAGGTGACTTGGAGGCAGAGAGGGTCAGACTCATGCTGGTCTGCTCAGGGCTGCCTCTTTGATCTCCCTGATTAGGGACTTGGGCTCTGCATTTGCTTTGGGTTCACTTCTCAGCAGCACAGAGAACCAGAGCTGTTAGACAAGCAACAGCAGCAGCAGCACGGGAGATGGAGACATCACATGTGGCAAAAACGAGAGGCATAGAAAGTTTAGGTGAGAGAGAAAATGCCTGAACCTGTTAAAAAAAATATATACATTTGTGACAAAACATGTGTGAACCAACAGCTGACCAAGTGATACTTTTTGCTTTTGCAGAAAGTTTGTGCTACTTTGATTTTTAAAAATGTAATCTTTTCATCGTAATTAACTGACTTTAAAAAAAAAAAATTACTGCTCAGAACATACAATTTGGTAGATCTTTTGTTGGAACAACAGCTATGGAAGTTTGCAGAATTTAGGGAAGAGGGCAACGACTGCAGAGAGATCTTTTGTCCCCTAACATGTTCTTCATCATAGAATGAAATGTGAGGACAGACGGACAGATACTTTACAGCAACTGAATTCTCCTTTATAAATTAGTTAGGATTCACCACCAACTGAGCAAGAAAACTGCATAAACCAAGTTCATCTCAACCACAAGCAGTGTATTAGCTTATACTATTTTCACAAGCCACTATGATAATACAGGTTTTGGGGTTTTTTTAATGTATTCAGTAAACTAGAAAAGGCTTCACTTAGGTGACTTAGAGTAACTCATTAGGCCACAGTAACTCAATCACTTGCAATTATTTCTCCTTATCCATACTAAATGACCTGTGAGAGGAAGGGTACAAATAAAGTAAATCAATTTTAATGAGAATAAATGTCTTAAAGATGATTGTTGGGAAGATCACATAGTGTTTTTGTTGCTGTTCTGGAAGTAAGTCCTAAAGTACCACACAGTAAATGATGAGTTAAAAAATATGTATTAACAATCTATGTAATTATTTCCTTCCAGCTTTTGCGCTAACAGAAGCAAATGTCTTGTGAGAAAAATGTCATGGAATTTGGTTGGGAGACTATCATGATGTGAGCACTCCAGCGGGTTAGATGCAAAGGCAGCTGTCAGTTTTGGCATTCAGTAAGCTTTGAGTGCCTGAATTTGCAGCCTTAGAGAATATCTTGTAGAATAGTTTTTCATCATGAAATATCTGAAGGGGTTTTTTTGTGTGTTATTTCATCACATGGCATCAGAATGGTTCCAATTTGGGTCATTGGACAGACTGGAGACCTCAGATCCATAGAACAAACATCTGTCACTTCAACTGCCTCAGTGACAGACAGCTGTAGGAGGTCCTTTTCTATCACATGGCCAATGATCAGAAAAAGAAGAAAAATATAGCTTGATGGTGGGATTTACTGATGTTGACTGGCAAAAAAATGAGGGCTAAGAAATCCGGAGTTTCTCCCAACGCGTAAGTTCCTATCACTGTCTGTGTTAATACTTTTTCCTGGTCATGACAATGTATCTCTCTTCTTCCATTCCCACCCTTTTCAGGCTACACCTATTGTTATTATAATTCCCCCCCCTTTTTTATTTAATCATTCTGCATGTCATTGTAACACTTGGTTATCTTTCTTACTGGTTTCTGGTTTTGCTTCACTTATTTTCTGTATAACTCTGTACAACCCTGTTCACCCTTCTGTTCCTCATTTCTTAGTAAGCCAGTTAATGCTGCTTTTTTTTTTTTTCCTTCCATGCTTCTTGAGTATTTATGTTGCAAATAGACTACTAATTCTGAATTTCAGTGATTCTTGTGAGGAAAGTTAGTTGCAAGAAAAGTCATCCTTGGGCTGACAGAGCCTCTCAGCTTTGTAATAAGGTGGTAG
The DNA here is from genome assembly GCF_018139145.2 of Gymnogyps californianus. Lineage (NCBI taxonomy): Eukaryota > Metazoa > Chordata > Aves > Accipitriformes > Cathartidae > Gymnogyps > Gymnogyps californianus. Next base: position 4,879,347 of record NC_059474.1, read on the forward strand.
ATACAATGAATTATGGCTCATCAGTATCTACATGATATAAGATGTTATCCAGAGTAGAAAGAATGGTTTGTACGTATTACCAAACTCCCCAAAGCTTACTCTGAACATGTACAATCTTTAATTTTCAAATATGTGTTTATATATATATGTATTTACAAAATTGTAAAGATCTTTACCACTGCCCTTGACAACTGGACACCTTTCAAACTCCTGGTCCTATTTCAAAGATTGGAAGCACTAGTATTTCTATGTGATTGGATTGTAAACACTTTTTTTAAAAAGTCTTCCACTCCTCTCAATCTTATTATTGGAGAAGGTTGAACTGTATTATTTGAAACTTTCAAAATCACATGTACTGTGAAGCAGAGATCTGACAGAGGATACATTATCCTGAATAGTTTAAGCTTTAGAAAATTATAAGCCTGTTTTAAAGTCTTACAAGTGAAAGTATTAAGCTACATGGTTTAGTTGTTCTCACCAAGGAACCCCATAACAACTAATTGTGTGGGGGTTTTTTCCCCTGCAATATCCATCTCTAAGGAATGCAGACAAAATATTGTAATTGATATACTATGTTCAAGCAGTTCAAGCAATCTCAACAGAACTAATTCCTGTTTGCTTCCTTGTCGATAAACCATTCAAATTCTTCAATACCTGTGCATCTCTTCAGAGTTCTAAGGCAGACCAAACAACACATGTTTTGTTCCACACCAGAAACTTAAGTTATTGTTTTTAGTCAACTTTTTACATCCTGTCCTTTAATAAATCTAGTGAAACCAGTCATCTCCTATACGTCAAAGATACTATTTATTTTCCACAAAACCGTGAAAGCAGCCTCCAAAAATCCTATTTGAAGGTTGCAATGAGTCAAATCGTGCCTTTTTAAGGGAGAATATGATTTAGGTTCTGTTCACTGTACAGACAAATGGTTTTTAGGAGGACTTGTCCTTCCTGAATACAGCGGCTAGGAATTTTCATGTAAAATATTCACCAAGTTGACAAACAGAGCAGAGCCGATAAACTCTAGTTGGGACTCCATGTAGTTGTAATGATGCCTGGTAGATTAATGAACAAGCAGAGCAAGTGGAGTATTTCCTCTCTGGAGCACGCAGGCTACAGATTCGTCTTTTAGAAAACAGAGCAGTATTTTCCCTCATTTTCTCCCCAGGAGACGGAGAAAAATATTTGCAGCCATGACTATGTTAACAAGAAGGTATGAACTGATGACACTAGAAACAACAGCCCTTTTCCCCCAGGCCTCAGAAAAAAGTCTGTGTTGCATCGCAAATTCAACTTAGGAGAAATATATATTTTTTTTAATCTAGAATCATGACTGCTTATTTCCGATTTCTGTACAAGACCAGCAGGATTTCTTTCTTGGCACTGCAAATAATATTTGGATCAGGCTGAGCAACTTTGTATATATGGCTAAGGATGAAATCTTTAAAGAAGGAACTGGCAACTCCCATGAACCTATCGCCCACTGGCAGTTAGCAATAATCAGCAGAAATTAATTATCTTTCTATTGGGTGTCCGTGGCAAGGCGTTGGCAGCAGGGTCTGCAGGGAAGCCTCTGTGAGGAGAGCTCTGGGGCTGCCTCATGCTGGACACAGCCAGTTCCAGCCAGTTCCAGCCAGTTCCTGTCCGTTCCACAACGGCCCCACCACAGGACACATCTGAGTATACCATCAGCCCAGCTGGTGGCACCTCTGGGAGAACGTATTTAAGAAAGGGCAGAAAACACTGCGATGGAGCAGGTAATTCCCTGCAGCTCATGGACAGACCACGGTGGTGCAGCTATCCACACGGCAGCCCACAAAGGACCCCATGCTGGGGCAGGTGGATGTGCCCTGAAGGAACTGCAGTCTGTGGCGAGCCCTCACTGGAGTAGGGAAAAGTGTGAGAAGGAAGAAGCAGAAGAGGTAAATAGCTATGTACCACCCATTCCCTGCCTCCACCGCTCAGGGTGGGATGGAGGAACTAGTAGTGAAGGAGTGAAGTTGGGCTTGGGAGCGGGGGAGGAAAGGTGTTGTTCTAATGTTTGTCTTTTTTGTTTCTCACTACCCAAATCTATTTTCAATGGCAGTAAATTAAATTAATCTTACCCAAGTTGAGTCTGTTTTGCCTACGACAATAATTTGTAAGCGATCTGCCTGTCTTCATCTTGACCCACAAGCTTTCCTGTTCCTGTTTCTCATCCTATTTTCTTCCCCTGTCCCACTGGGCAGAGGGAGGGAGTGAGCAGCTGGGTGGGAGTTTAGCTGGTGGCCAAGGCTAACCCACCACAGCTGTACTCCGGTATACTAACTTGGAAATGTCAGCCTGTACTCTGAATGTATACAGTGCTAGCTGCTGGCTTTGCTGATTTGATCAAAATCAATAGTCCAACACGTTTATGGATGCATGTGGGTACATGGCTTTGGACATGGTAGGGGGAATTTGTCTTTATGCTTCTCCACAAAGCTTGGTTCAGTCCCATATGCTTTACATTTTATTACTCACAGAAGCGGAAACGACGAGGCATGGGCAGGCCATAGCACAGAGGTAGCTGCATTTCCTCATCCTACACCAAAATCTTCATGACTGCAGGTCATGAGACACAAACCTCATTCCTCAGGGAACTGAGGGAATGAGGAGATCTTGGAACTTGGCCCCACATTAGACACTAAGACTGGACCTCACTAGTATCAGTTTCAGTAGTCTAGATTTTTTCATCCTACAGCTGGGGTTCAATTACCTTGTAGCCACCGTGCCAGCACAACCTGTCCACAAGTTGCATGATGTGGCCATAATGGGGAAGAAAGACTTGACCTCTCTGAAAGGCTCTGAAGCCTCTGTATGGTCATGCTGGCTTGAAGTGAGAAAATCTGGCTAAGCACACTGATACTAAGTTCATGCCTTGAATTTCTGAACTTTCACTGCTCCGAGTTTGACTGGAAAGTTTAATTACAGTTACTTTTCAGACATGGGTCAGTTTTTCCCAGTCAATCCATCAGTACCTTGCAACCCATTCTAATGGAAGCTGCGATGAAGTAAATGCTGGTGGAATTGGTACTGAAAATGTCAGTGATAATCACACTATGATGGCAATCTGAAGTGAAAAGGAGGTAGGTTTGAGGTAAAAAAATCCACAAAACGTCACTGTCTAACATTGAGCAGGGATTTAAGGGAAGTCATATGTAGCATGGAAGTGTGTAACATTCCCCCTTTGAAAATTAATTAGAAGGTTCTCCTTCATTTTGCTTATCCTTGCTACCAGTGCATGACAAAAGCTGTTGGATTAACAATGTGATTTCAAGAGGTGTGATACAATAAAAACTGGTGAACAAACCCAACCCCTGCTCAGCTTGGTTCAGCATGGATGTACTACTTTGTTTCTGGTCTTTCTACTGTATTGTATTTATTCATCTTGGCCTTAGTAATATCTCTTTATTTCTGTGGCAGTTCTATCTACAAGTCTAGTTATGAACTTGGGCTGTGTTATATTCAAACAGAAAGAGAAAAAACAGTTTTTGTTCTCAAGAGTTTACAAATCAAACCTAGAGGTAGATTTGATAATTATAGCAAAGTGATTTTCTTTCATCTATATTGCTTTGGATCCACTAGGTTTCACAACAGGCTATAGTTCTCAATTAGCTCTAAACAAAATCAAATTCAGCTGAAAGCTTATATGTTCAAATTTTATCCAGGTTTGGCAAAAACATAGTAATATGAATCTTTAAATTGCCAGCCCTCTTCCAAAAGTGGATAACAACATTCTTTGAATGCTTTTGTTAGTTTTTAAACATTCATCCAGACATACGTTCTTCAAACTCTATTTCATCTGATCTTACTGTGAGTCAAAAGTCTGACACTCTCATAGTGTAACAAAGAAGCTGTGACCCACAGTTCTCATTGTTTAATATAAGTGTACACGGCATAATTAAAGGCTATCCTAAGTGAGGAGGTGTATATTGGCTGTGCTATATTTTTTTCAGCCCAAAATAGAATCTGAACAGTCTTTAGCGGCGTAAAAGCTATTAAAATCCAAACCCTACTAAGATTTAAACAGAATTGTTAACTTTTCACAGACATGATTGATTTGCAGTTGCAAATTGTTGAAAGCCAACTGATTAGGCTTTTAGATAATCAATTGCATAATGATCAGCAGCAAATGATGAGGAACCAATAAAACGCATATGCTTAGAAACAAATGACTTGTAAAGACTCTCATGTCAGGCAGTTTAATCATGAGGAGTGCAAGCTGTGACCTCTGAGTGGGATGTGGTAATCTGGCAATCAAGAAGGTAGGAGAGGCATGATGCATTGGTCTTTCTTTGCTGGACCATCAAGAAATGATGAGATTGTTTGTAACTTGCTGTAGCTTGAAGTCATAATGTGACTTAACTCTTTTGTTGTTTCAGATTTCAGCAAACCTCTCTATTGTATGCTTATTGTCCTAAGAAATGTGTAGAATTCGTAAACCTACATGCCATGTTATAACATAATACCCCACAAAACCTGGCAAGTTTTCTCTTAGCCACTCTTTCTTTTCCTCCCACATCTTTTCAAAAGATGTGCATGAACCTGTCCCAGTAATTAAGAACCATTTCAATTCTTAGAATGGAATTCAAGTGAGGTTAAAAAGTCTGTTAGACTGGTGGATCTCAAGACTGGGAAGAACTTCACATTTATATGCGAAGATAAAAATAATTTTCCTCCCAATAATTATTAAAAGAAACAGAAGACAGATTGTTGCATTTCATTTTTTGAATGAACAGTTTGTCTTTGCAAAAAGTTTTCCACCAGTAATCAGAGACATTACTGAAACAAAAAGAAAAGCTAAACACTTTCTTTCCAGCTCAACAGAGAAGCAATCAAATCCCTTTTTCATCATAAAAAATCTGCAGACATTGGACACTACTGCTTGAGGTGCCTAAGCAACGTGGCAAGCTGAGGCTAAACCTGTGGGGTTGGCTTTCATATCATCTCCTATACATGCCCAATGCAAATGCTTCAATAACCACCAAGTCTGAAGTCAAGAGAGGCAAAAAAGCAATTCACCCTCACTCTCTCCTACCCAAGACTGTCAGACCTTGGCTTTCTGCAGACTCTGTGAGGAGAAGCAGCCAGGACAACTGAGCTCGTGGCTGCTGTAGGTAATACACCACGTTATTCACTGCAAGAACTTTTAGATCTAGGCAGGCAGGATGCAGTCCTCCTGGACCATAAATGGTTTGAAATGATCCTTGTTCTCTCACCATTAGAATCTACAGTAGATCTGATGACCGAGTTGTGGGTGAATGTTGCCCAACAGGTCTTTTTGTGACACATGCAGGAGCCAGGTTCTGGGTGAAGGCTGTGACTATTGTTCTCAAACACTGAAGAAATAGTGAACATGATTTTGGAAGGAGAGAAAAAAAGATGCTTTTTTTTGGCACTGAATTTGCTGAAGTGACAGATTTGGAGATCACTAAGTGAGAAAACTTTGTGACACTTGTATATGCCTATGTGTATATGTGTGTATATCTATATAAAAGGGAGAGAGAGCTTATAGTTCACAGATACATATATAGGTAAAGATTTATATTGCCTACTCATTCTGCTCATTTCTGGTCAGTAGCTGCTAGACCTTCCTACTAATACTAACCAATACAATGCAGCAGATGAAGATAAAATTAGTGACACCCATTGACCCTTATTTTTTTGGGCCTTTAAATTTTTATGAGAGGATTTCATAGTCATAAAATTTAACACTGTTTTTCATTACAGATTTCTTCTGCCTGATTTGTCAGCTACAATAAATAAGATTTTGTTGGATTAATACTGGTATGTTCATGAACAGCAACCACATCGAGTCATATCTGAGCCTAAATTATCTCTACTTTCACTAGAAAAGGGAAATCCAAGCACTACGAAGAGACTTATTAAGAAAAGCAATCAAATAAAATGTATGACTAATGGTGTCAATTCCTTACAGTGAGCATCTTTGCTCTAACCATTTGGAAATGGAAAGTTATTCAGATTCCTCTGAAAAAAAAACATTTTCTTCCTCTGTTATATGTCAGCCTTGGGTTAGTTATTGCATTCAGCTAGAGTCTAATAGCAATGTAGTACTGAGCAGAATCAATGTCTTACTGTATATAGTGATGGCACAAGTTAATTGCTCTTTTTAAATGAAATATATTTCTTTACAGTAAATATACTGGGGAGCAAAGATGATTAAATAGTCACTTTTATAAACATGACTGGTGTCTACTGATTACTTCACATCACCTGTGTACTTCAAACAAATAAAAATCCTTTGCTTTCTCTTTTTTTTGGGGGGAAAAAGGAATATAAAAAAGTGAGAATGAGACTATAACTGAGTTTAAAGCAATATACATCATGTATGAAACATCAGCTATGTTTTAGGAAGCCATTCCTACTCAGTTGTTTGGCAATAACCTGCATTCATTTGCTCCTGGAGGACACTCAACCAAATTTTAAATAATGTATTTTCTTTCGCACCAAAAGGGACCAAATGAAAAGTTTACCAGGTCAGTTATTTGCTAGTCAGATAAGGAGGTGATAATTTAGCTGAATGTTAAAAATTGTTTAAAACGTGTCAGATGTTTTGCCAGTAAAACTAACCCATGACTGTCGCATTGGAAATAGAAGGCTTAATCCACTTCTTCCAGAATGTAGAGGTTAAGGGTAATTGTATGTAGCTTTCATATAGCACATCTCATATATTGACCTTGAAGCACTCTAAGTGAAGATCTGCATGTTCATGGCTATACTGTGAGAGCAGTCACGCTCTTTGAAGTCTTGGTCCAGGACAAAGGGCCCATGACAGTACACACAAGTCCCCTCCTAACTTACACACCTATGGTGCATGCTTAGGACTTAACTCCTAACAAAACAGACAGCCCATGTTTACAGTGTTTTGCATATGGGAAATGAAGCAAAGCACCTGAAGTGACTTGCTTCAGGCTAGGTAAAAGATTGGAACAGAACAGAAGTGCCCTGCCTCTGGGCCATGCTGCTGTCTGCCTTCCTGAGGTTATGTTTGATTTATAGCAACTGGACCCGTCTATTTTCATGTCTCTGTGTTGAGGGTTTTTTTAACAAGCACTGGCTGCTTTGCCCTCTTGCAGCTATGAAAAGCGAATTAAACATTTACCTGGGTTATCGATTGCTTCATGTTAATTGTGTTTTTGTGGAGCAGCCAGAATATATTGAACAAGGTGTTCCTAAGTGCTTGCATCATTTTCACGAGCATGTAATCACAATTAACATAGAAAAAGTTCATTCAAACCATAAAACTGATACTGATTACCCTGAAATTTGGAGTTGTGTAGATAGTTTAACTTCCAGATCACAGATCCAGACCTAAAAAAATCCACGTCACTGGAAAAATATGTATTCATAACTAAATTTGACAGCCAGTATGTTTGTTTTATCTACTTTAAGCTACTTCTGAAAGTTAATTTAAGTGTCTTTCAGAAGACCCAAGTTCCTTGAATAGTTAATGGAAAGAGATAAGCTTAAAGCCACGTAAAACAACTTTCATGAATAATTCTACCTGACCTCAACCCATAAGGGATATAAACACGAGCATATACAGAATAATATTTGCATGCAGAACTGGTTTGTCCATGGAAACGGATAGCTGTGTCTGTATGCATGAATCCTGTGAGTAAATCGCTGTCTTTGCTGAGTTGTAAAGGACAGTGTATGCAAAATTACAGAAAATATTTTGAATCGTTGATCATCTTGATTATAAGAGGTACTGCAGTTTAAAGCAAGCTAGTAATTGTCACAATTAAGTGTGGGTTTGTGATATGCAACCTAAAATTTCTTTCCCTTGATTCAGGCTGCCTTGTTGGCTTCACATATCCTTGCAAGCTATATTAAGTTTCAGAATACATTATAAAGATAAATATTGGACCTTTCCGCATGTGGCATTATCAGTTAGTGGATAGTTTATAGAAATCCTGTATAAAACTTGCCAAACTTTAGAGTTATAGGAAAAATAATAATCTTTCCTGTCTCCATCACCTGCATTTTGACAGGTTGTAAACATAAGACAAACCTAAGTTATGACACATATATCCATGTCTCTGCTGAAACGTGGCTGCAAGACTTACAGAGCTTCTGTGTTTCACAGTGGGCTGTCCATCAGATGAAATCAGTGTTAACATAATAAGCTAGTTATTGCTGGTATTTGGAAAAAAAAAAAAAAAAAGAATTATAATAGGGCAAGTACAGTAGGAGTTCAACAGCTGCAGAGTAGCACTGAAAGAGCAGTAGTGGCCTGAAGCAAGAATCAAAGTAATTACATCTCTCACAGGAAGTGGTGAGCAGCAGAATTAGATGAGTTAGATGAAAGGAACGTAACCAGTTCACTTAGCCTATTCGTTTGCAAGAGAAATGCTTTCTTCTACTTTAGAGTAGAGAGCTTCCAACCACAACCCTTCCTCCTCCAACCCCAAATAACACCACTTTTAAGTAGCCAGGATTCAAACAGTGGTTTAAATCGCCCACACAGCAAGCAAAATGCAAATGCATGACAGGCACTGAGTGCAGCGTACCCATCTCCATACGTTACCTGAATTCCATAGAGCAGCACCGTTAGCATGTTGTGTGCATGAGGGGGGAGGGAAGGACTTCGGTACCTACCATGGCTTTACTGCTTGTGAATAAATGCATTAGTATAAAACTAATTAGTAAATCAGAAATTCCATTCAGCTCTTCCCAGCACAGCTGCAATCTGTTCAATACACTTACTAATATTTTGTCCCATCTCAGCTAAAGCGTCTTAGCTGAATGGGAGTGCTATGTGTGAGGTGAGTGCAAGATTTGAACGGGCACCCACAGGAGTGGGGAAGGAAGCGGGACGTGTCTGCAGAAGACATCAGTTAGCCGTTACTGGAATACCGTGCCCAGTTCTGGTGTCTAACTTTTTAAAAAATTGAACACATTTCTGAGAAATTGTATAAAGCTGTCTTGTATTCTTAAACATAGGCCTCACGGACAGAGATCACACAAGCTCAGCCTATTTAACCTGCTTCAGGAAAAGACAGGAAGACAATTTATGATTATCTGTAACCACCTACGCAGGGAAAGACCTCTTTTGCTAAATGTTTCCACAGTATAAAAATCATAGGCATAACAAAATCCAGCAGCTGGAAATTAAAATCGGACTAACTCAGGCTAAGACTAGTTAACAGAAGCTGGGAGGAGTGTGGGGGGGTCTGCCTGAGGAGGCAGCTGGTGCCTCCACACCTGGCAAAACCTGGCATCTACTTCATAAATAAAGCTAGTTCACATATGTTTAACAGGGTCATGCAGGCATTTCAGCGCAGCCAGTGTCACTACCTGAAAAAAGGGGATTAATATCTAATGAAAAAAACAGAAAACAAATCAACTTCTCACAACCAGAGGGCTCATTTGGACTAGCCTGGGTCATCGGTGGGAATCATTTTCCCTTAGCCTGTAAGTTCCTATCTTGCCGTTGGAGGTACCCCAGCGGCTCAGACTGCGCTTATCTCTTCCGCATGGATGTGATAAGATTCAGCTCGCTACGTTTTTTATAGCTCCTTGTGCAGTCTGATTTTTGCTGCTATAGGCTTTGGTACTGGCTTTCCAGAGGCACAGTTTTCCAAAGGTCAATAACAGCACCAGTCGCTGCTTTCCTTACGGCATCCCTGCCTGACTGCTGTTGTTTAAGGCAATCCTGTCCCGGAGGAACTTATGCCAAGAGAAGGAGGAGAAGGAATCTCCATTGACAAGTTCTTCCAGCTGTGCTAGAAAAATATCCACTGAATGGACTTGGAAAAAAACCAGTGAAACACCCTGTTGTGGATACGTTAGAAATTACTTAGAAATTTCTGTGGCTTTATTAACAGGACTGGAGAAAACACAGAATCTAATAATTCCTGTAAAATCTAAGTCTAAAATTCTGATCTTATATCTTGCCCTTTCTGCCCTTCAGGCTATCACCTTCCAGCTGGAAATACTGGAAAAGATGGGATTATCAGAGTAATAAGAAAATAATGGCAGGAATGTGCAGTTTTCAGGTGTTGTACGGTCACTGAGGGAACCATAGCCTGTGGCATAATTTAGACCACATCCAAAGGCTGCAATAATAATTTCCTCAGTTCCAGAGATTGGGCAAAACATAATTTTGAAAATGAATGATTTATAGTTGGCTGCTTGTCAGCCTTCCATCTCTCTGCCTGTAAGAAATGAAAGAAAGAAAAGAAAGAAATCCAGCCAAAAAACCATGCCCCAGTTGGGTAGTACACCTACATACTGGAAGACTGTGATTGTTTCAGAGAAATCATGGACTAAGAATCTTGTTAGGGAATATGACATTAAGGAGTTATTGTAGCAAAATATTAATCACTGTATTTTTTCCAGTAAAAATGTATTATAATGGGATTAAATACATATCAAAAAGGGGTTAAAGAGTTAAAACGTTATCTTTTTTGTAGTTTTTTTCCAGTAAAGGTGGAGTGAACTCTAGATGGAGAAGTTAGTGCCTGTACTAAGTATTATACATTACATTACTTAAATAACTATGGATCGTGTGTATATATGAAGTTATTTAACAGCACATATGCTAACATATGACTTTTAAAAATACCAACTATGAAGCTAATAACAAATAATAACATAAAAAACAGCCCCAAGGAGCAGAACACTTGGTGTATAAGCAAAATGATCAGCTTCAGAATATTCTGTTCCTTAGCATAAAATGTTTACTTTTAATTTGAAGGAGTAGGTATCGTACGAGAGAATAATTCATCAGTGATATAAACTTTTATGAGTCTATGTACGCTTTCGCCAGCAGGTGTATCTAGCTTCTTCCTAAAAGAGTTGTAATTACCATGGAGGATACTATCTTATGGTAAATGTATTTCTTACTAGTCTCTTGAACAGTCTTGTCCACTTGTATGCATTTGTCTCATGGAGAGCTGGTGCAAATGAGGGCCCTTCAGGAAAGCAGGCTTTTGCTATAGGGGGCCCAGGATCATCTGCACGAGAAGCAGAGACTTGCGTTGAAGACAGTCTCTTGTCCTTGAGACAACTGAAAGATCATTCCCTCACTTCTTTCTCGCTGCGGTTTTGTACAGAATGTGAGATTTCAGTATATTTTAAACCTGCTGAGGTTTATGTATTTGGAACTATTCAGTTTTCATTGTGTGAAGTACATGTGTTTTTTCTTTCAGCTTTTTAGCTAAGTAGAGATTACGTGTTGTCTTTTAAAAATACCATCCAGTTTCTTTGCATTTAATCTTTTAATGTCTTTTCCTTTTTTTGGTTTTGTTTATTTGCTGTTTTCTGTTTTCTTCAGGAATGATCCTCCATAGAAAATACTTATTGATATAAATATAAATATATATATATATACACACATGCATGTGGATATGTATTTCTTTCCAGTGGAGGTTGCTGGAAATTCTAGAATGAGACAAAACTACAGGAAAAAATTTCAAGAAAAACAGGTAACATGTCAGCAGACAAAAAATAAATGAACAAATAAAAAGCCATTAAGTTTTAAACTTATGCAACCACTTGCATGCTGGAATTTTAAAACCTTGACTGCCAGCAGTAACATTTTAGTAACATGTTAAAATACTGCATTTCGGCTCTGCCTTTATAAAAATCGTTTGTCGGTTAACTTGAGTCTGAAATGAGCCACTGAAGTTGCAACTACGGATCAGTAAAATCTATTTGCATGTGAAAGACAAGATGATTCTGCTTCTAACATTGGGCCAAGGACAAGAAAGCAGGAAGGTTATGGTCTAGCTGCTGCTGGGTGCGCACTATCATCATGAAAGGAGCACCAAATTCAGCTGATTCACAGATGGCATGTGTGCGCTTTCAAGGATGAGAGCTTTAATAACTGGGCAAGAATATGTAATAAGCGTGATGGCAGAATGCAAGTAAATGGCAGACACATGAGAAATACATGATAGAAGGCAAATAAATTGCAGGATAATATGAGATGCAATTTTAGGAAATGGCCAAATACATTGGTATAGAAAGAACCACAACTCACTCTGGATTTCAGCTACCAAACAGCTGGACTTTATTATGCTGTGTGATCAACAATGCATGATTTCACACTTATTGCCAGAGTAGTAAAGGATTCTGCGTAATGAACCCAACACAGAGTGAAGCTCTATGTCTCAGTAAGACAGAGTAAATAAGCATCTAGAAGAGATGAAGTCAGAAACAGTTTGGAGCAGATAATTATGATGAATGGAGAAATAGTTGCATGAGACAACAGGAGCAAATTCCTGGAATGGCATCTGTGGCCATTCAGGGAGAAAGATCCTGGGAAACAGAAGACAATTCTGGGGTTTTTGTTTGTTAGTCCTTGTTTGTGATTGTAGTTGACTGCCAGGAAGAGAAAGGTGAAGCAATGGGGTACATAATATGTACATAATTCAAAATGAACTAGATAACTGTGGGATTTCATGAGAGAGGAAGATGCAAAACAAAGTCACCATGTTAGCACAACCAAAAAAAAATTATATAGGTATCATCTCTAGGGCGGGCACTGGGACGGGAAAAGTTAAATGGTTCCATATGACCAGAACACTTCCCACAGTCAGGCTTTTCTTACAGAACCTATCATTTTATTATTTTTTAATTAGGTTGTTTTAATTTATTCATGATTGTTATTAAATTTACAATACTTTTCAGTTCTTAAATAATTCCTGTATTTTATCCTGAGGCAAAATGTCTTCAGCCTCTCGCACTTAAAGACTTCTCACTCATCTGCAATAACTACACTATCTGACTTGAAACAAAAGAATAAATATATGGCACCACACAGGGCAGATATTCAACAGTGTTATAATTTAATACGTTAGCCACTCACTTCAGAAAAATTGGGTAATAGTTTGTGTCATTCATCAGTGTGGAAGTTTTACTTCATGCTGTCACTGGGGCATCTTTGGGACATCCAACTCAGTCATGTTTGGGGACCAGTTCCTTGTGCTTCTGCCCATTGAGACAGGCTCTTTTACCGGGCAGTTCAAAGCACAAATCTACTCTAAGTGCTTTGAATCATGCCCCTAAAAAGCCTTTCTCTGTTCTTTGATTAGAGAAGAAACCTTAAAGGGTGTAGCAAATCATTCAGCAGGAGCGAGCCTACTTAAATGGGGTGATTAACTTTCTTCACCACTCTTTTCCATTTTTTTTGCTTTCTACAGTAGCATTGCTCTAGATAAACCCTTGGATTAAGACTCAAGAATTAGCAACATGGATAAAACGCATCATTTGCAGTTCATTTTTATTCTTCTCCTTTCTCCTAAGGAAAAATTTTGCGTGCATTGTGGAATGCTTTGTTTCCTAAGGTTCAGTTTGAAGACCATTTCTTTTCTTCTTTCTTTTCTTTTCCCTTAGAAAATATTTAGTCTGCTGTTTTGGTGAAAGCAGTCCAAGGCATTAACTTGATATAAAGCACAAGGTGATAATGACTTTGATGACCCGTAGTTTGCAGAGAAAGCTCTGTCTCCTGCCTAAACAAAGGTTATTGATGTGAGAGAAAACTTGTTTTCATTATAAGAACAAAGTTAAAGATCACAGATCTCCTTCTATAGCTTTAGGTGTTCATTTTGTTTTTGTAGATCTAACCCACTCATGTCAAAATAATACTTCTTGATTTTTCATAGGAAATCCCTGAAGAACAGAAAAAGAAACAAATTTTCTCATTATGAGAATTTAACTGTTGGGAGGGGAAAGAACAATTACAGCTTGTAGCTATTCAAAGTGTTTATGACAAAACTGCTCCATGAGCAGTGACCATGGAGCAAAGGTAAAGGCATATGCATGCCCAAGGACTACCCAGGGTCTCCCACTAAGAGGTGCAGAGTGGTTTGCGATCACATGGTTGAGGCCTATTGCTCTGCAGAGGAGAGTGCCTAGGTGGAATTCAGCTCCAAATTAATGATGCCAAAATTTAAATACCTGCATGCCAATGTCTTCAGGCGCTGTAGCTGTCTAAGCTCCTGTTCATATTCTGTGGAGATCTAATCAACAGAGTCAGTAGCATCTTGAAATCTATTCAGCTTACCCTGAGCTAGTTACCTGAATTCAATCAGTTGAGTTACCCTCCAGATTCCATTCACTATATTGCCTAGATCTGATTTGACTTTTGCCCTAGATTGTTTCTGCTAAAACAGAGTTTTAGTTGTTTTTCCAGTTCAGATATATGGAATAATGTGAGGGCTGTGCCACAGTCTGCCAAACTGAGGATGCAAGACCTTTTAGGACAGTAATGTAATTTTTTTCAGGACAGCAAAGCTCCCGAGTGCTCTACCCGAGAACTGCATTCAGCTTTCATTTCATAAAAGACTGGTTGGCTCATTGCAAAAGAAATTCCAGTAACAAAATAAAATACATTTTGTGTGGACAGTCAGGGGACTTAGCAGTGAACCAGACATTTATGTTACTTGACTGTGATAAGGCACACAATGACTTTTCAGGAAAACAAACAAAAGGAAAAATTGTTAGGCACATTTCTATGAATTATTTTGCTTTATCTGTCTTCTGGCTTTATTCTTCTGTATCTACAGTTTACTTTTTCCCATACCACGTTCACTAAAACATAATTTGTACAAAGATCTTTTATCTTTAAGGACAGAATCAAAAAGGTAAAAGAGCAAATTTTCCTTTTCAAGATTTTTGCTATTGTTGTTGCTTCATTTCTTACAAAAAGTACACTGGATTCCTGAATATAGCCTTTCTGCAAAGTATCATGCCTTCCTAAACAATGAGAAAAGAAGGAACATTCTGTTCTTTTTCATCTTTCTTTAGCTGGTACTGTTTCATTTCATGGTCTCCATTAAAAGCAAAAGCATCTTTCTACACTATTGTTTTGTTTACTTATTTGGCAAATACTTCCTATGGAAAACACTTCGGTAAAGGTTGCAGCCAGTGTCACTTGATGTAGCTTTAGAATGAATGTGTGTTTTCTCTGCACAATGTACAAACAGAAGGTGACTGCTCAGTTGGTTTCAGAGACCTGGGCTCAATCTCCTTTTCTAGCAAGGTTTCTCGGGTATTACTGGGCAAGCTATTTCAGACCAGATCATCAAAATGGCTCAAAATGACTCAAAATTTCTGGGGTGGGATTGAAATAACTGAGTTAGTTATTTATGTTCCTTATCCTGTACCTCAGGAGAATTAGGTTCCTTTGCGTAAGAATGGCTTTAGCAGTACCCACTGCACTCAAGCTATTGGGGTGCCTAATTTAGGCTACAGGAAACACTGGAAGATGGGGTGGTTCTGTGACATTGTCTTTTGCTGGACTCTTTGCATTTATCTATAACCCTAAGTTTCAGGATCAGGTGGGAACTCACGTCTGTAAAATTTCCTGTCATATATAAGCTTCTAAGACACCCTTTTAGACAAAACTGACTCATTTAAGTTTTTTTTAACATACGGATACATCATTTGGTATCATTTAGAGACTGCATTATGAATCCAGGAACAGGAGACATTTGTTCTAGCCTTTCTTCAGCTGCAGAGTTTTCAGATTTCCAGTTTCCTCTCTCCACAGAAGCACTCTCATGAGAAGACTTGTGCTACTTTCCCCATTCACTTTGAATTAACTGGAAAGAATTTTTCTTTTGGGAAACTTCACCAAAAAACCTATACGATTTAAAAATATTGATAAATTATAATGCCATTTTGTAATGTAAAACTATTTCCAAGCTGTTCTACTGATGACTCTATCAGCTGAATGCTTCATGAGCTTCAATGAATTTTATCCTCGCACGATATTTGTGATGTAAAACACTCAAAACTAATTTTTCTGTTGGAGCACTACATGAGACAGACTAAATGTTTTACTTGACATCACAAACAAAGTGAGCTTGGGACTATCCAGTTCTTTTAAGTCCTTGAATGTCACTGTCCACTTGTGGATCCTTCCCCTTTATGTGTTCCTGGAAACAATATTCTCAACACTCAGACAGGATCAAGAGATCAGGGAAGGGAAGAGATGGACTGGTTTCAAGAAGGTCAGGCTAGGTTAAATGCTTGGTCTACACGCTTTGATTGAGTTCCTTTAAATGCGCTATTGGAAGCAGTGTGGTAACATCGATGTAACTTTTTATTTGCTTTCCAAGGACTCTCCATTAGTCACTTGTCAACTGGCTTTTTATCCCTCTGAAGTCTTTTTCTTCTTCTTTTTCTTCTTTTCTTTTTCTCCTTTTTCTTGTACTTCTTCTTTTTCTTCTACTTCTTTTTCTTTTTCCTTTTCTTTTCCTTTTCTGCTCTTGCAGAAGCACTTCTTAGGAACCAGAGAGACAAAGTTCCACCAGTAGAAAAGAAGCAATTTCCTGTAGGCAATGTCACTGCTAATATGAGATGTCCAAAAGCAGATGTTGGTTGCTTCAGGCTGCCCTATGATATTCTTTTAATCCTTGACAGTGCATCATGGGTACTGGGTAAACTGTATTCATGCAGATACAGTTCGTGAAGGTTTGAAGTTGGTAACAATATAGCAAAGTTCATGCTCTCCTGAATAAACTGCACAATAATAGTCTTACCCTCTGCACAAGGCTTTCAACAGGGCTCCAGCTGAGACATGTAATTCAGAACAGGTGAAGCATAAAGAAGCATAAATATTGTACAATGGCTCCAAAAATGATCATGCATGACTGCATACATCCTAATTGTCCTTCGTTTGTATGTAGATTTAGCAGTGCAAACACCAGTGCTGTACCATTAGCACTACCAACATGCATTTATAAACCAACCTCAGGAAACAGTGTAGCAAAAAGACACTTGATCATTAGTGCATGATTTAGACCCAGAAAGGACTACTGGAAAGCTACCCAAGTGTTCATCGGGCAACACAGCAGGCTCATTATCTGTATTAAAGTCATTATTTCTGTAAAGAAAAAAAAAAAAAAACAAAACACAAAAAAAACCCCAAAACCAAATAAGGTGTTTAAAAGCAGGAGGTAAAGAAAATATGTGCTGCACATATGCAATGCGTAAGAGACTGTGCTGCAGTGAGGGTTGCCATGGAGACTGCTGGATGGCAGTAAAAATGCAATAGGATCTGAAAGTGAGGTACTGAGAGCATCCTGTATGAACCCTCAGCTCCCACCGAAGTTGAGGCAAGTCGAGATCTGTCCCTGTTTATTGCCAAAGCAGTCTAGCACTGGGCAAGATGAGACTTAGATGGGCGGCAATAGTGGCAGAGGAGCTACCAGGAGCTATTACCTTCATAGGAGCTATTCCCCAAGAAGCAACCATCCCAGGAAGAAAAAAAGGATTTAATTATTGCTTAGGAAGAATGCTGCCTGTGCAATAGCTCTCCTTTTTCAGAGTGAGGAGTAAATTACTTAGCCTTTAAAAAAAAAATCTTACCTCAGCTAGTCTGGCTGGTGAATCATGAGGCCTATGTCCTATTCCCACCTCTCATAAAACCTTCCCTTTCTGCAACAGGGAATATTAAAAGAGCAGCTGCTTCCTTTCTTATAACTACAACTACGGCTGGAGTACAGAGTGATAAAAAGGTGAGCCTTATTATTCTGTACAGCAAAGTACAGACGAGACAGCCCCATCCTCTGTTTCCACACAACCATCACAAATAACACAGTGGTGCTATCGTATCGAGAAGCACTTACAGGTTGTCACATTGGGTTTAAGCATCAGTCTCAAAATACACAACTGAAATCCCGGCCCTCCTGAAATGACATGGGAGTCCTTCACAGAGTACAGCAGGGCCACACTTCTTTCATAAAATATGAACTATAATAGAAGAGAGGCTGTTTGCATGGTCATCAGTCCTCACTGAGACTTTTGGGACTGATGCTGCTTAACCCCGTGCTTTCTTTTCTGATGCACATTCATGTTCACCATGACCCAGCCACCCTGGGCCCATGCAGAATCCCACTGACCAAACAGTGCCAGACTGCAGGATTCAGATGTACATGAGGATCTCTCATTCCTAAATCAAACCACTCTTCCTTAGCCCAAATGGTGACATCAACTTACAACTTCTCTAATAAAAAGCCAAACTGGTTATGTCAATGGGAAGAGGTCTTTTTATTTTTAAAATAATTTTCTTTTTTTCTTTTGAATACACCTCTCATTTGTCCTATTCCTGAGTTTCCTAGCAAGGGAAACTAACTGGCTTCCTACATGCTAGATCCTGGGAATTAAATGATGTGTTTATAGTACAATAATCTAGAAGCTAGAACCCTGGAGGTAAACAGGGAGTGAATCAGTTTATCAGTATAGATACTATAGTAGGTTTCAGTGGTGGCAAAATTATATAACCACTAATTGCTTGTTAAAGCAATTCTAAAAAAACCAAATTGCAATACAGCTTAGTTTGCAAAGCAATTGCATGGCCTACAGGCCTTGAGAAATTCTCTCTCTGTACAAGAAGCTGAAGTTTCTTTCACATGCACAGCACATTGTTTAGATCTAGTTTGGAAACAGTATTGAAAGAACTACCTCCTTTCAAATGAAAAATTATTGGGACCACTTTTGACCCAAAATTACAATGTGTAGTTGATTAATGGAGCACGTCCATGAGGGGAAAAAAAATCTATAACTGAAACCCTGAAACCTGAAAACTGCTAAAAAATTCTGAAAATGCCTAAGACCAATTCTTCCCCTAACAAACAGTTGTGATGGATGGAGGAGACTATTTATTACAGCCAAGAAGTTTGGTTTTTTTCATGTAAGAAAGTTAAATAATAGAGAAAACTTACATATAATTTCTAAATCACTGAAATCATTTCTTGTTGTGCCTATGGAAAAGCAATTCCTTCCACATATTACTAAGTTCTGCTCTCATTTTAGTCTTCCGTTTATCAACATCTCTCTGAGTAATAGAATATTACTTCTTTCAAATCATCCTATCATGCACACATAAATAAAAGATAGCAATCGCCTGCTACCTGTAAATAGTTCTGCTTATCAAGCATTGGGGGTTTTTTGGCTTGTTTTTATTTTTAAAAATGCCCATTTGGAATATCCATCTCAGTAACATACACTACCTAACTCTCCTGAAGTTACATATGCAGACATTTCTTGTGCCAAAATTAAGGTGAGCTATGCAATCTAAATCCTATCTTTTTGCTCCTCTGTGCCTCCATACAGCCTTTAACTACGTGTGATTTTTTTTCTCACTGTAGGAATTCAACCTTATTCAGTCAGCATTTTGGATGGTTATTGAGGAAAGACGAGCAAGAGGCCTGGAGCTCTCCCTCAAAAGTTGGACCGGGTTCTGTAAATCTTCTTTTTGAGTCCAGCAGTTTCCAGATGAAATGCAGAAGTTGACCTCAGTGTTCTCTATATTCATTATATTAAATTATAATCCAGTAGTTTCATTACTTTCAGTAGTTTGCCTATTGAATTAGCATAGCTAAAGTAGTTGCCTTAGCAGTTCACAAACCCTAAAAATTATCAAGCTGTTGCTTCAGTGTTTACTCAATATTCCATTTCTCCCTTATGCATCGTGTATTGTGCTGCTTCAGAAAAGTCCATATTTTGATGACACAGTCGATTTTCACCACTGCTAAATGGAATCAAACATAATATAATTTCTGCATAAGTTAATTACCCTGGTTCATGTAGTCCCCTGTTTCATGGCTTAGATGGTCTTCCTTTTCGACCTCACACCACCTAACCGTTACAAAAATTCTTGTCATACAGAGATGCTGTGAAAATCGAGAGCTCTGAATCTTAAATCCTGCAAAACTAGCTAGACTCAGAATCATGACAGTGCCCTGTGAAGAAACACGTATTTTTAAATAAGGGAATAACTTAGGATTTAGAAAATTCACACATTTTCTATTCATCAGGTTGTCATTCCTATGTCAGACTTTGACAAATTTTGCTGGTATCTGACTACTATATCGTCACTGAGAGTTAAAAATAAATACACATGAAGCATGGTTGCTTCTTCACCTTGATACTAATCAACTGCCCCACCCGCCTGGGATCTCAATCCATGCAGACATCAGTATTCAAGTTGTTGGTTTTGGCACCTTGCTTTAATTGCATCATTCCCTCCATGATGTGTGGCTTGACCCTTTGCATACCCGAAGCAAGCTTTCAAGCTTTTTTTTTAAAGTGTTAGCCTTTAAAAAGTCATTTACTTTACCCTATTCCTGTAAGACACATGATTTGAACAAGATAGTCCTCAACTTTGCACTATTATTGATCATCTGCTTTTCCTATCAACACTTCTACTATTTACATCCTCTGCTGAAAAAAGTCACTCTAAACATTTGTGAAGGAATTATATTATCAGTTTTAAATTCTTCCTTAAAACCTGCCTTGTCTCAGACTACCCATCCCTCCAGTTTTGTACTGGCTACATGGAAAGCTTTTTTTACACAGCTTCCTCAATGTCATTTTAAATTCAGCATCTGTGTCTATGCTGGGATAACTCACCAGCTACTCCTTGTTGATCTAAAGGCTACAAACACCATAGGTAGACAATATGCTTTTTCTCCCTTGTATAGGTCCTTCCTATGCACTGATCTTTGATTAGAGCTCTTAAGGCTACGCAAGCAATCAAGGCTTGTGCAATGCAATTAAGATTAATATTAATAACAACATTGATATAGTGATTCTTTAACAGAAATTCCCAATTGTCTTGGTAGAAGACCTGTTACCTTAGATATTTAAATCTCAGTTGCTTCAAGGAGTGGAATAGCTACCCCAGGGAATAATGCAGTTGTTGATTAATAGCCTAAGTCACTTGCTAGATATACTTTTATTCCTTTCTACGATCTATGAAACCATAGCACCACTCCTTACAGCTCCACAACTGTGTGAATATAAAGCCTGAGTTTCAGTACGAGTACGGGCATCTATCCTCTGGAGGGCCCAGCAACGCGAATGCCTTGCTGCAAAGGAGACTGCGTTCTTGAGTTTCAGCCTAGCAACCTCTACTTGTATAGCTGCACTGCTAAGAATCGTCATGGGAATCTGTGATGTGATCAGCAGGGTATGACAAAAAATGGCAACTGGAAGAAGAAAAGAAGAAACAGACTAAAGCAAGCTGAGAACTGTCATTGAAAAGCATCCTGGTAGTAATGGGGACAGTCATGGAATCCCCTGGTGAAGCTGGGGGACATATAACAGAAAGATTTGGGTTATTTGCTTGAGACAATAAATAAAGAAATAGATAGGTACATAAGTAAAAGCACTGGGGAAGCTTTCTA
The DNA here is from genome assembly GCF_018139145.2 of Gymnogyps californianus. Classification (NCBI taxonomy): domain Eukaryota; kingdom Metazoa; phylum Chordata; class Aves; order Accipitriformes; family Cathartidae; genus Gymnogyps; species Gymnogyps californianus. The sequence goes on from NC_059474.1 coordinate 4,900,535, forward strand.
AAGATGTGTGGATCAAAAATCACTTCAGAAACAGAGTCACATTCAGATCTGTGGGACGTGTTTGTCAAATAACAAAAGATTGCTGTTCCTTTTATGCAAGGGAAAATATGTGTTTCCTTCTGTAAGTTAAGCAAATGCAAAAAATTGTAGATTCCAGGAAGCTGAAGCCAGACCAGAGACAACTGCCAGCTGGTCACTCGGGATTCATACAAATACCTCGGGCAAATACCTCATGTTACACATCAGTTATTATTGTCAGAGCATATATGCGGTTATTCAGTTTCTTTAATTGTTCTATAGGAAAAGTACATATTTTTATCTTATTTATTTGATTTTTCTTTTTGAGGTGGAAAAATTTCCTTCTTTTCGGGGGGAAAATGAGGGAGGAACACATATAAAGCTCTTTAGACATCAAAAAGGTTAAAAAGTGCCTGTTCAATACAGGCATGAGCCCGAGTTAGCACAATGTGGTACTCACTTTCTCAGGCTTATCTTGAGCTGCTTCAGGGCACTTCCAACCTACCTGCTTAAATTAAAAAAAGCAGCATACAGTAAACAAAACCACATTTCCCCTACACCTTTCATCGACTGCGTACTCCACGGAGCTCAAATGGGACAAGAAGCAGGAGTAACACATTGTTGAAGAAAGAGAATTCCCAAACTAATGGTATTGATATGGAAATCACTATTCTAGTAGTTCACCACAGAGCTTATTATTTAAAGAAACTAAGGATATGTCTAAAACATAATGCTAACTTTGTCTTCAGTAGAGTATAGGTGCACCTGAGTTACCTTTAAATTAATATCAGTCACAAGTTAACTGTAGCACCAAGAAGATCTTGGAGCTACAAAGTCCCCCGAAAAACAAAGCAAACTATCCCATTCTGTACTCTCAGACCTTTATGGATATGAACATCTGAAATACGTATCTCATAAATGATTGTCCTACACAAAAATACTGTGTGCGCACTCAAGGCATACATTACTAGTGAAACTGCTTTGTCATAAGAAAATCAGATTGCAGCACATGAATTAGATAATTGAGAGTGAGGAATGCATTCTTTTGGGTTTTTTTCAGGATAAAAACCCATCATTTTTTCCCAATCGAATAGTTTCACACATAACATGAGATATTCCACACCTTTCTTTGTTGGGGAAGAACTACATGGAAAATTTAATGTGAGTGTAGCCCAGCAGAAAGCAGGAGGGTAACGGCCAAAGTTGGGACCTCTGACTCTTCACAGAACTGCCTACATTCTTTGAGATTTTCTGTGTCCTGTGCTGAACAGCTGTTTTTCCTGATCCTTCCTGCCCTGTCCCTCCTAGTATTTTCACCTCGGGATCGTTCCTTTCCAGTTCTCCATGTCCTGCCTTTGTATCCTTCACATGATTTCCACTCCCTGTTCCCTCTCTCTTCTACTCCCATCTCCCCATCTTCTCCTGCCACCAAATAGGACGCTGGCTGACATCAGACTGCTAACTTTACTTGCTTTATCATCCCAAGCGTGTCTGGCCTCAGTCTGTAAACTCTCTTGGGAAGAGACAGTCTTATTTTGCATTGCAAAGCATAGGTCCATTCTGTCCCTTCAGCATGACGCTAATAAAGAGGATTCATAAGACAGACAATTAATCTCAATATGCATTACAAAAATGAATTAGCATTGGTTCTAATGAAAATTTAGAAATCGGAAAACTACTAATTACTAGTGCTGTTGGCTATACACCTGTAATAGTATTGGAATAAATGTTTGATGACCAAGAAGTTCCAGTGCATAATGCTGTCTTCTACTGGAGTGTTTCTGCCATCGGCAGCCTCCAGACTACACTAAATCAATATCTTCTATTGACTGTGTGAAGCTATACATTTATGCCTACCAGACATTGCTCCCTCGGTCACTTTATCACTTGCCTCCTCACGCTTGGCCCCATTGCTCCTCTGACCCTTTCCTACCCTCACAACACTGTTGCAGGTTCCTTTTCCTGAGTGAGGCAGGGTATATATCTATTCTGCATCTAAACACATTTCTTTTTGGAAAATAACTGTATTTATTGATTTATTCCATTTTCCCTTTCCTCCCAGCTCTTCAGCCTAAATGCTAAGCATAGTAAAAAGTTAGAACATCTGGTTCTGTGTCCTTTTGTATAGCAGACATGGGCTTTGCAACAGGATCCTCTTCTTATATTGGATTTATTGCTATACCAATTATAGAGAGCACAAGTTCTTTACAATCCCAATAAAAAACTCCAGCTGCAGTAGATCATGTATTTCATTAAAACTATGCCTAGTTATATTCTCATTTTGTCAATCAAGGTGGCAGCTCGCATATCAAAGGAGCCAGATGGAATTTGACCTGACTTCAGCTTTGGTGAAGTTCCTTTTCCACAAGAACCAGATAATTCTCTGCTGGCTGTAGACAGTGCATCCCTGAATAGGGAAATGAGTTTGTTTGCAATCAGAATATCAATTTTTTAGTTTCACCTCATCTTGATAATTGCCTAGTTTGGCTGTTAATTTGTTAATGCATTTTTGAAAATGAAATTATTACAAACTACATTTTTTTTCCTCTAGCTGCTAAGTTAAAATCCATATGTTTTAAAGGCAGAATGACAATGATGCCAATTACTTTTTCAACTGTTATTATTTTTATAGTGAGTCAGCAATGTCCATTGCATTAAGTGGTATGATACCCAGCTCACAGGAAGTGCAAACACAACAATCAAAGGGATTTCTTCAGACAGCTTGCTAGGAAGAGGAGAAGGTGTAAATATAAAGGCAAAGGGCCAGAACAACGTTTCATACAATTCTTTTTGCTGTGCTGGAGAGAGAGTCCAGCTAAAGCGTAAGCTGTTTTGATACTTAAGGATTCCTAAACTGATTTAATATTTAAGATTTAAACTTTGTGCTTTTGGTCCTTGGAATTACACCTACTGTGGGTGCAAAATTTTGACCTGGAGATTTTCTGTAGGTGAACATTAATTACAGTGAAGTAAGTATTACTTGAGTTTAGCATTAGGGGCATATAAAACTGACTCTAAGCCACTGTCTTTCCCTCCATGGCCTTCCTCCATGTAGATCTCAAACTGCAGAGCTGAGATCCAGTATTTTGTCTTTTGAGCTATCAACCAAAAAGATGGCTTGCCAAGTATGCCTCACTGACAGGTATTTTCAGAAAGCTTTTCATTAAAGGATAATGGGACAAATTCACTATTCAGTCACATGAAGGTACAGCCAGCCTGTGTCACTGGAGTTACTCCATATATAAGCAGAAAAAAAACAGAGCAGAATTTGGTCCATTATCTTTAGGATTAATGCCTGAATGACATAGCTACAATAGATCTGACAGCTTTTCCTGCTAATGTAATTGTATTGCACTGTATTATGAATATTATTAATTAACACTCCATTTGCAGGTGATCTAATCAGTTAATATACGCCTTTGAAAAATGTAATATTGCCCTACTGCAAATGGATATTTAAGCTGACTTGTAGAAATCTATTTCCGTTCCTTTTCATTCCAATATTCCTATTTCTAACTTCATTGCTTCAACATTTGGCAGGGAACACTTAGACTGTGTGAGGCATCCCGTGATCAGCATCCCTGGGCTAAAAATGCTGGTAGAAACCAGGGTGAAACTGCAGGGTTTCCCCTGAAAATACTAGCTCTCTGTTTGATCTCCCTCTCAAACAACATCTCTGACAAGCGGAAAAAAAAAATCAACAGTTTCACTAAAATGCATTCATGTCAGCATAAGTGAGTTCTCATAAATTTTGATGGGACATGTATGTAGATGTGAATCAGGAAATAAAATGAATGGGAAGTGCAACATAATCCATTTAGAAGTTCTTCATCTATGCAAGAATAATAAAGAGTCTCAAATTCATGATTAATCATAAAAATTATGAGAGACCTTTCCCCCTCCTCTGCCAGTATTTCCACACTTCTTGCTTTGTGTTAAGCTATAATTTGTTGATTAAATTAACATTTTCTATAAGCATGTTCATGGAATGAGCAGCAAGGGTTATTATGGTCTTAAAGCAGTTTCCTTGGCATTTTACAAGGCAAGCATAAATCGCATTTCATATTTCAGAGTTTCCACTTCCCTTGAGGGCCTTCAATGAGAAAAGTGCTAACTTAAGCAAAGGAAAATGAAATGCCTGTATTTTTGGAGCGCTATTGCAAGAGGAAAGTAACCATAGGTGGAAGGAATATTTTGAAAAAGACAGCATGGATGCTTTCACCCTAGTTGTGTGGCCTAGAACTTTGTTGTTTCTTTGATAATTATAGAAACATTGCAATAGTATTTACTGATTTACCAACTTATTTTCCTGGATGCTGTACTCATTGTTTAGAAAGAAGGCTGAATCATGTATAACTAAGGTTAAGGAAATGAATAAAATAACTACCTATCTAGAGTATGAATTTGTCAGCCCAGATACTCTCAAGCAGTTGGAACTAATCAACAGCACATCAGATTAACAGCTAAGTATTACAGTGTCACTCCTAGATCATTATCTATATAAATATTCATATAGAGAAAGTAAAACTGTATAATCAGAATTGTTTGCTTACTAGAAAAATCAGGATAAAGCATCATCAATGAAAAAGGATAGTTGTAAGTATGTGCAGGTTATGTAAATGCTGATGAAAAACTTTGCATTTTAGACAGACATTTTAATGGCTCAACCACCACACAGTTAAAACATATTTTATACTTCCACCATGGGGAAAGCAACGTCTCTATGAGGACACAATTGTATGCATTTCTATCTTCCCAGTTATGAACATGCAGGACATGCTTATGCTACAGAATAAATTAAAATGTAAGGACCCTGAAGCTCTGGATGACTTGAGCTGGTTGGCTGACACACTACAATACAGTATCACAAGGAGATACTAGTCAACATCCCAAAGCACTAAATGCCAACCAGTGTCTGAGGTAACAAGCTCTGTTTCTCAGCATCCATTAAAATAATGCCAAGAGTATGCAGATGCAGCTATATTTCTACATCAACCCATAAGCATTATCTTGGCTATCTCTGGCTCATTTTCTGTAGTATGGTGTAGATATAGCTATAGCCACTTGTCTTACTCAGTATCGCATACTTGTTTGCCAGTCACAACCTAATTTATTATGCTGCTTGAGTGTGTCTATACTCCATGCAGAGGGCATCCAAGATCATCTTTAAGAGTTAGACTTGCCATGCATGCAGACAGATGATTTGCAGCAGCAAAACCAGATTTGGAATAAGGCCCTAATGATTTATCCATAAGACTAAGTAGGATTGCAAGTTTAAATCTACTGCAACAGCTTGCTTGTTTCCACTGTGGCATCAACAGCAGCACAGAAGAAAAACGAAGTACTCCTAGACCAAGCTGCTCTCATCCCAGAACAGTCAGTCCTGGTTATTACTACACTTCTAGAGCATGATAACTTCCAGAATGCAAGTGGAATTTATAGGCACTTTAAGTATCTTCTTGCAAAAAGAAAGGAAAACGTATCTAGCGGGGCAAAGATTTGCCTTGCATAACCTAGGGATTCTTCAAGTCTACTATAAAAGCTAGGTTACACTGTTTGCACAATGCTGTTAGGCTGATGGAAGTCAGAACTATTCTGGAAAACAAAATGAAAATGAAAAATCAAAACTATGCTGAAAGAGAAGAGAAGGGTAGAGTCTGTCCCAGACAGGACAAATCTTATGTCAGTGGTCCACATAAACATTAAGAATACAATACCAGTTCGATACCCAGCTAGTTCTGCTGCAATAGCTTTCTCCTTTCAGACTCTTGGCTTGCATCTTACTGTCTTAGTTGCTCTTCATTTCTTTTAGCTTCTTTGGGCCCAATTCCAATTACCTCGAGAGGGAGAGTGGGATGGGAGGCTAAGAACATGTACAGAAATAGAACTTAAATCTTGTTGGACCTAGGAACGGCTGCAGAAGCTTCATTCCTATAAAATGTTATTACTGATGCTTTCTCATTTTTAGACAAACAAATGTGACATGCCATGACTGGGATTAGCTGTGGCAAATTGTTAATGGCTAAGAATGCCACCTTACTATATGCCAGTGGATGTAACCAGGGAGCTTCAGCTTGGTCTTTTTTTTACATATAAAGGATATTTTCTTTATGTCAGTTTTGATCTTGTCTAAGAGAATTAGTTGTAAATTTAGAAAAAATGGCTTTGCTTGACATTCATTTCTTCATTACCAGAATAGATTTGGAGTACTTAAAAAAAGCTTTCATAGAGTGACTGCTTGAATGAGTGAAATGAAAAAAAAATTGCAACAATAAAAAACCCTAAATACAATCAAGAGAGATTATAAATGTCTCACTAAAATTGATGACAAAAGCTCACTCCCCCTCATCAACATCCAAATCCTTAATCCCAAAAAGGAACAGGACATTAAAAAGCTTCCTTAGAATTAACACACTACCCAATTTTTCCTTCCAAGCCCATGTAACCAGAAAGGCCCAACTATTGCAGAATTATCAGTGTTCATTCACTAGGAATTACAACTGATTTATATCCATGCATATGAGAGAAACAACAAAACTACCAGGTGAACTTTTCCATAATATTAACAACAAAGAATCCTTTGTGTAATAATATTTACCACTTTTCAACTTCAGCAGCCATTTCAAATAGTATAATTTTGCTAAGTGGCGACTAAGAGAACATGATAACAGTCTGCAAAGGGTATTAGGACAGGAGAGTGAAATTTTAGGTCCTTCAGGGGAGCATGACTAAAAGTAAGGGAATGGAATTAAAACTAGAAAAATCAGTGGCTTGATCCTCTAAACACCCACCAGCCGATATCACACTTCCTATTTTGAGATCCCCTAATTAATTCCTATCTCTGTTTTTTGATAACACTCGTCAGATATTTATAGAGTACTATCTCTTCCTTGCTCATTGCTAAGTGAAGCAATGTTAATGGACTAGTTTCAAATAGCAAATGTGACTCAATACTACATGTTTACAGAAGTAAGTTATTAGACTATCTAACAGCTTAATAGGAACTGACTTTGAAATGTGACATTTTGTGTATTTAATCTTCCAAGTGAAGTGTGAAAGCCCCAGAACTGAGAAAGAACTTGCAGTGAAAAAGCTTGGTGCAGTTGTTTTAAAAGGCCTTCAATCGGAATATTTTTCTATACATCCTCCAGGCCATTAGCAGACCACCAGGACCAACCATCCAATTTCCAGTGCATTATTATAGCCTTTTTCCTGAGTGCAACTTGGGAAACAGTTGCTGATTATGTGAATTTTTCAGGCAATGGCAAGAGGCTATTCTGTGCCACCAGCTTTCTGGGCTGCCCAACAAGGCGATAGATGCTCATGTGGAAATGACCCAGAGGAAATGACCAAAGGCTTCCTTCAGGTCCCTGGAAAAGATGGTATCCAGAAGCAGCACCAGGAAAATTAATCTAGCCTGCCACCCAGTTCTAGCCTAGGTCTGAGGAACGTGCCTTGGACAGAGGTCTCCAAAGATCAGCTTGCAAAATGAGTCACTCCGCCAGAAGTCTGTTGCTGGATGACATCTTCCCAGGCTCTTCTCTGATACAAAGAGAGCAGTGAACACAGGTTTTGTGCAGTGTTTGATTTATGCATGTGTGGTCAGCTGTACTGGATACGTGTAACAGAAACATTTTTGTGGATAGTAGTGGCATCTTCTCACATCAGAGGTATGTGTAAGACCTGCTTTGCCAGACGTAGGGAGAGCACAGTTCAGGCAGAAGCCCATCAGCTGTAGCCAAATAAAGAAAGTCTTATCAATCATCTGCATTTTACTGTGGAACCACCAGATCAGAGAAGTCACATGAGTTATAGAAACTGGAGATTATATGTTAAAAAAGTCTCTGGCTTCTAATGAAACCTCAGGCCTTTGATTTAAGTTCTCCTCAAATAGCATAGTTTTTTATCTGAATGATTGCAACTAAAAATAGAGAGACAGGTATGCAGTTCTCAGCTGCAGAAAACTGGGGACTACTCGCTTTCTTTTGGGAAGTTTTAACTTTCTTTTTTCAATTGTACTGCGTCTTTCTTTTTCCTCTTCATGTATATTAGCTCCTACCTAAATCCTTCACACTGCATTTAGAACCAAATAAAGCATTAATATGTTCATCTGTGTGAAATGTTCTCTTAACTATTACCTCGGGCAGTCATTTAGTTGAATCTGATAGGGGAATGCATTGACATTGTTAAGGTTAATGACCCAATGATTAACAATACACATTTTGCAGCTCAATGATTCCAGTCACTGTTTCACAGAGTAATGTGAACAACGACATGTATATTATGCTACAGTATCTGGAATGGAGTCTTTCTTTCTACATAATAGGTGATGTAAAAGAAATCACCCCATGCTCAAATTAGTAGTTCTAGAAGATGGACCAAGTTTTACACTTATCAAAAACGTGAGGAACTGGAGCTCATAGATGACACTATATTAATCCTGATTAGCTCATAAAGTCAGTCAGCTTATAATTTGTGTCCCACTGCATTTAGCTAAATGATCCACAATTTTAAAAAGATACTTTTTATGCTCATGTCTTACTAAAGCTGTAGTGCTATATCGGATCATCCACACCACAGATCTGATCTGAACTGATGATCCACTTGATTGCACTTCTATCCAGAGCACACAATATGACTTTTATGCTGACCATGGGCAGACAGCTATGTTTGGCATAAAGGTAGACCAGTAGGGAAGAGCAACACTCAGTCTCACATGAGGTCATCTAGATCAAATTTACCTTTTTAAAAATTTTGAACAAACCTGAAATAGGAACCTGAGTTGGTAATGTTTCAGCGTGTGCACCATGAGGCCATGACGGGTTTGACTGGTGCTATACATGTGTACCGTCCTCTGGAAGCACGATCTGTCTTTGAGTACAACAGCTGCATCTGAAGTAGGGTTCCTTCTTCTTGAACACATATTCTGTGGATATTTTCGACCCTCACTGTTATGTAGTTGACAAGAGTAATCTCACTCAGTTGCCTTTAAAAAAATAGAATTTCCTCTCTTAGGTTTATCACATTGTTTTGAGAGCACTGACATCTAAAAACAGCATATCTGCAAGAAACATTATTATTATTATTTCAGCAATGCAATCCCCATTTGAGTATTGCAAAACACTTTATAAACATTAAGTAATTCACTGAGTTTCACAGCACCCCACTTTCGTTATTAGCACTGCATTAGCATTTTCAAATATTTCACAGGACCCAAATGTACGCTTGGACTTGCTTGTACTAAATAATTTTCAGGTTATTTTTAGGCATAACATAATGAACTGAGAAAATAAATAGGACAGTGGCAAGTTTTGCTAAGGAAGGACAGGAACAAAATCATATGGTTAGTCATATCTGTCATGAAGGCATCTTAACAGATTAGTGAATACATTTATTTTTATTTGTTTATTATAAATTAAGAGGTAAGTTGAGACATAATCAACTTACAACATATCAGTCATATGTGGTTTCCAAATTTAGGCACTTGAGTGTTCTGATTTTCAGAAGGCCTGTTCAAGAACATGTTCTGTTTAATTAGTGGAAGAGGTAAGCGTTCACAGTCTCTGAAACTTTTAACAGTTATTTAGGTGATTAAGCATGGACTGAAGCAACTTTCTTAATTATTTAGTTAAAAAATGTGGAACTACAGCCCAGATCCTCATTCGCATTTACATGTTAGATCACCGCAGCAAAATATATACACTATAAATTACACAGCACATACAAATGGGTCAAATTATTAGTCCTGGAGAATGATTTTCAAGGGGAGAAGTCCATCTTAGAGGGCCATTGTGCAGAAAAAAGTACGTCTCTTTTCTCAACCATCTACATGAGCCTGTGCCGCACAATACTCACCTTTCCCTCACATTGATTCATGCACTACAGGCTTTTAGAGGTTTAAGACTTTAGGAAGATTTGTGAACTGAGGCTTGGGCAATTACCGTTCCCCTACATCCCCCTTAAGTACAGTGCTGCATATGCTGCACCTGGTAGACAGGCAGTATATTGAAGCATTCAAAAGCTATCAGCATCAGAATGCACTACAGTGCTCTGAAAGGTCATTTGCTGAGCATTAGATGCAGAACGTATATGCTAATCCATGCCAATCGCTCATATCAAGAGGAGAAAACTTCATTAAGAGAAACAGCTCTCTTTATAAGAAAATCAGGATGAAAGGCTACAACTTGAAGGCACGGATCGAAGAAGAAGAGGTAGGAGGCAAATTCTCTCTTCCATGCTTGACAGACGTGGCAGATGTAGCCAAGATAATGGCAGTAAAACATACCAAAGACATATAGCTGTTAAGCAAAAATGTCTTTTGTTTAATTCCCATGATTTCTACTCCCTTCCCTCTATAACCTTATGGAAATAGACAAGGCCACCTGATTCATTCTTGACTGGTTTTGAAATGATATCTTAACTTTTTTACTGGCTCTGTACCTTCTCAATATTTGTAACACTTTCTGCTCACGAATATTTAGCTTGTTTAATGTATATGCAGATTACCCTTCTTCTCAGAGCAGGAAATTTTGAGTGTATTTTTAAAGGTTGTGTTTTAAGTAAGCTATGAATAGAAGAAACTTCTTGGGTCATCAGGCTCATAGAATCATAGAATCATTTAGGTTGGAAAAGACCTTTAAGATCATCAAGTCCAACCATAAACCTAACACTGCCAAGTCCACCAATAAACCGTGTCCCTAAGTGTCACATCTACATGTCTTTTAAATACCTCCAGGGGTGGTGACTCCACCACTTCCCTGGGCAGCCTGTTCCAATGCTTGATAACCCTTTCGGTGAAGAAATGTTTCCTAATATCCAATCTAAACCTCCCCTGGCACAACTTGAGGCCATTTCCTCTTGTCCCATCACTTGTTACTTGGGAGAAGAGATCGACCCCCACCTCGCTACAACCTCCTTTCAGGTAGTTGTGGAGAGCCATAAGGTCTCCCCTCAGCCTCCTTTTCTCCAGGCTAAACAACCCCACTTCCCTCAGCCGCTCCTCATAACACTTGTGCTCTAGAGCCTTCACCAGCTTCGTTGCCCTTCTTTGGACACACTCCAGCACCTCAATGTCTTTCTTGTAGTGAGGGGCCCAAAACTGAACAGAGTATTCGAGGTGCGGCCTCACCAGTGCCGAGTACAGGGGGACAATCACTTCCTTAGTCCTGCTGGCCACACTATTTCTGATACAAGCCAGGATGCTATTGGCCTTCTTGGCCACCTGGGCACACTGCTGGCTCATATTCAGCTGGCTGTTGACCAACACCCCCAGGTCCTTTTCCGCTGGGCAGCTTTCCAGCCACTCTTCCCCAAACCTGTAGTGTTGCATGGGGTTGTTGTGACCCAAGTGCAGGACGCGGCACTCAGCCTTGTTGAACCTCATACAACTGGCCTCGGCCCATCGATCCAGCCTGTCCAGATCCCTCTGTAGACCCTTCCTACCCTCAAGCAGATCAACACTCCCACCCGACTTGGTGTTGTCTGCAAACTTACTGAGGCTGCACTCGATCCCCTCATCCAGATCATTGGCAAAGATATTAAACAGAACTGGCCCCAATACTGAGCCCTGGGGAACACCACTTGTGACTGGCCACCAACTGGATTTAACTTCATTCACCACAACACTGTGGGCTCAGCCATCCAGCCAGTTTTTTACCCAGCTAAGAGTACGCCTGTCCAAGCCATGAGCAGCCAGTTTCTCCAGGAGAATGCTGTGGGAAATGGTGTCAAAGGCTTTAGTAAAGTCTAGGGAGACAACATCCACAGCCTTTCCCTCACCCACTAAGGAGGTCACCTTGTCATAGAAAGAGATCAGGTTAGTCAAGCAGGACCTGCCTTTCATAAACCGATGCTGACTGGGCCTGATCGCCTGGTTGTCCTGTACATGCCGTGTGATGGCATTCAGGATGAGCTGCTCCATAACCTTCCCTGGCACCAAGGTCAAACTGACAGGCCTGTAGTTCCCCAGATCCTCCTTCTGGTCCTTCTTGTAGATGGGCATCACATTTGCTAACTTCCAGTCAACTGGGACCTCCCCAGTTAGCCAGGACTGCTGATAAATGATGGAAAGTGGCTTGGTGAGCACTGCCACCAGCTCCCCAGTACCCTTGGGTGGATCCCATCTGCCCCCACAGGCTTGTGTGTGTCTAAGTGGTGTAGCAGGTTGCTAACCATTTCCCCCTGGATTACGAGGGCTTCATTCTGCTCCTCGTCCCTGTCTTCCAGGTCAGGGGGCTGGGTACCCAGAGAACAACTGGTCTTACTCTTAAAGACTGAGGCAAAGGCGGCATTAAGTACCTCAGCCTTTTCCTCATCCTTTGTCACTATGTTTCCCCCTGAATGCAATAAAAGATGGAGATTCTCCTTAGCCCTCTGTTTGTTGCTAATGTATTTATAGAAACATTTTTTATTGTCTTTTACAGCAGTAGCCAGATTAAGTTCTGGTTGGGCTTTGGCCCTTCTAATTTTCTCCCTGCATAACCTCACGACATCCTTGTAGTCCTCCTGAGTTGCCTGCCCCTTCTTCCAAAGGTCATAAACTCTCCTTTTTTTCCTGAGTTCCAGGACTCAGTGGTTTTTTTCTGCAACATTTACTTCTTAAAGTCTTCAAACTAAGGAGAGGAAAAAAAAAAACAAAACAACCAAAACACTTGCCTTTAAAACAAGGCAGATATATATAGCCAAATGGCATATTGTAGGGGAAAAGTCTCTTTCCTTTGCTCTAACTGGAGAATTTTTTCTGTTTGGAAAAGTTCTAGTAGGCATGTCCTAAAATTTTAAGGGTAGAAAGATTCAAGTCCCAGTGTTCAGAAATATTCTCTGTCACTGTTTAATTTACTAGTATAGACACAGCCTCTGACTCTGATGAAGTAAGTGATAATGTGCTGCCAGACACATTTCTTCAATTAATAGTCATACCTTAAATACTTAGAGAGCTTTTTATATTATATTATTGTTCAAGTGACCTTCTTGGACAGTGCATAAGCCAGATCACTTTTCACATAAGAAAGTGTTAGGAAGATATTTTTATTATATAGTGATATAAGTATGTAACTGCAATTAAATTTTATAAAAGAAGTTTGTAATCTCAAACATTCAAGAAACACCAGACACTGTACACTACAGAGGAAATGTGAGTCCTGTAACATTCTTGTGTGGAACTTCCAAATCAGTAAGTTTTTTGAACTTCCAAGACTTTTGAGTGTTTATAGAGTTACAGATACAGTCCTCACCATAATAGGTGAGATGAATATTCTCTCATGCAGACTCACATTATTAGGCAGGGAAGTATATATTATATCAAACATGATGGCAGGGACCAATATTTGGACTGTAAAGGAAAGTACTTTCAATAATAATGTCCCTTGTACCTTTTGATGGAGTTGAAGGTAGAAACTTTTGTTTGTGAAAATTCAAGAAAGCCCTGCCTATTACTTGGCAGGTTTTACAGCAACCTCTGCAAGTCCCCTTTCCTCATTTTTACTATTTTTATTTCTTTTGGAAGAACATAAATATCCAGCAACTCCTGATATTCACACCAAACCACTGTCTCATAGAAGAAGTATTGGTTTTGAATAACGCAGTTTTGCTGCCTATTTGACTATCGACGCAATATTTGTCTGTATCTGCAGTCCTGTTCTTGCAGGATCTGTTGAAGTTACTGAAGACTGCAGTGATCTAAGGAGGTAACTTATTATACTCTCTCTCAAGATCTTTTTTTTGTTTTGTTTTGGATCACTATTGAGGTCTTTGTCCGACATCAGTCCTAAAAATGTGTCAAATATTTACTTTGAATAATGAGGTATCTTGCAGGCACTGTTTAATTTTAATGCCAGAACTATGAAAGTAATAGTCACATTAAATCAGGGTAAAAATAAATATCTATAAATGGCTTTGAAAACTCCTCACAAAACAGGAGACAAATCGAACTTAAAAAAAAAAAAAGACGTCCTACAAATTTTGCTAGAAAAAAGGACAGAACCTCTTGACAAATCTTTTTTTTTCAGTTTCATATTTGTATTATTGTTTGTAAGTGGACTCTTTTCTTTAGTAATGTTACATTCCAACTAAACAAATGATAAACTAGAAGTTCTTCTCTAATGCAGGATTAAAACAACAGAAAAGACACCACCACAATTCTGTAACTTCATAAGAAGCACAACTTTGCACTGTTAAGCACCTGCTTGCGCCAGGACTGCTGCAGCTCTAATGTATGTAAATCAAGTTCTCCCCTACAGTCTGAATGTTGGTTTGCAAAGAACTTCTGGCGATCTTGCTGTTAAAATTGCTCTTAGAGTATCCAGTTACTAACAAAGAGCATTTTAATTTTTAGCAGTCCAGATTTAAAACCAACAGTGGTATCAGTGATTTTTTGCTTGTGATCTTTCCTTCTTCATCCAACAGTATAAATGTATAGTTGGAATATAGACCAAGTTTTACCTCTTCTTTTTTTTTTTTAATATCAAAGTTACTTTTTCATATCGAAAGTACATATTGTTTTACCTACTGGGGAATTTTCTTAGTCCTTCACTTTGTAAAAGCTAAATATATAGCAAACTGAACTGTTTTTTATGATTCAGTATAACATGTGACTAGGATATTGCTAAAATCTTTGCAGTACTGGAAACTAGCTAACTCTTTGTCTAACAAGGTCTTTGCAGAAGGATGTGAAAAGTGGAGATCATTTATAGCAGACATGGCTGGTGGCAGCTATTTAAACAACAGTGCGGCAGCAAGTCAATCTTCTTTCCATCACATAAGATACATGATACACTTCACTGTGCTTATGGGAAAGGTTTCACTCTTAAAAAAACATGTATATCTTTAAAAAACATGTATATCTTTAAAAAACATGTAATGTATATCTAAAAAAATGCATTCTATGGTCATGCCACTGCCCAGCAGAAGCAACTGGCAATTCAAATTTAGGACAAAGAGTTTGGGTTTTCATTCTCTTTTTTTTCTTATCCCATGAGATATCACTTGCTTTCAAGGTACAAGCTACATTTGGCAACTAATTTTGAATTTTTGTTAAAATCTCATCGTGATGCAGAAAATACAGTATGTAAACTAGAGATCACAGTTCTACAGTCTCCAGAGATTCACACTGTTTAGTCAAAGGCTGTTGACCACACTTAATTATCACTGAAAGTTAATACAAAACTTAACGTCAGCTACCTGAAGCTTGCATTGAAGTGACCTGCTTATTGCTGATGCTCCACCTCTGCTAATGACCTGAAATAATCAGGCTGTCTAGATGCAAAATTATTTACTACTTTAAAATTAATTATATCTCCTTACAAGTTAAACTGAGGAACCTTCCTGTTTGTTTCACTCTGGCCATTAGAAGGTCAGAAGGAAGGTATGTTTAATCAGATCAAACTCCTGCTCCACCAGGCATTCAGGCAGGTATAATACTCAACAAACATGACTGCTTTGGAACCAGTATCAGAACTCAGCATGGAGAAGCACTTCTGTGCTACTGACTCATCACACTGGACAGACTCAAAAGTCCCGGTTCAAGACCTGAGGACTACAGTCATGGGTGCAGGAAAGGTTATAGTGAAAAACTGTAGGAACAGCTAAGATTAAGAGAATGTCATTGGCGGTATGACTAAAATAAACAAACAACAAACAAAACAAAAGCAAGGCATCAACAGTTTTAGAAAACAGTCAGTATACATGTGCAAATACCACATTGCCAATTCAATTCTGGCTCCTGGCAGTGTTGAGGGGGTACAGAGCATTTTCTTAAGCTATAGTAGAACAAAGTTCATCTACATCAGTAGTGGCTGAAAGTTACAGGGCTTTGCTAGTTGATGGGCTTAGCTGAGTGGGTCACTGAAAGAGTGCCACAGCTGTCACTGATCATAGCTGCTCAGCAATGGTTATCACAGAGGAAGTGAAACTCCTCCGTTAAGATAGAGGAAGTGAAAACACACAGTGAAGATCAATTTAATCAAAGATCTGTCCAGAACTGAAGTGTTTCACTGAGGTAGCATGATTAAGGTTTACCAGCATCCTAACCAGGACCCACTTATAGATGGATAATGTGAAACAAATCTTAAACCCCTGCTCTAAGATGCCTTAGATGCTCCACTATTAAATCCTTTGCCCAAGGGCTAAGCTCTTCCACCAAAGACTTTGCTATTTGAATGGATAAGATAGACAAAGGATATTGAAGGTATGCAAGAGAGAGTTGACTTGCCCCATGAAGATACACTGCAAGGTACAGTGAGGAGAAACCTTCACCAACACTATCCACAGCTTATTTCATGGCCAATAATGACTGCTCCTCATTTTGAAAGGACAGTGACTAGCACATCAGCCACACCAATTATTAAAACAAAATGCAAAAAAACTTCAAAGCAGTAGATAAGAACTCAATATTTGGAAGCACTGTCACATGAGTACAGACAGTGGGGCTTTTACTCTTAATTATGTTCTTAAACTATCCTCTGTCACAGGCAAAAAAGCTGAACACCAGTGAATATCTCCAAGAAGCAGAAACGCTAATCATAGCGAAATTAATTCGGTCTTCATCAGAGCAAGTAAAATGCCACTTTTACTTTAACAAGACTGTACAAACAAATTAATTCTAAATGAGGCAGCATCGTCCTGCCAGCTCTCTCGCAGGGCTCAGTTCTACATTCTGCTGCTTTTCTTACTCTGTTTGGAAATTTCCTTTCAGGAGGCAAGGGAAGATTTCCACTGGGTGAAAACATCACACAGTAAAAAACATTGTGATTGTTTTGGCTGGGATAGAGTTAATTTTCTTCACAGTAGCCAGTATGGGGCTATGTTTTGGATTTGTGCTGGAAACAGTGTTGATAATACAGGGATGTTTTCGTTATTGCTGAGCAGTGCTTACACAGAGTCAAGGCCTTTGCTGCTCCTCACCCCACCCCACCAGCGAGTAGGCTGGGGGTGCACAAGAAGTTGGGAGGGGACGCAGCCGGGACAGCTGACCCCAACTGACCAAAGGGATACCCCATACCATATGACATCATGCTCATTAATAAAACTAGGGGGAAGGTTGGCTGGGGGGCCACTGCTCGGGGACTGGCTGGGCATTGGTCGGTTGGTGGTGAGTGGTTGTTTTCACTTGCATCACTTGTCTTTCTTGGGTGTTATTTCTGTCATTTTCCTTTTAATTTCTTCTTCTTCTTCCTCTTCCTCTTCTTCTTCGTATATTTCAATTATTAAACTGTTCTTATCTCAACCCACAAGTTTTCTCACTTTTACCCTTCCAATTCTCTTCCCTCCATCCTGCTGGGGGGGGAAGTGAGCAAGCGGCTGTGTGGTGCTTAGTTGCCAGTTGGGGTTAAACCATGACACACACACAAAAAGGAGATGAAAACCACTTGGCCTGCATACATCTTATTCAACTTTAGAGAATTAACTCAGGCACCCAGGTTTGGTACCTATTTACTCTCGACTTTTTCTAGATGATGTTCAAAAGAAAGCAAAATGGGCATTTCTGAACTGCTAATTAGATCTAGAGGTATATCCACTCAGTTCAGAAGGGGCCTGGGTTTCCAAGGAACATAAATACTTCCTTGCAATGGCCTGGAGTTAGATGGGGTGAAGCTAGGTCCTCCTGCATTTGAAGCACAGCCCTAAAGTGTGGGGGATGAGATAGAATGGGAATGTGCCATAGCTCAACATCAACAGCTGTAAGATGCTTTGGACCATCAGAGTGGGAAGGTGAGTAAGGCGTGATGATCCTTATTTTACTACTATTTTCTATGCTATCATTAAAGCAAAGAGACCCTGAGACCTCACTGGGATGTTGAGTCGGTGCTTATTAAGAAGCTTTTGTAGTCAAAACTGACATGGCAGGAATCAGAGGCATTATCCTTATTTTAGAGAAATGAATTTTGGACAGAAGATTAAACAGTTTGCCTTAGGTGACCCAGAAAAACAATTGGTGAGCAGGGAATACCTGACAGACCTCCTGAATCCCAGTCAGACCCATCAACCACATAAACTCCTGTTTCTCAAATTGTTCAATCATCTGGCCATGCACTACAAGCTGGAGGTGACTGGACAAGGTGAAGAAAAGGAGTGGAGGGCAAGGGAGGAGATTTCCTCCATTTCTGCCTCTTGCCTTCACATGGCTAAAGAAAGAGAAAAATCTTTTCCTATCTTTGATTTTCAAATCACAGTCTATGGCTTCCCTCTTTTTTCCCCAAGAACATCTTTCTTTTTTTACCTCCCTCTTGCCTTCATCTTTCCCTGCTCCCCTTCTCTATATGGTTCATTCGCAGTTGCGTAGCAACAGCACGTTTCTTAAAAGAGACTTGCTAGATATAAAAGACTGAATGAAAAAAGTGCATTGTACAAGGTCTTAACGAGACCATAAACCAACCACATTTTCTGACTGGTTCTTTCCAAAGAAGTAACTAGGGAGGTGTGTGGGCTGAGGGGACGTAGGAGTCAAAAAGAATCAGCATTTTTGACACTCATTTTGAACTGTCCTTTTCTAGGCCCCAAGGCAGGGTCCTCTGTAGCTTCCTGTATGTTTGGAAAGACCAAAGAAGAGTGTATGACAAAAGAAGGAATGAGAGTTTAAGGCCCAAACAATCAATGAGAAACCTATACCAAGGAAACAAAGGAAAGGAAATAAACCTGGTATTTTTGCTCACAGCCACGCTTAACTCCTACAAAAGCCCTAACTGTACCACTAGCTCTATAACTTTGAAGCGTTCTTCCCCAAAGGCGAACTGATTTGTTCAAGGACACACGTGAGCAAAAGCAAGTCTTAAACTCAGAAGTTATTGATTCTTCTCAACATATAAAATAGTCACTGGAGATCCCACTGTGATACCTTACTTACTAGTGCAGTTTAGCTGCATTTATCATAGAGAACACTGAGTCAAGTAGGATACTCCAACAAAGGCCAGGCTTAAGAAAGTCAAGCAACTTACACGCATAAAATGGAAGCCAGATATTTGATAGCATGTTGTTGAAGCGGAGCAGAGGAAGATCAATATTATACCGAAGGTTAATAGTGAGGATCAAAATAGTCTTCTCCAACTTTAAAAAATTATTGTTCTAAGACTGAAATCTAGTGCCATGGCATGTCATGTCAATTTGTTGCAAATAACAGAAGCTTATCATACAGAAGTTGACATAATTTCTTCAATCCATAAGTAATTCCTTGCTTGCTACCCCTCAGTATGTGAAGTGCCTTCTCTTCCATTTAGATCCATCACTTCTTTCACTCACTCACTCTGGAGGAAAAAAAGAAGGTGCAGTAAGAGCATGACGAAGGCCAGATTTCTGAGTAGGATGATACCTTTTGATAGATCTGACCTCTTCTATGAGGTGATCATGTGTCAACACAGTCAGTATCCATGGCCTTGATCTACTCAGCCTCGATCATTGTCAGGTTCTCAGCATGCAGAGGAAGACCTTTGTGCACAATGACAGAAGTCATGAAATGAACGTTGTGTCAGGAAAAGGTTCAAAAGCAACTCTTTGATGACATGAGTAGCAGCAGCCACTATGAAACAGTAGCTGTGCTTAGATTTAAATTTTCTTCCAACGCAGCTACCAGATGCATGATAGGACACAAGTGTCTGTCCTGGCCATAAAGCTAGAACAGAAATACCTAGATACTGAGAGAGACTGGAAATCTTGGTCAACCTGATTTTTTCATCTTGATCTTATGTTGATCTATTAATTTAACTTCTCCGATGAATCCTTTCCTGTAAAGCAGAAATAGTCTAGTTCTATTTCAGGGAAGTTGTGTGATGAATGTTTATAAAAGTCTATGAGGATAAAAGCCAGATTCAAGTACTAAGTATTAAATGAATGGGATGAATTAAGATAAAGTCTAGACAGATCCATACCCATCCTTCTCTTCCACTATTGGGAAATTTGCCCACATCTTCACTTTAATTTGCAATGACCGGCAGTCAGATATTAGACTTGAGCTACAGACTAGCAATTTTTTTCCTTTGAAATTTTCTAAAAGAGGAAAGGTTTGATTCCTTTCTATCTCTTATGGAAAAATGAGGTAATGGAATATTTAAAGAATGAAAACATTTTTAATTCCATGCCAGAAGGTCCAAAGAAGATGGGACCTGGAGTCAGAATGGGCTGAAATGGGTGACACATGAGAAAAAGAGCTGTGTGGGAAGGGACGAAGAACTCAAAAGTCAGAGGTCCATACTAAATCTTTCAGTAATCATGATCTCAGATCATTAGAAAGGAATTCAGAAGAGGAGATTAGATACTTTGAGGGAGTTTTACGATTAACGAATTCATGGAAAGGCCGATAAATAAGACTGGTACAAGGTAGCTGACCAGAAGTTACTAGAAAAAAGGATCAGTTGTCTGTAACAGAATGGAGTCAGGTAAGGTGAAAAGGTTTTTAAGTGCAGGAGATTAAATGTACCTAGTAGTGCCTGCTCCTGAAAACAGAGTACGGGTCCCACCCAGTGTTTGCCTAGGAAAACACCTGGTAATCCCAACTTGTACAGACATGGAAGAAAAGAATCATAGCTGAAATTTAATCACGGAAGACACATAAGCTAATATGCTGCATTAGGTCCAGCCATTTTGCTGATGTGATATACAAAAAGAAAATTGTGAAAAAGATTGCGGTTTGGTAAGGAAGTTGTGATCCCCTCATAGCCATAGGAAGCATAGATATTTGACGTAGACAAGAACAGAAATGTATCGAGACAGGAGACTTGCAGGAGCCAAGCGTGGCAAGTTTGAGTAGACTGAGACTGCAATAGCTGGAGTTTTCTTTTGGATGTGGATGGAAATTGTTTTTAGGGTTTCATATGAAACTAAGATGCACACACAGCATCAAGAGAACTCCAATTTAAAACATCTGAACATAACAAAGTTTCTGAAGATATTTAAAGCAAAAATAAGGCAATAAAGGCAATAAAATCTCAATTAAAGATGCTCATAAGCAGGCTAAACTACATCTCTATATGACTGATGCTGATGATATGGTGCAGATACTTTACTGCATCTCCCACGTAAACATCCTCACCTCCTTCACCTCCTGTCTAAAAATCACCTCCTAGATGGATTTTTATCACTTGAATCCAGATACATACAGTATTTATAATGGGCACATTCTTCTCTGAAATGCAGTTCAGTCATTAGATAACCACATGCACTTTTACATTTGATGAGCATCGCCCTTGTTTGCCAACTTCCAGTAACTACTCTGTTAAATAAAGTCCTTCAAATATTGTTCTGCGGGTAAACGTGATGCTGGTGCAGGGGAAATTACAACACTAATAAATTAATCTCTCTAGCTAACATGAACATTGATTAAACTACCTACGCTACCATGTCAAGAACTGCATACAGGACTACAGCTTTCTTTTAAGAGCAAGAGGAACTAATCTCTCCTGATCTATATCTTCTAGCAGCAGTGAAATATTTCATTTGTTCACTTTGCCCTGTCTTTTCATCTAATCTAAGGCTGTCAGCAAATGTTATGTTGGTTTGTGAATACAGAATACTGCATGAACTCACACTGAAGACATTAAATTCATATCAGTTGACTACTGAATAACCGTAAGATAGGAAAACTAATTTCAGGGTGGCATTCACCTCCTGGGACAAAATTCATCCATTCTCAATATCTATGATGGGTGAGATGAATTACTTTCTGGAGGTGACTAGTGCTCTTCATTGACTGCAGAGAAAGTCTACAAAACTAACTTAAACTATATACTGAAGCTGTAGTTGGCTTAAGTATATCCTTAATGACTTCCTGTTCAATCTGTGATTTCACAATGATTACTTCTTCATCCCATCACCAACTCTGTGAGCCATCTAATCTTTTAACGTTATGTTTTTGCATGAATTATTTGCCATATCCAGTATGATACTCAAAAAAAAAAAATTCTAACAGAATTCAAATCTGTAAGTAAAGCACTGAATGATAAGATAGCTCATGAATAAATAGCAATAAAGTGCATTTTTTATAAATTCAGTGACATTTGTTTCCTCTATGTCCTGATATGTAAGAAAGCAACTTTACTGTAATAGATCATCTCATAACATTTACTCTGGTGTTTGATTTAATGAATCATGTTTATTCTCAGAGATGAGCTCTCCAGATAAGCTCTGCAGAATCTTCTGTGGCAGCTTAACACATAAGAGCCCTCAGCTCTCTGTGCATCCATCTATTGGAGTTTTTCACACCCTTAACATAGTCTAAGAGAACATATCCCAATGTATCTGCTGCTGCATTTAATTGTTCAGTAGCTTAACTTATAATCACAGTGAAAATGAGTTTGCACTGATGTGGCGGTCTGTGAAGTGGAGCAAACTGTCAGATAACCACTCTTCTATTAAAAAAAAATGTATTTGGCACAGATAAACACATAGGGCAACAGAGGTAGTATGATCTGTTCCTTCCCATTAGTTCAAATGCTTCATTTAGAGCCATGAGGATGTGGGGAAACAACTGGAACAGCTACCATAGACCAGAGAAATTAGATCTGGGTGATAAACTTCAGGGCATACATGACAACAGGACTAAT
Source organism: Gymnogyps californianus (assembly GCF_018139145.2). NCBI lineage: Eukaryota > Metazoa > Chordata > Aves > Accipitriformes > Cathartidae > Gymnogyps > Gymnogyps californianus. The sequence continues at coordinate 4,923,079 of NC_059474.1, forward strand.
CATAGCTAACAACCATCTCTAGTGCTGCAGAGGATTTTAGTTAAGAGAGTGAGCTGATGTTATCAGAAATTAGCATAGCCAGGAGAATTACAAAATATAACACATAGATGCATTAGTGATGCACATGATGTGTGCACTTGGGGCTTAATAAGTGATTGGCTGTAGGCCTGAATGTGAAAATAAACCTGTGAACTACCCACTGGGGAGACTGCTAGAGCCGTGGATCCCAATGCTGGGAGAGGCAGGTTGGAGGGGGCAAGTTTCTGCTTTCTTGCAGCCTGAAGAAGTTATGTCTTCAAAGCGTCTAGCCAATTTTTGCCTATCCATCCATCAGTAAAGTCATTGCAGCATGGGTGAGAGCATTTGCGCTCTCTCTCAGTGTTGACAGTAGCAATGAGATTTCCTTCAAGCTCATCTGGTATGCTGGATAGTGACCAGGGCAAGTAATCACATCTAGACAGTACCGCGCCATTGCAATTGGATTGCTACTGCTACCTGGGATGAGGCTAGTTGGTGAACACCTACACACATTAAAGTGTACACATACTCCCAGGTGATACTGAATAGGAAAGAATTCATCTCTATTTGAAGGCCATGCAAATCACAAGGTCAAGGGAGGAGCAGAGACTAAATTATGACTCAGAGAATGAAAAATAAAACATGCCCTCTACTCAGGGCTTTTCATGGAGGTACCAGTTTAATCTGTCCAAAGCCTCATGTGAAGTGAAATCAATCTACTCTGACACCTGATTCCTTTGGAATAATCATTAGAATAACTAGTGGAGAGGCTAGAATGGAATGGAACCAAAGAATCATTTCTGTTTCAAGCAACTGCCAAAATACCTATTTACCACTGAGACCAGAACAACTCTGAAGCAGCTGTTGTGCTCTTCTGGGTAAATAAAATGTGTTAAAAAATGTATAAACATTTATACATGTTTACCTTCGAGACATCAGCTTCTCTGAAGCAGACATTTCCCTTGCTGCATACATAATATATGCTTTGTTTGAAAAACTGCCTAAATTCATAAAGGGAGAAAAACCTGTAAGGCACTGTATACGTACAGTGCTGTTATCTCTTGTAAATATAGACATAGTGGAGCCTTAGCATATAATATGGCCTTATACTCTGTGTTCAAAGTCTTCTGCAAGATGCTCAAAGCATTCCTATAAGTTTGGCAAATACTGTTATCTACCCATTTCTAAGAAAGGCCAGGAGTTTCAAAACTACTCACTGAACCGCAGGCCTTCTTTTGTCTAAGTCCATTGTGAACCACAGCAAAAAAAAGTGAAAACCTCCTTAACCAGTGGTGCTCCATAAGGGTTTCATCTCTTTATCCATCACCATTAGCATTAGGCATCTAGTCTCAGCTGATGGTTGAGGCTCCCTCCACAGTCTACAGTCCACAAAGAGTGAGAAATACGCTGTGTGCAGAGCTAATATAGTAATAATTCATCATAAATAGTATCACAAGTGACTAGCTGATCTACCAGAAGAAAATTATGTTTGGCCAATGCATGTGTCCAGACACAAGTTGAATCCTTGTTGCTGACCACTGACCACTACGCCAGTTGATCAAGCTATAAAAGGGCTTCTGATCCTCCAGACAGCCACTCGCTCCTTGAGCACAGAAACTTGCATGGTATTACCTACTTCAGTCAGATGAGACATCTTGACTCAGAAGTATCTTTGTGTCTCATTGCGATCCTGCTTAAGATCTACAAGTGTAAACAACTGCTCTATAAAACTTGCATGGCGAGATATAATTCAGTTTTCCTCTGCATCATCTTATCCACTCTCCAAACTCTGATTAGCAAACATCCATAAAATTAGTCATGTTTGCTAGGGGAGTCTATGAATTGCCTTAGTGGAAGCTCACAGTGGTTCATGCAAAGCAACATTGCCTCTGATGAATTAGACAAAAGTAAACAACTTGACAATATGGTATGTGGGATGCTATCCCTGGAAAGAAAATCTATCTATCTATCTATCTATCTATCTATCTGCCTTTTTACTGCTATCTGTTGGTAATCTTTTTATATTCCCAAAATTGATATTTAAAGATAATCCTTTTACTATTTAATAAAAATAAATTCGTTTGATTGTCCACACTAAAAACCTCCCAGTAGTCACTTGGCATTTCATATGCAAATCTGCAATAACAGCATATTGTAAATATTGGGTCCACAGAAGCAAGCAAGTTAAAAAGTATGGCATTAAAAAAAAAAAATCAAGTGTTTTTTAATCAGAAACCTCTTTATTCAGGAAGAACTAAAACCATATCTATTATTCTTACTATTTTCATCTCAAGGCACAAAGGCTAGGTGACAGTTTACAAGATGAGTCCCTTGCAATTATGCTGCATCTTGTTTTATTCTTCTAATCCACTTTCACAATTTCAACAATTTGATCAAGCATTATTCTCCACCTAGCATTCCTCTCATTGCCAAGGTGTCATTATACTCTGTAGAAAGACCTAAATGAGTCTCCAGTTTATAAATAATGGAGCTTTAATTATTAATTGATATATTATTGCTAAAATCATTATGAGAGGTCATGGCCTTTGTACCATGAATGGGGGGGAACCCTATGGTACATTTTTACTCTTCTTTATCTGGGAGATCTTTTTCTTTTCTAATATGTATTGTATTAGTTAAAGGATATTCTTAATAAATTAGTATTATTCCAACTGCATGATAACACTACTATAAAACAAAATTATCGATGTACCCATCAGTGCAAGGGTATGTGGGTAACAAAAAAAAGAACTTCTTATATCCTAATGATGCTGACATCAAATTCATGTGGCACTTTTTGTGTGGACAGATGTTACCTTGCTTTACACAAAAAAACGTTTTATAAAATCTATCACTTTTTACAGACCTTTGATGATTTCTTTGTGCATGGAAATCTACTTCTGCATGGGATTAATTCTATTAAATAAAACTTGATTTTCAGAACAGCAGAAGATGGACAACTCCTGCTGGAAATCAGGTGAAACTACTGATTCCCATCACCTCCACAAATCACTGAGTGAGTCCTTGTTTGCTTGTTTCTAAGTTCAGGTTCTGCAGAAGCATTTTCACCTGAGAGAGCTCTGAAGAGCTGAGCCCTGCAGTGGAATCGCTGGGTATAGCTCTGGTCTCTATTATAGAAAGGCTATTCTAGATGATCTAATGATCTTCCTTGGCCTTAGTCACTGTGCTTCTGCAACAGCCTTTAACAGTAGGTAGCTATGTGACAAAATTTTGTGTGGCAGGCAGTCAAGAATACCAAGAATCCATGAAAATTGAGGGGTATGGTTGTGTCTGACCAGATATGACAGCTCGGAAAGCAGAGCACCACAGTAGCTACAGTAAGTGCTCACAGTCTTGTTAATTTGGTGCAAAATCTATCATGCAAAATGAACTGGGGAATTTTCAAGGAAGGATTATAGGAGAGCTCTGGTTCCCAGCTGCTTTGCCCATGTATTTCTAAATAGTGTGTTCTAAATATGTACTGCTATACAGCTCAAGATGCATATGTATTTCCCTGTGCACTGATTATGATGGGAAAGAAACAACAGACCAATATATTGGCTGCTGATGACAGTGATGTTCAGAAGACAAATAGGTTTGAATATATCATCTGAAAACAAGGTGAAAACATTAAATAATCTTTAAAGAAAACTTTAAAGAGAAAGAAAAATTTATTATTGTTCCAAAAACTAAATCTATTTCCAAAGAATGTTGGTAATAGCCTAGTTCTGAAATCTTCAAGGGAAAGATTAATTTTAATAATCAAAAAAGAATAGAAATTATACAGAAGGTCAAGAACATAAAATTAAAAATGAAGTAACTGTCAAATTCAGAATTTAGCTTTAACTCTATACAAAGCAGCTAAAGAAAAAAAAAACAGAACAACTTTCTTTTTGAAGATGTAGTCAATTCATTTTCCAGGGAGTTCATAAGAAATAACCAAATGATTCCAATATTGAAATGGGTTCAGTGAATTGCATTTTATGGTTAAGATACTAGTTTATTTTTGAAGTTGGTATAAAAATTTCATATTATGCCAAAGTTTTGGACCATTCTGGTCTCTGAAGAAATGAAAATTCTAGGATCTTTTTGCAGCTGACGTAGTTTTTGTTAGCTTTGTTTGTGTTCAATAATTTTGTTGGCCTTTCCTTCGCAGTACCTGAAAATCTTTTTCAGTGTCAGAGGAGACCAAGCAGCATGCATGGGCAGCAGGCATATCCCGACTCTGGTCAGAGGAGTAATGGGAAACCTCCATGCTGCTGAGATGCTGGCTAAAAAAATTCATTGCTTCCAGTGGTCAAAGATGTCAGCTGCATGTGGTGGGAGATGAAGGAAATTATTCACTCCAGAATTACGGAAAGGAAGACTTTCCTGACTATAAAAACCGACAACTAATCTCATTCTATTCCAGGGTTTTTCCTCAGTGTTCTTTGCTAATAATCCTTTCTTAAATATCTCTCTCTCATGTTCAGGAGTTGAGATAAGACTGACTTTTTGTGGTAGCTCATCTCCAACAGCGCATAGGAGCCATACAGATGCATTTAAATTCAAACTTGGCATTGTGTTTGAAAGACAGAATATTAATAGGCTATCCAGGCTAAAGGGAATGCAAATAATCATTCCGTCGGGTATTCTCTTATTACAGTCACATCTAATATTTCCCTAGAGCCAAAGCCAAGCTCATGAGAGCAGAGGTAGGAGAAGAGAAGGTAAGGTAGGAGGAGCTGACAGTTAGCGAGGTACCATTCTAAACTGGCTGGAGAAGCTGGGGAATATATAAAGTCGCATTTTCTTGAAGCAGCTACGTATGCACACTCCTTACATTTTAGAAAGCTGACTTTCACCTCCAAAATAAACTTGCATCTTAAGAGAGTAATTCTATCCCTGAAGACAAAATCCCTTCACTCATACTGATGTAGCATGATTACACTGACCTACATCACGGACTAGGTAATTGTTGAGTTTACCGAGAACGTCTGCTGAACATGCTGAGAAATAGCCACAAACAATGAATGAGTTATCATATAGTCGTTGCAAGAAGTGGGCATACTCTCTGAATGAAATCTATAGACACCTTCCATAAGTAGTATATAATGTTTTAATCTGCTTACATATGTTACATCTCTATTAGGGACAAGAACTTGATTGGATATACATAATTTAGCTGGAGGCAATAAGGAGTCTTTCATAAGAAGCAAATATTAGTTCTTCTGCCAGTCTTATGTGGGTCTTTAGCACTGGAACTGCACTCTTGCATTAATTTAGGAGATAATTTAAAGTGCATTTAATAAGATTCATTACCCTTAAGCAGTACATTAGTTGTTATCACTAATAAATAATCTAAAAAGAAAAAAGAACTCAAAGAATTTATCCAGTTTTACATCCAACCTCTCTCCTTAAATGAAAATTTTATTACTGTAATTGAAGATAGCAGAAAGTACATGATACAAGACAGTTCTAAATATACAAATTTGGACATTTTACAAGCTTGGTTTGACTTTAAAATGCCCACTTGAACATTGCAAGAGCAAATTGCAGCCCTTATAATTTAAAATCTGAGTCACACTGATGGAGCTGAGTGGCTCTGCAGTGCCGGCTGAATGTGTTTGAGCTTTCGGGAGCAGTCACATTATGGCTGGAGTCATGATATTGCTTCTTCCCTGCCCTTTTGGAGAGTAGGAGTGAAAAAGATGTCTGTACTGTATCAGGTGCTATTTTCATACCTATTATTTTAGGTACAAAATAATCTCAGCATCTGATGATGAGACATTCTCTGGCTTCCAAAAACATCAAAAGCATCCATCTATGGCAAACCTAAAAGAGGCAACAAATCTCTGTAGCATATGCCACTAAGACTTTCTTTTTTGTCAAAGTTTAATTTTCTCTTGGAAAAAGAAAATTGAGCTGTCCTTTTCCACCAGATAACCCTTGGATCCTCTCCTCACCAGAAAGATAAGCATCCTCAATTTCATTGTTTTGTATATAGGATTCAAATTATTCCCCAAATGTCTTACTTCTTTCCAAGTCAAAGTTCTTCTTTCATGACTTCTATGTTAATCGCCCCTCTCAGCATCTCTTCATAGCCTTTTGTTTTCTAATTAGTTTCTTCTTTATACAGTATAACATCAATCTCTTTTTTCCCTTTTCAGGATTTTATGTCCCTCGGCAATCTGTCCCCTGAGGGCTGTTCAGCAGGAATCATAAGCTCAGCATAAGGTCAGTTTTCATGCAAGATGCACAAAAACTTTTGCCCTGTGTGATTCACCCAGCAAGTTAAAAACAGAATCAGTATTCTGCATGGACTAAAAGATGAGAGACCTTTTTGACAAATCACTGCAGAAGCTGCAAAGGTGACAGCAAAGCATAACAAAGTAAATGAGTAGGGGGAAAAAAAAAAGGATAATTAAAAGATATTTGGCAGAAACATTAAAATGTCCAATGTCTCCATACGTTCTTAAGAATTATGTGTAATGGAGACCTGTACGCAGATGTCCCATCTAATCCACATATGCCTTCAACATAAAATACTAATTTTATATGAAGTTGTTTGTTTTTTTTCCTTTAAAATTAATTTTAAATTATTTCCTAAAAAGTGGAACAAATTCAGCAGAAAGCAAAGAGGTTATTCCTTCTACTTCTGCCAATGAATGCACTTGAAAGATGGAAGGATTCAATGACCTCCCATAGGAGGACTCAAACCTAGAACACCTCTAGTTTTGGTGTGTGTCTTCCTGAGAGAAAGGGATTCATACCTGATGCTGTTCCCTCCTTCTGTAGTTGTCTTTTTGAAGAGTGACCCACATCTGCGCACCTTCCATAGGAGATGTCTAAAGCATTTACTTGCAGTAAGTTCAAGCTGTAGTGCCTAGATATATTTCATAGAATCACAGCATCGTAGAATGGTTTGGGTTGGAAGGGACCTTAAAGATCATCTGGTTCCAACCCCCCTGCCATGGGCAGGGACACCTTCCACTAGACCAGGTTGCTCAAAGCCCCAGCCAACCTGGCCTTGAACACTTCCAGGGATGGGGCATCCACAACCTCTCTGGGCAACCTGTTCCAGTGCCTCACCACCCTCACAGTGAAGAACTTCTTCCTTACATCTAATCTAAATCTGCCCTCTTTCAGTTTACAGCCATTACCCCTTCTCCTATCACGACAGGCCCTTCTAAAAAGTCCCTCTCCAGCTTTCCTGTAGGCCCCCTTTAGGTACTGGAAGGCTGCTAGAAGGTCTCCCTGGAGCCTTCTCTTCTCCAGGCTGAACAACCCCAACTCTCTTAGCCTGTCTTCATAGGAGAGGTGCTCCAGCCCTCTGATCATCTTCATGGCCCTCCTCTGGACCCGCTCCAACAGGTCCATGTCCTTCTTATGTTGGGGGCCCCAGAGCTGAGCGCAGTACTCCAGGTGGGGTCTCACCAGAGCTCACTGAAAGATAAACACAAAAATACTCTCCCACCATAGATTAGAACCAGAAACCGGGGCTATTAGTATTATACCGCTTTACAGGGTATGATGAGGATAACTGCATTAAAAATCATTATGTACTCCAATGCTACAACAGCAGAGGCCTAATAAGTTCTAAAGAAAATAAAGGTCTGAAGCTGTGGATCCTGCCAGGATAACCCAAGTTTATGAGGATAAGGTTTAACTGCACTTTGAAAATGCAAGAACTGTGACATAAACTGCCTCTTATAGACATAGCAAATGCATATGTATTTATAAAAGGAATTGTGAGTCCCCAAAAGTTTAACCATTACAGTGTCCCCATTTATATCTGCCAACCGATATAGGTGGCAGCCTGTATTTAACAGGCAGGCATGTGAAAATCAGGTTTCATGTGTGGTAACATTGTGCAGCTGTTGATGTCTTATTGTTGGCACTGGTTTCTGATACAGACACCTGAGGTGAAAAATGAGATGCAGTTTCAAAAGCAGGAATAAATTTTGATTGTGAATTATTCCATTTAGTTGCACAGAGGAAATAGCCATGTGAGGAGGATGTTTTTTGAAACTCCCTCCCACTGGCTTTGTTGCGACAAAAAAAAATATTTATATATTTCTTGAGATTGGAACAATTTCTGCAATTGTTCCATTTCTCCACTTTTAATTAAACAATGCTCCAATTAAATTTCAATTGGATTGCTTCAGGTAAAATAAAATAAAAAATGTTGAGCTCCAAAATGTAATTAATTTAAGTGAGAATTTTTTATCTTTTCCCAGAGTTACAGGACATTGTTCAGAGGACTTATTCATCTAGTCTTCTGCTTATCAATCTTTTAAACCAACAAGGTCAAGAAAAAAAAATTCCTCCCCTTCCATATTAGGAAAATAACTCACACTCATTCCTCCCTAACACCACCTGTGAGACACCGAATGTTGAAAGCATAAAGAACATATTTATGCAAATAGCAAAACACAGAAACTGAATTATAGCAAAATAGAGGAGGTTTAGGAAGCTAGAGAATTTTTTCTTCAGCAATTCTGGCATTTGCAGTTTTTGAACAGTAGCTATCCAGTTTCACTTAGCCTACCATTACTTCAGAAAGAAAAACTGCAAGACCTGATACTGTGAGTACCCTGAATTGATACCAGCAGGAATATAATGCATTCAGACCAGGAGGATGGTCAGCTTGTTGAAAATTCAAGGGCAGTAGCACTTTAGTCCCTGGTTTTATAAAGGGAGACAGAAATAGCAAAAGTGTTCATTAGATGTAAAAAATCAAGCTAAGCAAAGAGTAACCCTTGGCTGAGCACTTTGAAATACATAAAAGCAGAAGATTATGAAAAGTAAATATGATACAGTGACTATGCAGAAAGCAAATATCTGACCAAAGGACATGAGAAGCATCAAGTTGTGTACAGGTGATGTGCTGGGGGACAGCCACGCCACTCAAGCTCAGCTCTTCTCTGAAATGCATCACCTATACTCCGTGTCAGAGTATGAGCCACTCAGCTCTGTCCTGTGCCATGTTAGCCCAATTTACCCTTCTTTACAGTCTGAAGTCCCAGTCTCAGCCAGATTTTGTGTGTTTGAGGTAGGGAGCTGCAATTAGAGCCTGGTGGAGGATAAAGCTGGCTCTATGCTCAGCTAAAATATGCGGTTGCCCAAGAACTGCAGGCTCGTAGGGTCTGTCTGCACAGTGAAGAGTAGGAGCCAAGGTCCATTCTTTGGCCTTCACGGAAAGTAACACAGGATGGATGGATGTATATAGCTAAATTTTCTTCTTCTTAAATATGGTAGCTTCATGCGTAACAGCTGCTAGGGCCAGGCTATTACACACGCCATAAGAGGGCACTCGCTGGCAAAATGCTAGTTGGCAAATGTCAAAATTGTCATGGAGCATAATAACTAAATGTGCTTCACAGCAGTTCCCCAAAAGAGAGAAAAAAGGATTTTCCCCACTGCCAAACATAGCAGGTCTTGTTTCAGGACTGGGATTTGCAGGTGCTGGTGGAATGCAAGTAAAAAATGAAGAGATATGCATCTTTTAAACAAACAAGCAAATGGTTTAGCAAATCCATCTCTCTGTATGTCAAACACTTATAATAGAACTTTTTTCTCTGGAAGAAATCTCTAGCTTCTTCTTGCTCCCAAAGAGACAAAACGAACAGTTACAAAATTTACAAAGGAAATACACTTCAATTCCCTGGAGCAGTGCAAAGTTACGCCTACACACTCTAAAAGCTAAGGGAAACGATATAAAATAAAATTTCTTATATAAAAAAGAATAGAAATGAGTATCTTCAGAGAGCAGGTATATTTTTTATCAGTCTTTGTGAGGAAATTCCCAAGAAGCAAAACAGTGATATTAATAAAACAGTGCAGAACCAAACATTTGAATACATAAGAATGAGTCTGAATATGATACTTAAACAAAATATAGAGACAAAGATGAAACACTCTATTTAAATCACAAAATTCTTACCGTATGACTATGCAGGGGAAGATTTTATATCATTCACAGCTTCAGAACTGTTTCTTTCCATGCATAAAATTTTGAATGCAACGTATCTCTAATTTCAATGATTGACATTTTGTATGCTGTTCTAAATTCAAATGCATACTGTTCTATTTACTTTAGAAGATGGCAGATTTTTTGAACAGTTATTTTATATCTCATCATAAAAAGAAAAAGCCTAAGCAACTTCATTTATAAAGAAATTAATGGCTGGTACAACTCACTGATAATATTAACTGACACATCCATGAAGTAAATTGAGAAATTTTTTTTTTCCTCATGTTAAAATGTGTTCTGTCTCTTTAAATCAAGAGTTTGAAATATTTTCAAATGACTCAAAGCTGTCTCCACCGATATATCTTCTCATCCAGTCCATAGAATTAAATCTGAATTGAATTCTGAACTCGGATTAGGCTGGATCAGTTCTCCTGATGCTTTTATGTGCAGCTCCTTGAGACCGGGAGAGGGACTGGGGGGAGGACATCCCTCTTTGCTTTTACCTCATGTCACCATTATAAGTCACCTATTTTCTCTTTACTGCAGTAAGAAATATGAATGTAGCACTTCACTTCTTTGAAGAAATACCTTTGCAGTCATCACAAGTAGGAGCTCTGACAAAGAGCACCAGAAGATTTCTAAGATTTTTAAGGAAAAAAAATGATCCTTTTGTTCTAGGAGTAGTTCTCCCTTTTTTTTTTGTACACTGGATCATTATGGTTGCCAAGTTTAAATCTCAGGATTTTGCTCTAGCAGTTCCTTCTGTTTACGCTTCTGAGGTTTAAGATTAATGAGTGGTTCAGGTAGAGTCGTTCTTAATATACTTCCCGACAACAGTTCCACTGGAGAGAATCCAGATGCAAGTGATCAATACGTCATAATCGCTGTACACACATCTTCTCATGATTTTTACCTTTTTTTTTTTAAGTTTGCGCCACTCTACCTCCTCTTTGCTGAGGAGTTAACGTGATTTCTGATATGAGTGTTAAAAAACCCAAATCAACATTTTCAGCAAACACAGGACATGCATCAGAGGTGTTAATATAAGGCCCACAGCCTTCTACGAAGAGCTTACGAATTTCACATCTTGTAAGTGCTGGCTTCAGTTTTTGGATGACATGTGCAGCTGACATCCGTAAAAGTACAGCCGGGTTAGTATACATGGAGAAATAATCAACTACAATAATGTATGTGTGTCCTCTCCAAAAAAAAAAAAAAAAAAAAAAGCTGTTGCTGCCTGCTGCCAAGGTCTGTCAGGTAGCTTTGTAGAGATTAATGATACTAGTAACTGTTTCCGGGGGGGGGTTGTTTGGATATTCTTGTTTGCTTATTTTCCCTCCTATGCTATATTCTTCACAGCTGTTACTTAAGTTTGAACTGTTCTAGTCAAACCCTACAAACTGCTGTAGTCATGCTATGCCCTTGTTTGTGCTCTTGCCTCTCTTCAGGATTTTGGAGAGCAGCTATTCTGAAGTCTCAGAGGATTAAATATACTTTCATTCCATAATCCCAATGTCAGATATCTGAAAGTCAACTTGTGTTTACTACTGTGGCAATCGGTCTGTTGGAATTTCACCCCCTTGACTCTTTCCTCTTTGGCAGCAATGAATAAATTTTATTTATATTGAATAAATAATGAATAAAAAATTAATAAATGTGATTTATATTGATTGACAGAGTATGATTATTGTCAGGTCAATATTAACATATATCTACTGGGGCATCTTCCTCAAAAGTCTGTTCTTTTACTTGAGTTTGTGCTTAACAAAGACTTTCCATAAGAATATTTGCTGCTATTAAAGATTAAAAGAAAGCACCGTTTCTGATCAGAGTCTTTGAATCTAAAAGGAAAGGTCATTTGTTGAATATGAATCCAATAATGACAGAGATGCTACGATCTGTTTTGGTGTTATCAAACTAGCCAAGTATGTAAAGACTAGGCCTTTTGCAAGTCCCCGTGGCTTTCTGAGCAGCCTACGCACTGGAACATACCATTTTTTTTATTTGTCTGTAACTTTTTGATATGAATACAACAGGGTGCGTTTTTTGTGTCCAGACAGGTTTTCTTCAATGGGGAGAGAGAGATATATACACACCAAACAACTATGCATCCCTTGTCTTTACCTCTGTATGACAGGCACAATATAGAATATTGTGCCAAAGAGGTAGATCTATCAATACTTCTTTAATTATGCCAAATGGCTTTGTTGCTTGCTTTCCAAAATCTGGTCTTTCTGACCATTGCAACATTGCCGCATTCACAAACTTTGCTGGGCTTTTTCTGCAACTGCAGAAACGTGATGGTTCACCAGAACTTCCTATTTCTTAATACCATACAGCACACATTTTACCTGCTCCTTTTCACGGGTAGTAGACTCATTCAGAGCAAGGCCAGCATGTTGAGAGTATCTCAAAATTCATCATGCTCCGTTTTATTTCTGTCATAAACCAACACATCTTCTGCATGGTAAAGGATGCCAAGCAACCCTGGCACCATCTGAGATTTCTTTTTCAGAAATCTTCTGTTGCTAGAGTGATGCTGACTGGGAGCCAGCTGACACAGTACCTTCCAAATATAATGATGAATACAGTTAATGCTTAGATTCTTTCATGAAAAAGCCAGGGAGGAGAAAGGCCAAGAGGACTTTCATAGTATATAACTTTGAGAATATTTGGTTTATGGTAAACAAGCTAATATAAGAAGCTTGTTTTATTTCTCCACATACGTATGCTAATTTTCTGCTGAGCTTTGGGACTTTCATTGCATATGAGTCCTTAAGGTACATTTATCTGTCAAGTACCTCTCGTATCTTCCATTCTCTTTTCCTCTTTTCTTACCTTCTCCAGCAAGAAAATACAGAGGTCACAGACTGTTGTAAGAATTGCTGATGTCACAAGTTTGATTTTACATTCTCTTGGCAACTCTTCTATTCCCATAAAGACATGTGGCTACATCTCTTCAGTAATTTGTCTTTTTGCTACTGATGCATCCTTGACCTTGTTTTGCTGGCCACCTAGTAGGAAAGCATCAGTCTTTGCATTATATTTTTCCAAGGACTGTATTTTTCTCCAGTTCATCTGGATACTGACCACAAACATCCTATGTTGCATTCCATGCAACTACGCCTGTATATATTTTCATTTGCCTTTCCAAATATCCATTATTAGACTGACTATAAATTATTATTGAAATTATAATGAACATTTTTGGTTAAGAATTTCAGCATTCTGTTCATGCTGGTTTTTTCTATTATAACAGAAATAAGGATTTGCTGCTACCTAAAGCTAAAATTCCTCGGATCATTTTTATTATTCTGGGAAACTGGCATGTTGCTGTACAATGCTCTGCCTTCTGGTGTGAACTATATCCTAATTCTTCGGCTAAACACAGGTGTCAGCTGTACTTTCTGCTTTACTACATCTTCCACAATTTCCCATCTCCCTGCCCTACTGAAATTTTTTGGTCTTTCAAGTCTTAGTGTAGTAAATTCATTAGAACTCTTTCCTTATTTGTGTCTTCATTCTTTATTCAATCAATATTGTCTGAGATTATCTCCCTTTCTGCTACTAAAAAAAGAGAGTCATATCGCTACTTTTTCTTTTTTTTTTTTGTGCTGGATCGTTTACTGGAATGAGATCTAGATATAACTGAAATTGTGCTAATAGAGCAGTACCTCTGATACCAGCAATTACCCTCCTCCTTACTAGGTCTCCTTTTACAATTTCATATTTGCAATGTTCAGTTAGACTGACCTGGGTAATAAAAGCTGCTTCCTCTTGGACCTGGTACCTCCTTTTACATTTGACCCTTTCAAATATTTTATAATTTCTGCCTATGAAATGAGCATCAAAAGCTTCTCTTTGTTGCAATTTGTTTCTGTCTCTGGCAGTTCAGAGCACATAGCTTATCACTATAAGAACAATTCTGACAAACAGCAGAATCTGCTATTATTGGGCTGTTCATTCCCTCCTAAAGCAGAAACCTTCCTCTATCTTCTGTCTGGATCCAGCAAGGCCAGATGTCGGAAATATCAAAATCAAATTGCTCCAAGAGCCATTTCCCATCTCTGTTCCAGTACTGAAATGACCACTTGGTTAACAAAATTTTCATGGAACTTTCCCTTCCGTTCTTCTCTTGCTTTATATTGTCATGCTTCTGGTTGCTCTTGGAGTCTATTATTTATTTTGTTTCTTGGATGGTATAAGACAAAAGACACAGTCGTTGACTTGCCCTTCATGAGCTCCCTACCTATTATATCTTCCCGATGTGATATATTCTAGCTTTTCAGTAACATATTTTCCTTTTCCCTTTTTTTCTCCAATATTTCCTGTGCGCCTTAATTTTTTACCTAGTAGGAAAATATCACTAACTTTCCAAAAAAATTATCTTGAGAGTGAAAGTCACTATTTCTTTCCAGTATTACTCATACTACATATTCTTACAGGCACCAGTAAATTCATTGACTATAAAGATATTAGGTCATTAGGTAAAGCAAAGAACCCCCTGGAAACCTACAGAAGCACCTATCTCACTTCACTAACCACACAGGCAACCTGTGCTGCTCATTTCAGATGACTGGTTTCCTTCCTGTGTCCTCTGCTAAGAAACTAGTACTTAATCACGTCCGTATCTACCCTAGGTTCCTAAAGTAATTACCCTGGATCAGAGCCTCTGTTTGTTTATTGATACATTCACTGTCTGCAAAGGATATAGTTTCAGGAAGTATCTAACCAATTCCTTTACCTCTACTGGTGGGTTCACTCAGTGACAACTCAAGAGACTGGTTTAACTTCAAGGAGAAACACAGGCACTTTGGATGTTTTTGGCTGGAGAATAAAAATGCTAAAAGCAAACCTTGGGCCACAGTCTAACTAGAATCCTACTTTGATCTCTTAGTTCATCTTATATTTTAGATTATTTATATAATTAATTTTAGATAATTTTACTTTAAACTTAAAAAGCATATAGTTCAGTCAGATATATCAAACAGGTATAATGAATCCGTAGTAATGTTTACTTTAACATAATCTAAAGACAGGTGTTTTCTTTTTTCTCATATGCATACATACACATCTTTACACCCTATGTGATATGTCAGTAAAAAGACAGATTTGTCCAAGATATACTGTCTTTTGCTTGCAATGGTATATTGTTCCATATTATATTTTATCATTATAAGGCTTCATGGTTTTTATTGCATGTTCGTAGATGCAAGAAAGTTTTTGGCTTTTTTTCCCTGTTAGTCAGTCTTTCCCCTTTCCCTTTCCCTTTCTCTTTCCTCTTCCCTTTCCCCTTCCCTTTCCCTTTCCTGCTTTAGACCGTGATTTTTCCAGTTCTTGGTCTTGAGCACCTAAGTTCTTAAGTATGCTGATGTGGAAATTCACCCTTTTTTCTGCAAAATACCTTGAGTTTCTTGGCCCTATGCACAACATGGCAATTCCTCCATTGGCAAACGTACCCACAAAGGCCACCTGCATGGGGAGTTCTTACTTTCTCTTTTTCTTTTTTTAATTCTTCCCCCCTTCCCAGTTTTCCATATAATCATTCTGTACGTGTACAACTCAAATGCTTTGTATGCAGAACATAGTGTGTTGGGCTCACAGTCATGTACTACACCAGAAACGTTTGGATTGAATCCCCATTTTGCTGCCTGTAATTTAGGGGTTTGCTAACAGGATCTCATTTCAAGACTCTAATTAGAAATGGTCTGGAAAAATAAAGTACTCCAGGGCTAATCGCGAGACAGCTTGTTCTGCTGCCGATAATGCCGTAATTCACCTACTCCTTTGATGCTTGTAAAATGTTAACCTGTCATGCTTGTTATTTTTTTTTTTATTTTTAATGTACTATAAAATTATATCTTCCTCAATATTTTATGCTTTTATTTATATTTTATGGCAGCAAACAATGCTTGTAAAGCATTACAGGAAGCAGATTTCTATTTACCTGGCAGTAAAGCGTGCTGCACATGCAGTAACAACCACAAAGTGTTTCAGAGAAAGGAGGTGTAAAGTTTGTGAAGCTCAAAGATTTTTTTGGTAGCATCCATGACCTGATTCATCAGCTCTTTCGGCTCTTGATGCTGACATCTCAGCCTGTGTAAAACCAGCATTAAAAATCATCATCCCTTGTTAACAGCAAATCAGTGAAAAAAAGTATGTCCTTATTTTTTTCACCTTCCTCCCAGCCCTCATCTACATGTCTAACACTCAGAAAAAGCAACTGGAAGTGGGTGCCTAAATATCATTACAAAACTGGGTCCCAGACACTGTTGCAATGACTATGACACAAAACCGCACAGAATGGAATAGACGGGTCCAACCTAGAGTTATCAAGCTCATTGATTTTTTTTTTCCTGAAATCAGTTTAGGTGATACGCAGCTCTGAGTAGATACCCCTATGTACCGTGCTTTTACAGTGCATTATGCTACCCGCTCCTGATTCTCTTTGGGGCTTCAGGTTGTGACTGTAATAATTTTAATTGTGGGACAGCCAGTGTTGACTTTAGATAATTATGCCTTCCTTTGAAAAGCCATAAAAGAGGAAAAGTAATAATTTGTATTTTATCTCTTTAGTTTATGAAGTTCCAAGTGCAATAATGTAAAGGTTATGAACTGATACTCAGACATTTTCCCCATCTATCTTTTTTGTCACCAACAACCTGGCTGAAAATGAATTGTTTCCACAATTTTTTAATTATGAGGAAAAAATTCTTGTTTGAAATACATTTTTTCATTTTTAAAAAAAAATCAAAATGAAATTTGAAATGAAATTTTTAAAGGAAATGTCAAGCACTGTTTAATACAACAATTTAGACATCCCATTTATAACTCACAATTTTCTAAATTATTGGAATTCAAAAACCAAAGTCCAAACAACATAAGACATTTCCAAAACTGATTGCGAATTCGCCATAAACAGTTCTTGTGTAAATACTTTTGTTCTCCTCATTGACTTCGATGAAAGAGTCTCTGAAACCAAAAGGAAGGCTCACAGATCAGGACAAGGGATTATTTTTATCTTCTCATTTACCCCAGAGATTGAATATAGTGTGTACCTATTCGCAAAACTGCAACCATAAACTAATGCAATGTTTGCCTCTCACACCACATCATCCCAGCAAACACTTGCTTACCACAGTCTGAAACCCTAAGCAACACACCGTTTAGTTCTAAGTCCCTTTTTAGTGGTGTCCCACAATTTGGATGAATTACTTCCACCCATCTGTATCTGGAATTAAAGGATCTGTCCTACAGTATTGCAGGAAATTATTTAAAACAAAAAAAGCATTCATTTGGGATAAAATGACATCACACAATGGCAAGACTAAATATTGAATCCATTTACATATTCAGGATACTATAAATCAGGCTCTAGCTTTAACTGTATTTTTCTTTGATAAGTATCATGCAAAGAGAAAGGAAAAGTTTATGCTTAAATGCAGTAATATGGCTGCAGGAGTTGGCAAAACTGATGAGCTAAATCCTGCCAGTTACGTGAGGATGCTGAATTTGCCACTGTAAGAGCTCAGCTAACTTTAGGAACAGAGTTGTTGCCATTAGCAACGGGCCAGTCATTTATAGAGGGAGTGATGTTTATCATTCAGCGTTGCTCTGAATTTTTAGTGCTTTGCTCAGAGTTAAAAAAAAAAAAAAAGGATGCTGCTGTGTTTATTTGGTATTGGCTCTGGTCTTGTGCTGGTTGGGAACTAATTGACTGGCTAGTGCGAAGTGCAGTTTGCACAGAGCCACACACCTGTATTTGCTATTGAATGTATTTACTTTGCTAGTGTTTTATTTCAGAGCTTGGCGGCGGGGGGGGTGGAGTTCACTTTGATTCTGCACTGCCTTGCACAGGCTTTTATACTCTTCTCCCCGCAAACTCTCAGAAAGCTGTTTCTTAATCCCTCATATACAGACATGGAAAATTTTAAGTGAATAATGTTACAAATTTTTACCTGACTTATTTTGACAATACATACTCTTCTTCACGCTTCTTTTGATACTACTGCTTGTACTATGATGTTTGCTCTAGTTTCCTCAGCATAGCTCTCTTCTGTCAGTAGATCCTCTATTTCTTCTTTCTCCTGTTTTTAGTGTTTGAAGGATTTTTGCTATGGCCCTTTCTTTTTCTTCCTTGACACTGACTTTCTGTATTTGCTGAAACAACTGAAATATTATCCTACCTCTCCTGCTTTTGTGTTCTCCCCCTGTATCATCAAAATCATCTTGATCATTAGGCCCGTACTCTGGGTGTTATTATCCCCTTATCATCTCCACATATAATTTTCTATGGTTCTCAACCAGTTTATTAGCAGCTCCTATCATCTCGATTATTGCAACATTTTCCCCCACCTGTTACTTGACATCACAGGTCTGTTCACTGAGACAAATGTAGACAAGAACAGCTAGAATGATTATGAAATAGAGTCTGAGATATAACCAGAATTTGCTTTCTTTACTTTAGTAAAACACAGCCTTTCTGTAAAACTTGGTTTACAAAACCACAAACTGTAAAAAATATGGAAAGAAGTTAAACAGTGTTGGCACAGAAATTAATAAACTGACCATGACTGCATTCACTTTGAAACAAAAATCTCTCCAGTCATTGAAGCTATGAGTTTCCAGAAAAGTCCCACAGCAGAAGTATTTGATTTAAATATGTAAATATTTTAAAAGGAAGCTTCATGTACTTATTAACAAGATTATGTAATAACATTATACGTGAGTGGATACAGAGACACACGAAGTTTGTTTCAGGACATTCATTACACAATGATTTCTTTTCAGTAATGTTTGTAGGATAATCTCACGCTTGAGGACTAAACTGAATATGAGTCTCTTGTACATTGTTCCCTTGTCATTTGCTTGTCTTACAACTCAGTGCTGTAAAATAAGTCAACTGCATAGTTGCTGATACAAGAAAATTTAAACACATAATTCTTTGCATAACTGGGATGTGCAGTTCCTTGGTCCATGGTCCAGAAGAAATGGATAATAGTATTAGCGCTGAAATCTTTAGGGAAGTATAAATGACAATGGGCAGTGTTAATGCAGAGAGAACAATTAAGACCTGAATACGGGTAAATTCTGTTTTATTTGAAATGTTATAATTATAAAACACTCTCGGCTATTTTGTGGTGTTATTTTACAATATGGTATACAGCTCAAACAGAAAGAGAGCTCCAGTCAGCAAGGCACAGCACAAAAGCAGACTAAAAATGACTCCATTTTTTTTAAGTAGATGATGGAGACAGAGAACATGAAAGGCACATAGGAGAACGAAGTAACATGGAAGCTTAACAGATGAGAAGTTTAATTGTCATAGCTGTTCAACTGAAATAATGAGCTTAACACAGTAACTGAAAAGGAGCTGCATATTAGACTAACAACGTGGATGTCTGTAACGCATCAAAGAACTTGTGAAGGTCTTCATAAGATTTACAGGGTACTGGATAGAAAAGATATATGTGGCATTCAGTAGGAAAGGACACACAAACTGGAAAATGCCCAAATATGTCACTAAAATATAAAAAAGCATGAACTGTAAAGATGTGGATACTACAGCCTGGAATTTGTGTGCATGCTGATTATATAGGTAGAATAATTAACTTGGGATCCTCCAGAGTCAGCCTCCAATACAATGTCTTGGTGCCAGGACAATAGCTGCCACTGTTTTGCAGAGGACAAAAGACATCTCTATCACCGCACATGGTCAGGTACAAAGGACAGAAAAGCTTTTGGGAGAGACAGTGATCAGGAGAAGGCTGCTGCAGTCAGAGCCATCTGGTTCCCTCAGTCTGAGAAACATCCAGAAAACAGGGTAACTGAGAGCGGGTTGATTGACCAGCTCTGCTAGCAGCAGTCTCCCTTGCTTGTTATCATTCCTGGAAACTTTCTGCCCAGGCAGGGATTTTGATAGACCTACCATGCATGTGATCAGACACTCTGAGCACGTACAGTTAATCTGATGCTTCCTGAACGCATGAATCTTCTGAATATGTGAAGATGGACACCGGCGTGCCTGATCATTTTGGTAACAGTGTATGGTCCTTCCCAGTCACAGGGAGAAGGCTCAGGGACCGCTTGGATAAGAAGATTGGGATAGAATACATTATTTGTAGAACATACTCTTCAAAAAAAGGAACCCTTTTCAAATTGGTATTTCTTACAATGCTGAGGATGATGGTCTATCTTAATACATGGTGATAACCAAATCAAAAGTTGCACCTTTAGAGGTGACAGTGTATAAGACTAGTACTCTGAACTCAGATTTGCTCCATCAAGTTCAAATCCAAAGAAAAGTTCAGAAAAATTTTGTAATTACTATGAATTATTATGGAATAAGTGTATAGAGGCATAACTCCTCTTCATCCTAGCTCCTGGTGGTCAGTTTACATCAGAAAGAATGAGGCTTTCATACCCCTGAAATATCTTTTTGCTGACAGCTACAACGGTTACTTACTTTTCTAGGACGTTGCTAATCTTTTGGTGTTAATAATATAGCCTGGAAGTCTGTTCCTCAGAAATGTAGTTTTTAGTGGCTTTGTGTTTATTTATTCATTCATGCTATTTTAAAGCAGAAATAAAGAATTAACACAGGGAAAGATTTGCAAGCATTTCTCTCCTTAACCTTTTCAACCATAGAGATTATCCACCTTCTCCTCTGCTTTTTGACTGACAGTCTGCAAATGCCAATCTTTAAAACATTAATGCAACATCAAGCACACTTAAGGTTAAGTGTTTAACTTACATTTAATAGAAATCTTTCTAAATACATTTTTCTCCATTAGCTTGGGTTAAGAACATCTCCAGTATGTCTATATTTAGTAAATTTTTGATATAGAGGCTGTTTAGCCTCTATATCAAAATTTCCATGTGTGTTCTGTATGTGTTCACATTTGTGTAAAAATGAAGAGTACTCTGAATGTGTTAACCATGTACTTTTCCCCTCTGAAAGACACTGACATTATAGAGAGAAGTATATTCATATTGATTAACTTCGTATCATCAAGGGTTTATAATTCTGATCAAAAACTGTCAAAAATGTTCTCTAAATTAACTGTATTAAAAAGCAAAGACAAAAGCAGCAGGCTCCATTTTTTTTTTGACTTCTTCAGGCTTATCAGCATGGTGCAGCTGGGAAACAGGCAGACTTCTGACATGCAGATGAGTTCCACAATAGATAATGTACTCGTTTGGGGACAGTGGTGATCTGCCTCTTTTTCTGAAGTTGCTTCAGATGCTGTTCAGTCTCAGAACCAACATATACTGTAGCTTTAATGACTTACGGTATGTAGCATTGTTCCTTGAATATATAACACATGGAATATAGGTGGTCTATAGCTAATTGCTTGTTTTCTCTGACACCATAGAAATTCAAACCTTCTATGAATGGTACACCTAGTCTGAAAGATCCTGGGTGAAAAGGGAGAGAAAAGGTGAGGTCAAATATTTATTAGCTACATCTATATTAGTAACTAAAACAGGTCAGTGCCTTTTCTACCTGTTCTCTGGCCCTAACGGAAAGAAAGAGTTACGGCATTCACCTGGCTGAACACTCTTTCTCTCCAGAACAGGTTGCTTCAGCTACAGTGACTACTTGAGAGCAGGTTTTGTGCTGCCCACCAGACTGTGACCACATGCAGTTTGGGAGACTGAGAATGAGCCAAAACTGTGTCAGAGAGAATATTAATAATTAAGCAGTTTGTACAACATGCCAATGTTTAAGACCACACACTGGACTAGTTTAGACATTAGTATAGCCATAGCCATTACATATTCAAGAGAGATCACTTTCATCTATTTGCCTATAGATACTCATTTGCATAGGCACAGGAGCACTTTACAAAAAGATGGATGTGGAATTCAATTAATTCATTAAGAACTGTGTTCCTGAACATCAACAAAATAACCTGATATTTAAAAGTGTTGATCATCCGGTCAACAGGAATGCATATTTTCTGCGAATTTGGAATGAGGAATCTAAGTCTCAGTATGGTGTGTGATATCGTTTAAGGATTAAACCATCTCAAATTAGGCATTTTCATGTAAGTGTCTACATGTGAAATACTTGTCTATGTTCCCATTAGAGTCAAAGGAGATGTAATCAAGGGACTCCAAGGATCTAGTGACTTAACTCCATTTGACTGCAAAGAGCTTAGATGTCTAATTCACATAGAGACATCTACATATAGATACCTAAACGTATGTGTCTTGATCCACAGACCGAATCCAACCCACAATGATCTGCCTGTGCATGACCTGACCAACACTAGTAAAAGAGCAATTGGTAAGGCCAGTTGTAACTCAAGATTTTCCAGTCTATATTTTCTTTTACTTCCAAAAATATTCGTCCATAGAGTTGGAAATTTTTTCCAATGAGATCTGACAAAGTTGCTGTGTAGTCTATAGCACACACATGCATCATCTCTAATCACATCCACATAGAAAGTGTAGGGCGTTTTGTACATGTACTATAGCACATATGTTCACATGCTTCTGTCCATGCCATCCCATTGGTCTACTTGTCCTCAAGGCCCAAATCAGTTTTTTGCAAGTGCAGCAGTCTTTTCTGAAATAGGTATTGAATGGTCCTTTTTCTACATACAGATGCATTGGCTGCTTAGCAGAGGACATGACATAGCCACAGTTTGATAGTGTATTTCTGTTTGTATTAAAGGTATTTCTAATGACAATGAACATTCTCAAAACATAGGAATTGATACGGTTTCTTCCCTCAGAGAAGAAAAGTTCTTTGCTGTACTCTCTTTGGATCCCACAGGCTGAGGTAGGGAGATGGATGTGCTGTGATCACATAGCAAAAGTCAACGTCAAGGTTGTAAATGGTTTGTGTTTATTTATATTTTAAGGCTTTGACTAAGGAAAAAAAATAATTCAGAGCACAGGATTTGATAATATCCATATCTTAGATAGTGAACTGTCTTGGACTGAGAACTGGTAGTGACAGAATGGGAATTACTGGATTTGTATTTTGACACTTCTTCCACTAGATTCCACATGTTTTCCACTAGAATGTATTTTCATATAAAGATATTTATAAGCCTGAAGGAGTCCAGATTCTTAAAAATTTAACCTTGTATAAAGGGCTTAAATATTCTTTTGGGGGGCATATTAAGAAGGAAAGACTGGATTTTCTTTCTTCTGTTTCAAATCTCCATTAAAGAAGGCTTTCATTGGATTAGCAAAGCCTAATTTCATCCTCACAGTATTAATTATGATTTGTTCCAACTCAGGATGGTAATTCTGTTGCTTTTTTCCTTTTTTCAAAGAGAAATCAAAATAATCTATTTAGTAAAATATGGCTTTAAAAAGTTGAATAGAGAATAAATGCCATGCATAACATTTTTCCTCAGCCACCCACTGCAAAAATTTGAATACATGTGTTTTAATTGCTAACCTACTTACCAAATAGAGGAAGACAACATAAGAGATAAGGTTTACAATTTTAAAAGATGCACAGAGTCAATTAAGACTTCCAGTAAGTATAATTGTTTGATTAGTTCTTACAACGACCATTTCCATTGCCATTTCGTTTGAATTTCAGGTGTAGCCTGTGTCTGAGCATTTACCTTTTGTTCTTTTCTGTATTTTCATTCTCTTAATCTATAATTGAAGTTTTTCCATATGAAAGCATACTGTGCATGTATGGAAAACCCACCCAGCACAACAGGAGATATTTTTATATTGGCAGATTTTCTTGCAACTAATGATTTGAAGGTTATTCTGTCCTGCTGCAAAATGAAGAACCTCAGACTTCCAAGAGGTGGAAATTTACTTAGAAATTATTCTAAAATCTTTTTGGCAACAATCAGCTTTATCAGTAATAGTTACCCTTAACAGTGAATGGTCACAGGGCATATCAGTATCACTGTATATTGATAACATGGACTGGACCAGCAAACAACCTAGTTTTAAAAATGGAAGAAGGATATTAATGTGGGTCTTTGCAGAAACCTTTTATCCCTTCTCGGTCCTGCACTGCCATGTGGAGATACCAGACAATCTGGAACTAAGTCAGAGCTCTCTACATTATACGCCCTTGCCCACTGTAGGCAGCATAACCTTGCTCTTAGTTACTAATCCTTGGCTTTTACATCACTTTGGACTCTTCCCAGTCTTCATAAACAGTGTGGTTCAGGATTACAAGGCTATGTTGACAGTTTGTTTTGGACCCTCCTCTATGTGAGAGCACAGAGATCTGAACTCAACAGTCCATACAATTTTTTTGTTTTATAGCACTAGGGTAGGTGTGAG
This sequence comes from Gymnogyps californianus, assembly GCF_018139145.2. Lineage (NCBI taxonomy): Eukaryota > Metazoa > Chordata > Aves > Accipitriformes > Cathartidae > Gymnogyps > Gymnogyps californianus. Next base: position 4,947,329 of record NC_059474.1, read on the forward strand.
ATACAATGACAAAGTTAGTTACTCTTACTCTAACTATTCCGGGATGAGGAACACAACATCTTTTACATCCCAACCTGTTGACTATGGAAATTACTTTTCTTTTACATTATAACACATCTAAAGCGAATATTATAGAACTCACTGGGAGCTTAAAGTTTTATCTGTAGGACAAGACTCTACGGTATATTTGATCCCACTGTAACATTTGTAATAAAAAGCTAAATATAAGCAGTGGAAATTAACCTACCAAAATTATCCAACAATCCAAATGAAAACTACGTACATGAATGTACCTGAATGTACATGAATCAAGTACATACCACATGTCATCAGCATATACACAGTAACATATGATCCTGATAGTATTATTTTAGCATGTGCTTTCCATCTACGCTTTATTTATGTGATGCAATCCCATGTCTGGATGGGGTAGGAGGATTAACGACATCCTGCACATGCCTGTTTCTCTCCGTCAGCTCTAAAAGGGGCTAAGAGTACGTCATGCAAATGAGTCATCAGGGCAGACTCTATCGGACTCTTGACTTCATATTCAAATTGTACACTAAGTGATCATCTCTTTGACTTATGTGTACCCAGTACCTAACACACCAAACTCACAAGTAATACAAAATCTATGCATAAGCAATAAATTTAAAATTGATACACTGAAAAGAAAGTCTATTTCTTCATATGTAGGGTTTATTTTCTCTGTTCAGAAATCTTCAAGGCTCTTTTATTATTCATTAGAACTAGTCAGGAAAATAACACAAAAACTAATAATACACTGGATGCTACAGAAGTTCATACAACAAGCCCTCAACCAATAGGGCTAATTGTAATTCTTGTTGTTCAGTGCTGAAATTTTTTTAACCTTGTATCTATGAAGGCAATTACGTGAAGAATTAGTTAATCCCCTAGACATCAGCTTTACCTGCATTATTTTAAGCACCATAGCTACTGCACAACACATAGAGCCTGCACAGAGATGGAAAACACTAGGCAGACAGGTAAACATATGTGTATGAGCAAATACTATTTTGGGGTAGCTCCTAAAGCAAGCTGTACACTTCCTAAAATAGAGACAGACAAAACTCTTTTCTGAAATCTATGCAATCTGTCAGAGAAAGATGAACTGATCTTGCAAGATATCACTTATACAGTATTAGCAGCACATCACAGCCAACTGATAATTGAAACATTATCTGCACAGCTGAAGGAAAAGGTGTCCTGTTGTAAAATTTGTCCCATAGCTATTACCTGGTGAAACTTGAAAACACTCAGCCCATTAAGTCTCAGGGAATGAGGGCATTCAGCTGAAAAAGGGGGATGTAGTATCTGAGAAGAGACATGCTGATGTCAGAGTGCCCTCTTGCACCTAGGATGTTGCTGCTGTGGATTTTCAGCGATAGGAAGCAGCAGGCAGTACGAATGGGAGATTCAGTTATTAGGTGCATAGATAGCTGCATTTGTGGCATGTGAGAGGACCGCATAGTAACTTACCTGCTGTTGGATGGAAAAGGTGGAATCAGACCTCACAGGATAAGTTGTACAGATATGCAGTGCAGGAACCAGTGTCTGAGGTTTGTGTTGGCATCAATAGCAGAAAAGTAGAAGAGGGCAGTTCTGGGACCTACATTCAAGCCACTACTACCTCCACGCTAGCGTTCTCCACAATGCTGTCAAACATGAAGCCTCCAAGGCAGGCAGAGATCCAGAGTCTCAATGCAGTGATGAAGTGGTGGTGTAGCTAAGAGAGACTTAAATTTACTATAAATTGGGGAACTTCCTGGGATTTGAAGAACCTGTACCAGAAGGAGGAGTTATATTCAATCCAAACGGATCCATGCAAGGTCACAGAAAAATATTCAAACTAGGAATGGGGGAAAGTCAAAAGGCACACAAGGTATCCCACAGGAAACAGTCCTGAAGCTAGTTTTGTTCAACTAAACAAACTCACTGATCAAGAGACATGTATAGAAAATGAAATATTTACATCTGCAGATGCTTGTAATCTCTTTCTGGCAACCAAAAGTCACACTGAGGGTTAGGAATTACAAAAAGACCTCATAAAACTGAGTGAATCATGAAAAAAGTGGCAGAAGTGCTTTTATGTAGTTAGAAGTAAAGTAATGCATCTACAGAATAATGTAAACCATGTGTACATGATGCCAAATTTTGAACTGAAGTCTTCTAAAACAGGTGAATCAGTGTGCAAAGGCAGCCAAAGAAGCCAATGAAATGTGGTGTATTATCAAGAACAGTATTAAAAACTAGGCAGAGGTGCCATTTTTTCAATGCTCAAAAAAGTAGAATTTTATCTTCCTGTTTTGAAATAGTTATCTAGAAGTATAGAAACTTCTCCTTTTGCAGTAAAGCGCAAGTAAAGTAACCAAGATCCTCCCATATGTTTTATCTGGCTTGACTGTTGCCTGTGTGAATAGCTAAAGATGGGGATAAAAGCAGCTCAAAATGTGTAGAGAAGAGCGAAAGATGCACCCTGGTTTCCCTAATGAAAGCACTCCTCCCTAGTTTACAAGTTGTTCTTCATCTTTTCTGACTATGGTTCTGCTGCCAGATTCCTCAAGGCATGACAATGTAAGAAGAAAGTGAATATGTCCATCAACCTGCAGGAGCAGCCTGCTTAAAAGATTCTCCAAACATCATTAGCTTAAGAATGTTTCTTAAATAATACAAGAGGTGGGCCAAGAACTTTGGAAATGTTAATCAAGCAAACCTTTTGTGCCTAACTGGGAACTGAGCCCTCTATGGATTTATTCCAGAAGTGGTGAAAGCTATCATTTCAGTTTACTGAAATAAAACATTACAGACTGTTTTTTTCTAAATAATAAATGAACGGATAGAGCTATAATGTGAGTATGAAGCCTTATCTTAGAATTTCCTAGGTTGGATTCCAGTTCACACTTAAGAGACTAGTTAGTGTCACAGTTTGCCTGGCACTGACACTGAGTCTGATGTTGACAGTTAAAAATATAATATACTGTAGACAGCAATTCTCTGTTGGCAGGTCTTTGAAAGCCAAAACATGAAATGATTTCCAACTCTAGCTATTAAATTTAAGCATTGTTTCTAGAGCTTATCCCTTTAAAAAAAATAAAAAAACCACATCTGTATTTTAAAAGTAGCAAGGCAAAACAACTATCCCAAAAGCTGAGCTCGAGGTCCCTGGTTGGGTTATGAGTTGTAAAGTGTCTGAATGTTAAGCATTGGTTTAAAGCAAAATTTATAACCTTGAGTAAGGTACCTACAGTGAAATGCAGTTCAAATTCAAAGTCTTGATTTCTGGCCTAACATTTCAAAGGAGATGTCTGTAACATGTTCAGAGAAACCCCTGCAGTAAAAAGCAGAGATAACCAATCCAGGTTCTCACAAGTAGCTCACACCCAAGTAACAATGTGGGTGTTATTTGGTGATCAGACTCTACTAAGCCATCCTGGACTTCAGAAATGTTTTGTAAACTGCACTAAAACCTGTGCTGCTGTAACTAAACTGATAAATTTAACCTACCCAGGTAGCATCGAGCTCAGGTGTTTCTCTCCTCCATGGCCATCAGTTCTGTGGGTTCTGGCTCATGTTTCTATTTTGTTGTCTGAAGTGGTCATCAGCACTAGCTGTGCTACCCAGCCAGAAGCTGGAGAGTCTGTCCTTCCTAGAAAAAACATGCTATAAACTACAACTTACAGCTTGAGTAATATATACTGCAAGAAGTGGATGGCATTAAGAATGTCATTCCATGCAATATGGTGAGCCAATGTAGTAACTCTATCACCACAAGTGGAAGTTCCTTCTTATCCATCCCTCTCCCCAGCCCCTCCTGCTCCCAGCAGGTATTGGTACACATTGAACCCTTCTATGAGCTGCTGTATGCCACTAATTCAGCAGAAACTAAATCCAGAAAAAAAAGTTGGATTGTTTTCTCGCATGCTAGTGATTTCATGGAAAGATCCAACAAGCACTGAAGTTGGAGCAAGGCAGGAGACAGGGTTAGGAGGTCAGCAGCGAGTCATAGAGAAGCAGAACTAAGGAAGATCAAGGGAATGGGAGACATCCCCTTCTTCTGGTGGAAGCGCTAACTATCAGAAAGACAAAGCTACCTATGAAATTGTGTCTCAGGACTCTAAGTTACATAAACCACAGTGACTCAAGATTTGCTACACCTTCATGTCAAATATTCGTGCTTCAGATATGTTCCTTCATTACAGCTGCTGAGGTTGGTAGCTGTCCACCTGTGAACACAGAAAACGAGCCTGGCAGTGTGTATCAGAGCACTGTTACAGCACCACAGATGTTTGCTCAGTGTTGTCTTTGGATATCGTGTCAGACAATTAGCACTCACAACTCTGCATGAAACAAGCATCACTATGTTCAAGGGCTGGAACTATATCTAGACACAGTGGGTAACATCAGAGGACTCTAAGTGGCTGCAATTTGCACTTCCTCCAGGCCCCGATAAAACAGAAGTTATACCAACTTGCACTCCCGTAGGCTACTCATGAAATAAAGATCTCTCTGTATGCGCCTCTATTAATCTGCCAACACTATTTTCAACGTATAGCTCTGTTTCTTCTCAGATGTTCTGTTAGACTGAAATTTTCAAGGTTGCATGAAGACTGACAGGTGAGGTTTGTTAAATCAGGATGATCCTCTAAACCACAAACAAAACGTTAAACCAAACACAGAATCTTAAACCAAGGGCCTGGTACCCCGTCAGGAGGAATGATTTGTCAAAACAGGGGTGTACTGGTTTTGGCTGGGATAGAGCTAATTTTCTTCATAAGTAGCTCGCACTCTGACTATAAAATAATTTACTAAGTATCTTTGATACTTTTACGGTCCTGACTGAAAATTGATTTCTATGTTTTTCATCACCTAACCTCACCAGTTCAAATCAATTAATTTGATGGGGACCTGATTTGCCTCTAACAGATTTTGGCAGGGACTCCCACAACAGTGTTCACCAAAGAGCAAAACCCATTGCAGTCAGGTTTTAAAAATGCCCTCTTTCTTGTGTTACTGGAAAAAGGACCACATTCTGTTCTTGTTTACCATAGTTTCTGTCAATTATGTGTAATTCTCTAGCAAATCTGCCTTGAGAGAGTTAAACTACAGCAAAAGTCAGGCTGCTCAAGTAGCTGGAGTTCGGGGGTTAAGCACTTGCAGCTGCTGTAGAGGTGACCCAGTTGAACTGTGAATTCTCATGTCACAGATAGAGATGACCAAGAAAATATACCAAAAACGACTGCAAAGTGTGATTGGTGTGTACATTGCAGCCAGCTAAGGGCCAGTGACATTCGCAAGTTGGGCTCAATTAGTGGAGGGAAACTATTTAGTCCACTTACCATCTGGTCCTCAAAGGAGGTGGGCAGGGGAATCTCTTTTACAGAGACTATTACAGACTACCACACCACTTCAGAGTACAAATACTGTGACAGATTGTGTCATCTAAGGTCTGACTTTATTATCAAAGCCTACAGGTTATGTCAAATTAGCTCTACACCTTTCACAAATGAGCTAAGTTATAGGTAAGAGAGTTTTAATCAGATTTTTTGGATCTCTATAGGAGAGTTTGGGTTCTGGTGGTTCTTGGGTATTTTTGCTGTCCTTGCTCATGTTAGGCTGAAAATTGTTTTTCAGTCTTTTCTTCTCCTGCTCTCCAGCCCATGAGTCACCCTTTATAAGCTCCTGTTAGGCAAAAATGGGTTTTTTTGCCTCTTCAGGGACTTCAGCCTATCTGCCAGAGACAGTCAATGTCCCCTATCTGTGGTAGTCTTCAAATATTTTTTAAACTCGTTTATGCTATTGGTAAATCAGGTTCAAACATATTCTTGTTACAGGGCCAGCTGCTCTTTAGTTCCTTTCTTGTAATTGTATCTGACCAAATTTCTTGGGAAGGCCATGAATACTATCTGAATGGCAATGCTTCCTACCAATTTTGTACAGGTATTTCTAATGTAGGAAGCTCTACCAATACCTATATCCTAGAGTCTATGTCTATACCTATACCTAGACTGAAGAGATTAAAAGACACTAAGACCTGTAAATCAGGACCCAACATTCATGCTGAGCCACATCACTGATGCCCTCAAATAAGAAAACAAGGAAAATCCACTAAGGAAAAATATCAGTAACCAGTTAAGAAAAATATATCTGCTATGCATTTGATTTTATTATGGCTTTCTTGTTTTGACTGATTTGCTTTTATAATATTTATATTCATTGATTGAGTTTTTTTATGCTCAGGTTTTTGATTGATTTGGGAATGAGCAGAGATGACATCTAAAACATTAGCTCATAAACAGTTACAAGCAAAACAGGTGCAGCAGTAATAATAATAAAAACATAAATCACTAAAATACTTTTTTAAAAAAACACAGCAATGAATTTATATTGAACACACTGTTTCTCTGAAATGAATTTTTAGCCCTTTGGTGCTTCTATTTTCTCTAAGATTCTGACAAAATGTGATTATTTCCTGCTATCTCACATAGGGTGGAAAGGAAGAACAGACATTAATAGACATATTCTTAAAACACAGTGGGAAGACAAAAAGAACAATGGAAAAAACAAGTAAGACTCTTTAAATCTAAAAACTTTCATTTCAAGGTCCTGTGCAAGGATTTCTCTACACCAATGATATTTAAACCTATTCAAAGCTGAAACAATATTAACATTTTATTTTAAATTTAGATAATAAAAGAAGACCAAAACATTTATTTCTCATCTGCTTTTCACAGTGCATCAAGTTAAGGCCTATAGTGAAAGTAGTATTTGATCTGTAAAATATCTTTTTTTTGTTTTAAACTCCAGCATTGACATAGTATTAAAGTTGAAAAGCTAAGTGATAAATCTTACAGCAGCCACATTTTTTTCCCAAAGTGGTTCCTTAGGTATTACCTGCTAAATGTTTGAAAGCAAAAGATTTACGGTTTTCTAAAATAATGTAACGTTCTTTGAAGACCAGTAAAACACAAAGTCTAACCGGATGCTTTGGCACCTTGAGCGAGTGGAGTGAGAAACAGGCCCATTCTAAGATGTTATTCAGCCCAGATAAGATGTATTGCCTTCTGGAGTTGTTTATCTGTTTCCATTCCCTTGACAGGATACCTAGACAGTTACTTTAGATGAGACACCTAAATTTCAGATAGCTGAATTTTAAGATAAATGAATCACCCCCTTAGTCTGTACTCTTAGCTGCTTTTACACTAAGCTAAGAAAAAAATCGTCTCTTAGTTCTTCCTTCTTTGAATATGAAGGGAGCAGGGTTAGAAATTTTTCTGATCAAGCTAGAAAATAAAAGGTTTTCATCAGACCAATTTGTACCGTGAACTTCCTGTCACTTCAGAGCTGCAAGTTCAGGGAAAAGAAATGGCAACAAAATGCATATTTGAAGCAACAATCAGCTGTTATATCGCTAATGAAGGTAATTGTATGTTCATTCTCTTGAAGGGTAAGAGGCTGGAATGGGCACATGAAAATTAATCAAGTCATTTATAGCCTTCTTACAACACGTACCAAAATTTATTTAAGAATCAGTCAAAAAAATGTTCTAAATCCCAGACAGCAGAGAACAAATAATCCATGACCCTATGGAATGTTATATTACTTATAAAAATTAAATCTATTCATTAATATTTTTTCATCTTACCATAAAGCAACAGAAAAATAAACAAAAACTGAGGTAAGAACTTATCCTCAGTTATTAAGAGAATTCTTCTCACCTTTCTTACCTATTTCAGCTGGAAAATTATGAGACAAATTCTAAGAAACAAGTAAATAACTTTATAGAAACTTTTTATAATCCACATGCTGCTCTGCATTTAGCTAATGGTTGTGGATGCATGCCTGTAGTAGCTGAAGTGTATGATGAATCAAGCTGTATAATGTGACTCCTCTACTTTTGTGAGTCACTTACAACTGGTCTGGAATATATTATATTCATAGAATATTTTTACCGTTGCACCAATCAAAAGCAAAAGGGTATTAAGCACACAATGTAACAGAAAATCTTGAGCTGTAAATCAAGGGCCAGATTCAAAGGATCTTGTCCACGCGCTCTGAAAATCAAGACTTCACCATCTCAATACTCATTCATAGGAAACTTGTCTGGGCGCCAGTCAATAGCTATTTTACCTGCCTCTCTTTAGAAAGTTGGTCCAGTGTACATTTTTTGGTGGTATCGTGCTTTATCGCTAGACTGGGTTTTATTTAGAAGGTTGTGGAGATTCTCCCTTTATGGAGAATCTAAACAATGATCTTAATCTAGATGTTTAAACTAGATATGAAGACTCGCACCCTCACTGCCTCAAGTGCCCTGTTGTTTGCACACAGGGAGAAGCAATCTACTTGGTTCAGACTTTTTGTGCTCTCAGTGTGATGTAGAGAATACAAAGAAAGTGAGCGATGTCCTATTCATTATATGTGTAGCTGCCCCATTACTCTACAGGATAATGTGGTTCAGTTTCAGTTCATAAAAATTCACTCCTTTGCCATAAAGAACTCGATGTATTATAACTCATATAAAGGGGGATTTTGAAGTGAACATCTGATTTATTCACCATAAAATACTAAATAACATGATGACCTCTAACTGATCTACGCTGCACCAATCATTCCTGAGGAATTTCAATTTTCTTTTAATCTATACAAACCATGTTCAGGCGCACATTACAAGAAGACTAATGCAAACTGCCCAGTTGCGCAAATAATGTATGCAAGATGCCAATGGCATGTGTTATTTACTTTGAGGATTCCATGATTTTACTTAGCATAATCCCACTTAGCTGAACAAAAGAAATTCAAGTTTTCTCTGACAGTTTAAAATAGTAATTACAAAGAAAAAAAAAGTGATTAGATGTGGTTTGCAAGACAAAAAAGGAGGAAATATTAATACACGGATTAAAGGTTATAGAAAAACAATTTTCTAAGTGAAAACACCTGGGTTTTTTCCCTCCTTCTTTTATGCCCAAAGCAATTCTTCTGTTCAATATGAATGCAACAAAGTCCTTGTATGTTCAGCCAATAAATACGGATTTCTGAAGTCTGGTCCTTGTAATGGCACGCAGAGCAGAATGATTGAAATCATTGTAATTGAAATTACTAATTTTCAGTCATGATTTAAACAAACAGTTATGATATAAATCTAAAGGAGAAACTGAGGATGGTTGTACCGGGTCAAAACAAATGTCCTCATATCCAGTGACAAACAGCAGATGTCTAGGGACAGAGTATAAAACAGGAGACATACAGAGCTATCTCCTTGTGTATCCTCCCAGATTTTGCTTTTAATCTAAGATTTTAATAACGAGATTTAATTTTGCTTTGCCTTTTGTACTATTCAATTACCATTCTAAAGAGAGATTATCAATCATCAGTTGCTTTAACCTGGGACACATTTTTGTGCCCAGTTGGATTAGTCTTGAGATATACATAGATACATATATGGGTATGAACATTGCCATTTTTGATCCATCCTTCCTTCTGGGCCTGCATGGCTTCTAGTGCCTCTGTACCATGACATACAGGATTCAGTGAAACCCCCTCCTTACATAGATTTATATTGCTTTTAGTTTCCTTTTCATATGGAGCCAGACCTCTGAAGGTCAGAAAATAAGCTGCCTGATTACCACAATGCATCGAACAAAGCAAACAACTGCCTCAGCTTTCTACTTCAGAGCTTGTGGGGCATTTTACAACAAAGAGGGTATCTCTGCAGCTGGCTGCACCTCACTTTTCTTTACTTGCTTATTAAAGGATGTTTTTTCATGGCAGATGCATGAAGACTTTTAGAATTCTGTCGGGTCCTGAAATGCCAAGAGAAATGGAATCCCTCTTTCTCATCTCCAGACATACAGTGCAGGCAAACATTTTCAGGTTCTTGCTGTAACAGTGAATAGCTAATTCTCACTCACTTTGCATTCAGTGTAGCTACCAGTGCCACTGCAAGATGACCGAGTCTAAAGCAGATGACAAAGTTTATCAAATCAGAATAGTAGTACCTGCCTTTTTCATATATCCTTTTTTTTCACATCTGCACTGCCTTTTCATATACCCTTTTTTTTCCACATTGCACCCTGCTGCAATTAAAGACTGTGGATTTTTGCCATTGGTTTCAGTGAGAGCAGAACCACAATTTAAGTTACTGCACAGACCATGTAATAAAGACCACGATCTTGTCTTCGTGATTTCAACTTCTTGTAACCATTTCCCTCATTGCTAGGTGCTCTTTCTTTCCCTGTCAACTCTTTCTTTGTATTGCTATCCATATTTAAATTGTACAGTGAGATGCTCAGTTCAGAGGCTAGCAGTTAATTATTATTTTTCTGTAAATGTTTGGGATGCCTTTATGTGCTGCAAAAATGGAATCAGGACTAACTAAACCTGTCAAGGCTCTTCATAAAAGAAGGCTGGTATCAGTCATTAGCAATAGATAATCAGCTATTGTTGCTCAGGACAGGAGACTACTTAAAAGACAGTGCGGTTCTAAGAAACTTCTAAATGATGGGTCTTTCAGAAAAAGAAAAGGCACATTTCAAAGGCTTTAGAAAGTAAGAATTATGCAATGATTAGGGACAGGACTGTACTATTCTGAAGAGCTATCTCAGCTGAATAGAGCTAGGAATATTAGTATTAGGTTGTCCGCAGTGCGGGGTGGGGGGGCAGAGGGCAAAGAGAGTTTTGGTAGAAAAGTTGCTGATTGGGGAAGAAGAAAAGAACATTTTCTTCTTAATATAACTGAAGAGTGATCTTTGCATTGTTCAACCCATACATACCAAAACCTAGGAAAAGTACACTTGTGTCTTCTGCTTCATTGCATGCTGATCTGGCCACTATATAGTGTACTCAAACAGCATTATACCGTTGCATGTTACAGAGTTGCACCTGCTTTATTGGCTATCAGCCATAGCTTGCAGTGAGACATTTCTCTGACCTGAATTACTGATGTGAAGGCAGAACAAAATATAAGCAAGGTAAGGCAACTTAAAACATTTTAACCATGCTGAAGAATTGCCCCCTAATGAGGAAATCTCTGCTACAAAGCAAAGGGGAAAAAAGCAACACAGAGAAGAACGTGCTAGGGCTTGGGGGCAAGGCTGCTCTTTTACAGGGCTCTTCCATTGTGCAAGTCCTTTCAACAGAAAGCCACAGTTAACAATGGGGCCCTGTTGTCAGATTGATTGTGCTTTATTGCTTTGAAGCATACAACTGATTGCCGGTCTTGCCTTCATCATATAAGTGCTCTCTGTATTCACATCCCTCACTCTGTTAGCTGCAGCTGCAAGTCATCTCTGCTGCTGGAATCGGATTTTTCCATTGCCAGTTCACGGATGTGTTATAATTGAGTGCACTTGAAGTATCTACCGTATGCACCATTGATATTTAGAACTTCACAAAAGTTTTTGTTGTTGTTTCTTGGATTCTTGTAAAATTCCTGTGTCCTGAGAGTTTATCGTGTGGATTCTCTGGGTTTTCACTGGCTTCTCCTGGTTAGGACTGGATAAGTCAATGTACTGTGCTCTACTAGGGACAGGAGCAGAACAATGTATTTGATATTTTTTGAGACTCTATCTTCTGGCAACATAGGTCCTTGATATCCATGGTGAGGAAAAGCAGACCATTGCACATTTTGCTTTTAACCCACTGGAATTGTGGCTCTTCATCTGGTTACAGCGTTTTAGTCCTGTTGGCTTGACTTTCTCTCTGAATACAATGGAGTGTCCCCTGGCACTATCAGGGAATGCAAGAGGATCTGGGCATTTGAAGGGAAGAAGATACCCAACACTCAGTGTTAAGCAATTGTATCCCAGTTCAAATCGGCTGAATGGTTAATGTGGTGGAACAAAGACAGCTGAGCTCACTGCAAGAACTGAAGAGTATAGCCAGGCAGTCAGTCACAGCTCTCGGTATGAGGTCTGGTAGTATGGGTGAGGAAAGTCCCAAAAGGGCCATTAGAACAAATCCCCAGCTGGTATAAATTGGCCTGGCTCCAGCAGAGCTCCAGGGCTGGCACAGGGCAATGCTAAAAGGCTTTACAGAAGCCATACGTATCAAGGAGAGAGGGGTGAAAGGGAGGGGGAGACACTAAGCTTAGAAAAGTGGGAAAGGGAAGACCCAGGGAGCCTAGCAACAGAAATTGATGACTATTTTAAGTAATAAAACTACCAGCATCTAATTTTCCTGCATGATCCCAGGTTACTTCAACATGCATTTGGAATTTGACTGTCTATTGCATTGCACCTTTTTTGTCATTTTTAGAAGTATTACAAACTACTGCTGCTTAATTTGTTTTCATCTTGCACATGTGAAAAGTGCTACAAAAGACACAATGCAATGACAAATCTGACTTTTTATAAACAATACAGAAAAATACCTTCTGTCTTTCCAACATTTCAATTTTTCACAAACTAAGTTACTCCATTTCTAATAGTGAGTCTGACATAAAATTCAGATTAGGCTGATGTGCCAGGCTTGATATCCAGGGAGATATATTGATCGCAGCAGCCATTTGAATAGCAAATTTATCGCACTTTAAACATGCAGTGTATATTATTTTTGTCCATAAACAAGTCACTGACATTTCAACTTCACTGTGAGATATTATTTTAAAAGAAGAGGAAAATATGAGTATGTGTCTTGTAATATTTCTCCCTCAGAAAGGTTATAAAAAACATATTTGGTTTGTAGATTCGTTTAATGTTGATAGAGAAACAGAAGGTGAATTCACTAGAACTTGATTCTCAGCCACTGCAAAATGATCCAGGAATAACGATTCAACAATGAAGACAATGCCTTGATAACTGTTTTACGGTCCTATTAACAAACTAAATTTTCTTTTGAAGTAAGGAAATAAAAGGTAAATAAGTATACTGTGTGTAGCAAGGAACTGTCCACGAGACATTCATTAGTGAGAACTTTGGATAAAGTTAGAAGAAAATCAAACTTTATCTGATGCCAAAAGACAACAGTCAGGAGCTCCTGACCTCAGCCACGATGGAGTTGTACATCATGGAAATGATGCTTGTTTTCTGAAAAAGCAGTTTTGCAGGCATATATGTGGCTTTTTAAGTAAAAGGTTACAGCTTCTACACTCTGCATTAAACTTTACTTTTTTCCCAGTTCTTATGCAGGACAAGCTTCTCTGATCGTACCTTTGATCAAATACAGCATCATAGATGTAAAATAAAAAAAAATATACCAACCAACTGCAACAGAATTCTTCCCCTTGGTTTGGGAAGGAAAAGATCAAGTCTACCTTTGAGTGTTGAGGTTTTTGGGGAATCACAAGAGTTACAGTGTCCTGATAGTGTAGTCTACACAGAGACGATACAGAAATTCCCTTCTTGACTGTATAACCGCAATTCCTTCCAAAATAAATTAAGCTGCCTTGTAAAATGGTGGATAACCTGGTCTTGCCTCAGCACAGTATCAGAACAGACAAAGTATGCCCTCAGGGACCAGAAGTGAAGGACGCAATGCACTGTTCTGTAGTAGTAAACAAAGAAACTGGCAAGAGAAATTATTCAATACACCTTGCTGAAATTAAGATGACAAAATGGCAATTGATAATGGACACAGTTCTTAGGCCAGTGTATGCTTTGATCTCATTTGCATTTCAGCTACCAGTGTGTTTGCAGCTCAGTAAGCCTTTGGGATGACTCAGGCTGATAGACCTAACCTTACTTTTAAGCAAGAACAAGTTCCATTGAGACAGAATGTGGTTTTCCTTGTCTACGCAAGTGCTTTGCTCTAATACAAACATACCAACGCCTGAAATTTATTCTCATCTCCTACATGTTGACAGTTAAAGGCAATAGGCAAAAAAAGAGGGAGAACTATTTAATAGCTACGTGCGTCACCAATTTTTTACAATAGAGAATGACACTGACACAAATTCCTAAATATGGCTCAATGAAAGGAAAGGTTTCCCTAGATTTATGTGAAAAGCTGTTTTTAGTTTTGCACTAGAAAACAGGCTAACCTGTTGCCAAAAGCAATCTGCTTATATAACGCTCATTGAAGTGAACAAGAGAACAGTGTCGCATGTACTGGAGTCTTTACCACGGTCTTATGAAGAATTAGAAACCTGAAGACAACAGTACTATGCTAATGGAGTGTTACAGTGGTGGGAGCAATCTAAGTGTCTAGATTAGCTACATCATGCAGAGTATGAAAACTAAAGAGTTGACTGAGATGTCCTAAGGCCAGAAGAGAACAAAAATGATGAAAAGCAAATTGGCTGAGGTCTGTTCTTTGGATTTCTGTGTTCCAGGCAGTTGGCAGTAAGTGTTAGCACTACAAATATGGCTACGGGTCTTAATTTTCCTGATCAGCCTTACCCGGGGCCCCTACCCCTGCCCTTTGCCCATGGGCTCAGGAGCTCCATTTAAGCTCCATCCTGGGCCTTCAATCCTTGTCTGATCTATACTGTAGGTTTAACCAGTCCTGTTTCTGTCTCCTGGATGGACCTTGGCTGTATCTTGTTAAGTGTATCCATCTCCAGTCATGTCTCTGGCACTGCCTCCCAGATGGACCAGTCAGACCGATGTTGTAGCCCTTTCTCCAGTTCTGTCTTTGGCCCCATCTCCTGCTGCTCCTGAGTGGGGGACTCCCTGGATGGACCTGCAACTTGGCTCCTCAGCTTGTCTTTCTGAGACTGTCAGCAGACCTTGTTATCAGCACCCTGCCCTGCTGGCTATGTTCAGATGCTGTGGGACTGCACCTTGGTTGGTGAAGGCACTGCCTGGGCTGTGGTCACTCTTGGCTTGTCCCCTCTCATGTAGCATTCCTGCTTGTGCTGTGCCTGACATAGATGACACTATAATCTATAGGTAGATGTATTATCCTAGCTGTATCTCATTTAACCATATTTGCATGTGAGGGGGGGAAAAAAAGAATTGTTAAATAGCCTCCTTCCTGCTATTATTGTTGAGATCCTCAGGCCTCAATACACTGCGATGGTAACTAACTAATGCGCTTCTGATCTTACCCATTGTGTTAAACTCTTCTTTTTTTCCACAGAAACTCCTCTAAAAATGCCCTTCACTAGCATAGGTAACTAGTTCATCGAAATCCACAGGTATTGACCACAGCTGGGAGTTTTGTTCAGACCCATCCAGCCACATTTTTCCATCAGCTCCTAGCTCTGCAGACCAGTGTAGTGTGCAAATACAAAGGCACTGCAGAAGCCACATTTGCATTTTTGTTCTATTTACTGCTCGTGACTGCAGGACACTGGGATGAAGAAGGGGAAGCTGATGTTTTGTAGGCAGAGCACTAGAGAGTATAGATATATTTACACATATAGCATTCAAAAGTTAAATTTTAAGCAGTCATTGCCGTGCCATCAGGGATTAATGCTATGTAATGGAGGGCAGGGGGAAGTACTCGCTATCCTGAGCCCATGGAAGAAGGAAGGTTGTTGCTAACGGTAGATATAGTGATGAAGAGAAATAAATGGGTAAATACTTGCATGGAGACGGCCACGTTACAGAAAAACATGACATTATTACTGAGGTAATGATGTTGCATACCCTACACCTTTCAAGGAAGATCACTACTGAGACTAGGTCCTGCCAGTCTGAAATGAGGAAGTGATAATGGGAGGCAGGAGGAGGACCATGGGGTCATGGTTGTGATTAAATTTGATCAGGCAACATGATCAGGAGCATATCTTATGAAATATTTTCCTCTTCACAGAGGACAGGTAGACATGATGTAGGCAGGTCTTCAAAGCGCAGTGCAACATCATAACAAGCAGCACCACAATGCAATGCAGTGATGCTGACTTGTGAATTATGTCATCATAGAAAGATGACTTTTGGATATGCAGCAGCATATAATTAGCAAGATGGTTTTTGGTTATGTAAATGTGAGAGTAAGGAAAGTCACTTGAGTAAAAAAGACTGGTTAGAGATAGAAGTTTCCTTAGAAAAGATGTAAATTTTATAGAATAGCAACTGGGGATTGCCATTTCAACGTGCAGTATGAATGCAGTCACACAAGAGTTCTTATACACAGCACACTTACTATATTTCCTTCACACTTAGTACATAAGAATTTGATTGAGATGCAGATCATTTCCAAGTAGATTCAAACCTAGTGAGTACAAGCCTTTTGGCAGAGAAGTCTTAAATGTTATTTTTCTATTCCCATCCAAACCATTCCAGTGAAACTCCCATCAGTCAAGAAAAAGGATCAGCTCCTTGTAGAACTAGTTAGGCTGAAGCTTCAGTTCATTTCTGTGGTATTTCCAGCTAAACGTCCAAATTATATCAGCAAATTTCTGCCATCTACAAGTTAACAAGGACTTAAGATGGTCTGCCTAGCTCAGCAACTTGTCTCTTGCAATGGCCAAAAATGGATTCCTAATAAGAATCACTGCAAGAAAATACACCAATTTGCTGTATGCTGTCAGGTGCCAACTGCTTCTAGCTCAGAGACTTCCTGAGTCAAAAGTGGTTTCTACACATTAGTAAATCTAATCCATCTGTCTAATCTAATATTCTAAACCAGCTTTATAACTACAGTAGAGAAAGACAGACATCTCCAGAGAATGATTTATCCACTCTGAATGTGGGTGTCCAGGGTAAATAAGATGAACTGCTCTTGGATTCCACTTTTCCTCCTTCCAAATGTTCTGTTACTTAAAGCTCCATTTTAGTGTCATATTACATCTTAAGGGGCAGCAAATTCATTGAGGATAGCAGGAAAATCAAAGGCAGAAATGAATTTGACAACATGAGGAGACAAGAAATCTAGTAGTAGCAAACTCACCACAATTTGCCGTTTTAATCAATAAATCTCATTTGAAAACTACGCACTTTTTTGGGTCAATTTGGCTCAAGATAGCCACAGGAAACAAATATCCTTCACATTCTTACAGGTAGGTCAGATGAATTATCAAAGTCACCAAATGAGGTTTACTCTGAGAAACAGGACCTGAGTTTTCTATCGTCTCAGCCAGTGCTCTGAACATCAGCATTTGCCTGTTCCCATCCTCCAAACTGTACCTTTGGTTTTGAGAGCTCATACACGCAAAGCAAGGGAGGGGAGGAGAAAAACTCGGAAACCCTAATAGTTACCATTCAGCTGTCAGGTAAGAAGCAAGTAGAAGCAAATATCATAGTTATGTATGTTTGTTTTGATTAAACGTACTATGTAAATATAACATGCAAATTCTGTGCAGGCCTTACGCTCTTGGCAAAATTGCTAATGCAGCCCTCAGTATTGTGAGGTTTGGGCTTCCCCACTGTTGATTAAGAAGTTTCCTTGATAGATCTATAAATATGGAACATTAATCTGATAAATGTGGTAATTTGCTATTACAGAAGTATGTATAAATGCAAATTGTAACCACTGTTCTTTTGCATGACATTGTGCGAGCAGAGGGGAGAAAAATGAAATAAATATTGTCTTTGCTTGGGTACTGAGAATTCAGCATTTGAATGTTGGGTCCTTCGTAACTATAAACAAAGTGGAGATGAAGCCTGGAGCCAGGTTCAGACAAGGAAGCTAGTCCTAGTTGTAGTTCTGACGTACAACACACCAGTCACTGCTTCTTTGCAGACCCACTGAATTTGCACAGCTTCACCTATCATTCAAGCAGTGGTGGGGAGGCTGTATTGCAAACGGAGCACAGCAAAAAGACATTTGTTTGTCCTCTGTAGGGCTGGAACGTGAATGTCATTTTTGCCCATCATTGCAGGGAAATCAGTGCCACAGGAATGTAGTGTCAGCTCAAAATAAACACAGACGTTTTAAGAAATTTCATCTATCTATCTGAAGAAATACTAGTGTGGCCATCTATGAAGAATAATTGTACATATCAAATTCAGCACAGAACATCTTTTTGGTAAGATGTTGGTATGGGAAGATGCTTGAGAGGGAAACAGTGACTTAGGGCAATGATAATTAATCCTTTCTATGTCATTCATCCTTTAGTTTTTAGTTCAGAGCAGGATGAGAGGACTTTTCACCTCCACGAGATGTTTGGGTAGGAGAAGTAGTAGGGAATACAATGGTTGAAGCAGGGAGCTACGGATTCAAAAACTGAGTTCAGAACTACCACTGTTCAAAAGTCCTCGAGGAACACAGAGAAAAGGTACCTCGAACAGGTACATTTTTCTACTTGGGGAAGAGGGAAGGGAAGGGAAGGGGAGGGGAGGGGATTCACAGATGATTGCAGCTGACCAGACATTTTTTCTGGCGGGCATTATATATGCTGTTTCTAGCCATATAGCTCTTCTCGCTCAGTGATAAAGCATCAGAGACAAGGGGGACAAAGTATTTCCTTTCCCATAAGAGTTTCTAGTCCAGTGGCTAAGGGAGAGGAGAGGAAGAGGGTCTAATGGCCAAGACCTTGGCCAGCAGTATATTTGCTGAAACAGTGTCATTATTCCTGACTCAACTACAATGAATCCCAAAGAACTGGCGGGGGCAGGGCGAGGGGAAGACAGACACATTCTGCCATCTCCCTTTCTTCGCTGGAGCTAGACAGTCCCTTTATTGGACAACAGTGACAGTTTCAACATCAGTGGTACAGAGCTAAGCAACTGCCCGACACTTGCTGGTACCTTGATTCCAACCTGCCTATTTAGCCATTTACTGCTGGTAAATCATGACACTTGCATATAAGTTTAATCACTTAATCAGTTTTCCCCTAACAAAATCTGCCAAAATAAATCCTGAACTCTTTGAAAAAACAAATACACAAAAAATCCCTATTCCTTTAACGTGGAGAACTTCTGAAATGCCCCCCTGCCATCACTAAAGGAATTAACATCTGTAAAACACTTTGAATGAAATGATGTTATGATGCGTTTGTACTGTTTTATTACTGACAGTTATAGCTGAATGACTCTATTTGTAAATACTGATAGGGAAAAAAGTGGAAAAAGTTGTGACTTATTCTGGACCCACCCCAAAAAACCCCATGGTAACAAAGACTGTAACAAACCAATTTATTTTTTCAATGTTTTCTCTTTATTTATCTCTGGGGTCCTCCATATGAACTGTTTGTCTCTGCAAACTGTCCCAGATGAAACTGCACTTACATAGTCTCACATGAGCAAGATGCAGTATGCTGTATCAGTAAAAGTAATATATCGCATGCACCTTTGACAACATCTTGGGAAAAAAATAACTAAATCAGGAGTTCTAAAAATCAAGAAAGTACTTGCCATAACTCAAGAGAAAAGTCATGAATTCTTACCACTAGTCTAACCAGCAAATATACTCCTCAGACTTTCATTAGGATGGGTACAAAAACATAGATATCTGTGAGAAATAGAAGATAGAGAATAGCATGTTAGGAAGTGGGCATTCTAGCTGATCAGAAAATGAATATAAAACAATGGTGTCAGTCTGCTGCTGGAAAGAGAAACATTGTCTTACATTTTACGATCATGAATATTTGCATGAAAGGTGAATATCCCTTCCAGCCTTCAAGAACTGCTAAAATCTCACTTAGAGTAAGACGTTCAGTTCTGCTGACTGACTGTACTTCCAGAATGATGGAGAATTCAGAGAGCCTCAACAAGAATAACTGAAGAACTAGAAAACATGACCTAGGAATACTTTTATGGAATCCCTAAAGAAAAGAAGACTTTCAGGACACATAGTATTGATTTTCAAATACAATAAACATGCAAAGAAGAGCTGCCAAGATGAAAGGAATAAAATTATTCTCCATATCCACTGTGGATAGGACAAGATGTCATAGACTTTTCATCTTTACTTTAAATCCACTGGTAAGTAGAGTGAAGCACTGGTCTGACAGAATTAAAAGGGTGTGGAACCTCTGTCCTTTGGTGCTTTCAAGATTTGGACATTTACCAGAACCAGTGTAAGCAGCATGGATACTAACTTGGCTAGGATACTTCAGATGTTCTTGCAATCTTGCAGTCTTGTTTTCTCCTATTCTTGGAGAATAGTCAACAATCAATGGGTAACGTGAGGATATAAAGGTGTTTAACAGAGGGCATCCAACAAAGCTTCTGAATGCTTGTTGCTAAATATTACGTCCATATCACAGCTTGATACTAAGACACAAATGAATTTAATCAGTTAAATACATAACAATTATTTCCAAGCGACTAAACCATCTGCAGCTTAGGAGATCTATTCTGCATTTTCAGCACTATACTAAGACATGTACATTAAATTTTTTTCTTACTTTAGGAAGGTCTCTTTTCTGTTCAGGGCTAAAATGGGACAAAACCCAAAAAGCCAAACAAGAATATTGGCTGTTTTAGATTCTTACACCCCCCTCCCCCTGCCCCCCAAAAGCCATAAAAAACACTGATTTTTTTTTTTATGTGAGCATAAAAAAATAAAGAAACAAGCAAAAATTCTTGCACTGTTCTTTTCCATTGTGGCTTTTAAATACCAAGACTTCTGTAGCTATATAAAAATACAGATAGGAAGGAAAGGGGCATGATTCTTCCTTCTTTTATCCTAGTGGAAATCAAGAGTGACCCCACTGACATCCGTGGAATTACGATGATGTAAAACTGGTGTATATGAGGGGAAAAAAAGCCATCCAGAGGAGTATACTTCATTGGTTTCAATAAATTCTCTCCCTTTTTAACACCAGCTGTATAAAAACCTCCAATAAAATTTTATGTGCTAGGTCTGGTGCTGAAATGACCAGACTCTTTCCAATAACATAAAACTGCAGTAAGCAATTAGAATATTTCTGCTTAAATATGTTGTTCCAGTTTGTTTAGTATCTCATCCTGGAGTAATTCTCCCACATCATCCACTATCGCCAGTATTATCAGCATGATTTTCTCCAAGATGCAGAGGAATATGATATTGAAACTTGCATTTATATCTACATCTTTCTGAATATGTATTTCCCCAGATGTTGTATTCCAAAGTATTTCTCCTGAAGTTTTGCTGTTGCCTTGTTAGCAATTATATTCAAAATGCTTATGTTTTGTACTACTTTATTCCCACCATGAGAGTATCAAACCATCTGCAGGACAAATAATATGCAATCATGGAGACTTACAGATTTAAATATTATAGTACACATTATTTAGTATTACAGTCTTGTATGAGTTCACTTAGTTTTTAACTTACCATTCTATTTTGCATTTAGGTAGCAGCACATGAAATTTTTACAAAGACAGACCAGACTTGCAAATTAATTTGTCCAGGATTTAGGTGAAGTTGAAAAGTTCTTTAAATATATGTTATTGCTATATATATAATATATGTAATATATAATGCTATATATATAATATATGTAATCCCCACATCTTCCCCTTCAGTTAATGAATCCATATATTTTAGTGAAATTGTGTAAATGTGAAATCTATGGTCACCCACTTACAGGTTGTCCTATTCCTTCTGTTACTGTAAGTAATCTATTAAAAAGGTCAGGACTGACTTTCTTCCTACAACTACCACTGCTATTACATTGAGCAGAAACAAGTATTTGAAATGTTTCACTATTGATTAGGACAGGCAGCTAGTTCAAGTTCTAGAATGTGAGTCAAGATTTTAAATGCTTGTGACATGCAAACCTGTAACAATCACTACCAGGTGATGATCCAGTTACAACACAGCAGAGAGGTAAACATTTCAACGATGAACTGTAGAAATAGTCCTTGCATGGTGAGGACATCTGATTATAGAGTGTGGATGGGGACTCATTTTTCAATTTGATGACCAAATTTATTTTAAAAAAAAATGGTTGTTGAACTGAAACATCATTTATATACTTAGGCTAATACAAATTCTTATATGGTATCAAACAAATGGGATTTTTTTTTTTTTTAGTTCCTTCCATCACATGCACACTCTTAAACAAAGTTTGTTTTCCTCCACCTTTTAAAATATAAGAACATATTAAGATGAAATCCATCTTTTCAAACCAAATTAAAATATTTCATTGAGAAAAATGTCACATTTGCACTGTCCACAGTGTTTGCATTAGTTTGGCATGCCTATGTGGTCTTTGCTACACAGACATTTTGGTGCAGTAGACTGTAAACCTCCAAGACCTCTGATCCTGATTTTGTGGTTCACTAACTCTCTCTCCTCTGTACAGTCCTGTGTCCATGGAAGAGTCGGCTTACTTTAAGAACTGTGAAGCAGAGAATTTTCATGAATTAGAAAGAGAATATTTTAAACGCAGGTACAACACTAGTTGGAGTTCTACACCAAAGTGGAACCAATTATACCATTGGAGAAGAAATATCCAAGTTCGAATCCAAAAACTGTAAGCTGTGAATTTCTGGGCCCTTTTCCAGTGCTAATTCTTCAAGGTGAAGAATTTTTTCCTCCCTGTCAAACAGGCATTTCCCTTGTTCCAGCATGTGTTTTGCAACACACAGAAACATGCAACATGTTGCAAAAATACACAGCAACATGCATTCAGTCACTGAATTCCAGCGCTCGTGCTGCAATTTGTGATTTGCACATATGTGCATATGCATTTGTAAATATACATATATATTCTATTCACGTTTGTAAATATTACATGCATACATGCATAGAATATAACCAATATACATTTTATAGAGGAATATTTAGGCACAGTATAGTTAAATTGACTAAGGAAATTGCAGACGTCTATATGAAAAGTATGAGCTGAATTAAGAACTCCTGAACCCTTATTTAAACCAGTGCTGCCTTCTGCCAAATGAAGAACTTAGTTTCTAGTAAAAATTCACTGAGCTTAACAAC
Source organism: Gymnogyps californianus (assembly GCF_018139145.2). NCBI lineage: Eukaryota > Metazoa > Chordata > Aves > Accipitriformes > Cathartidae > Gymnogyps > Gymnogyps californianus. The sequence continues at coordinate 4,970,039 of NC_059474.1, forward strand.
CTCAAAACCATCTTCCACTCCTCTTTGTGCTTGCTATTGTTTCAAGTTAAAAAGTCTCTTTAAAAGCGTCTCTCCAGATCCTAAGGGTTTCAAAACACGAATATGTAAGTGTCTCTGAAAACATCAATTAATGTCACCCAAATTCTCTTCCCAACTGAAAGTTAAAATGCAAATAAAAATTATACCTAATGTGTGCAGTGGATCCAACACACGAATTACAATTACAGGAGAGTTTGTGGATAGACCACCAAAAAATGCATACATAGTTCAGCATTTCTAAAATAGACACCAGACAGCAAGATATTAATAATTACAATAAGCCTGACTTTAAACACCCTATAACTTCATATTTCAGATGTGTATATGGTATGCCTCCAGATACAGAATTTGCCAGAATGCTCTGTAATCCTTACTGTTTCTGCTTGGTGAAGTTTTCTCATGATATATGCGATGGCCACCTGTTTGGCCATTCATTATCTTTCTTTTGTTTGATTTCTCATCACTATTCTCATCTTTTCCTCTTTTTTGGGTGAAACCTTACACAATAATTTTTGCTCTTTTGATTTATTATGAAGATGGCTAGTTTTCATTTTCATAGTTTTGTATATTTTCACACATCTTGGCAAATAATCACTAACTAATTTTTAACACCCCTATGCATTAGTTGAATTTTGTTTATGTTAGTTATGCAGAAAGACAAACTGAGATGCAAACAGGTTAAATTAATTTGTCTGAGGCTATGCAACGAGTAATCAGTAATAGAAAGGCTCAGAACAGTATTAACAGTTTCTGACTTTCAGTTCCATGGTTAGACAAAGGAACAAGGCTGTCTCTCAATTTACTTTAAAGTAGTTCATTAGAGTTAAGGAAAACAGACAACTTTACCATTTCTTACTGTGCCTGTTTACATTGCTGAGGTATTACAATCCATGGCTGTAAGTGCCGTGAAAAGGACACATTAGCTCACTGAGGTGGTCAAAGTAGTAGTACTGAATAAATGAGTCTATAAAATCTGGTAAGACACAATTTCAAGATACAGGGAACCTCACAGCAGTATCTATCTGGATATATGTCTTTTATTATAGTAAGGAAAATATGCTGCCAGTCTTCCAGTCAAGTGAAAAGCGGCCATGGAGCTCATACAAGTCAGTCAAAATAAAACCAGCAACAAACAACAAATTTTAATACAAAGTAGAGAAATATCACATAAAGGAAAAATGTAGGAATCTCTAAATATGCCAAATGGCTGTTTGTTGCCTCAATAGTTCTACAGACCATCATGGAAGCCAGTCCTGACTTAATCCTCTATTGAATGCAAACACAGGCTCAAGCACAATTAAACTACTAAGTAAAATTGATTGAAATAAATGTAATTCAGTTTTATTTCTTTCAGGGAATAAAGTTTCAAACAATGAATAGTGTAAATTACAATGAAGGAATTTCATTAAAATATCAGGAAATGAATACAAACCATAGGAGATAACCAAAAATTAATAGTTAATTACCTTGCTAATACCCAAGGCAACCGTATCAGTGTAGTGCCCTGGCACACATCCAGTGCTCATTTTCCCAAGCATTGATTGAATATAGCACGTTAGCATCTTCTTATCCTATATCAATGAGTACTTTCATCCTCCTTAGAATTCTGTACCTATGTTCAGCTTAATCAGTTGTACTCATCCAATGTGTGACAGAATACTAAAATATAACCATTTAACATCTCTGCTCTTTTAGTAATGGCAAACGTAAGGTCAGATAGGCCCACTTGCCTGCCATGTCTGGTAGAGAGTATAACACTTGGGTTTCAGCTGCACTCCTGGCTGACCTCTTTTGTTAAAGGTTTAGCCTGTTAGAAATCATCATATTTGGAATTAGACTATAGACATACTAGGAGTTTTGGGCTCTGTGACCGGAGTTAAACTTTCAAAGCTGAACTTTGATGTTGAATCTTTATAGGGATGCTAGGTGGTGTTTTTGTGAACTGAATTTGCATTTTTGTATTCAAAGACAGCTTTTATATTTGATACCTATAATCTAGAAAAGATTAAAGCCCTGGTATATCCAGCTTTGTGAACTTTTTATATTTCTCTGCAATCTTTTGGATGCTTCAGTTATCAGTGTGGTATCTGACTGATTTCTGTGTCTTAGCATTGTGGTTAGAATAAATCCTGTGTTGCTCAGACATGGCACTGAATATTTTACAATGATCTTCCTGACAGCTGCCTCAGGAGCGAAATGGGAGACAAAGAAAGAAAGAAAGTCAGTTATCAGACACCAGGAAAGATGTTCTGAGGGTGGTATAGCCACACTGGTGGCTGATCACAACTACTGGAACAGGACTGGAGCCACCCTTCCAGTTTCAAACCTCCTCAAAACTGTGCTAGGAGGAGCACGGTGCTCGACACATATGCACAGATATGTAGGTGATTAGCTAAGTACCTTAAATTAAAACAGGGGAGGAAGAGAAGAGAAGACATTCTGCATATAAATATTTCATATAGCTAGAGATATGAATTGTATGCTATGTATCTTTGTGACAGCGAAGTTAATGAGGGCATCTTGTATGAGAAACAGAAAGTAACAAGGCTTGTAGTAATTTTTAAACTATAACATCAAATTCTATTACTTTTGACTTACAGTCAAAGAGATTTTGTTAGAAATCTTGTTCTCTGAGCTAACTCTTAACCCCATATTAAAGAGGGTGATTACTAATTTCTATTTTTTCTTCTGTTCACGCAAAAGTAGAAGTGGTGGGGAGCTCTCTATAAATAACTCTATCAAGGAGGCACTTGGAGTTATGATACTTATGGAAAAGGAATATTCCATCCAATTTATGCATTTGTCTAAATGGCTTCTCTTGATGACGTGTGTAGGAATTAATACTTGAGAGACAGATGTCCAGAGAAGCACTGTTCAACTGCTTCCCCAAATGAGTATCATAGTTCTAATTCTTACTGCTTTCAGATATATATCTATTACAGTAAACATCAAAGGTCATGTTCATATGTGCATTTCCATCAAGAGTATTTCCAAATCACAGCTGGTTAATTTGGTGACTTCAGTTAGTCATTCTCAACTTTAATTCTGATTTCTCAAATACTAGCTAAACGTAAATTAAAGCAATCAAAACAATATGCTTCTCATGTGAACCACCAAAAAGACATTTCAGACCAGAGAAATTTCTAAAAACCAAGTTATAATCCCTTAGTTATCAAATATGTGGCAAAATTTAAAATATTAACAGATATTTATGCTTTATACATACAAGCTGGAGTTGTGGTGTCATTTTCCAGTCAGAAATTATATAGCATACATCAGATGAAAATTTGTAAATGCAGATGAGTGATAAGGATGAATCCATCAAGTTTAAAAACATGAGAAGACTGTAAATGGTATGAAAAGAAATTGGTCAGTCAAGCAGATCCTTTGCAAATGTAATCAATCTTGGTTAAATCGAAGGCAGAAACTGTATAAAAGCTATTACTGATCAAAGAAACTACCTTGAATTTATGAGTAAGCAGTGCAAACAACATCTTATGAATTGATGCAAGATACTTATACGGAAGCATATTCTGAGGAAAACGGAAAGATTTCATGGACGATTAATGCCTATACAGCAGAAAAGGTGAGAGCATAACTTCATTTAATGTAAACATGATTATGATCCCGATTCTGCACGAAATTCAAGTTCATGCTCACCTATTTTGGATCTCTTTGAGAGTTTAAAGTTCAACACATTCTTAAGTACATTGCTGAACTGTGGAAATGTGTCACTATGTGTGACAAATACTAACAGCAGTATGTGATGAAATAAATATTAAAATACATTAAAAATATCTCATATATCAGAATTAAGTTTTTAATACTTAGTTTATTACAAAAGGAAGTTCTGTGGAGAATGACAAAGAATTAGAGCATGAAGTTGAATTATGCAAAAGAAACCAACAAGAGACCAGAATGTTTTATATACCAATTTATAACGACAAATGGATGGAATTTATTCTGTATGAAAGTATTTGGAAAAGGCATACAGATACTGTTAGTAGTTCTTGTGCCTCCAGGGATACACAGGCCATAGGAAATAATTTTATAATTTATTTCGATTACTTATATGTTACAAACACCTGTGCTTCACCCTTGTGCCTGTATTGACCTCAATGCAGAAACATTGCTTGAGTGTGTCTAAAATGTATTCCTGAATACAATGAAATTTGAATATAAAGACTATCAGAACATAGAGAATCTGCTGTTTAACTTGGCAGTTTGTTCCAAGGTTTAAATGTCTTCACTTTTAACCTGAATATACTTCCCATCTAAAATTTTCATTCTATCTATCAGATACAGTGATAGAAAAGTAATGTCATTAATAATAAAGGTGATTGATACACCAAAAATACCAACAAGCAAAGCCAACTTACCAACAGAACATTTTTCACAGTAGGAAAAACTATTATCAACAGGCTTTCTCTTGAAAAATTCATCTTAATTTCAAATGTAGTACAAGGTTTCTAGTCCTGCTGCTGTTGCTGTATGTAACAAGGAAAATAAACGGAACTTCATAGTAATAACTTCAGCAGTCATTGAGGTTTTTGTTCACTCATTTTTTTGGCTACGAGACTTTGTGCATAGGAAACTGGTTTACTTCATGGCATTGCTTCTTCTGCTATTCCTATAAAATCAATGTCTTTCCTACCTCTGGAACTATTTAAGAAAAATTATGGGGCTTTTTCTCTATTAACAGATATTGAAAACTCAGAAATTTTCTTGACATCTTCAGTTTCCTGGATCACTTAAGCAGTATCTTTTCATACTGCTAAGATAAGTAAGCATGAAATGACATGGGACAGTTGGCTTTCTGCATTTTTTTCTGTTTTTTTTTTTTTCTTGTCTTCCTCCTTTCACCTTTGTTAGATGCTGCAGAGAAGCTGCTGCTGGTGCAGTCAGGCTTTTTTCAGCACCCTGCACATCAAAGCAACCGTGAAGAGACTGAGGACACTGAGTGTTCACCAGTTTTCACCATCCACAGTTAGATGTGGAGAGCAAGAATATGCCATGAAAAACTGGAATTGTCCCAAGGAACTCTCCCTGGAGCACTGCTTCATTTTCCAAGAGGCTTTGGACTTATACTGAGAAAGGCATACATATTCAAGCATATTTCGTTGAGCAGAATTCAGTACCACAGCCCACCTGAACTCGCTGATAGCAGTTTGCATCGGTGTTTTCAACTAGTTGAGAATCAATGTTTCTCAGGATGCTCCACTCCATGTTTATGTGAATATGACACCAGTAAAAATGGCTATTTCTACAACTAACAACTTAACTTCAGACATTAAAGTGATGATATCATGGTGAATCCTTTGTTCTTATGGTTGCAACTTGAAACACAACAAAAGGCACCACAATATAAAAGAAAAAGCAGTATGCTACTTCGCCATCAGATATTTTTCCATCATTCACCAGGTAAATGCAAAGAGTATTTCAATTGACTTATGCTCTATGTGCTGTTATTCACTTGTTACTTGGGCTCTCCAGTGGATCTGCAGAACCATAAAGATTTCTGAAAAAGTAGATACAGGGGTGTTATGTACACTAATGTTGTATATAAAAAGGGAGAGGAATTGGAATGGGGTAGAATTGCCCTCTAAATATTAGCCAAGAAGGTTTTGGCCAGAGAAGTGAAAAAGCACATTCATTCCTCCATCCAACAGACTCTCTAAGCAGGACTGTTTTGGATCTGTATTATAAGTTAAAACTACCACTTGGACCACAAAATTTCTCTCACAAAAACCTTATCTTACACTCCTAGTAGAATGCCATATATCATGCAAGAAGGCAGTTTCTAAAGGAACGCCCATGCATTCAGAAGATGCACTATTCATGTCAAGTGAAATGCTAAGTATCGAAAGGCATTTCTACACTGCACAATAGAGAAATTCCCAAGCTTCCAAATGTTCATACTGGTATTTTCACCAATTACACAGCTGCAACAGGCAATTTAAGTCTGGCATCTACTAGCCACGTTAACATGATACTGTATCTGGCTCTTACTGTTGCAAATACAGATATTTCACAGAAGCTTAGATATATCCACATTGTGCCTGCTGATGCCACCTAGTCTTGGGTTAGCATATGATTAGTGATTTGAATGTCTCTGCTTCCATTGTATAGAGTAAGCTTCCTCAATGTAGCTATGATAACCCTTCAGGAATGAACTAGTTTTAGGAATGAAGAACCTGGGAAATTGGCTCCAGGCCACACAGAAGCCCATTCTTGGCTAAATTCCACAGTAATCAAATCATCCAGTATGTGAGTAAAAAGAGAAGAGCCCTATATTCTAGACGTTGTTCAGTTAAGGCTTCTTCTGAGATAAAAGCAATCATACAGGCTTAACCAGATACACCTTACATAGCCTTGGGCCAGCGCTAGTTAACCTACACCGATCACCACTACTGTAACTACTGACAGACAAAACCCAAGAGGAGATGCGTTCATATGACACTTTTTATTTTTCTCTTTCCATCTATATACTGCTTGTTGTTATTTTATCTTTGTGAACAGCCCACAAAATATAAAGCCAATGAAAATGGGGACTGTTCGCCTGTGATGCATCATCTGCCTTGGAGCAACATGATTGCCTCGAACATTTTGGCTAGGAATGTTTTCACAGACTCTGAAGGCAGCTGCCGTGTTGTCACTGTAACCCAAAATTCCCAACAGAAACTCTGACAACTCAGAAACAGAAGGTGAAGAGGGCTCTGACAATGCAAACTTTGAAGAACAACATGCAGATTGACCCCTGGGGAACACCTCACAAACTTTCTGTTCAGTCGAGCGAACAAGACAGAATCAAATCCAATAGCTGTAATAAAGAACAGACAGATAAAGGGGAAGCAAAAGAAAAAGAGGGGGGGGAAAAAAAGAAGAAGAAATCTGTGAAATAGTAAATTATGTTAGCAAAGCAGGTGGGGATATCGCACGTCTGATCAGATATCCCCAATCAGAAGTACAGACATAAACAGCTCTGAGTATCCACGGATCTCCTTATGGCAGAGGATTCTGGAAGACCTATGGTGGGAGGATCAGAGTAGGCAGTTTTCATGGGTACCCAGAGTATTCATCTCGGTATTAAAAAGGTTGTATGGCGAAAGATTTTTTTAATGATGGAGGAGGTGATAGGGGAGGTGATCTCTGTTGTATAGCTGAAAGAAAAGGAGGAACAGGTTTGCTCTGACATGCACTCAGCCTGCCTCCTGCAGGAGCAGCAAAAAGTGAGTGTATGTTAGACTGGATCTACAACAGACCTGCTTTTAGCCAGTTCCCATCTTTTCTGCAGAAAGAACAAGGTTAGTTCAAAATCCTACAGCACGTCCAGTTTAGCTAACCTTTGACAGGGAATGTTTGGAGATTCTCTCCTTCTTTTGGGCTGACTGCTACATATGTAGCAGCTAGATCAACAATTCCCAGAGTTCCTGCAGTCTGATCACAGTGTCTGATGGGGCTGATGTCCAGAAATCCCAGAAAATGTAAAAAAAATCCATAAATTCTGCCTTGGACAAAATTGTGGAGGAAAAATAGAATGTATTTGAAGAAATTCTAAATAAGAGTGAAAGTAAGATGAGACCTGTGTATAAGGATTTAATATGACCCTCAGGATGCAATAAACCATATAAAGACAGTGAGGAAATATTTCATATGATTTCCTTACTCCAGAGTCTTCCTTTTCATACTAGACATTCAGGGTGGTTTTCACCTCTGACCATTTTAAATATTTGCTTTTATCTACGTTCTCAGGCTCCTTCTAGAATCCAGGGAAAAACATATGCTCTTCCAGAGGGAAATTCACCCCAGTTTAATATGACGATGAGATTCTTCTCAATGGACTTTTACCCTCTATAAATTAGGTATGTTGTTTATGCTGTTGATTAGGTCCATATACACGTGATTATAATATCAAAGTCAACATATAGAATTATTTCGTTCAAGCTTCAGCCATCAAATTATCTAGCTACTTACTTTATACATTTATTTTAGAATGGAATTAATTCATCCTATTAATCCAAATAATCCCATCTCTGGAAACAGCTACGAAAAGAGCCCAGATTGCTTTCTTACAAGTTAGATATCTAACTATCTAACTTGTACATGGAAAACTTGTGTAAAATGAATGATGATATAACATCTGTTATAGAAGATTGTGATGAGAAAGGAAACAGAAGAATCCTTATCACCAGATGATACTTTGTACTGTCTTACTATAATGTTCTAATACTATAGTCTGCTAATACAATAATATAACCAGTTAGACACCTGTGTAAGGAAAACTCCCGTGAGTGTATTTGTAATGAATGGGGATGTATATTCAGATAAACAGAGAATAAAAACATGTTTATTAATGCATGTGGCTCTAGTGCTAAGTACAGTACACTGTACTACAAAGCATGGTTTAAAATAATTACAGTATATGCAGTACATCCCAGTGAGCAGGGACTAGGGTTTAAGGGAAATGAAGTGGGGTTTATTTTTTTACTATGAACAAGTGCTACCAGCCTTCGGGCACCTCATTTTCATCAGCCATTAATTAAGGATTATGACACTTATTTCCTACGTAAACTACAGCACGATGTCTTAAAGAAATTATTAGGTAAATACTAAGTGCCACTGAATCAATATAGGCCAGTTTCACTGCTGATGTCAATGAAATGCTACCTATTTTCTTTGCTAGGGATATGAAAATTTTGAATATATTCTGCAGCAAAGCAAAGACCATATAGAAAGCTTTAAAAATAGCAGAAGCAGTAAGGAAGGAAACAAGTTGACAGATGTAGAAACTTATAACACAGTCACATTAAGTACTGATTAAATTTTGCACTTCAGCATGGTCCCACAGGCTACACAGACTGCAGTCACACCTGTGGGTAATTTCAGTTAAATAAAAACATGGTCAAGGGTGAGACTTTGTAAGAAATGTCAATCCATAATTTGTAACGCACAGAGCAGAATCACCACCTATAGCACTTCCCTTGCTAAATTAGCAACTGATTTAACTCAGTAACAAGCCGCAGCAATGTGTAACTCAGTCTTGCATGAACATCCAGATTTGCATTTCTTCATTCAGCCATGCTTCTGGATATTACCCTGTAGTACCATGACAACAATGTGGCATTCTGCCTTTGAAGGATTTGACAAGGGCATGGCTTAGGGGACACAACGGAAAACACTTGGCTATGCTGTAATAAGGGGTCCTGCAGGTGAATGCTGTTCTGCTTACTTTTGAATACTTTCTTGAGAAACTTAAAGGGCATTTCATGATGCTTTTTGCTCAAAGAAACAAATTCTGAACTCATTCTGTGTTAACTAATGTGTTTTGGTGATTCGGTGGTCTCAGGAAAGAATCTGGAGCCAAATGTTTTGTATTAGCAATGTTTTCCAGCTATAACAGAAAAACGAGGCAAGGTTCAAATCAGTTCTCCCCTAAAAGATATCCTCACAGCTACATGTACACTATCATCGGGGAAATTTACTCACCATTTCATTCACGAGTTCTGGTCTCCTGATCACCTGCGTGGCCTATGTGGTAATTTTCTTGGGAAACCAGGTAGTGTTCTCCAAGAGTAAACCTAGACAGAGGAGAAAAAATGGGTTTCTACACATTCTGTTGCAGGCAGAGTACAGATATAGACTATAACAGATTAGGTTGTCTCCAAAATCTACCCAACTACCCTTGTGCCGTAAAATGCCCCCAGTGCCCTCATGCTACATGGTAGCCTCAATGTCACGCGTGAAAGCACTGTGCTGCTGAACTGCAACACACACTTTGTATTATCTTAGGCACTTTGATTAAAATTCTTATGGAAATAATCATGATATCTCAGGGTCCATGGGGCACCATATGGAACGCACAGGAAACTCAGCCAATGCAATGCAGTAATGGATGGAAAGTCAGTCGGTCCTCTCTACAGAGGCTGACTCTGAGCAATGGGAATACAAACCACTCCTCCATTCAGCCTGAGGGCCAATGATTATTTCTAGGGGCAGATGGCATTTGACAGGTTAAATGAGCCCATGATATAGTCAGCAGCTGCCGTTGTACTCGTCAGCTGTTGGTCCTTTCTGCTATTAGTGCATGTGTATTGTCAGCACTGCCATCCTAAAGACCTGAGCGCCAGTGTGGGTGGCATCTGGAGATGCCAGTGCTACTCATACAACACAAAACGTTGTTGTAAGTTTGCTTTGGCAGCACAAATTCAACCTGTTTGATCATAAGGCATAGCCCTAAAATGCTAATAGGTACAAAATGTTTATGTACCTGTATATACATGTTAGAACTCATCGGCAGAAAACTATGTCTGCTAGGTCAAGTCAGAATATACGAAATTTCTGACTTCACTTATATACAGTGGTCAGTACAATTCTGTATTAACATCACACCTGTAATTGGGCTGGGAGGTTCACAAAGGTCTACCTCATGGTCATGGGAGCATCTGATGTCCCATAAATATATATCCCTTATTCTCTCCCTCTAGCTGTGATATGGCCCTCCTTGTTTCATTAATATACTCATCTTAACCCGTTCAACTGTTGGTCACTATTTCCATAAGGTATACTTTGATTAACCTTTTAGCAGAGGCTTTACAAAAGTAAACACACTACTCAAAACTCCAGCCAGGCCTAAGGCAACAACAAGCAAAATAAATACACCAAAGTAAATAAGCCTTCAAAGGTAACCTAACTAAAACTGTTATGCAACTCATTTTCCAGCACGTGACTTCATAGTCATCTAAGCTGTAGAGAGCTACAAATATAGTGATAAAACACATGCACACACATGCATATAAATATGAGATGAAGATCATTGTCCATATAGCCAGTCATTTCATCACAGAGGGAGATCAGGTTAGCCAAGCCTGAGCTGTCCTTGGAAAATGTGTTTACTGTTCTCAGTTAGCTTCTTTTCATCTTTCTTTCTTGACTTTTTAAATAAAATGAGTGCAACATTAACATTTTTTCCCTTCGCTGATTGCTGTTTTTTCATAAATGAGGGAGAGCTTTCTCCCATTCACATTGGCCAACTCTTTCAGCACCTCACAGAGTTGAGCACGTTCAGCTTCCCTTGTTAGTCTCTAATCTGTGCTCTCACACTGCTGGCTGCCCCTTTTCCAAATCTTGTTGGTATGCAGAGATATCTTGAAGCAGGCTTTGCCAGTAAGAACTAAACAAAAAACCAGCCTTTAATTTCTGGCTTTTCCACATTGTGAATCACAGGATTGTCTCTCCCACCCATCAAGGGACCCATATTTTCCCTGAACTGTTACTGTCCATGAACCACTACTGTGAGCCTTCATCTCACCAACCTGCAGACTCAGAACCAAGACTGGGCAAGAGAGACGGTACTTCCTCATAAGTGAAAGCAGAAAAGGAATGCTCCCTGGGCAGTCCACATTCTTATTCTTGTCCTGCTTCAGCTGGTAGAGCTGCCTGAGGACCCCTCCAAAGTACGAAATAAAAATTTCTGCTCAGTGCCCGCCACTGGACAGACTCAGGCAGCATTGTGCTATCTAACACCATATTACAGCAGTTGTCCCACAGTGGTAGAAAGGCAGCTTCCGTACTGTGCAGAAAGCCGAGTTTCTCTTCTGTGTACATGAAATCAATGGTTGCCTGCAGAAGGGGGCCAGTGTTCTCTTAAGAAGTGGAAATTTTGGCACAGTGGAGAACAGGATAACAATTGAATAGCATTACAGACACAGTGTAAAGATGAGAAGAGGAAAGAGGAAGATGAGGAAATATGGAGAAAAAGACAATATCTAAGGCAAAGACAATGAAGACAGAAAAGGGAGAAAACCCAGCAGTGCACACAAAGAACAGGCAATCAGAAAGCAGAGAAATGAGAGGCTGAAGACAAAACAGATCAAGGGCTCTAACAATATATCTCATTGTGCCAAATAGGGAAAAACACTGACTCACCAAACTCATTTAGTGAAGAAAACAGTAAGGTAATGAGAAAGTATGAACCATAAAGAAAAATAAAAGTCAGTCTATCAATCCAAACTAGATTTTGGACTTGGATTTTGTGATTTTCATAGAAGTCTCTGAAACCATCATGACTGTCTCCCTCTGGTCAATGACCACATAGCCTTTTAAAGAAAAAGTAGATGAGTTGCATAGCAGAGACGAAAAGGAATGTGCTCTCCTTGGTCCCTGAAGTTGAGTGTAGAGATAACAATGTACTGATATAGAAGAAGTTACAGGATTCTGTTTTCTGCACTTTTAGGAATTTGCAATGATCTGGGCTGCTCTGGCTGAGTCACTGTTATCTCAAAACCTCAGAGTTTGTTCCAAGACTGCCGAACATATTGTACGTGTTCTGGGTAAGGAGGCATCTCTGTTCCTTACATCAGAAGCTCTGCTGTTTCCTAACCTGTCTGCCTTTGTTTAATGCAGAAAAAAACTGTATGTAACTATCAGCAGTAAGTGCATCCCATCTGAAGTAGAGGGGACTTTTTCTATTTGCATATTGAAAGCTACTTTTTAAGAATTAAACTCTCCTAGAGAGTCTCTTACAGAAGACTGCATATTACTAAAGAGTAACTGCACATTATTGTTGACTCCTAAGCATTGATTACAACACTGCTATACAGAGTATTAATATGCCATTTTCATAACTAATATAAAGATTTCTGTGTATGTACAAAGTTATAATTTATAAAAACTTTGGTTTTGTTGAGCATAAGAAATACATTTAAGTTGATTTTTTATGTGTGTTCTGTAGACTATAATGATTCCATTACCAGCCAGTATACTTTGCTCTTTTATTCAATTATTCATAGTTAAACTGACATCAGAGACCATCTTTCATTCAGAGACCAAGAAGGAAAAGATGATTTTTGTAAGTGCCATTTATGAACACAAATTCCTTCCTTCTAATCAACCTGGTAATTAAACTCTCAAGAAAAAGTGCTACTAAATAAGGAAAAAGAAACCAAAGTATCCTGCTAAAGTCCTTTTCTTGTCACAAAGCTTCTTTTCACTCGAGTCTCCTAAGTAAAGCTGCCTTCATCTAACACCACTTACGGTTTTCAATGCCTTTCTCTAAAGTGTCCCTATTTTCTTTCTCTTTTCCTGTTCTTAAGGCTTGATTGTACTTACACCAATGAAAAATACTGAGGTTTCTGAAAAATGTTGTAATTAAGATCACTTGAGAAAACTGTGGTGGATGTATTTATTAATTTGTACTTGCATTACAGAAGTGTTTGAAGGACTCTCTGTGATAGGTGAGGTACAAACACTTCTTGAAACATAGTCCTGCTCTAATGTTTTTGTAATATGAAAATGAAAGGGAGAAGGATTTGACTGATGTGAGGATTATTATTTCCATTTGCGAATGGATACCTGAAGCACAGATAAATGTAGTGTCATTCTGAGAGTCATGGAGGGGAACTGTGCCAGAACTAGAAATGCATCAGGTCTCCTGAGTCCCCACCCTGCGTTTCACCCATGAAACAATTTACACCTTCCCATATGTTTTCACCCTTCATTGTCTTCCAAGGGGTTTACACTTTGAAGTTCTCAATCATATTCCAAACTGATGAAATACATTATGGGTAAAATAAAGTTACAAAAGTAACCTTATCAACCTGACAGGCCCTCTATCAGAATTTACCATACAAATAAAACTAAATCCCATAAACAAATGACTGGTTTAACCCTATCGGCAGTGTTCTGTATTCAACCAGACACTCAGTGTTTTCTTTATACTCCTTGATCCACATTGCTGTGTTGCTCCCATCAATACTAATATTGGGTACTCCTTGCAGAGCCAAAGGGGTCAAAGATCGACCCCAAAACATGGTATTAAGTTCCTGGGCAATGACCTGAACTGATTTTTCTGTTTAAGTCTATCTAGCAGACTTGAGGCACTTCCTGAAAGAAGAGTACAAGTGAAGTTCTTGGCTATTATTTGTTCTAGTTAAACAATCTCAGATCTACATGAACAAATAGTGATAATAGCAATTCCCAGCTCTAATAAATTAACTCCCAGCTCTAATAAATTGTTAAGGGTTTTGTAAAGGTCATCATGAGTCTTTTAGCTTACAGTAAACTGAGGTAAAATGATACAGACATCTCCCAAAGATTCCTGACACGAGGTGGTGACAGGAGAACCCAAGTCTCCCATGCACTACTTTCTTTTTCACCTATCCACTCTACTCTTCACATTATGCTTTAAAATCAGCTTCATTTTAATCTGTTAATGCACAGAAAGAGTCTCCAAACTGATTTTATGGGTATTAGAGGACTGTGGGACCTGCTGGACTGTACCTTACATAGGGCAGGACATTCCTCATGGCATTTATGCATTACCCTTATGTAGCCCTTATGAGGTGGTGTTTCATAGGTTTTAGGTCTCAGCCCAACAACATTTATCATTAAGCAACCCTCTTTATCAGCAGGGAAGACAATCCTTTAATGTGAATACTTGGGTTGTTCACAGCCAGTCAGATGTTACAGAAAAAAAAAGAAACGTGAAATTGCAGTCTAATCCAAACAGTTTTAATCTCAGGTTGGGATCCCATAGTATCTCATAAATAAGAATTTAGAAGCTTTCTGTTCCAAATTTATTAAGTTTCCAAAGAATATTTTTAAAACCAAAGCTTTTAACAGTAATGCTAATAACACACATTCTAAACTTCTTTTAATCAAGGTTTTCTTTACTTATTTGTTTGGAAAACCTCCCAATTCTTGTAGCAGGCTGATTTTTCTTGGGCTGACAGTAAGATTGCAGTCAGGGGAAAACAATATTATAAAAATGAAATATTACTGTTTGAGCTAAATGTTTAAGACCTCAGAGTGGTAGCTGCCAGAGACTCATCAATTTCTCACTAGCCACTAAACAAGCAAGAGGAAGACCAACCTTTTCTATCATAACCTTTGAAGCTGAAAAATTACGCCTAAACTGTTAAATTCACTATGGGAGTGTTTATACAAGGGATTTGATACCATTCACTGAATTTAAAGCCAGAAGAGACCATTAGATAAATGGATGTAGTTTTCTGTGTAATAAAGATGAAATATTTCTATCTGATTACCCTTGCAAAGATCCTAATAACTTGTATTTATCTACCTTTTCGGAAGCCTTCGTGACATGAATAAAGAAGCACGAACTGGAAAAGAGCTGTAGAGTTGTTTCACTGGAAGCAACTACCAACACAGAGATTTTAGGAGACTTCATAACTGAGAACTTCATTATAGATGACCAGATGAAAAAAACAAAGCTTTGAAGAGTTCTGTTTCATACACATTAAATTATGTTGTCCTCTTGTATAATTATAACAGCTTTGAGAAAGTTGTCATCACATATAATACTTTGGACTAACAAATGAAAAAACAGAACGCCATAACAGAAAAAACATCAGAACAATACTTTGGGAACACATTTCCCCATTGTTTGGAAAGAACACAAGAACTGTAGGGAAATACAAAATGAGGAAACAAAACTGACAGAAGAACTAGAAGATCATAAGACATAAAGTGAGACAGTAAGGAAGCTAAATTTATGGAAGAGCAAAAGCTCAGGGGCAACCTGATCTCAGTCTAAGTATCTTCAAGGTAAGGATATAAATGAAAGGAGGGAATTACTCAGTCTCAAACTGTAAGTACTGGAGGAAAAGGCCTGGACCTAAGAAGGGAGTTTAGGTAAAAGTTTTTAGCTATAGGAGGAGATGAAACAGTGAGCAGACAGAAAACATGACATTTGAGGTACTGACCCTGAAATGGGGTGTTCATACCAATAGATATGTTTCACTTGTGCATTTTCATCTAACAAATTTCCTGCTACTACAGGAACCTGAGCTGCCCTTGATTTCTCTTGATCTCCTCTCAGGCAGCATTTAAGTTTCTGAGACTTTAGCATAATGTGCTACTGGTTTTAAGTTTGTCATAGGTTATATGGGAAGGGAAAGATATTTGATGGCCTGAGATAAGCGTATCTCTACGAAGCAGAATGGGGAAGGTAGAAGAAACATTTTTATAGCTCTTTCTGGAGGTTGTTACATAGATACCAACTTCTGTGGATGATATGAGTGCTCTTTTCCACAGCAACTTCCAAATATCACATCTATCCTTGTTCTTGATGCAGACACTTGATATAACAGACACTTCATTTTCTTTCCAAAGCTTTGTATCATGCTTCACTGGAATACCTCCTTAAAAATACTCCTACATTATTCAAATGGCTTCAGACACCCTCTTTTACTGCTATTCCTGCTCCTTCTATGACCCTACCTTCAATCTAATCCTTGATTGTGACCACAATCTTGAAAGAACATCTGAAGAAACCTTCACAAATTGCAAGCGTTCTAAAGAAGGAACTTCCAAAGCTTTCTCTCCCTCTCCTTCATCTTTTATAGCACTATTTAAAGTATCAGATAAGGTTTATCTCACCTTAGAAATAGTTATTTCCAAAGATGTGCCAGTCCTCTGCCAGCTCATATACGACCATAAAGTGAAAATGTAGCACATCTTGGGAATTACTATATTCAAATGATAAAAATATTAAGGGCTGGATGGTGGGCCTGTTTAATAAGCTTACCAGAGATTTATGGCACTTCTAAGCCACTATAAGCCTGCCTGCATGTTGCTTTTAGTGAAGAAGGTAGCAGTCATTTCTAAAAACTTGATGGCAACTTGGTGTAAGCTTTTCTCATACTGTAGGGGAAAAAAAAAGTTTCAGACCTGCAAGATCATCAACAAAATAGTTCCCTGAGAACCTGGATCTTGTTTCTTTCCATGATTGCCCTAAGACAAAATAGTAGAGTACGTCCCTCTTGTGAAGGAAGTAAAACTGAATTCAGTCCTTTGAAAACTAGATTTTACCTACATCCAATGAACACAAACCATATTTATAGAACAGGGGACTTTGTCTCTTTGGCTAACGAAGTCAATTTAAGCACCGTACTATAATTCAAAAGGCTAATGTTAGCACTGAATATGTTAAAAAAATAGTAAGAATAACAGCCATATTCATTTATAGATAATAGAATCAAGTCTGCTGGCTTACCACTAACATTGGAAATACGAAGAGATTCCAAAGACGACCAGAATCATGATTACAGAATTAAGAAGTTGACAAAAAGTTTATAGTTTATAGCAGGAAATTTAACTCTAGCACATAAGGGCTGATCATTGCGGGGGGAAGAGCAGGTGCATAGTCTTCAACTATATGAGACTACTGAAAGAAAAATGAACTAATCTGTTTTCCTTCTTCACAATGGATAGAACAAGTAATAAGAGGTTTATATTTCTGAAATAGAGATTTAAGTTAGACCTCAGGAAAAAGCTTTCCAAACATAAGTATAGTTAAGTACTGGAATAGATTTATCAGAGAGATTATGAATCATAGAATCATCTGAGTCTTTCAAGAACAGTTTAGACAAACTCCAGTTAAGAATGGTTTAGATAGTGTCGATCCTGCCCTGAGGCAAGGAAAACTTGTATTTGACTCTGCCAAGAAGCAGAAGGATGGACCAGACAACCTCTTGAAATCCCTTTCAAGGCATTTCCTATGATAAGGTTTAATGAATGAAAGTTGTAGCTAATTTCATTTAGGCAATAGATAAAATCTATATTTTAATAGGGAAGACAATTTAATACTGAACAACTGAAAAACTTGATCAGTGCTATGGTTGATTCTCCATCCATTTTAAACAATATTTAAAACAAGACTGAACACAGAAATATAAAATAACAGCCAATTTCAGTTGTAGCTAATTGCCAAGACAAAGGAATTATTTCAGGAGAAGTCCTATGGCTTTTGTTATTCAGGATGTCACAATGGCTCTAACTGGTTTAATAATCTATTACTTCTACTTTTTTTTTTTATTTTGTTTGTTTGCTTTTTCAGTTGGTCATGTTAATTTATCAAACTGCTTCCTGGCTCTTGGTCTCTGACAGCATGTAAAATGCTTTAAAAATTTCTAAAGAGATAACAGCTTATCCCATATACCCCTTCTAGTTGTTAATGCTTCCACACTTAGTGGTTTACCCACTAAGGGTAGGGGAAACAATTCCCTTTTAATGACTGCAGACAGTAGGATAAAAATTC
This sequence comes from Gymnogyps californianus, assembly GCF_018139145.2. Classification (NCBI taxonomy): domain Eukaryota; kingdom Metazoa; phylum Chordata; class Aves; order Accipitriformes; family Cathartidae; genus Gymnogyps; species Gymnogyps californianus. The sequence goes on from NC_059474.1 coordinate 4,988,136, forward strand.
CACTAATGTGTTTGAGGCAAACATCTTTATAATAGTTAAGTTAATGAGGATGTGATTAATGGAAATACAGATGAAATGCATTCTCCACCTCAATGGAAATATCCTTAATTAAGACAGATTTAAGTACTAGGCATTAGATTGCAAATGGAAGCAAGAACAATGAAAGTACTCAGAACAGTTTCTCTCCTTTCATGCAGCTTTTTGACATATTTAAAGAATTACTTGATTTACTCTCCAGTTTGCAGATATGGGGCTACATGCCTGAGCAAAACAAGAAACGATACATTACACAAAGAGTTGTATTCATCCCCATCTGCCACTTCCTTCCCTAAACGACAGAGGTGTCTACAGCACAGACAAAAGGCCAATTTGCCCTGATGAGTTTAAGTGCAGCTTAAGGGCAGCTGGTCCACACAAAAGTAGAAGAAGAGAGGAAAGATAAAGTCCAGCTCCAAAGGAATTTGAGTCACTGAGTAATTCAAACAGCAAACTGTTTATACTCATGAAATCTACTCCAGCATTCACTAAAATAAAACGTGAATTCCCACTCACTTTATATGGGCATGGCGCCTTCCAAGAAAAAACTGAGATTAAGTGAATTGATATTTTCATTTAAAATCTTTGCACAGGTATATGGAAATTAGACTGAAGATTTGCGTTCCTGAGACCTGTTCAATGGACTTCTTTATCTCACAAAATTTCACTTCATTCCTCTAAGACCTCTTACATGACTATCTCATTTTTCTCAGAGAAAGATATCCCACTTTTTCCTTATGTCTCCTGCTTGCAATCTGTAAAGGACAGTAAACCAGTAATGATGAAAAATAGGAGGGATAAAAAAGATGCAAGAAGGCATGTCAAAGGACTGCTGTGTACCTGTTTACGCAGTTGTTACGCAGAACAACAATTACATCCATCGGTGTGCTAAAGGTCAAAACAAGAGTAAGAAATTCTTTTAGCCCATCTCTGCTCTTCTTCTAGGGGATTTAGTCAGTCCAGATCCACTCTGCTGCTGCTCTGCAGCATGACTTTCACCCTAAGTGAGATAAATAAAGTACAGCAGAAAGCTATTTCCTCCGCACTTAAGCAACAATTTTAGTTAGATCTCAGCATTACTTTTTAGGGCTGATTTAGTCAAGATGCAAACAAGAACAAAGGTTTTATTACTGAGTATCAGATGTTTCCGTTCCATCTGCAGTGGCAGGTAAAGGGGTGCTCACAGACAATGGGAGAGGGGCGTAAAAAGTTCACTGTCAATTTTGATACTGACTATTCATATCACAAGTACAAGCAAACCAAAGCAAGATGAATATTTGAACTGCTTGCAAACACAAATCATGTTGAACAGGGTAAGTGCATCTCCATTTATTATGCAGGGCGCTTAGGAAGGCAGAATATATTTATTGTTAATAGAATATTCCCCTCAAGCTATACCGATATGGCTTTTGTTTTGATAAAACTTGTCCTTAGGGAGCCAAACACAAACTTCTGAGCTTTTGCAAGGAATGATATATATTTTCTGGTTAACTCAGTATGGGTCTGAGTTGCCAGCTGACTTTTATGCTGAAGGTGATTCTGCATCTGTACAGAGGGAGTGAAACCACAAAAGCTGAGAACAGAAGTCTTCTACCTTCTTTTTGCACCTGTATAAAAGATGCATGGAGGTGTAAGACATCATGGAGTTACACACAGTGCTCCTTTTACCCCTTCCTGCAGAAGAATGTGATTTTAAAATTAAAAATAAATTTCATCACCAGAAGTCCAAACAAATGCAAGTACTGACAAGCAATGAGTTGCATTGGCCAGTAAAATTAAAAATAAATTTCATCACAGGAAATCCAAACAAATGCAAGTACTGGCAAGCAATTGGTCAGCTTCTATAAATGAGAAATAGTGTAACAGCATTACATGTTTTTCTCTATCTTTGAAGCCTGGGATTTATTTCAATTCTGTGTCTGCAAAGAAAGAAAAAAGGCTAAAACCTGAGATAAACAACTGATAGGTCCAAACCACACAACTGAGAGCTGAAGTTTGAAAGTACCCTGATTCTAGAGTAATAAGGATCCGTGCTTTTGGATCTAGATGGCAAAAAGGTCACTTTTGACCTGAATCCAGACATGTAGGAACAGAATCAGATGCGTCTGTTTAATTTATTGATATATATATTTATACAGACACACATATATATTTATCTTTGTTTCTCTTCTCACATTATTAAACTCATAACATGGCATCACATACAGCACAGCAGGTAGACTTTATGGAAGAAGATGATAAAGGGCAAAAATTTACTGAATAACACAAACTCATTATCAGGGCTAAAAAGAAAAACACAAATTGTTTGCCACATCCCAGTGGTCACAGGTCATTCTAAAGGATAAATCAAGGACATAAAAATTAAAGCATCAGTGACTCTGCTGGAATATGCTTGAAGCCATTTTAATATCTCTTGCAAAATGGGTTGAGAAGGAAAAATTGTGTCATTCTGAAGCAATGTAAATGGATGAACAAACAAAATGACCACCTAGAAAAGTCTTACATAGCCTTTATTACTGCCATAGCAGCAATAGTACTATTAAATAAATACAGAGTCTTCTATGGATATTCATATTTAAAAGAGTCAATACCCAGTACTTTTTAGCCTGCTCCATATCCCTTTATTGCTGTTCTAGTAGGAGGGAAAAAAAGCATTAAAAACTGACTCATATTCGGATGACCAGTTTCAGATAGTTATGATCAACACAAATGAGAAGGCCACGACTAGGGAGCAACTCTGCAGGAAAGGCAAGAATAAAATGTTACTCTCTATCATATCTTCACTGGTCCACTTAAACAAGTGATAAATTTAAGTTCTTTTCAGGAATACAAAATGAAGCCCTTAAGTAAGATTTCATAAAACACAACTGGATATTTAAGACTTGTACACAGAGGAACAATGTGAAATAAAAAAGTAAACATGTTCTGGAAAATAGTAAGTAATCCAAGAAAGTCTGGACAGTGCAATATGTTTTTACCTTCTCAGAGATGATAGTATGAGGGTAGCAGCAATAATAGGTGGTTTCAAAACAGATGTTATAGTCCTATCCAGTTCCATCTGAACTCCACATGCTTCACTGGACAGAAACAAAAATGCTTTAGGATGAGATTGTGCAAACTACCATGTTATTTTCAGTTAGACCACTTATGTCATTAAGGTTTTGCTAAGCTCGCTAATAGTTTTCAATTCTGAACTGAGTGGAGAATCACTACAATGCCTTCTGAGATCCTGAAGGCAACAGCCCCAAATGAGCAGGACGCTATTTACTCCAAGTGAAATGAACTACAAAATACAAAATTAATTGACAGCTGTTCACCTTTCATTAGTATGCCTCTACAGACAAAACTTTCCGACTGCTGCTTTCTTCACCTGACAAACTGTTCAAGTGGCTTCTCCTTAGTATACCAGAAAGCTAGCAAATGAGCTAAAAGCAACCAAGAATCTTCCAAATACTCTTCTTGGAAGATACCCTGGCTGGTAAATTAGAAGAAATACTGTATGAAAACACTGCTTTTTCTAGAAATATAACATCACCGGACCACCCTTTAAAAAAAGGATATTTTGCAATGTGAGATTATTTTCTAAGTTATATGCACAGACATTTTATTTCCACAAACTACAGGGATAACAGTGTTAGCATGGTAAGAAGGTAAGTCCAAGTACAGAAGTTACATAGAATCATAGAATCATTTAGGTTGGAAAAGACCTTTAAGATCATCGAGTCCAACGGTTAACCTAACACTGCCAAGTCCACCACTAAACCATGTCCCTAAGTGCCACATCTACACATCCTCTAAATACCTCCAGGGATGGTGACTCAACCACTTCCCTGGGCAGCCCGTTCCAATGCTTGATCACCCTTTCGATGAAGAATTTTTTCCTAATATCCAATCTAAACCTCCTCTGGTGCAACTTGAGGCCATTTCCCTTGATCCTAGCACTTGTTACTAGGGAAAAGAGTCCGACCCCCACCTTGCTACAATCTCCTTTCAGGTAGTTTTAGAGAGCAATAAGGTCTCCCCTGAGTCTCCTTTTCTCCAGACTAAACAACCCCAGTTCCCTCAGCCACTCCTCATAAGACTTGTGCTCTAAGTCTTTGCCTGAATCTGACCTGCTTGGAATCCCAAATGCTTCAGCAGGGCGGTAAGAAGAGGAGGAAGGATTGTTGCTGTTCTTGTAGGCTCAAGAATAAGGTTGCTCTTGTGGGCTCAATTCTTAGTCACAATCCTCTTAGTCTTTTTTTTTAAATGCTGAAATTTTTTTTATCTAGAGCAAAACGATCTTTTAAGATGATGGTGCTGAAAGGTAATGTTTTCCTGTAATTAATTAGTTGAAACTGTTAATAGCATTAACAGTCTGTTAAGAGGGATTCAAGTTCAAACGTGCATAAAGTGACTTAGGAGTGACTTTAAGGTCCCTTTGAGTAAGCTGGAATCTGTAAGGCAGTCATCCCCTTTTATATTTGGCTTTAAAACACTTGATAAAGCTATGAAAACTGCCTCTTTGTGATGGAGAGTCCTTGAACGAAATAGTCTGCAAATGCTTTCTTTCTAGGCTTCTCTGTTGCTGTAAGCAGTCTAGAGAAGGAGCAGCAGAGGCTGGAGGACCAGCAGTAGGGACTGGTGCTGGCAGGCTTCCTTTGCTTAAGGACTTGATGAGTGCAGCAAAAGTTGCAGACTTTGAGCCCCCAAGTCTGTAGGTTTTGCTGAAGGATGTACAGGCTAGATGGATTCAGTGACAAGGGGGTATGTCCTCTTTTTCCTTTCCTTCCCCTTCCCTTTTCCCTTCCTTTTTCCTTTCCCCTCCTCCTCTCCTCTCCCTTTCTTCCCTTCTTTTCTCCCTAGCACAGAACTCAATTCAATGAGTTCTTGATCTCTCTTGGATTTCTTTTTGCTAATATAGTATTAATACTGCTTCATTTAGACAAAGGATAATACAGTGATGTATCTGCAAAAATGCTGGAAGGGTTTTTTTTCTCTCCTTCCTTCTTGTTTGCTCCATTATTTATAGCTCTGTTCTACAGAGCAGAAATCCAGCATTAAAGCTTGAGTTAAATCTTCAGTCTGTACTATCCAGATAGATTTAAATTAGAAAAAAAGGAAAAGAAAACTTATTTTCTATGAAATAAGACTTTATTTTCCTCATCTCAAACATCGGGTCTCCAGTCCATGATGCAGCTTCTGAGAGCTAGTAAGTAATAATTAAGAAATGGAAGAGAGAGTTATGTTAAGAGAGACAGAAGAGAACTCAATGTTTACTGAAAGAGTATGAGTGTAAAAACTTCAGGTTGAAGGAGCATATAAGAAACAAGAAAAGATAATAAATGAGAAAACTTAAGAACCTCGCCCTGTGCTTCACAATAAAACTGCTTTCTAAAAATGTGTGCCTACACTGAGTTATCTACTCTGAGGTAAATCCTTAAAGGAGGTAAGACATTTCTTAACCTTGATGAATTTAAAGCCAAGGAGATCAGGAAAAGTGACAGAGTTGATGTCAGCTAACTAGCTGAGGTAATACACAACAATGCCTGGTGTCCTCCAGGAACGTGGAGCATCTTGATGTAAAAAGAAGATCCTAACCTATTTTGCAGAGACAAGGCTTAAAATGGAGGCCTTGTGCTGCCAACTACAAAGGAGAGTCAAAGCAGCTTTCAAAAGGCAGGATCTTTTCCAAATTAAAAGGACATATAGATACTTCTCCACAGGAAACAAAGATTAATAAAAAGTACCCTATTATCTACATTACATACAAAAGGACAAATCGCTTGCTCATTAGTTTTAAAAGAATAAGTCACAATATATGCAATACCTAATGCGTCCAGCAGTCAGTCTAGAAAGGACATTTTTAGTATCTCACCACAGATTCTCAGCAACGATGAAGTATACTGAAGACACTTACTTATACAGGCAACATCCTGGGCAACAGAGAAAACAAACAGCAGACAGGATAAATCAGAACTAACTTCAAATCTGAAAAATGTGCTTACAATAATGAATGCTGTGCTTGAAGTATATGAATTTGAAGGATTCCTCTACAGAGTACTAAAAAGAAAACATTGGAGAAATACCTCAAATCAGTAACGTTTAATAAAAAGATTGTTTGTTTTGTGATATACTCTAAATGTATACATATTTAAAAGATCTCATGTAGTAGTCATTAGGTGAGGATCCATATTATATGAGATATCCAACTATATGATGGAGGTTGTGGATTCTCCCTCCTTACAGATGGTTGTAACAGGCAGGTAGATTCCACTGCAATAGCCTTTAAAGCTTCTATAGTTTTTAAGGTCTTGTATCTGTCCAAATAATGTTGAAAGAAGCAAAGAAGAATTGTGCCGTACAGTGTAATTTTTACTTTTCAATCACCTGCAGCAGGGTAATAGTTGTCAATTGAATAAGTGTGCGTAAAAGAGGTACTTGTCAGCATTGCTGACTCAAAATCATGGTCGTCTTCTCAGAAGCCCACGATTCGTCTCCTTAAGGCTGAGGACTGAACATGTTTTAGGTCTGCCATTGACAAACCAGCCTTTTCAAAAAAATCTGAGTTATGGAGCAATGTCACTGAGAAGGTTTAAGCCACAGAACAGAGCCACCAAGGCAAGAAGACAAGCTAGGGAATCAAAATATAAGAGGTACAGCTCAAAAGAAGAAAACAGGTAAAACCCAGCTTAAAGCTGAAGAAAGGCAGTAAAAGCCTGCCCTCAGACCAAAGCAAAAAAGAACAGATTTTGGAACTGTAAAGATTTAGAAAAACCAAAAGAGCCTGATATGATACTTTAAGATAGAAAAGGCAAACCCTCCAGCAGTTCGTCATAGAGCATTTGATTCTGCCATGAATCTGATCTTTGCCTGAAGTATGGGACAGATTATCAAAGCCAGGAAAAAACAAACACATAAAAAGATGGAAGAATTAATGCTCTCAGTTTCAGTACATTTCAAAGCAGTGCTGATCATCTCCTTGCCACAAAGTAGTTGTCAGTACCCTCTACTTCTGTGATATGTACCCCACTATAGTCCAAACCACAGTGTAATATACACTTCTTCATATATTAATACATATTTTATAATTTCATATAATTGATACGGGGTTAATTAGGGAATAGTCTCCTCTAATAAATTAGATCCATTAATTGCTATGGAGCACAATCCAGAGTGCATGCATCTTCCTACTGAGACTGTAATAATTCATTTAGCAAACTTTTCTGATCTATTCATTAACTGTTTAGAAACTCCTTATAAAACGTTATCAAGCATTAAGTAAAATAAGCAATTCTTTAGGGCAGCAATACAAACACTTCTGTGTAGCTACTTCAGAACCTTAACAAAAATCAAACCACTGAGAAAATATGAGGGGAGACCTTATAGCTCTCTACAACTACCTGAAAGGAGATTGTAGCGAGGTGGGGGTCGGTCTCTCTTCCCTAGTAACAAGTGCTAGGATCAAGGGAAATGGCCTCAAGTTGCACCAGGGGAGGTTTAGATTGGATATTAGGAAGAATTTCTTCACTGAAAGAGTTATCAAGCACTGGAACAGGCTGCCCAGGGAAGTGGTTGAGTCACCATCCCTGGAGGTATTTAGAGGATGTGTAGATGTGGCACTTAGGGACATGGTTTAGTGGTGGACTTGGCAGGGCTAGGTTTATGGTTGGACTCGATGATCTTAAGGGTCTTTTCCAACCTAAATGATTCTATGATTTTATGAAAAGGTGGGGGTGTGCGGGGTGGGGTAGGATAGGGTGAAGCAATGCCAAATCTGAAGGATTCCTGGTAACACTGTGATCTATAAACTCTATCTTCTAAGGCTCTTCCTGTTCCCTTCCTAATCCTCCATCTGCTCTTTCATTCCTTCTCTCCCTTCCCACAGAAACAAGAAATAAGAAAATATTGCTACTCTGCTGGAAATTTGGAGGGTATTTGCACTGGTTTTGATAATTTTACTATGAGTGACTCAAAGATCATTTCCTCCTTGTCTAGTCTCACAAGACTGTTTCCCTCAAAAACAAAACAAAATATACAGCTTCACACACAAATATGCGTTCACACACACACACACACAACAACAACAAAAACCCACTTCTTGAAATATTTGCTCATTCTTTGGAGAATTCTGAAAATTAACAAATGGTAAGGCAGAAACACCTTTTTCAAGCAAGATTTCCAGATATATTTCTCAATAAAAATGAACACAGGAATTTTCTAGTCAGCAAAATACTATGGAAACGGTCAAGCTAAGTATTTGAAATTGCAATGAATACTAGAAAACCCAGCATCTAAGAAGCACATTCACTAAGTCATGTGTAGGTTATCTTTCTTTTCCTTTCTTTCTTACATTACTATGTTAATGTAATTTATATGACTTTGAAAAAACATAAAATCTATTAAGATATGAATAATAAATCTTACTTTGTCACCATTTCTTGTCATATAGAATAGCACTGTTTTCAGAAGAAAATGTAAAGATATAAAGTACTGTTTCTGACAAATAATGATCTGGAGGTAGTTTCAGATTAGTTTGCAGAGATATGGCAATTTAGGGCTTCAATGTAGTTGAGCTATATAGTACAGTGATTCTATAGTCATTGTTTCACAAAAAAAAAAGGAAACATTTTTTTTTACTACAGAAGAAAGTCACATTGTGAATTCAATATCAGCTCAAGGAAATACACTGCCAAATTATAAATCATAACCAGGGACAGAAGAAGAACTAAAGGTGCAGACACAAAATTCTCTCAAGATTCCTTCATTTTTGTAGAGAAGTGATTCAACTTGCTTTGATAAATTCCTAATGTAGTGTGGAAATGAGTTTACTAGACATATAGTGTATCATCTGGTTACCTGCCAAGGAATGTAAAACTCACTGGGAATCCTATTCAATGTCGATTTTGAAGTCCCAGTGAAACTAAACGCCTATTAGCTTAAAGGGTCAAATAAGTGAGCAGTGTCAACAGGATTTCAGTTATTTTCAACCCTGTATGCACTCACTACTAAATTCTTTTTGTTCTGTGTGTGTGCCCGGGCCTGAACAGAAGCACAGGTATTAGTTAATCCCTACTGATTGTATTACAAACAATCATGCTAATGAGGGGGATTGCTAGTAAGATAAGAAGCCTTTAACCTCTAGTTTTCAGTTCAAAGGATGTCTGGGTCGATAGTAGTCAGAAGTCCTTTATCACCTGATGGCTGCTAGATGATGTGAATGAAATAACAATGGGTGAATTCTCTTTCTAAAACACAAGTCAAGCTTACCAGAGGAAGGATAAGGAGGTTTATTTAAAGAGCTATGTGCGGTCAACTCCCCAGAGCACAGGGGTACTTGGAAAACTTAAAGGTAGCAAAATAGGCTTGCATCTGCTGTACTTCTGTGAAACACAGCCATGCTCTCTAAATCTATTTACATCCTACATGGCTCTGCTGTACTGCTCTTCATGGTAAGTTGAAGGGCATTTATTTGATATTAGACATTGAAGGCACTTCCTGATCACTTGGAGTGTGTTCAGAGGCCTCCCTGGTATGGAGAAGAGAAGAAAAAAGACAGGGAGAGTCAGACAGGGAGAAATGACTAAAGCTCACCTTCCTCCTTTGCCACAGATTTTATTGGGTACATCATGGGGAGTCTCAGAGGGTTAGATTCATTTTACATCTGTTATGTGTATTAAGATCTATGTTTCACGAATTTGTTTCCAGATGAAAGAGATAACTGAGCAAGCAGACTTCAGGGCCATGACTCTAAAAAATCTGTGATAAGAATCAGTCCCCTCAGAAATAAGAATAAAAAAAATATTCTACCAGTTGCAAGAAGTCTGCTAGAAATAACCAACAGGAAACACTGAGCACAGTGGGACCCTTTTTTGCTTTTATATGTCTCAGTGATGACTGCCAGGACAGGTTTCCCTTTTACAAAAGAGCTCGCCGTGATGGCGTGTAAAGCTATGCCGATACCTCACAGGACTCAGGTGCCATCTCACTTAGAAATCTACTGAAACTTGTCAACTAACTGCTCAGGACAGGCAGTTTTGGAAACAAACAAAACCTTCATTTGTTATTTGAATTTTCAGGCCTAGGAAATGGTAAATGTGTTTGAAGCTGAACAGCCAACATACTCAGTTTGCAGGTCTGGACTTTCTGTTAGAGCGCTTCAGAGTTCACCCCTGGCTGTTCCACACGTCAGTCGGTTTTCTGTAGAAAAAGGATAAGAATATTTCTCTACATCCCTGGGATGTTGTGTGAATTACCTCTTGTGCAAAGGTCTAAATAAGAGGTATTATATGGCATATAACAACCTAATTTGCATGTGCTTACAGTCATGCTATATAGACTTTTCAAATAGAGCACTGGTTTATTTAATGAAAAAAATGTGGGCGTGATGAAGTGGTATGATTTTATGCACGTGTTGCACCATTACACAATGTTATGCTTTAAAAACTTAGCTTGTAAGATGTATTCATGCACGCTTAGCTTGTGATTTTTTTAATGAGTACCCTTTTTTAAGGTTTATGGTTGCTCATACATTTTCTCTTGACCTCCACATAGCAGTCTAAACTGAATTTAGAACACTTGGAAAAATCAGCTGCTTAATTATTAAAACAACTCACTTGTTTTTAATAGTTCTAGCCTCTCTAATGCTAAAGGCAAACCTTCCCTGTGCTTCCATGGGAGCAGAGCTAAAATTCAGAAGAGCACACTGGAAAAATTCCACTCCAGTTGAGGGTTGTTCTACAGTATCTTTGTCACATACCAAATGAATTTATCTTGTGTACAGGTGTACAGCATGCGTTATATAACCTCCATATACAACAGGGTTGCCAGTGATGTAACTTGGGGGGGAAAAAGGTCTAGGAAAGTCAGCAGAAAAAAAGACAGGAAAAAGCTTCAAATCACACAGGTAGGCTAGTGTTGCAACATCACTTTGAGAAGCCTTTTGTACAGTTGTAATTCATCTTCATACCGACATGTTTGGAAGCAAATAATTTCATTTTATCTGCTTTTGATAGTAGCATTGATACGGCACATAACTGTCCATTTGCCTCCATGGCTGAGAACATTGCTCACAGGTGAGACAATGAGCTTCAGCATCTCTCTGTGCATCTCTACCAGTACAATAAGCATCAAGGAACAGGGCAAACAGACAATACAGTAACTGACAACAGAGGAGGACAAAATGTTGCCTGGTCTCGCTGCATCGAGTAGTTCTCCACAAAACACTAGTTGTGGCCTACATCTACACCCAGAGGATTGATTCCTATCAATAAGAACAGCATGGCAACAGGTACAAAGTGCTGAACTTTAAGTTAGAAAGTTCAAAAGAGGTCAAGGGCCGAATGGGGCATATAGAATGAGCTATTTTTTTCCCACTCCCTTAATATATGTTGTCAGAGCTGTATGGGGAAGTCTGTAATACAGCTCCATGTCCTTTAACTGAACTGTGAATCTCAGTATCTAAGAATAACAATATTTAACTCCTTTCCTGACAGCAAAGCTGGAGCAGGTTCTAATACTATGTGACCTGTACATTAGCCTGTGAATTATCCCATAGATCTCTTCAGGTAAAAAGCTGTCTTTATTACAACTAACTGTATAAAAAATAAAAGTTTCTCTTAAGATCAACTTCCAATGACTTCCATCTGATCCTTTATATATTTTACATGGTGATAAGAACTAGACCTGTTATTCACATATTTGATGTTCAAATATGTAATGTGATCTGAAATTCTTTATTGCTGTTGTACATGTGACACCTTCTGAAGGAAATATATGTATGTACTGGGAGAAACTACAGCGATCCAAACACATTTGAATTTCTGTTTTGATTTATGAACCTATGTCTACTAGAGCAGTCCCACTGGCACTTACTTATTGCGGTGGTTTAACCCCAGCTGGCAACTAAGCACAATGCAGCCACTCGCTCACTGCTCCCTGCCCCCCCAGTGGGATGGGGAGGAGAATCGAAAACAAGTAAAACTTGTGGATTGAGATAAGAACAATTTAATAATTGAAATAAAATAATAATAGTAATAATAGTAATGAAAAGGAAGGTAACAAAAAGAGAGAGAAATAAAACCCAAGAAAGACAAGTGATGCACAATGCAATTGCTCACCACCCGCTGACCGATGCCCCAGCAGCGATCCGCCCCTCTGAGCCCATTTACATACTGAGCATGACGTTCCATGGTATGGAATACCCCTTTGGCTAGTTCGGATCAGCTGCCCCGGCTGTGCTCCCTCCCAGCTTCTTGTGCACCTCCTTACTGGCAGAGCATGGGAAACTGAAAAGTCCTTGGCTTAAGATAAGCGCTACTTAGCGACAACTAAAACATCAGCGTGTTACCAACATTATTCTCACACTAAATCCAAAACCCAGCACTGTACCAGCTACTAGGAAGAAAATTAACTCTGTCCCAGCCGAAACCAGGACACTTATCCATGGATAATATAAGAAATCAAATAATTTGTACGCGTGAAATGGGAATTTATAGATTTTCCGCCATATACAAATATGCACTTCATTAGCCACTCCCTGCATTTATTTCATGGGGGGAAGGAAAACCCAATTTATGCAAAGCACCTCCCTTCTGCAGCTTTAACTTTTACTTTCAGAAAGACTGTGGCTGATAGGAAAATCACAGATTTACATTAAAGAAAACTGTAATATAATTCTCAAAAAATTAGCAGATGTCCTCTTTTACATTTTCTCTGCATAGGGAAAGCAATGAGAAGTTGATAACAGATCTATGTTAAAATTTAAGTTTTGCAGTTAACTTCCTGACCAAATAGACTGTCCTGCTGCTACTCATCACCAGATGGATAAGGGAAGGAAATACCATAAGTTTCCACTGCAATACAGTGTGATGCATATGTGAATGCACCTTCTCTGCAGATGTTCGTCCTTCTGGAAAGAAAATCAGCAAGGTTCTGGTGTGCTACCACAGCCCTTTCCTGACGTCTCTGATGGGGAAAGCAGCCACTACCTGAAAAACATGAGGTTTGTTTTTATCCTTCCTTTGGACAGCGTACTCATGAGGTTATCTGCGACAGCTTGAATATCTCAACTATAACAGCAGTAATAAGAGTAATGACTAATATGATTTAGCTGTTTCCTTCAGACATAGGGGGTTGCCTCCTTGGATGGTAAAAATACTGCCAATTTCAAAAGCAGGTTTAATTTACCTCCTTGTGACCCTGAAGTAGGAGTCTCTAGAACAAGAGTCTAACTTGGAACTAGAATAGCCTCAAGGTTAGACTGGTCTCTAGCCTCTACTTGTGTCTGAGGGTAGTCTGTAAGTACCTCCTGTAAGAGTGCCAACAGAGTGCTTCTAAGCACAAAGTCAATACAACATTTAAAGAATTCTGAAAGATCTGATTCCTGTTTCCCCAGTGGTAATACGCCTCTTGATTGCGACTGTAGCCTGCAGTCATCTTGGCTAGGCTTCCTTATTGACATCAAAGCAGGGGTCTCAAACTATTTTTCTCTTTTGATGAACTAAGCTTTTTACAACCTCTCCTCCTAATCATCATAATCAGAGAACTAAATACTTCTCTGTTAGACCACTGGAACATATTCCAGGTGATTAATAATGAAGATGACCAGAAAACCCCATGTGTTGCCTGTCTGACAGGAAGAGAAGATGAACAAATGACTATTAAACTTACATGCCACCCTCTTGTCCCCTGTCAGTCTGCTTCTGGATAAAGCACAGTACAGAATATAGGACACTATAAAAATATCTATAATCAGATAGTCCAGCCATAACTATGCAGGATTTAGCCTCATATATGCTTTGTAGCAAAAAACTTTCCTTCTACTCTGATTGTACTTTGTAAGAGGAATGAGACATATTGAAATCGATTTGTGGCTGGACTATTTTGTATGTGCATAGAGTCATAAGTTTGAAATGGAAAGGAATTATCTTCAATGTTGAGCCATTTAGTCAATACTTTTCCACTGCTGGACTTTCTTTTGCTGCAGAACTTATTTATTTCTTCAGCAAAATTCTGAATTGGCTCAACCATGTCCTTTCTATAATCACAGTTGTTTGCCAAATCCAGGATGTTGATCAAACCTGAAAAAACTCTTAAAACAGAAAGATTCAAAATACATTTTAGGATAGCTATCCAAACATAAGGTTCCAACACTTCAGAAGTCTGCGCTAATTATCACATTCCTGCATAATGCAGAACTGGGAGAAGTTCCAGTACTTTGGGAAACTTTTAAAAACCAGGAAAACTAAAGCCATGCTATCCATTCCTGGGATTGTTCCTTATAGTCCTACAACCCATGAAGTATGTAAACTTCATGGCTCAATAATTGATTTGCTTATCCAAAAAATGGCTTTTATTTATCTTTTCCATTTTTTTCTGTCATCATATATAGTTTATGGCATTTTATGCAATATCCAGATTTGTTTGCACATGGCAGTTGGAACTTTATACGGAAGATTAAATTTACAGGTATCTGAGCAGTTACCTTATCAAAACCCCTGTGAGACTGAGGGCGTTTCACATAGGACCAAGGAAAGCTTCTTTTTGAAAAGCATTCATATATAAAAGTCTACAAGTCTCCCAGCCCCCAAAAGTCATGCTGTTAACCAAAAGATCTTTAGGATAAAACAACAACAACCACCACCACCCTCCTCTTCTTTTTAAAGTTCATTATTTAACATGAGCAAGCGTAAAACTTGACAGGAGCTTTGGGAAATACAAGTTTAAGTACCTTGGAGCCAATGAGCTGAAAACATTTTATGCAGTGGCCGCAAAAGTATCAACTCAGGCATATAAATTGTCTAAAATACACATTAAACAAGTGCTCTAAGTAGCCATATCCAGAGTAAGAATTACAAGTTGGCTGAATTCAGGCAGAATGTGTAAGATTATGGATGAAGCACTTTGTAAGGTGTAAGAATCAATGAGTTAAGCAGTTAATGTACTGTTGGCCTCATGAATATGAAGTCTGGTCTGAAGAGGAGACTGGGAAGAGGGTGGATTAAATAAACTTGATGGAGAAAGAAATTTGCTAGGAATTATATACTCTGATATATTGAACCATGGAAATCAATAACGTACTACCCAGGCAATGAAGACAACTGATAGAGTACTAGCGAAAACCTGGTCTAATTGAGCAAGCATTGAAACAAGCCTTGTTGGACAGGAATGAATGGCAAGAAGTAATAAGCAGCACAAAAATAAAAAGCTAAGGAATAGTAAGGAAGCATGAATCTGTGCTGATTGTGAAACATGGCTGAGTGATAAAAGGGTCATCTGGCATGCTGAGAAGGCAAAAAGTGATCTGAGAATAGGAAGCTAATGAGTACCGTAGATCACACACGATAAGATAAATGGAGGGGTGATAATACAGGCAGCTAGGGAGAGCATTAGCATAAGGAGGTGATAATAGTATGCAATTGGGAAAGGAGACTGTAAAAATCTAAAGATAAATCTGGTAATAAACAAGTACCAATATACTTGACTGGAAAGAAAAGGAAGGAAAAATCCTTGCGTGTGCAGAGACTTCAAAGAACTTAAGTATCTTGTGAAGATTACAATGGTCCAAATCCAATACCGTAAACAGGTAAGTCAGGTCTCGATTCAAGCAGAAACTGGTCCTCCTATGAGCAGCATCTCTGTGAGAAGCCATGATGTCAGAAAGAAGCCACAGCTAGTTGATGTCTGGGAACATTAAGATGCCTTTGCAGATTGGCCCAGGTGTGATCTCAGCTGCTCTGCAGCCACCCCACATATAACCCTGTTCATTCTCTGTTTTACCTGTGGTAGCTAAATGTAAAATTGCATGCTAAAGGACCAGCTGGTTAAAACTGTGGTTTAGGCCCAGCCAGCAACAAAGCACCATGCAGCTGCTTGCTCACTCCTCCCCCCCCCCTGGTGGGATGGGGAGGAGAAAATATAATGAAAGGCTTGTGATTCAAGACAAGAACAGGGAGGGATCACTCACCAATCATGGTCACAGGTGAAACAGACTCAACTTGGGGAAAAAAAGAAAACCAATTTAATTTGTTGCCAATCAAATCAGAGTAGGATAATGAGAAATAGAACCATATCTTAAAAACACACCTTCCCCCCACCCCTCCCTTCTTCCCAGGCTCAGCTTTGCTCCTGATTCCTCGACCTCCTCCCCACCCAGCAGCACAGGGGGATGGGGAATGGGGGTTGCAGTCAGTTCATCACACTTTATCTGTGCTGCTCCTTCCTCCTCAGGGGGAGGACTCCTCACACTCTTCCCCTGCTCCAGCATGGAGTCCCTCCCACGGGGGTCGGCCCTCCACCAGCTTCTCCAACGCGAGTCCTTTCCACAGGCTGCAGTCCTCCACAAACTGCTCCAGCGTGGGCTTTCCCACGGAGTCACGGCCTTCTCCGGGCCCAGCCACCTGCTCCAGTGTGGGGTCCTCCACGGGCTGCAGGGGAATCTCTGCTCCGCCATTAACCTCCATGGGCTGCAGGGGGACAACCTGCCCTCTCACCAGGGGCTGCAGGGGAATCTCTGCTCCCCCGCACCTCCTCCTTCTTCTTCACCAACCTCGGGGTCTGCATGGTTGTTTCTCTCACATCCCACTCCTCTCTTTGCTGCAAGTATTTCAGCAGACTTTCCCCTTCTTACATATGCTATCCCAGAGGTGCTACCACCATTGCTGATGGGCTCGGCCTTGGCCAGAGGTGGGTCTGACTTGGAGCCGGGGAAGCTTCTAGCAGCTTCGCTCTCTGTAGCCCCTCCCCTGCTACCAAAACCCTGCCACACGAACCCAACACAAACTGTTATAGGTCATTGCTATATTTTGAATGTTTGAAAGTCATTGCAGCAAATTTGCTGTGTACAATTTTATCATAGAATATTAAAAGTAATATGCCTTACAGAAGAAATCCAAATTAAAAAATCACCACAATCCAACCATCTCCACATTCCAACAAGTGTTGAATCCCACTCGTAAGAGAGATGAATGAATCACTTCCAAAAATAAAAACCCATAAATACAACCCATTGGAAATAGTCACTTAAGTCTGAATGAAACGCTGAAGTTTAGGAAGTTGTCTTATAAAGTCAAGTTCTATTTTGTCACACACATGCCACCTGAGATTGAAATTCAAGGATAAATAAATAAAATCCTCAACTGCCACTCTAGTTACTGTCTCACGAAATCTGCACTGAATAAACCTCCTAAAAACTTATTCTTGCAAGCCAAACAATATCTCTGTGGGACTCATTAGCATTATTGGGTTTTTGGTTAGATGAGGGGAACCAACATATACAGTCAGAGGTGAAATTATCCTTCCTGCTGTCATACTATTCATAGAGACGAGAGTGGAGCGATTTAAATTCAAGCATTCCTCCTAACACTAAGTCCATTCCAGATGATTAAAGTCACAAAGACTGATAGTGAAAGATAAACTACGTTGGTTGGAGAAGAAATTAGAGACTTTTTTTACTAAGGCAAGCCATGTATTTCCTTACTGTAGCCCTGATATGCAAAGCAGAAAGCACTAGATTTCAGGAAAAATTCACCTGCTCGGCAGTTCATGACCTGCTCACACCCAAGGGTGCTCAGAAAGGTGCAGAGGACATGGGCACAGGCTGCAACAATTACCCTGGGCCATGACTTCTATACACTGGCCAATATGGGCCATGAATTCCATATACTGATTTAGAAATTTGGTTGCGTAGAAATGCACATGAATTCAAGAGTGGAGTACTTCTGAGTTACCAGCACTGCTCTGATTCTCCTTCCTTTTGACAAGTGTAAGACCTTTACCATTGAAATCATGGCAAAATTCCGAATAATTTTGATGGAGGAAAGGTAGGTCAAACAATGTGCATGTTTGAAAGTACCCCCACTAAAAATGCTCTACTAAGCTTTTTATCATTTTGTGGATCATTGTTTAAGCATATAACCATGCAGGTAAGAACATTTTATCATTTACAGGAAGAGCTTGATCACCTGTAGCCAGTGATTTGAAGAATAAAGGGAGTCACACTAAGGCAGGAGAGTTACACCAGCAATAATTCTGGTTTTTATTTTCTCAAATATTCAGAAATCTTAGGTACATCTCCCATGCACTCTGGCACCATTTGCTATTCACCAATTACTTATCTTTTACAACAGTTGTAATTCACTCCAAGGGTTATGCTTTCTTGCATGTAGGTTGAGATACTAAAGGTCAGGCTTTTGCTTTGCAGAAAACATTGACCTTAGCAAGTATAAAAAAAAAAAAAATGTTATTTCATTAAACAAATACACAGCTGTGTGAATGTGTGCATATATACAAGCTAACTCTTGAGATAAATTTAAAGTTGGGCTTTTGTTGCATTTTGTCTTACAGTAGCCAGTACAGTACAGAATAAATATTCAAAAAGAGATTGCAATCCCATTGCAACAGGCCTTTTTCAAGAAAGTGAACCTCCTCTGCCCTGGATGAGCTTCAAATCTAAATAAAGACAAGTAAAAGGTGGAGAGGAAACGTGGAGAATTGCAAAATGCTGGTGAGAGCCAATAAGCAGGACTTCCCGGCTTTTACTTCACTACCTAAAAATACCGTTTAAATTCAAAGCTACTATATCCTTTATAATCAATAGGTAGAGAGAAGCAAATCACACCTGAAGTAGATGTCTTAGGTCAAATGAACTGTCCCCTTGAAGTACTTAGGGCAATCACTTCAGAGACGTCTAATGTTTAGATTCCCCTTTGCAAAAGATTAATTTAGCCCCAGCTTCCCAGACTCCTAATCTAATGCCCTACCAGCTGGATAATTCAGCTTCTCCTCATGACATTTCTTTGATTTTATAGAGTTAGGATAAGATAATAAGGGTTTTGTGAGGGTGAGTTCCCTCAGGTTGTTCCTTTAGGTATGAGCAAACTGGCTATATGTTTTATCCAGTTATATTCAGCTAGTGCTGTGGTATGGAGAATCTGCACAGGCTACTACAGTTCTTGATCGATTACTTCGCTAGACTGACAAAGGATATTTCCCACCCTCAGATAGACCAATTCCACTGAACATGCTCCAGTAATTTTCTGCAGAAGCAGAGTTTGTGTATGAGGGCATTGGTATACTTTATTTTTCTTTATTTTATTAAATCTATATTTAATACTAGAAAATCCCAGCTGCTGGTGCATGCCAGCTAATACACAGGATCATTTCCATTTGAGTGTTAAATCAGATATTACCAACCAAAACTATTAAAATCTCATTGATATCACTATAATCAGCATTCAGGATTAGTAATGAATCTAAGGAACAGGTGAACAATTAGAGCTTAAGGTACATATGCCTCCCTGCATTTCAAATTATGTTTTTGGGGTTATTCTGCTGAAGGATACAGAATCAGACTGATCGTCACCATCACAGCTATAAGAATCTGATGATGAACAGGCAATAATATAGGGGGAAAAAAGGGGGAATGGACAGCTTTGAGAATAGCTCTATGGGTCATTAACAACATGAAAACTAAAGGCTGTGAAAGCAATGTGCTGATGGATGTTTTCCCATTTTCTGACTCGACAGAGATTGTATTGCTTTGTTTTTTTAATTGGAAATTGGGTATATTTTTTCTACTCTTAGAGTATACACCGGTATATGTCAGACAAGGCATCAGAGGTAAAATGATAATGACCTTGAAGGCAGAATTTCAATTTAGAGGTAGCTCTTTTCCACTTTAATGACTTTTATAGAAAGTGCAGACAATAGGATTTAATCATTCAGCACTGTTACCCATATAAAAGTGATGGTGGCTTCTAAAGCAGTTCACTTCATAATGAAGCATCAGGAAAAGTATTTGTATGCAAGAGAAGACAGAAGCTGATGTAGCACTGAAAAAGTCAGAAGTCTTTTACTCTCCAGAGGTAAATTCATAAAGATTGCCCTTCAGTAAACAGAGTAGTAAAGTGCTCTAACTCTGCCAACTTTTACGTTTGTGCTGTGAGTGACAGAAACTGATGAGATGTATTTGGTAATTAGGGATGCAATTTAAATTTTACTAGGTTTATGAGCACTTGATGTTAAATGCCCTAAACATTGGCAATGCCATGTCCTTCTGTGTGATTATGTCATGAGTTTGAAGGCATCTAAATCCCTCACTATTCACATACCACCTGGCCATATTTTATAGGTTTTCTCCACTAGTGAAAGCAAAATACTCCACAGGAACCTAGGGAACACAAAAAACAGTCCAGTCTCCCAGTGACTGTAATTACTAAGCTTACTTTCCTAAACCAGGTAGCGAGGGCTAGTCTGTTCACACAGTGCATTTAAACTTTTGATTTTGGCAGGAGAAAAAAAAAAAAAAAAAAAAAGGAGGATTTCCAAACACTTTAAGTAAAGTGCCAACATTG
The DNA here is from genome assembly GCF_018139145.2 of Gymnogyps californianus. Taxonomy (NCBI): domain Eukaryota; kingdom Metazoa; phylum Chordata; class Aves; order Accipitriformes; family Cathartidae; genus Gymnogyps; species Gymnogyps californianus. Next base: position 5,008,505 of record NC_059474.1, read on the forward strand.
TCAGCATTGAGTTTTTTATATTCAGTGCCTCTAGATGTTGTAAGAGGATTTTTTTAAGGAAAAACAACTGTTTCAGGAAGAGAGGTGAGTACAATCAAGGTATTCAAATCTGCACATTCCATCCATAAGTAACAGAAAAAGGACCTGGCATCCCTGCCCTTCTAACCACTAGTGCTTCTCAACTCGTAGCTATGGAAGTGCACTTGTTTAAGTTGGCTTATATAATCAATTGCATTAAAGCACAAAAGTGATAATTACTTATTACAGTGGTAGGCAATCATTAAGTGGCAGTCACTTTCTTAATTTTATTTGTTAGCCAGGGATAGTCAAGCCTGATTTTTTACTGATGGGTGGTGGGCAGAGGGAGAAAGGAAAAAAAGTGGGTTTGTATGCAAGATTGTTACTGAGATTTCTTACTGGTGGCAACTGAAATAAAGAACAAGCACTTCACAAGCAAAACCCCAGCCGAAGCCAGTATGATCCTCAGATTTGCAGGCACTTCAGGCACTGTCAATGAACACTGAATCCAAACTCTCTGGCAGATGCCTACCAGTCAAGCTAAAGGAGCAACTCCCGTAGCTGGTAAAATAAATACATTCAAGAAATTGCCTCCTACAGATACGAAGGAATCCAGACAGTCTCTAACTTCAAAATCCCCACCTTCCTCACTGCTGAAAGGCATGTCATCATTATACCATGCTTGTCCTTTTTCTCATGTTCGCTCCCTGAGCGGGAATGTTGACCACTGTGAGAAACATGAGATTACACTGTTACGGCTGCTGGAAACTCTGATCTGATCCAGGAGGGCAAGTCTTCAAACACTGTTTTCTCATTTTTCTCTTCAAATTGTGGCTTTTTATGTGGGATTCAATTCACATTTATTAAAATGTTCATAACAGGTGAACAGAAAATACACAGTGACAAAATATTCTGTTGCAGCTGTTGGCTCAATGTCAGGTCAGCTATTAAACTGTGAGGAGCTAATCAACACAGCTCTAGCATTACAATGAAAAAGGCGGTATCTGCTACGAATTTTCACTTATGTGATCCCAGTGAGATGGAACAAACTTAACTAAGAGTTAATCTTGACCCTTTCATCCCCTCTCCACTTTTTAATTCCTTTGAAATATGAAACTATTACTCTTTTTCAAGTTTAAGACCAGAGACTACTCCCAGGAGCTGACCTCTATTTGTCTGTCCTTTCATGTAACTTTGGAACACTCCAACTATTACGTCAACATTTTTCTACTTCCTTTTCCACATATATTGATATTCTATTACATCATGGTTGAGAGACATTTGTAAAGTAATGCAATTATTCTAATGAAGCTACAGATTCTCTCTTCGAGAAGGATCCCTTCTGCAGCTGAACCATCCTAGCGCTAGTTGCAACATAATGCTAACCTCCCAGCAAACAATGTAAGCTGCTAGCTTCTGCCTCTCCCCAGAACATATTTTTTATTTTAAATCATCCCATATGCAAGATGGCATGTTTCAGCGGCCCAACAGCAACCTCTAGTTACCAAACCTGTTTGGTTTGTCTTGTTCCTGATGTCTTTTCTTGGATGGGTTTGGACAACAAGACATCAGTCTGAAGCTATTATTTTAAGTTTGGAAGCCAGATGTGAGACAGAAAGTGATGCTAGTAAATATAACTGAAAAGAAGTTTGGGAGTTTCATTGAGTTTATTTTTTATTTTATTTTGCCACAAAAATGTCAAGGAATAAGACACAGCCTATGGATTCAGACATTTGGCAGCTCTTTTAAGATGGGAAGAGGGTATGATATTGGCAGCCTCAGCAGAACCAGCCTTCCAGTTAGAGTAGGATTGCTGAACATCACATAAGACACAAATAACTATTTAAAAGAATCCAGGTTCCTTCAGAACAAAACTAAAAATGGAACTTATCTGGAGTTCATCCAGATGACCACCAACCTTATTAGGAGTAACAACAATGTCTGACATTGCTGTTTATACTGCTTAGCATGACATGTGGGCTAAGCAGGACAACTCACAAAGTAATTGAGGTAACAGTTCAGCTAGATACCATTTTGTCAAACAGAACATGACACAGTCCAGCAAAACCTTCATCACCATTTGACCTAACAGGATTTGACATTGTCTCACATTTGCTTCAGCACTTTTCAATCTGGTGTCACACAACACAAGAGGTTGTTACTGCACTGTCCAGAGATTTGGGTTGGGTTGTCATGATCACAGGGCTAATTCCCTGTTACCACACTGCTACTGGGCACAAGAGATAATTTTAACATTAAGCTGGACTTCACACTGGTGATCAGGGCCAGTTTAGCTATCCCAAACACTTACACAACTGGGAAAGTGGAAGAAAAAGATTCTAAGGGCCTTAGGGTTTGGACTCATGGGACTTCTGTCTGCTTGTTGCCTACACAATGTTAACTCTGAAACAAGACTCTCACAAGTAGCATAGCTTAGGTTTGTGACTAGCAGGATTAAGTTTCAATCCTTTGAAATAGAGCAATACTAGTAACCTGAGACAACTGTCTCATAACATCAAACCTTGCCTGATTTAAGCCAGCATTAGGGTGAAGAGACCAGTTTCCCTCACAATGTCATCCAGCAGCTTTTTTCCTTCTTTCATCTTAATACATGACATTTATAGATTGCATGCCCTTGGGGCCTGAATCCTGCTAGCTCTTTCTACAGCAAAGGCAGGAAAACTCTGTAATCCACAGTTTAACGGATTTTTCACAGCATTTACCAGAGAAGGATACCATTCATAGGAAAATGCTGAACTCCACAAGTAAAGAGGAAGCTCAACCTATGTTCAGTTGTCTATCAAAAACAAAAGAAAGGGGGTAATTTTGGCTACTGATCTTCTCTGGAAGCTGTGCTGACAATGGGCTTGCGCTTCTGCATGTTGAGAGGAAACAAGAACATGGCCAGCAAACCACTGACAGCTCCTCTGCAGGCAACGGTCCTGCAGCGCAGAAAGGAGCACGCAACTGTATTGGTAGGTATTTGTATTCTCCGTTACTGATGTTTATGAGTCTCCCCCCACAGTGCCTGGCTTCAGTCATTTATAAACAGTTTCACAAGAGAAAATCATACACATATATATGAATATATGCACTTCAAATTGTGTTTTCTAATGAGGGTGAAAGTATTACAGAAGAAATGCCCCTTCTTGCAGAGATGAAAATGACAGGTCACATCTACAGTTCCTCTTCCCTCTACCCCGTTCATATTTTCATATTAATTTACAGCAATAAAGAAGCATATAATAAACCACTCTATGACGTGCACTAGCTTCCATGCAGTAACTTCTTTTTTTATTCAGAGACTTATTAGCAGAAGGCCCAATAAGAGAACTGAAAAAGTTTAAAATGCAATAAATACATCTCATGCCCCTTCCATTGCTAAAAAAGATCATAATTTTTAAAAAATTTAAAAAAGTCAAAGCACATAAAATCATATAAGTGTACCCAATTACTAGGATGACACTGGTGCCTGCAATGGGACACTGCAAAGCAGTGCATTATAAATGCACAGCCTGACGTTGGAAATACCAAAGCATCCATCTGAATAATAACCTAAGAACAAAAGCTAAGTTATCAGTTGATGGCATGCATACTGCCATCATTCAAATCAAAATGTGAAAGTGGGAATCAACACAGGAGGTATAAAAATCCTCACAAACCAACATTAAATTCACGATTATCTGTTATCCATGTTAGTGCAGAACTGCTATAACATGTAAAGGAAAGATTGTCTTCTACTAGAGAAACGATTTTTGTCAGACACACGCAGAGAAAATATGATGCAGTCTAAAATCCACAGTTTAATGATATAGTGACAGTGAAAATCATTTTGCTTACCATAGGATTCCAGATGAAATAAGGATTCCAGGCAGATACTGGCCTACTATTCATGAATAACTCATTTTGACAGTACTTGCTGATGTATGGGTTCAAGCACACCATGCCAACCCATCACTATGCACAATCAATGGGTTAGCAGGACAAACAACCCTCCTTTAGTAATTTACAACACTGTATGTTTTGATTCTGGATTCCCTAGCTGCTAATGTGTTTCTCGCAGTGGGGTAGAATGGATGTTCTCAGTTTGCTGAACTGTAAACATCAAATAGATTACGATATGTGTGTATGAGAAATTAGAGATATCAAAATTTCAATTTATGTGCACTGCAGAATCTTATTACATTTTAGTAGACTTAATACATTATGCTATTATAGCTAAATACTAAGGTTATTAAAGATTTTTTCTAAATGCTGCAAAATTTTGAATTCTTTACCACAACACTTTTCTTAAAAAAAACAAAACCCAAACCAACCAACCAACCAAACAAAAAAAAAAAACCCACACCCAAAACTAACCAACCAAACAAAAAAACCCACACACATTCTTTTTAAAGTACTGGTTTTAGAAAAGACATTTCGCAGCAGTTTGGGATATAGTGTATTGAAAGTATTATGGTAGGAGAAAAGGAGGTGGGGCAGGAAAGATCCCTTAATGTCCCTCTCTCTTCCAGTAAAAGTCTCAATTCCTTTCAAATCTTTCAACAGCATATACACCCTCCATAATTCCATTTCCAGAGCTAACATTTATGTTGAAGAGTTGAAAAAAATTGCTATTTCCGTAAGACTTCATCATCTAAGCAGAACTATAATTTTATTGTCAAAGTAGCTGTAGAGCACACAGTGCATCAAGAATAAAATATAAGGTTAAAGATGATATTTCCTCAGGCTGTTAAAAAACAAAATGGATTAGGTGCCTCAGCTATTCCTACAAGGTAAGGGAGGACACATGACCAATTTGTCTTATCTCACCCTTATTTTATGCTTTTAGCAGATCAACATCTTCCTCAAATATTGTTTTTGGTTGCAGTCAGGATTTCCTCAATGTCACAGATTAGTTTATCTAAATCATTATCAGAAAGCTTAGTGTCCCCATAAAACTAGTGTTGGATTGCAGCACTAACAGAAAACTGTCTGTTACTTACAATGCAGCTGAATATTCACAGAGGACTCAGATCACCAGCTTCCCCTCCTCCGTGTTTTACGACCATATTTCCATGTGACTTTGAATAGTTCTATTGTGGTCTTTTAATGTATTATTTACAGATTTTATATACCACTGGGAAAAAAAAATATATATATTCCCATTTAAATATAAATCTATAGCATTACTTTTCTACAGTTAGTTCAGTAATAACAAAATGTGTTTCTCTGACTTCTTTCGATATCAGGGAGTTTGGTTTATTCCTAGAAGTAAATAGCCCAAACAGCAGAATAGATCTGAAATCAGTTTTTACCATGGAATAATACTGAAGACACCTGGAAGTGATGGACAGCCTTTACATATGTCTTGACTTATATCTAGCTTAAAATGGTGGAATTACTTATGTGCTTCTATAATCAAAGCATAAAAGATAAAGGCTACTCAGTTTGACATAAGAAATTGGCACTAACTCATGTGTCTGACTCTTCTTAGAGAGAGCTACCCTGCTGACAAAAACAATTAAAAAGAAAAAAAAAATATCATTGTTAGGGCAGTGCAAGAGCCTTCATCCAATAAGAAGCAAATGGAGACAAATGAAAGATTTAAATAGCCCACAGACGACTGTAACTTACAGTCACAGCTGATCTTTGGTAGTTTTTGGTACCTCCATCACCTGTGTGCTCTAATCCCTCCATTCCACTAAACAGCACTAAATAGTCCGTCCCATAACACACCTGAAAAAGCTTCCTTGAATATAGTGAAATAGAATAAAGTCCATCTTCCTTGGAGGATACAAAAAAACTCCAATTGAAGTCCAAGGTTTATGCAAGAAGAGTTGTATTTGAATAGTACTCCCCACTGAATACAAAAAACTGTATAAAAGGATTATAAAGAGATATAAACTAGAACAGTGAAAATCTGCACAGAAGTTCACTGGTCATCTCCCTTATACCCCTGATACAAAGCAGCTGCAAAATAGTTATTTGGGAATGCCAAGCAATGTATAGAGTTTGAGAGGAAAACCTTAAAAACTCTACAGAGATAGATACATCAGTAGTAGCTCCAACAGAGTAACAGATGTGACATTTCTATCATTGGCAGAATCACAAAGAGATACAGGTCTCTGCATGGAGGTCAATACATGATTCATACTGATGCTGTGCAAGAATGTATATAGACAGTCTATGGTTTGGTAGCGTGCCTTGTAAACAGCTAACTTGTAGAAGCATACAGGATAGTCCTTTTGTTTTCTACTACGGATGCATGATATCTGCATTAGGGATGTTTGTATAACCTGGCAGTCAGATACCAATATGCATCCAGACAGAAGAATAATCTGAGAAGCAAGGAATTTTCTCCTCCTGAAGTTTTTGGTCTTAACTTCCCTCAAGATGAAAGTGATGGGAAGTTTCTTCTGAGCAATGCTCAAAACTAGCGACTTTTTCTACTTCCTGGTGTACCAGCTGAGAGATTTTCAGTGATCCTATTGCTTTCTGGTCTCTCCAGTCTCTTCTTTTGATAGTCAACACAATTCCCTTTGCCATGTTGCTGTGTCTGACCAATATGCAAACAGAGATTGATAAAAGTCATCCAGCTTTTGATTAAAGTTTGCATAGTTTAAAGATGCTGTCCTTAAGGAAGAGAGCAGCTGCTGAGAGACCCTAGATACGGGGAGCTGGTTGAACTTCAGCTTAGACGAAAGCTTCAGTCTGCAAAGTATGCTGCCTTTAAAAGACACTTTCTAAGAATAATTTGAGAAAATCCCCAATAGCCTGTAGATTTATATAGATTAAGAAATTTAAAATTTGTGCCATGGAGTTGTGGGAACTCCCACTGTGGCATGCAGACAACCCAATGAATTACTGCAGTGTTGAGATTACAGAGTGTGCACTTGTGAAATGCTAACTCCTGTCACATTCATTTAAAAAACCTCAACAACCAGTGTGCTGCATTTTGATAATCACATCTGAAATGTCACAGTGTGGGCAACTGCCCTGTAATACATCACCTTTCTGTTTAGTCAGAAAGTGATAAAAAGGGCACCGGAAAATAATAGATGATATGCTTCATTTTTAACACTTCTTTATGGAGGAAAAAGAACCTGTGAGGCCTTCCACGCCATCTGTTATCTGAACACGTCAGATTATTACAGATGAGAGACAGTTTACTTTTTAATACCAGAAGAAATTTATAGGAATTCCGAGCAAAGTTCAGTTCAAAACATATGGTAGTATCCATAACGCACCTGTTTTAATGTTCAGCACTCATTACTTTGTGGATTTAATAGTTTGTCCATTATTAGTCTTTTTAGCCGCAAGATAATCATCAGCTGTGTTTTAATGAAAGCTGTGCAAGTCAAAATGGTTCAATTTTGAATGAAAACAAATTACACATTTTACTTAACAAATGAATGAAATTTGAATATTTTAGTCTTTTAGATAATATTTTATAATAGTACAATTTTCTTCAAGTGGCATACAATTCATACTGAAAAAGGAAAATACTTTTTTTTACATGTAAATAATACAGCTACGTTATATATTCAGCAAAGCTAACACATTCAGCTTTTCTAATTCATTAACAAAAGCACATATTGCATACTTAGATCCAGAGTAGAATACAGGCACGTTTAGAAACTATAAAACTTGAATTTAAGAAATACTGTCAAGTTGAAATTCACATAACTAACTTTCAGACTAATTGTCTTGTTTGTAATTAATAGATTATTTGTTGAGTTTGTTTTCATTCAGTTTCTATTCACTGCCCTGTTTTTTTTATGTCTGGCTTCCAAGGGAGAAGATATAAGTGCCACTGAAAAGTTTTTATGTATAACCAAAATGCCTATAAACTTATCAGTCTTTGTTGCGGGTAGACAAATCTGATCGGCTTTGGGACTCGGGAGAGATCTCCTTCCCAGGCTGCTAGAGCCAGACTGGTGGAGCCTGAGAGCCAAGGGATTCCTCCCATCCCTGTCTGGTGGATGGTGCTCCTGTGGTTTGCATTTTCAGGTCTAGCCAGCAAAGCTGACCACATGCTCCAAAGATGCAAACACACACGCATAAAATACATATGGCCAACAACAGAGATTAACACAGACCAAGACCAGTGCTTTCACTGGCAGTCACATTACCACAAGGCACTGTCACATACACATACACATGAGCAACACAGCCTGACCCTGGTCCTCCTCTCCAGCTGATCAAGACTGCAGCTTACTTGCAGAGCATACACACTCACATTCATGGATGCCTAGAACACCAGCACAGACTTTGAAGTTTATCCACAATCACATCGACCAGGGAGGCATGGACCCAGGCCCCTTTCCCAGTTACCATCTCAGACCTCAGGTCTTTCCAGTGAGGTCTCCTTGGTTGGTATCAGAACATAAACACACATACCCCCAAGGTCTCTCCAGCAGCCAGTCTCAGGGGTGATCTGTACAGCAGCACTCAGACCACGGTGCATCCCGTTGCCGGGCATCCAGATCTCATATCCTACTCCCTGGTTAGTCCAGCATGACATTGACTTAGCACATCAGGCACATAAAACGCACACACAAAAATAAAAAGCATACTCACACCAAAAATACTTAGGAATAATTATTACTTTAATAAGCAGATAGGGCAGACTGTGGTCATCAGGCATAGGTCTCAGCCAGAAAAGCATAGGGACCAGCAGCTTGTTTACATGCAACCAACCCCTTTTATCCTGCCCACTCTCCATTTTCCCATGCCTGTACTGCTATCCAGCCTTCTCTGCCTCTGTCCTCCCTGATTAGCAACCCTGCCATAATCACTTCTCTCCCATTGGTCCTAGTTTTGCTACATCCGTACCCAAATTTCTGATGTGTTTACCTAGGTGATCTTGGTATTAAATGATATTACAGATATGGTTATCTTGGTACCAGTCCCTTATAACTCCCTTTAATCGTCCTAAGTTTGGCTGTTCCTCTCAAAACTCTCCCTTAATTGCCTAAGAGATTTGTCCATTTCTCATGGCACTATCTATAATTTTGATCAGCTTCTCACACTTCAATAGAGCTTATACGCTCATACAGCAAATGAGCCATTTGTAGAAGGAAGAGGAGTCAGTGCTTGATGGTTAAGGTTTAGCTTCGGTTCCTTTCTTACCACTGTTGACGTCATTGGAAAAAAAGGTTAAAGCTTCCATTGAGATCTAGTTCATATAACAAGAGCTATAAAAAAACCTTTTGGATTGGAGAATATTTTTAGCCCACAATAAAATTCCTGCTCTAAGACAGAAATGGGCAAGAATAGGATAGTCATTAACCCCATGTTATCAGATTCAGGTGCTATGCTAAAAAGCCAGGTAAAAGCCTCTTTTCTGAATCAACCATCACAAAGAACTGAAGCTGGTTCTCACACAAGCAAGGCTGCTCCCCTAGTCACCATCAGACCACGTGTCCTGGTTTCGGCTGGGATAGAGTTAAATTTTCTTCCTAGTAGCTGGTACAGTGCTGGGTTTCGGATTTAGTGTGAGAATAATGTTGGTAACACGCTGATGTTTTAGTTGTTGCTAAGTAGCGCTTATCTTAAGCCAAGGACTTTTCAGTTTCCCATGCTCTGCCAGCAAGCAGGTGTGCAAGGAGCTGGGAGGGAGCACGGCCGGGGCAGCTGACCCGAGCTAGCCAAAGGGGTATTCCATACCATGGAACGTCATGCCCAGTATCTAAACAGGGGGGAGTTGGCTGGGAGAGCCGGATCGCTGCTCGGGCATCGGTCAGCGGGTGGTGAGCAATTGCATTGTGCATCACTTGTCTTTCTTGGGTGTTATTTCTTGTGTTATACTCCTTTTCATTACAATTATTATTATTGTATTATTATTCTTAGTGAGTAGTGTATTTTATTTTACTTTAGTTATTAAACTGTTCTTATCTCAACCTACGAGTTTTACCTTTTTTTTCCTCCTCCTCCCCACCCTGCTGGGAGGGGGGAGGGGGAAGCAGCTGCGTGGTGCTTAGCTGCTGGCTGGGGTCAAACCACGACACCATGAAAACATGAAAAGTAACAGTTTCACTGAAATGCAGAAGTTTTCAAAACTTAACACATTTTTCATACAACTAAAATATTACTTTCATCCTAAATATTGTTAATGCATTTTTTTCTTTGACAGAAGAGAGGATCTATACACAAAAAGTGACCAGAGACAAAACCAACTGCTCCCCTGAGGTTGATTACTCATGTGTAAACAAAAATGTATTTGCACATGTTGTGCTGCTGGTGAATACCTAAACAATGTATTGCCCGTGGAAAACAACCTTTGACAAAGGTTAGAATGTCTCTAGCACTACCAAAAGCTTCCATCACATTTGTCAGCAGGCTGAGGGAGGCCATCCCTCCCCCTCTCCTCAGCACTGGTGAGGCCACACCTGGAGTACTGGGTCCAGTTCTGGGCTCCCCAGTACAACAGAGATACGGACATACTGGAGAGAGTCCAGTGCAGGATCACAAAGAAGATGAAGGGAGAGGAGAGATGCTCCAGGGAGGAAAGGGAGAGAGCTGGGACTGTTCAGCCTAGAGAAGAGAAGGCTCGGAGGGGATCTTATTAGTGTATATAAATACCTGAAGGGAGGGTGCAAAGAGGACGGAGCCAGGCTCTTTTCATTGGCACCCAGTGACAGGACCAGAGGCAATGGGCACAAACTGAAACACAGGATGGTCCCTCTGAACATCAGGAAACACTTTTCGACTGTGAGAGCGACTGAGCACTGGCACAGGTTACCCAGGGAGGCTGTGGAGTCTCCCTCCTTGGAGATGTTCAAAAGTCGTCTGGACACAGTCCTGAGGAACTGGTTCTAGGTGGCCCTGCTTGAGCAGGGGCATTGGACCAGATGACCTCCAAAGGTCCCTTCTAACCTCAACCGCTCTGTGAGTCTGTGATTTATTTTACATAATGTACTACTGTACTTGAATTTCTCATCTCTTCCGAATATTACTTGAACAATAGAAAAACTAAGAAATGTTAGACTTGCTTGTCGAGTAGAATTCTTCCAAAGGTTTCCAGCTTTAAATCTGTCATTAAATAATAAGTTGTTTCTACAACTCAGATTAATGGGATTCTTAAATGCATTTAAACTGAAATCAGATTAACATTATAAAATATTTTAAATTAAATGCAACACTTGGCATGGGTATCACCGTTCAGTAAAAAAGTTTGTAATTGAAAATATTACTGTGGTGCTAACAAATCTTATTGTCAGTGACTATCCCAACTTACTCCTGTTTTAACATAAGACAAATTGTCCTCTAAAATATTATCTGTCCATTCATTGAAGAGAGAGTCCAGAAAATTTAGTCTTTTAGCTTTTAGATAGCTGCTCTAATGGGTGGTGAGATTACTTCTGTCCTTAGAATAATAAGTTGCCTTGTACATACGCATTATCTATTCATACCCTCCTCTTCTTCAAGCATTTTCCTGCTCCTCATCTGTAATTATTTTGTCAAGTGCCTCTCTGACAGAAACCACTACTGAACTTGTTCCTCACCAGTAAACCCCCTCCACATTGTCTCACATAAGGTACTGTAGGTGTTACCTCCTTCTGTAAACTCTTTCAGCCCAGAAATCCACTTACTCTTTACTTGCAAAATCTCCAAGTATTTTATGCATACACATGCACTTAGAAATCATAAAAGCTTAAAAAAGTGTCAGTTGAAAGGGACCTCTGGAAGACATCAGGTCCAACTCATTCAAATGAGGGCCAATTTTGAAGGGTCATAATTAGAGAGGGTTTAAGAGGTGATCATTCACAAGAAAGAGCTCCCACAGACTAACAGAACCCCTTTACAACACCATGAATTTAGGGTTCTGAATCCCTCCAGCCAGCAGTCATTCTTCTGGCAAAGTGGTGTTAGCATCTACAACAATACTGCTAGCAAATGTAAACCACTGATTCAGCAGTTGCACAGATGAATCCTTTCCAGACTCTATGGTATTCTAGAAACACATCAAAAGTTCCTTTTAACTGCCCTAGACAATGATTAATTCTCTGACCTTCCTTTGTCCATTCATATAACAGCCCCATATATGGGAGTGTGGACTGGAACTAGGCAAGCAGGCACCCGTTTTCATGAATATTTAAGGTCAAAATTCCAATTGGACATCACCAGGCAAACTTTCTGTCTTTATTTTATATTATGGAAGGAAACACTATATCCAATTTACCTTTTGCATTAGATTGAAACTTAAAAGTAAGAAAATTTTGCATCCAAACCAGGAAGAAATTGGTAGAGCCGTATAAAACAGGGAGAGGCACACAGTAGGTGGTTACAATACCACAATAATGTCTTTAAACCATTATGTTCCTGCACAAGAACGCTCACTAGCTATACTTAGAAAACAATAATAATAAACCAAATAATTTTGTCCTTGTGTTAGCAAGGAAAAAGACATCCATTCCACCACCTTGAGCAATTTTGAAGGAGCAGTAAGGAATAGTTAGCAGTCCATTTTCAGCATCATACCTGGTGGTTTCCATTACTTATACTGTTATTGCTCTCAGGAGATGCATAACTGGTTGTCTAATTGGTTAGGCAATATCTTGAAGAATTACTTATTAAGCAGAAAATATGCCAATAGTAATTCTATGCTCACAAAAACCAATGTGAAAATATTTCAAAAAAAAGCAATTACATAACCATCTCCAAATTGCCATCGTTAGTTATTCCCATCAGAAAGCTGGTTGCTTCATGAAAATGCTCTGAAAAGAAAAAGTGTTTTCACCTCAAATTACTGTCTATTAAATGACAGCAGAATGTCTGGTGGCAGAGGAAGGAGAGCTTAGGGCTGGAGGGACCTGCATTCAGATTTCTCCTGCACTACAGGTATCCACTGGTATCTCTGGCAAATCATATGATGAATGTCAGCATGGCCCTCTGCAGCATTTTGCAAAAATACTGAACTAGCTCAAATATGATAAAACGTATTGCTGTACACTGACAATTCAAACCCTGTATCATCGCTGAGCAGTGACACATTGGAGTACCTTGTTAATGAGGTTATACTGCTTGTAACACCTGAACAGGCTCAGGTATATCCCACACATGTGGACACAGCTACTCTGTGCCTGACATGCTAATCTGTAAAAAGAATTTTTTTTTTTCTTTAGATGAATGATACTGCAAGGACAAACAAAAAAGAACTCTAAGGCATTCAGCGAGTGATAGTGGGGACTAAGCATACATAGACTATATAACCTTTATTTTTAAGAGGACCTATTTACATAGACCATTGGTGACTGATTTTTTTAAAAAATGTCCTTTCTTATTTAATCTATGACTTCCAACACAAGCCACAGGAACTCAACAATACAATCCTTACATAAAGCCATATCATCTATGGTTAAATGAGAGTGTGCATTTTGTGGAAACAAACTAGACTCTCCTGATAACCTTGCTAACAGTGAGTGTCGAAAGTCCAATACTCTGACCAGGTTCTTTTAGATATTCCATATGTGGAGGATGCAATGTTTAATATAAAATTTACTTATTTGAAGATAGTTGATGTTACATGAGATTTCTGATTTAGCACGTTGATACAAAATATACCAAAACCACAATACAAATGTAAGTTGCAGCTGCTATATATTGCTAAGTGTGATACACAGTTCAATCATGATACCATGGTGGTTCCTATTACCGATCTCTAGAATATGCTCACCGTCACAACGCTGGGCATCCCTAATTGGTGGGAAGGAATATGTGGGTTGAAGTCACCCCAAGCCCAGTACTCTCTTTGAAATTCTTTTGTTATTCAGTTTTTATACTTTATGTTGGGCTGAGCCACATATTCTCTCCCTCCATGCTGGTCTGGCTAACTCAGGGAGACATTCATACTCTTTTAACAAGATTAGGGAGAAATATTTATACCACCAGTTGATCCACTCAGCTGTTGACAGCTGTTTATCTAAACCAAAGGCCACCCTCCAGACCCCTCTGTGTTGAGACAAAGTCAGCTTCTTTACAACAGCTGTGGTCAGTCCCATCCTGTATTATGCCCTGAGCTTCACGGGCACATCACCCTTGCCCATCTCCTCTGAGCCTTCTTCCATTGTAGGACTTTATTGATCAGTTGCAGTGAGCTAGACGAGCATTTGGTAAAATACTGCAATATTCATTTGTCATTAGTTTTCTTTAAATGTAAAACTATCTTTAAAAGTCTCTTTTCCCCACTTGACTTTTCTAGCCTCAGTTTCAAGTCCATAAATTGGTTACTTTTCCTGTTAAGAACTCTCTGGTATTGTATGTCTTCTTTCAGTGCAAAAGTTTACCCAGTTACCAGAGCTGTATATGCAAGCAACTAACAAATGTACATTTGATATACAGCTTTGAGACTGTCACTCAAATACCTTGGAGAATATATACTGCAGGAGAAACAAAAGATTCATTAGGTATTTGGCACAAACTGCCATGGCCACAGCATACAAACATTTGTTATCTTAAACGCTGTCAGAAAGCCCAAGCTAATTATACATATTATAGGTAGTGTGGGTATTGGTGAAATGGTAGACAAGTGCCACCAGCATCTGATGCTGAAAGGGAGAAATTCTTCTGTATGGCTTCAGCACCATTCATTGCACAGCTATATCCACTGGAGGTCATGTCAGAAGTAGATGTAGAAATGTATTTTTAGCAGACAAATTTAGTAGGACTAATTTGACTCAAGCAGTCAAAGGTACCCTTTCTTGGCTCTCCTTTTATTCAAGGGAAAAAGAGGTACTTTACGGGTACAAGTCACTACCTTACAACAGTTTGGGAAAGCCCATTTCTGCCACTTAATGTAAATGGCACTTACAGGGACTACTCAAATGTAGATATCTACACAGCAAGTATCTCAGACTAGCTGAGAATTGTACCCACCTCCAGTTTAGTGGATAAGGTGACAGCAGTGAAACAGGAGACCCAAGATCAAGCCACCACTTCCATCGTCAGTTTAGTTTAAAAGACTACGTACCTCTATCAGAAAGAAGAGAGCTGTAAAAGTCTGATTCTCATACATCCCAGGCTAATGCAGTCATTTCACCAAAAGTTCCTGCAGGAGTTAAACCTCTGTATACTATTCCTTGGTAAAGGTTTTGTAATAAGAAGGGAATGGTTGGTGTGTTTCTCTTGAAGTGAAGCATTCACAAACTCGAAAACTAGTTCTTGCCTCTTACAGGGATAGTTTCTCTCATACATGTTAACATATTTCAGATGAACTCACACCTTTTCAGATTAGAAAACTCAGATTTTGATGTGCAAAGATTTATTCCAACATTCTTCACAGACTTCTAAAATTTTATGTGTAGTTTTGATAAAGCATGAAAAAAGCTTAAGTCTATATTCTGTCAGGATTGTTTCTGAACTCTACTCAGAGCATGTTTATCATGCATCTTCTGTCTGGTAGACAATACTCCCCAAAAGCCCTCTGAAGAATTTGAAGAACTGAGACAAAGTTTTCTTACTATTTTCTTATGTATTTATCAATGCTAGTAGAAAAGTGAGATTTGTAGACTACCTAAAGGGTTCTTGCCCATCATTGTTCCCAAATAATGGCTATGCACTGAAATGTTTGGTGGTGGTGGTTTTGGTTGGGTTAGGGTTTTTTTGGTTTAGGTTTGGGGTGGGGTTTTTTTTTGGGGGGGGGGGGGGGGCGGGCAGAGTGTGTGAGTTGTGGTGGTGTCAAATTCAGCCAGAAGCACAGTGTTTATCTTGAGGGTGTGAAAGACAAGATGGTAACTGCAATACTACTTACTTAGAAAAACAAATGCTACCTGAAACTATGAACTTTTACCTCGGGGTCGACATGACCTGAAGACCCAAACTAAGCCAGCTCTTACCAGCTGAGAACACCCCATACCAATGGCAAAACAATAGAAGATTTACCCTTCAATGAAACCAGGCATATAACCACAGCCAGAACTGCAACCGACCAGAATCCAGGATACATCCTGCCCCTTGGCATGCGACATCGGCTTAGAACAATGAAGATTAACACACCACTGGCCATACATCCATTCCACCTGGACGGAACAAGCATGTACTGATCCTGCACAGGACAGGTACATACCAACTACGTGAGCAATAGTAACTGATTAGTCCACCCCTTAACATAAGTAATTTGACTGGTCTACACAATTGTATTGTAACATATATAAACCCTGCTTTCCTCTGTAGCGGGGTCCCCCATGCGTTAGGCTGGGGCGCCACTATGTGCATAGCTAAAATATAAAAGAACAAATTCCCTTCGTAATTCTATGCTAAGCGTCCTTGCCTCTCTCCTCGGCTGATGAAGAACTGACTTTTACAAGGGTCAGGTAAGGGAACAGAGAGCACCTGTGTGCAATCTAGTGTGCATTTTATTACTTCAGGTTAACTTGGTAACAGAAAACCACCTACCACCTTCGTATGCAGTGTGGCTCACATTAGTGAGCTAAACATGTTTGTCCCTCTCAGATCAGACAAGGGCGTATGAAGATTTGAAGCCCTGCAGAATTCAGTTCTTTGAGGAAATGAAAGAACTGCAGATATTTCTTGAAAGCCACTCTCTGCTTTTGCAAAGCTTTTCCCAAGTATTTTTAATATTGTACAGACAGATAATTTTAGCAGAGGAATATTTTAGTCTAGCTCTCTGACGATGTGAGATCAGAAACTTATGAAATATTTTACTGAGAGGTAGGCCAGCTATCTGTTTTCTGAAGTGTTACAACATTTTGTACTCAAATATTTTTCCTGTCATATAATTTTACAGATTACATCTGTATTTCAAATTTATCATCAGGGCACCTTCTGCTGAGTTTGCTATACACTGATGTACTTCCTCGAGACATTACTTTTTACAGTGTTCACAATAAAGTGGTCAGCCCTAATTATTCTGGCCAGCAGTAAGGGACTGTACTTGGTAATCACTCCTGCGCAGTACAGAGATGTGACTGTCAACTTCGATCCTAAATGAAACAGCACGTTCTATTACACTGCACTATGAAGCACAGTGCAGTCTGTTAGAAAATAAGGCAGTGATCACGTAGTGATCATGTACTGTAACTATTATCTGAGCTATGACTATGATCTGCTATTGAGTAACGTGTGGGATAAATATACCACTTAAGATAATACATTATAATAATGAAGTGGGCATGCTCACCAAATATCAAACTCATTATCTAGTACATACAGGATTGTCCCCACTACAAAGTTTTCCAAAGTCATTATTACTTTTTGCTTAAGAATTCCCTAAGACATAGTGGTAGAAAGAGGAGGACATGCTGGATTTGTTGTGTGAGTCCACTTATTCCAAAACTTTACATACATAGGTGGATCAAGCATGAGCCATCTAAATATTTGCAAACAGTACAGAGAGATGCACACAACAGTGGGGTTTTATTTGTTTGGTTGGGGGGGGAGGTGTTTGGTTTTTGTTTGTTTTGGGTTTTTTTGTTTTGCTTTTTGGGGGGGGTGTGTGTGTGTGTTTGTTTGTCTGTCCTTTAAGATCACAGATCCAGCAGTAGATGTCTTGCAACAAACTGAGCAACCCTGATATCCTTCTAATCTATGCTGGTGTTATCAGTAGCAGGCAAGATTCACATTCACAAAATTTTAAATAAATGCAAGCAAATGATAAAGCATGATTTAGTATAGATGTAAAACATGACTGAGAAAAATGAAGGTAGCTACATCAGTAGCTGTTCCACACAGCCACACTCAGCAGAACAAGTAGAAATCCAACAGCGAGACATTCTCCTGAACTGCATCTTTATGATGAGCCCCCCTAGGGGTCACAGTAGTCCCACTTTAATTGACTAAGAAAATTACTAAACTATATGTAATAAGCCAACTTTTAGCAGAGACAACAAAAGCTTTTGTCTTGGCTTTCATGTGAATTAGAGCAGACCCTTGGTGACTATTTCTATGTTTATTTCCTCTGCAGGTTTTATAATAAAATCTCTGCCTTCCAAAAGGTAAAATTATTATTTAATCTTTCGGGGGTATTAAAATTCAAAGCAAACACCAAATTCACATTTGCACAGTTAAGAACCTACAGAACTAATCTGAAGTATTCTCCTGCTAACAATCCTATGCTGTGAGATTCTATAATGTACTAAAGTGTGTATTTTTGTACTCTAATTGTTAACACAGGTGTGTACCACTGACATCCATCTTCAACCTTACTTATTTTTTTGCCTTTGGCTCACTTGAAATGTAAGTATAGGCAGAAAAGAAATCCTCAGGAAAAGGGAGAGAAATTTAGTTGGGGTTCTTTTTAAATATTTAATCTATATTGATGCACGTTTCGGAAGAAAATGGGAATTTATGAGCAGAGTCTTACTACCTGTATTACTCCAATATAAGAGAGAGATAATGTAGAACTTAACACTCCTAATTCTTTTTACATTTCAAGGAGAATAGAAAGATACTATACATCAGCTAGTTATACTACTTCACATCTGACTGTAAAACTGCTTAGCTCCAAACACTTCTCATCCTGAGACTAAGATTATTCAACAGAGCTTGGTATCAAACAACTCCACACTTTGGAAGAATCCAGCTATCCATTTTGATGTCAAAAGGGGAACTGAGCTCTTTGCCAATACTATTGCCAACTGGCACGCTGACTAGAGACAGATTTGACAAGAGTCATCACTCAGTTATCTCACTGAAAATCCCCTAAATTTTGAGGTTTTGATTACACTATCTGTGATCTGTTCTCTCTGAAACTGAGGGAGAGATTCATCACAGATTGATAGGATTGAAGGGACTCAAGAAATCCTGCTGTTTATGCCTCTGCAAAGCAGAATCAGCTATACCTGCAATTTTCATGACAGATATTTTCCTAACCTGTTCTCAAAAGTTTCCAAAGTTGGCAGCAAGGCTGCATATTTTCTAGCAGTTCATTATACTAGCCCTTCATTTTTAGTGGTTCTTCCCCCTGCAATTGCCCAATATGAGTTTTCCTAGCCACCAAGTTAAGTCACTGCTTTGCAATCGACATCTGATGAGTAGGGAAAACATTATTCTTCTATACGGCCACATACAGAAGATACTATACTTATTGTACCCCCCCCACACACTCACTCTTTTTTTAGAGCATAGAAACATCTACATGACCAGTCTGCATCAGACCAAACAGCCACTACCATGTATTTTCTTTCCAACAGCCATCCGTGACACATGGGTTAGAAAAATCCTGTAAAAACTGGATATGGAAAGAGACCTCCCTCATACTATTCCCCAAAATTTCAGCAACCACAGTCCAGAGCTTCCTGACATTACTTCCAAGTTTTTTTTATTTTTTTTTAAAACTTGTTCATGCTTTTGGCTTGCATAACATCCTTTGAAAGTTCTGCAGTTTAGTTATTCATTACATGAAAAGAGAAAGTTGAATAATCATCCCATAATCACCTTTTCTGTACTATTGAAGATTTTCTATTCTCTATCACGTTTTAATTACAACAGCCTCAGGTCACTCTGTCCCTCTTCATAGCTAATGGTTTCCAGACCCCTATTCTTCCCCAGACTCAAGTGTTCTATGTCCTTCTTGAAATACAGTGCCTCAAACCAGAATACTGTCACACAGGATTAAGTCTTATCGGTTTGCTGGCGGTTCCCCCTCTCAGATTTTTTTGACTCATTATTTGTGAGTCAAAGTAAAACCTTGCATTTTTCTGTAGTGAATAGCATCCTTTAAACATTTTCAGACTGTATTTTAAAATTGACAAAATTAATTTGAACTTGTGTTCTTTCTTTCAACGTACCTGCAGCCATGAAAATCTAATGACCATAGGCTATGATCTATCTTCTAAAAAACTGACTACGTTATTGACTGATATCAAATCCAAGAACTCCAGGAAACTTCTCTTAATATATTCTTCTGTTTTGATAATAAATCTCTGATAACTACTCTCCATATGTTTTTCAGGACAGTTTTGTATCCATGCATATTTCAAATTATATTTAGGGTATGGATCCCTGGGCTGCTCATGAGAATGTCAGGTGAAAAGACTTACTAAAATTGTTATCATTACTTACTAAAAGGTGAAAACTGCTGCTAATAGAACTGCTGTTTCAGGACACTCTCCTTTGTCTACAGCACTTGTTAATGTGTTGTAGAAGGAAACTGGATCAATTGACCTAAATCCATAACCATTATTCATCTCCTTGTTTTCTTGTAAGTGATATGAATAGCTTATTTTTCTATTTTTTTTTTTTTTTTTGAGAAGTAACCTGAAGTTGATCAATCCACAACTCCCAAGATTTCCTCTCCTCCCCTTCTCTTTTTAAAGATCAACAGCAAATTCTCCCTTTACTAATCCTTTGGTACCTCATCTATTCCCCAGACCTTAACTGCTTTAGAGAGTATTGTCACCTCTTAAGTACCTAGAATGAAGTTTACTGGGCACAGACATTTAAAAGCCTCTAAATTACAATTAGAAAGTATTCTGTGCTGAGGGCTTGTGTGTTTCTCAGTGGTGAGAAACCCCCATCGTCTCACCCCCAATGATGTGTTGGGGTTTTTTTGCCCCTAGACTTAAGATGGACGAGGAAAAAAGGGGAAAATGCTTCAGCCATAGCAGCATAACGATCTGCTATTTTGCCCCTCTTCTGAATACTAGCTAGATACTTTACTAGCCTTTCTATTAGCACTAATTGACTTGTTACTCTTGATGTCCCTTGGTGACTGTGTCTTTTTGTGCTTTGGCTTTTCTCACTGGGTATTGAGCAAATTTTTATGCTTTCTCCTGTCACTTCTACAAAATGACCGTGCATGTATACATGCAATATAGTGGCGTATTTGTTACAGATTTCTTTGTGCCCAGTTCCACAGAGTAAGATTGCGTAGCTGGCCAGAAATTGCTTTGCAAATTTAAAAAAAAAAAAAATCAAAATAAAAACAAGTTTTGGATATTTCAGTTTCAAAATAAAAGCTAGAATATAATTTTTTTATTCCGATACCTCAGGGTGGGGGAAATAATTTTCAGACCTTACTGTTTAAATCCATTTTGATTCTATTCCCAGCTTTCTGCTACAGAATGAGATATAATTTAGACATTTAGTATTATATTAGAAGCTTAAACAAAATATTTTGACATCATCAGAACACTTAGTTTATTCAGGGTTTTTTTTAAGCCACAATTACTACATTGGTAGTAAATGTACCTTTGGAGGCCAAAAATACCCCCCATCCCTTCCTCCCTCCCATAGTTTCAAGTAGTATTAAAAAAAAAAAAGTAAATTTTAGGGAAAATCAAAATTAACTTTGATACAGACATATTTTTTCTAGATGAAGAATGAACTCTTGGACTTAAGCTTAGAGTGTTGTTAGTGTCCACAGAAAACTAAGTACAGGATCATCAGAAAAGGAGTAGGGAACAGCATTATGCCATTATATAAATCCAGAGCTTACTTTTATCTCAAAAACTACACGGGTATTGGCTGCCATCCCAGGAACAACACCAGATGACTGGGAAAGGGGCGAAGAATAACAGTGAGGGTGTATCAGAGGTATGGTGTCATTATTACATGGTCTTATATTGGAAAAAGGTACCTGAGGCAGTAAATGATAAAAAGGTATAAAAACATGAGTGACAAGGAGAAGATGAATAGGGAAAGACTGATGTCGGCTCCTTCCAGGGAAGAACTAATGACCACAGATTAACCAAAGTTAACAGGAAGAAGAAAAAACAAAGCAGAAGGATGCCTTTTGTGTATTTACCTGAGCTGGGGAATCCCTTCCAAAGAAGGCTATAGATTTTAGAAGCTTACAAAGACTCCAGTAAAGATTGTACAAAGTTTTGAACAAAAAGTTTGGTGAGGATTGCTACAAACACAGAAGCCACTACGTTCTCTGGAAGAACTTGACTTAAAAAATGGCTGCAAGCAGGGAGAACATTTATTTGGGAGCACTATATATGATAGCTTGATTCCTCTATTTTTCCTGAAACACCCACTTTTGGCTGAAACATGATGCTGAGGTATCCAAATACCACACATCTTTCAAGCTTCTCTTTTCCTCTGAAAACACAGCTTTGTTAAGCATCTACACTATAACATTTAATCTCTTGCATACCACTTCTTGGCACCGTGTGATAACCCTCCTTTTAAGCCATCGATGTTGACACTATTTTCAGCACTTTTCCCATTCTTTCAAATATATTAAAATCAAGGAGTATTTGTGAAGTTTGTTTTCCTAATTTTGTATTCCAGCATTGGATTTTCATATGATTAATAATCAATAAAATCTAATTTAAGCTTTTCTCATGATTGTGACAGTAATTTCTTTTTCACCAGCATATTTCCTGATTTCTAATAAAGTGATTAGATAATCATATGACCTTTCTTGTAGCGAAGTGAAGGCCATGAATATGGTTTCTGTCTGCTACATGGTTGCCTAGTTACATAAAGCCTGTAGGAACATCTTGCCTTTAACGCCTCTACTAAATTTGGTTGAAATAGGTAGAAACCAGAAGTTGTTATTGCAAAGGAAGCACATAGGTATGTCTTGTTCCTTCAGGATATCAAACCAGAAAACCCACATTAATTAGCTGCAGTACATAGCAAAGATCTGCCCTCAATGCTGTTAAACATAAGATGGAAAGACTTTATGCTTACTTCATAAAAATACCCAGCAGTACATTCTGAGTGCTAAGTGAAATTTTTACTATGGAATTATTTTATTTATTATTTAGTAACTTTTTCCATTATTGAAATATATATCCTGTTGTGTCAATTAGCAAGCAGTTCCTGAATAACTTCTTTTTTCTCCAAATTCACATCCTTGTCCTGATAAAACAGGAACACCAAAGTGAATAAAAATAGTTTTATTCCCATGCCTCCAGCATTTTCAGAAACTTTACATCTCAAGCTGGACTGATGCAATGAGAAAATTCACTGCACTGCTAAAATACATTGCAAATACAAATTTTCTATCCAACAGCCTCCTAACTTTTACTGGAAGATGTTTATGATGAGAATAATTAAAACATCCCATTCACTTATTGTGTCTCCTCATATCCACAAAAAGAATCCTTGTTCTTTTAAACACTCCCCCACCAAAATCCACATGGCAAACTCTTCTATTAATTTGCTGCAGTGCAAACTAATAAATAAAGAGGTGTTGATTTGGTTTGGGGGTTTTTTTTGTGGTAACTGCAGTGGAGCAGATTATTACAGATAGGGCTTCAAAATGTACATCAGATGGCACAGCTTTGCTTGCACAGCAAGAAAGCCACAGGCCCATCTTAAACAGCAGGGCTTTATTCTACCCATATTGTCACAACCTTAAATTCTTGTCGTTGCAATCTTAAAAGACATTTCCTATTTACATAAGCAGTGTATAAAAATAGTAAGGATAAACTGAACATTTTCTCTAAAAAGATAAAATCCTTCTCTTCCTACTCTCTCTCTTTCTAGGTCATCTCCCCATTTATTGCTCATTAAGAATTAGATTTTATGCCATATGTACAGCTACGTTGCAGTGACACACATGAAAATCACTGGGAAAATACATGATTAGTTATTGCCCAGCATGCATCAAAGGGGCAGGTAAGTCCCAAATGAACAATGGGAAAATATTTTAAGACACACATTGTAGCACCCCTTGAACTGAATCCCAGGAGAAACACTTTTTAGAAACTCAAACTCTCAAATGATTGGGATTAATCTAAGTGGAGAGCACAGAAATGAGGGAAGATGTCTTCTGAAGATATAACACTTCCACCTCACGTCACCACAGAAGAAAGTTTCACAAGCCATGAAAATGATTAAGCCTTTCTTCCTTTGCCTGTGAATGAGTCACTAGTGAATTATCCCCGTGCAAGACCTGATGGAAATTCTGCATGCTGTTAGCACGCTCACCATATCTGTCCAAATCCTTTCCTCACTCCGCCTCCCTCCCCAAAGTAGGTTCTTTATTAATACAAAGGGGAAAGTGTCAGGTACAGTAATATAGATCTTAAGTGATCCCCACTACTTATTCAGCAATTTTTAAAATTTTTTCTTAAGAAAATATGTAATTTTTAAATTATTATTTATTTTTTTAGTTCTCACTCCCCCACCGTTGGCAGAAATAAGCCAACAAGCTCAGAAGTTATAGACAAGGGGAAGGCAGTTGGGCACACAGGCAGACAGTACATTCACACACACACAACATACAAAAGCAGTACTAATAATCTAATGTAAAATGCAAGCCAGCATCTCTGGAACATGTCAGAATATTAAGTTATTGTCTAAAAAACCTCTTCTGGTTTAAAAACACTGAACTAGAAAGTAACATATCTGCATTCACTTAGCAATACATCAGTAGGGATTTCTTTTTCCCCTTCCTTTTTCCCTGACTAATCCAGTCAAACTTAATTGGACTATGATTTAAAAAGCAGCATTGACTTAGTTGTCTACTGATCTTCCATTTTAAAACGTTTTGATCTAGAAAACATACGTTAATACTTACTTCTTATCATATCATTAGGGGCCTGATTTTGCTGGATTTCAACTGAACAACATGACAAGTACGAAAGCACTTTTAATTTAGGTCCCCGTTTGTTTTAGATTTTATTGGTTCCATCCTATGAAGACTAGTACTTTTACATTCTAGTCCATCCAATTAATAAGACAGTTTCCATCCTGTATCTCTTTTGTCAGTAATTCAACTAACTCAATTACTTCAACTGGAATATGGCTAACTCTTACTCCCCTCCCAAAATTCAAGAAAACCATTTTGATGGAGATGCTTACAAAGAGCATTCATAAACGAAGCTTTTCAGCTCCTATTCTATGTTTCATGTATTAAATTCTGACACCTTGAAGTAAAGTTCTGGAATCTAAACTAGTCTTTCTTTAGGTTACCATCTGGATGCCTCTCACTGGAAAGAATTCTAGTAGCTGTAACAGTGTCTGGAGAAGATCTAAGGATTTCAGATCTTCTTAAATACATATTTATTATACAGTTGTTTCTGATTTTTAGTGCTTAAGACTTTCAGTCTTAAATTTCTATAGCTTAACACCTGTGAAGAGATTAACAGGATCGTGCTGAACAACTTTCACCCCTACTCCTGAAATAAAGGATATATAGAAGGAAAGCTTTGATTTTCCTGTTTGTATATAAAATTGAGAAGGTTACATCAGTTGACTATACACGATGGCGAAAAATTGCGTTTCTCTCAGACTAAGGTTTATTATTACAAATTGTTTGAATAGGACGTGTGCCAACAGCTTGATAAATGCTATTTCTTTCCCTGCCCATTCCCCCCAAAATTCTCAGCAGAACTGAAATTATTAGATGTCAGTATTGACTAATTCATTTAAGAAATGGACTTAAAAAAGTCCCAAACTTGCTGAATATTTTCCATTTCAGCTATTTTCAAAGAGGGATGAAAAGGAAGTACTTTCAGTTTGTACTAACTTTTTGTTTTGAAATAACTCTAAGAAATTGAGATCAATACTGAATGCTTTTTGAAACTTTTTATATGCAAGGTTAACCTGAAATACTTTTTTTTCAATTTGCTGACTTGCAAAGGTGTGAAACATGGATTTCCCCCCCCGACCCCGAGAAATACATTAAATAAATAAGTATGGGATGAGAGCACTGTTTCTTATCACTTGCTGGTTTAGAAAGCTACTGAGCCAAGGGTGATCCTGCTTCGGAGTTGGTGCTTTCACATTTTAGTTCGATTAGCATCAATGCTACTCTTGCATAATTTTGGGGAAGTAATATAATCCCTGACTCATTTCCCATGTGTCAAATGAAAACAAATTTCTTTGCAAGACTTACTTTTTCAACTTTGTTAATATTATTTTTGGCACAAGAAACATTCTCATTACACCTTGAACAATCTGACTTTGGCTATTACACAGTACTCTAGTACGTACACGAACAAATAAATTTCTTTAAATATTTATTTCAACATACATCATCTTGACAGTCTGCAGATTTAATCAGGTTCTTAAAAATATTTCTATATCTTAAAATATTATTATATATGACTATATTTACACAAATGTTTTGGACTCCAATTCCCTCCGATTCATTTAGTTTGGACAAGTTTGTAATCTTTGGAATTTATCTATCCTTGCACTTAACTCTTGGCAAATCTGCATCTGCTGAATCCCTGGCGAGTGCCGTAACAACTGCGAAATGGGTTGTTCTAGTATGAATCTGGAATGAGAGGTCATCTAGGGAGGCCTCCATCAAAACCGGCACATCTCTTTGGAAAGTTCCAGCTATCCAGTACCACAAGCTGTTTAACAACATGACTTATTGTCAGAAAATGCCACACAGCTTTTGTGAATGTTCCTTAGAAGCCAACAATTTTTTCTTCCTAGTTAACTGATTCTTTGCCTACTTGCTGTAATTAAAATATGTCAGAATCCTTGTCAGTGTTTAACAGATTTGATTCTCCCTTTAAAAATTGGGGTTATCATCCTTCTGACATTTTACAATGAGAGTAAACTAAGCCATTAGACACAGACAGGGAGAGAGAAGATTTGGTTACTAAAACAGAACTTCACTTAACAGAACAGTCAGAATGTTTCCTTCTGTCCTGGCTTACTTCTTTGCTTAGTAATCTGGGGACATATATAGAGTTTCTCATCTGTAACATGCTTTTACCTGGAGCTTTGAGCTAAAATAGCTTTCACTTGCCGTTTTCTTCCTTGACCTCCCCTTCTGCTAATGACACCATTTAAAACCAGTTAATGGAAGCTGGAGAAAGCCTGCCACTTGACATATTTAGCGCTGAAGAAGAAAAATAAGCTCTGCAGTAGTGGCTAAAAGAATTGACTTGCTATTTGGTTGTCTGCTTCTTGCCAACCTGAAAATCCTTTCCTGTTTTGATCCTACTTCTGGAAAATGTCTTTTATGAAAGGGTATAAATTCAACAGTAAGTAATTGTTCTTTCTAGCACAAGAGCTCACTCCCTTGAATTTTTGTGTTCTAGGTTCACTTATGAGAAGCAAGATGGCACCTGTGGCACTAACCATACTCAGCTGAATCAATACTATTAACACAGTAAATTCAAAATGGGCAGAGATAACTGGACTCTCGCCAGACAAAGAGAAGTAAGTTCCTAAACTGCGAGGTTAAGGCATTTGGATTAGCCTTGCTCACCATGATTGGAAACTCCAACCCACAGCAACTATTCAGATCATATTTTTCTAGTCAGAACGGAGAGGCAGACTGTTCAGATGTCTAGTCGGGTGATGAATGATTTTCCTAGGCTGTGAACATTTTCTTAGTCTGCAGAGAGATAAATTTAAGGTCTTCTAAGGTTGACATAAATGCCTATTTCAGAAGAGGCACTTAAGGCATTTACCACAATGTGGGGGACATATTAATACCCATTCTCGGCCTCATTTACTGCAGAGGCTTGAACCAGTCTCCCCTATCCCAGGTGAGTGCTGTGACCACTGGGACACCAGCAAATCTTTCATGGCATGTACAGAATACCTTTAATAGCAGAGACAGGGAGTATTTGAGAGTGAAATTTCTTGTCAAAACAAGAAGAAAGGCATTCAATTCAGCTATTTATCTGAAGCTGTCTGAAGGAACATTTACACTTGTTCCATTTATGGCCTATATTTCAGAGCACTCAACAGCTGAATGATAAGGACACTCACTAGATTTTCAAAATTTAATATATAGTCTCTGGTCCAAATCAGCTACAGAAGTCTTCAGCCTAAGCAAATATCTGCATTTCAAACTAGCTTTTTATTCCAATACTTATAACCTTCTTTTCCTTCATCTAAATAATCTTGCAGTTTGCTCCACTTCTCCACCCCCTCAGTTTTTGGAAAAAATGCAATTCACCACAAGATTTTCAACTATATGTAGATACATAAAGACACATACAGATACAATGCCCATAGCCAAGCGTATGGCAGCCTCTATTGAATAGCTGATGAGTAGAGAAGTGTGCCTCTCCACTCTGAAGAGACAGTACCGGTGCGTTTCTTTGATTGCCAAAGATGAAATATGTTTCTCCGCCTCTTGCTGTGCACCTCATCAGCTTGACAGTGTGTATAAAAAACCTCATAGCTATAATACCTGAATTATACGACTACTCCACGTCTTCTTGCTCAGAATTATGCTCACAACAAGAGCATACACAGCTAGTAGCATTTGAACTGCTAGGAACTATATAGCAGTAAGAGAGCCAAGAATCTACCTTATGCTATCTTTAGGCTGGGATCTGGAAAATCCCTGTAAGGTAACCTTAGGCACGAGTAACTGAAGAGTCAGTGGTTCATCACTCGCCTGTTGCAGTACTGTGACAAAAGAAAGATCTAACTTCCTTCCATTTGCCAAAAAAAGATAAAAACGTAATAGTTAATTTACATGTTTTCTCATAACAACTTCAGATGAAGGTTTTACAGCATATTGGAAAAAAGGAAATAAACGTATAGGCTTTTTTTTAATAATAACTAAAAAAAAATGACAAAAGCATTTGTGGCTCACTAAGTAACTGCCTTAAGTCTTCAGGAATCAAAAAGTTCTACTGGAGAGTTAACTTTTATTCTGTGAGCATCTAAAAACTAAAACTTATTTTTCTTTTCCTTGCCACCACCTCTTTTTAGTCCATCACTACTTTTCAAATAGCTTTATTTCTTCCTTTCATTTTTTAGTCCCCTCCCTTTTGCCCATTCTCACAGGCAGCCTCTTTCTATTGTTTATCATTCTCTTTCTTTGCAATTTACCCAGAGAAAAATTCTCCTCTTTATGCAGAGGAATCCAAAAGCCTGTTTGAGATTTAGACATAAGTTTCAATAACACGTACCTACACGTTACTGAAACGTGCAGAAATGTCTCCAACAGGGCTCTCTAAAACTTGGACAAAGTATAACCCCTCTCAGCACTTATATGATAATCTCTTAGTATAAGCAAGCCCTGTACTATTTCCGAGACAAGCTGATGGTAAAAAAAAACCCTGCCCTCTTGAACAGTGCTAATGCTCAGTGCTGGATGCTGTTCCATATTCTGCATTTGTTTCACAGGAGGAACGCTGACTGAAATTGATAGGAGTCTTCATTCACAATATGCAGCTTAATTGTGTGGTAATTCTATCATTCTGTTCAGCTCAAAGCATTTGGCAAACCAGTTATATGGCATCATTGGAATGCACCCACCTCTGCAATAGAGGTGAGAGAGTAGAGGGTAAGAGTCTTAAGAAACCAAGTACTTTGAGGAAACACTCATTTTTATACAGAAAAGTGACACTGAGATATTATCATCTAGCTGGAGAAGGAACTTTGTTTCTCATACCTGCCTTTTTCCAAAGACTCCAAAGCAGTTAACATTTTGGTGCTCGACTCATTCCCAGCAAGAGGAAGAACAAACTTCTACTCAAGTCTAGACATTTTAGAATCTGTATTTTAAGTTTAATTCTGAGGTTAGGACGATACTCAATTCCAAAACAGTAATCCACATTCATCTGCTCATCAGAGAAAAGTACGTATTAGACTCAACAGGGATCATAAATTATTATAGAGAAGTGGAATGATTTTTAGTGTTTAATGTGAGTATTAACTGTTAGATTTCCTTTTTATCTTCTCTGTTTCAGGGACCAAATGGACTGAGTCAATACGTTAAGAAAGTAGAGGCCAAGAAAAGGCACATAACTTCATCCAGCCCTGAGAACCATAACATTAGTTCTTTGAACTACATTAATTATTGTCAAAGAAAAAGCTCCGTTCTTTCATAGTCACTAGGAGCTTTCTGAATCCTTTGACATGTAAGTATCATGACTAGTAGCATATCAGACTAAGCTACACAACAGTAAGCTGAGCTCTCCTAGACTCTTTCTCTGGTAGTGTCCAACACCAGAAGGAAAGTGAGATGTAAAAAACCAACCAACCAACCAAACAAAAAACCAAACCAACAAAAAAACACCACACACAAGAAAAAGAAAAAAAATTACTAAAGCAAACATGCCCTTTCTAAATCAAGTCAGAGATTACTAATGACTTTATTCCTACCTCAGAAACAGTAAACAGTGGAACATTGAGCTACAGAGCCACACAGGTAAACTAACAGCATGACTGACAAAGTAAAAAAGGAGATTGTATTTTAACAAATGTGCAGCCTAGAAGACAGCACTTGTAAGTGGACATATCTTGGAGTCAAGAGCCAAAAACATTTCTTACAGCTGGTGGTGACAGAAAGTGAACATATGGAGCAAGTGAGGAGAAAAATGCTGGTGGAATGAAGAACATTTGGAAAGCTAAATCATATTACAAGTAGTAATCTATCAAATTTTCAATCAGCATGCCCTTCCTGCAATGACTTATGGATGGGAATCTTGAAAACTTGCTAGAAAAGACGAAGAAAAAAAGAAAAACAGATAAAAGTTACTAGGGACCGATAAGTAAAAGAAAATAGAAATAGTACTTGCTGTCCAACCTAGGAGTGAGTGGTTATCATCCTGACCATCATTACGTTTTAAGACTCAAAAGGGAAAAGCCACAATCCTTCACTTCCACTATCTCTATGACTTCTGCCGACAGAGATTCCCATTACTGGACAAAGCCACAACCCTTTATTAGTGGACCAATAACACACACATTTAAACAATTCAGGACACCATTCAAAAGAGAAAAGTGGTATGTATTAAAAGAGATCTGTATGTTCCTATAATTGAATTTTACTGTAAAGTTAAATGAATGTTATGTCCTCATTTTGTGCCAGATACAACAAGTAGACCATCTTCAGGAACAAATAAATAAAAAGGACATTAAAAAAAAAAAAATCAAACTTAATTCATCAGGACTGAATTAAAAAAGTATCAAGCAGGAAACACATACATCATATACAGGCAAAGAACTGTTCAGTGTTTAATCACTTTTGCTAGCGTTCAGGAAGAATTGGTATCTGGCAGAGTGGCTCCCTACACTTCTTGTACCAATCAAATGTAAAGCAAGGTCAGTACTCTGTATTATAGCACTCCAAGGAAGATTAAGTGGAAGGTCCTAAATTATAAACAGCAGGTAAGAATATGCAAGCATCAGTTATCACAAATCAGCTCATGCAAGACAATTTGTTGGAGGAGAAGAGAGCTGTTCTTGACAGCAACCCCAGGAGCAAGAGGACCCGAGCAATCATTTGGCTTGCCTGGCTACATTTATTTTTAATTCTGGCTGGTCCCAGAACTTCCAGGACTTGGCTGCATAACTAACGTGATTCTGAAATGAGCTGAACTCTCACTGTTTACACACGTCTCAGCGAGAGC
Source organism: Gymnogyps californianus (assembly GCF_018139145.2). NCBI lineage: Eukaryota > Metazoa > Chordata > Aves > Accipitriformes > Cathartidae > Gymnogyps > Gymnogyps californianus. Next base: position 5,039,713 of record NC_059474.1, read on the forward strand.
TACTGACTGCAGAGGGAGGCTAAATAACCAACAGGGAAACGATAATTACCTTCTAGATGGGCTACTCCATGAGATGTGTTCCACCACTCATACTCAGATGACTCTCTATAAAGCAATGGTACCTTTAGATGCAAAACTGTGGCGTGATCTGCAGCAGGTCAGATAGACAGGCAAAACAGAGAAGCAGAAGGAACCAAGAGGAGTCTATAGCAGACTTTCTATTTTGAATAATCACCCTAAGAACCAGAAGCCAAGAAGTCAGTCTTCTTGCTACTACACTGAACATCTTCCTAATTAGAAACAAGTATTTTACATGAATGTCACAATCTTTTCCAATATCTTTTCTAGATAGAGTTAAAAGTTCTAGATGCGCATCTGCCAAAGATAGTGATAAAGAATCTGTAATTTATCCCTTCTATCAATCACTGCAATTCATGAATCACCATGGCGTGTAGCAAAATACTGACTGCAAAGAAGGGAACATCTCAAGTCTCCAGCACCACCTTTTCTGAGCCAGCTGAAGTTTGTTGTTGCTGTACTTTTATAGACTGAGATTCCAGGTAAAAAAAAAAAAAAAAAAAACAACAACAACAAAAACCCAAAGTATTAATCATTTTAATGAGATATAACATTCTATGAATTATTCCAGTGACATAGCAGTAAATTTAAAAAAAATAAAGCACATAACAGTTTCAGTTAAATGGAAAGCAGCAGAATTAACTCATTCAAGCAATGAGAAAGTTTACAAGCCATTTTACTGACATGTAGTTTAATATCTTAGAGTATCTAAAACTTTCAGGCCAAAAGGTCCAAAGAAAAGAAGGTGCTGATATTTATATCAGAATTTTCATAATGAAGGGAATATATATATATCTATCTCTCTCTATATATATCCGTATGGCATAGGAATGCCTGGAGTCCAATAACTCTTGGAAGGAAATGATAACTGCTCTAAAAGGCATAATTAACAATGATATTCACTTAACCTTAGAGATATGCATTTCTGTTTGCAGAATGTATATAGACACTGAAAGATCTATTGGGAAACTCCAGGATATAGATTTAAAGGCAGCACCAGACAGATGATAGCTGGATTTAAAGGCAGCAAAGATTTGCTTTTTATAGCTTGCTAATTCCTTTTAGTTCTGCAGATGTGGAATATGCATTAGAAGTTAGCATTTCACAGTCATGCTTTGATACTTAGAAATTGATCATTAAGTATTATCTCCCTCCTCCACCAAAAAAAAAAATATAAATACATATTTAGAAGCCAATAAAAGGAAAAAAGAGGACTCAAGGTATTCATTGCAAATACAAGTATATTAAGCACAGCAAATTGTTAGCTACCAGCATAAAAATCAATTTCTGCTAGTTACGAGATGAATCCATAAAATTATCATGAAAAGCTTTCATGTAACTTTAAAACATTTGTTGGCTAGGATAACTTCAAGACAAAAATATTTTTATTAGGGGCAGAAATATGACTCCATCACTTTGTTATACAGCAGCACAATCTGCTTGTTCATCATATACAGATCTTTATAGTGAAGAGTAGTCAAGAGTTATCACTATGGTAACACAGGGGCAACATACCAAGCTTGCGTAAGTTTCTCCTCAGTCCTCCTCTATCATTGAGTTAAGTTTAGTGAGTTTACAGTCAAAGGAAACCAACAAAAGAGGATGTCCCAAAGGGGAATGTGACCTGAGAATGCAGGTAAAGAAGAAAAGTAGAAGTAGTTATCCTGGATTAATGGAAAGGAAAATCAGAGGCGGTTCCCAGAAGTGTTTTTTGGCAACTGCTCATTTTAATTCAACCATTATTATTGAGTAATAGCCAGGGAATGTACCCTCTATGACCGAAGTGACAAATTTGAGCATATAGAGGATGGCCATTTCCTTAACACGTTTACTGGCTAACAGTATTCAGACAATGAAGCACACAAAAGAGAACAATGCGAACTGTACAAATAGATGTTATAGGCCAGGTTCTGCTTGCTTCATTCCTGGGCAGTCCCGTTAACACCTCTTGGATCTGTTTGCATGAGTAAAGTGGAAAGCACTGGCTCTAAATCAGTGCAAGACACACACATTTACTTAATCCCACCCTGAAGGATCATATATGGCAATGATACAGTGGCCCCTGTGAAATACTGGAGAATCTCTTTACTACTTCAGAAGAACAAAAAAATGCTGCATCATAATCTACATTTGCAGAAGATTTATTAGAAATGTGAACTGAAGTCAAGCCTTTTAGTGGTCCCCATTTTCTGGTTAGTAAATCTAATGGCAGGATAGCCTTTCCAAATGCAATAATATTGATCCGGGCAACGCAGCATCAGTAAATTAAAGTCAGCTTTTAAAAAATTTCTTCATGCCAGCTATATAGGAGGTATATGCAACAAAAGACTGCAGACCAGATATTTAAAACCACACTTAGAACCAGGGCTACACAGAAGAAAGTACAATGGAATATGGCAAAGATTCAAAAGCTGAGAAATGTTATTTGTTTCAAGAAAAATCATTTCTCAAAGTTCAAGACCAAACATTCTAGCCTTATATTTTTCACTAGTCAACTGAAATTTACTAGGTGGTGTTGCAGGCCCAAGGTCAACATCACTAACTAGATGTAGGTTATGGGGTTTACTGCAGAAGCAGCTAGCAAACGCACAAGGTTGTTATTTATTTAGCTTGCAGTGTTTCATGATAAAAACTCTGCAATTCTGCATCAGTTCTGTGTTCTCCCTTTTGGCATTCAAGGTAAGCAAACAAATCGATCAACAGTTTAAGGGGAAGAGCGCCATCCCATATGCCAGTGAAATTCTTTCAGGCTCCTGTGCAACAGAAGTCTCCCTTTAGAAGTCCACACATCCCCCCCTCCCATACTGAAGGGAAAAAGAGCTTCTTGTATTCTGTCTCAGAAGGGTTATTATCATCTGGCTGAAAGCAAGGCGATGTTAACTTCAAATGCTATTTTCTAGGCCTGGAAAACTGTGAAGGGGGAGGAGTGAAGAGGTTGTGAAGAGGGACCAATTCATCTATTCCTAACTATAACTTTTTGGAAACAGGATTCAGAAACTGGATCCATTGAAAATTTTCCTATTGTATCACAAATAAGAAATAGGAAAATACAGAGCTATCTATAACCTAGAGTCTCCAAAATACATCCCTGGACACAGTGAAGAAAGAGGAATGTCTGCAAGATATCAATGCTTTGGGATTGAAGTTTGTCCTGCAATTACGCAAAAAGCCTGGAGTTAATAGTTAAATCTAAAGGAGGATGCAGACACTCCTTATACATTTGTCACAAGCAAAACAGTCTCGACCAAGGAGTTTTACCTAATTTATTGCCAATCAACACAGACTTTTGATCCCCGAGTTTGGTATCGAGGAAAAACAATCCCAAAACACAATTAAGCAGACACTCAGGAAAAGACCTTCTCCCCAGACTTCCACTACACCACTTCTGCTCTCCCCTTCTCAGTCTCCACCTCATTGTTTTTGCCATGTGTTACACTCAGTCCTGTCCTAGCCCCTTCGGTGAGGCAACGGGCAGTTCAGGAGGTTGGGGTCAGTGCATAATGGTTGCTTTCTGCCACTCCTTACTTCTGACTTGGTTTCCTCCACTGGTCTTTACTTCTCAATTGTCGTCTTCTGCTCTAGTGTAAGTCACCCACAGGCCATAGTCCCTCAGGGTTGTTCCTGCTACAGCATGGGTCCTCCATAGTCCACCGTTACCGTCCAAGGTATCCCTGCTCCAGCATGGAGTGTCTCCTTCCAAGACTGTGTCTCCAGCTGTGTACCCCGACAATGTCTCCTTCCACATGTCTTCGCCAAGAAAAATCTAATGTCATCATTAATTCTGTCTCCTTAGTAAAGTCTTATCATGTTGCTCATTTTCATCTGTATTTATCAGAAGGGTTAATTCTCAAAAAAAAAAAAAAAGTTGTACAAGTTTCTTGAAGAGATGGTATAAGAAAGAGACCTTATTAATGCCCTCATAGAAAAGGAGCTTTACAGAGCACAAAAGCAAAGTCTTCATGAACGACCGAGTATAAAACAAGTTCCCTTCATTCTGCTCTTGATGGATACAATGGCTGTTGCTTAGGGTAATCCTTTAAAGGCCTGGAACCGGGAACAAGCCAGATATGAAATCTGCTGTAAACCTTAAAATAGGTTCTATTAACTGAACATTAAAATACAAACAGACATTGAAAATAGCCCAGAGGGTATTTAGATTTGACCCTGGAAATCAATGAGCAAGCTTTAATACTAACCTTGAGTTCTGAAAACACCTGGAAAATGGCAGAACCCTTTGCACTTTATAGTATTTAATAAACAGATTGTGCCATAACCAGCAATAGAATATAATCAAGTAAGTAATTTCCAGAACTTAGGGGTACTAATTTAAAATTGCTTCCACCTCTTCCTCTCATAACGCAATCTAGCTACCCTACTTTTCAATTTGCCTACCACAATCATGTATTCTGCTTACGTTACGGAGTTAAGTAAACATATCTTGGAAGGTTTTAGAGACAGCTATTTCTGTGCTAGTCTGCTCTTTCCTAATCTGAATTCCTTCATAGGTGCAGGACTACTATTATTTCACTGTTTATTTACACAGATAGCAGTAGAATGGGGAAAACACAGGATTAAAAAACCCCTATATTCTTTTTCTTTTGGTTTTATATTCTTTCAACACACATAACACAAAAATGCAAAACTATCTCATCATAAACAGATCCATGAAATGGAGTAGTTTGGGTGTTTAAAAAAAAAATTAAATAGGATACATGCCCCAGAGAGGAGGCAATCCAGAAAAAGCACATATGAAAGTGCTATACCATACTACAGTATGCTTGAATGCTCTTTGAAAAAAAGAGTTAATCAGTGACATGATGAAAGTGGTAAGAATTAATATCTGATTTGCCAAAGGAAGACAGAAGCAAAATAAAAGGGTAGCCCTTAGAAGGATGAAACTAATCAGATCAGTACAGAGGGATCAACAAAAGATTTGTAAAAACACATGAACACTGAACAAATGTGAGGTTGCAGGGAATTAGACACATGACTCTTTCCAGCCTGGGAAATGGCGATATGTTTGTACAAAGTGCACCAGCCGTGAAAGATTTGAAGTCTTTGTGCTTGATTGTTAATGTCACTTGTTCAAAATGCACACAGGGACATTCTCTGATAATTTGTAATTTCTGTGTAAGTGGTTGTAGTCTGTACAGCTTTTTTTATCTCTCTGCATCTATTTTGCATTACTTAAGGGAAATCATTCACACTGCTTTAGCCATTTTGATTGATAGATTTTTTTTGTCAGCTGTAGTCGCTGTTCCACCTATTTTGCACGGCCAAAGCACCTTACAATTAACAGCGAGCACTCCTAGGACCGTTTCCCAGGTCAACTTAAATCAACAGAACACCCCGTGTTATCCCAAACCAGCTTGTAAACATCCAATAATCACTCAGTTCTCACCACCTTCTGCTCCAGGTACAGGTGCATATCATTAAAACTGCATACTTAAAACTGTAACTAAACATGATACTCCATTTCAAGCACTTTTTTCCATAAGAGGAGACAATAGGTACACAATGTCAATTATGTTGCTTAAACTATAAGGCACTTAGATACAAGAGGTATCAGCATAGTATGCCAAATTACACAAAAGAAAACCCAAGCTTAAAACTCATGATTTACACTCATAACTGTTACTTATGCAGCAGAAAATGCCTTCAAAGTTTTATTATCCTCCTATATACGAAGAACTAGATTTTATACAATCATCCAGTAACTATGTCATGACTTCATTTCAAATAGGGATGGCATTAGAGCACACCTAAAAATTCACACTATTCATACATACACATATATATTTTATATATCTACCTATACACACACAAACCCACCCATCCCTCTGACACCTTTCCTTCAGGCCAGACCTCTCTACGTTGGAGCATCTTGGTCATGAACTCAATCAAATAAGCTCAATTAACTCCACATTTAGAGAGTATATTCGACGGACATTAGATTAAAGATATCTGAAGAGTCAATCAAAATGTAGACTCTGAGAAGCATGGATACACAGAACTACAGGTAGAGACTTAGCTTTACATTTGAAAATGAAGTATTTGCGTTCAAACACAAATATGCAACAACGTAGTACCAGCAAGAAAGGTATCACACCCAGTATATCCTCACTGAAATACTATCTGAAGACAGAATGCATTTTCACTGTAATGCAATCACTTCAGCTTCAAATTGTGTTCTTTATATTCTATAAATCTTAAAAGAATATTTGGTATTAATGTAACACTAACTTTGAAGCAGGCCTAACACTGGCCTAAGGAAAACAGCACACACTCCCATCTCTGCCCTAGTGGTCTTTCTTCCGACAGTGCTCTTCCTCTGCAGAATTACGCTCAACACTGTAACAAAATAGGATGCACTGCCTCTACTGCTCTCACTCCCTTCTGCAGCCCTAAACAAGACTTAATGGAATAAAGTAATTTTTTGCCAAGATTCCTGACGCTATTGAAACATGCAGCTGCTTTCATACTCTTTAGCTGGAGGTTAGCACATTAACTATGGTTACTTATTGCTTTTGTAGCTCAGAGGTGAGAGCATTACAAGATAACAACACCCTGAGGAACAAGGCAGGTATAAACAGACAAAATAAGATATCTTCTTCTGTTTGACCTTTTCTTTTCATAGCAAGAAACGGGTAGATGCCTTTAAACCTCTCTCCCCTCTTGCCCATTTTTAAGTTCCCTTCTAGCATCCCCCCCCCCCTTCTTTTTTTTGCCCTTCTTGGAAGATTTTTCTTGGTGATGAATGAGCTGAGAGACTGAAAACATCAGCTGAAATAAGCATTCAAAAAGACCAAATGTTTATGCAAAAAAAGGTAGCCACAGTGTTCCAGTTCTTGATTCAGAACTCAACTTGCTCATTTCTTCCTCCTGTCAGGCTTTGCTCCAGGTTCATCTTTAATCCAAAACCTCTGCAAACAAAAAAAAGGTCTCATATGGGCAATTTCAGAATTGATTAAAAGTGAATAATTTGTAATAGAATGCTCAGTTGCGGAACTCTTTGCCACAAGATATTGTTAGGTTTAACTGGATTAAAAAAAATGATTGAGTATTCCTGTTATTCATTTAAAAGCCCAGTTATAAATATTAAAAAGAGATGACAGGAGTTTTGAGAAGATTATAAACTGACATGCTTTTGGGCTTAAGCTAATTTTAATAGGGATTTAGCAGAAACCCCCACTGCGAACAGGTCATTTCATAGCATCTTTCCAAAGGCTTTCTTGTGCCTCCTTGTGAAAGCAGCTTATACTCAGCCATCTCAGGGACAGCTATTTCGTAGGACACTTGCTGATTTTATTACCAAATGGCAAGTTGTCATGGTTTAACCCCAGCCAGCAACTAAGCACCACGCAGCCGCTCACCCACTCCCCTCCCGCCCCTGGAGGAATGAGGAGGAGAACTGAAAACAAGTAAAACTTGTGGGCTGAAATAAGAACAGTTTAATGATTGACATAAAAAAATCAAATTATTATAATAATAATTGTAATGAAAAGGAAAATAACAAAAAGAGAGTGAAGTATCTCTCAAGAAAGACAAGTGATGCACAATGCAGTTGCTCACCACTCATTGACCGATGCTCAGCCCCAAGCAGCGATCTACCCCTCCCGGCCAACTCCCCCCAGTTTATATACTGGGCATCATGTCATATGGTATGGAATATCCCTTTGGCCAGTTTGGGTCAGCTGTCCTGGCGGTGTCCCCTCCCAGCTCCTTGTGCCCCTCCAGCCTTCTTGCTGGCAGGGCATGAGAAGCTGAAAAATCCTTGACTTAGGATAAACACTACTTAGCAACAACTAAAACCATCAGTGTGTTATCAACATTATTCTCATGCTAAATCCAAAACACAACATTATACCAGCTACTAGGAAGAAAATTAACTCTATCCCAGCCGAAAAAAGGACACAAGTTTTGTGTATCAAGAAGCAGAATGCCTACGGCTATATCAGATGTCAGCGGTCACTTAACAGCAGACCATAAGCAGGGGATGCCTATACAGACAGAAAGTGAAGATCCTGGGTAATATCCATTTAGAAGTTTTCTACATGAGTACAGGTTGTCAGAAAATACATGCAGGAACCAGCATGAGAGAAATAGCTTGGGCGGTGAAAGTTGCAGTTAGCAATAGGGATTGTAATAGTTCTTTTAAGCCTACAGTGAGATGCTGTGCTTTCTCAATGAGCCAGGAGCCAAAGAAAGGATGAGGCCTGAGTCACAAAAATTTATCAAGAAATTAAGGTAGTCTAGACAGGGTAAACAAACTAATTCCATTTGTTCAGGAATTCTGGTAATTGCAGCTTCTGGCTAATCCACAAATAGCTAAAACAGGATTGAACTGCACGGACAGAGGCAGAGGAGATGACCACAAGGAAGACAGAAAATCCAGGGTAGCTGCACATTTTCCTTTCTACCTTAGTCCTACGTACATACAGACTCTCAATACAGTTAAAGTACATGTGAAGTTGCGCTTCAGTCACAACCACGAAATAGCTTTTAAATAGCTACTTCAGGAGATGGTAATAGTCTAGATGCAAAAACAGATAACTTACCACAGGTCACAAAAGCATCCCCTGCTTGTGGTTTGCTGTTAAGTGACCCCTGACATCTGATACAGCCATAGGCATTCCTCTTTTCGATACACAAAAGCTATGGGACAGTATATTAGACCATAGCGAGAGCAACGTAGCAGTGCCAGGACTAAAATCAGTAAGTTTATCCCCTGGCAGCTAAACTGTCTCTAATAATTTTCCCATGATACTAATAGTTGCTATTGATGTTAGAAAGAGAGTGGATTTAGATACAGATCTCATTGTGCAATTGCAGGACAATAAGGATGTATAAAATGTGCAACAGCCTCTAAAACTTCTTTTGAATCAACTAGTCAGGCACAAAATTCAGATCACATTTGTGTTTCCGGGCTTTTCCTGTGAAATATAATGCCTCTGCATAATGTAAGTAGACAACCAGACCCCTTCTTTATTTCTGTTTTCTGTGCATCAAAATGAGGTCTATTACCAGGCACTTCAACTAAGACCCCTTACGTAACTCCAGTGCCAAGGGTAAGCACCAGCTATTTACTCATAATGACCACAGTCATTTGGGGAAACAATAATACAAATCTAGAAACATAAGATTTTACTTTCCCTTTAGCTGCATTTAATCAACTTACCTTCCAAGCCTAGCCCCATTCCTTCCATACTTTTGTTTTATTCACAAGAAAACAAACACTGTTTTTGAATGTCTGACTTACTCTCTGTAGTTATTGCTGAGTGCTCCAAATTCCTAATCTTTAGCTCTGGCCGTAATCTTAGCAAATACGTACAAAATATTTAAATAAGCAAAATCGTTTTTGCACAGAACATCTTAATATCCCTACTATCTAAAATTATTATTCATTAGGTAGCAACATTCAGTGAATGCCATGCTTTTTTTTTTTTTTTAGATGTCATTACAGACCTTTCCATCATCCTACCAAAGAACACTGTTAGACCGTCAGCTCCTTGGTGCAACAGGCTCTGTTCTCCTTTTATTTTGCTGTGAATGAATGATGTCTAGCATAACAGGGTCCAATTCCATGACTGGGGACTAACCGACATTGCCACAATACTGACCAATGATACTGACCAATTTGTCAAAAATCTCAATCAATTCTTCAAATTCATCAGTATTATAACAGGACTTTAAGGCAAGTAAGATAGATCTTTTACAATGAAAGTAAAGAATAGTTCATGTAGTTGCAAAAATACCTGATCTTTTCATTGTGCTAATATTTACTAGAAGTTTGAGGACCAAAAGAGAGGCTTTATATCATTAAAAAGTTAGATTAATAAAGCTGAAAACCTTGCAGATGAGATGAGATTAAATTAAATACTTCAATTTATCTCAGATTTTCTTAAGGTCATATTTTCTAATTGAAATTACTTGTCAGCACTGACACAGAAGTTGTGTTATTTCTTCATCAATTTGAATTTGCAGTTTTCTGTGTAGCATTTTTGGCTGAAAAGTTCAGCCTAGATGTAATGATTGATTAATTTAGCAATGAGAAAGGCCTGACTCAGATCTTGACTAATTGCTCAGTTTGTATTAGTCACTGTAATGAGCAGACAATCTTACTGATACATCCACAATACAGTTGGTTCCTCTCTGTATACAAGAGGAAGGAAGAGACATTTCTGAGTATTGTCACAAGGAAACTTTTTGGCTTTTAATGTCAATGCAAAATACAGTTTCTGTATGCATCGCTGGAAGACTTGGTTGGTTGAGAGTTTAAACATGAGAAAAACCCTCCACACTTTCTAGTGTGAGGGTGACTGAACACTGGAACATGTTTGCCCAGAGACTTTGTAGAGCCTCCACCCTTTGAGATACTCAAAGTTCAGCTTGTCGTGGCCCTGAGCAACTCACTCTAGGTGACTTTGCATTGAGCAGGAGGGTGGGACTACACAATCTCAAGAGGTTTCTACCAACCTCAGCAGTTCTGTGCTTCTCTTTGGTTCATACATTTCCCTTAGAAGAAAATGTAACAGGTTTCAAATCTCAGGTTTTCCTCCCCCAGGGTATTTAACAGTTTATGTTAGACAGCCTTTAGATTACACTGGAACAGATGCTAGATAGCACACTGTCACACTCACAAGGGAACAGTTTAACTCCTATACCACAGAACCATTATCCTACTTTTTGGTACTTTTATGGCACCATGATCCTTGCACTATTGGCTGCACAGTGACCCAGTTTTATTAAAAAGCGTGCAGGGTATTTCCAACCAACGTGTTCCTTAACATGCTACTCTCTCACCTCCCTGTCAGCTATTTAACTAGCCAACTAGTATTCAAGAGATGAGCAGCACAACTAATATTTTCTGCTCACATGGGCATCTTAAAGAGGTGTACCAGTTAGCTACAATCAACAGGATTATTTAATTTTATAGCTTTGGGAAGCACCTAAGTCTCTTTGGTTTTTTTTAAAACACATGTCCCTCATGTACAATTTCATGCTTACTCATGTTTTTAATATTTAACACACTGTCTTCTGTCTCTCACTGAAGAAATTATATTGCTCTATCACCATTTCTACTTATTTTGCTGTGGTGTTGTGAAGCTCATTTTAGACATGCAAGTATTTCCCACTCAACTGAATAGGGATTTATATGCCTTGAAAATCTCACTTTAGAGACAGGTGAATAAAAGTTAGGTACAGCAATGTTCAGCATTGCTTTCCTGGATCTTGCTTGCATAAACCAGGGACATCTATTGCTGAAAGTTAGTGGTCAACTTTTCCTTTTCAACAGGCCGAAAGTAACGTGTTTTTTTTTTTTTTTAAACACAAGGGCATCTTTAATGTTTAATATAATTATTGTCTGAGCTGCTCAGACATTTAAATAATTCTACAGATTGCACGTGGTCACAGCCGTGGCTTCTTTTCTTTAAGAAAAGGAAAGTCAGAAGTCACCTAAAGGTTTTTTTGGTGGGCTTTTTGGGTTTTGTTGGTTTTTTTTTTTAAAGGGGGATTGAAGGCTGTAGAGCCATGCAGCCTGGATGGATTTTCCTTCTATTCTGATCTCCCCCTACAAAAAAAACCCCTAAATAACAAAAAACCTACAAAACAAACAAAAAACCCCCACCAAAACCCAACTTACTTCTGCAGACAGTATTTATGAGCAAGGTTCACAAGTCAGTAGCTGTGACTATTCTGGTAACAAATTTATCATTTCACCGTGCTCATGACTCTTACATTCTCTTGAACGCAGAAGCTCTTGGGATAAGTCCTGCCCTTGTTCTGTTTCACTTATACAACTTCTACCACATTACAGTTGAAATACAGCCTGAAAAACAGGTGTTATCACAGTTTACATATATTCTGTAAACTTTCCAAAAGGATATTTAGACCTGATCCAACATTAGTAAATTTCCATGTAAAGCTGGTTAAGGAAAAAAAAAAAAAAAAACCCGCGAGTGAACCACTTTTTGTCACAAACAAAGCTCTGAAAAACGTGGACTTTGCAAATCAGTGCCAATTTCAGCAAAAGTTTGTTTTAAAATAAAACCAGGTAACATTTAAATGCATTGGAGTGGACCGCTTCAAATTCTCAGAAGTGAAACCCTTCAATTTTTGTTTTGAATTTATTTTTTTATTTCTGATTGTTAGGACTATAGTATAAAAAGGGATACTTAGATTGCCCCCCACCTACCCCTACTATAATGTTTCAATCAATCCCAAATAATTTCTTTTTCCCCTCTGAAAAAAACCACTCTCATAAAGACTTCATGCTGGCAGATTACTTCTAATAGGAATGTAGACAAGCTTTCAAACCCCAAAGTCCGTCACAACATTCCTTCCACTGCACAACTAACTGAGCTACCAGGCTACTCTGTAGCCCTCAAATATGGGGCTGCCTTTCAGACAGCTATGCATGCTACTCTTCCCTCCTTTTTAACTCAGCTCATGGCCTTTTCCACATACACTGTCCATTGCAAATTCATTACTAACCTACTCCATAACTATACACCAATGCCAGCAACACAACACTGATGCTGAATTCCCACAATACAGGGCTGTGTTCCAAAGATCTGAGCACCTAAAAACCCAAAACCAACCCAGAAGTTACTTTAAATAAAGACATTTTAAGGGGCAAGGGTGGGGAAGAAGAGAAACACGGTGTGGGACACTAGGCTTATATGGATATTTTCCATTTTTAATCTCCAAAACACAGATTTCCTCCTTGAGCAAACGCATTCCTGTCACCTGTAAAGAGTCAGTGGTAGCACTTTGCGTCTGGAAGAAATTATTTGGCCCTGGAGACAGATCTACATGAATCGAAGGTCAAAGAGGTCTGTTATATTGCACAGTGTATTCCCATCTTTCTTATCACAACATTCCTCGGATTTCTGTGTAGCTACTAGAGTGTATGTGCTCAAATGAAGTATTTTGCAGGCCCTTACAGAAGAAAAAAACAAAAACCAAAATGCAACTCTTTAATATATCCAGAACACATGTACACACAGCATTGTAAAACTTTCTCCATTCAGAGAATGCAAGAATAGAGGAGTAAACCCCTTGCTGATACCTACATCAGCAAAAACCTACTCCTTGAGCACCTTTGTCATTTCATGAATAAAACACAGTATAAGAATTATTGGTGCTAAAACTCCACTAAGAAAACTACATTCTTTCAAACCACTCACTGACATCCTGTTCATTCACATACATGCAAGTATCCCTCAATTACAGCACTTTTTTTTTTTTTAAAAACCAACCAGCTCTCAGAGGCAGCTTTCATCTACTTTCTCCTTTTACAGAAAGGTCAGTAATTGTACTATTTCTGTTCTATTCTCAGTCCAGTCACTTCTGCTTTGAGTGTCCATGTCTCATCTTGTCTGTTTAGATTTCACACTCTTAAGTGCACGGTCTATACCTCACTTTGTATCAAATTTTAAGAGATTAAGATGCTGGTGTTCTCTAGGTAACTTGATAACTTGGTCTGTGCTTGCTCTGAACCACAAATTCCGTATTAAAGATGTTCCAGCCAGACAAGGCAAAACCCAAATGAGGCAATTATAACTAGCACTATGAGCTTGAGACAATTATGAAAACTGCACATAACAAAAGGAGCATTCTATTAATAGCACCATCCAGAGAGAACGCTATAGTAACCTGGAAAAAGACTGCAGTTTAAATATCCAAATACAGTCTGACACAGCAGCAAAGCATCAGCCAAATAAGCAATGAGCAACTAATTTGTTAGCCATGCTTAGCCCATCAAAAGGATGACTGATGACAGGCAGCAATGCCAATTGCTTACGCTGAATATCAGGAAGAGTAAATCCTTGCAGCTGAAGATTCTTAGGTTTTTATCATTTTATATATATAGTTATTAAAGTGACACTTCAGACATATAGCTGAATGCAATATTAAGTTTTTCTGCTCACTTTGCAGTGCATCAGATAAATTCTTTAGAAATTAGTTGCTATATTGGTATCATCTTTGCTCTTCTATTAGTTGTTTAAGAGCTGTGGCTGAACCTCAAGCACCCAGACAAGTCCCAGATAGGCAGGAAAAACACTGCTTCACTACTGTGGTTTGTCTTTGATTGCACCATCCATTTTTGGCTTAACTGTCACTCACTGGTGATAGAAAGCATTTTACGAGAAGAAGGAATATTAAGAACTATTTAACTACAATAAAGTTCACTTTAAGAATGGAAATGTACCTTCAAACTCTAAGACTTCAAATAACTTTTTATTGTAGGGAATTCATGCTTTCCTTTCCATTCGCATAATTTGAGTATGTGGAAGTAAACCAGGTTAGTGTAACCCCTTTTAAGCCTCTGTCATTTACATTCTATCCAAAAATCTTTAAGAAATCTGGACCCATAACATCTCCACAAACTGCAGTGACATATGTTCTCTGAATCCTCCACAAGCTATTATGTCAGGTCAAGGTATCTCTCTTCCCAATGCACAATTCTGCTGACTTTTGTCACCCCCATCTGTCCTTTAGCACATCTTTCTCTAATTTGGTTATAAATGCCTTATTTGTAACACTAAGCTTAGTGCTCTTCTATCTCTTTACCAGCCAGTTCCTGTATCTGGATGCAATTGCCCTCCAGGTAGAGCAAAGACCACTGTAGCCACTTTCAAACCCTTTCAGTAGCTCCACTTTACCTACCTAGACAAAAATTTGCATGTCCTTAAGATACTAGGGTTTTTTCCAGCAAGTAACATCTTGTCAGCGGAGGAACACGGATGACCAGGTGTACATGATGCTGTTCTGTGCGGCTAATTCTTTATTGAACCTTGGCCAGAATCCTGGTTGGATTTTCAGAACTTTTTAAAGAAACAATTCTGTCTACTTTGCTGGGAAGTCAGGCTTTTCTGAAATCATGATATTGCTGCCTGGTGTAGGGCAGGCCATGATGGTGGGAGTGAGAACTTCTGTAGTAAATGGATCAGACAAAAACTTCTGAGCCAGAAGGAATAAAAGCAACCTCTGAGCTCACATCATTAAGAGCCAAATGAAAAGCCTGACCAAGATTTCCTGCAAGTTCAACAGTTCCCTCAAATCCTTTCATTTAGAAAGAGCAGAGCAATCCCCCAGCCTGCTTCTTTGGATACAGTAGGGAGTGAGGGAGAGAGAACATGGACATTGTTTACTTAATGGCCTAGGCTCAGACACTCTAGTGATAAGGGCATAGAGGTGGATAGATTATTTGAGAGCCTGTCAGTCCTAATCCATCAGCCATGGCAGAGCTACGGCTAAAAAAATAAATAATTACAGTACACACTGATAAGGTGAAGTCATGACTTCAGCTTTTCCGTCCCTCCTTCTCAGAGCTCGGCATTGGTCTTGATCTGTTTGCTTGCGCTGTATTGCATTGCGGGCGTCTTGGGGCTGGCACTTCAGGCTGGCCAGAATTACTGCCAGTGTTCCAGCAACACTATCTTATAAGAGTGGTTCTTGCATCTCTAATCAGTGTAAATGTTTGCTGGTCATCCTCACAGCAAGAGGGTAAGTTAACTATAGGCTGTATACAGGAGAACTGGAGGTCTGAATACCTTTTATTCATTCACAAGTTAAATAAACACCCTGGTTACAGATCCGCTGATACTCCTGCTGCACCAGTCACTAGCCTTGGCCACACAGCACTCATTCCAACAGGAATTTGCAGTTTATGACTCCCTGGAGAGTAAGCTAGTAGATCTAATGAAACTCCTAGGCACCAAAAGTTAGGTGAGAAGAAAATAGCATCTCAATAACTGAGATGATGTCATGAAGCATTTCATAGAGCTCACCATATTTGAAGACATCTAAGAGCGCCCATGCTGATCCATGGACCTTTTTGAACAGCAAAATAACTGGGCAACAGTGCAAGCTTTAGAGTTTCGAACTACTTTTCACTTAAATCTGCCCATCAGCAGAGCAAGACACTTCAGTGACGAGTGTGCCATGTTTTTATGTGAAAAACAGCATTATTACTGAGACATGCATTCATATTTTAGTAGAAATCGTATTTTACAAAAAAACACAGCAATAATAGTGTAGAATCTGATTACAAGTTGCATGGTACATTAACGTTTTCTATAAACAAACATCCAAGAAGTAAAACATATGCTAATGCAGAACAAGATTTTATACCCATACCTGCCAAAAACAGATGGAAAGAATCTGAAGAATTCTGAAACTATCCAAGGCCTTTATGAAAAGCACATTCCTTCTAAAAAACCCAGGGGATTAGCTGGGATCCAAGATTTCATCTGAGATTTTAGCCCAGTCCCGTTAGAGATATCAATTGCACACATAAAATAGTAAAGAGACATTTTCTGCTCTGATAACCTATCTGAAAGGTGGAAGACAGAGTTTTTCCCCAAGGCAAAAAAAAAAAAGTAGTAGCGAAGTGGTCTAATAAAGTTAGACAATGAGACAGTCCCCCTGCCACAGCCAAGAACAGATACAAGGCCTGAGGCTTACGAGTGCCACAATTTAGTATTAAAAAAACACCACCACAATTTAAGGAGATTCCCTTCTCATATTTGTATTTTAAAAGGCAGAACATACACATGCATTCTTTGCTTTGTCACTTCTAGAAAGACGACTGAAATATTGTCAAGGAAAAGTACATTCTGTCTTGCTGAAAAGCTCCAGTAACTGCTTGGCTTAAGTTGCTTCCCCATCTCCCACTCCCAATCTGCCCTGTACAAACAAGATGGAGTCTTGTATCGACAAATAAATAAAAAAAGAAATCAATTACCAGAAAAAAAGTAAAAGATTTAACATGCAGAAAAAGTAATGCTGAGCTGCTCCTTACTAGAAAGGCAAGCATTTCTAGACTTCATGACCCTAGCATTACAGCAACATTAGTAAAAAAAAAAAATCTGAACTCTGTATAGAAATACAGTCTTCTGCAGGATTAAAAATAAAAACGAAATCGACGAGTAGATGAAATGCAATGACCAACATTTGTTTAAGAAACTGACTGTGGTATATATGAACCACTGTTTTCTACCGGACAGAACTGCAACTTACCTCTGCTAAACCTGGCCTATAACACACTGATGCGTAACATCAATATTAAATTTGCTGAGCTTTCACAGGTAAGAGTATACATCAGTAATTCCACACCCACTCATGAAGACAATATTTCTCCATTAACTTCAATGGATATTGGATTAAAGTCCAAAGTCTTATTGTATTTAGGTTTCCTCACTGAAAAGCTCTAATTTTTTCCCCTTGAGAGATTTTTATCAGTCAAAAATATAGAGGACAAATTAGGAGCCCCTCCACACACATATTTTGAACACAGGCAATTCAACAATACTGCATTATCTTGTATAAAAGCCTAAAGCAGAAACTTTAGCTCATGGAGCATGTAGCTGAATCTGAACCTCAAACATCCGACTCATAACTGCTGCTTTTCAGCTTTATGTTAATGCTTTTTCCAGTTAGCACTCTATTAAGTTTCATGCCTGTAGAAACATTATATTCATATCATTGTGCTGTAGCTTTCAGTCACTCTAGTAAGTATGCTGACAATATATCATGTCTGAGAGCAAAGAATGCCTCAAACCACAACACACTAGCTTTGGAAATGGGATTTGAATATCCAAATATATGGCAGATTTCGACTGCTTATGAAATGCAGTATTTTTGAAAGAATAAGGTTGTAACTTAAAAAAAAAAAAAAAAAACAACCACCCTGACAAAGTGACAGATGAATAAGAACTACCCAGGTCCTTAACTCCAACAGAAGCAAGAGACTGAACACAGCAAGCTGGGGAGTAACAAAATAACATCATCCTGATTGTTGGCTCACAATAAGGCTTAAAAGTAACTTTTCTGCTTGAATCTAAATCACTGTTAAGAAATCCAACTATAATCTTAGTATTTCTGTGTTTTGCAGCTACAGAAATAGCACAGGACTGATCTGAATGAGAACAGCCAGACTTCCTCTCGCCCCTTCATACAGGCAATCTTACGGACTGCATGTGCATGTCAAGTCATATGCTAGGGAACGCATTAGCTTAGATGACAGGGTAGAACCTCTGAACTACCTGAGCAGATCTTTTAGTTTATCATTTCCTACCTCTATGCTCCTACCACACCACCAATCACCTCCCCTGTTCATAGCACAGGACATCAGTCAGCAACCTAAACCTGGCACAGGGAGTTGTAGTGACTGGAGACTTGCTGTGGGGCTGAGTTTAATACTACACAGGTGACAACACCACAGCAAGGCAGTGAGAGATACTGCAGGTCAGAGCAAAAACCCTCTCCTTTCCCTCCAGTAATACCTAGTCTGTGTCCTTGCATGCATGCACACACATGCACAAAAAAAAACCCCAACTAACTCTGCAGATAAGTATGACTTCAGAACGAGCAGAAGGCCAGCATCTCCTACACCATTCAGGCAGAATGTTTGCTTGAATTTTCAAAGACAGCTTCCACAATGTCCTGACTGTATTCAGGAGTTAGAAAAACCAAAACTTCTCTAATAAACCCACAATAATTTTTATATGGACATAGAACAAAGGTGAAGGATATGCAAAATTGTTTGACAGAATTCAGAGAAGAGATTCGTAGCAGGATTTAATCTTCTGCAGTAAGAATGTTTGTTGAATAAACATGCCTGCTGCACATCACTTTTGGTGATGAGGAAGACATTTATTCAGAGTGTATGCAAAGATGCCAGTCTACTAAGCTATGTCAAAACATCAGCTCCCAAGTATCCAAAAAAAGAAAATTGAGGCAGTGGTTGT
The DNA here is from genome assembly GCF_018139145.2 of Gymnogyps californianus. Lineage (NCBI taxonomy): Eukaryota > Metazoa > Chordata > Aves > Accipitriformes > Cathartidae > Gymnogyps > Gymnogyps californianus. The sequence continues at coordinate 5,058,549 of NC_059474.1, forward strand.
AGGAATCAAATATCTCTTTGCAGCTTTTGTCCCATATAGATAGTAAAAGTAAGTAGTGGAACTTCTGTGTTAAGTATAGTTATAGAGCATATTTATGATTACAGATGGATACTACATATTTCATACATCTGTTTAAATTAAAAATATTTAAAATGTCTTACTTCAGGGAAAACTATGTGTACCTTTTCCATAGATTTCCACAAGCGAAAGGCCCTTTACCCTAAATAGCACTGTAATAAACATTTGTTAAAACAAAGACAATGCACTTGATCCAGCCTCAGTTTTAACTACCATAGCAGAAGATTTGACATATGTGCATTATTTTCCTCATCCTCCAGAGGTTTTGGAAGTCAACTAAAGAAATCTGCCCTTTCTGTTGCATTATTTCTCAAAATTCAGATTACTGGTTACTCAGTTGGCTAACAAACCCTTCATTGCTTTTGAAGGCATAAAGGCAAATATTAGGTAGTAACTGTTATGAAACTCTAATAAGGCACACAACAGGTTTGGTTCGATTTTCTACTGGTGGAATGCCTTGCTATGATATCAACCTGGTAAGTTTGAAAGGGATTCTGCATTTCACAAGAAAAATTATTTCCAGGTATCCTCTCCCTGTCCCACGCCAAGGATGAAAACGTTACAGAACTAGTTTTATAATGGTACCTAACTACTTGCAGTCTGGATCTGTTCTGGAACGCAGAACCGAAAAATAACGTAATTTCTAACAAATCAATGGAGTTTTGAGGCCAAGGACTACTGTCATGCAGTATTTCTGTGAAACTGAGTGGCAACAAAACCCTTAGTTTTTCATGCAACATATCTGGGCTTTCTTATTCTCATTTGAGCCAGACGTAAAAAGTTGTTGCACTAGGGTTGTTTCTTTTATACTTCTTTTTCCTCATCTCCTAACAGTTCCTTAGCTTTCAAAAAATTAAGAATTACTTTCAGTATATGCATATATGTGAAATTGAAAGAGATAAAGCAAAAAAACTGAAAATCCTCCTCGTGCCTTTCACAAAATACAGACTGTGTAAAGTAACACACAAAGTTTAACTTCCATATTTTATATTCAGAATTATGAGATAAAAAAACTGAATCAATTTTTTCCCTTGCTACCATCTGACTCTATATACCAAGAAATAGATTTCATTACCTTGTCAGTAGAAAATGGCTTTCTTACAATGATAAAAAGATAACACTGTACAAAATTTTGCAAATGCACAAATTGCTACATGACCCAGCACAGATGCAGTCCCTAAGTACAGAACCTCAGGGGCCAAACTGTTTTAGGTATTATGCAGCAGGGGAGAAGGATTTAGCATGACATATAGCAAGTTCCATGTATTACTACTAACCTCTTTGAACCTCTTCTATCTAGTGTAAATTATAAATGACTTTTGCACTGATCAGAATGACAATCTGGGAGCTTTATTATATGCCACACAGTTTAGTTTCCCACCTGGAAAATAATTCACTCAATAAGGTACGAAAGGACTTGAAGGAAAAAAATAGTAATTGAATGCAGGATATCCAATAAGAAAGCTTTAAGCATAAGGCTATCAGTATGTTACATTTAACAGTCTAGCAGTGTTTCTCCCCAGTTTTAAAAACCCAACACTAATTCAGTTTTTAATCTCAAATGACCATGTCAGACTGTATAATCAAATCATGTGAATACACACTAATTCAGTTTTTAATCACAAATGAACATGTCAGACTTCATAACCAAAATTACAGCACTTTTTTCCCTTTTGTGTAACAGCAAAGATCCGAAACAAGAAGGGAACATGCAGGTCAGCTCTTGTGACATCCACCAATTTGCAGGGTTCCACTAATCAGTCCAAAATTATTTAATCTAAGCCACTGCTGAAGAATCATAGGGACAGCAAGTCAGCTGTCTACTTTTACAATACAGGCTGCCTCCAAATTGGTCAGTGGCAGCAACTGTGCCAACTGATTTAAAAACAAAACAACCAACCCCACAAAAAAAACCCCACACAAACAACAACAACAAAAAAATCAATAAAAAACCCCCAAAACACAACACACTACACATACTAAAAACCCCATAAAGACAAATAAACAACACAACACTCCACGGATACATCTCAGGAATTAGAATTTATGGTCATCCCTGACTGTGGTATGTCATATAAAGAGAATTCCACTAGCTCTCTACATTTGATGAAAAGGGTTCATCCTGCTGTGTGTTTTGGCACCCAGTGTGGATTGCTGGAAGTGGCGGTGACCAGCACAGGGCCTTCTCCCACACAGGTCACCCCACCTCTCCCTGCTACTGAAACCCTGCAATTCATGCCCAATACATTCCGCCCCTTGCCTCTGTGAAGCATATATTTAAGAACTGTTTGAACACACAACTATTACAAGCTCTACTTTCAATATCATCACAGCCTTAATATAAACATAGAAAAACTGTTTGTCACCTGTTTACACAGTTTGCACCTAGCAAACCAGCCAACTTAAACCCCAAGCCATGCCTGGTCCCCATGTTGCCCACACACTCCATCAGTGGGCAACACAGTCTCGATTCAGGGCGTTTCACTTAACTTACTACCAGTTAATATAAACTTTTGATTACTTATTTAGGTATTAAGGGGAAAAAAAAAACCAACCACAAACACTTAAGGAAACACCCTTCCTTCCCCTTCCCCAGGCTCAACCCCAGTCCATCACCTCTCCTGCCCCCTTCTAGCCTTAACTTGCCTTGTTTTCACTGGGAGTTACACTCAGTCCATCCTCATCCCTTCTGTGAAGCAACAAGCAGCGCAGACATCGGGGTCACCAAATAACCGTTTCCACCTGCTGCTCCTTGCTTCTTACTCCTTTCCACCATGCTCCTTGCTTCTTCCTGCTCCAGCACAGGCTACAGTGCCTCAGAGTGTCCCTCATCCAGCCTGGGTCGGTCCCCTCCAGGCTGCAGTCCTTCAGGGGCACCCCTGCCCCAGGGTGGAGGTCCCCCAGGGCCACAATCCTTCATGGTATCCCTGCCCTGAGGTGAGTCAGCTGCAGCCCCCTCAGAGGGAAGCCCCTCCTCTGGCATGGAGCCTCCCCCTCCCAAAAAAAAAAAACCCAACCACCTGAAACCATGACTTTTCACACATCTCCCCCCGTAGCAGTTACTGCCCTTTCTTACATACACCTGAGCAGCAGCACCATGCACTCCTGCAAAGTTTTGGAGTGAGAGGGGGTGTTCCCACCTCTTTCAGAGGTGGCTGGAACCAGCTGTGACCGGCACAGGGCAGTTCATGGCCTCCCCCCACACCAGGCACTCTTGCAGCTCCCTGCTACCAAAACGCTGCCATTTATGCCCAAGATGCTTAAATACAATCCAGTGTGATATTTTCACATGTCACATAATGTTCTTTGGGACACTCAATAAAATGAATAAATGTTATCCCTTACCGGGCAGGCAACAAGAAATGCTGCAAATAGTAGCTAGTTCCAAAATGGCTTCTTATAGAGCTGCCAGGGTCCTAATGCTCTCTCAAACCACTAAATAATAAATAAAATACTAGGGTCAGAGGCAGCAGGAAGCAGTGTGATTATGCAGCAACCTCTTTAATGGCACTGCAGGACTTCTGCAGGTGGAGCTCCTTTCAGTGATTACACTGGGGTGGTCACCAGGCGTGTGAAGCAACCTCCCACCCACAAAGTACATGGTCTACAAAGGTCTGCAATGGTGAAGCACAAAGAGAAGTGGAACAGCTTGTCCTGTCATACCAATAAGACTGTATGGATGCGACTGCAGCACTCTAAAGAGGCCGAGGTAGGTGTAACAAGTTGTGCAGCCATTATTGTTTAAACAACAGCGAGAGATGGTTGTGTACCTGCATTGGGCAGCTGTGGCAAGGTTTTGGCAGGAGGGGGGAAGCTGCAGGGAAGCCTCTCTGAGGTGAGCTCAGGGGCTGCCTCATGCTACACACAGTTCCACAGCGGACCCACCACAGGAGTCTGTCAGCGAAGATGGTGGTGCCTCTGGGAGAACACACCTAAGAAAGGGTAGGAAATGCTGGACAGGCAGAGGAGGAGGGAAAAGAGTGAGGAATAACAGAAGGAACCAAGGTCAGGGAAGGTACAAGAGGGGCTCCATGATGGAGGAGATATTCCCTCGCAGCCTGTGGAAGAGCCCATGCCAGAGCAGATGGAGCACCTCTTCTACCTCCCCTGACCTTGGTTCCCCGCTATCTCAACCCATGAGCTTTCTCATCCTATTTTCTCCTGTCCTGCTGAGGAGGGGGGCATAAGTGAGCAGCTGGGTGGGAATCTGGCCCTTCACCACCGTTAACTCACCACAGGAGGACTTGTGATGTCTGCAACAAGAGGAGTCCACAACAAGAGGACTAGTTAAAAAAAAAAAAAAAAAAAATGAAGATTTTAAGAACACAAAGCATAGTATTACGCTGATGATTTGTTGTCTAGTAAACAGACAGAGAAAATGTTCCTTGCATGAATGAAGTAGCTATTTGTATTTAAATCTATAAAGCACATCTATTTTATGCAATACTAAATATAACAAAACATTACAGCTAATCCGTTCAATTTATAGCACCTAGATAGCTTTTCGTGCTTCTGTTGTCTGGACTATTAAAACATATAACTGTAATAAAATAATACCTATGGGGGTTCATATTCACAACAGCGATACCATTGCATCACAACTTGAGAGCAGAAAACATATTGAAATAACATGATATTTAAATGCCACCTCCTCAGAAATTAAATTTGATCTTATTAATAAATAAGAGGGGCAAAATCAAACAGAGCAAAAATGTTTACTTAGACTTCTCTGCAGGGACCAGATGTATAATGTGAGAGGAAAATATGGGTCTAATGCTGGACTTGGAAAATGTGAGTTTAAGTCTGTTATGAGGCCTTTTTGTAATTTTGTGGAAATCCTATAGGTCTGATTAATTCCTGTAACTGAGGACCACAAGAGAGGGACCTATTCAGTCAGGGCACCCCTGCTCTCAGCCAATATAAACAAGCACCTCAGCTTTCTCCAGGTGACATGTCACTGCCATGGGCACAAGAGACAAGGTTAATGTCATGGGGGCTGCAGTGGTGCTCTGTGTGGGAGGAAGCCATGAACTGCCTTGTGCTGGTCACAACAACTGCTGGGGCAGGAATATCCCTGACGGACAGCAGCTGTGGGTGATCCAGGCAGGGACAGCCCCTGAGGGGCTGCGGACATGGGTGTCACGCACTGGGCCACGGACACTAAGGAACAGTGCAACAGGAAAACCAGTAAGCAGTGCATGGCAGAAAACCAGTAAGTGGCACAGAGCGGCTCAAAGAGAGGGTCACACATGTCCTCCGCCTCATGTGTCACACGCCTCACTGGAGGAATTTGGGTGGACTGAGTGTAACTTGCAGCAAAATTAAGGAAATCTGAAATTCAGGAGTTGCAAGGATAGGTGTCCATCTTAGTTTTTATTTAAAAGTGTGTGTCCTTCTTTTTCTCAATACTGGAATCAATGATCAGATGTTTGTGTTGATCAGCAATAAATTAAGTAAAATTCCATGACTTGAGACCGTTCTGCCTGCAGCAGTAACCCCCAAAAGAGGCCTGGATTAGTTCATTATCTGCCAGTGCTGCACAGTAAAAGAAATGGGGAAAGCATGTGAAAACAGGCAGATTTGAAGTCCTCCAGGAACAGACTTCTACATCAAATCACCAGTGTCCATACCTCGTAGCCTGTTTAAGGAAGGGCAGTGAGAACCCGATTCCACTGGCTCAGCCTCTCCTCCGCAGAGCGGAACAGAGCAATTTAATGTCTTTTCATCGCTTCCCTAGAAAATGACTGGATTCAGGTGGTTTTGTCCTGTAATGAACATGTAAGTGTGCCCAAAACTGTCTTTTTTTTCCCAGCACCCAGAACTTTGAGTTGTCTCAGCATCTTATTTGGGGTAGGGGAAGAGAAGAGTATGGAAGCCAGGACAGAGCGCAATGAGTCAGGAAACAAGACTCAAATCATCAGGTGGCAGGGACTCATCTACTGGAAGAAGTCCTGATGTTTTATTGATATAAAGAAAAATACTGGTTTACTGGCCCTTCCCACAAACCTTATAGACAAAGAAAAAGCCTGTCTCAATCCACCCATAAAGAAGAGCATGCTGTGCTCAGCGGTCTGTGGTCATCTAAAAGTCTTTACAGAAAGGACTCTTGTCCCCTGCTGCTTTGCAGAATACTTAGCAAGGAGCCACAAGTAGGCTGCCGGCATCCTGAGACAAAATACTGTCTGAAAGACAGGCAGTGCTGAAAGAAATCTTTTTCTTGTCTTCCAAATTACTGTGCCCCTGTCAACACTTGTCCTTAGCCAAGAAAGAATCCTACCCATTTTTTTGTCCAATTTTGGCGTTGCCTAGGAATGAGGGCTGTCTGCCCAAGGACTGAGGCAGCTGGCTTGGTGAAAGCAATAAAGGGCACTGATCATGAGCACACTCCTTAGCTATTTGTCCCTGGACCCCATGCTTTTCTAATAATTGTCTCTAAGCCACAAGCCCTCGGCTCCGTCAGACCTTGATCTCTGCTGGAGCTGGCTTTGGAGAATGTCCAAAGCTGGTTTGGAAAAGTCTTTCTCAGACATATGTCTGTACTGAATATATAAATCATGCCAAAATACTGCATCTCCTTCAACTCCTCCGATTCCAGACAGGAGGGATGGAACCCTGTTTCTTCTGAGACTGGAAGACAGCTCTCATTTTATAAAAGCTTGAAGTAATTTGTTTTGGAGGTTTAAGAAAAATCACTCAGCCTCTCTCCCTTATCGCTGCTCAAATGAATCTACAGGGTTTGTGAGAGGGTAGATTAGAATTGGCCATTCTTGGATTATTTGCTTACCCAACCCAGTTGTGTGAGAAAGGCAAGGGAACAGCAGAGCAAACCTCGGCTTCCCTCAAATCTACTGGTCTTTCATGTAACATAGATTTATATATTATGTATTCCTGAAACCTCTACACACATTTTCATGTGTTATTTCTGAGACTGCCTAAGAGGAAATGAAACTTCAAGCAAGCCAATTTGTACTTTGGTCTTTGTACTTGGTTAGCAGTGTTAGAAGTGGAGTACCGAGCTGGGGCCAGGGCCAGAAAGGTGCGGAAAGCACTCTCACTGGAAGTTAAAGAGTTTTAGAGGTCCTATGGCTCAGCTGTTCGTTGGATATACATTCCTATTCTCACAAAATAAATTGTGTTAGGAAGTCTGGTCCGTCCCATCTGGATGTGCCCTTGTCATTAGAAAAAGCACCCCAGATTCCTCCAGTCATGGATGAAAATCATACACAAGTATGGTTGGTGCAACAACAATTATTTTTACTTCTCCAAACAGTCAAAATCATCCCATGGACATGAAAGCTGCTGATGCAGATTTCAGGGAGTGCCAGCAGAAAATGCTTTCTTGAAACAGCCGGTGCAACCCTCCAGGTTCAGCAACAGGAGGGAAGTCCTATGTAATTTTTGTCACAGAAACTTTCTTTAACCATTGTCATTACTCTCTTTCTTTCTATTTATTTAATTGCTATTTTTGGCATTGATTACTGAACTTTTGTGATTTTTTTTCTGTACCAAGAAACTAAGCAAATACCCAGACAGTAAGATTACTAATTACAACAGTCTGATCGAAAATCCATTTCAGTGAAGAGACACCTGAATCTCTCCTCTCTTTCCCATCTGATGACACATCATTCCTTCTTTCAGCTTCTGCTCACTTGGAATAGATTCTGGGCAGTGTGAAAATCGTATTTTTTTTCCTTTGAATCTCTGTTCTTTGAACCTTTTTCTTTTTTTCTTTGAACCTTTTTCTTTTTTCTTTGAACCTTTTTCTTTTTTTCTTTGAACCTTTTTCTTTTTTTCTTTGAACCTTTTTCTTTTTTTCTTTGAAACTGTTTGCTTTTAAAAGATAGAATGAAAACAAATAAAAGGAAAGTGGAATACAGGACAGAAGTTGTAAGAACAAAGAATGCAAATAATCTTTCATTCTCTTTTTTTTTTTTTTTGCACTAAACTAAGATCAGAGGGTGGCAGAAGGCCCTGAAATACAAAGATACATGTGGATGTGACTCTGTGTGTGCAAGTGTGTGTCACAGGGTTTGGAGAGTTATTTAGAAATACATTTGAAAAAGTTCTCCAAATCACAACTAGATTCAGAAGCATTGTAATATTTAAATATTGATATTTCTAGGTAGACGTAGGTGGCAAGATGCTAAGAAATCTGTAGGTTTTGTTCTTTTTCCTGTTTTCAAGAAAAGACTAAAGCCAAATTTTCAATTTCAAGAATTTCGGTCAGTACAAAAAGGTATTCATTTCTGTTTCTGCTTACATAAAATAATGCAAAATCTGTCTTTCTGCCCTTTATCTGTGAGTGTAAAACACAGAGATTATGTTATTGCATTGTAAAGATGCTGCAAACTGAAACAAAGCAGATGACTATTTAGGCTCTAGTTTTGAGAAAACATATACCTAGAACAATCCTTAATGATTCAGTATGGGCATTGATGTTGATCTCACCTATCTTATTCAAGGCACTGAACTCAGCTTTGTTAGCTTCTTGGTACAGGAATGTTTTCCTCCTGTGATCTGGTACAGAACCTCATCTAGACTCTTTTGATTGTTACCTGCTGATATTCTGTGCCTTCCATTTATAATTTTTATTCCCTTTCCTATCAGCTCCTCATTGACTTAGACAGGAAGTTAGTTGAGGCAGAAACTTCCAGGCCTGGGATAAGATAGTGAGCCATGGCTTGGAAACCTTCTATGTAATTGAAATACAAATGGAAATGAGTCATGCTAACAAAAATAGATTAACCACATTAACCTAATTTGTTACCTTCACTGTGGTCTTCCCAGTCTCTTCCCAGAACATAAAATTCCAGTATTAATAGTCTTTACAATTCTATTTTGTATTTTTCATCTCATCACACATTATGTGACAGGTTTTTTTTTCTTTGGAGAATGGCAAAATTGCAGATGCTGTGGGCTATTTAGTTGAATTGCTCTAGGTAGTATGGCAGACAGTCAGAATTCTGTTAAACACTGACAATTTTTGAAACAACAAAAGAAATAAACTTTGCGACCAATACAGATCCAATAAATAGAACTGAAGTTCCATTAAAATTTCATTAGTCTATTCAGCTATACTGTTCACACTCCATTCCTTCCCTTCGTGGGCTAAATCAGATGTTAATGCACATATATTTTTGACAGATTTTGATAACTTTGCTGCTTTTTAGAGATTAAATCTGACAAGCCAGCAGACCCATTCTATGGCTGGGAATATGGAGATGGCAATAACAGGAATTATTTTAGGCAGGGGAAGCTGCGTTAATAATGAAGAACAGTTTTCAAATAAAGCAGAAATTAGTGAAGTGCATTAAGAAATTCTTTAAAGTCTCAAAGCATTGCCTCTTTTCCATTTCAATAAAATCATAGTAAATTTCTATGAAGAGCTTAATGACAGAACCATTTGCTGCTGCAGTAGCTGTAAAGAAAAATGACTTAATGAACATGAAGACATAACAAAAAGTTGCAACACTAGCTGTTAATATAAAAGCCTGTTTTTCCCAGGCCAGGGAATGTAAGTTTTGTTTACTAACATTAGAATTTATAAACTCTTACACAACCTTATTACAAATAAATAATTACATTGAAGAACAATTCCATTAATTTCCTGAAATAAGGTTGCAAAGCTGAGTGCACGAAAGCTAGGGAATATTAGAATTAACATAGTCTCAACTTTTGTTCCTATGTTTTTCCTAGAGCTGTTTTCCGCTAAGTAAACTGAAAATAAAAATTGCATTTTGTGGAGAAACACTAATGGCGTCAGGAGTGGTCAGTAGGGCTAGAAGCTTTACCTCCACTGCGTAGACCCACGTGCCTAGGGCCATCATTGAGTCTTGAAGGAGCGTTCTCTAGAGCGTGCTGTATCCTATCTCAAGCCTGAGCCTTCACACTAGTCCCTGATACAGGTTGCCTCTTTCTCATGAGCAACTGCTCATTTTAGGCTCACTCTTTACACTGAATAACCAAGTCTTTGCTATTCCTTTTGCCACTTATTAGTTGTTTAGCTCAAAAAGTCCTAGTTTTCTCCTTTCCTTTGGATTCCCTACCCAGGGCCCCAAACACTCTCTCTAAATATGTCATCCTCCTTTCTCCTTCACACATCCCATGATCTAGTTTCCAGTCACTTTGCTCAATTGGCTTCATTGCTTCTTCTAACTCTCTTTCTTACCTTGGCCTCTAAGTGCTTATCCTTCATACAGCCTTGATTCATGATCAGCCTCTACTGTTTCTTTCTGTCCATCAGCTCCTTGACTTACCGAAGTATTGCTTTTCCCCAGTGCCTGTCTCAAACTCCTTGCTCACCTGTATCTGTTTCCACTGCCAACTTCTGGAATCTTTGGCGGGGGAAAGAAAAATCTTTCCTCCTCCCACTCTCAAACCATTTAACTCATTGACTTCCCTTCTTCCTGAATGACAAGAACATGAAAATCCAAGACTATCTTTTTCACCTAATCAGTTTCATTTTCTTATCTGCTCCAAGCCCCTTTCTTCTGAAGCAGTCTGTCTGAGTGTCCCCCAATTCTCAGACAGTGTAGGCTTCATCTTATCTAGCTGTAGCTATGTTAGATTTAAGAATTTATGCTGAAGTGGCCTGTTGATCTCCATCCACTGTAAGTTTCCAGAGAATTAGTTGTCCTCTCCCTGATATCCTCAGGATGAAATATGCTTTGGTAGTGTTTCTCTCTCTTCATTGAGCTAAGAAATCTTAAAAAAATTTTAGACCAGATATTTAGCTTTCAAATGATTAGTGGTAAGATGAGATAATTTCTGAATTTTTCTGCACCCCAGTTACCTCTTACAATTCTCCTCTCTTACAATTCAACTGCCTAAGTAGGATTTAAAGGAAATCCCTAGTTGTGATTTAAACCCCCCCAGGTATGATTCCTTTCTCAACAAAAGAAATGTATTTTCCCCTTATGTTTTCTTTAGAAACACGGGACTATTTTGGCTGGAATCTTCCAGAACGTTTTTAGCCCAATGTAGACATTTAATGTGCAAAAACATCAGTTTGAGTGTTTTAGGTTTGTCAACCAAAGTTCCATGTGGCCAAAATTATGATCTTGGGTTTAGTAGATAACCTTGATAATACCATGGTTATAATAGTGGGGAACAGGTCAGATTGCCGAAGTTAGTAATGGACCCGGAGAAATCTCATTTCCCTACCCAGTGTTCAGCAGTCATTAAAATTGCAGCCTTTTGTAACATTCATTTGTTAATGGTAAAAAAGAAGAATTAATTACTGGCTAAGAGCTCTGTTATACACTTTTTAAAAGGTCTAATTGAAAGCACATAAAATTCAACAGAAAAGCTTGAAATTACTTTGTTGCACATTTTTAGAGAAAGAAAAGAGGCATGTCCCTGTACAGCCTGGAGAGAACACTGAACTCCTTAGCATAGATTAGCAATTAGGGGAGAAATGACTTTGTATTTCTGGTAAAGTATCTTCTCCTGACCAATCCCGTTTAGTCACATACCCATTTAGCAAGCAAAGCTGGATGTCTCCTCAAGGGTATCAGTGACGTGAGTTGCAGTTTCCTAAAATCCCAGTTTTGAATCTGCACTAGGGAAGGATCTAAACCCATAGCTATAGACCATTGACTGAGAAGATTATTTTCCATTTCTCTCTCATTTCTTCTTGCCCATAGCGCACTTGTGTATGCCATAGAGGGTATATGCAAAATTATTTTCTCTCTGTCTACCTATGCATATTCTTTAAGGAAAGGGAATAGTTCTTGAGGAGCAGATTCTGTACTTCCATTTGTGTCAACTTTGCTGTCCTTGCTCCATTGAGGGAGGTTTATTTCTCAATTTGGCTTTTCACAGCTGGCCTGTATTTCAACCTAGATAAACTGATCCCCTACAAAGACAATATCTAGAGGTAGCAAAATTTTCTGCTGACTCTTGCCCCAGATGTTCAGCTTCCAGCTGCTTACGATTGCTGAATAGGTTTTGATTCATAAACAGGCAGTATTGACAGTAATCCCTCACAAAACCGTTACTTCATATCAGACATTTGCAGCACATAAATCCTATTCTCCAAGGAAAATACATTATGTATTCCCCTTTATACACTCAGAAACACTGCATACAATGCATAATATCATTCCCTCATAAAGAAATTTAATAAGACAAGAACATGTAGCCATAACCTGCTTCCATCAATGTGTGCAAATACATCTCACTTGCACATCACTGGGGATATGGACAGATAGAATGAGCACTTGCGATGACGGCAAAAATTGCACTGACTTGTCCCCGTTCTGAATGGATGGATTTCAATTTTTGCCCCCTCCCCCCCCCCCCCCCAATTTCATGTGATCAGCATTGTCTCACCAGGAAGTTTGCTGATTCTCAGTAGGAGTTTAACATACAATTTGTTAAGCCACTTCTATAAATTCTGCTGGCTACTCAGTGGAAACCTTAAGCCTTCTTTGTAAATCAAGACATTGAGCTTCTGAATCACTGAGACTCCTCTGAAGTCTGGACCAGACATCTGCAGAAAGAGAAATTGCACAGTGAGTCAAAGATTAGAATAGAAAAAAGACGTATCACTGATCAAATTAGCTGATCAAATTAAAAGATGGACAATGAACCAAAGACAAATGGATGTCTCTTCTATTGCACTGATGTGTTAATTTCAGACTTTTGTTATACATTTTAAAATAAAACATAGGTTGCAGATATTATTAAAGGAACAGTATCTTTACAGATGTCGTGGTTTAAGCCCAGCCAGCAACAAAGCACCACGCAGCTGCTCAGTCATTCCTCCCCTCTGGTGGGATGGGGAGGAGAAAATACAAGAAAAAACCTCATGGGTCGAGACAAGGACAGGAAGGGATCACTCACCACTTATGGTCCCAGGCAAAACAGGCTCGATTTTGGGGAAAAATAAACCAATGTCATTTGTTAACTACCAAATCTGAGCAGGATGGTGAGAAATAGAACCATATCTTAAAAACACACCTTCCCCCCGCCCCCACTTCTTCCCGGGCTCAGCTTTGCTCCCAATACCTCTACCACCTCCCCACCCAGTGGCACAGGGGGGCGGGAATCGGGGTTGCGGTCAGTTCGTCCCACATTGTCTCTGCCAGTCCTTGCTCCTCGGGGAGAGGATTCCTCACACTCTTCCCCTGCGCCAGCGTGGGGTCCCTCCCACGGGGGTCAGCCCTCCACCAGCTTCTCCAACTCAAGTCCTTTCCACGCACTGCAATCCTCCACAAACTGCTCCAGCGTGGGCTTTCCCACGGAGTCACGGCCTTCTCCAGGCCCAGCCACCGGCTCTGGCGTGGGGTCCTCCACGGGCTGCAGGGGAATCCCTGCTCCACCGTTCACCTCCATGGGCTGCAGGGGGACAGCCTGCCCTCTCACCAGGGGCTGCGGGGGAATCTCTGCTCTGGTGCACCTCCTCCCTCTCCTTCTTCACCGACCTCGGGGTCTGCATGGTTGTTTCTCTCACATCCCACTCCTCTCCTCTCTGTAGCTCCTCTTCTTCTTCTCCCATCTTCTTCTTCCTCTCCTTCTCTTTTTACCGTAGCTCTTCTTCTTCTTCTTCTTTCGTCGTCGTCGTCGTCGTCGTCGTCGTCTTCGTCGCCTTCGTCGTCTTCGTCTTCTTCCTCCCCCATCTTACTCTCCCTCAGGAGTCTCTTTCCCCTTCTTAAATATGCTATCCCAGAGGCGCTACCACCGTCGCTGATGGGCTCAGCCTTGGCCAGAGGCGGGTCTGAGTTTGGAGCTGGGGAGGCTTCTAGCAGCTTCTCACAGGAGCCACCCCGGTAGCCCTCCCCTGCTACACAAACCCAACACAACAGATGCGTAAATGGTGCATAAAACAGATGATAAACACTTGCATCAATGTATATTCATAAAAGTACTTGGCCTGAGAGACCATAATTAATGTGCTAAAAGAAAATACAGTTTTGTCAGTTGATAACCACGGGTGATGTGTATGTGTTTTGTCTGTGTGGCGAATGAACGAAGGAAACAAGAAACAATTAAACTGGAGATTTTAAATAAAGAAAATATACTTTCCCACCAGGTACAAAGTCAAGAGGCTCATCCATTTTCATGTCCCAAATAATTTTTACTCTCCCTTGTAAGATGGCATGGGTTCATTCCTGTATAAAGATTGACCCTAAGCCTATGGAAGTCAAAAGAGAAGATTTTAATTGGCTTCAGCTAACTTTGAAAAAGATCCACAGATAAAAAGATTTTATACTGTTTACCATATATAGAAGGGAAAGAAGCCTAAAATGCATAGAACAAATGTACCTTAAGCTTGGTCTTGTGCTTTACTAGTCACTACTAATTTTGTAACAAACAGAACTCCCTCATCTTTTTGAGCAGGAATGCATCTTCAAACACTAGTAACTCAGACCACAGGATCATAAAATGACTAGAAAGAGATAAGTGCAGTGCAGGGATTTATGAGATTCAGCTATATGGACAGTTAAGCAGTATCCTTTAGATTGACTCAGTGGATAATCTGATGCTGAGTCATACACTCTTGGAGTGACTGCCTGGTAATGTTTGCATTAACGATCAGAAGGATTTATAGAACAGAAGCTCAGCAAGACACATCTGAAAACATCACCTGTCTTAATGAAGGACATTGTATTTCATAGTTGGGGCTCCAAATAAAGCATAGTTTCAACAGAGTTTTTGAGAGCTCATGTGACAAAGAAATCTGTGTTCGCATTTTGTGTTGCCTGAAACTTTTTGGATCATAATCAAACCATTTCCTGTTGGTTTATTTTTAGAGTTTTTTTCCTGTGGTAGATGTTTTGTCTTTCCTTTCCATACTTGTTGTTTTATGCTACTTGCCCCTCCCAATCTGCCCAGCCAGAAAAGGCAGATCTCATCTACTCATGATAGTACTTACCTTGTTTTCGATTTTGCCAGTTGTCCTTCACGTGTATTAGGCAGGATGTCCTGGCCATTTGCAGTACCTTGTGCTTATTTTGTTCTTTGTTTGGCACCTTTTTATCATTTGAGTGTCTTCAATTTTTCCACCTTTAGTCATCACATTGCTTTGATGCTATAACAGTGTTACAAAAAAGTTACGTGTTCTTGGTTATGCTATTTTAGTATGCATGTAATGGGCTCAAGGCAAGCTAACATTTGTTGTATCCTGATTAGTGCATTTTTAATATGTAAAAGTGTCACAGTCCTCTGCTTTTGCTACACTAGTCTTCCCTGTTTACAGTAAATAAAATGTATATTAGATAACATGGGAGATCTGAGGGAAAACCTCCTCAAGGGAGGCATATTCTCCAAATTCTTTCGGTTTGAAATTTGGACATCCTCTTTTTTGCACGACTAATGAAGTTAATGACTCAGCCAGATTCACTTTAAAAATAGCTACTATAACTCCACATAAAGCCTGGATCTTTATTTGTGGTGTGTTTGCCTGCCCTCTATCTAATACCTGCCTTCACATTTTCTTACTCTCTTGAGAGTCTTTAGATTAACAAACGTCACACTTGTGTCTGTATTGGCTCCAGAGGTCAGTCTGCAGAACAGCATCTCCACTAAAGAGAGATGAAATAGCATAATCCAATCACCAGTGCATTAGAATAACAACCAGGAGACCTGGATTTTATTCCTGGCTCTATCACTAACAGTCTGTATGACTTCGAGCAAATAATTCTGTTTTCTGCCCTTTCTGTTTTCTTATCTATGAAAAAAAAAAAAAGACACTTTGTTTTAGTAACATCCGTGAAATTAAAAATAAAATTACAATAATGCATTGAAAATAATGTGTGAAAGCTAAATATGGCCAACCATTCTGAGGTTTACTTGAATTGATTGTCTTTCCTTTTTAATCCAGTGGGAAAAAAGATCTGCAGAATGAAACAGGAAAAGGATTAGGATTCAATATTGTAAGACAGTTTTATTGCCAGTGTTGGCTCTTCTGTTTTCCTATAGTTTGGAATAGAGGAAAATAAGCTCCTTTCTGTCCTGTAATTTTTCACTTACATGTAATTGCTAAATTATTCTACACTGGCTTGAAATTTTGGACCAAAAATAGCTTTTAGTTGTCATTTTAGCAAGAGATACAATCAAAAATAAACATATAAATATATTTGGTAGACAAATGCAAAATAGAAAAGTAGTAAGTTTATTTATTTATTTATTTTTTAAATAAGGAGTTTACTTGACAAGAAAACCAAGGCCTATGTTCTAATTTTACCTAATTGTGTTTAGCTTTCACGAGCTTTGTAAATGATGCCCTATATTTCAAATTTCAGTGCTTGTGGTAGGTTCAGGAATCCATAAGTAGAATTCTCTGGCTGATACCATTCAAAAAGTCAGACCAGATATTTTCTATTGACATGATACAGTTGTTCTTTGAGTAGTAACTATTTTTAGGTTTATGAATTGCAGGAATAGAAGTATTCTGAAGTCTGGAGTTGTCACACCTCCCAGAGAGGTTTAAGGGTGAGGATTTCTGGGTCTACTAAGCTTGCAGAGTAAGAAGAGAAAGGAAACCGCTAAGAAACAGAAGATGAAGTTTGGGGCAGGGAGCAAGAAAGAACTGCAAGATGAGCAAAGCAAGCCTCTGGGACAGGGAGCAGCAGTGATGAGAAGAAAAAAAACAGGTAGCTTCTGAGAGACAATATGAGAACTGAATATGATCCTAGCACCTCTATGAGCAAACCAGACTGATTTGTCTCTTGTGCAGTCCTAATGCTGTGAGATCCTTTTGCAGTCACAATAAATCAGAATTAAAAACATGACTCTGATGAATGTCCATGTAGCAAAGAGATCTTCAGAGGAAAATAGGGATGTTTTCATAGATAAATCATTTTTTATAGCATCTCTTAGCAGAGTGGAGACACTTCACGTCTATGTTATAGACAGCAAAGATTTGAAGTGGTCACAAAATGGAAGTAAAAGTGGAAGAAAAGCAAACTGGAGAGCTAAATAACCAGGACCATACATTAAGGAATTAAAAAAGATGTATTGAGTGGCGTGGCTGAGTTGCTTGTACAAATATGCAATGATTCTCATTAAAGCCACAGGACCCAGTGATATTTTAAGAATGCACCAAAGAATGGAGCCTACGTACTCCATTCCTCTCTTGGGATCTCCATGGAAAGGGGTTATGACTGTTTGAGGCACAGACTTTCATTGTGACTCCATGTTAACTTTTAGGTTTGACATAAGTGTCCCAGCCTAGCCTTTACTGTCTGTACCGTGCTTTGAAAATGACAAAAATTGTGTACTATCTAAATTGACTAAGTGTGTAGTAGTTTGCTATATTTAGATCCCAGAACATCATTAATTAAGATTCACTGAATTCAACTGAGTAGATTAGGTTGTCAATGAAAGCAGACCTCTCAGGTAGATATTGTAAATACCAGATCTTGGCTGCATGTGAAGAGCAGTCACAACATTTTGAGCTTCTACACTGGCTTGCCGAATGATCTTGCACAAATTTGCCACTGTGTTCCAGTCTTCCATATCCCAAGACTGTTCCCTGCTTTAGTTTCAATATTTTCTTATTCATACAGAAATACCATTCATTTTGACAATATGGAATAAATTTCTTATATTGTATCAGCTTTTCTGAAAACATGTCAGTCTTGGTGATTAGATTATATAAAGCAAATAAATATGTTGTTCTCTCTTTAGCTCCAGAGCCATCACAATAAAATGGGTATTGTCATTACATACGAAGGACCAAAATTCATTTGACATCTTGCCTATGAAAACCTCATGTTACAGCACATGAGAGCTTCAGAAAAGGCCTGGCTAATCCTTTTCAAAATAAATCAGTATTCTGAAAGCAGAGTTTACTTTTTCCTCACTTGGTGCTGGTGTATTTCTTGGATCACATTGTGGTGAATTCCTAGTCAGTCTTCAGTGTGGTTACATTCTTGTATCAGCTGAAGATATGCCTCCTTTTTCATCAAAGCCATTCAAGTATGGCTTTTGAATACTTACAGGTCTTCTAAACTGATGGTTTTCTAAGGGTAAAGCAATAGTAAAACTCTGACTTTAATTGTGCTGGGGAGACTTTATTTTTATTAATTCCATTAAAAGTAGAGGACTCTTTCCAACGTGTAGCTGCAGGATACTGGTGGCCATCTGCAGACACCGTCTGTCAAGGGTGACAAAAATAAGGTGAGGCATATTCCTGGGAGGCTAGCATGCTGGACAGTACTACAGGGGACTGTACGCCTGCAATAAGGAGCTGTTTGAGGTCCAACCTGCCAACCTTCCTCCCTATTCTCAGTGTTTTCGCAGCAAATTTCTAGATGACTGAATTCTTCTAGACAAGATACTATGAAGTTGCACTTCCTAGTGTTCCTATGGCTTTAATAAAACTTGACATATACTGTAACTTTTGGATGCAATCAGACAGCACGTGGGGAAATTAGACTTTATCATTGTTAGTGCGAAATAATCTCCTCCTCAATAAACTACTTGAAAAGTAACCACTGAAAACTTTCTTTAGGAAAGGAAAGAGAGCTCTTTCTATTTCAGGTCTTCAAAGTTCAGTAAGATTCTTAATGATGCTTTCTGAGTGGAAAAAAAAGAGGAATGCCTGCACACCCCTTTGGGTATTAAGAATACAATATAGATATTCCTGTTAGGAACATTTACAGCACATTTCTGTCCTTTCTTCTACCCATTTTCTAGAGAGACGTGGTAGAAGAGGGAAAGTGGAACTTCACTTGATTGTGGAAAATGCAAACTAACTCTACTGCTAATGAATGCATCAATATCAGCAGAGTAGGAACTTTAAAGTGAGGGAAAGGGAAGGCTCTTTTCAGAGTTTCTTGATGAACGTGATGGTTTCACATGGTTGTGTATTGACATCAATGTTTGCCATGCATTGTCATAAAGTGAACATTCTGAACAAAAATATTATCTAATATAAAGGGAAACCAGTGTATGCATCTTTGCTCCTACAGCAAGTATGAAAAGGGCAAGTACTTAACAGCTCATAAAATGTTCTTCATGTGTCTGTCTTGCATTTTACAAGAGCTGATTACACAAGTGCTTCAGAATTCACTGTCAAAAAAAATACAATATGAAGCAATGCCACAAACTATATCACTAAGAAATCATGATCTCCAAATCTTACCCATCTTCTTATCACTCAATTTATTAAACTGATGGGTCTATGAAAGATGATACCACCTTCATAAATTTCCTTTTACTATGGATAGCCATAAACTCAGGCCCGTACGAATAGCTTTTGCTTCTCCTCTTGCACATATATCTGCAGGCCATAGTCATGTCTTCTTACTCTCCTCTGTTTCTTCAGTTTGTTCTCAGTTCCTGATTTTTCACGAAGGCCTTTTAGTATGTTACATTTAACTGTGCCTTCACTGAAGCACTCCTAGAAGATCATCTTGATTTGATATGTTATTAATAAGTCATCTGCACTTTAGCTGTGCAAAGTCAAAACCGCATATTCTCTCTTTTATTTTGTTATTTTTTTCTCAGAGAATGGAAGTTTAACCACATTATAAAGAAGAAATCAGAGCTTCTGTACACTACACATCATGCCACAAAAGGCTAGTCTTAGGACAATATGATTGCATTCAATGCCAGGTATTACTGGCATGTCCAGAAAAGATATCCAGAAAACTCACATTCCTCTATGAGGAGCATAAAATGTGGAGGGAGTACCTTCGCTGTTTTCTCTTTAATTTTTTGATGCCTGTAGCCTGTGTAACTCTGGATGTTATCAAACAGAAGAGCAAAAAATACAGATGGCACAAGTGCCCCAGTTTCTCAAATGTGTGTTCTGCCCATTCCATTTTGACATGAATAATTCTTGTATAGTGGAAATTTGACAGTGAGTCTGTGATGCATCTAAACATATGTGGCCAGGCTTGACAAAACCAGTGCACTGAAGTCCACGGCAGAGGCTGTTTATCTCCATTATTAATAAATGTAGTGACCATCTGGAAAGCTCATTATGCAATTTGAATTTTCACTGGTGGAAAATCTCAACCTGTCTGCTCCATACTTCTTACCTCAGGTAAGCATGCGATGGACTTTCATTGCTAATCAATTTAATCTTGTCTTTCAGTTGTGTTTCTCCAGTATGAGAGGTCATAAGAATACCTTCAGAAGAAGAACAAGATTCTGAAAAAAGGGATCCACTCATAGTCTGCTTTTTTAAAGAAAAAGTATTTATTTTTCCAGTCCATGTAAGTTGAAGGGAAAAGTAAATGAGCAAAAAGAGCCATGCAAGATGTGTGCTGCTGTCTACAGGTTACCTGAAAGAATGGTTCTGTGCAATGTGACTGTCATTTTCTACAGTCTTTAAACCTTTTAAGTCAAGTAATGACTTAATTATATAAGCTTATGCTCAGATTTCACACAGTAGGGCTATATTTTTAGACAGACTTGAGATATCTTTGAGATGACACCATACAAGTGGTATGTGCTTCTCCAGATGTTCTTCATTCTTAATATTAGTGTTGGAGACAAGATGTTCATTTCTTATTTCCAAATCAAACATAATCTGCGAGAATACCTGTTTTAAGCTCTCAATGCTTTTTTTAAATCCATGATTTTTTTATAGCAGACAATGTAACAAATTCATAAGAAGTAATCGAAACCTGGTATTTTTCACCTCTGAAAAGCCAGAATATATTCACAAAGTGCTTTTTTCAAGATGGACTCTGACATAACAAATGAGAATTTTTCATGCTGTAACCTATTTATTTGCTGATGAACAGTAAAGTTCTCACAAACTTTCTTACAAAGTTTCTTACAAATGATGCTATCAGCTTTACAGACCTTGATCCAGGAACTCATTCAAAGACTTCTAGTAGCCAAGGTTTCCAATGAGAAATACCTTTCCTGACTGTATTTTAAACTTTGGGAAGAGGAGGCTACATCCAAGAAAGAAAATAACTGTCATGTTTCTGAATTTACGGAAATGGTGTTTGGCTGTGTAACAAAAACTTTGCTGGAGATGGTAGACTAGATGCAAAAGATTTTAGGGGAAGGCCAGGGAAATCATACTTGTTACTATCACAAATTCTCGGTTGTGCTATGAATAACTCAGTAGCAATTTCATATTAATGTGTGATGGAAGTCTCACTAACTTCAGTATCCTGCAGACACTGTCCCTCCAATAAAAAGGGGATAAAAGGGATAAAAACCTAGGGAAAGATTTCCCACAAAAGTTCATTGAGGTTTAATTAGTTTCCTGATTCAAATCTTTTAATGTACATGTCAAACATATATGACACCTCATCAAGCCTATGCTGTGAATGTGTAAAACATATCCACAGATGTCTTAGAGAAACCATCTAGATGTCCAGCTCCACTAAAACCTCACACTTATCAAGTTGTTGGTCCTCCTCCCCACTGTGACTGATTTGGCAAAAGGTGAAATCATGAATAATTGCCTCCTTTGAGTTTTTCAGCATTTTTACTTCCAGCTGATACCTACAAAAAGTTGAAATTTTATGAAGTACAGAAGGAAAAAATAAGTCA
Source organism: Gymnogyps californianus (assembly GCF_018139145.2). Classification (NCBI taxonomy): domain Eukaryota; kingdom Metazoa; phylum Chordata; class Aves; order Accipitriformes; family Cathartidae; genus Gymnogyps; species Gymnogyps californianus. Next base: position 5,080,098 of record NC_059474.1, read on the forward strand.
TCTTGAGTTAGCTGGTCTTCTCCTAAAGTACCCAAGATGGCTGACTGTGCAGGAATCTCATGAAAAATATCTCATTATTCTTTGGTAACAAATTCTATTTCTTAAAAATCTGGAGAAGAAAAATACAGTAAGGAACACAAAATAGAACATAAATTGTGAAACCCATTTCTTTCTTTCACTTCTTCAGGTGTTCAGTACTATATACTGGACCGTAGCTCATGATGGCCAGCCATAATGGATTTATATTACCAGACACTTATTCAACGCATTAAATTATATCTTGGATTATAAATCACCAGAAATCAAATGCATGAGAGTAATCCAGATGGGAAATGGAATGTATCTTTCTCAATCCTCTTGAAGCAGTGACAGACAAGACAATTTGGGAAAAGAAAACCTTTATTTTCACTTTCAATATTTGTGTCCTATAGTAATATTGGACGCAGCTGTCTGCAGCTTCTTTTTGTAGGGCCAGTGCTGTTCCTGTAGGGATTACATATATTCTGGTGTTGGTTCCAGTCAGTCATTAGACAACAGAGACTCCTGAAGTTTAGTCATGGCTCTTCCTGGCTTGAGCAAATACCTTCAATAAAGATGAAACGGATTAGACCTACATTATACAACACAGCTTATTTTATGAGGAAGGAGTTTAAAATCACAGATGTTAACCAATCATTCTTTGATGTTAAATTGATTACAAACTTGATTAAAAACTGCACAGTGCTTACTGAGTAGAGAAGCATTATAGCACCCATGGAACATGGATTCTAGAAATGACACATCAATCTGCATAAATCCTGCATGTATGTGTGCTTAGCAGTATAAGCCCAAGCTGTTCTGTTTAGGGCTTGACTGACTTTGATTTTCCCAAATACTTAGAACCATCTCAGAGGCTATGAAATCCCTTTTCTGCTAGCTTGGCTAATGGAACTCTGTCCCCCTCTTCAGTTGAATTGGGATATACTATTTACCACAGGTAACCACTTGCAAAGTGTATCCTACTTCCATTTTGAAGTAGGAGCCAATAGCATTGAAGAATTCTTATTTTAGTGTGAAATATTCCTGTTCTGAACTGTCATGACAGCCACAGCAACTGAGGCAGAACTTTTTTTCTCCTTTTTTTTTTTTCTTTTTAGACTTGAGGATTGAAGAGGATTCTTGAGAATTGAAGGACAGGCAGCTGAGAAATACTAAAAAATCATTTATTGGTGAGTGTATAAACCCACCCATATCACTGAAAGAAGATGTGGAGGTTTTTCATTTGTTCAGGTCTAATGCATACATTAGTATTCATTTTGAATGAATCTACTTTGAATAGGAGCTGTCCGTTATATACAGATGATATTCTGGAAGTCAATGACTAGTTGAATTGCCTCCAATGTTAATAGTCTTATAATAATAATTAAAGCCTATGCTATTCATCCATCCATCTCTTCCCATTTTCCTTAAATACTTTCTATGTCATGAATGCCATGCCCTGCAGCCCAACAAGCTTAGCTGAGAGAGAGGACTAAGAGAAAAATCCCATTGTCCAAATGCTTGCTCAGAGGGTACTGCAGAAGGCTTGGGCTAGAGAACATTGGTGCCAGTTTGCTTAGCAGGTGAAGAAAGTGACAGTGTACCGAGTAAATCAGAAAGAATCTGAAGAGTTTACCTAAAGCCTAGTAATCACTCAATTCAAGACAAAAATTCTTGGAACTGTAATTAGCAAGTAACATTTATTTCTGATCCTTTCCTGCAAAGGTATGATGCAGTTATAGAGGATAACCTGATGACAAAAGACGATGACAAACCTGAACAGGGATCATTAGGTGAAAAATATTCATAATAGCTAAAAATAGAGTGAATTAATTTTCCATAGAAGAGCTGTGCCACTGGTGATTTCTCACTGACATTGACAGAGGTGAAACGGTCAAGTGTCGGCTCTACTATTTTTTTATATTTTAAAGAGAAACCTTATTCATAAAGGAGTAATTGCTTTGTGCACCATTGTCAAGAACAATAGATTTCTTCAAGAAACCAGTGAGAAGACTGTTATAGATGTTATGAGTTACACCTCCAAGCTCATCTAAGCCTGAGTGGAAAGTCCATTGATATTACTGTCAAGTTTACACCTTCTTTAATAGAATAAGTCTCACAGTTCCAGGACAAATTCATTCATTTTCTGTGTTATCTCTGCCTATCCTGTCATCACTTCTTCCTGAGTCCAAGGGTAAAGGATTTTACTAGCAGGTGAGAGCATGTTATTTAAACTCATCTCTGGTTGTCACAGCTGCTGCTCAAGGATCTTTCTACAGCAACCGTGGATCCTTATGACTTGTCCTTAGCACCCATTATTACACTCAGAGCCACTCTTGAGTCATTCTGTAACCTGTATCACTTATGTGCATCTTACTATTTTCTCACATAAGTTTTCTATTACTGTCATGACTTCTGAGTCTTCCCCTGACATTGCAGACAAGTAGGTACCTTTGTTCAACTTGTCTTGAGTTTCCTGGTAGCACTGCCAGTAGCTTGGTGTCACTTCTGAGTCTTCTGCCTCCATGAACTGGCTAGGCCATTAAAGACATTTCTGCACTGCTCTATATCAGGTTTTCTGAGTTTATATCTCAAACATAAAATAAAGTCTACCAGTTACATGGTGCTGTACCCTGTGTAAGTTGCCTAGCAATTGGGAATTTTAGCTGAAGAAACTTCTGAGTTCTAGAACTGGGTCTTAGAGGGAAGAATAGGAAAATGTGTCTGGTTGGAGCTTTGTCCATTTCTACTTTTTAGCTACTAAAATTTCTAAGTACTCCAGACAGCAACTGAATCACCATGACCTGTACAATAGATGGACAAGTCATTTTCTCTTTTACTTTTTTTTTTTGCAGGTGGAAGATAGTGCTACCAATTTGTCATCAACTTTTAATTTGATTTGTTTTCTATTTTGCTTGTCATTTGGTAAATGACATATTACTGGAAATAAAAGTTGAAGATGGATGTGCTACTAAAAGCACATGAAACCTGCTAAACAATGAGAACATTACCCCCCAAACCCTAAAAGACTATAGACCTGGAAACTGGATTTGCATGAACTGCTACAAAGTGACTGCAAAAGAGGAAACCCATGATCACCAAAACCCTCCCAAATAAATGAACCCTCTTACTAAAGGCGCTGTCAATATTGGAAGGTACTCCTACAGGAGATATAACCAGATATCAGACTTATTTTCTTAAATATATTATTTGTGTTGACAGATGGACTGTAAGAAATGAGGTACAGCACAGAGGTGATCAAAAGCGCATGTTCTATTTTACTACACTTAAATTAGCCATCATTTTGTAGTTTTTCCTTTTTTGGGTGAACAAAGACCTGATGATAGCCAGATAAGGTGTTAAATGAAGAGAAGCACTACCAGTGATTTTATTGACTATCAGATTGTTTGACAGGTCCCAGCTGAACACTTGTTACTTCTGTTAGGTTTGTTGGTAGCCAATCACTCCATAATTATGATATTGTAGGTCATCATTTCCTTATCAGTGACAGGAGATTAATATTTTCAAAGTCAGTAACTTGTTTCTACATCTTCAACTTTATTAACATGTTGAGTGAGGTGGCACTAGAAATATGCTAGACTTGTTTTCCTTTTACTTGTATTGGTTAGTAAAGTTGGATATCTAATTCTTATTGCCTGCATGTATTATTCACATACCTGTCCATCAGCTAACTGAGGGCTGTAGGACACTAGAAGTTTTGGAACTTGTAAATCTCAGTGAAGACCCAGTCAAATTTCTTAAACTTTTTCACAGTTGGTGTTAAAAGATCTCCACAGGATCTGGTGGGATTATAACCCACTCCCAGTGCTGAACAAAGTAAAATAATACCACCAGAGTTTTATCACCCCCAAATTAATTGGTTGGCATTTGGAAACCTATCCCAAGTCACAGGTCTCTTCCATCTTTTCTTGCTTGTCCCAGAGAACAAAACTCCTGATTCTTACTAGAGGCATCTTCTCTTTGCTGCCTTTGTTAAGGGAGCAGAGTAGCTTTGTGGAAATAGGCACCTGGGAGGGGATAGTCACAATCTCATACTAAATGTTTGAAGATATCCAGAACTCTGGCAATAAGCCCTCACTTATTCTTTTAATAAATAAAGAACTCAAAAACAATCCCACTTCTTTAAGAAGCTTTAATCCACTTCTTGGTTATCATTTAACTTGTACCCCAGAAATGCAACCTCATGGAAGAGTTATTTTCCTGTTATCTCAGCAGTTGCTTGAGAAATTTCAGGTGATCACATATGAATGCTCAGACATCATCCTTAGTTCAGTTACATGGAACAGCACTAACACAATCACTAGCATGACATCAAAAATTCAAGGAAGAGCAAAATGAAAGTAAAAAGTTGTGAGTGTAAAGACACTTAGAGACAAAGGAAGTCACAGAAGCGCCAATAATTAAATCATGGGTACTGAAATAACTCTCATAGCCAATTATTTCTGTGTACCTAATATCATTGTGTAAGCTTGGGTGCAGGAGTCTGTATTGAATTCTTGCTGAATGAATCACTAGAAGAATCAAAACTTTTGCACAAGAAAAAACTAATTTCTCAAGAAAATAGCTTTCTTGAAAGCCCTGCTTTTTCATAAGTATTTATTTTTCACCCCTTCTCAGTGAGCACAGCATTCAAACGTGAGGAATTCAGAAAATAAGTAAACAGATTGATTTGAATATTCTGATGCATACTGGGATTCCCCACCCCCTCCAATTTAGTAGACGTTTTATAAACACCTTCATAACAGGCTGCTGACAGTGAACAATTAATTGAATCACAGAAACAACCACAAAGGATGCTCAATGTGATACTCACTCAAAGCAGAAATTTATACAATTCCTGACTTGAGTTTTGGGGACTCAATGTCTTCATCCAACAAACATGCATTTTCTTGTTTTACACTCTTGGACATCTGAGTTTGCCATGCTCTGCCCCAAGGGAAGAATAACTGTAGCCCAAACCCTTTTGAGATTTTATTATGATGATGGGCATTGCTCATTTCTCTGAGGACACAAATACATGATTTGTTATAAGGTTATATTCTTGCTCTGATTTCCAGTGTCTCAAATCTGTAAGTATATCAGTACAAAATTCATCATATTCACCCCTTTTAAAGCAAATTTATGTATTTCATCAAGCCATTACATAATAGCTGTATAAGTTATAAACAGGTATAGTAGAGTAAAGCCCTCCAGTTTGGGCTTCTGTCATTCAAAGAAGAATAGAAACAGATCCTTTCACTGCATGTTTAATCGGTACTGTTGCATCTTCTACCTATTTGGCTATTTCTGCTTGATCCAGGGTGAATTACTGCCACATTGATAACTGGTTTTTCTTTCCCAGTGTTACAGGGGTATCCCTCATGGCTCTGAGGACTGTTTTCACTAGGAGAGCAAGATAATAGATGAAGAAATATTAACGCAGAAGGAAGCATCAGAAAGATAAGAAAAAGCTATTATTATCCATTGTACTGAAGTTGTAATGTTTTTACATGCCTTGCAGTCCATTTGATTTGGGTTCCATTCAGCTGGGACTCAGAACTATGATACTGAGACTGGCTTATTGCAAGAGGGATAAATAACAGATATCATTAATAGTTTGTGCATGGATCCTGAGCTCAAACCCCAGATGATCTGAGCCAACAGAGGAATCAAGTATGGAACTAGAGAAAACCTTTATGTTGTTCGGCATGTGAGAGGTTACCACAAGATAGGAGCCAGGACATCTAAAGCATATCCCTAATCATCTGTCAATTAGATAGCTATTATTTTGTTTGTTTGTTTGTTTGTTTGTTTTTAAATGAAAAGTGATTGGGAGTTGTAATTACTTATATACACTGGAGATTATAGTTCAGCCTAAAGACTATGCCTTGTGAATTTGGCAAGCATGTGAACTAAACATTTATTAAGCACAATTAAAAACCAAAATTCTTAAAACCACAGATTTGAAATCCGAAGACCTTAATTTTTTCCTCAATCAGTTTTCGCCAAGACAACTCTTTTTTTCCTTCTTTCTCACTCTTACAGTTAAGTTAAAGTTTATCCAGAATATTTTCTTAACTTTCAGCTCAGCTTCTATCAGTATTTTGAGTTTATAAACCTAGGAGCAAAGTTTCCAAGTGTAACCAGAGCTCATTTGGCCAGAACAGAGTCTCAGTCTCCAAGCTAGAGCACATTTTGTCAATAAAAGTGCTGTCAAATTGGGATGCTAGTATCTACCCACTAGTAACACAGCAGAGAATGAGACCAACAGACCTCAGATTCACATTAAAATCTAATAAGTGAATGAAAATGAAAGAAAAGTAAAACTTTTCTAGGGCCCAAAAGGAACTGTGAACAATTTGTTGCCCTCTTCTTCCTGATCCGCCCCCCATCCCAAGCAAGCTACTGAACAAAGAGTAAACCTGGAAGGAAAAACACAATACAGAGTTTTGTTTACCGAGCCTTTTATTAGTTGTTTTTATCTAGCAGATGCTTTTGTAGTTAAAAATAGGCTTTACTTCTGTCTGATTTTAATGAATTATAGTGCCAATGATTAGTGCTCTTTTGGTATGTTTGAACTAAAGACATGTTCAAGTATATTTACCTTTAAACTTTGGCATGTTAATGTAACTATAGATTATGGAACTCTAAATGGTTTCAGCACTACTCTGTTTCACTCTTCACACACAAGCTTCACTCTTCAAATATGTATTTAAGCAGATGTATTTTAACTTTTATTTAAGCACCTGTACTTTACTGTAGTAAACCAGCTTAGAACTTGTAGGCCTAATGGCACCTATGGAAGTAAGGTCAGAGGATCTTGAGCGCCTGCCTCCTCATTTAGGAATAAGTATAGAAAAAACAATTGCAACACTGAAAGTTACAATGAGAGAGCCTGTGTTTATCTCCTCCAGATTCCTGATATCAGTTGTAAGAAATGAGCCAAACAGGGTCAGAAGTAGAGGGTTCCCCCTGCCTTTTTTTTCTACCTAGTAGCCCTTGCAGGAATTCAGCAACATGAAAAAGCCTTACAGTACAGCCGATCACAGTTCTGCAACAACTCTGTGCAGGAGCTGCATGGCACAGAGAATTTGGAACATCTAAAACACCACCAGATAAGAGATACCTATGATGTTCTTTCTATTTACTGTGCACATCTATCCTATCAGAAGCCAAATTTATATATCACTTGGGTACCTGAACAAGAGGAGAGGATCCACTGACAACGATCAGGGCTTGCCAACAAGCTAGTAATCAAAAAGTAAGTCCACAGTCATAATGCAGATCTCAGGTCAAATCAGGAAGGCAAGCAAGCAGGTCCAGATCAGCACAGAATTGAGCATAACACACATACAGCACAGCTCAAACAAACACTGGTACCAAGTGCCTGAGCTTAAATGCAGTGCCTGGCAAAAAGGAGCTTGTGGATGGGTGGAGGTCCCAGCTAAGGCTGCTCAGGGCAATTAGAGCCTGTTGGTGTACTCAGGGCTCTGGCAGCACTGTTTAAAGACATCAGTATCACAGGTTTCATCCTTTAGGAAGGACTGATGAAATGATAGACTTTTCAGGTTTTGTTATAATTGGTTGATGAAGCATTTTTAGAGTAGTGATGTAGGAAATAATGCTGGTAGATTTTTTGAAAGATGGTGTATTTGTTGATGGGAGTGTGTCCTGGTTTTGGCTGGGACAGAGTTAACTCTCTTCTTAGTAGCTGGTACAGTGCTGTGTTTTGGGATTTAGTGTGGGAATGATGTTGATAACACGCTGATGTTTTAGTTGTTGCTAAGTAGCGCTTCTCTTAAGCCAAGGACTTTTCAGTTCCCCATGCTCTGCCAGCAAGCAGGTGTGCAAGGAGCTGGGAGGGAGCACGGCCGGGGCAGCTGACCCGAACTACCCAAAGGGGTATTCCATACCATGGAACGTCATGCCCAGTATATAAACTGGGGGGAGTTGGCCGGGAGGCGCGGATCACGGCTTGGGCATTGGTCAGCAGGTAGTGAGCAATTGCATTGTGCCTCACTGTCATCGTTCCCCCCCCTTTTTTTGTTATTCCTTTTTGTTACTATTATTAGTATTATATTTCATTATTACTATTGTTAGTATTATATTTTCCTTTAGTTATTAAACTGCTCTTATCTCAACCCACGAGTTCTACTTTTTTTTTCCTTTCCTCCTCCCCACCCCACTGGGAGGGGGGGGGAAGCGGCTGTGTGGTGCTGAGTTGCTGGCTGGGGTTAAACCACCACAGAGTGGAATTCACGTACCAGTACAATGTCTCACCTTTCCTCTAGTTTTTCTAACAGCCACTGTTTTTTCCTAAAAGACTCTACTCTTAAGTGTGTTTGGCTTTTAAAATGATAGCCCAATTATCTGGGGAAATTCTGAAGTATGATCTTAATTATGAAAAGATGGTTCTGAACTGTGAGTAGGTTTGGGTGAAGCCATGAGGCTTATTAGGAAAGTTTTGCAACAGCTGCTGTACGAATGACTATGGCAAGAGATGTGTAGAAACAGATCCCTGGCTGTGTGCAACAGTTGAATTCTAAGTGTTCGTTGCTCTTTCTAAATGATTTGAAATTATGCATCAGTGTGTGCAGCTCTTGCTTTTTTCCCTCGCATCTGCTTGCCTAAAATGGTGTTCCTTTCACCAAGAGAGCTTGGTGAATATTCCTAAATAATTGGATTTTATTGCGTTGCAATTGGTTATCTTTCTTTGGTAGTTTCTTAACACAGATGTTGCTTCAGTGAATCTGTGGTCTGTGTATATTGGTGTAACATTTCTGAAACTACTCAGACTTACATGAAAAATAGCAAGAAATCTTATCGGAATGGGGTCTGTCTCATAAAACTTAATGTAGTTATGACTGACAGGCAGAATGGGGTGCTAGAATGGATCTGCTTTAAATGCCTCAGTACTTTCGGGGACAGTTATGACTTAAATACAAACACCATTCAAAAATGCTGTGGAAAAATACGTTGCATTGATTTAGCTGATATTTCCATAAGTTGTTCTTATTTCTGATTCAGTTTCACAGAGGAAATGCTCAGCAACCTCATTGAAATGCCTCATCTATCCTGAACAACTGTTTCTGTTTCTGGACATCACAGAGGAAAAAGTGAGAAACAGAAGAGATGTGGGAGAAGATGGTTGCAGACAAGTGGTTGCAGTGGAAAGGTTAGTGACATCTGTCTTGTTTTCATCCTTGAGGAGACACGTACTACTTTTAGAACCTTTTACTTGTGGTAGAAACAGCTCAGTGAAGTTCTGTATCTCAAGATACTTGTCTAAGGAGCAGGATGAGCATCTTATGTGTCAGATCTGAAAATACCAGAAAAGTGGATCCAGCTCCATGTGGTTATGGCTATGCTGAATGTACACAGGTGTCTCCATCAGCATTATTTTCTTGGGATGTATATTTAAATCAGATTTAGTTGTATACAGTTTCCATGTGAAGTTGCATCTTTCTCCTGTAGAAAGAGAGAGTATCCATACATTCTGATGATTTTAGCTGATATGTACTTATCTACTACGGGCTTATCTGTACTGTTTGGGGTACAATCCTCGAAGCTTTTCAGGCCAGGACCTTAGGGGTTTGAAGAGAAATAGGATGCTGTATTGCTTAGCCAGGAACTAAGCTATGAACTTAGTTATGTATTTTTATTATTTTTAAAAAAAGGACTAATTGAGGTAGGAGGTCCTTGCTGCTGCTTTTTTCCATTCCTTCGCTATTGCTCTATTTCTGTCAAATCAACCTATTCTTTTTATTAAATATAGAATTAAATACATTTATTCTTTTTAAATAGATTCTCAAGGCAAATTCTTATCCATTGTAATAGTGTAAATCCATGTTAGTGGCAGGGTAAGCCTCAGGCTTAAACAATTGGAATCCCATTAAAAGCAAGAAGCTTTGCAATGGTACTGTAAGGGATAAGGGATTTTCAGGAGTCCTCCACACAGGCATATATGCTCACTAAGTCTGTCAGGGAAAGGTATAACATAATAAACCTCTGATTCTTTTTAGAGTATCCGTGAGAGATTTTACAGCTGTTTAACTAGTTCACAGTTACTGTATGCACATCGTGCTCTCTTAAATGGGTATGGCTGAGTGCCAGGGTGGTAGTTTGACCATTTCCCTTCTGCTTGTTAGAGTGCTTCCCAGTGGGGGAACCCTCTGGAGGAAGGCTGAGACTGCCTCTTCCCAGAAAGCAACTGGCTACACTTGGAGGAGGAGGTTTGTGGAGTGCAGAGGTGGGCACACAAACACCAGGAGATACATAACCTATAGCACAGCAGAGATCAGAAAATGCTGAGAAAGGTGGAACTGACACATAACCAGGCCTCGTGTAATAGAAAATATTTTTTCCTAGTGACCAGAGGTGACTTTTATTACAATTCAGGATTCCATTGAAAAGAGTTTGGACTGTGACCAAGCTTAAATGAAAAAGATTTGCACCTGCAAAGACACAGTGCGCAGGCGGAATTAATGGTTTTTATTTCTGTTCTGCTTCTTCTTGAGTTTCTTCCACTTCAGAAACTCATACTCATTTTTGCTCTCAAAATCTGCTTTTTTTTTTTTTTTTTAAAGTCTGCTTGTGGTGGTTTTTGTGTACTTTTTAAGAAGAAAGGTTCTAGTCAGTCTTGCATCAAAGTCCTGGCAGTCCTAGGATCCAATAGAATAGAATAGAATATTTCAGTTGGAAGGGACCTACAACGATCATCTAGTCCGACTGCCTGACCACTTCACGGATGACCGAAATTTAAAGCATACTAAGGGCATTGTCCAATTGCCTCTTAAACACTGAGAGGCATGGGGCATCGAGCACCTCTCTAGGAAGCCTGTTCCAGTGTTTGACCATCCTCTTGGTAAAGAAATGTTTCCTAATGTCCAGTCTAAACCTCCCCTGGTGCAGCTTTGAACCATTCCTATGCATCCTGTCACTGGATACCAGGGAGAAGAGCTCAGCACCTCCCTCTCCACTTCCCGTCCTTAGGAAGCTGTAGAGAGCAATGAGGTTGCCTCTTAGCCTCCTTTTCCCCAAACTAGACAAGCTCAAAGTCCTTAGCTGCTCCTCATAGGACATTTCTTCCAGCACTGTCACCAGCTCTGTTGCCCTCTTCTGGATGCATTCAAGGACGTTCACATCCTTCTTAAATTGTGGGGCCCAGAACTGCACAGAGTACCCAAGGTGAGGCCATACCAATGCTGAATACAGCGAGATAATCACCTCTCTTGACTGGGTGGTTGTGCCGTGTTTGATGCACCCCAGGATGCGGTTTGCCCTCTTGGCTGCCAGGGCACACTGCTGACTCCTATTGAGCCTGCTTTTGACCAGCACCCCCAGATCCCTTTCTGCAGGGCTGCTCTGAGCCACTCTTCTCCCAATTTATATTCTTTTCAGTGTTACTCTGTGACAGTATATATTCCATTTTGGCCTTATAGATTCACTATAACTGATATATATGTTTATTTTGCTAGAAAATTTTGGAAACACTGCAGCTGTGCAGGATAAATCTGACTCAAAACTTGGTCAGGTAAAATAACACTCCATTTCATAACATCTATTCAATTACTGTTCTTCCCAGGGACAAAAATGCTCCACTTCCTAGGTATCACTTTGTTGTTTTTTTTTTTTCCTTTTACTAGTATAGCATTATCTTGGGCAGTTGATTACCCCTCGACTTGCTAATGTCTTCTGCCCTAAGGTTGTGAATGTTCTGGAATCATATTGAATACTGGAAAAAAAAAAAGAATCTGAAAACTTTTTTTTTTCTCCCAGGAAACACATGCTTATAGAGGAAGTCCATCACAAGCAGGATAGTTGCTTATTTTACCTTTCTTTCTTTAATTTTCTTTTCCTGTTCTATTTTGTTAGCAGATTGTATGCAGTTTGTTACTCTGCACCTCAGCTTTTTGACCATGCTGCTGTATGGTCTTTACCTCCCACAGCTGAGAATATGTTTCATTAGCTACATGCAAACTGAGAAGGGGATCCAATCACCAGGCAATTTCTGATACACATATATGTATTTTATATTATATATATATTCATGTAAAAGTATATTCTTCCCCCTCCACCACTTCTCTGGCATTATGGTGTGCTACTTGTACAGTACTGTCCCTGGGGGAAGGAACATGCTGTCACAGGAGGCCTGTTGCTTGCCAGGGGCAATCTGGGAAGCCACAGAGAGACTGCTGAGCCTTGTCCAACCCTAGCACCAGTACTGCACTTTGTTCATCTGCACCAGTACCATCTGCATTAGCACCAGTACCAAGGGAGGCCTGGAGCAAATCAAGAGACACTACAGACCTCTAGGAACAAAATTGAAGGACATGGGAGCCCTGATGGGCTCTCTGTAGTCCTAAGTTGGTCTTGCTATAGGAGACAGTCTCCAACAGAAACGGATGCATCGTGTGAGTTAGTAACTGGCTGTGTGGCTGACGTTGCAGGCAGCCCCTTGGCTTTTGTAACCATGGATCCTTCTTTGAAAAACAGAGCAAGAGACAGGATCCATCCACAAACTATATAAGAGTACTTTCACCAACAGGGTTGTCAAGCAGATGAAATTTTAAAGTATATATGTTCAGGGTTGGCATTAAGATCTTATGGCAAGATGAAGCAAACAACGGCAGGGGTGGTAAGTGCATGAGGCAGAGTAATAAAAGTCTTGGGAAGGGTAAAACTGGTCAAAAGAGGGCACAGCAATGTCTGTACAGAAATGCATACAGCCTGGGAAATAAGAAGGAGGAGCTAGATCTCCTGTACATGGATGCAGCACTGCGATGCCATTAGAATTGTGAGGGTGGAGTGGGATGGCTTGTGTGACTGGAGCTCTGTGATGATGGATAGGTACAGGCTTTTCAGGAAAGACAGGCAAGGAAGACAGAGAGCAGGGTGTTACCCTTTACGAGAAAGAGCTGTTCAGATGTGTGGAGCTTTTCTATAGACCAGACAACAAGCTGATTGAGTGCTTTTAGGTCAGGATCAGAGGAGAGGCCATTGAGGGTGACATTGTGCAGGGGATGTTACAGACTACCTGGTCAGGGTAAAGTACTGGATGAAATCTCCAGATCATTTTGTTCCTATGGGTCCAGAGATTCTGTCCTGCCATTTACTGAGAGGGTAGTGTGGAGGGATGCAAGCAATTCAGGAGGCTTCTGGAGGGTGTCAGGGTTAGCCTTTTAACATGGATTAGCTCAGGTATAGATGTCTGTGTGGTGAAGATACATAGTCAGGTGAGTCCTGGTGTCTATGAATTCTTGGACTAGATGACAGTACGAGCATTATGATACCTTGAGCTGGTCATAAAGGAGATTCTAAAGTGATCTGTTTCTCTTCACAAAGCTTCCTTCCCTGGACCTTTGCATTAGATATGTATTACATATGCTATATTTTGTAGATACTCATTTGCAGTTGCTTATATTTATTTAAACTGAAGCAAATAATATTGTAAGGGATTATAAACTGTGTTAAGGACAATTAATCTGTCCTTTGGAGTAAAATCAGTGGATCAAGCTGAAGAACTAATGTATCTTGTTTTCTTTTCCTGACTATTGTATCAAATATACATAATTTAAGAAAAAACCCAAACAAAAATATCCACTACACCTTCTCTGTGACTATCCAATTCATGTTGCTTGTCTTTCTGAAACTTTAGAAAATAACTCAGTATAACCATATGGACCATGCACAAGGCCAGTTGAGACAGTTTGGAAGGTAGTAGCAGTAGCACGCTTTATCAATCTGTATCTTTAAAAATCAACAAATTAAATCCAGACTAGTAAAAGAATTATGCAGATGTTCTTGATGTGATGATGTAGTCCAGCTGATTTATGGTGTGACCAAGGACATTAAAAGGCTTCTAAGGGCTCAGCTTTGTTCTGGCTGGGGATAAAATGTGATAGCAACTCTTATATGCTACTGATCTTTGATGTTAGAAAGAAATAATGCTCTCAGGAAACACTCGTATGTGACCTTTGTCTCATACTGCAGTCATTCAAATACTGATACTTAAGTTATTAGCCTGAAATACCTTGAGGAAAATGTCCTTGAGCTGAATGGAGTAGCTCATCCCTCCCAGAGAATCTCATATCTACCCCTGCTATACTAAATTCATGTTTCTGAGGATTAGCACCCAAAGAAGCAGGATGGAGATTGTTGTTTTAAGCAAAAAATTGTAATTGTAGACTACAGCAGAATTCTTAGCCAGAAGGAGTATTAGCACCTATAGTTTACTTCTGTGCCCTGATCACATGCTTTTCTTCTGTCCTTTAGTCTTGGAAAATGTCAGATAACATGCATGTTCTCTCTCCCAGTGACTAGCAACTATAAACATAATTCAGATGTTTCACTAGTGTTATTTAACATTTGCAGAAGACTCTGGGTCATTAGTGGTATATTTTCCTAATAGGAACAAAAATCATATCCATCTCAACTTTCTAGCCTTGGTGTGCCCACATAAAACCTCATTTAGCTATCAGTATAGCACTCCTTTCTGAAAATTGGTAAAATCTGTGGTAATTTTTTTGAATGTTCATTGTTTGAATGTTCATCTCTGTACTCTTTGAACATATCTAATGGTTAGTGTTGGAAATAAAATGAATCTTTACTGTTCCTTACTAAAACTGTGAAAAGGAAGGAATGAGATAGTCACTGTTACTATTGTACAGAAGAATACTCAGATCACCTCTCTAAAAGATTTTGATCTAAAAACATGAGAGAAGATGACAGCTCCTTCTACGAAAGCAAGATCTTACCACTTATGCTTTAGCATCTTTGGGAAGGCTGGAGATGCAGTAATCTGCCTGAAAGTAGGTTTCCCTATTCTCCCTAATATCAAAAAGAAGCTGGATAAGAATTTAGCTAAAGCGATACAAGGTTGGGAGTCAGGATATCTGGACAACTTTGAGCAAAGAGAGAAGATCACTGAGAGTGTGAAACATCCCACCTGAATCTGCAAGAGAAATCACAGCACAAATGAAAAGTGATGCGGTGACTTGCAATCTTTCTATTCAACTATTTATTGTCTGCTCATTTAAGAGGGTTTTCTGTTTTGTGAATGTATAGTGAACATCACTGATGATGCAAATTCAAGTCTAAGGAAATGGCAGTGTCCACTGTTTACGCAGTCTTCTCCATGACTTCTTTGGGAAGTGAGTGGCTCATAATTTAACACGTCTGTAGTTGACCTCTCCCCATCAGCATCCCAAGAATTAATATTCTACAATATTCTGTGAGTTGCACAAAGTTCTCATCCACTTCTTCTGTTCAAGATATTTTGTGTCGCAGCTGTTGTGCTTACAGAACTTTCAATATCATTCATTCACAGTGTAGTTTGTCTTCCTGACTACAAAAATAGCTATATTTACTCTGCAGTTTCATTTGTTTCAAATTTAGATGGGATGAAAACCAATTGTAATCATACCATAAGACATATGGTAAAGTAAGATCCATAGATGTGCATTAATTTCTGTGATGTGTTTCACTTTCAGAAAGTGGTATTTGAACATGGTGAAACTTCAATACTGCCCAAATTAAGACAGCTATGCCACATCCTTAGAGGTTTTATCAGAATATATTTGCTTAATGCAAATAAAAGTGCCAGAATTAATGTTATTCTTATGAAATGTAGTGCAGGGAGACTTACAGTAAAACCCTGCAGGAGGCTAATAGAATAGAGTCATAGAAAGATTTAAGTAAAAGAGACTTCCAGTGAACTACCTTTTCAGAGAAGGGCTAACGAAGGTATATCCATTTGCTCAGGGCCTTATCCAGTCAAATTCTGAAAATCTTCAAGGACAGAGATTCCAAAACCTCTTGGGATAATTTAATCCTTAACCACCATCACAGCAGACTTTTTTCCCTTATGTCCAATTAGAATTTCCCTTCTTGTAACTTTTCTGTTGCCTGAGTCTTTAGATTCTGATCTCTCCTCAGCACCAAGCCTTCATCATATAAACAATTCCCTGACTCTTCTAGATGAAGTAAGAAAAAATATCTTTATGGATGATGATTAAATGAAAGACGTGCTTTTCGATTCAAAACAGTATAATGTTATGCTGGTCATTAAAGTGAACTGCTGTTTTCCTCTCATTTTTATGACAGAATTGAAGAGAAAAGCACTTGAAAAATACTAATCTTACAGGATGAAAGGGTATAGTATGATCCTTTGCAAATGGTAATTTGCAGAAATAAGTGCTGAGTTCATGGATGTACAGGGAGCGGGATTTATTTCATCTGATTTTAGACATCCAGAATGAGATGTCTGCAAGTAAGCTAGTAACTTCTGTAGTCAATGGAGAGAAATAGACACTTTATGGAAATAGTTTCAGGGTGTTATTCTCTTCAGGAAAATATTCCCTATATTAGAAAATCAGTCTATTTTCAAAGAATTTGCCTTCTGTGCAGGCAAACACACAAAGGGAGTCTGTATTTTGGGGTCAGCATGTCTATTCCAATCTGGGGAGGCTAATAGAATAGAATCATAGAAAGATTTAAGTAAAAGAGACTTCCAGTGAACTACCTTTTCAGAGAAGGGCTAATGAAGGTATATCCATTTGCTCAGGGTCTTATCCAGTCAAATTCTGAAAATCTTCAAGGACAGAGATTCCAAAACCTCTTGGGATAATTTAATCCTTAACCACCATCACAGCAGACTTTTTTCCCTTATGTCCAATTAGAATTTCCCTTCTTGTAACTTTTCTGTTGCCTGAGTCTTTAGATTCTGATCTCTCCTCAGCACCAAGTCTTCATCATATTTGTCCTGTGCTACTTCTAGCACAGGACGTCTGTCAACAACATAGGCCTCGTTTCAAGAGATGTCCAGGCTTCTCATTTGGTGCAATCAGGATGCTTTCATCTATTTCCCACTGGCCCTTTGGGAGCTTGATAGCTTTCCTGTTTCCACCACTGGGAACCGTGAAGTTCGTCTCTGTGCGTATTTTTTCCAAGTGGATATCCAGCTATATGAGGACCAGCTATGATGTACCAAATACATCCGTGCATCTGGTTATTCTACACTCCAACATATGTTAGTAGTAGCATTAATCTACTTTTATATTCCAGACATTTATTTTGAAGACTTCTGTTCAAACCCATATCAGTTGATGGGCAGCTGCAAAGTTCAGATAGCGTCTGACTCATAGGAGGAATGGCAAAGAATCTGATTGCATTGCTTGGTTATACTTCAGCAAGAAGCGGGGTATCGAGTGAGCTGGAACATCCTTTTTTTAATTATTTTGGTCAGAACCATGAGCGCTTGGAACACTTCCTTGAATATCCAACCAATTCTTCTCTCCTCCTGTTCTCCCCCCTCATTTTGTTTCTCACCAATTCTAATTTGTAAGAAAGATATTTAAATGGAGAGAAATTAAGTATAAGTCAAGTAATGTGAGGGTACTTGTGCTTAGAAGGTTCACTGTGTTCTTGTCTTTTGTCTTTCAAGCTTCATTCAGGAATAGTTGTGAAGTGTGCAGACTGTAATTGTACTCGTGCTCACAGGCTCTGAAGCCAGATTACAAAGAAGATGTGTGAATGTTGGATGTGAAATTTCCTTCTATGTATAGAATCCCATTCCAAAGTCAATACTCCGCTGAGTTGGTCATTTGGTACTCTTGGTTTATTATTAAAAAATTGCTGATCTTATGAGCAGTCCTCAGATTCACTGAGCTGTATTCAGAGCTGTGGCTAAATCCTTTGATTTCTTGTTGCATTAGCTGACCTTTACCTCTGATCACGCCAGATAAGTTTTCACGTCATTATCCAGGACAGTGGTGTTTCTGTGATGGCCTTAATGAAAATGTGCTGTATTATCTAGGGTGACTGAAGCAGCTGTTTGCTTTTGTATTTAAAAGCCTTGTATAGTTACTCTAGGAATCTTAATTTTCTGCTGACAGCAGATTGAAACTTTCGATGTTGCGAATTTATGTTATGTTATTATTCTCATGACCAGAATCATGAGAAAATTATCACTTAGGAAGCCTGACATTGGTATTGAAACAGTTCACAGCTTTAGGCAATTTATCACATCTTTCAGTTTTACAGAACCTGGGCAAAATATTAATTGACAGTAAGTCTGAAGAATATTCAGATAGATGGATGTTTGTCCTAGGTATAGTGTATGGAAGTCTTGTGAAGATCAAATGTTTATATTCTATACAATCCATTTTCTCTAAGTATGTGGTTGCTGTTTGATTGCTTCTGTATTTCCTCCTATTTTTTTCTACCCTTTATTATTCTGAACTAGTAATCTTAATAAAAGAAAGGGAAATAAATGTTACATACTTGATCATAATTCAGTTGTGATGAGTTGGCCCTTAAAATCAGATGGTACTAAAAGTTTACAAATGACATTTCCTGTTAGAGACGAGCACCAGCTGTATAGTTTGGACATGGATTTCAAGCCACAAAGATGTTCAAATCTGTGGGTTTAGTTTTCTTGTCTATCATCACTCTATATTTAGAGATGTATTTTAGAGATGCCTCTCTAAAGCATGTTTTCTCTTTTGTAAATTGCATCCTATTTCTGTCCCCCTACACCCCCCTCATTCTGTACAATTAACTGTATTTTAATCTAGCTGTATGATGCATTCTGTTCTGAACAGGGACCATCATTTATTATAGTCATTTTCTGCAGTGTCTGTAAATCAGATAATTATTCTCACCAAGCTTTCCAAAAGGAAAGAGTCAAGTTGGTTTTTGCTCAGCAATGTATGCATTCTGAGTAATTCAGCAGTGTCCAAATAATTATCTCTCTTTAGAGTTCTGAGGCGGTAGAACAATAGCTAAAAGCAACAGTGAACTTCTTTTCCCAGAAAGGCGTGACATAAAGATGCAGTCTAAAATCTTATTTGTTCTCCTGCTAGGTCTCACAAGCTAAGTAGGCTCTGGGTGCAACACAAAAGAGGGAGATTGCTAACCCAGGCTCCCAACTCTTTGAAAAACTTTGGAGTCATGTATTGAGACCTGGCACTAGCTCCTAAGCTATTAGAAATCAGAACATTAGTTTTTGCTTTTTGAACTGAATTGTTGCTGGAAATCCCACACTCTAGATAAGAAGACATCATTCATAACCAACAGTTATTTCTAAATTTGATGTTAAACTTTAGTTCAATGTCGATCATCTGTTTCCTAACTTTCCTGTCTTCTGTGTCAGCATCTCCATGCATGAGTAATTCTAGCTAATTTTCTTTTTAACTGACTCCCTCATAAAAATTCACCCATGCCACTTTTCTTCTGTAAGGAAGGAAGAATTTCTGTGTGCTTTTCATTTGTTTCATTTTTATTTCTCTCTCTTTTTAATGGGCAGTATTACCATTACAGTAATTTTAATGTAGGGTAGGGACTCTGTGGCTCTCAGGTTAAACATGACTTCAGATTTCATTTCCCACTGCTTGTGGTTACAAAAGGTTTACTACAGCAAAGAAGTCCACGTCTTCCTAACATCTCACTAAATCAATTAAAAATATCAGAGTCTGCTTAGGACTGTGAAGGTGTGTTATATGACACAGACTTAGCACAATCATTGAGAAATAGAACTGCATTCTGGAAGTATTCATCTATTCATTTTTCTTAAGCACTCTTCCTTTCCTCCCAGAACGTCTTCACCATGTTTGTCTCAGTTGGGAAATGATGTCTTGGCAAGAAATCTGACCTTATTATTGTTCCATAGAGCTATGTCCAACAGGATAGCAGTTCAGAAATTAAATTCATAATTTCTGATCGACCATTTTTTTCAAGTGTTTGAAAAATCAAAACAATGGTACTTTCTAGCTCTACTACTCCATATCTCAGGAAACAACTTCAGTGCTGTAGAAGGATAGGTATAATCTGGCATACTTGCATTTCTGAAGGAATCTATTTCAAAAATATTGTGGTAGAGGGGATAAGCCAGTAAGACTGCTGTGTTCCAAACTGACAGAAATTTCTGTACTTTAATGAAAACAAAGCTGAACTCTTCTCTCACCTTGCTATTACACAGTTCAAAGCTGGTAGCTGAAGGTAAACAAGTAAGCACCTCAGATGATAAAGACATATTTCCAAGCTTGTGCATAGTAATATCAGTCTTCTTTTTCCTGCAAACATTAGAAAGCTTGTACCAGAATAATGTATTAATAGCACATTCATAATATGCTTTCAGTCACATCTATAGTAAAAAGCTGTCTTAGGCACAACATGGAGGCGTAATATTTTCACTGGTTTTCTGAACTCTGACTGGATTGGATGGCTCCACTTTGAATATGAGAATAAGGTATATTCTGAAGATTTAAATTTGCTCATGACACTTGGTCCAAGAAAATCAAATGTTTTATTAACCAGAAGGCTTTTGAAGAAATGTACTTAGCTTGCATAAACCCATATGCTGTCCTGCAGACAGAAGATGATACAACATGATGTCGAACATACCTGTTTGACTACCTTAGGGCATCAGAGCTTGGTTTGACTCCCAATTTACTTTTAGTACTGGTATGAAACCTTTATTCCTAAAACATACTTTCATGTTCCTTGCCATGAGTCTTAGTGTTAGAACTTGGTGGACAGTCTAAATAGGGGGTGATTTATTGTGGAGAGGTTGATAGGAATCCACTAAAGAGCTCAAACCAATGCCTGCTGTGTTGAACAAGTGTCAGTCTGCTTCTTGTGCAGAAGTTTACTTCACACCTGGGCTTAATAATCTGTGAGGACCCTTGATAGTGTGATTAAAATGGTCTTTTCTGGCCTTAGTCTTTTAAAAAAGTATGAGAAAGCAACAAACCTTAACAGCTCTTGATCTTTCTGCCAAATTACTTTTCCCTCTCTCATTAAAAGCCATCTATTGTTTGCTAATTCAGGTGATTTAAACTAACATGATTGCATGGAACGTTTTACAAAGTCTTTTTTTAGCCTGGAAGGACGTGACGTGACGCTATTTATGAGTCAAAGTAGGCTACATTTAATTGTCACTGAGCCTATGATTTATTTGGCAGGATTACTGGATTTTACTGATTTATCTGTTTATTTTGTTGCTGTCATACAGTGCCCTTTACTTAGTGATGGACTAATACATTTGGTTTTGTTTGCTTGGTTTTTCCTCATTAGTAAACAGGTCTAGACTCTTTTAATTTGCTTAAGCCATATGCTTTCCAGAGGCTTTGGCCATTCATCTAAGATAAGAAGCATGATGCACAATGTGCTATGCATGGCTTACCTTGTGCTGTCCCAGGTGTATCAAGTATAACGGAGACCTTTTCTTTTTTCTTCTTATAAGTAGTGCTATTAATTTCTCTGTATACATTGTTGCTGCAAGTCTACCTACAGCTGAATCAGAAACTGCTCGCCAGCAATGTGGGAGGGAGGAAGCCTATGAATTATTTTAACTCTTTACTGATCACTTTGAATTTTATGACAGTAGATTTTGTGTGTGTGTTTTTAAAACAAACAAACCCCCCAGCTCTTCCAAAATTAAATGCGTTGAAAATAGGAAGCTACAGATCCTTCTGGAAAAGCCTGGTGGATTTAGTAAGAATAAAAGAAGAAACTTTTACAGAACTGTACATAAATTATAGAAATGGAAATACCAAGTTCCATAGAAATTACTCTAAAAACCCTATAGAATTTAATAGAAAATGAGAGTCTTTCTAAAATTGCTTTTTTAACCATCCTATAAATTGTTAAAATGAGGTTATCATTCTCTACTAAACTGTTTAAGGAGGCTCTGAAAGTCTCTAATTCTCTATTCAGTTTCAAAGGGGTGATCCCAATTCTGCAGTCTTTCTCACATGATTGGATTCATTGACATCAGTGGATTTGTTCAGAAAATGCAAAACCTATGCTGTATGTCATGCCACATTATAAGAAAGTTATCTAATTGTGGTGGGTTGACCCTGGCTGGATGCCAGGTGCCCACCAAAGCCGCTCTATCACTCCCCTCCTCAGCTGGACAGGGGACAGAAAATATAACAAAAGGCTCGTGGGTCGAGATAAGGACAGGGAGATCACTCAGCAATTACCGTCACGGGCAAAACAGACTTGACTTGGGGAAAAAATTAATTTAATTTATTACCAGTCAAATCAGAGTAGGATAATCAGAAATACAACCAAATCTTAAAACACCTTTCCCCCACCCCTCCCTTCTTCCCAGGCTTAACTTTACTCCTGAATTTTCTACCTCCTCCCCCGCAGTGGCACAGGGCGACGGGGAATGGGGGTTTGGGTCAGTTCATCACACGTTGTCTCTGCCGCTCCTTCCTCCTCAGGGGGAGGACTCCTCACACTCTTCCCCTGCTCCAGCGTGGGGTCCCTCCCATGGGAGACAGTCCTCCATGAACTTCTCCAACGTGAGTCCTTCCCACGGGCTACAGTTCTTCACGAACTGCTCCAGCGTGGGTCCCTTCCACGGGGTGCAGTCCTTCAGGAACAGACTGCTCCAGCGTGGGTCCCCCACGGGTCCACAGGTCCTGCCAGGAGCCTGCTCCAGCGCGGGCTTCCCACAGGGTCACAGCCTCCTTTGGGCATCCCCCTGCTCCGGCGTGGGGTCCTCCACGGGCTGCACATGGATATCTGCTCCAGCATGGACCTCCATGGGCTGCAGGGGGACAGCCTGCCTCACCATGGTCTTCCCCATGGGCTGCAGGGGAATCTCTGCTCCGGTGCCTGGAGCACCTCCTCCCCTCCTTCTTCACTGACCTTGGTGTCTGCAGAGTTGTTTCTCTCACATATTCTCACTCCTCTCTCCAGCTGCAATTGCTACTGCCCTGTAACTTTTTTTCCCTTTCTTAAATCTGTTATCACAGAGGTGCTACCACCGTCACTTGTTGGCTCGGCCTTGGCCAGCGGCGGGTCCATCTTGGAGCTGGCTGGCATTGACTTTATCGGACATAGGGGAAGCAGTTTCTCACAGGAGCCACCCCTGCAGCCCCCCCGCTACCAAAACCTTGCCACGCAAACACAATACACTGATATAAAACATTATCTTACCGATCATTCATACTGCAGATTTTTATATTCCTAGGGCAGAATCTATAGATTGGTTTGGTGGATGGCTGCCACACTAGCCTGGCTGCCACCAGCTGAATTCATGTCCAGAATTAAGGAAATAGGTTTAGAGCTGACCAAATTATTTCACCAGTGGAACAAAAAAGAGTCTCAGGAAGCAGTATGTCACCCTGGGAATACCTCCACATGTCCACTTGTTCTCTCAACTGCTGGGTGTATTCATACTTGTAGACTTTGAAATGCTACAGAGGGAGCCTTCCAGCCAAGGGATTCTCCTTTTTCGAATGTAATTGTCTAAAAGGAGGATGGTTGATCTAAGCCAGTTTTCTTAGTGCCCTCTGTGATAAAGAGTGGGTGAAGATATGAAAAAGAGAGAGAGCTTCGTGTGATGATTCATGATATTTTTTATTCTTCCTAAAAGTAGTTGTCTAAGTCAACTTTTGAAAAGTCTCCTTCTTTTTAGGAAAAGCTGACTCATCTTCTGAAGGTGCCTATTTCTCTCTGGGACAGCAAGCCTGTGTTGAGCAGAGAGGCATAACTGCAGGTTACATCTATATTATGGGAAGATGTTAAGAATTGCTGTCCAGACTTGTATCATAGTCATGTCTGAGAGTTTATCAGGTGAAATCTGGACACACAATAGAAGAG
The DNA here is from genome assembly GCF_018139145.2 of Gymnogyps californianus. Classification (NCBI taxonomy): domain Eukaryota; kingdom Metazoa; phylum Chordata; class Aves; order Accipitriformes; family Cathartidae; genus Gymnogyps; species Gymnogyps californianus. The sequence continues at coordinate 5,103,735 of NC_059474.1, forward strand.
GTATTCCTCCAAACAGGACCTTCTCTCACTCCATGCCAGTGTGAATGATTGTTAGACTAGGGCTCTATCTCATGCCAATAGATAAGGGCAGGCACAGCCATAATCATTCCTGTTCATAATGATGGGACAAAAAGACTAGATGGTCCTCACTATTCAGGATCTACAATAAAATCATGAACTACACAAAAAGAAAAACAGAGATTGTGCTTTTTTCCAATACTAAGTCCTAGCCTATGGCCCTCCCTACTACTGAGTTTACTGTGAAGTTCACCATTGCCATTTTACTTTAGAGTTCTTAATGGACAACTAAATGGACACCTTTGTTTTGTTTTTCATTTTGACCTATGCTTAATTTTGAATCGGAGTGATATATGGTAGTGATCTCATTTGCTCAACCCATGACAGCTACCTCGAATGCACTTCCTGAGACCAAGGTCTTCATGCCTTCTTGTTCATATCTTGTTTGTGAAGATGTTCTTTATTCCCCCAAAATACAGACCCAAAAATGCTTCAGGGCTGTATTGCAGTTAGTTTGACTTCTTATTTTGAAGGGAAGCTTAACACAGAGACAGTACTCATGTTTTCTTTCCAGTCAGATGCTGTAATACAATTTTCGTACATCACACACAAGATTTTAAAGCACTTGTATACTGACTCTGTCTCTTGCTTTCTTTTTAGTCTTTGTCAAAATAGTACTCCTGCAAGCCACCTGTTTTACAGAAGGTGAAAAAAATAGAACAGGTGTAACCAGCAATCTCCGTGTTCCAACACAAAGAATAGAAATGGCTTTAAGATTACAGTGTAATTTCAGGCTCAGAAGATGAAATCGGTTTCATCCAGGAAGAAAGGGGGAAAAAATGGAAAAGAAAAAGAACTGCTATTGAAATGTTTTCTTTCTGTCTCTTTTGGCTTTAGTTACTTCTCCCTGTTTGGGCCTGATTGCTTGTTGAAGTGAAGTATATGTTTAACATTGAAATGGTGAAAGCACAAGTTGTTTACCTGAAATAAGTTGCATTTAAAAGGGAGCTGTCATCTTTCCTCCCCCTTTTCTTCATGTCTTCATACATTCTTTTGAACCCCAGGATAAATCAGATGGAAGAAATTATATGCTAGAAACAGATTTACATTAATGGTGATTCTAATGGTGGTAATCAGCATTAAACAAAGGTACTTTGAAAGATTACTAAGGAATGGCACATTTTCAAAAGCAATCAAGTTGTTACTTTCACCACTGTTACTGATCCTGTGCATACTCTTAGGCTGCCCCAATTGTGAAGGAAAACATTAACTTAAGCCGCTTTAGCAAATAGACCCTGATTTTTTTTCATCTGGGGCTGTATTCATTAAGCTACGGATACATTAAAAAATGATGGACGAACTTCACGATTCCTAGCAAGGGTCAATTCGAAATGGCATTGTGCCTGGCCATGGGATGAAATGTGCATCACTGCAGTCAGTGCACTGTCTTCTGCCTGTAGTGCAATGATACTGTCACCCCTCAGTAGTTACTATACGTTTGTGTTGGGGCTTAACCCCAACAGGCAGCTCAGCGCCACACAGCCGCTCACTCACGCCCCCCCCAGTGGGATGGGGGAGAGAATCAAAAGGGTAAAAGTGCAAAAAATCGTGGGTTGAGATAAAGACAGTTTAATAGGTAAAGCAAAAGCTGCATGCACAAGCAGAGCAAAATAAGGAATTCATTGACCAATTCCCGTCGGCAGGCAGGTGTTTAGTTTCCTGTTCCAGGAAAGCAGGGCTTCATCACGTGTAATGGTTACTTGGGAAGATGCCATCACTCCAAACATCCCCCCATTCCTTCTTCTTCCCCCAGCTTTTGTTGCTGAGCATGATGTAATATGGTAGGGAATATCCCTTTGGTCTGTTGGGGTCAGCCGTCTCAGCTGCGTCCCCTCCCAGCCTCTTGTGCACCCCCAGCCGCCTTGCTGGCAGGGCAGTGTGAGAAGCAGAAAATGCCTTGGCGCTGTGTAAGGACTGCTCAGCAATAGCTAAAACATCACCTAAAAGTAAAGCATCAACACTGTCTTGGTCACAAATCCAAAACATAGCACCATAGGAGCTACTGTGAAGAAAATTAACTCTCTCCCAACCAAAACCAGTACAGTTTGAGAGTCATCAGGGAATATATGGCTCATTCTCTTCCTCTTCCCACCTCATGGGGATATTTGGGATCTGGTATTGAAAAATTATGGTATCGCTACTAAACAACAATTTCTGAGAACTTTCAATGTGCAGCAGCCAAAAAAAAAAAGACAAAAAAAGCCACTTTACCCAAACTGTCACATTCATGTGAAAGACAATACCATGGATAGAAATTTCTTTCAAATCTTTCTTCTTTATTGCTGCCCCACATGTTTGTGTGTTTGTGCTTTAATTTAAGGAAGACAAAATAAAACTTTGCTATGAACAACTGTTCTATAGACCATCTAAATTGACTCTTTATTCTTTCAAATAAGAACAGGTAAAATATTTGAAGACTGTCAAACTGGCATTAATAAAATTTGTTCAGCTGAAGGGAAAAAAAAACCAGACAAAATTTTTGAAAGCCTCAGTATTTAAAGGCAGTGAAAGCATTTTAAATGTATTTTCCTTCTTTTCCACATTTTTAACAAAGTCAAAATATTTTGAATTGTGGTTGTTAACAAGAAAGTCTCCAGTTGTAAACTGACAAACAAGATCAAATGAAGACACGGTAGCAGTATTAAAGTATACAGAAAGGTTGCTGCAGACCAGGAAATTAACTCTTCTCCATGACCACAGATAAGTTAAAAACTCATAGGCTTAAATTCCGTCTGTGAAGATTTATGTTGAACTGGAGGAAAAGTGTTCTAGTGGCTCATTGTAAGGATCATGAAATGGGTAATAGAACACCTGAAACAATTACATAATTTCCATCTCTGGAAACGTTTAAGGCCAGGGTAGATAAATATTGGTCAGAAATGGTAAATGTTTAGTTGACTTGGGTTTGAGTGAAAGACATAGTAGATAACCACTTGATGCCGCTTTCATCCTTTTTTTATATTTATTGTTTAATACTCTACAAGTGACCATGGATTTCATCAATGAATTAGTTTTATTGGGCCTGGTAAACCACCTTATAAACAGGGGGTCCCTTTCAGAAAGGAACTGAAGTAGGTTCATTTTTTTTAATGACGAGAAGTAAGTGCCTGAAATTAAGTAGATCAGATGAAATGAGCACTCAAAGTTCTTACTTCTTCCCCCTGACAATGGAAAGATCTCAGGTGACTAGCTCAGTTAGACATTGATGCTGTCAATGTCTAAACTTAGCTGAAATGCATCTCCCACCCTGCCTAAGTCCCTGAGGCCTGACTTCAATAAACATGCTCAGAGTCTATCTAACACAAATCAGAAATGCGAAGCTCTTCCCAATATGAAATGCTAGACATTTTCTTTTCAAATAACATAACTTGAATAGTGTGGCCATCTGTAAAAATGAATAGAAGATTTGGTTGGATTCTCACCTTTTTCTGGAAAAGGTTCAAACATAGATCAATCTCTTCTCATAAGAGAACTCCCGAGAAAGCAGAGTAAATTACCTCCACAGCAAAAATTTCAATATTTACGAAGTCTGTACATTGCAGCAATGAAGTCTGACTCCGTGTTTTTGGAAAATGGATGGAGGAAAAAATTTCAGGATGTCAGTCTTGAAGGGACAGAGGTAATTGCTGGCAGCCCTGATTTTCACACACAAATTCTGGAAGGGAATGTGTCCTTCTTGCTGACAGCTTTAAGTTGTTCTCTAGTTAAGAGGAGGGATTTTTCAAGCTATTCTTTGGCACATGTTGCAGGAAGCCCAGCTGCCTAGGGTCAGCATTCTCTATTCCATCCATGGATAAGTTTCAGGCATATAAATATTTCATGAGAATTTGAGATGTCTGAAAATCCTGCCTCATGTCTTTTAAGATAAAAAACCCAACAAAATAGAAGTTAAACAAATCACAAAAATTATTAAAAATATCTTAAAACTTCCTGAAACAGCACTAAGACAAACAACTTGTTGTTTGTTTAATAATGCCACATTTGTTTATTTTTAGTCTAATTTTGGGGGTTAGATTTTTTCTCTAATTAGCTAATAACATGCATTCATAACAATTTGTGTGATTATAATTTGACTTTAATTGTCTGTATAGTGCCCTGAGTCACTTGGCAAAAAGGAGGCTTATAAATATAACTCATTATATTATTGATATGCTTTTGTAATTTTCCATTTTCCTTTTAGAAATGCAATATTAAAATATTTGAAGCAATGAGTTGTAAGGAGAATGGGAGGTGCATCTATTTAATTAGCTTCCCAGAAAGAGAGAAATCTGCCTGAGATATGATCACTTTTGATTTTTACTATATCTAGAGAATTCAGTAGAAGCTTATCAGAGGTTGTACCAATATTTACCTAAACATAGTTGTCTTTTAAATCTACCTGAACACTTTTCTCTTCAACAAAGTCCTCAAAGACATGCAGCAGTAGTTAAATAGTGTCTGTCCTGATTTCACTGTTTGTCGTTAAGAAGGATTGTTTGATTGTTTTGTTGTGTTGCTTGTCTGTTGTATCCAATTCTGTCTTAGGTTACATCTGCTCTGCAGCCACTTAAACTAGCTAGTTTGAATGAGAGTAACAGTGTAGGTAAGATACAAGTGTAGGCCAAGATAAAACAACCCTCTGCAAATCAAAACTGATTTGCGTACAGCTCAAGCTAGGCTGATATCTGTACCCAAGCTAGCTAATTTGCAGGGAGTCTGCTTTGAAGGCATCGCTTTGACTCTGTTCCAGGCAATGACATTTGGTTTGTGTCTTCAAGTATAAGGAATTATCATGTTTCTTGATGGGATTAATAACTTGGAACTTAAATTAATTCCTTCAACCAATATCAGAACGCAAACACTAATGCAGTTGGTAAACCTTAAGCCTTAGTCAGTGGAAGCTGACGTAAGTGGACATAGTTGTTACTTTCTTCTCTGGACTCTACCTAAACCAAGCTGCTTTTCTGACCTGATTTTTGGACCTTCCATAAAACCAGTGAGAAACTGAGATGCTGCAGCAGGCAGCCAGATTTGATTCAGATGAGTTTTGCTTTGCCCTTCTACATTTAGTCGAAGCCAGTCTTTGGTACTGAAACAAAAAGAAATATTGAATAAAGGTACCTTCAAACAAGGAATATATTGAGAAAGTCCTTATTTGCAAAGTTCTAGGACACACTGCAGCAGTGAACAAGATATACATATTAATGCTTTGGATATGTGGAATATTAAACTCTAGGTTTGACTTTTAAAATGCATCACATTAATGGAATACCCTTTTCTCTAGATCAGCATAAACCACTGTGTGAAAACTGATGTTTCCTGAGTATGGTTGTCACAAAAACATAAAAATTGCTCTTGGGCCAGACGAAAAGCCCATCTAAACCAGAACCCTGTTTCCAGTAGTGGCTAAAACCAGATGCTTAGGGAAGAGTGATAGAACAGGACCAGTTTATACTAAGCTTTCTATGAATATCCTTCCAGCCCCAGGTACTTGCATAGAAACCACCACCGGCTTTGCATTTAGCAATTGTCAATGGATTTCTCTTCCGTGAACTGGTCCAGACTCACCTTGAGCTCATCTAAATGTTTATGATCCACAGCAACCTTCATTCACTAAAAATATTAAAGATATTCTTTAGGTATTTTGAGCTATTTTCTCCTGCAAAATGGGTTTTGTTGCAAGTGTGAGGAAATTCGAGGTTTTAGATAGAATTATTCATTTTGACAAAAAAAGACCTCTAAAAACATGAAAAGCTAAAAAATAGATTAGGTCTGTGTTTTGCATGTTTGATGTCTTCTACAGGTGGGGCTATTCCTGCTTTTTCTGCTACTTTTTTACTTGTAAGGATCAACAGCTGTAATTGTTCTTTTGGTACCATGAGAAGTGAAGAGATATATATATGTATATTTTAATACAAACATGTGAACATGATACTGGGAACAGACAAGCTAACAAAGTTATAAAATATAAGGGGACTAAACAATAAACTTTTAATATGCCCATTATTTACATTAGGTATCTGTTGAGGATTCAATAGAGACACTTCTATTTCATCAAAAATGTCCTTTCCCTAGTAAAAATAGCCTCCACCATTTTCTTCACTGCTGCAAGAGGTACATGTGATTCAGCAGATTTGGAGCCTGGTTACATCATTTAGCATCTGTGTCTCTATCTAGCTGGCAAGGTCAATTTGTTTCTGCAAATAGATTTCCCTCAACTACAAGGGGCAATCAGTTCATGAATTCCCAGAGGTTCGGTTCTTCTTGCTCTCCCTTCTCTCTGACACAATTCCAGTTGGGGATGCTATTATAGAATCATAGAATCATAGAATGGTTTGGGTTGGAAGGGAACTTAAAGATCATCTAGTTCCAACCCCCCTGCCATGGGCAGGGACACCTTCCACTAGACCAGGTTGCTCAAAGCCCCAGCCAACCTGGCCTTGAACACTTCCAGGGAGGGGGCATTCACAGCCTCTCTGGGCAACCTGTTCCAGTGCCTCACCACCCTCACAGTAAAGAACTTCTTCCTTACATCTAATCTAAATCTGCCCTCTTTCAGTTTAAAGCCATTACCCCTTGTCCTATCACTACACGCCCTTGTAAAAAGTCCCTCTCCAGCTTTCTTGTAGGCCCCCTTTAGGTACTGGAAGGCTGCTAGAAGGTGTCCCCGGAGCCTTCTCTTCTCCAGGCTGAACAACCCCAACTCTCTCAGGCTGTCCTCACAGGGGAGGTGCTCCTGATCATCTTTGTGGCCCTCCTCTGGACTCGCTCCAACAGGTCCATGTCCTTCTTATGTTGGGGGCCCCAGAGCTGAGCACAGTACTCCAGGTGGGGTCTCACAAGAGCAGAGTAGTGGGGGAGAATCACCTCCCTCGACCTGCTGGTCACGCTTCTTTTGATGCAGCTCAGGATATGGTTGGCTCTCTGGGCTGCAAGCGCACATTGCTGGGTCATGTTGAGCTCCTCGTCAACCAACACCCCCAAGCCCTTCTCCTCAGGGCTGCTCTCAATCCATTCTCTGCCCAGCCTCTATTTGTGCTTGGGATTGTCCCGACCCACGTGCAGGACCTTGCACTTGGCCTTGTTGAACTTCATGAGGTTTGCATGGGCCCATGTCTCAAGCCTGTCATCATATAAGCATTATAAAGTTAACCTTTGGGTGTATACTGGTAGCAGCACTCAATTTTTATCCATCTTTTAGGTCCTTCAGTGCTGAAGTCCTTGTTATAGTCATGGACTATATTGTCTACATGATATTAAACACTTGAATGAGTTGCAATCTTTATTACTTTCGAGCATTGATGAATGGAAGGTTGAATGATGTTTAAAACAGCTTGAGAATATTCATGTGTAGCTGTTACAGCTGTGAGTTAATCTTCATTGCAGGTCAATCTTGCATTCCCTTTTCTTTTGAAGGAGTTCAAAATTAATTGCCATCTCTTCTTTGTACTGATGCTTGCTTCTGTCTACCCTAAGTTCAGCCTGAAGCAGACATCACTCCTGTACTCATTAATATGATGATATATCAGAATTGTCTGCTTTTTATCTCCTCCAATTGTTATATCTCTAGGTTGCCTCGCCTCCTTGAACTTGCGTTTTATGAAACATTGACGTGTTCAGAAAATATCTCCCTAAGAACCATGGTGCTTCAGATAGTTATTTCATAGATCCACCACTGCTGCTCTGAACAGGAGCTTGTCACTAGTCTCTATTAGCAGCAAACTGTCAGACATTGCTTCCTCTGTCTCAGCTCTATCTGTGCACAAAACATACAACTTTGAGAAATGACAGCATTGAAAGATGAGCCTATCTTTGAGTTTATTTACACTGTACAACAGAATGGAAGGTGAACGTCCCCAAACTAATATCAAATGCCTCATCCATTTGTTTCCTCTTTCCTTGCCCTGTTCTCCTTACCTGCTTTGGGGACAACAGAGTAATTGCTTTCTTCTTTATACCTTACACCCCAGTGTTATGTGTAGTATGTAAATTGGTCTTTTACACTACTGATGGGTTGGGCTTTTGTAGATCACAAAGAAATCCAATGTTTTCAACAGAAAATTCTTTCTTTTGTTTTGTATTTACATCGACTTTTTAAAACAATTTTTTTCTTAACTGTTGGTGTTGAAGGAGAACTGCCAAATTGCATGCTTCAGTCTATTTCTTTTCAGCAGCTAACACTGGTAATTACAAGAGGAATTTTAAAAGTTTATTTTAGTTTATTGGTTCAATGTTTGTTCACTTTCCCTCAGATGAAGTGTATAGTGGATCAAAACCATGTTAGTAAAAAAAGTATTAATTTAGTATTGCAGCTTTAAAAAAGCAGTATAGGACAGGCATATTATGCCAAAATTATAAATGGATTATTTCCTTGGAAAACTAACAGTCTATATAAGTCAATACCATACCAAATTAAAAATACTATGTTTAGTATTTTGTTTAGCAGGAACATTTTATTAAATCAGACGTCTGAGTTTTAAAAGAAATAAAGGAGAAAAACCATGTAACATTAATTGAATTCAGTGCCATTTGTTTTATCCTTTGTTAAAGTTTATTCAAAATGAAATTGTATAAAATAAGTGATTTCATATATATTTATAGGAATCACTCTTTTCTTCATTTTCTGTTCCAAGGAAATGGTTGGAATACCTCTTCTTAGAAAAGCAAGTGTAGAAATAGCATATAAGATGTTAACGAAAGATCAAGAGTAATATGAAATAAGTATTTGGCATTTAATCTTCTCCCTTGTAACCTGGTTGCCTGACATAACTCCACTGACTTCAGTGAAACTACATCAAATTACAACAGTTGGCTCCAGGCAAGTGAACATAAAGTCCTTTCAGAGTGGGGCAATTGAAGTCCTCCCTTTCCAAAACATCAAACATCCAATAAAACACAAGGAATAAATCTCCTGCCACTTGGGTCCCATAACTCATAGTGACAACTCAGGTCAAGAAATAGCTCAGTCACATTAATGCAACAGTAATAAATCTTTAGAGTACCAAGAGCTGGGGTATTCAGTATGAAGAAAAAAACTCATGGAGCTGTGCAAAGCCAGCTCAGGTCTGTCAGGGTCAGCATTAGATGGGGTTAGCAAATTCCTTCCATTCCTGAGAGCATGGTATAGAGACATTCAAGTTAGGTCTGGAACCAGGAAGGCCATGTCTACAATCAAGCTAGTAAGCTTTGCCAGACTTCAGCTGGCTTCCATGAGTTTGCAGTGTTTTGTTAGTGCCAGCTGGATAACCCACCCATGGCTAACAGAAAGTTGACTGCACTTGCTTCTTCTCAGAGCATACTTTAACCTTCCTCTCTCTTGGCAATGTGCGAAACAAACATAATAAGAAAAACTAAGAGCATATGGATAGGAGGTAACGCCTTTAATTGGGAGTTTGCATATGGCTGCAAAAAATAATTAAAATCATGCTAATTCTGCAATAAAAATCCCTGCTATGAGGTAAAACACTGAGACAAGCACATAGGAAGGTTAAGGTAGGATGGTTACAGAAGTGCTTCTGTGATTCTTCACTTTAGGAACTGGGCTTCAGTCTCCTGATTATCTCTTGGGTAATTTTTGTGAAATCTCTTGAACACCTGTCTGATCACAGTAATAAACATTTTTGTTTATTCACACACCTTGACTGCAAACTGAATCTTTCTTTTTAATATACGTGGAAGGTGGATGGTGCTGTGTCTATACAGTCCTAGAAAATGAGGAAGGTAGGGAACAAGAATTAAGATACTGTTCCAGTAGTATCTTCATTCTATTTGTATGCTTGCTCAACTAAACACTCAAAAAGCCTCGGGACAAACTTTCACACAGTGAAAAACCTCCACTCCAAGTCATGTTGCCAAGGGATTATTCTTCTGAAAAGCCACAATTTCCCACACTTGATGAATTTCCAGAAAGTTCTGAGAAAGACAATGCTATTTGATAGGCAATGTTGCCAATGGAGTCCATGTAAGATAGATTTACAACAATGTAAATCTTCTGTGTAAATCAACTATGTGAAGCTTCTTGTCCCTTTTTAGGGGGGAGTGCTTGCTACTTCAAGGTCTAAAAGTCTGTCCCATGTTAAGAGAAAATTTTCAAAAGGCTATACATATATTTTTAAATTATTATTAATTTTGTTAACTGGTTTACAAACACAAATTCACTCGAGAGTTGATGTGCTAGATCTATGGGTTATGAGTATACGTAGAGTTATCTCTATACAACGAGAACAAACCTTATCAAACTGTTACTGGTTTTTATCTTGTTTTGCCTTTGATCCTTATTTCAGTTGTGTTCCCTGAAGTGGGTGGGAGTATGGTCAGGGAAGCTCTGAGAGATCTGCCTGGAGCCTCTGAAGATATTGGCTTCCCTGGCTGTCTGCTCCTCTCCTCTGCTGAAGGCTGCTGCCTCCCAGCAGAGATGACAGAACAGCCTACATGTGTGATTCAGCGCAAAGTCAAGCAGTTTAGCTTAAACTCATCTTCACTGGCTGTTTAAACTAAAAGTCATCAGTCTTCACTAAAACAGACGACAAATACACACATGTTGTTAAAACAGCTTTTCTGCGAAGGCTGAAACATCAGGCAGAGTAACAAAAACCTGGAAGGGTAAGGATGAGTGCAGTAACATTTGAAAGTCTGACAACTCTTTCTGTTTTGTATGTATTCCCACAACCTAAGACTCCTCTTTGCCCATCCTATCTGGTTCCATTTCATTAATTACATCTCATAGCATGTCCAGTCTCCTACCTCTCCGAGGAGAAGAGAGATCTTTTATTTCCTACGTCTTTTCCTAGTGTGTCAAGATACAAGCATTACAATGTGTGGGATCTTTCCAGTCCCCATTGCTCCTGAGCATCCCAGTCTGAACCTGAAGGTTTTGTTTAAGGAAAACTACAAACTGTTAGGAGGCTTGACTAATAAAAATCATGATCCTCTGAATCACCCAATGAAGAAGCCCATTTCTCTCCACTCTTAAGCTTAATGTGCTTTTAAAGTAATCCAAAAGTGAAAGTGTATCTGATTTTCTACCCACATCCTGTAACAAATGGGAGATGCTTTGTTGTGGTATGGACGTATCACAGTGTGTGATTAGCACATATGTGATATGAACATACTGTTCGTAATATGGAGTGAACTTACAAAGCTCTTCATAAATGTTACAAAACTAGAGGAGAAGACACTGCTGGCACTCAAGGGGGAAGATTTAAGATATTATCCTAATGGCTTTATTCCTTGCAAGAGAATGTGATGCAAGGCGTATGTAAACTTGAGAGTATAGCAGCTTGTTATTTCTTCTTGAGGACCTCCAACTTGTCAGGTTTTAGGGAATAGGAAGGTAGCCAAAATTGGTGAGAACAGAATATCCCAAGTAGACAAAAATCTTACTTGTGCCGTTCATAATTTTATTCTGAACTTTAATTCATTTTCTAAAGTTAAATTACACATTTGATAACAAAGTTCATTGAGTCTTTCTGCATAATGAAGGGAGATTGTTAATGTTAATGGCAGGACATATAAAAGATTTCATGGTGCTTTTTCCCTGAAAGCATTCCACACTTGGCTGAGATCCAAGGGCCATGTATTCTGGATCCAGCTCCTAATACAGAATGCTTGAATAACACAGAATAAATTATTTTGCCCTTTTGTGCCTCAGTTTCCTACATTTGCCAGGAAACTATTCTGACAGAATGAGAACACATCATAGTCTAAGGTTTTAATGGAGGTACAGGCAGCTGAAATACAGACTTCAGTCCTGATATCATCAGGGTGTGTCAGAGCACTATCTGACACAATTCTATGCCCACTGATGTGCTTTATAGTGTCATTACAGGTGGTTTAGAAATTTTTTAAAAACACATTGGAAAGAAGTAGCTGGGCTGACTAAAGATATGCTTATGTAAGTATGGTCCTAACCCCTGCATCATGATGAAGACTTCTAGGTCACGTCTCCATAACTTTCTGCTGCATCACCTCAAGTCCAAATTGTTCTAACTGAACAGCAGGACCAAAAATCTCTTTAGGATGTGTTACAACAGTCCAGCATTTAAAAAACTGGAAAATAAGAAAGTCATAAGGAGATGAAACATAGATGAAATATAGAGATGAAAAAAATAATGAATATAATCCCTTGCCATAAGGCACTCAAGGTGTCCATAAGATTCTGTATGGATGGACGAAAATCTGACCTAAAATTAACTTCTGGTCACAACAAAACGTTGGCCAAAAACATTGCATTTTCCTGGTGTTGATGCTGCATTTCTCATTATTATATTTCCACAGATCTGTAATACCCCTGAAATTACCTCTTATCCATCCATTTATCCTGCTTCAGAGTTCATTTGCATTTCCTTCCATTACTGACCCTGTCACTTTGCTTTCACTCCAGACTCCCATTGTTCTGCTCAAACTATTTATATTCTAGTCCTTGGTTACACTTCAGTCCATGACTTATTTCTGAATTAGTTACAATCCCAGGCACATTATTCAATCTACTCCTTTCTTTTCTCAGCATCTTATCTCTCTATCAGAATTCATCCTCCCACTTAGTTTTTCATCAGCCATGTAGGTCAAGGATGGCTGATCTTTATTCACAGTTCACAACCCAAAAATATGAAATAACACTTTTTTACCTACTTCCTAAGATATTCATTTTTTTTAATAGTTAACATACGTTTTGTCTCCAACAATCTTTCTTAATAAGACACCATTAGTGAGTTCACAAATTCCTCTAGATAGTCATGAAACTAGGCAGGAAATATTCCTACCAGTCAGCTGTACCTTCAGCAGTTCTGCTTGCAGCTGATCCAAAAATGTGCGGAGATGTGTTTCGTGGATACCTGTTGGGTAGTTACTCCATTGGGTTTGCACCTCACCAACGGACACCGGTTTACTATGTGATTCTGAAAAATTTTGGGGAAAGATTTTATTTCATCCACTCTCTTTTCTCTGTGCCGAGTAATGACAAGATGGAATAAACTGTATTCTGGTAGTCCTGACGGATGTACATAATGGGTCAAAATAATGTATCTTTCATATTTTCTAGGAAGTGCACTGCCAGAACCAACCTTGAAAGGTTAGTGCATACATCCAGCCTCTGATCTTTGGTAAAGTGGGGAGAACTAAGCATGACATACTGAGATTAATAAGCTTTGGAACAGTCCTTAAAAAGACAAAACTCAGAATTATTTTAATACTGCAATACTGATTTTGTAGCAACTTGCGTGTGATCAGATTTTGTTCTGCGTGTTTTCCTTTAACTGACCTTTGTGTCTGTTTTTCAGGACATTGTTTACTCTGTCTGTATTATGCTGTCTGACTTTATAAATGGATCTGTTGTGTGGTAAAGTATCAAATGTTTTTTTTCTGAAATCTAGACAAATTATGCCCAATGCTTTCACCTTCAATGGGTTCAACAAAATCAATTCAGTTATATTGGTAATGTACTTTCCAACACTCAGCAGCCATCTAGGCCTGAATCTTAATGAAACCAACACACTGTGTACAGGCTGCTGCATGAGTAGTAATAATACCTTGCACTTATATAATAATAATTCTATTTACTAGGCAAGATACAAATAAAACACCCAGAATGTAATACCAAAAAAAATTAGAAGTCAAGATATTTTTTCAAGCACCATTACGCCTGAAAATACAGTGAGCTGTAATGCTTTGTTTTTTTCTTTTCTCCTTTCCCAGACCCCCTTAAGTAGGGAGCTACAATAAGTTTAGCTACTCGGTACTTGTGCGAGCTGTTGCACTGAATGCGTGATGACGTGTAACGAAGACAATCTCTAGGTACACTCTGTACTGTTTTGTGCACTGCATAGCATATGGAAGAAAGTAAATCTGGAATTATCAGCCAGCTAGCAATGAAACAGCTAAGTCTGGGACCTTTTCCTACCACCTGTGCTAATACAAAAGAGCTAATTCCAGTACGACAGTCTGCTGCCTCGTCTGTATGACTGCATTACCTCCTATTGTCTGGATTGCTGAGCCCAGAATCCTGCAGTTATACAGGGTTCATCCAACATTAGCAGATCTGATATCAGATTCTTCAGGTGCTAAATTTGAACACTTGCAGGAAGAATTTTCCAAAAAACCCAACAACACAAGCTGTTGGATGTCTGGAAAAGACGGAGAACATCTCCTCTTGCGCTAAGGCAGTATTTTACTACTGAAAACAGTAATTTACCACCAAAAGTGGAAGTATTGGCAAGACAATGAACGTGTGTGGTAAGTTGAACTAAATATCTCTCAGAGGATATTTATACACTTATCTCATTTGCTAGTTGTAATGTAGTTATTGAAAAAGGTCTGTTTATGAGATTTTGTTTTATTTCACATGGTTTCACAGGATCTTTAAAGTGATTAAGGGGAACTGCCACATAATATTGTAAAGAATCTGGACCCAAGGCATTGTGAAATGGTACCATCTGCATCCTCCTGCTTTCTCTTGCCGTTGCTGTTACTGTTGTGTTTATTATCCCAGATTAGTTACTCACAGAAGAGATGGGGCACCCTGTAGTTAGGACAAATACTCATTTTCCTTGTCCTCCTCTCTCTGCCAAAGCTTTATGAACAATAGCCCCTCCTCCCTTAAATGTTCTAATTAACAGTGTACTACTAATAGGAAAACTTTCATCGTTTTAGCTTGGAGTCAGTGTTACATGATTAACATACCCTAGTGTGATGTCATACTGCTGTGAAATACCTTGACATGATACATCATAGCAAAGGATCCACGATTAGAACTGTATCCCAAGAAATAGTATAAAATAAACGGAAGTCCTACAACACATTTCATCCTAATTTAGAACAGAGATTTTCCACACAACAGCTTTTCCCATGACATGAAAGTCTAAGTTTTACAGGTTTTAATTAATGTCTCTTGAAAAAAACCCCACCACATTTGCAATGTATGTATTATTTCCCCTCTGCTGGTGTTCTTAGAGCTCCAATTCTGTTCCTGTTCTTCTTTCACTGGCGTGTATACTGTGCAGAAGGGAGCTTCTGTGAATTGTCACAGTTTCAGTTGAATGAAGCTATAATAATGTGTTTCTTCTGAGAGTTTGGTCGAGGGCCTCTGCTAACACTGTGGGAAAGCATCAAAAACACAAATTGGAGATGAGTGCTCAATGACTCTTTGCAAAGCTCTCTCATCAAATATACTTTCTTCTTTATTAGTACTGTAAATGCTCTAAGTGTGGAAAAATCATTTTGTACATTGCTACAGAAGAGCTTGGTTGAAAATGTATTATGAAATATGCAAAGAATTTTCCAGTCAAAATAGGACAGAAATGCACCTTGTAATTATTTATGTTCATTTTGTGAGCACCCAATTCACGATCCTTGGGGCCTGGATTCAGGGAATCTGAGCACTCACAGATTCATTGGCAGCTGGAGCTGTATGAAGCACAGGAAATATAAGTTTAAGAATTTTACCCATTACATACCCAAAGACAAGGGATTCTACAATTACACGACACTTAAATTGTGCAAATTGTATCTGAAGCATGGGACTAATAAAGCCTAGTTTTGTGTTGCTTTGTGTCTGTGCTGCCCAGTAAGCTTCAAATTCCAGCTAAAGCTTCCTTTTGCTTGTCACAATGTCACATGTTGTCTAATAAGGGTTGTGCTCAACTTCATCCTTACTGGAGGAATCAATAGGGTAGTTCTACTCTATCTAACTTCCTAATTTGAAAGGGAGGAAAAAAGGAAAGCATGTCTTGTATAGTATGTCATTTTATTTGCAAACTCTACACTGTCCATTGGATTTGGGTGGAAGTGGTCAACAGGCTCAAAATTTACTGAAGAAATAAGCCAGACTCCCAGAAATGCATGTCTGCAATACAACGTGTTTCATTGCTTACAAACCACACTGCATCTTCAGCCAGTGTAAATCTATTTATCAATACTGCTTCTGTGAAATTATGCTGATTTTTGCCTGTTGAGATCTGAGATCTTTGATAATTTCTGTTAGAAATACCTGTTTTGTCGGATTTGTTGTACCTTAATCAACATTCAATTTTCCTTACATTCTCTAGGGCAATAATGAAAGGGAAAAGAGGAAGATAAATGAAGCATAGTTTCTGCAGCTCTGTTAGAGAATTTTAAGAGAGGGTTTGGGCTGATTTATTGGATATTGAGTAACATTACAGAAAATATTCATCATCCTTCAATCCAAGGTGGCAAGGTGTCTCAAAGATCTAAAATCACAGTAACAACTGAGGACTAAAATTTACTGCAAATGAATTGTTACATCTAAGGATCAAGGGATAAAAGGGGGAAAAACACTATGTTCAAGAGATACCAAAAAGTGGGTAACATCTGTAATGTCAAATGAACAGGCTGTGATAAAGGAAGTGACTCTTAGACACTATTTAAGAAATTATTATTATTATTATTAAATATAGTTTCAAATTTCACTTGTTGGATGGCATTTTGGATACAAAATCAGTTAATTAAACTTTTAAACAGCCACATTTAATACCATTAACCATGTAATAAGTGATATAAAGAGGCAGTGCTTATTGGAAAGAGATAATGTTGACAAAATTAACTAAAGGTTTAGGAGGTGGTAGAGCGAGCTTAGAAGGAGAATATGCCATTATGTA
This sequence comes from Gymnogyps californianus, assembly GCF_018139145.2. Taxonomy (NCBI): domain Eukaryota; kingdom Metazoa; phylum Chordata; class Aves; order Accipitriformes; family Cathartidae; genus Gymnogyps; species Gymnogyps californianus. Next base: position 5,120,402 of record NC_059474.1, read on the forward strand.
AAACCAAGTATTAAACTTCAGTGGGGATGACTGATATGTCTTTTAAGTTAAATGAAAGCAAAACAGAGCTTTAAAAATTATAGGAAAGAAAAGATCTGCAGTATTGTTAGAATTTTATGTGAAGAAACAGAGGGACTATAAAGAGGGCATTGAAAGTACAAATGGGAATAATGAAGCAGTACTGCTGAAGAATATTAAGATAAACATAAGAGGTTCTTTAAATATGTTAGACAAAAATAGGAAAGAAAATATTAAGAAATTGAAGGAGAAAAGAAAGCATGGCAGTGTGAGTAGCTGAAAATGAGTAGACAAGTGAACCACATCTTTACTAGGAGATTATCATCAACATAGCTGTGCAGACATTGGATTTCCACCTGCTTTGCAAACAAACTGAAATCATTAGAGCAGTAGAATAAGAAAAGGACACACCTCATAAGGATCCTGTCTGTAAAAGATTGCATTCAAGGATGGAGAGTGAGCTCAGAGTACACTCTTTGAAGGTTTTTTCCAGATTAAGTCAGTGATGGCTCTAAATGGTCATCGTCTCTGGAAATCACCACTTCTTGATTTTACAGATGTAGAAAGAGATGCTAAAAGAAGGAAACAGAAATGGGATGGAAACCCCATGAGGTTTATAGCTTTTTGGGCTGGTTAGAGGTGGTTTAATTGAAATCTGAGGATTTCTTATCAATGTCAAGAAAGATGCTTTGCTTGATTCAGTCCCTTAAATTTTGTTTTGTATTTCTTGCATTTCCTTTTGAAGCAGCTGCTGTTGACCACTAGTGGATATTCATCCTTCACTAGATTAATTATGTTTCTTCTTTTCTTGAGTCTCATCAGAACTAAAATCAGAATTTAACTCCTGAGATATAAAAGCTCTTTTACTGCAGACAGCAGTTGTGAGCTTTTTGTTCTCTGGTTTTGTGTGGCTAATAAGCAAGACCCAGGGCATTGCTTCTCTCTTAATGTGCTGATTTTTCTGGATGATGGAAGGAAGGGGAGGAGGCATGACATTTGCAGTTTATAATTATGCATACCTGGGTCCTTTCATTCTCATAATAGTGAGTGATAAAACCAAAGCACGTTCTTTTCTCTTGGTGCCTATTTTGTACATAATGCATCTGTATTATGGGATAATCAGCACATCTCCCACTTCATTATAATATATATAGCCAGGAGTTGCAGGACTTCACATGCTCTGTTATATTCAGTTTATCGCCTTGTGGAACCCTCAAAAGTGTTGCAAAGTTTGGCCACTAGCACTCTTTGGAGTATATATTGCCATGAGATGGAGATGTGCTGACAGTTAAGGAAAGAAAAAGTGTATTTAAAGGAAGCAAATATCATCACAGAAGACTACAATGAAATAACTTTTGAGCATTTGATTAGGAGACTCTAAAGCCAAAGAATTTTAGAAAAAACAGCAAGGGCAGCTAATAACCTTAATTCAGTAGTATCCTGGCAAAGGTTAGCAATATACTTGATACTAAGGGAAATATGGTAGAAGGTTGCTGAGTGAGCAAGTGTGCTAATGGAGATACATAAACTACATTAACTGATGGGACTGTGGAGTGTAAGCCTGGCTGAGTTTTTAATATACAAACTCTATTAATTACACGATTTCAGAAGAAATAATGTATTCAACAATTTTTTCTCTCTCTCTCTCCACCCTCCCCCTTACCATTAGTGGGAGGAGGGGACAGCTTAGGATCTGGTGGTACACTGGAATAGGAATCAAAAAGAGGCTTGAAAATTGTTTTGAACTATTTTCAGAGAGATCAACATCTTTATTTTTGCAAAACTTAGAGAGAGTAATATAAGAAAAGCTTAGTAAAATCAAATATTTCAGGGGTCAGAGATCTCTCAGAAAAGGTGATGGCCCAATGCAGAGACAAACAAGAAATGGAAATCTAGATTTTATTTTTGCCTCTGCTACTAAACTTCCATGTCACTAATGGCATGTCACTTTGTCTGACTGCTCTCCCAAACAGCTCTTCTCAAAAGGGGCTGAGAGCACTTCAGGGATGGGCTGGTTCTTATTGTATATTTGCATTGTATATTGGCAGTTCTGGGTATTGCCTGTGATTTTACAACTTCTGAAGCATTTGCAAACTGCATGAGATCAACCATTCATTATAACACCATGTCCTGGTTTCGGCTGGGACAGAGTTAACTCTCTTCTTAGTAGCTGGTACGGTGCTGGGTTTTGGATTTAGTGTGAGAATGATGTTGATAACATGCTGATGTTTTAGTTGTTGCTAAGTAGCGCTTATCTTAAGCCAAGGACTTTTCAGTTTCCCATGCTCTGCCAGCAAGCAGGTGTGCAAGGAGCTGGGAGGGAGCACGGCCGGGGCAGCTGACCCGAACTAGCCAAAGGGGTATTCCATAGCATGGAACGTCATGCCCAGTATATAAACTGGGGGGAGTTGGCCGGGAGGGGCAGATCGCGGCTCTGGCATTGGTCAGTGGGTGGTGAGCAATTGCATTGTGCATCACTGTTTTTTTTTCCTCCCCCCCTTTTTTTTAATATTCGTTTTCATTACTATTATTATTATTATTATTATTATATTTCATTATTATTATTGTTAGTATTATATTTTCCTTTAGTTTTTAAACTGTTCTTATCTCAACCCACGAGTTCTGCTTTCTTTCCCAATTCTCCTCCCCATCCCACCAGGAGCCGGGGCGGGGGGAGTGGCGTGGGGGGAGTGAGGGAGCAGCTGAGTGGTGCTTGGCTGCTGACTGGGGTTAAATCACGGCACACCATTATTATTATTGTTGTTGTAGTTATTGATATATTATTACTCATAATAATACCAGTCATACTAGAATACCCTGTGTGATAAATGATGCTGATAACTTATTTTGAGTAATACCATGCACTGCAAGTGGTCCCCCTGACATAGTGGCTCTATCAACATAGCTGATTGTTGTTTATTATGAATAAAGTTATCAGCATCTGATCTACTACATGTCTATAATAAGAATAAGTTTGTTTAACTCCCAGATTAATTATATGCCTCTTAAGTCAACATTACCCTTCCAAAGAATTGTATAGGTTAAATGAGATAATTCAAGGAAAAACAACAACAAAAAAAATTCACATGCATCAACAGACATGGTGGCAAAGAATGTTTAGCTTTCGAACAAATACTTTAGCACAAAGATTATATAAACCTAAGGCAAAAGTGAAGGCCCCTGTGCAGGACTTATTCTTTTAACAATAATAAGCCTGTGCATCATAGTTGCAGGGAAATGGAAGAAAAAAGCAGATATCACAGGTAGGTCACAAACTCCAGTAAGCCAAAGGATTTTAAGAAAGTACATATAATGCTGCACTGAGCATCTCATTGCAGAGGAAATTGGGCAGGAGACTTACCAGGAAGACTCTTCATCCTAACATGATAGACTGTACAATGTGAGGATTTGGGGAACGGGACTTCAAAGTGAAGGAAACTTGGTGGCCCATCCGGAAGCCAGAGAAACTACATGCAAGTTACTAAAGCTGTAACTATTATGCTTGATATAGTTAATGTCAAACCTTCCAAAAGTCTGAAAGAGGGGGAATCCAGAACAGTGCTTCAATCTACTTTCTCTACACTGTCCTAACCTGGTAAGCTTGCTGTTAGCGAACGGCTGGTCTGAACAAGAGAAGCTCCTTTTCTTCCCCGCCCCGCTTCTTCGGTACTTTTGTATTGGAATCCAGCCGCTTCAGTCTGAGAAAAGGGGATTATCTTTTCACCGAACACTAAGGAAAGACCCTGGCTTGGATAAGGGCAAAGCAAGTATATCTTACTACATACCTGTGTCCCATCTCTAATGTAAGGACACAGAGTGCAGAGCACAGAAGGAAACCTAATTGTTCTTCACTTAGCCATCCTGCTGATACCTCTGGCATCAGGTCTATGAGTAAAAACTGGTGTCAAAGCGCAGCAGCAACTGATCAGATTGCAAAGACATCATCAGTACCATGAACAAAGTCTCTGCCCGTTCAAGCTGGCAAATAAAGCATCCAGTTTCCGTTTAGTGCAGATTACAATAGCTGTGCTATAAAGCTGACTTTGACAAAGCCAGTTTATAGTCATTGTGATGGCATCTGTAGCTGGGGTTAAATATCACACCCAAATAATTTCAGATCATTTCCTTCTTAGTATGCAATAATGTTTCTTCAAATGCTTGAGATCCTATCTAAAATTAAATGCTGGATATCCTGTACCAGCCTTGTGGGAGATGGAATATTTTTTCTTGAAATCTGTGCTTATCAGTTACAGATATACTTTATCCTTTACATGTGGTGTCATTGGATACGTCCCAAAATCATAGTGTTGTGGTGAGAAACACAAATTGTATTCTTTTTTCTTTTTCATGCAATGATGCAAGAAAGCTCTGAACAACTAAGATGTAAAGCTTAGAAAAATAACAATTAAGGAAGAAAGCTCCAGCTCCATGGGGACAGAGAAATATTAAGCTACATCTTGCTAAGCACATAGCAAAAGCAAGAAAAAGAAAAAAAGTGATGTGATGAGATGACTCATTCTGGACACAGATATTGCAAACGGTGGGGAATGTAATTGCCTTGCAATTAAAGGGTGAAGGCACAGAGAGGACGATAGCTTCTATTGGGCAGGAAGACAGCTCCACTGCCAATGATTCACTCCTAAAAAACAAAGACTTCTGAAATACTGTGATCATTTGTAGATGTCTGCAGGAGAATTAATACGTGAAAATAGGAAAATTTGTATAGGCTGTAACAATGACAGAGTTACTTCAACGGCTGACTTGAATGTCTACCGTACCATATGAAGCAGATAAGGTCTTAACATAAAAACTTCCAGTGGATTCCAAAGCATAGTTATTTTACCATTGCAGTTCTATAAATGAGACTTAGAAATCTACTAAATTAGCTTTCTTTTTTTCCCTTCACTTTATTGGCAAAACTGAATTCTCCACAGAGAATACTAACAGCAAATACTGCTTAGTGAAATGTGATACATTGGAGGCCGTGTCCCTGGTAAATAACTAAGGAAGATATCCAAACAGAATCAGTGGGTCGTTAGAGATATAGCACACTCACAAAAAATACCACTTTTAGTAAAATATTTTTTCTGTTCATAAGGTGAGGGAGGAAATCAGAACCTGGGGAGTGAGAGAGTTACTAGTTAGTATAGGAAGAAACAAAAACCTGCTTGCAATTCACAGAAGGCTAGGTTTCCCAGATGATAGGGGGTATTGCCATGAGAAAAAGCCCAGTGAAAACCTCTTTTATAAAATCTTGCATTATCCCAACATCCTCTTATAACAGATTAATAGGCAAGCTGTCTAATCTCATGTTCCTTTCTATTGTCTTTGATTATCCAGACATATTTGGTGTCACTCAAGTGGCTCTGTGATAATTGGGATTTTGCTGTACCAGCATCTGAACTTTATTATTGTATATTAGTAACCTGGATCCCTTGCCAGCGTCCTTTAATACATCAGCAAATAAAAAGATCATTTATAGCCCAAGAAGAAGAGGGCTTGTGCTCATCCTCCTCCAAATTTACTTTATATTTTTGTTGCTGAAAAATCCACCCTGCACTGTATAGCAAACTATTAGTGTCTGATTGTCAAGGAGTGGGGGGGAACGTAGGCATTTGTGTGAAACACAGCGATTCTCTCACTCTGTAACCCTAAAAGTTATCTCCCCTCTTCTCCTTTTTAGTGTGTTGTTATTGTGTTTATGAAATAATATGGGCTCCCTCTGGTGACTAATTGAACACCTGCAGATTCCCAAAGCTTTTAATCAAAGACTGAAGCCTGATGGATCAAGGCATCTGCCTGTGTGCAGGAGGATGCCACATCCTTCCACGTTTCTATGAGTGTACAAACTCTGTAAAAAAACTGTGTAAGCACCAAATCCAAGAGACAGCCACCTATTTTGTTCAAAATTCCAGGCATGCAGTTTCTATTCTAATGTTTTCTAACCATTGAAGACCACCCACTGTAGGTAAGCAATGCGAGGCTGGAATTACGGATTTCACACGAAGACAATGATTTTTGCAAACCCATTTTCTATTGAAAAAACTGAGCCAGGGATGGAAGAGGGAGTTGTCAATGCCATGTAAAAACATGCTGTAGTTTTCTAGAATGTTTCAATGTGATTTGTTTCAGAGGAAAAACAACGCCAATTTTTAAGATGCACAGCATGTTTAAAAGGAAGGAAGGCTAGACTGAAGTTTCAGGGACTTTTGAGGCAGCATGGAGAAGTTCATAGGAATCACCACTGATGGTGATCTCATCCCTCAGCATGGAATGAAGACCGTTTTCAGTAGGCAGTCTGGATGCAGCACTTAAATTTGTATTAGACTGCTCCTTGTCAGATGGCCTTAGTGACTGAAAGCCCTCCTAACCGTGTTTTTGTTTGTAACTACAGAAATAGTCCTACATAAGAGCTGTTACATATTGAATTCAGGTAGCCTTACACAAAAGTAAACAAAAAATGTTAGTTTAGATGAACAGAAAATAATTGGTTTTGTTTAATTTAATGTCCTTTCAGGGACATAATTTTCTCTATTTTAAGCCATCCTGAAGGTCTCTCACTATTTTTTCCATGTTGCAGGTGCACAGAGGTGTCTGAGATGAAGACAGAGCACGTTCTTTAGAATATGTTAAGCCTTGTAAGGAGGAGCATCCCGGCATCTGAGATCACTGGCAGTTCTCTGTGTCTTTTGGGTGGATAAGAAGGCAACCGCAGGGAAAAAAAGGATAATATCTTATTTTGAGCGTCATTCCAGAGCCGTATCATTTTTCTTACTCTATCAGCTTTGTTACAGCCTTTAACGCATTGTTTACATGATAATGATTATCCACTGTAATATCTTTCGTTACACTTTTTCTTAGGAATTTCATAAAGCCTTTCAAAGGCACAGTAAGAGTTAACTTTATTTTGGATTTCAGCCTAAGGACTATCAGTATGTAGCATCATTCTACAATCTGGTTGGGTTTTTTATAGCATAAACATATTTTTTCTGCTTTTGCATTTGAAAGTGCAATGGTACAGTAAATTCTACAAGTATTAAATCTCAGTCTCTCACATTACCAGTCTATATTGAAATGTTTGGTCAAGTTAGACTGCTCAATGAATTAATCATTTCCTGTAAAGACAATATACTTTTCTTGAAAGTGGTGACTCAGATTACTATAATCTAATTTATAAACAGTCACATACTTTGCAAAATCTGTACAGTCACCTACTTGAGAGTTAGTGTACTTAAGTCCCTTCCCAGTCCTTTCCATTTTCCTCCTGTGAGATGATCGCTTTTTAGAGGCACACCTCAATGTTTGCATTATTCAAGTTTTATGAATTCTGTTACGATTTTAGCAAATACAAAGAATGAAAAATTTCTTTACGTTACCTTCAAGATCAAATGATAATTATTTATGTTGCTTTTGCATCTTTGCTTTTATTCCACTTTTTAAAAATTTTGTAGACAGAATGGTGTCTTAAAGTTTGGGGTTTATTAGCTTTTTTTTTTAATTAACTACAAGTTTTTTTATTTTATTAGCTATGAATGTTGATATATTGTCAACAGGGTTTTTTTTTCCTCTTTTCCAAAATTGCCTTGTGTGAGTTCATTGCTGTCTTAAAAACAATGAAGCAGAAAATGGATTATTCCCACCTTAAGTCTGTAGAAGTGAAAAACTAATGGAAATATTTTGATATTTCTGTAATTTGAGACATCAGAAATGTATCTTTCAAGAAAAACTTTCAATGTTTTCCCAGTTGAAAGAGAAGTTAACATGTAAGAATTATACAAAGCATTTTTCTGCTTACAAAATGCACCATTTTAACAATGGGTTAATCTTGGAAAAAACCACTACTTACATTTTTTGTAATGATCAAGTGATGTACAAGCATGACTACGAACAGTACAATGGTATGTTCTTATTGCTTCTGCAGCAGCCACCTTGTTCTTTTCTTTAATTTGCTTAGCAACAGAAACAAAGAGTTTTGTTCTTAGAAATACTAGAATCATTTTATGATCCATTCCATTTGCATACTTTCTTACATCTGACAGTCCATCTCAAGCAACTGAAAAAACGTGTGTGCATAAAATACAAGAGGTTTTACAGAAATAATTGCTGTCTGCTATTTCAAGAAAAAACCTGTCTCATTCTGAAAGATGCAACAGTTAATCTTTTTTGAGAGAACAGACTGAACTGCTAAAGAACTCTTTCCACTGCAGTCGCTATTACTGCATGAAAAGGTGTCACTCAGTCATTTAAAAATACATAAGATTTAGTCTAAGTACATTAGACTTAGTCATGGACTACGAACTCTCTTGTCTATGTTTTCCTTCTGATGGTATAATAGATCTCAGACATTTTGTTCCACACAAACAGTCTTCAGTTAAATGTATGTGTATGAATTAAAAATTATTTTATGAATTAAAAATTGTCATTAGATACCAAAAGAATGAGTATATAGGAGAGGATAATCTTTGGTAGGAATTTTTTTTTTTTTTTTTTTTTTTAGGTAGATTAAAGGTTTTGCTTGTTGTTTTCAGAAATACATTTCAAACTTAGCATTTTGTATTTCAAAGGAGATTGATGTCATTTCTATATAAACTTGTCAGAAAAGCTTCATCAGTCAGGATCCTTAACAATCAAAGATATCGAAGAACTGCAGCGAGCTGTAATTTAAGATTGTGTGGCTTAATATTAGTATAACAATGTGACTGGGCGACTTGGACAAAACTGCATCAAAAAGAGGGCAGGTTCAGTCAAAGACTGTCCAGGGACCACATATTCTTAGTACTTCTTTGCTGTTCCACTTTGGCTAAGTTCTTCGGTTTTGAAGGCTCATGTCAGTGTAAAGTCTCAGAGATTTTGCACCCTGTTTTTAAGGGCAGCACTCAGGCTAGGCTTTTCTCTGACAGCCTCGTTGTCTGTCCTAACCTCCACCCAAGCCCCCTTTACTTTCCAGCTCCGCTGTGTGAAGGACAGCCTTGCTTCCTGCAGTATTTTCAGCATCTCTGAACTTGCCAGTAGTGCGGTATAATGATGTCCTGTGTGAGCTCCTTTTTTTTAAGAAAGCACTGAGCCTGGAAGAAAATTTCCAGTAGTAATTGGTAAGACCAATATGTGATAACTGTTAGACCCCTTCAGAGGAACTAGCTTGATCCTTACATCAAAGTCTATTATGCATGATACCTACACAGGGCAAGGACTATTCAGATAATCAGTAACAAATCTTTCCAGATTTTTTTTTTTTTTAATATTCCATTTTCTCAAGGGGGATTGCAAAAGCAGAAGCAAGAGCTTTTGAATAATATCATTTTTTACAGGCAAAATCCCAAGTAAGATCGTTACTTCTGGTATGCAGTTCAATGTGGTTTTCAGAGAATAACAATTTTTTTGGACTTTTGTGGTTCATTTGCATTGCTGGGTACTTTGAGCTGTGAAAGCAAGGTCAATTCTGCAGTGGCTTGGTTGACTGAGTCAGTCTTGATGTAATAAATGATGGAACTAAAGGACAGAACGACACTTTAAAGGTGAAATCAAAGAAACCATGGATGTTACCTTGAAAATTTGATAAAGCAGGGCCTTTTCATGAGGCAACTATACGATTGGAAAACATGCAAGAAGCAGTGTTTGATATTGCCTAAGAGACTCTTCTTTCAATATGGATTCTCCACCCTATGTTAAACAGCAGTATAATGAAAGGAAAGGAGAACAATCACAACACTACTAAATCCTTGTCTTATTAAGGAAAAAAATAAAATGAGAAAGGAAAACTGCAACTAAATATGAAAATGGTTTTCATCAGTTGCCATATTTTCATGTCCTTCTCTCTCAAACACACACACTCTTCGTATTTAGTTCCCTACTAGTATGAATACTGTTTTCTAATTAAAGCTAAAGGTGTCATATTCAAAGTGAAAAAATTTCAGTTTGGGGCCATCACAGATAATTCATACTGCATACGTTTGTGGAAATGGCTAGATGGCTCACGGCTAGATATGTCCTGTTTTTTAATCAGAGATAACTTAAACAGTTAAAAATGGAAAAAAGTGTGTTTTTAAATAAGTATCATGAACTCAAAGAAAGTGTATAAATACATTTGCTACACAGAAGTCTTGCAAAAAACTATCTTGCGACACACAATATATTGAATAGTAAGAATGTAAACATTTCTCATTTAACTAAGTTTAATATATTTTTTTCTGTGGGAATATATATTCAAACCCATTTTGGTATTTAACGAGAGAAGCTGTTCCTGTTTAAGGCTAGAAATATCTTTTCAGGATACCATTAAAATCAAACAAAATTGAATTAATTTGGGAAGCTTTTTTGAGGGGGAAAATCCTCATACCTTTGCCTGTCTTGTCTTTGATACTGAAGTTTTAGTGATGACAAAAAATTGGAAATAATGGCAGTCTGCTCTTTGGCTGTTTCTTTTTGGTGCCACTTTGAGGATCCTTCATTCTTTGTATCCTGGTCACCGCTTCCTTCCTTAAAAGAGCTGAGAGGATGAATAGACTAAGAAATTATGAGAATAATACTGAAGTTTGGAGATGGAACTTTCCTTTAGAGTCTGAAGAGAAGAAAAAAGTATTACTTGCTTTCATCTTTTTACTGACATAACTCCTTTACGGATGGTGTTGGTAACCTCATTAGCTTAAGAAATTTGTTAATGTAGGTGCCACTGTGTGATAGCCGTCTTTATTCTTGTGAAAGGAAGCCCTGGAACATCTTTAAAATTCAGAGATTTTATTCTTTCTTGTGCTATGAACATGTTCTGAGATTTCTTTAAGTACAACAAAACTGGCAAGAGTTAAGACTGTTTCTTAGATGTCCAAATGTGCTTGCCTTTTTATATATATATATATATTTTACTTTTAGGGTATACTTTTAAGCTTAATTGTGAGTAGCTTAGATATTGTTTTTTAATGCATTGACCTTCTTGCTTACCAATTCTTGAAGAACTCATTTGTTTTTGTGGGGTTCCTTGTTAAGTTTTACAATCAGCTCCCTATAAGTAATTCCCTTTATAATATAAGTATATTCAAATGGCTGAATATTTTCATTATGATTACAACCTTACTGTACTTTGCCTAAACAAACTGCTGTTTAAATAGCTGTGTTGTAAAGAATCATTTTTTATCTTAAACATTTTCTTCAAAGTCACATTTAAACTTCAAGCTGTGTATGAAAGGGATTTCCTAGTGAAAATGTTCCAAATGTCTTATCATTAACTTCAAACTGAAGGAGCTTTTCCCCCTTATTTGGAAAGGAAAATAGAGAGGAAATTCCCGTTTCAGGAGAGGGGTGGCTGGTTTGGATAGGCTAGTTAATGTACCATTTATAGATCTTATTTTTCATAGAGATCATGGAAAGTATTATCTTCATACTCCTTATCAAGGGGGATATCATGTTGTTTGGGAAGAAGATATAACCAGTTGGCTATTTGCCCTTAAATCAAAGCCCCCTTCTCTGAAGAATGCAGCCCACAGGAGCTCTGTGCACAGGGGTACTGGTTTTGGCTGGGACAGAGTTGATTTTCTTCATAGTAACCCGTACGGTGCTATGGTTTGGATTTGTGACCAAAACAGTGTGGATAATGTAGGGGTGTTTTAGTTATCGCTGAGCAGTGCTTTCACAACATCAAGGCCTTTTCTGCTTTTCACGCTGTCCCACCAGTGAGTAGGCTGGGGGTGCACAAGGTGTTGGGAGGGGACACAGCTGGGACAGCTGACCCCAACTAACCAAAAGGATATTCCATAGCATGTGATGTCATGCTCAGCATGTTTTGTTTGTTTGTTTATTTGTTTGTTTCTTTTACTTATTAAACTGTCTTCATCTCAGCCCATGTGTTTTCTCACTTTTACCCTTCCGATTGTCTCTCCCATTCTACTGGGGGGAGCGAGCAAGGGCTGTGAGGTGCTTAGCTGCCTGCTGGGTTAAACCACAACAGGTTACAAGGAATCGGTTCTTCTAAACACTCCACACAACATCAAGATTATCAAAGCCCTGGTCTAAATGAGAAGGCTGGATGCCCGTGTGACTGCAAATGCAGGAACTCACAACCGAAGGCCAATGCTTTTTCCCATCCTTTTTCTCTTTCCCCAGAAGATCTGCACCTACACGGCAAATATAGATTCTTGTGCAATCAAGAGTTTTTATTTTGTAAACTTGTGCCCATCGTTTATTAAAGGCAAACAGAGATCTCCTAGGGGCAAGTTTTATGAAACTGAACACTTCAGTTTCTAAAACAAGCAACAAAAAAACAAGTATAAATGTTACTTCAAACATCAAATATATGAAAGTGCTAAAGATTTCTTTTTCCTTTGAAATTTTGTCAGGATGAGGTGAGTTTGTATCAGTCTTGCAGAATAAGTACAGCTTTCTTCTGTGTCGGTTCATTTTTGCGTTAGTATTGAGCTTTAAACTCAACATTGTTTTAACTGGAGTACATATTGGAGTTGATATGGGTATAGAAGGAAAAGGATTTAAAATGCTGCTTGGGAAGCAGCATGGGAATTTTTGTAGCTTTAGGGCTTGTTTTTTAACTGTGGGAATTAATAGTCACCGTTGGGTACTAGAAACTGGTGTTTCAATGCATGCTGCATTCTGTGTCAATTTTTAAACTATATCATGGTTAGGATTCATGACCAGGGACCTGAAGAGCTGCAAGAGAAGCAATATGATAAAAAAGAAAAAAAATTGCCTCATTTGCCTACTTTATTTTTGGCTATGCATGGCTGAAATCTTATTATGTGAGGTTTTAGAAACTGTAGCCATGCAAAGCAACTAGACCTAGTATCTCAGTATCATACTGTGAACTTGTTAATGTATTTCAGATTTTTGTAAACTTAGAGAGCTGTGGGATATCTTACAGGAACACATAATCAATGTCAGGAACATAAATAAATATAATAAGACTTGCTCACTAATCACTAGCTGAGCAGTGATGTAAAGGGGGGGTTGTTTTTTCATTTCTGCTTTTATTTCATTTGTGTGTGTTTATTTGGTTTGTTTTCTTGAATCCTCTCTCCACTATCTCCACTTTCCTTCTTATTATGGAACTGCCTCTTGATAATATGTATTCATTCTTCATTTGTTTCGGTATGGCACAAATGCTATACATTCACATGAAGACTGGAACATTTAGTAAGGGGGAGTGTTGAATAGAGTAACTCCTTTGACTGCCATTATACCCTTTCACTTGGCAAAAGAAAAGGAACAACGTTGTGGCCTTGGAAATATTTAGCTTCAATAGAAGAAGTAAAATCGATGATGTACTAACTTGGTAGTTCTTTGGTACTTTTCCTTTCTTAATTAAAGATTTTTTTCCTTCCTTCCAATTCCATCTTGAAATTTTAGAATTGAACTTACTCTATTCTTATTTCAGCAACACCAAAGATGTAGTAAGGGGAGAGGAAACAGAGTTGCCTTATTCAGAATTCTACTTCTTTCCCCCCGGCAGAAATGAGGTGGTGTATTGACCCAGTGTACTTTCAGTCATCTAACTGCTAAACCTAAATTAGAAATGAGGAATTTGCAACCCTTATGTGGTCAGTGAAGAATTATTAGTACTTAATTTAGGTGTGCCCAGTTATTCTTTATGTGCCCCAATGGTGATGTAGAAAGTCTAGGTTTTCAGTTAAGACATCTTAGGTAAGTTAAATGATAGGAGCTTCTGCTGCTGGGGCTTGACAGTTCATATTGATGTTGGTGTCTGTGAGGATGTTTAGCAGTCCTTAAATAGTTTTGAAAAAAAGTCTAGAATGATGTAACTTGAGATTTCTCTTCTGCTTTTTCAGGATGAATGCAAAATTTGGTATTCTGGTCTTTTGACACAGTTACGACACAGGAAAACCTCTCTTTCCTGGCTCAGACTCTCCTGCAATGCAGCAGGAGAAGCAGTAGCCTTTGGGAAGAGGGCACCTTGAGACACAGGTCATCAAGCTGACTTCGGGATTAAGAATCATTTCACTTAGTTATATCTTGCTCTAATGTGAATGTCAACAGATGAGTCACCTTGACTCTTTATCGGTATTCAGGAGAAATGGGCACTTCTGGCCTATTTTAAATGTCTGTGTTAGGGTGACATGATATGAACTGTGTGGTTTCTCTCCATAGATGCGGAGAGGATTCCTCTGAGACCTCAGACATATCACTTCATTTTTCCATGTCTCAGCTTAATATGGGCATATGATCTTTCTTGCCCCTTGTTTTCTTCTCTTGCATAAGTAGATTGTGGTATTTTCTGCTGTAGGGGCTGCTTATCAATGTATTTTTCCTGTGCTTAAAACAATGTTTCTCTGTAATATAAACAATGGAGATGAAGGACCTTCCTTTCTGCTGCAAGGTTAAAATACTTCTGAACTTCATAAAGCTCCGCTGTTGACTGCACAGCAGAATTACAGAGTCTTTTCATGTTTAGGGCTTTTTTTTTTTCAAATATCTTTCTGATATTATGAGGATGTCTCACAATATGATTTCAAAATGAAAGATGTTGAAGGAAAAACCGGATGAGAGAACTATTTCTATCTTTAAAAAGAGCTATATGTATACCCAGATGTATAAAAATGTCAAACATCGTGTTCCAGTGCTGAATATGTTTAAATATGTGGTTATAATTATCATTCTGAAGCGATGCCTTTAGTTAAAAATCGATGCTCTGAAGTAATGCTTTTAGATAGTACAATGCTCAGTTGGAAGCTTGTTCTCCTAGACAAGACCTTTACTCAACATCCATCATTCAAAGAAGGTTTAAGTAAAGCAGATGTGTCTCTCATCTGCTCTGTTTTTATTAGAAGGAATAAAGAGGTACTTTTGTAAGTTGTTCCACAAAAGCAGCCTAATTAAAGGGTAGAAGTATCCACGGTAGTTGGAATTATTCGATTCAAAGGACTTTTTTTTTTGTTTTTCTGAGATGAAATAACTGCTCTTGAGAAAACACTTTTTCAGTCTGTGATCTTAAGGTCTAGGGGCTGGGCTGGAAACACAATCCATGTTTTCTAGTGAAGCTGCACTGTTTTCTACGAAACAGTTTTCAGGAGAAGGGAGAGATACAGTAAGAAAAAAAATTAACACAGCTTTGTAGCCTCATGCGCAGTCTTTGCCTGGTTGAATGGGGAGGCTTTGGATGACTTCTTTCCAGGGTTCTTCCTTTCTACATAATATAAACATTGGACTGTTGGATCTAAAAGAAAAAAAAAATCATAAGATTTCCACCTCTGTTGAAACTACTAAGCAAAAAAGTAAGTTCTTCATCCTCTTATAGTGGCTGCCAGCCTGATATTTACTGTACTTTTCTGGCAATTCCCTGAGGCTAAGGAAAGGACTGTGTCTTCAGCGTGATGGTTGAACTCTCTGTTCCGTCAAAGCTAGCTAGTGACACCACCTCCAATATCACAGCTCTGCTGAAGACTGTCAGAACAAGCAGTCGTGTTTGCCTGTCTTCAGAGGGGATTCCTGGCTTTGCATGAGCAAGGCATCCCCCTTAAATCCTGACTGGTGCCTAAGAGGTGGAGGAAAGCATGCTCTCACAAGGAGATCTGTGTTTAACATCTGTATTGGCAGGTTTTATATGTCTCTCCGTTCAGAGGGTGCATGCTCAGACAATCCTTCAGGGATTTGGAGTCCATGCCAGGTACCTAAAAGGTGCAATCGCACACTTCAGGCATCCAAATTTTTTTGTGTATGTGACCCCTAAGTCACTTCCTGGACTAACTACCCTTTGTAAAGCAGTATTAACTGCAGAGGAGAAGTTAAGGTCCTTGTTCAAAGACACACAACAAATTTCTGACAGAGCCAGGAAGTTGTCCTACATTCCAGCCACCAGCTACAACTTATTGTTTCTCCTGCCTGTTTATTGATCATGCATTTATTTGTCAGCTGCTTGCCAGAACAAGACCAGCTGAGAAGCTAAACATGTGAAAAGAAATCCAACACACCCAAAAGAAAACAACGTACTCAGGAGATTTGCAGCTCTCACTTAAAAGGAGAGCTGATAAGAGAATCATGGGGGTGATGCCACCTCCTCAAACCTGCAAGTTTCTGAAGCTTTTTAATATATGGCTGTACAATTCCTCCTGTTGTTTCTCTGTCAGCTTTAAACCTCATAATCTGTGTCTTAGTTCCCCAAGCTTTTCTTCTTTACACGAGTGTTGCCTTTTATTTGAAAACTATGTGGTTACATGGGGGAGAATAAGCACAGGATCTGGTCTTTAAAGCTGCTACCTCACATCATTGCCAGGTAATCAGAGAGGGAAGATGGTCTGTTTTCCAGGGAAGGCAGGGAGGATCAAAGTGCTTGTGTGAAAGGATCATAGGTAAGAATTTAGATGTACTTATATAAAGGAAAAGCAGTTATCAAAAGTGAATGTTAAGAATGTGCAAAAAACTGACCCTAAGTACGAAAGAGCTCCTTTTGCTTTCCCTTTCTAACTTGTAACCCTTCGGCCAAATCAGAGATGACCTGCGCTCTTAAATGTATGCATATGCATAGTCCCACTGAAATCCATGCCTTTGGCATCCGTGTGTGTCATTTGTGGTATAGCGATCCACCTGAACTTCAGTGAGGAGAAATGTCTTCCACATCAAAGGAAATAACAAGAGGAAATGGCTGAATCTACCAAGAACTGCATGTCTGCTTAAGATCAACCACCTGATTTTGCTATTTTCTCATGTATTGCTTTGCATCTCAAATCCAGTCATGTGATTATGTTTTCAGTCTTTATTACGTGCCGCTGATATAAAAAAGAACACTATTAACATTAGTGAGTTGTAGTTGAATATTTCTGTGTTCATTTCTCTTGTAGTCTCTTCTCCATAGAATATCTGGAATTACTTTCATTTTTTAAAAAATAACAAAATAACGGATAGAGTCCATTGTATACATACACACAGACATTTAACATATAATTTCTCTTTAATGACTAGAAGTATTGTTAGGCATATGGGAGAAACAATGGCAACCAACTGTACAGCCATAGCTACTTTCTCTGGAAACACTCCTGTCTGGGGCCTGTCCTTTCAATGACTGCTTCTTTTTGTTGGCTTTTCTGTTGCAGAGCCTGGGGAAATGTGCGCTGTGCGGTGGAGAAACTGAAGCCAATATAATACTGCCATTTAGAGGCATTCTGTACCCCAGGGTACACTTTATCATATTTGCAAACTTCACAGCATCTAGAGCTGTAAACTGAAGCCCTGATCCAGTGCGACTGGCTTTGGCAGACCATGTTAGCTTCTATACCTTCCCTTGACAATAAAGAGCACTTAAGCACCTACTGTAGCAATGTAGGGCCATCCTTTACACACACACAGAGATAAGAGCCTAAAGTGAAAGATCATATTCCCTTATCCAAAGGATGTCATGCTAGATTTTGGCTTCTGTCCCTTTAGAAATGAGAACTAAGCTTCTCCCAAGGATACACATTGGTTTTATAAAAAGCCCAAGGCATAATAAGGAATATGACAGAACAAGAATTGGTAACAAAAGCTGCCTTTTTATTGCTGTACAGGAAGATCCTTAGGAAAGGACTTGGGCCAAATTTATTGCCGGTCTGCAGCACTTGGCTGCTGGAGCATTCTCATGGGTCTGGCTTACATGCTCCTTTCCTTGGGATTTGGGGGGCCTCAAGGTAGCCCACGCCTTGAGGGAACGCTTACTTGCAAAGCTGGTGGATGTGGTCCCCTCTGGACACCCCTGGGTCTTCTGTCTACGCACTGCTCTCATGAAAATGCCATGTGATAAGTAACACTGCATTTCTTGAGGTGCTGCAAAGATGAGTAAGGACTTGGAGCATCTCTCATATGAGGAGGGACTGAGAGAGCTGGGACTGTTCAGCCTGAAGGAGAGCTCAGGGGGATCTTAACAGTACCTGATGAGGGGGGAATAAACAAGACAGAGTCAGGCTCTTCCCAGTGGTGCCCAGAGCTAGGAAAAGAGGCAACGGGCACAATTCAAAATGCAGAAAATTCCATTTAAACATAAGAAGACTCTTTTTTACTGTGAGGGTCATCAAACACTGCAGCAGGTTGCTCAGAGTGGTTGTGAGGTCTCCATTCTTGCAGATACTCAAAACGCAACTGGACACATCCCTGAGCAATAAGGTCTAGCTGTCCCTGCTTTGAGCAGAGATGTTTAGACTAGACATCTCCCAGAAGTCCCTTCCAACCTCAGACATTCCTGTGATGTTGTTCTGGGACCTATGAGGGGTGATGAACTTTTAGGCAGCCTCAGAATAGTATCAGGTGCCGACTGAAGAATTCAGCAAGAATATGTGAATATCAGATATGGAAAGCACTTTGGACGTCAGACTCATTCTGGGAAGTACAGACAGAGTGTCATGGCTACACACAGCACGCTGTCAAATGCATGCAGGAAAGCAGCTGGAAGCAGACAGGAATCTCATTCTCTGCAAGTTAATTCAGTTCTATAGTAACAACAGCAGACACATCTTTTTCCCTAAGAGAAGTGATGACCAGGTTGACACTGTCTTTTTTAAATCATTCTTTTCTCATTCGTATAAAACATTACAATTATAAGCTGTGTATAAGGCACGTCTCCCCTTTGCACAAGTGAAGTTTTATACTAAGCCTGAAAATCACGTTGAAATTCACGCCAGTCAATGGGGTTCTCTTAGACTAGGATGCTCATGATATTAAATAAAACAAGCCAGTGTCTGGGGGCAATGGTTAATACGGCTAAACTGTCAGCCACCAAGAGAAGGTGGCCTTTCCCACTCCTTCTGTTCAGAGCAGTCCTTCCATGATGCTATCCTTTGAACCATGTGCGAGGGAAGGCACCATTTGGTCAAGGTGAAGATTCTTCCCAGGAGCACGGCAACAGTTAAAGAAGTCTGGATGCTTATGGGCCTGATGCTCTAGCCTGTGTTTTGGTGCTGCTCGTTTTACTAAGACAGACCTGAGGACAGAGCGCCCCATTCAGATCCAATTAAAAGATGAAGGCCAAAGAAGATACATTCTCTATAAAGTCTTATTTTGAAAATTTTTGGGCTGTTAAATGTTAAAAGGCAAAAAAAGAAAGTAATTTTAAAAACCCCCACACCTCCCTGGTACTAGAAAATTTCTTGCAAAACATCATCATGAACTGTATGAGATTTCCTGTGCTCTGGGCTTATTCTGGGATATTTCACAACAGAACCTGATAAAGCTCCATCAAGGTCAATGGATTAGCATCAGTTTAAACCTGATGAGCTTCTACTCCTTTCTATTTGTACGAATGTAAAATGATCATTTCAGAGAAACAGTAAACAAGCAAAGGGCTTTCATCATAAGAAAGAATTTGAAAAGAAGGTTTCTTGGGACGTTTTGGGAGTAATTTCTATTTTTGGTTTGTCCCTCATCCCCCTGGAGTTTTCCTTGTTCGTTTCTAGAGCTTAGGCACTTTTATCAAACACTTACTTTGTACTACATTTATTCATAATTCTTTTACATTTACTGTAATTAAGTCTTTATTGACTTGACACAAACCAACAGCTGCATTTCACTATGGAAGTCAGCTGAAAAATACATGCCATCTACTAAACAGGGACAATACACTTGAGAGTGCAGATGACGTATTAAATTCTGTTATCATTTTTATACCTCTTCAAGCACAGTATCAATTATAGATACATACTTGCAGCCAGAGCTTCTACTTGATAGGCTGCATATTAAGTCTTTGCAGCACAATGAACTATAAACAACTAGCTACACTTAGATGCATTTTAAGTAGGGTTTTGTATTAAGAGAAATCTTTGATGTGGAAATTATTTTTCATTTGAAAGTCACCCTCTTAACCACTTCTCAACAGCATTATATTTTATTGAAATAGGGGCCTTAATACACACCAGAGCTGCAGAGAGTCCAGGAACCTTCCCAAAACTACTGCAGTCCAGGTACAGGACTGACTGTGCTATCTGCTCCTCCCGGGCTTTGGAGACAGGGTTGATCACAGATTCCTTTAAGGAAGGGAACGGTAAATAATAGGACAACTATATCGGAGTGACCTGGAAAGGGAAATGTAAGGAAAAGCTGGGTTGTTGCCCAGATGTGACCCAAGATGCAAAGATTTTATGGCATTCTATGAACAAGTGAGTTACTCCTCATAAGTGAGGAAGTGCTTTATACATGGATAAAATGAAATCCTGTGCAAAGGAGCATGGATAGAAACAGTCAGTTCCTGAGGCTGGAGTACCAGAGGGTACTTATCAAATGACTAGGATATTTATCAAATAAGTCAAGTATTTATCAAATGACTAGAAGAGATATCTGGAAGTCTCAGATAAGACTTGACAGATATGAAAGTTCAGCCTTCAATTACATATTTAAAGAAAAAAGCAATAAGAAATCTCGAAATACATAACAGCGGTAGTGAGCACTGCTTTTGACCCACATCCTTCAGAAAATCTGACATGGTGAAACTGTCTATTTTTGCTCCCATGGTTTGTTGGAGTCTGTCCACTGACTAACATGGCCATAGGTCACGTCCTGATTAGGCTGTAGTTACCATAATTATGTGTAACCACGTAATAAATTGGTCTTATGGTATAAATTTTGCACTTTAGGATGTCTTAAATATTTATCTGGGCACATGGATGGCACACAATCATTACATCACTTAACATCTGCCTAAGCTTTGGCCCTCTGCAAAGGTATAAAATCTCATTCATTTAGTTCATGCTGAATTTTGGATGCCCTGTTTTCATTTTTAAACTTGCTAAAATATAATAGAACATATTAATATTCTTTTTTTTTCTTCTAGCAGATTGTTTGCAAATACTCTCCTTCTTTTCCAATTATGTTCATTTTTTCTAACAGCAAACCCACCAACATTTCAAGGCAATCTAGAGAGGATGCCTGCACAGTACAACAAAAGGAAAATAACAGTAGGGAAATTGCTTTACTTGTAGAAGGAACGACTTCTGGATTTTAAGTTATTAAACCAAACATCACTTATCACTGTGGAAACAGTGAAAGAAGTATTTCTCCCTCCTCCATACTCTTCTTGTCCCACTCTCATTCACAGAATGAATCTTCCCGTTCAGGCCCTGTACCTGAATGCTCCTGCTAATAGAATAATTAGTTTCGTAGGCATTGCTGATTAAGTTAAATACTTATAAATATTTATAACACTTTGCATAATATCCAGAGATAAAAAAAGAGAAAATTAATGGTGAACTCCTTTCTATAAGTTCATTTTTTTTACATGATCCAACTGGTAAGAGGAAGGTTTAAATACAGTTGTCATAGTAACAGGGCAACATAACTTTTATCAGCTGCAACTATTGTATTTTAATAATGGAGTAATTTTCACAGCCTTTGATTTTTCTTTTTCAGGTGGTGCTTGCACCAAATCTCATGCTGGCAAGATGCAAGGTGCATTGTGTTTGTGTTGGTTTTTTTTTTTTTCCCCCAAGCTTTCTAAGAGGTTCACAGACAGATTCAGAACATTTAATTCAGGTCCCTGAAATAGGCATTAGAGCTCCACAAACAACTCCCCACTTGAATGGTGTGCATGTCACCAAGGTACCAAGGCTCCGTACACAATCCATGCCTAGCACCTCTCAAGGGTGACGCTATGCCTCTGATGCCGAGTAGGGAGCCACCTACACAGGGGGAAATGCCAAGCAAAAGGATGGGTTTGAGCTCTCACCCCTCTTGAGGACATAGATCTATACCTACAAAGCTGGATTCATCCCTGCGAGCTGCAGGTATTTAGCAGAAGGAACAAAGTTAAAAGCTAAGCCAGTCCAGGCTCCTTGGAGAGTCAAGAAAGTACTTACAAAGAATAAATTCAGCCCATGTCAGTGCTGAGTCACCCGCGGACCCGCTGTTTCGCATCAGCACTTATACAGAGCTTTTGGGGGAACTTGACTGGGGCACTTCAGGTAGCTGCCTGGGTTAGGGGGAAGAACTCCAGAGCACATCGGCTTCCCCTGAGAGCAGCTGCCTAAATCAGAACAGCTAAGCTTTTCAGATTTTTGTTTATTTGTTTGTTTAATCAGAAGACTTTTGGGGAAGGCATATCTTATAAAAATAGGAACAGCAATAGAGATAGGGGAAGAAGTCAGGCTCTATGGATGAGTGTTTTGGGACGTCAACTAGGAGCAAAAATCCTAAATCTTTCCTGCTTGGAATATCTCTGGCTATCGGGTGTGAAACAAAAGGATAGTCCCAGCTGCAGTTCTGCTCCCTTTTAGATGTGTGCCCAACGAGCTGGTGGCAGTCAGGTTTGCTGTCGTCTGCTGTCCTCACAGCAGTCTGCAGTTGTTACCTGCCATCCTGAACCTTCTGCTTCAGTCCAGCAGCTCTCCCAGCATGGAAGAAGGGGCTGGCAGTTTTGCCCCAAGAACATTTCATGTTTGTCCATTAAAAGGAGTAAAATGCTGGGACTCTGAGCTTAGAACTGGGTAGACCTTGCATCCAGTATTTTAGGCTCTGTGTGCAGAATGGAGGGGAGAAGGGGAAGCCGAAGCTCTGAATCACACATGAAATGCTAAGCCGTGGGATGAAGAAAGGACTACAGCCTGAGGCGGTGGCTGGCTCCTCTACAGTGATATGGGACCATCTGTGGAAGGGCATCTTTCACGCTCTCCTCCAGCTTCAGCTGTCTCCTTAGGTGTCACAGGCAAACTTGATCGGACCATGTGTTACTGCAAAACGTACAAGCCCTAGGTCTGCATTGGTTACAGAAGACAAAGGAGTTACTGTAGGTCTGTTGGAACCTGATAGTTAAACTAGTCAAGATTATCAAGAATCATACAGTTGAGTGGCCTGAATCAGATCGCTGAAGCAGCCCTGGAAGAGCTCTGTCCTTTAGTAAGGATTTATTTTCCTTTGAGGTCACACGCTCAGTGAAATGAGCACTGCCAGGAGGTATTGCAGTTGTCTTCTGAATGTCACGCAGGATGTTACCTTCATGAGGACAGAAGAAAAAAGAATGAAAACTGAAAAGAAACTTGAAACCTTAACACATATCAACAGGATTATAATTAGAAACTTTTAGAAAAAGTTTGAAAAAAATATTTTTTTTCTGATTTCATTCTATGTAAGGTATTTTGAAGAGTGTGTATATCTGTGTATGTATATGTACATATATACATATATAAGCATGTAAATGCCATCATCAATCATCAGAAAATAACATGTTTATTTTGGCTGTAGTACCTTTTGGTATAAGCATGAACCCTTTTTTTAATAAAAGGATAGGTCCATGAGGAATTATGCCTCAGTGAAGCATAAGAACTACCTGAGAACTTCCCTAACTGACATATATACGCAGTCAATGGTTTATAGTCATAAAGCCATAAGAAATGCTAATCACAGCAAACAAACCACACTGAAAAAGAGACTGTTGTTTAAGCCTGCTATCATTTTTGAGAATTAGTGATTTCCTCCTTCTCCTTAATATTCTCAGCCTCTCCATAAGTTTAATCCTGTTATTCTGGTATACTTGGGTTCTTACTTCTAGATCTCTACAAATGATGAGTTCCCCAACTGTGCTCTGTGACACACAGTCTACCTCACAGAGTTCCATACAAACTCTTAAACAAGAAGTGTATATACAAACTGTTAAATAGAAGGAAATAAAACCCAGTCATTCTGGACTAATGAGATGATAGAAAACTACTGTATCACAAATATAACTATAGACTGTGTCTAAGTTTATGGTTGCTTTTGATATTAAAGTAAAACTGCTCTGCATTAATAAGATCCCTTTGGATTCAACTTCTCAGAGCCTTTCTAACAACCCATTTCCCAAGAATTTAGATCAGGAGAGAGTGCTAGTCACTAGGGAGAGCAACCAATAAAAAGTCAGATTTCTTTTTTTAAATTGTTTGTCCACAGCGCATATACCCAGATATCTGTTTCATTTTTTAGTATCCTTTCCCCCTTCTCCTTTGCAGCGTGGTTTGCGTTCACTATGCAACAGAGATGAAAATCATTTCGAAGTTAGCCTCCTTCCTCATATAAGCACTGAGTGAAATAATCAAGAAGTATAAAGGTACAGAAGTCAACACATCCAACACATATCACAAATACTAAACAGGGGCTAGCTACAAACCTGGAAGCTCCTGAGGTATGCTTTGGAGTGCCTTAACTATATGCTGCATGTAGTAGTACTTCCACAGAGAATACCGTACCTCGCCTGAATGAGCCAAGGCATCCAAATGAGCTGCTGATGGCAAGAAGCCACACAGGAACCTGAATCTAGTTGAAAAGAAGCAAAAATTGGTTTCATGGCAACTACTAAGTCCAATTATTCCTTGCTGCATGCAGAGAGGGATGTAATGAAACGTAGGCAGTATGGGGATGGAGATTGCTGCAGCACTTCTATTGGTTGTAGAAACAAGATATCTGATGAGACAGTGCTGGTGGAGAGCACACACGTGCATGTGTGCGTGCACACACACCCACACGTGCACACATAGCCCGAGCGGCAGCATTCGGGCACCACAGAGCTGGAACTGCTGAGCTATTTAGTTCAGTTCATTGCACTGATCAGGGCAGGTCTGTGCATTCATTTAGTTGTAAACACAGATCAGCTTTCCAGGAAGGTCATGGTAAGGCTATAATTATCTCATTAAGCAAATTGTTCCACTATCTGATCAGGCTTTGAGTTCAGTATTTCCATTACCTCCTTTTATATCTAAACGGAAAGGGTAAAATATCAGCTGGTATCAATCAGGGAAGCACTATCTACAGTCACAAAAACTACAGAGACTTACAAATAAATTAGGGTCTGGCCTATTAGCTGCATTCTTTTCTTATGGTGTTGCCCTCCTTGCATGTTTATTTTATTGAAAATCTTTAAGATTCACTCTATCACGCAGGAAAGAAATTGAAGAGAGATATATTCATACGGTGGTTAAATAAAGTACGCTTTATTAGGATGGGAGAGAAACATAATTAGAAGAGGAGAAAACACCTAGGAACAAAGTAAGGATGAGCAGATCTGGATGAATATGTTGGTTTGTGTTATATGCTGAGATAAAAGGCTTTGATTTCTACCTCTACCTTGTGCTACTCAGGAGGCAGGACGCTACTTGATTCAGCTATGTGACTCAGAACCATCTTTTTTTTTTACTCATCAGATAATAAGTTAGAGCTTGATTTAGAGATAAATTAAAGACGTTCTCTGATTTTGATGAATGCCAGTGCCTCCAGAGGATTTATGCTGCAGCTGGTGTTCACTAGTTTCCTAGCCACTTAGGTAGTGTGCCAAGAAATGTGGGTATGTGGATACTCATAGGACGAATGATGCCAGCGAAATGTTCTTGTGAGATCCCCATGTGCTAAATGATCCTCCCGTGGCAAGTTATTCTGGTTTTAGGGTGAGTTTATGAAATGAATGTGACAGAAGCAACAGGCAACAAAAAAGAAAAAGCCTCATAAAACATTTGGATCAAAACCAACAAATAACCAGAAGCAGTCTGTAAAACAATGTGTTTAACTTGTGTTTGCTCTCCTAATAAACAGGAATATTATAGAAACTAGCACCCTACTGCGATCTTAAGAAACATCTCCACCAGAATTGCCTTGTGTTCCCGTATCTAGCTGTTTGCAAGGAGACAGATTACCAGCTTTTGATGCTGAGGGTCCTGGCAAAGAAGGGAATTCAACATCTAAACTGCTAAATAAGCATATAATATGGGGTGTATTCCTGATAGCCATGAGTGGAGTGACATCTACTAGGGCATTTAGGTGATTAACTCTTGCTGTTGGGAAGATTTAAATACTTGTATGGATCAGGGCGTTACTGCTTATACTGCAGATTTGGGCCCAAATAGCATAGTACACGAAACCTAGGAAAATTACATTATTGTCCACTTTACAGCTATGAAGTGGAGACAGAGGAAAACATAGGAATTGTCATAGTGAATAAAACCAAAGTTTCACTCATTCCACTGCTTTGTTTCTCACAATGACCAGTAAGATTAATTCAAGGCTGAGACACAATTAAATGTCTAAACACAAGGAGATTCAATTCATAGGTCCTAGACAATCTGCATGGTGTTGGTGGACATGACAGAGGATCTATTGGACACCCATGCCCTCCTACAGGATCAACTAGAAGGCAGCCAATACTCATAGGACATCTAAGACAGTACTAACCTATGTTTAGATGACTGAATTGCACCCTCCAGAGTTTAGGGAGTTGTTTAGCTCGTCCGGTGAAAGTGTCTGTGATGTGGGAGCTGAATCCCCCTGCACATTTCAGTGATTGTATTGACTGCATTTGCACTGGATATAATAGGAGTGCAGGCACGTATGTCAGCATTTACCTTTTAGCGTCTTACTTTGCAAGCCCAGTCCCAATCTGAAAAATATTTAGGAAGGAGTTAAAAAGAAAAAAAGCTTATATCGAGGGATATTCTCAACACTATACCCCCTCAGTAAGGACTCCCAGATTCTGGCAATCTGTAGACTAGCGTTTTTGTGAGACAGTTGTTGAATCCAAATATTCATGCTTAATAGGCCCTGAAGGACCTTCCTTCCTGGTATTTTGCTATTCTCTTTTAAAAATCCATCTATATTTTTGGCCTCTGTACCATTCTGTGGCAATTATTTCTACATTTTTAGTGATAATTTATTTAAAACTTGCTGCCTGTTAATGTCTTTGGGCACTCCTTGTCTGTGTAAATGAATAGCTATTTCCCTATTCACTTTCTTTCACGTTATTCGTAGTTTTATAAACTTTACCTTCAAGTCTCTTTTTTCAGGCTGAGGCATCCTAGTCTATTTAATTTCTCATCTTAGAAAGCAACTATATACCTCCAGCCATTTTATTGCCTTTCTCTGTATCTTATAGGGAACACCTAGGTAAACAAATAATTTGGTCATGGTGAATATGTATGACAAGTAAATCATGTATATGTCATTGTGTGGACTCCTGAAAAACACTTCTGAGAGGCCTATCTCTCTAGCTGTGTTTCACATAGGGGATCTTTGCCAGCTCACTAAAGACTGTGGCTTTATTTAGGGGCTAGATGCCTACAAGTCTGTCACTGTAGACGAGTCCCTTTCTGTTCCTGGCCCTAAACGACTGATATAGATCATGCAGAAAATGGAGCACAGATCCTTAAGTTCTCACTGCCTCCCTGACAATATGACCATAGCTACACTCTTTTCCTACTTATAATATTTGAAAACAAGAAGAAAAAAAACACCAAACAAAAAAGCAGACTATAAATGGTGCACAGGCTTCTGGAGAGGCCATTCAAAGGGATAAAAAAAGGGTTAAAGAAAATGTCCCACTGGCTCGGTTGGCCAGGAGAACTGCTTAGCGAGCCAGAGAATCTCAGAGCACGTGTACCCATGGCACAAAAGCAAGAAGCAAATAATCAATTGGGTGCTTTATCAGCACAGTATTCAATTAAATTTCAATTAAAAAGGAAAATAATGCAGCAGTCATTATCTAGGCTGTGGCCAGGTCCTTACACAAAATGTCAAGATACTCTTGTCAATTTGCAAACAGTTTAGATAAGGATTAAATTCTCCAGACTGCACGCTGTTCGGGAGGCCATTGTAGGCATTCCTAATGGACTCTCTGCCCTAGCCTTGGAAACACTTAGAGTTTCTTATTTACCAAAGTTAATGCCTCTCTTTTGAAAGATAATTCAATAAAGCATTTTTGAATGGAAGTAAAAAAAAAGAAAAGCAAAAATAAGACATTATCAGCAATATGTGATTGCAAAGTAAGAATAATTCTGTCTTTATCATGCTAGAAATCTAATTATTTTTCCAGGGAAATTATTTTGAAGATAACAGCTTGATAGCAAGCGCTGCCAGTCCAACATCCACAGTTTATTTACCGCTCCAACAACCAAGCTCTAAAGAAGCAATTTCTCTCTGTTTCTTGGTTTACCTGCCCTTGGTGCATAAGGCATAAGAAAAAGGCGAGCAGCTGAATGAGTGATGTTATTTTGTTTGATTTAGGATTAGAATTAAGAGTTTCCTGAATCCCAGGCTCAGATAACTGACCTGTACCTGTCATGGTAGAGCGTTGTTCCATGCAAAGACCATTTTGCCTAACGTTGTCTTCCTCAGTGACAGGAGTAGTCCCACCAGAGCAGCAGAAGTTGAAAGCTGATTTCAATTTATGATAAACAGCGCATAGAAACATGGAGATATTATATGCTATATTATGTGTGAAAAACAAAACAGAGTAGAGATATTCCAGTCACTGGAGAGATAAGAAACATAGAAATAAAACAGATTTTTATCTCAGTCCCATAGATGGAGTCTATTTGGCTTTCCATCAGGTAGCACAGCTTCTGGCCTTTGGCAGATTTTGACCTCTCACATCCCTACGTTTGAAGCACCACAGCTGGTGGCAGTCCTTGGAGTGCCACAGATGTAAGCCTGTGTTGCCTATGTGCTTCTTTCTCAATTGTCATGTAGTTTAAAATCTATTTCATTTTACTTTTTCGAACTCACCTTGTAAAAAAAGTGTTAGGAAGCAAACCTGAGTCAAGTATGCTTTTTGCATGAATAGCAGCATGCTGTTATTCCTGTATTTAGAACCATGCCCATATACGCTTTAAAAAAATTGCTCGAAGTTATATGTGTTTTTCTTGACTGTGATGCTTTCTGAATTGTTCTCCTGTTGAGAGCTGGAAGGATGCCACAGTTACTTGGGTTTTTGTGCTAGTTTTTTTCTTGCATATCCTTTTGTACCTAGACCAGATATGCTTTTCTCTCTCTTTTTCTTGTTCTTACTTTTCATGGCTGTCACTACCTTTTTACCTGCAAAGGGACATATCTCTCCCCAGTTGTGTTCTCTCTTCTTTCATCGCTTTCCTTGTGTGATTACAATCCACTGATGCCTTTGGCATGTTGTCCTGTGTCAGCAAACTAGGACATATTAGAGGCTGTTGAATATACAGAATTTAAACCCAAGATTACTGTGTGTTTTGATATGTGCCATTCCTCTGTTCCAAGTGGATGACAATTATTATTGGCTTATGGTTTTTATTCACTACACAAATCAGGCCCTTTTTTATAGCTTCAGGTAAAACCTACAGGCTACCTACTGATTTTTGCCATGCCTCACTGCCAAATTTCATTTTTTTTCCCTATTTTATTCAGGAATTGAGGAGTGCTGTGTCTCATTGAAGCTATAGGAGTAAATCTAGACAAACTCGCATGGCTTCAGGGATAGTTTTTTCCATGGTTTTGGGGAGGACCATTATTTTAAAACAAGCACAGAGGCCAGAGCAGTGTTATTGAATCACATCAGAAAGACAGGAGACGAGCAAAATGATGGAGCAGGATTCCCACTTGATGAAGCGAAATTTTTCCCTACAGAAGACAAACATTACTATTGGCAGTGCCGGCAGACTCCTTGGAGGTCTGCCTTTCCACTGTACTACAGCTGGGGATATATTTGTTTTTAATTATTATTTTGCTTTAGCCTTTGTTACGCTGAAAAATGCAAATTGGGGTTGACTAATACCACCTGGGTGGTAAATCAAGCTAAAAGAATAGAATATAAAAGCAATCAAACCTACCAGTCCAAGTCTATATATTGTAATAAAATTTTGGCCAGAATAAAAAAAAAGTTCCACTTTTTTCTAACTCAGAACGACATTTTATTTCAGAATCTATTCTGTAGAACAACTTGAAATATCTGAAAAATAGTTGGGAAATTAACTTTTTTCTTAAATAAGTTTTCACTGTGTTTGCAAGCAAAGAACAAACCCAGAGATTTGCACAGCATATATAAAATTCCACCCTGGGCCTGGGAAATGCCAGTGGATAGCTGTCTAAGAGAGATCACAGCTATCTATAACATGCCTTCTTTCCTCCCTGGAAAGCGTCTGCCCTATTCAAAACGGTGAGATTTTTCCCCTAAGCATAGCTGTATTGGATCAGATCACCTCTCCACTGAGCTCAGGATCCTGTCTTTGACTGTGGCCATTAGTGGATGCTTAAAAAAGACCAAAAGAACAGAACAAGTGTAGTAATACTTTGCCAGAACATGTTCCCAACTTTCAGGTATCTGCGTATCAGGGATTTTGTGACTCAAAAGAGCTGTTAAAACCAGAGACAGGTTTTTCTTGCATTGATGGGTCCATTAGCTTCTTAAGTCTATGTGACTTTTTCATACCACCAAAATTCTGTGACAAGAAATTCCACAGGATGACCAAAATGCCACGTTGTTACCTTTTTTTAATTTTCAGCCGGTCAGTTTCTCATTTCGCTACATTAGCCTGTCTTAGTGTATAGGGAAAAAAATGGACAATTTTTTCCTACTTATTTTCTTTTATTCTTCCATTGACACGACAAACTGAGTCTCAGAAACAATGTGCGAAACCAGCTATGTAGAACAGCAGCTCTTTCCTCATTGTTGCAGACACCTCATTTGATAAATTTATCATTTTTGAGTCTTACGAGCCACGGGTTAAATAGCATTAGATATGAGTCTGAACATGGGGATGTTTGTAGAGCTTAACTGGGAGAAGAGAAAGTGAACTGGTGATATATAAGGGAAGAAAGAGAAGGGGGGGGCGGGGGAGGGGGAAGGAATGAAACCTAGAAAACACATTTTGCAATTGTCCTGTTCCACACAGAGGAGAGCTGGTCCAAAACTCCAGCTCTGAACTCCCCTGAACTTTGCTTTGCTCTATTGTCAAATGCATGTGGCTTCAAACACGGCGGTTCAGGCTCCCTTCTGTTACTATTCCCATCAACACTTGGCACAAAAATTATAGCCTTCTTCCAAGGATCCTGATGGTCTTTTCTAATGCCAATTGTTCTGGACATTGCCCCTGCAGGGCGGGTATGACAACACCTAATTTATAATCAGGCAGTTAATTGTGACTTGCTTGACTTTGCTCAGCAAGACAACATGGGAGCTCAGAACAGATCCTGTAAACCTTGTTCGCTGTCTAGACATACAGCCTCTTGTGGCTGCTAGGGTGAAGAAGCAATAGCACTAAGGAAAGCTGGGAGTGGAGGTGTAAACACCATCTTTTATCTTTCCCTTAGATAGCAATAAAAGGATTTCACGATATTTCAATACCTCTGACAACCATACCCTGACTTTGCCAGAGCCCCACTGAGCTCGTTGTTTTCTTGGGTCTGGCCCCACACTTTGAAAACTTTTTTCTTCTTGAAAAATATAAGCAAGCCTTTTCTCATCCTTCTCAAGGTCTTTTCTGTGCATCTACAGCAAGCTAAATTATGCACAAGTGGGAGAGGGCACAAGAACTGGGTGTTCCTTGTGGCAATAATTAGCCAACGACCAGAATTGCTTGGGTCCTCTCTGCCCCTGATGGTCACTAGTGAGAGTATGTAATAAGATGTGACTGTCGCAGGCCTAGGGCAAACATCTGAAACTAAAAAACAGACTGCAGACACCAGCTGGAATGATAGTCTGCAAACTGCTATTTAATCTCTTTCCTTTTTTTTCATATAGAAATCTGGGACTTTTTTTTTTATGATCTTCCTTTCTTAGTGGGACAGAGTATATTGTTTTTAATTGGCTTGATAACTACCACAGACATAGAATGACCCCAGTCTCTGACCCTGAAAGCATTTTTCAAGAATAACTTTCAGGAACATATGCTGGAAATTGGGAGGTACTCTGAAAGAAGCAAGTGAGAGAATAAGAGTTCAGAAAATAGGAGCAGATCACGGTAGTACTATGGTAACACGCTTCATTTTTCATTTGTTCATTTGTATGGGATTTTGATTTTTTTTTAATGCTGAGAGATTCCACAGAAAGACCAAAAGAGTACTATTAATAGCTGCTGAGTCCTGAGTGTTTTTGCAGGTCAGGTGGTCATTTAGTTATTTAAATATAAGCTTAGAGATATAGCTTAGTATGATACAAACATACTGCAGGATCTTATGTTTTGTTGTTCGTTGCAAGAGGGATCCCTTCTTAAAATCATCATGTGGAATTAATATTTATCCATATACACATAAATTATTTATGCTTTCAGTGTGTCTCATATCTTCTCCTTTCTGCCCTCTCCACGGCTGACCTAGAAGAACAATAGCTTACTATGGCTCCCATGTGTTACCTGTTGTAGAGTACTAGAGAGCTGAAAATACACTTTCACACTCTATGGAAAGGGGGGAAAAGAGGCTAGGAATAATTGCAATTGTGTATATAATTTGCCACATGCACACTTTTGTTTGAAACAATGGAAGAACTTAAACCCAAGTCATTCTGCAGTTCCTGCCTCCTAGAGTGCTTGTCTGCATGACTGTGATCATCATGATCTTCCTTAACCATTTTTAAAGTGATGTGTGGGATCTTCTTTATGTCTTACTTCCAAAGGGTGAGGAGGCAGTTTCAGCTATAAATCCAAACCAATCCTGCGTTCTCTTTTCTTGCACACACAATTAATTTGACATAGCTCCCCTGCTCTGCCTATATGGATTTGATGACTGGAGGGAAAGCTTTCCTCTTAGACATAGAAATATAGGATAGAAGATAGGAAAGGATAGGCAACGATGTCTAGCTTCCTACCATCATAGGAACCTGTGTGATAGTAGTATGTGAACCACCTGAAAGTGAAGGGCTCAGCTTGGGAAAAGAGTGTTTCTCAAAATCCAGAGATTCAGTAGGAACATTCCCCATGCCATTTCTCTTTCCTCTCCATCACCCTCTCCTCTGCCACACAGACTGACCATTATCTGTCTCCTCAGGCACTATAACAAGCCAAATGCCATGAGGACAAAAGTCTTCAAATCTCAGAGCCTACAATTTGCCTGAGGAAGACAGCATGAGCAGAAAAGGTCAAGCATACGACTAATGTCTTGGTCCTGATGTCCCTTTGGCTTTAGTGAGCTTCCAGCCGATTGTAATATATTGCCAAGCACAAAGGTGTTTAGGACCCAGTCCTTAGAGACTGTATGCTTCGGGCATAGCCTTTCCTCTTCTGTTGCTTTGAAAGGTTAGCAAGGCCAGATATAAGAAATCATGCTGCAGAAATACATCCAATCTGGATAAATCATTCTTTTCCCCTGTGTGACTTTTTAAAAAAAAAAAGGTTTGCAATGAAGCAGTCTCTCAGCATTTTTCCCATCTGTGCTATGGAAATATCTTTTGACCTTGCTGAATGGCCCGGCTATCCATCATGTCAGTGCTGAGCTATCTGTGAGGTGAGCACTGGGGGCTCTCACCTCACCTACCTGCCCCAGTGACTGCAAAACACAGCAGCAACCCAGCCTCAGCTATCCCCGTGACAGATACGATCCCTTCCCTGCTAGCCCTTAGACTTTTCCCTTCACTTTTTTCCTATTGTTTGTTCCTCATGGTTCAGTGGAAAAATGAAAGCAAGCATACACACAAAGTCTTACTTACCTTTAGGTGAATCTCTGTAGCATCAATCTTGGTAGTACAGAAAATCTCAATTCCATCACCTCTGTCTTTTCCCTGTTCTATTACAACATATATTCTTGTTTCAGACCTAAAGAGAGGCTGATTTGCTCTTTCCTACGAGCTTTGCCTCACCGGGATATTTTGCATCAACTTTAACTGTCAGGCAACAAAAAGGAACAGGTACAAGATGACGACTTAATCCAGCAGCTGTTGAAGTCTGTGGCCACCATTCCTTTAGATGAAGACCTAAATCCTTATTCCTAAAAGCAGCTTCAACACCTAATCCTTGGAGGAAAGAAAAGAAAGTGGGTGAGTCAAGTACAATAAAACACCG
This sequence comes from Gymnogyps californianus, assembly GCF_018139145.2. NCBI lineage: Eukaryota > Metazoa > Chordata > Aves > Accipitriformes > Cathartidae > Gymnogyps > Gymnogyps californianus. The sequence continues at coordinate 5,154,076 of NC_059474.1, forward strand.
GCATTTTTGTATTTGAAGGTCGCATCAACCTGACAGCAAAAGCTCTGCTTGACCTATGCAGTGGCTTTCCAAGGAAACTGTTACAGCGGTGAGAAAGCAAGTAGAATGAGTCCCATCGTGTTGGAGAGTTAAACTGGGGCTGGACAAAGGTGGAAAATATATCACGCTTCAGGGAAAATATAGCAATGGTGGAGGGGTGACCTAATAGTCCCCTTTCTCCTGACGTAGTCATAATAGCTGTAATGGTTTTTGGCTGCAACGAGTAAAGGCCTCTTCTTTTGGTCTAGTCGAATGGCTCTTTAGCCTACCTGTTTCAGGTAATGCTATCATGCCCAGTGCCTACACGAAACTGGAAATTCAGCTTGTAGCTGCAGATGGTTTCACAGCAGTGCTTGCTGCAGGATGTCCTCAATGCAAAAACCATTTAAAAAAAAAAGTGTTTCACATTAGAAGAAATACTATAGGCAGTAAAAAACCTCTTTTACAACTCACTGACAGGACAGGAGATAGGCTGGCAGTGTTCCTCGCCCACCTAACCTTCAGTTCTGTTCAATGTGCAAGGTCAATTCCCTTTGTGCCTGCTGAGAGCCTCTGAGTTTGGCAGAAATTTTGCATGAATGCAGATATCTACAAAAGGGAGTTTGTTGGCAGGATCAGGACCTTTTGAATAATTCTGAAATAGATAACACAGCTGGAATAATAGCTTGACACATATTCTGTGTCTACGGTGGGTCATTGATCGGTTTTGGTTTAACACAGAAAACAAAAATGTCTGAGGTCATTCTCCACATCCCTCTCATTATATACTGCAATGTTATCCTTGCTCAAAATCCAGTAGATATCCTGGCATTTTTCCTTAAAATCCTACATTCTAGTCATGTTAATATACAAGCTTCTCTGCCTTTCTTCTATAACTACATCTATAAATAGATAGCTAGATAGCTAGATGAATTCTAGATTTCAAAGCTGCTAAGAAAAATAAAAACCATGAACACTAAAGCTTGAAAAATAAGCACAGAAAATATAAGAAGTTTCCTACTTGGTATAAACTACTCCAATAAATGTTGTCCTTCCATGTTTTTACTGGCTCTTTTTAGTATTGCAATATTTAAGCTAAGCTGATAACCTGCAAACAGCTGGGATCAGCAGTATTCGAACTGGCCTCGCCTGATGCAAGAGTTCACCCATCTCTCAAGGCTGGCACTTAGAGCAGAAGTCATCTCATTTAATAAAATTTATATAAAGGTAAGATGTCCACTCAAAGGCAGTCATTTAAGTCCTCATCCCAACTATTTTAGACTTTCAGCTCAGTTAGGATGAACTGCCTTCTGCAAATGTGTGTTGCTGGCCTTTGACTACAGCCAGTGTTTAAACAAGCTGCTTACACTAGGCACTCACATTTGTGTGGGTGGATGATTTCCATCCACAGAGTATGACTACACTGTAGAGTAATGTAAAAATAATAAGCTAGCTTCAAACAAATGGGTTTTACCAGTAACATTTTAGCCGATTACATTTACCCATGCTCTGCTATGCACGTTCCTGCTCCTGGTATTCCAGCCAGCCCAGATCCCACTGCAGAGCACTTGCAAGAGCAAGGAGACCTGGACACATTTCCTGATCACTTCACCCTTGTGACTGGCACTTCTTCAGACAGTAAGCACATCACTTCTACCTCCCAGATCCATGGGGAAGAGTGGGCTAGATGTACCTGCCCCAGCGCATCCGCACGGTGCCTGGGTCAGTGTGCAGGCTGGGCACCCGCGAGTCAACCCTTCATCCTTGTTCCCCAGAGAACATGAATGCCTGCAGTAGTGCTACAGATGCTAAAAGTGCAAGAAAGAACTTTTAAATCAAGTATTTCAGGAGGAAAGAAAAGGTAAAAGATTTTTGATTTTTCGTGAAAGGTAAAGTTCATTAATGCTTTATACTGGTGTATATATTACCCTTTAATATATGATATTTCCCTTCAGGACTGGAAAAAAAGAAGAGACAGTTGACCTCTCCTGTGACATCTAACCAAAGTAAAGTGCAGCTGGTTCAGATGAGTGTTTAATGGGAATGTAAAGTCTTAGATACAGGGATCAACTTCTTGTTTTGCATTTGTGCTGTGTGTAGAACATTGGATTCTTAGTCCATGACTGATTCCAGGTAGTATTACGGTAACAATATATAGTCAGACTGTGTCTCTCCCTATATAAAATAATTTAACATGGTTCATGGAAATGAGACACTGCCTGAATAGATAAATATGCCAGGTTTGTTACCATCTCCAGTGCTGGATACATGAAATCAGGGAATTCATTTATCTCTGCCTTAGTTTTGGTTTTTATACCATTTGCTTCTGCTGGAAAGTGACTTTAGCTCTCCATTAGAAAAAATATGCTGTAAATCTGATCCAGAGAATCTTAAAACTTGGAAGAAACAGCCTAATAATAAGAGCTTATTAAATGTGACTTCCTACAGTATCGCTGAGGACTTTGCTAACACAATTAAAACCAGACCTGTAGCCAAATGCCAGAAGCCTCTCTTCTGTTTGTCCATTCTCAGAAGTGACTCATCCTCTCAGCCTAGCCCAGGAGTGTGTGCTAAAACGCAGCTCCTCCATTATTCAGATGACATTAATTGAGGACTTTCTGCTTTGCTAACAAAGGAGGTGATAAATGGCTCTCCCTTTTCCTTTAAAATCTTCACCTCCTACAATTGCTTCAGTGTATTTGAGTAGATATAGTAAGCAGATTGCAGAAATTAATTAATTATGTGTGTTAACTTCTCACTTTTACCCTTCGTTGAACCTTTTTGTTCCTTGGCCCTGCCTTTTGTAAAATTGAAGTTGTCTCCCAGGGTGTATGGCTTTTAATGTGACTGTATACTGTATTTAGTTGCTATAGCACATCAAGCATGTGGAATGTTTTAACAAGGAGTTTTTAATGAATCCCTGGGAAGAAAATACCCTCAAAAACAATACTTCAGTACATAAGTACCTATATACACTGCAGCAATAAAACCACAACAAATGGCAAAGATTTTCTTTACCTCTATGTTTTAAACAAACTTGAACCACAAACAAGGTCGTAGCCATTCTCTGAGAAAAACATTTGATTAAAGGTTTCTTTCTACAAGGCTATGCGTGAATTATTTCAGACTGTTTGACGATTTGCTAGAAAAATGTGTTAAATTGCTGGTAATTTGAACACCAGCAAGCAGTTTGCATACTCCTTGCATCTTTTCAATAAATGCCATCACCTATTCTGTATTGCCCTTGGCTTCTCACACTTGTGTCAGAAGGAAATGAGAGATTTTTAACACAGTCAACGAGTTCAGTACAAAGTGGAGAGGGGCAGAATTTCCCTCAGGTCTTAATCCCAGTAAAGGTTCAGGGCACTGTGCAGTTGTAATCAGTCACTTGTCTTTCTGAATTACTTTATTCAAAACCATGGGCAGCACTGTAACGTCTTCTTTTTCTACCATTAAATGAATATCATGTGGCAAGAAAACCAAATGAAAAAAAGGGGCAAAAAGGAAAATAAGGACACAGGATTAAGACCCAGAATTTCTGCTTGTAGGCCTTATTGCTGACTTTATTCAGTCAAATATTTAAGTTACTAGCATTACTTCGCTACAGCCTTGTCTCGAGTGTTTTAAGAATTAGATGAGCTGATGTTTGCAAAGCAGCTTCCTTGTGGAAAACATTGCCATTTTTATGGCGTATTGAAGGCTGCAAATGAATTCCTGCTACGAAACTGGTATCTCCCCCCTCCCAAACCCGCAGTGTCGCAGTAGCTCCAGAAGTGATTGCCCAACCACCCCTGCCCTGGGTGATGCACCACCTCCCTCTCGTGGTTGCTTGCTCACAGAGAGAGGTTGAGGAAGAATCTGTTATAGCTTTAGATAACAGACTTCAAGCTTTTAAGACAAAAGAGTGAAGACTGATGGTTTCAGACACAGTGGTCAAAGTCCCTTTTCTGATGCTAATGATCTATCCGGGAGGCAGTCAGTTATGTCTGCGTTTCAGCCAGAGTTTTTCCATGACTTTTAAGGTGAAACGGAAATCCCTAAACTAGGAATAGTTGTAATCACCAAAGCCTGAAAAAACTTTTTGGAAGGTTCTTTCAACACTTTATCAGAGCCACACAGAAATCAGGACAGGAACAAAAGTGCTAAGATCTACTAATACTTGAATTTAGAATAATTTTTAAGTCACTGAATCCACAGGGAATAAAAAAATACTAATGGGCACTTCAGCTTCCAAAGAAAGGGTAAAAAGGTAAACTGCCTTATACAGCCATAGGGATCTTCTGCTCTAGGCTGCTTTCCTCAAGCGAGAAGTCTAAGATCCAGTAAGTATAGAATAATTTCAAATTTATATCCCACCAGTTTGATCTGTGTGAGTTTCTGTGCATGCACACCCATGCTACTGTGTGTTTACTAAATCTGGACTTTGAGACAGTTTATGGGACGATGTGTATTCTCTGAATATCATTGAAAACAATCATTCCCTGTCAGGTTAAAGCTCCAATCTGTCCTTGTATCCTGTCTCTGTCAATAAATGATAGAGAAGGTCCGTATGAGAGCAAGGTCAGAAAAGCATAAAATGATGCCATCTTTTCTGTTTAGAGAAGTCTAGAACCAGAAATTGTCTCTTTTATGGTCTTATCTACTATATATTTTGCTTCTGACTAAGCCAAGCAGCAATCCTGCCACCACCTGGAATTTCTCCATAGTACCAGACTTTGTGGCAGCAGAAAAACCCCTGAAAAACAAAGAAAACCAAAACGACTCCCCAGACTCAGTCTTCCCTCTTGGTCACCAAGAAAGGGCTGATTATGAGCTGACTGCAGAGTCATCCTAGTAGTTCTCTCCTGGTCCCAGTTCGTATCTTAATATTTATACAGCATGGATTACTGTATGGGAGTAATATTACATGTAAAATTACATGGGAGCTCACTAGGGTGAGCTAGAATAAACTGTGATCTTCTTTTGGAAGATGTGAATAAAAAACTGTTCTGAAAAAGGATTTAGAAACAGTTTTCCTGCATTCTGGTTTAGTTTTCCTCTGACAGCGTAGCAAACATTTGTCTTCCCAGTTTCATGAACTTGATCAAAAATTTTTAGCTCTTTTTGGCTTAAACCATTTAGCAAATTCAGTTTCAAATTTGAAGATAGTTTTGAGTTAGTCAAAACTACAGTTTTAGGAAGATAATTGTTTAAATAATCTTGGCCACCACTCCAGCAGACTCTAAGGTTCAGGTGATATTATAGATTAATTTACTACTTCAGACTTCCGAACTTTCCCAAAGAACTTCGACACTGACAGAGTTTCTATGGCCGGAGTCCCTGCAGATTTAGGATATAGTCCAGCATCTGTTAATTCAATGGAAAAACTGCCTTTCATTGAGAAAGCACTGCCTCAGGAACCTATTTGCCCTTATTTGGAACTAACATTGGTGTAGCTTGTATGGTCCTGAACCTGTAACTGTAGAAGATACAGTTTAATATCCATCTATGCAAAGTATGCCAGTGAAATTAAAAGAGTAAGAATACCATCTGCAAAGGGCATTTATGGCATATTTTCTGGAGGTTCACCTTTATTGCCAAAGGTCTGCAATTACATGAATTAAGGTAACTTAAAGCTCCTTGTCAGGTTGCAGGCACAGGATAACTGCACCTATCCATCAGTTTGCCTCTCTTGCTGACTGTAGCCAGATATAGATGAAGTGAGGAAGAATAGATGTTTAACAAATTGCATTGCTTATTTCATTTATATAGCCTTGACCTTGACTGTTTCCATAAAGCAGCTTCAGTTACTACTAAAGGTACACACACTTGGATATGTTTCTACCAGCAGGTTCCCTTTCAGTGCTGAAGCTACACTACATTCAGTGTTGCTGCCGCCTCAACCTTACTTCAAGAAAAGTCTTTTCAAGTGGAATCAAAGACATCCTCTTTAGGTGACACTTGTTGATTGAAGATGACATTGAACGTATACTTACTCTGTATTGTAGAGCAGAATATTATACGCACCAACACAACCACTTGCACAGCTGCAAGTGGCATAAAGTGACCTTGATGTGCTCTATACCAGTTTGCAACACAAAGGGTTTGGTACTAAATAGGGGATTAAGTTAGCCACTAGTGCCTTCTTTTATGGGAAAAGGTGTAATGGGGAAAAGGGAGAGGAATTAGTCTGGTCCTGTGGAGATATCTGCAACTGTTTATTGCCTTTATAGTCCACAGAGAGAAAAAGTCAATGATATAGTGCGATTTATCTGATCTGTTCTAGATGATTCTTTTAGTGTGAGAGGAAGTGCCTTTTTCTCTCAAGGGTTTGTAAAAAGGGTATACAGTGACTATCTCAGGTATAGATGTATACACTTTATACATATGTATTTGTCAAATGTATTTGGTCAAATTAACCCTGGTGCTGGTGTTTTCCAAGGACCATTCATAGTGCACATGCAGGGTTTAGGTTTCTGACCAAGCACTCTCCATGGTGCTCTTGATGTTCCTCTATCTCTCCATTGATTCCCTAGGAACAATCCTAGGCTCCTAATAAAGTAGTACTAATATCTACGTGCAGTGTCCTTAACTGTAAGTCAATTTTGTTTTCCAGTTCCTAGTCATTGTAGGATGTTATACAGAACATCAATCACTCTCAGGTCAGCATGTCTTATTATAGAGGTCTCTTACCACCATTGATTGAATTTTTATTTCTTCTGTATGTGCTTTGTCATATCTTTCCATTAGGTGTAGCAACTGTTCATGTAACACAGCACAGCTTTGGTGTCTTGGATGTTGAAAAGCGTAACACAGCAAGACCAACTTCCAAGTGAATCAAAACTAGTAACAATAAACTCAGTTCTGGAGCATGATTTTTCTTGAAAACATTAAAGATGTTTCTGACATTTTCAGAACATCACAGTTTAACAAAGTTATCTTTACCGGTGGAACAAAATCAAAGTGCTAGGAGAACCGACACATAATATAACATTAGGTGGCCTGGAGCAGGCAGGGGAGATAGGGATGGAAGAATACTGCAGAATTTACTGTGGGTAGTAAAGTCAATGGAAAAAATGGAGTTTCTTCTGTAGGAAGTTCTATTACTTTGACAGCTGTTTCTTTCTTAAAACTTTTTCTTTTCAGAGAATAAGTTAAAAATTGTTTGGCTATATCCCAGGGTCTAACAACGTCATAAAAGGGAGAAACAGCAGTTTATCAGGGAAAGCGTTGTGAAGTAGGGGAACAGAAGTCAAAGTATGAAGTGTGAAAACAGAGAATTATAATTTTCACAAAGTAAGGAAGAGCTCAGGTAGAGGAAAAGATTAAATATTGACTTGAAATGAATTCTTGGGTTTACATTTCCCATTCAAACATTTCAGTAAGACCTTATTTTTCCAGTGGAGAAAATATTTCAAATGATATTGTTTGGCCAGTCTACAAGTTTAGAGAAATTTTTTTCATCATTCTAACAATTTCTAAAAGTCTCATGTGAGTTCTGATGTGTGTTTGGTAATGTAGGAAGCGATATTATATACACCCTTTACATGATATGATAAGATACTGAAATCTGCCACTGACCCAACTTGTAGATTTAATTTGTAAGAAAAGCACATGCCATAGGTGAGCCTGAAAAAAAAGACATAATCTAACTACTCTTCATTACATTTTTGTGAATTGGTTGAATATTATCATCTTTGCTGCACAGACATTCAAAAAAGGTTGAAAGGTTAGGTGGCGTACCTCAATTACAAAATCTTTTGAGGAACAGGAGGTAATTATAGGATTTTCTTTCTTTGATAATACTTGTAGTTGAAAGAATGGGTGGCAAGGCTCAATACAGGTAGAAGAAAAACCAACCGTGTCTTTTACATGAAACTGAAATTTTCTTTTTCCAAGGAGAAAGCCAAAGATCATGTCATATGGACAGGGACCCTTCAGGGTTTCCCACGGTGCTTCCTGTCTGCCATTGTGTGCAGAAACAGGGTCCCAGCAGGGCATGGGCAGCATCTTTGTCTTTCAGAAGACATCGACAGAGGGTTGCGATTATTCCCTCGGTTCTTGTCAGTCTTTTTCACCATACTTAAGGGCAGCATAAAAACCCTTCTTCTGAAGAAAGCAACCCTTCTGAAGAAAGGAACCCTCCTACCCCCTTTGAACTTCTCCTGAGAGGTGGCTGCTACCACTGAATCTGCCATGACTACTGCTGCAGTGGCATTCATCTGTCAGCTAACTAGAGAATATAGTTTTGTAACCATGCACTTTAATGTCTACAATGTAAATGCTTTTCTTAAAATAAATCCAAATACTTTTTGTTGATTGTTCTTTTTTTCTGTCTTACAAATGATTTGAGTTTGGAAAGCTGTTTAGCACTTAAGTACTGCCATGGAGAAAACAATTTTTGTTCTGAGTTCACAAATACATGATCTTGAGCAGGAATCCTCTCTCTTCAAAATGTTAATTAAACAAAACAATGGATTTTAATAAATAAGTGCATCTACAAGTTCCTGGCCTCAGGGAAGTGTCACCACAATACTTATTGTTTGCATGAATGAGTTTCTCACATAAACACTTTTCCCTATTAAAAGATACAAAGCTTATATTTCAAATTATAACAGTTATGAGGGGGAGAAATGTTGGGGGAGAAAAGAATGTTTTTCAGATGAGGTCTGAAAATAGATGGACAGTCAATGAAATGGAAAAAGACAAGAAGACAGATGTTGTCTGAAGAGGATGTGCACTGGAAGGCACCTGTTCGCTGGAATTAGGAAAACCAAGAAGTCTGATGGAGAGGTTGCCTCCACAACTGTGCCTCCATGAGTATCTTTTACATTTGCACTGTTGTCAGTGTAGTTACAGCCAAAGGTGAGATCAGTTAGTTATTGGAAGAAGTTCATAAAGGCATTTAGCAATGGTCTGTATCTATCTTACCATTCCAATAACTTTCCTTTCTCTGAAGGTCAACCCTGTGTTTGCTAACATGGGGTTTTCTGTTTGAAACCTGGCATATTGGGCACATCTACAGCCACAGCATAGAACAGAGAAACAACAGGATAAAAACCTTTCTAAATGGAATCAGAAAGTATTAAACTTTGTTTAACAAAGTTAGTTTAACTTGGTTAGTTTAACTAAGTTATTTAACTTTGTTAAACAAAATTTAGTACTTTCATATTTTAGTAAATGTACCTGATTTTCCTAGATTTTACTGTGATTGAGGCAGGTCATACCAAGGAACTGTATAACCAGTGCCATTAAACAAGATCCTTCAGGTTGATGTGACACCAGGCAGAGGCATACATAGCTCTGAGAACTGTAAAACAATTGCACGTTTAGTTATTAATTTACAAGTAAACATCCTGCCATTGTTTGAAGAGAGACTGGTGTGCAAATCAAGATTTCCCAAGGCAGCGTTAGCAATGCATGAGGCAACTGCACACTCTTCTCTGAGCAGCAGAATTGTATATATAGCAAACCACAGACGCCTAATGAACACCTAATGCTTTGAACGTGGACTTTCTCAGACCGGTGGTGAGAAAGGGACATGGAACATCTTCAGAGAGTTAACAGGAGACGTGTCCTACTGCCGCACTCGCACATCTCCCAGTTTACTTACAGCTAAATGATGGCTCTCTCTGTAGTCTAGTGCTTGGCTGAGGTCAAGCAGGATGACAAAAGTCAAGGCCACTTATGGTGTCTTGAAAAAAAGAATTAAAATCCTTACAGCTGTCAGCTAATTGCAGCATGACTGATGACTTTGTGTGATGGTGCAGATTACTGGAAAAAGAGCTTTGTAGCCTGTATGGTTAATGCTAAGTGACGAACAGATGGATCACTTGAATGTGTGGCCATCTGAACCTAACCTAATCAAAACTGGGTGCTTTTGGTCCTACCTATGCCAGCAATGGAAAGGGAACTGCACGGTAAGAAGGAACGGACTAGTAAGTGCCCATATATGTTCTGTGGCATTACAGAAGTCTTAATATATGCATTGAGTGCATGATGTTTAATAGAGACAGCCATTTGGCTTCATGCTTAAGGTGTGGAAGAGGAATTTAAGCAAGTACAATAAAAACCTGGAAGAATATAATAATAGAATGTGACATAATTAGCATGAGTAATCAAATGGTTATAAAAAGACACCAGGCTCATGATCTTTGGTCTTGGGCTACTTGGTGGCTAGTAGCTAATCAACTGTACCAGTGCTTTCTTGCGTTCTACTTTCCCTTCTCATACCTGAAAAAAAAAAATCTTAAATGCTAAATCTGGTCATGAATCAAGTTTATGGCAGAAGGTACTGAATGAAGCCAGGTCCTTGGGTCATGAAATAAGTAGGCACTAGACCTTCTAGTATTAACATGAGCTAATAGTTGAAGTGACAACCCTGGAACAACAGGGTCGGGTCCCTGACTGAAGCCAGAGACAGACACAGAAGCAAAAACAAACTGATACACTCCAGTTAAGCAAAGAGGATGAAAGGCAGGCAAGGCCAATGTTCCTGCCATTCCTGTTCCACCTCAGTCAAACAGAGTTTAGAAGGATGGATATGGGATTTACCTGCAACAAGGAATTTGTTTAATTCTCTGTAAATAAAACTACTCTTTAAAGCTTATTTTGATTTTAAAATTGTTATCATTAAAAAAAAAACCCAAAACTGAAGGAAGTTTTCCAATACAAAGTTGAGCACTCAAAATATTTACTTTTGAAAAAGTCAGAATGGAACATTTTAAGGTCTTCAGGAATTGTTTTTCTTGCCCTTCCCCCCCTGCCCCCCCCAGCAGAAATGGCAATATAGAGATACATTTGTGAAAATTTTTGATGTTTTTAACTCAGCATTTTTTTGCTTAAAATGGTCTAATTTGAGAAGTTACCCATATAAACTAAAAAGTCTTCTTTCTCTTTCTGTGATGTCTTCTGTATTAGATTTTAAAGAGGCAAGTTATGTTCATAAATCATAATGATCCATTAAGGAGTATGAACAGATTGAGTTCAGCATGAGACTTTCTAGCCAGATTTGTATTAGTGCATCATGGTCTCAAACAGGTAACAACAGCATTAGTAAAGTATTTATACTAGCTGTTGGAAACAAGCATATAGGCATAATTTGACACTGATGCTGTCCGCTCAAAATTCAGTTACCTCTGTTGATCTTTGATGTCACAGACCAGCCATCCAAAAAGTAAGGTATACAACATAAAAAGATATGGAAAAAAAAAAATTTGAATATCTCTTCCTGGAGTGGATGTTTATTATTAAATTATTTTTTCCCTCCAAAATGAAAAACAACTAAAAAAACCCCAGATTAAATAGAATGAAAGTATACTTATAAGCAAAAGGACATAGAGAAGAGGGACACAAGATAAATTGAGGAGAAGAAGGCAGGAAAGTCTAACAAAAGTATTTAAAAGACTGGAAGATATAGTTTTGACATTAAAACTTCAGAAATATGCTTTTTAGGTCCTTTCCAAAGGGGCTAAGAAGTTAAGAGCTGCAGCATTTATTGATCTGAACAGTTCTCAAAAATCCTTTGACTGTCAGGACTCCACTGACTTCACAGACTTTAGTAAGAGATTATACATCTTGCACATAGGTTAATATCTGTATCTCTGCTCTTGGAGTTTTTCAGCTGGTTCTACTGATCGTGTCTTTCCAGCTGGCCAAACACCTCAAGGGTCCCTGCCATGCTCCCAGGAACTGTCACTGGTATAGAGTGACTAAGTACCATAGCACTGCAAAGGACCTCCTAAGTGAGTCATCCCATGCCATCACAGGCATCCAGTCACAGAAATTCCCTAAAAAGATAACATGTTAACACCTTAAAATGGGCTACTGCCTCTGCTTTTTGCTACTCCCTCATAACAAGCATCTTAATTTGTATTTAGAACTTTTCTATATACCTTTCATTAGTATTTGCCTTATTCTTTGTACTAACAGAAGGAAATATAAACTTCTTTGTATATATACATATACATTTAAATAGAGAAAGAGAGAGCCTTTAAGAGATGTAGGGAAACACTATCGTTATTATTCTTATTAAAATCTTTTCTCTTGCCCATCCTGATCCTTTATTATCACCTTTTGATAAGACTGTACACTGTACTGTATTAAATTACAGCCATAAAGGCCCATATGCAGCCATTTGTGCGTTATTTGTGAGAAGAGGAGGAAATATTATGGACAGCATACAGTCTCTAAGGCACAGGCTTGTTTTGGACTTTTCTGATGGCTCACAGACTCAAGAGGAAAAATGAATATATCGGTGTGCCTCAGTGTGACAAAGGACAGATTCCTCACAGTGTTGTAGAGAAATGCTGTCACCACTCTGGTAATAAATTGCCATGATTTAAACTTATCAGAACAAGAATCGCCAAGCCTTAATGGAGAGTATAGACGGTTGATGTAGGACCCATATCCAGGGCTGTCACAGCCTGACCTCACTTGCTACAACAGCAGTGGGTTTTGATTGCACCCTGAACACTTCAGACATATTTTTCTCCCTCTCTTGCTCCCTGCCAGATTGGGATGCCAGAGATGGTGAATGTCACTGCACATTTTAGCTCCTGACAGCAGGCTAAGGACAGCAATGTGAAAAGGGGATGTAAAACCTGCTTTGAAATCTTTCCATGGGTGGAAAAAAGTAGTGGCTTGGTAAGAGAAAAAGGAGTCTTCCACTCACCGGGGCTAGATGAGGTCCAGCACATGTCAGTAGTGACTGCACATCACTAACGACAGATGGCTGCCCAGTGACCTATTCAAAATGGCTATTGGTCTCCGTCCAGAGTCTCATGAACAGGTATCTGTATTACAGCTGGTGCTAACTGGCAGCTTCGTTAACAGTCTCAGCAGAGAAACCAAGGACCAAGTGGCCTGCAGAGATTGAACTGTCCTCTCACCCTGCCGCAACAAGGTTGAAACATATTGGCAAGAAAATCTTCCCTTATGCTACCTAAATTTGAATGTACTTTGTATTTCCAATGTCTTCCCTGAGTAACAGACACTTCAGAAAATATGATGAATTTTATATTTTTGCAAAAGCTTCACAGACGTTTCAATAACGCATATATGCATATTTATTAAAGAAGCAGCTTTAAGAGATCCACAGTTACAATTGGTTGAATTTTACAATTAGATCTCAGTTCCACTTTTTACATTTGAAAAAAAAAAAAATCAGCATATCCTTCTCATTGTATTGACATGGTAAAAAAACCCACACAAAAAACCCGAAACAACTGAACAAAAAAACCCCAACATAGCTTTATTTGAGTACTTGGAAAGTATTTTCATATACTTTATCTTAATTCACCTGATTATGAAGGAAACTAGATTAATGTCGAAATTTTGCATTAAATGTCAGACTATTTTTGACGCAGACAAAATCAATACTGAAACAACAGAGATTATTATCTCTGCTCCTGTAGCAAAGTGATGAGTAGGACATGAGTAGCAGCAAAGATAGATTTGTCACGAACAAATCATGTCAAACCAATCTAAACTCCCTCTGTGACAAGGTAACAGACTTTGTGGATAGAGAGAAGCAGTGGATGTCATGTATCCTGGCTTTAGAAAAGCTTTTGACATGGTCTCAGATGGAACTCTCATAAGCAAACTAGGTCTAGATAAAACTACCAAGTACAAAAAAAATTGAGTAACTGCACCCAAGGTATAGATACTAATGGAAAGAGACACTGAAGGACGTTCTGCAATAGTCTCTTCTAGGTCAGTCTTTGTCAATATTTCTGTTAAATCTACCAATGACACAGACACAGGAAATGTATTATGGAGGACAGGCTTAGAATTCGAAGTAATTTTTACAGATCTGAACAGAGAAAAATCAAACTCAATGAATTTAATGGGGACAAATGTAAGATTTTGCATGTAGGTGGGAGTAATTAGTTCCACAGATAGAAAACAGGGAACAATCAGCAGTTCTTCCAAAGAAGACGTTGGGATTATGGTTGATCACAGGTGGAAAACAAAGCAATGATGGCATGCTGTTGCAGGTGTATAGCTTTCAAGATGAGAGAAGTATCTTTCCTTTTTACTCAACAGCACTCACAAGGTTTTAGCTGAGCTCATCTTTGTACACCATACTCCTGGAGAAAGGAGGAGCAATTAGAGTCTGTAGGAGAACAGTGGAAAATATGAGCTGGCAAGAAAGCTGACAGAAAAGGACTTAACGTGGTTTTTTTAGCTTGAAGAGATGATTAAGAGAACAGCTTTTAACTGTGAAAGAGGCTGCTGTTTAATGAATTCTTCATGGGTATAAACTGTAGCAAAATGGATTCAAATTAGATAAAAGGAATATATTTCTAGCAGTACAGAGACGCAGCATACTTTTACTGATTTTGTTCTGGATGGTATTATGGTAGTCCTTTCGCACATTGTCTTTGGTTAGTCTTCAGCTTATGAATAGTTCATCAACAGCAGGTTGAGAAACTTAGCTAAAGAACTTGATAAGGTATTTTACAGCTCTGTTTTTATATAAGTCTATGGATGAACGAGATTTACCTGTAGACAGCATTTCTGCAGCAGAATTCATATACCTTCAAGACCTGTAACACAGAGCACCACTGAAGTCAGGATGGTGATGCTCATGTATTTCAGGTTCCATCCAGGTATTTCAGGACCGGATTCCTTCCTTTTATTATAGAACTAATACATATTAATGCTATTGATGCTGTGTGGTCTTAAAACAGGCACTACTCACATGTACGTTGTGTGTCAAGAGCAGAATCAAGTTGAACAGGGAGCATAGGCAAAAAAATTCTCAAATAAGTGAAAATGGAAAGAGTAATCATTAAAATTATTGAATTAGGTTGAAATATTAACACAAAAGGTTTTAAATAGCTGTAACTTTAAGAAGAGTATATAAAAATATGCGCAATTAATACAAATCTAGATACCAATGACCTGTCAGGCTAATCTTGTTCCCCCCTCTTACTTGCTGCATTCATGTATTATATCCTACCTTAAAACAGGTTAATATTACGTGATGAACTCTGAAACAGGTCTCACAGAAGGTCAGCCAGTTTTGAGTAGGTACTGGAGTCCTGTGGAGAATGTGTCATATGAACGCAGCCTTGGACTGAAACCTCTTCAATGGTGGGATACTCCATCTTATACTTTTGCATAGTGCTTAGCATACTGTGCATGGAAGAGAAGGGATCTGTTTTTAATGAAGTATAAATGTCAAAAATCAAACACTGAAGTATTATCCTAGATGTTACTGAAAGTGTAAGAAATACTGGTGGCATGATCATGTCAAATCATATTGACTGTTTTTTACATTATTTTATTTCAATTAATAAAGAAAAAAATCATGAAAGGTATGAAGCTACTGTTGATTTTTCTTTCTGCCAGGAACAAGCCACAAAACCCCACATTTCAACCAGCCACTCAAGTCAAAATGGGTGAACAGTGCCAGAGAGGTGGAGAAGGGGAGGTAAAATGTTATATAATTGCTTGACTAAAGGAGCTTTTAGGCCACTTTTCAGACTGTAGGCACCTAAATGCAATGTCTACATTACAAATGTAATTGCTATAATTTACAAATTCAGTTGCTGCAGTCTTTACCTATGGTCAGTGAGAAGATATTGGCATATCTTTGTCTGGAGCCTTTTGAAGATAATAGCGTATCCTCTGAGTGCACAGAGAGAAAACAGTGATGCTTCTAACTTAGATTTGAGTTATCCAGTGTGAGTACTTAGTTGAAGTTATCTAACTAACTAACTACCTATCGATCTGTCTACCTACCTACCTACCTACCTACCTATCTATCTAAGCTGTGTGGTGCTTGGTTGCCTACTGGGTTAAACCACAACACATATAAGTACAAGAAATTTCCTTTTTAAAATTTCAATATAAAATCAGGTCCAAAACTTTCCCTTATAGAGCTTAGTCAATTATTTCAATTCGTAAATGTACTTTTATATCTGCATGGTCAGTTTTTCCCTTTAAATGCCTATGAATTGTGAATTGTTATCAACCATGATCAGAGCTATGTTCTCTCAACGACTAAGGTTTTAGTAATGGATATAACTGCACTTTGAAGGCACATTGACTATATTTAACCATTTCACATTGCAATCAGACTACTAATATACAATCTCTTGTAGCACTCATCATGGGACCTATCCCCTCAGTAGACCAGCTAACATTGTCACTGTTGATTTCAGCCTAATTTCTATTTACCTCAGTTGCTTTAGAATACAAGTGTCTTGAATACTTTTGCCCTCAAAGGCTGAAAGCATTAGTTTGAATCTTTTCTTTCCTTTTTCCTTCCATTGGAAGGAAGAGGACAAAAGCATCATAGTGACCTTCAATATAATTATATTCATTGAAATTATAGAGTTAAATTAAAAATGATACCTCTTCAATATTTTTCTCTTAGCTATCCCTTTTCCCTGTAAATATATTTTTTTCTATTAAAAAAGTTCGTTTGTATATAGGTATGTATATTTATTTATATATGTATGGGTTTTTTTGTAAAATAGAAATACAAAAAGGTGCCATTTACTGTTTGAGTCTGTATGGTTTATTCATATGCCTTTTAGCACAGTGGGGAAAGATTTTTTTCCCCTATTAATTCTGCACACTGAATCCTGCAAATATTAGTAAATTCCAAAACAACTGCTGAGGGCTCTGCAGTCCTGTGCAATTTGCTATATGTTGCTAGAGCACTTAGCACTTTCTATGGCCTAAAATATCTCTAAAGGTACAAATATTTCTTATTTATGAGCTGCTGATATGAACTGAACACAGGTCTAAAACATTTGTTTAGTCTCCTGATATTGCTATCTATTTTAAAACTGTGGCTCCCTTTATACCTTGGCTGTTTGAAATATAGTGTTTATTCTTTAAATGATCACTGTAACCACGATGACGGTCAATTGTGTGGAGGCAGCAATGCTGTGACATTCTCAGTTTTGGTGCTTTTTTCCCCATTTTGGGGGGGAAAGGGCAGAAAATCAATGCAAGACAGATACGGTGTGAAACCCACTGTGCATTCTCACTATGAGCCTCTACCCTCTGAGACTTAGGAAGCAATACTGAAAGAACAGCTAGAGAGGAAACTGGTGGAAAAGTTGCTATTTTTCATCTGGTTCTAGGCTCTTTGCCTACTTAGAAATAAATAGCTCTGCCTCGGAACAAAAGTGCCTTTTATTAAAAAAGAAAAAAAAAAAGGAGATTGATTTTCATTCTTAAAGTCTAATGGAGAGAAACAGCACATAAAAATGTTATTTTAATAAGCGCTGTCCTGACTGGATACTCTTAAATAGTCATGGAGGTCTATCACCAATATTATTTGGACCTTGAGAAGAAAAGTTCAGTTCTTTTTATTTTTCAGCATGCTTACATTAGCTAAAGAGCCCTCACAAACAAAAAAATTCCTTATGTATACTAAATGGCACCCAAGGTAAGCATGAAACCATGTACCCAAAGCTCTGTTATAATTTCTAAGGGAAAAATGCATACTTTGTTAGAGACAGATACAGATTCAATGTCCCAGTCAGATACTAGCTGTTATTTAATGAATTGCTTTATGAATTAAACATTACATTACTGATTACTTGACCATTTCTACCAGTTTTATAGATGTCAGATGCCACTGACTGCGGTAGGTTGCCACTCAGGTTTGCCCCTGAAAGAGTAAAGTACAATATAATATGTATTCTTCCCTCCTTTTTTTTAGTTAGTGGGAATTCCCATAGCAGTTATACGCTCTCAGGGAGGTCAAAAGTCTGCAACTGCATCAGGATCAGGGACTGGGAATGATTCCCTGCATCTTTTTCTTTTCTTGTTGCAGAATAGCCATGACATGGCTGGGAGAGCTGCCTGCAGAAGTGGCCAAGCCACAGGGATACAGTACCGGCTATTTACTCAGTTAGGGTTAGGAAATGGCCAGCCAGCCATTTATTGAGCACGGTCCCACGGTGGCATACAGTGACATATGTGTGTGTAGCAGATCTGTTTCTGGGCAGCTCCAGAATTAAGATGATTTGCTGTTTACACTCTATAAATAGTTGTCATTTATAGCCCTATCTGTTACAGCAGGTAGCATACAGCTCTTCACTATTGGCATGGAAAGACGAATAATTTTTTTCCAGCTGGGGATATTTCATATCACTTATCTTTAGGACCTAACTTAAGCCCAACATGTTCATTGCCTTAATCATCCTAAATATTCTGTGAAATGGCCTTCTAACCTGCAGCTCTGTACTAACATGGCTGTACTCTTGCCTCCTTTCTTTTACCCAATTTTATCTCCCCTCTTTCATTCATTCCCCTGTGCAGGGAGCCGGTCCTTCAGTGTACTGGCTAACACTGAACCTATCTTGCTTTCCAGTTCTCTCCTTCTTTGAAAGCCCGGTCTCACAGACCTTTTCTTTTCCTATATCAGAAAGGCTAACTCCATCCTCTTCTGCAGTTGCCTGGTGGGGGCTGACTCACGCACACAGCTATGAAGAAACCTGTGCAGACAAACCTGCCCTAAGGATTGCAGTCTAAATAGAGGTAACACACACTGGTTTGCTCTCTTTTAAAGGCTTGTTTTCATTTTTTGGCATTTTCAATAAAATTTAGAGTTGTGATCACATAGGGATTCACATTCACATGATCATTCAAAGGGATATCTATAAAACTTGCAAGAGGCTGAATCTGCCACATCCCATCCATAGCAAAACTTGCCAGGTATCCACAGATTTTTAATCTGGGATTTCCCCTCCTACTTCACTCTTCCTCCCTGAAAGAAACAAGTGAGCCTAGTTTCAAAACAGTCTTTCAAAGTTGTTTGGATGTGAGTCTTTGCACTGACATCTTTTAGAAGTCTTTATATGCAAGGGAAGCCAGAGCCAGCCTCCTGCCACATCTTGCAGAGAACATGAGAAATCTCAGTACAGTCTTTTTCAGCTCCTTTCCAGGACGGTGACGCAAAGGATGTTAGGGATCTGCTGCAAGCAGCTGGAAATTCACTACTGATATGAAAATGCAAATTAAAACCTGTTAAACAAGGAACACACTAGTTAAATACATATAAAACCTTGTGTATACTACACACATACATATAATATTTTTATTCTGCAAGATAAAATAAATCTGGGCTGGTCAAAGACTCTCCAGAAGCAATTGCCACTGTGAGCCCCTGCTATCACTAGAACAACTTTCAGTCCTCCTGAAGGCAGGAAAGACAAGGTACTTCAAGCAAAGTTTGAAAGGGTTTCCTTGCTAAGAACATCAGGGTCTGGCTGGCAGAAAAATGTAGCTATATTTTTTAATAATTTTGCAGAATACATGGATGGAGAGATTACAAAATGTTCTTGTTTCAAGAAACCTGTGTAATAGTCAGTGAACTTTATTTGCATTCTGGTGACTCAGTTGAGGAGCCTCTCTATAAATCTCACTTTATTTTTCCCTTTTAAACCTTCACACTGCCTGTAAACCTTATCTGTGATATTTTTGTAAGGTAAACAAGTCAACACAGCAGATCAAAAACCCAGGGCAGGATCCTAAATTGGCAGGAATATTCTGCTTACAGGACAGCTAGATTATAAAATTACTAGGTCATTCACATCATTCCCTGTGTATTAAGAGATGAGGACAGCTTCTCCTTCTTTGACATACAGAAACGAAAATATATTTTCATTTCTTAATTTAAATATGATCCAATTAATTTGTCACGGCTTTCAGAGAACAATTTCATAATTGAGCTGATAATGAAGATTCACTTGCTTTGTATATGTCTAGCTGATCAGTACTACAATTATATTTGTGCATCCGTGCTAGGAGTACATTAAGAAGTTTGCCTAACTGATTAAAATAGTTTAGTGGTCTTTAGGTTACTGCTGGTGAAAGAGAAAGTGAAAATTCCCTACAGAGAGAAAGGGAGATAGCAATATCAAAGCAAAGGATTTAGATAGGAAATTAAGATCAGGTGAAAAGGGTCATCAAAAGGTTTTATGTTGATACCTTCAAATATTTAGCATCCTAGGACTGAATTTTAAAGAAGAACTTCTATTCCCTGGAGAATGAATCCCCACTTGTGATAGAAAAGCAATGGGGAAATAATCAGATAAAGACATTCTGCATCTTGAGCTGCATATAACTCTTCAGACCTAGATATTTCTTTTGCTATGCCTCATCTTAGTCAACACTAAGAAGTGAGACATTTTGTCATTTGCCCTTGTTATTAGACCAAAGCAGATGCTTCCAGCTGGAGAAGATAAGCAAGTCCTTCCGGGCAGCACTCTCTGCCGCCTCCTTCATAGTGCTGCTTCCAGTAGTGCTGAGGTTGCCTGCTCATTCTCCTGCTCATAAGACACCAAGTTTGATAAGGCAAAGTCTTCAATGAAAATTCTACACAATCTCTTCAATTTTTTTGCAGAGCTACAGTTATGCATTACCACAGCTATACATATAGAGAGGCAGAATTAGAGCCACATCCCCTCTGAAGAGTAATTATAGACAAAGTCAAAAGAAATCTTGCATTTTGGGGAAATAGCTGAGCTTTTGTTCTGTGGTGAAATAAAAGAAGGTTAAATTTTTTTGGTCATGGTCTGGGTTTCACATAGCGGAAACCTAATCTGCAGAAGTACAGCCTCATTGTACATACTATTACATTATTTACAAAAAGAGAAAGTTTATAAGTTATTTTGACTATATAGTAAAAAATCTTCTCCACTGTATATCACCTGCCAGTACGGACAGAGCAAAAAATATCACTCAACTGAACATATTTAATAACTGATAGCTGCCGGAGGGCTGAATTTTTAAAATAAATAAATAAAATAAAACCAACTTGCATCACCTAAACAGCATATGACATCTCTGCGTTTTAATTAAAATTTCTGCTTAGAGGCCATATAACGTAAATAAAGTTTGGACATTCCTTAGGCAGTCAAAAAGGCTCCCTTTCAATTTATTACATTCAGCTAATAAGTTTTTTAAAAAAAAGCTCTTATGCTGTCTTGTCACTTTAGATTATTAGCAACACACATTCTGTCCAAGTGCAGTGCAGCTTGATGACTTGCATTAAGTGGCTGGATGGCTGCTGGAAAGACTTGAATGAAGCTCACGGACAGAAAGATCATGAGAAATTGCTCTGACAGTAGAGCAAAGCTGGGAGGAGTGTTTACTTACTTGTCACTCAGTTCTTCATCACCATGTTTACCAGTTTATTTTTGTTATGCCCCAAAGGTCTTCCTTTTGCAACCAGATTGTGATGTAAGCAGAGCAGGAAAAAAACATATAAATGGCTTAGGAATATCCTTAGAAGTAACCTGTGAAGCTGTTGTGGCTCTGAGACACAATTCACCCTCTTTCATTCTCTCTTTGGCTAGGTCTACACTGAACCATTAGTCTGTATGAATAATATCCACACTGAAACATAATCCAGTGTCTCTGGAGTCCTGTCCCCTGACTGTTGATGCCACATTGCTGTGACTTTCTTTTCTAGCCAATGGTCTGAAGAATGGGAGAAATCAGTAAGTAGTCTTCCTTGGGGAGTGTCCTGGTTTCGGCTTGGACAGTTAACTTTCTTTTTAGTAGCTGGTACAGTGCTGGGTTTTGGATTTAGTGTGAGAATGATGTTGATAACACGCTGATGGTTTAGTTGTTGCTAAGTAGCGCTTCTCTTAAGCCAAGGCCTTTTCAGTTTCCCATGCTCTGCCAGCAAGCAGGTGTGCAAGGAGCTGGGAGGGAGCACGGCCGGGGCAGCTGACCCGAACTACCCAAAGGGGTATTCCATACCATGGAACGTCATGCCCAGTGGTTAGCTCAGTTGGTTAGAGCGTGGTGCTAATAACACAAAAAGGTCGTGGGTTCGATCCCCAAATTTCCAGTATATAAACTGGGGGGAGCGGGCCAGGAGGTGCGGATCGCGGCTCGGGAACTAACTGGGCATCAGTCAGCGGGTGGTGAGCAATTGCATTGTGCATCACTGTTTTTTTTTCCTTCCCCCCCTTCCTTTTTTGTTATATTCCTTTTCATTACTATTATTATGATTATTATATTTTATTATTACTATTGTTAGTATTATATTTTACTTTAGTTATTAAACCGTTCTTATCTCAACCCACGAGTTTTTACTTTTTCTCTTTCCTCCTCCTCACCCCACTGGGAGGGGTAAGGGGGAAGCGGCTGCGTGGTGCTGAGTTGCTGGCTGGGGTTAAACCACGACAGGGAGTTACAGGGGGACACTACTGGAAAACCAGCTGTTAGGGTAAGTTAGCCTGCATCGTCACCCTGAAGAGACAAGGATCATAGGAAACCAAAAAGTGAATACTGAAATCTGATCAAAATCTCTGGCTTCTTCATGTTAGGAAGATAGGAACAGGGAATAAGAAAGGCGGCTGAAGTACAACCAGGATGATAGCCTGGGTTACCTGATGGGTTTATACCCCCAGAAAATGGAGTCCTGCTTCACTCAGTGGTAAGTGTGATGGGAGGAGAGCATCTCCTTCACCTACACACTCAGAGCGAAAGGAAGTCTAGCAAAACCTGCACTCCAAGCCATGCATGGCACACAGTTGAGGGAACTTCAGATCCCTTGCAAGGGCATGTAAACCTCAACAAGCCGTTAACCGTTTTAACCATTGAGCAGCCTGGCCCAACTTACAGTCAAAGTAAGTCCATACATTACAGCAGTGGTGACATATAATTTTCTTTCTTTGCCACACTTCTGCAATGTAAAATGACAGTGCAAATGGACTTTAAGTGGTCTGAGACATCAGCATTTGTGAAAAAAAAAGGTACACGCTACGCTTGAGTTACCCTCTTTTATAATTGCAGGGCCAGCAACAGCAAAATAGATGAGATACTTCTTGATTGGAGAAGACGAAATTAAACCGTAGGCGACTGTTAATAGTTGAGGAAGGATGATACAAGGATAAGCAAATATTTTTTGCCTGCATGAGCTACCTTTCCATAAAAGGTAACAGTTGAAAAGTAATTCTGTTCACTAGACATAGACCTCAGATGTCTGGAGTGTTTTAAATGACCCTTGGAGGTATTACAGGGGAACATGTCCCTTCCCCTGCTGTAGAAAGTTGGTATTCCACTGAGTGCTGGTGATTCCTGAACAGACACAGTATTCACGACAAGGAAACTAGTCTTTCAGAGTTCCTCGATTGCATTTTTCCTCTGGCAATTGAGCAGCTGTTCCGTGGGTGAAATGTTCTGGTAAATGCTTGTGAGTATGAGATTTAGTGAAGCACAGGAGAAAGCTGAAGTAGAACACACTTTCATGAGTGAATAATTACTGCTCAATTTGCAGCCCTCAATTACAACATGACTTCCAGAGAAAAGTGAGACCTTGCATCTTACTTTTTTGACTCCCAGTCTGTCCTCTAAAATAATTAATAAAAAAATAAATAAATAAAAAAGCTGAGGGAGATACAGGACTGAAAGCAAGTAGTTATACCATCAAATCATATAATCCATTTCATCAAGCTAGTCAGGTTTTTTACTCCTCTAGTCCCAAATTCAAACTGCTTTCTCCACTTATTAGAAAATGTTTCTAGTTTTCAGCCTTTAATACTCATATGAGGACTATCCATTCATTTAATAACCACTAGTGCATCTTCTAACATCATCCTTTCATTTAAGCAGTTTTCACTCTTGTTTTTTATGCCCATCTTCCATGCATGTATAGAGATCAGTTTTCTAATTTCTTACCTTCTTTTATATTAAACTAAACAAGTCAGATATTGTAATAACTTTTGGAAGTAAATTCTACATCTCCCTCATTATCCTAGTCTCTCCTCCTTTTCCAGTTTGATCTTTCTTGGATAAGTGCAACCATAACTCTATGCAGTGTACTTGAACTTTGTAGGTTCACATTGATACTTTGCCTCTAGTGAAATTATTTTATCTTCTTTATCGGCTGTATTTCTTCTTCAGGATCACTTTCGTAGCTACTAGCAATCTGATAAGCTAATCAGGCAGATGATTCTTTTTCTGTTGCTTTTTCTGTTGCTGAGCTCCCAGTTTCTCACTGACATGATTTTCTTAGTTCATAAGTGCCTACCATTTTGTGGAATCAAACTTTTTCCCATTACTGTTAATATTGTTTTCAAAGTTATTTTAATGTCCCCACATGCTATTCTGACCCTTTTCTGTATTATTGAGCCTTTGAACTTTGTACGGAAATCATTTTACTGAACTTTACATATCTAAAAGGCAGCTAATAGATAGGTTCCCTTGTCAGTCAGTGGAATATCGCAGGTACCCCAAAAGTGTAAATTCACCACATTTTCACATAGGGGTCTGAGACAGCTGAAAGAAATAAACCTCTACATTTATTGTAAAGAGAGCATAGATGATGAGTTTAGACATAATTAATTTTTTGATGCCTGGAGGTGCAGAGATGAACCCACCTCTCATTTCACTAAGGAAGAATGGGGACAAATAAAGGGACTCATTTGGGTTTGAAAGCATTCATTGTTAGAATCATAAAATAATTTAGGTTAGAAGGGACCTCTAGAGTCAACCACCCACCCCAGACTCAGAGTCTATAAGAGCATGTTATTCTTGCATATTTTTTTCCTGCACAGATCTATGAGCTCAGTTATTACTGATGAGAATTCTACCCAACAAAACATTCAAGCTTCAATATTCACTAAATTCACTAAAGTGGATTTCAGATAGCATCATGGAAAATATGCAATTCCTGCTGTGTTGGTTTGCTATATAAATCAAACTGCTAAGGAGTAGAAACAATGCTCCATGCTTACAAACCTCATCAAAAAAGAAAAAAATGACAAATATCTGCTATGAACTATTTGCAAAGCATCTGCAAACCAAGAATTATTCACTAAAGACTTTTGTGAATAATTTCACATAATGAATAAATATTCACAGAGCACCAACAGGAAAGACAGCAAAATTCATGAAATAAAATTATTATTTGCTGCAAATCACTCATACAACTCCTGTCTTTATCTAAAACTTCAAAAGCAGTTGCTGTACTGTATATCATTCAAGCAGCTTTAAATGACTGTTGATTCCATTCTAGTCCAGATTTTCTTAAATTTAAAGTGCCTCTTGGAAAATGCTATGCAAAATGAAGCTATATTAAATTAAATTTCTGTTCTGAACATCTCCTTTAGTTTCCATTATTAACCAGATTACTCACGGTGCCCAGATAATTTAAAGTTTTGTGGGTTTTTTTCCATATGCTCAAAAGGCATGAAAAGCTGAACATTGAGGTTGAAGAGAATGGCAGGAAGCTCCATGGGGAAAACAATGGGAACAGCAACACCCAGATTCATTGCACCTAAACTAAGGTACTTACTTAACCAAGAGTATTTTCCCCTTGTCCTTCTTCTCTCATCAGTGAAGAGAGGGAGAGACACTGCTAGGGGTTGAATCAGATACTTAAGATCTAAGTTGTCTGCTGTGCACTGGTCTTTATCTTGATTCACTAAATATAGAAAAGAGCATCAGATAATTGGTCTTTTAAACAAAACTGGGTACCTGCCTGTGGTGAGATGAAGTGCATGGAGGGTTTGGAGCAAGGCGAACTCCTCAGATAGGATTCCCTAATCAGCAAGCCTATTTTGTCATTACAGAGTCTCAGTATTTGGGGGTCTGCACAGGTGGAGGCTGGTAGGGATCAGGAGATGACACTCCTTTCATGCAACAAGAGGTCTGAGATACGGTACTAGAACTCTTACGCTTTGGCTGGGACCAGAAACTTGGCCACAACACTAGCCAAACTGTACTAGGCATGCAGAGAACTGAGACTACACAGCTCATGTCAAAGCCTGCAGACTTTTGTACGTCCCGCTTACGCAAATTAAGGATTTCATTTTTTTTCCCAAGAACACAGGCTCCACATAAAGCTTAGGCAGCAGTGCCAAGAGGATTTTGCTCGTTCTCACAATAGACGTGAGTTTTTCCCTACCCGGAATTTGAAACCGTTTCAGTACTGTTACCCTACCAGTGCAGCAATGGGCCTAAGAATATTCCAGGAAAATGGTACAGAACATAATTATACGTATCATTTGAAAACAACTCTAAAAAAACCCTATCTTGTTCAGAAGGATGTAAATGGATGCAAATTTGATGAAAAATTACTGTAGTCACACTAGAGTTGATGAAAGTAAGCCAATGTACATCTGTTAAGGTATTCTGAAAGAGTTTGCCTCTATTTCTTCTTTTTAGAGCGCTGTTATAATGAATGATGAGGCTAAGTGAGGAAACCCAGAAACAGAAGATATGGAAAGCTTTCCTTGGAAGCAGTCTGAATACAACCTTTGATTCAGTGAAGGTAAGCTGAGAATGTGTGTCAAGAAAGGTATTTATAAATCACTATTTTTGTCAAACTGTTCTTGCTATATTTTCACTCCTAATTTGTGCATTTTCACTGTGAAGTCTGCATGCAAAATGACTTTACATTAAAAAAAAAGTAAGGTAAAAGAAAGAAAGAGAACAGGGACGTGGAAAACACATAGGGGGGAAAAGGAAAGTAAGAAAATGAAAAAGGCAAAAAATAATGATACAATCAAATAAAAACATCTGGCAGAGGTGATGTTGGAATGGGACAAGAGATCAAAGAAGAAAACAGTGTTTGAAAGTTTCATATACCATCAGAAGAAAGAATACGAGCAGCATGCAGTTTGTTCATTAGCGTGAACGTGCTGCCTGCTCGACTACAACCTTCCTTCAGTAGGTCAGCCCTGCATGCTTGCAGCCACAGAGATGTTTGGCTAGGCTGGGAACTTTGTTCTTAAGTAGATGGAAAACTTTTATCTGTATATGTGTATGTGTGCATATACAACGACAGGGACCCACACATGTATATACATACCAATGTGTCCAAAGTTCTTCTATTTCTTAATTATATTTCAGCTGTTTTAATGCCTTTGCTGTAGCTATTACAAAAGTCAATGGAACTACTAGACTGTGTTCCTTCTGATTGACTAGTGTTATTAACAAAACCCATTTACATTTTTTTTGTCAGGTCCTGTATAAGAAGGATTATACTTCTTTTTGAAATTTCCACTGAAAGTTGTATTCATTTTCTTATTTATGGTTAAATACTATTAGAAGGAAAAGTAAGTAATTTAAAAAGTATGATATAAGCAAAATCTGAAATGCAATCACTTATGTGTTGTGGAGCCATAGAGAAGTGAACAGACAAATAAAACAGATTTTTCATAAAATAGTATATAAAATATTCTGATATGAAAAAGTGGTAACGATCTTACTTTCCTAATATGCTTCAATCAATATTTTCTGTATGATACCTTCCACTCAGAATCTCAATTAGCCACAGAGACTTTTAATTCTCCACTATTCTAAAAACTGTAATCCCTGAGAAGGCTCAGATTTGGGTTAACAATAACATTTAGTCTATCATTATATTATGACTATACTGTAATATTTAGAGCCCAACTAGGCAGACTCCTGGTAGCAATGAAGATTAAGATCTGATTTTTAAGTAAATAAGACCTTTTACATGAAGGCTATATAACTTCAGTTACCTCATGGCTTGATCACAGATGCTAAGGACATATCACTCAAGGAATATGGATGGCTAAAGGTACTGATTCAAATGAGGAGTCAGTACTTCTAGTGCTGTTAGTTGTATGTCTAGTCTCAGTTCTTGGAAGACCATTAGGTTGCTTTTGAGTGACAAGAAAGCTAGAGAAATATTCAATGTCCTTATCTGAAAAACAGCCATTGGAATAAATAATAAATCTTGGAATAAAATAAAGCTATGACATATGTAACTGAAATTTGAAATATGGAGCATCATGCAAACGCAAGTCCAGATCTGCAATGATGTGTAGTTATTTAACTCCCTCCAAAATAGTTCATATTCATCGAAGCATTTCATGAAAAAGAAAATTCCTAACCAAATAATATCTATTAAAAACAGTACTTTAAAAAAGGGGGGGACAGGGCAGGGGGGAGAAAGGGAGAAAGTGGGAGAGAGGGAGAGAGGAAGAGGCTTGTCCTTATTCTATGAAAGAGAAGGGGTGAAATGAGTCCATGAAGTGGATTGTCTCTTCCCTGCCTTGCCCACAAGCTGGAAAATTGTAGCTAATGCGGGGTGAGTTGTACTAAAGAACAGTGATTAAGTGGGTATTTCTGAATCACGGCATCCTTACAGCTCAGCTTGCATCCAGCCCAGCCCATTCCTCACTGCTACAATGCACAGCCCAGCGCTGTGCGACCGACTCCCTTTTGCTTTTAGCTTTGCTGGAACTCAAATTGGCATATTCCTCACAAACAAGAATGGCTGTGAGTTGCTTTTTTTTTTTCCCCAATAAACTGCTCTTGGCTGACAACTATCTTACAGCTAGATGGCATATTTAATACTAAAATTATGTTTCATAATGAAATGCTATATCAGCCTTAGTTTCCCTGCAGTCTCAACTGTAATAGCGTTTTCAAATCACTATATGATTGGTTTCCTTCCCCCCTCCCCCGTAAACAATGTGCAATTCCTGTAATATTATTTTTTCTATTACTTTGATTCCCCTAAGGTTCCAAAACTATTTCCACATTCACTGTGTCAGTATCTTCAGCTTGTTCTTGCTTTGTAGCCTTGGAAGCATATTTCAAAATCTCATTCCTGCGTTGCCTTGGTTTGTCAGGAGTGAAGGTCCGCACAGACAGGGTAAATAAAACAAGCTATTATTACTATTATTACTATTACTGCTTTGGTGGCTTCTTAAACTTGCGTGGTCTTTTCACAGTAGCTAATGCAGAAAACATCCAGGGAAAGGCCCATAAGCTGAAATGGTTTTCCATCTTTGCTTACACTTCTCTTCATTTCCTCACACCATCTCATAATGTCATTGCTTTGACCCTTATCCTGAAGAAGGGGCAATTCCTCCTCCCCTTCCCCAGGTTCCTCATGCCTACACACCTCTGTAGCATAAAGTTCAAATTAAAAAAGTCAGCAGAGCTGAGTAGGTGGTGAGCCACTCCAGGTTTTCCCCATAGTATTAGCACAAATCACTATGGGGACATTTGTAGGACATGTCTGAGCATCTCTCCCTAGACATCTCCCAACAGAACAGCGCCTATCTAAATACTGCAGTAAACCAAAGGAGTCTGGAGATACTTTTATTAATGTTTTCCACTTAGTAACAGCATGAGGATACATCATAGCCATCCCACTAGGAGTTTACAACTTTAAGCATATGTGGTGCAGGTGAAGTGATAACGTCTGCTAGTGATTGCAGCTGGTTTTTCACAATTCATGTCTTTCGTCTCTCTCCTCAGTGGGTGCTATGGAAAGCCTTTGGGATCCCAGCTAGAATATTCCTCATATGTGGTTTCAGCATCCAACATGTATTTCCATAATCAGATCTGATATACCATTTATTGAGTCAGTCCTCAGTTGCCTGCCATTCACTTAAATCCCTGTATCCTCTCTCCCTTTATTGCATCAGACCTGCATTATTCCTCCTTTTTACTTACAATTTCAGGATGACATGGACTTCTTGACACACACTATTATAATGGAGTAGTGCATGTAAGGTTTCATTATTTTGGCATTTTTATTATAATAAGTTTTTTCCTTCTTTTTCCAACTACTTATTTTCTTGGGAGACCAGTGCTTTTAACAGCTTTATTGTTTTCACTTTACAGAGTGCAGCTTAATGCCTTCTTTTTTCTAAAGCAGTAACCACATAACTCACTTTCACTTTACTGATGCTGTCAATGATAGCGTTGTGCTGTAAGCAAATATTTTCCCATATTCTCTCTTTGGACTGTAGTCTGCTTATGCTTCAGTGTCAATTTTGAATTATCTAGGTAATTCTCCTGCATACAGACTGTTATACAGCCTTAAGCACTACTGTTTTTATTATTCCACATAACTGCCTAAAAAGGAGGTTGCATTATTCCTGCTAAATTCCTAGCCTTAAAGGCATTTATGAGCTACTCGCAGTGTTTCTCTGCTACTTGCTTTGTATTTGGTTTGCTTTTGAGTTCAGCAAGCGTGTGTCTTCTGCCATTGCATTGACCAACCTTCCTGGCTTTATGAGCTGCAACTCAAAATCTTACCACAAGGCAAATACATAACATATCTCTTGGAGAGCTAATGGGACAGGCGTCACACAAACCAGTTCAGAGGTGGGAGGCAACAAAACCTTTCCAGAATTCCCACCAGGCTGATCTGAATATGCTGCTAAATCTAAGAGTGATTCAGCGCTATGAGTCTCAATAGTTCCTGCAGTTTTACTTCATCTGGGTATCTGCATTATTCGGTAGTGTCTCCCCTCGTACCAGCTGTGTCCTGCAGAGATCACTGCATAGCTGGAACATGGAAGATGTACTTGAACTGCCCTCAAGCTGCATGTGGTTCAAAGGCAGCAAGTTGCCCATCCTTCCTTTAGCATATTATTCTACCCATGAGAACACAGGGCTGTGTAACAGCCGTTACCTTCTCATCAATAGGCCTTTGATTTATGTGACTGAACGCAGTCTGTGTCTGTGATTCTTCTACTTATGGCAGCTACCTAGGCTGTCTCGGGTCTTGCACAGCTCAGGTCCATTAACTCTTTCCACCTAGCCTTGTTCTCTTCAATGCTTATACTCATAAAGCCCATCAGTGGCATATTTCTTAATTATCTTTCGTGAAGGTCATATTTTGCTTTTACTTCAGCTACCATACGTTTTCTTAACTGAGACTGTTCACAGAATAAGAGGTCCACATAGATTAGACCTGTCGTATTTCCATCAGGGTTTTGCTAGACGTGTGCTGTAAAATTGATCTATGCACGTTCAGAGTCTCTGATATCTGCAGCTCAGCTGGGCCTGTTTGCCCATATGAGCTGCCAGATGCCTGGAAATCCCAGAAAACTAGCCAAAACACTTACATATCTAGAGAGGAAAACGATGGCATGTACAGATCTTGCTGGACATATGGTAGCCCTATATGGGGTTGGATAGACAGGTTTGCTATTAATAAAGCATCATCGACAGGACTGATCTCTTCTCATAAGCTCTGGTCAACCAAAACACACATAACCAGAACCAGGTCCTAAATTCACTCTCTGTTCTTTTAAGAGATTTTGTATTTTTTTCAGGAATATGATGGATTTCTTATGTCTTTCACATTGTAACCATTATACATTTGACCTTGTCCTTCTACTTGTCCACAACCTATGTTGTGATTTGCCACTGGATTTCTTGATATCAGACTCCCTGATTGTTCATATTGCCTTCATTTTTGTTCATACCCGATTCTAAAACAAGCAACCCAGCTCAGTAAACAGGGAAACTTAAATATAGAGCTTTACTTAAAGTAAAGACTGTCTTGATGCCCATGGATAATGATTAAAACTCGTGACTGTCACAGAATTACAGCTGTTTGTATCAAATCTAACCAATGTCTACAAGCAAAATTAAAAGCGAGAAGGAGGGTGGTTCCTCTAGTGGTCTTCAGGAGGACGAGGACAGATCTCTCAGAATATGGTTCCCTGGGTTCAGGTCTCCTTGCCTGAAGCTGCTCGGGCCAACAGGAAATTTAGAGCATTATCTCTTTCCTTTCAGATTCGCATGTTGTAGCATGTACTATCTGCAGTGCATCTATGTTAGCGTTGCCATGGTTACTTTGAGTACAGTTTATTTTCTGATGCTAACACATAGTTCTGTACAAAGTACATAGGGGGAAATGCAATATGCTTTGAGGTACACAAGCGTCACTGAGAAATCTCACCTGCAATGCATCCATGGCCGTGCCAAGGTCCTACTCCTTGGTAGGTATCAGCCAGATTTAGAATTGCTAGATAAGGTCAAAACCTTTTCTTCTTGTACAAGTATCAGCCACGTTACAAATCTGTAAGGTTCTCCTGCACTTTAACACAGGGATGCACACAGTGTCTCCTTCTTATTATAGAGGGGAGAGAAAGAAAAGACTGATAGTATAGGGCAGGTTTGGGGAGAAGAAAGGAAAGGTGACTTTATCGTCAAAGCAGCAACACAATCTGGTTCAGAGTTCTGCAAAATTAGTTGTCAGTGTTCTGCAGTTTTGAGGAATATTTTTTTACTTCCACAGAAAAATGATGTAAAAAATAATAATGGAGGTTGTAAAGTGAAGCTTTTAGTAGTTTGAAAATGGCAATGCTAGTTTCTTGTACATCCCTAATTGCAGCTCTCTTGCATGGTTTTAGGAGCCTTTTTATTTTTTATATTATCACCTTCTGTTTCTCAAATTATATAGTATATAATATCAGAGTTAGGCTACTTTTATATCACCTCAAGGACAAGTGTGAACTTTATACATACCACAAAGAATTAATTGGGATTCTGAAGGCTAAAGAAAAGTTATTTCATATGCTTAACAATCAGGTGGCGTTTTTTATGTTTTACCGCTTTAAAGAATGTGTGCCATTTTTTCTGATTAGACAGTAGAGCATGGCTCAGCACAGCCCTGTGCACGTTTAATTGTGCATGTTATTCATAGAACTACCAATGCTGATGCTACCAAAGGAGCAGAAGCCAGAAAAGGTGAAGGACTCACAGGCATTTTGTGACTGGCTACAGGGCAAAGAACTGGTCCTGAGGCAACAGGGAGTCAGAAAGGGCACTAAGAGAGAAAAATATAGAGGAAATTAAAGGACTGTTATCTGTCTACATATGGCTTTCCTTTGTTCCTAACTAGAAAAATACGTCCAGCTGTAGTCCGAGCATCTAATGGCTTTCTTCTCACCCTTTTCCCCATAAATAATTTTTTTTAGGGGAACTGTTTTGCTACCATTTTCTCCCTTCATGAGACTTAATGGGCTATTACACCTAAAGCACTTTGACCCATGGAATACTGAAGAATTTCAACTGAAACTCGAGGCAGGTTTCATTTCATGAAATGTCCCTGACAAATACTTTTAAGGGTGCCACTATATTTATCTGAAAGACTAAGTCAGTACTTGGTGAGATGAATAATGTCCTAAATGACCTATTTCTGCTAATTAACTAAATAGGTGGCCTAGGATGGCTCCTTCAGCAGGATACGTCTGTGGTGTAAATGTCAGCCAGTTAGGTTGGGTTTGTCCTCACCTAGTTAAATTAAAAGGTAAAGTCAGCTGGGTCCCATACTGCCTGACTGAAAACAATACATGTATTTGAAAATATCTTTCCCGCTGAACACACATTAAAAAAAAAAAAAAAAAGCGCACTTAAAATTCTTGAAAACATCTGTGCTTGACCCACGAATCATCTGTCTGCCATGTGTTACAAATTAAATCTTCCCTTCTAAATGTGGGGCCATTCTACACAAGACAATATGTACAGTATTTTTCTGAATTAATAGTTTCTCAGGAAGAAATAATAATCACAAATTAGGAAAACCCCAATGTATTTCATTTATAATAAACAAAGCCATTTGATTCTTGAATGTGTCAGATATTAACATCTTTAAATATGTTAGCTGAAAAAAAAAAATTCCTGTTACTATTAAGAAGTAAAGCTTATTTGTCCAAAGTGAAATATTAACATTCTACTTATATATCTTGCATTGATTTCTTTTAAATATTTACAGTAATTGCTAAAAAGTTACTTTCAGTTAGCAAAATAGGAGTGTTTTATTTTGAAGATATTGAAAAAAAGTTTTTCACACCTTGTCTCTCTCTCTTTTTTATTTTTTAGTGAACAATCTGTCAGGATGGATTATAATTTACAAAATATTTCCACCAAATCACTAAAAGAGCCAAAACTAAACAAGATTAAAGTAGAGGGCACTTCTTAAAGAGGACCGGGAAATACCCAGAAGTAAGTCACTCCACTACTTGCTTCATGCCAGGAAGCAGCAGCAGGAGGTCAAGTGGGAGTTCTGCTTCGGGAGAACCTGGCATCCGAAGCTATAGGAGATATGCTTAAAACGGACAGCAAGATGTTTGTCCCAGAAAAAAGAAAAAAAACAAAGGAAATATCATGATTATAAATCTGTAAGAAGAGGAAGAACAACAGCACAGCTTCAGAGAATAGCTGTCACTACATTCACCAGTTGGAAGAATCTTCCTTGCATGCTGTCTGTGCCAGGTACCTCCATCCTGGATCACTCTCTCCAGAGATATCATGGGGGCTTAAGGCTTCTAGAAGTTCTTCCTTGGAAGGGAATGTTCACAGCACCCCTGCAGAAACCCTCATTTCCTGTTCTAATTCAGGCAACCTTTTTGTTCTGCAGCTTTGTTCCATCCTGAAGCCTATGAGAATCCAAATGAGGTGCTTGAAGGCCTAAGACATAACTCCTCTTTGATTCAATAAAAGATTGTGTGTGTGTCGCTGATGATGACTTCTCACCTGCATCAATGTTTTGAGCTCAGAAAGTCAACTGAACTTTAACTACAAGCTCACAGTCCAACAGGTTGCCAATCACATGGCATTTAGCAGAAAGCATTTAGCAGACACCTCTCTGGAAATATTAATAAAACAGAGGTGGGCATTGTAAGGTTGAATGGATAAACTTAGACATTCCTTTAGCATCAGGAAAAAAATGATAGTTTTTAAATGTGTAAGTGTCATGGTTTAACCCCAGCCAGCAACTAAGCCCCACACAGCCGCTCACTCACTCCCCCCTGACGGGATGGGGGAGAGGATCAGAAGGCTAAAAGTGAGAAAACTCATGGGTTGAGATAAAGACAGTTTAATAAGTAAAGCAAAAGCCGTATGCACAAGCAAAGCAAAACAAGGAATTCATTCACCACTTCCCATCGGCAGGCAGGTGTTCAGCCATCTCCAGCAAAGCAGGGCTCCATCACGTGTAACGGTTACTTGGGAAGACAACATCATCACTCCAAACGTCCCCCCCTTCCTCCTTCTTCCCCCAGCTTTATATGCTGAGCATGACATCCATGGTCTGGAATATCCCTTGGGTCAGTTGGGGTCAGCTGTCCCGGCTGTGTCCCCTCCCAACTCCTTGTGCAGCCCCAGCCTACTCGCTGGTGGGGTGGGGTGGGGTGAGAAGCAGAAAAGGCCTTGACTCTGTGTAAGCACTGCTCAGCAGTAACTAAAACATCCCTGTATTATCAACACTGTTTCCAGCACAAATCCAAAACATAGCCTGTACTAGCTGCTGTGAAGAAAATTAACTCTATCCCAGCCAAAACCGGCACAGTAAGCTTCTGCTTTAGTGACTAAATGCAACTTTCTGATGGCAGTTTCTCCCTTTCTCTTGATTAAAAATATTGGGGTTAGTGTATTTTAAGTACATCTGTCTTGTAAGATTCTGTCACAATTTGCTTTATGTTGTTGTTTATAAGTGTTGCATTACTGATAGTAATTGTAAGTAAATTTCTGACCTTCTAAAAATAACTGTCTCCCAAAATAATTCCAGAAGTGCTAGTAAAAATGAAGATACTCTAAATAGTATGGTGAA
The DNA here is from genome assembly GCF_018139145.2 of Gymnogyps californianus. Taxonomy (NCBI): domain Eukaryota; kingdom Metazoa; phylum Chordata; class Aves; order Accipitriformes; family Cathartidae; genus Gymnogyps; species Gymnogyps californianus. The sequence goes on from NC_059474.1 coordinate 5,189,402, forward strand.
CCCCAAATTTCCAGCACATCTTTCTTGCAAACTAACTTTTCCTGATTTCATACACTTAAGAACTGGTTTTGATTTTGACTACTGAAATTCTGGTCAATCACACTGATTTTATTAAATTCTCCTGTGGAATCAGAGAAATACTGGGAGTCTTTCAGTGGGAAACAGTGAGCTCTTTGAAATATATGTCAATTCAGAATTTTGATGAAACTACTACTGAAAATTTGAAACTGAAAAACAAAGGAGAAAATTTTCAATGTACTCTTTTCCATTTTTTAATAATCTCTAAAAATGATTGATATTCTGCAAGACACTGAGTTTTATATTGAAGATGTTTAGTGATAGCTGAGACATCACATAAAGCAAAAGCTATCTGTGTAGGCTATCAAAACTGCATGCCAAAAATTCATTAGAAAAAAAAAATGTTGTAAAAAATCCACCTGCAGTTCTTAGAATGCATTTGATAAAAGCAGGGCAAAAAAGTTGAATGAAAAAGACTACAAAGCCATAAGAAAATAAAAGTGTAGGAAATGAAAAATGGACACGATCAATAATGTGAGTTTTAGTGGTTGAGTTTTGGATCAAAAGAGAAAGGGTGTCCTGTAAGTCAGTGCAAATGAAATGGGAGCATAATAACCCTTTGGAAATCAATTGGAGGAGGAGACCACTTCTAGTCATCAAAGCCAAGAACATGGCTTAGATCTACGTGCTGTTGGGTGGAAAAGAACATTTGAGAGTGACTTAGTGTGAGAGCTGGGTGAGTGAAGGTTCTAGGTTACCAGTTTGAGCAACAGAATTGATTTAAGAATTATCAGAGGAAATGGAAAGAGGCTGGTTGGGAGAAAAATATGATGAGTTTGGTGCTTGGTTTTATTAAAATGAACAGGAATTGCAAGCAGGGTGTACAAAAAGAGATGGCAATGAAAATATGACCAAGGCCACGGTACTGTTAACACAGTATATGTATGTGTGTGTGTGTGTGTGCGCGTGCGCATCATACACTGTGATTTTTAAGAGGAACATATGCAACCTACTAATTCATGCAGTAAGATTAGCTTTTTCTTTCACTTGCTTCATTCTACACAAATGCTAAATATCTGTAAGAGCCTGTCAGGGTTTAAATAGACTCACTGCTCACCTGGTGAAAGTCTTGTTGCTAATAGACTGACTCTGCTAATAACTAATCAGTAAATCAAATGTTTGGACCTCAAGAGAGAGTTTGAAATTTGTTTATCTATACGGATGTACTCAGGACAGCTTTTTACAATTAGTAGAATAAAGAGTTAATAAATATTTGAAACCTCTGTGATATTTCTAAGCCTGTTTCCTGCATTATAAAGCAATGCAAGAATCTTGCGTAAGCTGCTGCTTCTAAAGTGAAGCAATGAAGGCAAATCCCACCCATCCTGATTCAGGGAAATACAAAATCCTGTTGCCGTGGTGAGAACTTGCAAAAGCTTACACAGAGAAGAATGAAGTACTGTTAAATTATCTGCTTTATAAATATTGAACATAAACCTAACCCACTTCATTGGCTTTATACCATTAATCTCAAGGAGCCTAGCAGTCTCACCTGGTTATCCTTAGATTTTCTTCCTGATGTCAATAGAGAATTTTGCAGTGAAATACATAGTAAAAGCATTGGTCCTGTCTGTAGTGCAGTCTAATTTTGAGGTGCTAGCAGACATCTGGGCAATTGGGTTCAGTTTCAGGGGAAAGGATGCAAGGTTGGGGCATATTCTAAATATTTTATATGCCACAGAACAATTTTTTAGGGCTTCTAGGAGTCTTAGTTCAGTGCAATGTCCCTCTATCAACTGCTTTTGGAAGATTGTCTCTGGTCTAGATACCAAAGCTAAGAGTCAGAGAATGATCACTCCTGTTGCTGGTCTTTCTCTTATATGAGGAAAATGAAAAACTTTCTATAAATAAAACTATTAACCAAGATTTCTTCTAGGGTTATCATAGGATTTGAATTGACCATAAGCACTGCATGTGCGTATGTAACAATTGAGGATGATCCAGTTTACTGTGTATGTGGTATGTCTGGTGAATAACATCAAGATAATATGTTAGCATCATGATTCAAAAGGCATGTAACACAAAATTAAATAAAAAATGTTTGGTATAATGATGCTAAAATTGGTTATCATTGAACATGATATGCATGAGATGAGTCTGATACCTATTTTTCTGTCACCTTGTGTGGTCCAAACTAGCCCAGCTCTGCTTTGCTCTTTGCTTCTTACTTTCTCATTCTTCTTGTCCTCCCCTGAGAAGTGTAAAGTGGAAGAAAGTCCTGTTTCTTTTCTTCCTTCCTCTCACTTAGTGGTAGTCCTACTCTCTACAAAGTGTGAGTGCTGATGCAGTTAGGCAGAGATTGTGGAACCCCGGAGAGATCTGAGTGAGGGGAGGAGTTAGACTGGAGAAGGATGGTCTATATCTCAAAGGATATGAGAAAAAGGAACGTAGCAGGCTATTTCTACTGCTTTCACCAGTGGTGATACCCTGCAGAAAATCAGTCTCTAGCCTCACAATTTCAGAATAGCTGGGAAGCAACATTTTGGAAATAGAAAACTGATTCATAGCCCCCAGAAAACTCCAGCCCTTTCACCAGCTTTGTTGCCCTCCTCTGGATGCATTCAAGGACCTTCACATCCTTCCTAAATTGTGGGGCCCAGAACTGCACAGCGTATTCAAGGTGAGGCCACACCAACTTAGTTTATATTCTGGAAAAATATACTATAAAAAGAAGACTATGAAAATCAGATGTAAAAGGATGAGACGGGCAAGAGGGGAAGAAACCTCTTCTTAAAGCTGAGATTCCCACCTAATTGCTCAGGAGGCTTTAAGAAACACATGAGATATCTTGAGATTTGTGACAAAATTGCTAGTTGACACAGTGAAGTGACAAAGAAAGCCATATCAAATCATGTTCAAAATTTATTTATTTGCTAGTTTATGTACTTCAGAGAAGAAAAAAGTTCTTTTCTATAAAGCATCAGACTATCAAAATTTAGCTATTATTTATGTATGAATTCTTCTAAATTTGTAGGTTTAGGCTTAGCTTGCCTGTGAATGTCTAAAGCCTCTGCCAGCTTCTAATCAGCCACTGGCATAAAAAAGGAGATTAACAGTATTCCTTCTTACCTTCTAATCTCACAGCATTTCTGTACCTCAGAGCCATACTTCTTGGGGGCTACGGTTTCATCAGATCTCAAGCAAAAGCCCGGCTGGGCTAGCTTTGTAGTTTCATAGAAGAAGTAGGAAACCTCTGAGCCTGTTCACAGTTCATTTTGCAGCAGTCTACCCTCTGTATCACTGCTGATCCTGGTAGTATGGAGTAACGCTTCTTGCATGACAAGCAAAATTATGTTTCTAATCACTTATGGTTATCAAAGAACACATGGTAAGTTTTGCAAAAAGAGGATGATTAGCTTCATTGTCCTGGCTAGATTCCAGTTTGAAAAGCTTTGTTCACTGAATACAAATCTACTGGGTAATTTCAAGTATAGCTCCTTCTCCCCTTAAATGTCATGCAGCGTGGTACTCTGAACTGTTGAACAGCTGCCATATTCCTCTGTGGAGATGGCTGTTGAAGAATATATAGCATAATTTTAAAGCTTTGGGGAATTAAAAAAAAAAGTATTAAGCTGTTCATATTTTTAGATGGATAGGGAGAAGGGTAGAGAGGGACAGAAAGTTTTCTGATTATGGTAGAAAAGACAGTGGAAAATACATCAAGTAGTGAATAAGACCAACTAATGAAATATTCTATAGTATAATGTTTACTGCAGTGACTGAGGACAGCTGATTCCTCAAAATTTTTTTTTTCTTTTTTTTTGAAATTAGATTAATTTTTAAGTATTCAGAAGTCATCCATAAACACTACCCTCATCTGACTCACAGTTTTATTAATATTTTTAACTCAAATCTTGAGAGAGAAAATGTCCTATTTCTTTTGGTGTGGTGACTTTGTGCTTACGGTAGTCAAAATCTGGGTCACACCAGGCATGTCTTCAAAAGGATGAATAAAACTTGGGAAAGACCCAAAATCCCAGAAAAAGAATGAAAGTCTGTGTATGATGGACAGTTACATATGAAAAGCACTGCTTGAGAACAGCATTTGTCCAAGATGGGTGGATAGAATAGACTGCTTTAATTCTGCAAATCAAGTGCCTCCATCAGTGTGATAGGTTGTTTGTAATTATCTCCAAACACACCATTTCATATATCTGGACCACAGATAGCACTGAAGTGATCTTTCCAACTTCAAGTTTCTCTGGGCTGATGCAAGTCATCATCCCAGTCCTTAGAGCTGTTGTAAAAATGGTTTGGACTAAATTATGGATACAGTAAGTCATGCTACTAGCAGATCTGGGGTATGTGAAGAGCTGAGATGTATTATGCTGAGTAACTGATTAGTTGCTAAGGATAGTAACCTCCTTACGTGGATCATCTATAACCCTATGATCACAGTCTCACAGGAGCCTAAAAAGCAAGATACTTGTATACAAGTGGCTAAGAAATGAGTCTGTGAACTCCTAAGTTCTTTTAATTTTACAGATGTTATTTAAAATTAAGGAAAATATTATCTGGCTGAAATATATTTATATCAATATTTTTAATGTTTTGATTTTTAAGATTTTATGTCTTTCTGCTGGAAGTTATTTCCCCTGAGTAGATATCAGTTATTTTTAGCTTTGCACGAAACAGAAAGGAGTGAAGAAATTAACTTAGTCTATGTGATTAGTCCAACCACAAGTATCCTACACAAACAAAAGACTATAATGAGCATGTGACTTATGTTATAACAGGCTTTGACTATTCAGGTTTTATATTTAACATACTTCACTTTGAGCCAGATAAGAATTTTTAGAATAGAATTTAAAATACAGGGTATCCAGAAGTCTGATCACATTTTTCTGTTCAAAAAACCCAACGAAACAAAACCCTCAGTTAATGCCTAATATTGAATACAAGAAAAACAAAGCCATCAGAGTTGTTGCTGTTTGCAAGGGACAGATTTCCCACTGAAGAACAGAATTCCTGTTTGTGTCTTGGCAGCCTGCTCTGATGATGAATGTAGAACACAGTTCTCCTGCAAATACATTGGTGAAAGGTCATTCCTCTTCCATGCCTTTTTTTCCCCTGCTTGTCCATTGTAAGGAAAATTTAGGTCTAGACATTCCAAATGTCCTTCCTTCAAATGATACCAATGGTAAAGATGGTCCTCTCTTTCTGGGACAGTTTTTGCTCAGTTTGTTATACCAAGGCTGACCATGGTCTTATACTTTTTGCATAAACCAGGGAATGATTAACCCCACACGGAAAATGGAGTGCATTAGGCATGTATATTATAAATCCTTACCCAACTGCAGAATCCCTCTGAGATCACTAGGACAAAATAAAACACCTTGAATGAAGTAAGAGTTTCCAAAATTCTCAACAAAGTGACTTGGTGCAATTAATGAAAAACAGATACCAGACCGCTGGCAATGATGTGAGTTTATTCAATCAATGAACATTCATTCAATAAAAGGGGTGCAACGTGGGAGGGTTTTTTTGTTAGAAGAATAATAGAGTTTAAAATAATTAAAGCTTTCTTCGAGACAAGTGGATTGTTACTGAAATGGTTTATTTATTTTCCTTTCCACCCCCCACAAAGCATCTACTGTATTCATGCCACACTGTCAGTGTCTGGAGATTGCTTGTGTGGATTCCCGATGTACAATCACAGTCTCCTTGGAGACAAAAGTTTTATTTATTTATTTAGATTTCTTTCAGAAAGACTTGGATTCTAAGAGAAGTGCCAGAGGTACAAAATGGTGACATCTCTAAGTGAGATGGTTTTGGAGGATTAAAGAATAAATAAAATGCTTCATGTTTATCACTACAACAAAGTGTCAGTATGCTAAATGGAGTTTTACTGCAGGTGTACTTAAAGATAACCTTTTCCTGTTGCAGTATATGTTTATGTATATATATGTATATGTGTGTACATATGTGTGTGCATATATACCTACATACAGAATACTAGTATATAAGGGTCATGGAAGATTACAGAGTTGACAATGTTATATTTCTAAGTAGGTAACTCAAAGAATGTAAATAGATGTAAAATCAGGTGTGGAAGTTTTTTTTTTTCCTGTTCTGAACAAGCTATGTCAAAACCCAGCACTTCTTCCGAGGGCCGGAGAGAGTGATATGGTGTGTACAACCAGTGTAGTATCTCCACTGATGGTACTAAATTAAAGGCTTTCTGGTTTGATGTCAGAGGATGTATGCAAAAATTACATCAGGAACCTGTCTCCCAAATGCCTAATATGAAGTAAGGGGAATGTTTGAGTTACTAGAATAAAACACAGTTTGTGGGAATGCAGCTGATTAATGTGGTTTATTATTTCAGTTCCAGACAGATAAAGCAGCTGAAGGCTTGGTTGAAGAATAGAGTGACTTCATATAGGGTTTAAATTAATAACTGGACTACTTGAGGAAAACTAGAAGAAATAGGATAAAGTGATGGAAACGCATTGCTGTAAATTTCATATCAAAGATATTCCATGATATAGTCTAGTACTCCTTAGTTGTCCTGTAACCCTCTGTGTCCTTTGCCACCTTCTTTTTTTAATATATGTATGAAAATCACTTTCACTACCAGTTCTTTTATTACTGCAAATAAGTACAATTGTTAGGAAAGTAACTTTATAGCAACTTTAATATACCTTCAAGCGCACGGATCACATTTGAGTGACAGATGATAAGCCGCATGCCTGATTTGTATGAACAATTAGGTTGGGCAAATAAAGTAATTGCATATGCCAGTTCTGACAGAACAATTTATTTTTTCCCCTCTGTGCAATCACGATGATTGTAAAAGCAATTGTAGGGCCAGTTGTGATTTAAGGCAGGGACTGCTTGCTATTCTAGACTTGTACTCTTCCTAAAACTAGAGAGCCCCATTTTGGTTGGTCCCTTGCCACTGCCATGATTAACATGATTAGATGGAATAATTTCATAGCATTTCACTTAACAAAGATAAACTATTGGTGCTTATGCAATCATAATGTGCAATGCCGGATGTCCCCATCCCCCTAAAAAACCCCCAATGCTATAGTTAAATCTATTGGATTTGTATTGTTAAAAGAAGTGTATGTTATTGAAAAGGATACGGAAGACATTTTTTAAAAATTAAAGTGAGTGAATATGGGGAGGAGAGGGATTGGCTAGATATTCTACTTCCAAATGTTGGCTTTTTAGTGTTTCTTTTGAAATGGAAATCTAATGCTAGCACGAGTTTTGTGGTTGGCAGTAAAGCTCTCCAATTTGTTGTGTATTTTGCTTCACAGAATATATCTAGCAGGACCAGTACTGTAATCATTACATTGCCACTGCCATGCTTCGCAAATCCTACTTGCAAATATGAAAAAGGTCCTCCTTTTTTAATGCCTATCTTTGACCTCTCTTCTGCACAGGCAGTTTCCTAGAACTAGTTTTCAGCTAAGCCAAAAAATTTCCATAAAGATGAACTGTTTCTCCTCTGATACAGAGCAATCGGGGATGGTACATGTTGCTCTGACCCAGGCTGAGCAGAGACGTCAAATTGAATTTCCTACATAACATGGAGTTCTCGTCCACTTATTCTCCACCTCATACACACATATTTCCTTCTGAATAAAGGTGCTCCTATTTTTCACTGGAAAATAACAGTTCCCTATGTGTGAAAACATTAGGAATGCTTGGTGTTTTGCTTGAGGTTAACTCAAAAGCAAACAGAAATCTTGAAAGTTTTTGTGAAAAAGAATTTTCATCCCTTGGTAAATGGACACTTCTCGTTGACTACTGTCACATGTGACGGTGTATGTAATGTGGGCTTTTGGGGCATATTCTGCCACCACAACTTGTAGCTGTCTAAAAGATAGCTGTCAGCTGATGTCAGTCATCTAAGCTTCTTCCATCATCAATAACGGGGAATAGGTACCTCCATACAGTGATTTGCCCCATCCTGAGATAGCTGTCTAAAATGGATGGAATAAATTGGTCGCTGGATCTCTTTTTCTTGACTGGAGACACCACCTAGACAATTAGCTGTTATATCTAAAGTTCGGTGGGATGGATCACACCCTTACCCATTAGAATCGCCTTGTGTTTTTACAGACAGGGTTCCGAACAAGCAAACAGGAAAGTCAGGTTTTATATTCTCCCACTGATGTGCCACACAGTCTTGGGTAAACTTGTTCCAGTGTATGTTCCACTATTTTATTCCTCACTTTCTTGTTTGCTTACTTTGTCCTACAATGGGCTGGGGGAAAAAAAAGTCTTAGTAAGTATAGTCAGGACTTGATCTTCACAATCACAGATTTTAAAGTGGAAAGGACCAATGAATTAATTAAGTGGGACTTATATAATTTTGTTCATTTAGAAGTTTAGCAGCCAGTTACGGTAATCATCGATGACCCTTCTATTATCCATGGAACGAGAGACATGCAGCTTATGAAAGCAATGCATGCCATCTCTTGTACATACATTAAAAGCTAGGTGAAATGAATCCAACCTTAAAAGGTAAAAATCTATCAAATTGCCAGATTTTTGGTTCTAACACATAATTTTTTTTTCATTGCTACTGCTCATTTGAACTACTGTGACTTTAGTTTTCATTTACTCCTTCTCCAATAGACGGAAGTTACCTTCAGGAATCCAGAAGGCTAAAAATAATTATGAAATTACAAGGACTTGAAGGTCTTTCATTTAGGATACAAGGGAGAACAAAATTAAAGTACCTTTTGCCTACTGAGCAAGAACTTGTCTTCATTAAAAGAACAGAAGCTCTGAAGATGCATTCAAGATAGACCGTATCCCTTGGGTCTGACAAAAGTAGAGGAAGAACAATTAGGATTAACGTGAGTAATGTGAATATGTCAGTAAGAGCAGGCAACCTGCTACTGTCTCTGATACAAGTGTGCAAAGTTTCCCCATCAGTAAAATGCAGCCTCCGCTATGGCACCACAAGGAATTTGTGTCCTTTGTCATGTCAGAGACTCCCAAGTCGACACAGCAGAAAAGCTCATCTGAGCACACTTTTGCTGTGAGTACTTGCTAGCTCAGAGGGGAAAACGAACATATTCAGAGCACAAACATGTCCCAGTGGGCTGACAAGAAGAATAAAATTATTTCCCACTGGAACTGAAAATGAACACAAACTTCATCATTGTCTGGTCCAAATGCAAAAGTCATTTTTTCCTCCTTGCATAATAGGAATATATTAAAAGCCACATTGATAACACCATAGAAAACTATGCAGAATGAAGGAGAGCCTTTATATAGCTGAAAATAATAATAAGGAAAAGGCAAAAGGCAATGCTAGTGAAGGGAGTAAGCAAGTCTGACAAAACTTAAGGCATACAAATGAATTTGGCAGGAGGAAATAAAAATATTTCAACTGTGGAAAAATGGACTTCTTGCACATAGAGATGCAAGTGTAGCTGTTCCTTACGTAGCATGGTGGACATCCACAAGATTTCTTTCTTTGATTCTGGGTGAAGAATAACTGAGGTAAATAGGGTCTGCTTAAATCAACATGGAGAATCTTCAGTCCTAGGAAAAACCCAAACATCTACTATTACCTTCACATTTGCTATGCAGCATTTTTTTGGGGGGTGACTAAAAATGTTCTACAAGAGTAGGTTTTTTACAGCCATGATGGTCAAAGGCTATAAATTACCGGAAGAGACATTATCTTTTTTGGAAAGCTTTTGGGAATTCAGGAATTCTTGAGGTCTCCCAGAGAAGTTTTTATATAAATATGTTTGCATGGTGGCTGGCTGTTCTCCCTCTCTTTTACCTCTGCAACAGTATCAGATAGCTAAATAGAAATACCACCGCTCCTTGCATATCTTGACACTCACTTTGGGATAAATGATTCTTATATCTCTTTAGTCATGATCTTGGTCACTGAAGGAAAAGTACTTACAGAAAGAAAATTCAATGAGAGCTGTTTTGGCCCAGATGGTTAGCAGAAGTGTGCCTCTCAGGGAAAAATGGCATGGTCTGCATTTATCCTAGCAAAGTTGAGCATGCTTGGGAAGATACCCTGGCACTGGAGCATGATCATTTATGCTAGTAAAGCATTAGAAGGTTTCCTGGCATGATTTTGGCCCATTCCAACAAGCTCTTTCCCTGAACAACTTCTGGGCATGGTTTGGCAGCTGGAGCAGCCCAGGAGCCATTCCAGCAAGCAGTTTGCACACATCCTGCTCTGGAGGCTGAAACAGTTTGTTAGAAAAGATAAGAGATGTCCTGTACCAGTTGGCCTCATTGCTTGAAGATATCTCTGGATACATTTAATTTGCTGGTGTAGATGTAGCCGTAGTGAAATTTGTTCCCACATGTCAGCACAGAAACAGGCCAAAATCTTAGCTGAAAAAATTTCCTCAGAGGAAGAAAAGCTCAAGATAATGTTAAATTTGAGATGACTTTATTACACTACTTATTTTTAAACCTCAAAGTCTGATTAACTATTACATAAACAAAAGCATTTTGTGCTCAGGTGATGCAGTTTTGTCATTGTTTCTCTAAAATAGAAACTCAATTTCTGGAAGATAGCATGATTTGGAAGATATCACGGTACACACAGATTTTACTTGCTCAGAGTTGAAGACATTCTTCTGCCCAGCTTATTACACCAACAAAATAGAAAAAAAAATAAAGATCATACATGCTTACTGAAAGAGATTGGCAATACAAATACAATGTTTGCATTTCACTTAGTGAATTTAGTGGGGTTCACTTTAGTTGGTAAGGTGACTATAACAGCCTGGAAAGGCAGATAGACAAAGCAGACAAAAAGAATAGATTGTATTCAGCAGTCCTGAGAAAACAGTCAAACAGCTTTCCCAAAATAAATAGCCAGTTCTTTATATCAAAATCCCATAGGAGTAATTACTGCAGCTGACTTGTATTCTATAAAAAACTTCTGCATCAAAAAAAATCAGTGACTTCAGAGATTGCGCCAGCCAAAAGGAGCTCCAACAGTCACTGTAATTTGAAAGTTTCTGTTTATACCATATAAAATTGACTTTACCCCCTGCTAGCCTTCAATATTGACCACAGAGTGGTTTTTATGAAGTGAATTAAATAATAGGAAAATATAGATTATTGAGGAGAAAATGTCTCAAGGGAAACTAAACTGCCAATAGATATATCTTTAAAAATGCTTGAACTATCAAAATAAGGTAACATAGTCAAAGATCTGGAAGTATTCTGAGACATATATTAGAGGAAAATGATTTTCTGAAGGAAATAGGCTTTGGGTATTATTCTATTTCTGGTCATCATGGTATTAAAAAAGATATTGTATCACTTAAAAATGCATGGTGAAGGCAACAAAACTAATTTCAGGTTTTGTAGAAAGAGAATAAGGAGGACCTTATTACATTTATTTCCATTGGAGTCATTTAAGAAGGAGGAAAGAGAAAGAGGAGTTAAATACAAGAATCAATTGCTTTCTGGAGCATACGCCTGCCATGAAATAGGTATCAGTCGTAATGCCGAAAAACAGTCCAGATAACATTAGACAGGGAGAACAGGGCATGGAAAGGAACCTCAAAGGAAATCAGAGATCCAAGACACAAAATCAAATTATGGATGTTGGTCTGTATTTTGACCATATCAATGTATGTGTTTGCATTAACCTGTTTAATAAATATCTCCAAGAAAACACTCAAAGAAACACCTCATTTCCCAGAGTGTTCTTTTCTTATCATTTATTAATATTGTATGATCCACACCTACTTCTGGATGAAGACCAGGAAATGCCATAAAAGGTTTTGTAATGTACATTCAGTAGACACTTATAGGAGCTTGAACCAGAGCTTGTTGGAGGTTTAAGTGTTAGGTAAAGATTAATTCAATGCACAGTCCACACTAACTTTATTGGCAAGAAACTTTCAGATGTTTTTCTTTGTAAGATTCATGAAAAGCCATGGGTGAAGCTATAGGTACTTTTGGTTGTTAGTCTCTGTAAACACGTTGAAGTAATTGAGGATTAGATGGACTGGCTCTTGTCCACTGCCCATATGAATTCACAATGAGTTTGTTACCGGCAGGATGACCTTTGAAAATGTTTTCTTTGGGGAAAGGAAAAAAAAAAAAAAAAAAGCCTAAGCAAAGCAACAGCTGTGACAACCATACCTGTACAGCTGGCAATGCCAAAAGTGTATTCATTTTGCAAACACTTTAATCTGCTCCCCAGATCCAGAGAGAACTAGCAGTGACCCTCATTTACTCATAATTACTGCTTAGTATGGTAGCCGTAATTTATGTCTTGTGAACGCTCCGTGTGAACTCATAGGTAATGGAAGGGAAGAATGAGTGTTTTAAGTAACAATATAGCATGGATTACCACCATTCTTAGCCCAGATGGAGAAAAAGAAAAAGTAGGACAAATCCTGTTGTTATTTTTTGTTCTTAATAATATTTTGATCTATAGAGCTCTTGACATTACTCTTGGGATACCATGATTAAAGACAACAAAATACTCTCAATTATTATTGATAAATTATTGAAGAAAGAAGACAATTAAAAAAACAAAAAGGAAATCTAAACAACCTAAAGGCTTTTATGTTCTCTTCATGAAGAGTTTTCAGGTGGGATTAGTCCTTTGAGACATTGTCTTTTGTTTCTTTCTTTTCTCAAAAGCAAATTTAAAGTATAATATTTTATTATTTTATTTTATCTTTTCAAAGCAGTAAGGAGTAGTAAAATATCATGATATCCTTGACAACTGAGTATATTATACAAATAGACAAAGAAATCACTCATGTGTTAGGGCATCTGGATACTTCTTAGTATATCATCAATATACAAGATGTTTTTGAAAGGGCAAGCTGTATTCACCAAGTCAATAAAACTGAGAACACAGCTAAGTGGGTCAGTCCAAAAAAATTCTAGAATTTTTCATCAAAATGTCATTGTTCCTCTTCTAGCTTCCAAAACCAAAATATACAAATGAATGACTCAACATAGCATTCATGAAACACTGTGGTGGTTTATATGGAAGGCACTGACGCAGGTTCTATCCGGATTCCAGTTTCCAGCAGGTATTGTAAAAGCTTAGATAAAACGAAAGCTGTCTCTGCATAAAATCACTGTCATCTAAATACAGTAGTGAAGGTCAGGTTTTTCATCTTAACTTTTTATACAAAAAAGGACTATCACACACCTATTTTTAGTTGCTTTCACATCATTATAAGGTTTTTCATTATTATTTTGGAGATGGCAAAGGCAGAGAAAAGCAAAGGTCAGGGTAAGCATGGGGTCAAGACTGCTGAGACCAGGGGTTCACCAGTTACTGGAGAGTCCTCTGGGTTTGTGTGTGTCTTTATGTGTGTGTGTGTGTTTATGTGTGTGTGTGTGTGTGTTAGGAATACATGCTCAGTCTCTCTTCTGGCTGGACAAAGGGCAGGGAATTGCAGCAGCCTGGCTTTATTGGGTAGGGTTGCAAGGACTCCCCTGGTGCAGAGAGTCCACTGGGTTTTGTCTCTGGTGGACTGGGAAGGAAAAATTCCCTGGGTCCTGAAGCCTTCCAGAGCTGGATTCCCTTAAAACACAGAAGCATAAAGAATTTTTTAGAGGAAATTCAGATGCTGGTCTATAATCCAGTCTAAGAAAGTCACACCTGCATCTAGCTCCTTAAACCCAAGATATTTTCTCAGTATTTTCATCCCTTATAAGGTATACATTTTTCTTGATCTGAATGGATAGTCACTGTTTAAATATAAGCATCTTTCATGAAAGATTCAAAACAAATTGATCTCATCTTTCTCACTTTTCAATCCCGGTTGCTATATTTTGCACTTAAACAATATGATTTATGTATATTCATTGATACAAGTCAAAGTTTCAGTTAAATGTCAAAACTGCAGCATTTTAAAATGCTTTAATCATTTTGCATTGTATTCTGTCACCTCACAAAAAAAGACTCAAAACAGGAATTCTGAGAAGCACTGCATTAAAATGTATGTATAATTCATGTATAAAATTACTATATAAAGAATACAGCCTAATAGGTCAAGATCTTGCTTAAAAATGTAGTTTATAATAATCTCTGACAACCCGTGCATCCTCCTCACCAGAATGAAGCTCCACAGAATGTTGCCTTCTTTTACTTTTAATACAAACACATGATAACCAGTGAGGTCTGACACTCTGGCTTCATGCCCCGCATATGCCTACTGCTGTCTATTATTGCACCTCTGAAACTTTCAGTGACCAAGTGATCTTTCTTTGGTAATTTTGCTGCTTGGTAGCTTTGTGCCTCGGCAACCACCTAGAGTAAAACTAAAGTCTTTCACCTTTGCACTATCTCAACTACTCAGCCACCAAAACTGTAACTGTGCTGAAAGAGTTCTTACTCTCAGTGATTTCTGCATTGATGAAGATGTCATGAAGAGAAACTTCAGTGTGTTGTTCATCACCCATCGTGGGATTTCTATTCCAGTGCATTTCAGTATAAGAGTATAACGATGATACTGGATAAATGTATAAAGAAACAATGGAACAAAACATATCAGAAACTAATAGTCTTTGAGTAGTCACAGCTACTGGGTATCCAGCATGACATTTGACAGTTTATACCTGCTTAGTACTATGTAGATATTAAGTTAAGATGAGCTTGGCTATTATTTAAGACTGTTCAATAGTTACGATGATATTAGGAAATTAATTTTGTTCATATCTGTTACCTCCTTGAGTATTGCTGCTTGTCTGACCAGATTGCTTATCAGCTTCAGCAGTTTAACAAACTCAACCAGCAAGATGATTTTATCAGCAGAACTGAGAATTCACAGCAAGATGGTATTACATTCTGAGAGTATGACAGTTCCCCTTACAGATTATCTGTCACCCAATGATGGTGACTTTAAACAACAACAGTGACAGGATGCAGACCTTGACTAACTCATGGGTCTATACTTTTATCTCAGGCAAATTTCATTTCCATTACTGAGTTTTACTAGCAATAACATTGTTTTCCAAGGATCTCTGAGTTCTTTCATCAGATTGTACAAGCTTGCTAGCTGCACTACACCAAAGATACCACGTGTACCAAATCGGTTTGTTAAATTTAGACATCTAAACAAACAGTCTTAAGATGAAGACCTAGTCAGTAGTGAATCAAATCGCATTTTGTCCTTTGCCGCAGTGTCCATTGCTGATTTGAGATGCTATCAAAGAATTAAATATTTTCCTTGCTTGAAAAACGCATCAGAATGGCATGTTTATTTAATATATTTGCTCTTGAACATGAAAAGAGTATCATTGTTCCTTTCAGTCAGCAGTTTATGTATGTATTAGTGTGCTAGATGCTCTGAAAGAGTTTATCTGACTAAAGAACAGCAGTATTATCAGTATCTCAAAAGTAATACTGTAAACCTCTAATTCCTTTCCATAAATTCATTCATTAACACTTTCTAAGCCACCAATAGGAGAAAACATAATAAAATACTGTGATTTGCAAAGGAACCCAGTAAGCTCTGTGACAGAATCTCACACTGAGAATGTTTTTTGTGTCTTCCTTTCCTGCTATCTCCTTTTCACTAGAAGTCCTTCAGACAGAAAGTATATGACTATATTATAAAAATGTAACATATACAGATAAGTATGGATAGCATCTGAATGGCTTAGAATGGAGCATGGGTGGGAATTCACCTGCGAGGACAGGAATGGCAATAAGATCTGTTTGCATATGGGAAACTGAGACACAGAGACGAAGGACTTAGATGGCACAACACCAGCACCACAACAGCTAAAGTTTAGGCACTTGAAATTAAATCTAGAACCTGGAGCGAAGGGTTTCTCTGTAGTGTCTGAGGGGCATGAATCTCCCCTAAACTCACATTGCATCAGACACTCTGCTGAGACTCAAATCCAGACAGTAGGAAATGATATGGAAGAGGCTGTATTTCAAAGACTTTCCCCTGGGATTTAGGCACCTTATGTTGGGCTGCACAGGTTTCATAGCCTCAGAGCCTCTCCTGGAGATAGGTATCTAAGTTTCTACTTCCAAATACTGAGGTAGTTTCTGTCTTTTGAGTGAAGTTTTAAGAAGAATAGAGAGATTTGCTTTAATACTACCTATTATCCAATAAATGTAAGCTAGAGAATGTGCTTTAGCAAAATGTTTGATTGTAAAATGACATGCTCTATTATTCTGGTGGCTTGAGAGAAAAAGAAAGAGAAGAAAAAATTTGAACAGCTCTCTAGTTCAATACTTAGCATTCTTGTTGGAGGATATTCAATAAATATTCTGCGACTCTGAAGCTTAAAATTGAGATACTAATTGACTGATGTACTTAATTCTTAAATATTTTATTATTAATATATCTAAAATGTTTGGGTACAAACCATCCCAAATATTTCAGGTGTTCATAGTCTTGATCAGGATATAAATTTCATTAGTCTACCAAATCAGATTTGGTTCAGAGTTCAGGGTTTTTTTTCAGAATTCATTGTCTCCTTTTTCAAACTCTAAGACACGTGGGTTAGAAGAGACTTACGCACCATTTTGACATTATGACTTAAACTCTGTGAACTGGAATATATCTGAAAGAACCAAACTGAAATAAATTCTACAATGCTTGCCAAATTAGGCAGAACAAACATCAAGATTTTTTCCAGGACAAATGCTACAGTTGCAGTATTTTTCTTCTGACTGATCATGGTTACTTAGTCATCTCCCAGTATCTGCTTCTCTGATACAGTCCTAAAAGGTCGTGCAATTTGAAGACATACTGGAAATTCATTTGCAACTACTAAGTGATGAAATTTCTTTGACAATATGATACTCATTTCTCACTTATCTTCGAACTTCATTTACTACCATTCCAAATAAAGAAAATATAAAACAAGAGGAAAGAAAGCCAAATTTCAAGAGAGACTACAAAAACTTCTGCAAAGAAATAAGCTGAACTGTCATCCAAAAATTAATAGAATAAGACAAGATGGTAACAAGTGCAAAGAAACCTGACAACCTAATTTGCACTTATATTGAAGACCCCAGTGCCTAGAACTTGATGTACAACATATGCAAATCAATCAGTCTTCCTTTTAAAGTTTGATGTTAAAATAGATTTGTAGTTGCTCAGCTTTTTATGTAGAGAAATACTAGGATTCAGCTCATCAGAGCTGTGTAGGCACCTTATTCCCAATCAGCTGCTTTTTTGCCACAGCAAAACAATGGGTAAGAACTCATGAATTTCTTTTCTATATGGTGTCCAGGTATAAACAAATGCATCCACCATTCTGCACCTATGTATCACTAAAACTGCTTAATTCCAAAATTCAGATCCCTAATAGATTTTTCTTCCAAGGTTTTGTCTAGTCTGCTCATGGAAGAGACCACACTGGAGCAGGTACCCACTGCAGACCATGGAGGACCCCACAATGGAGCAGATGGATATTCCTGAAGGAAGTGTGGCCTGTGGAGAGACCACACTGGAACAGATTTTTCTGAAGGAGTGCAGCCCTTAGAGAGTCCACATCAGAGCAGAGGAAAACTGTGAGAGGAAAGATGCAGCAGAGAGAAACCACTAGGTATCAGCTGCAACCTCCCACTCCTCACCCCCCTGGGCTTCTTGGTGACAGAAAGGAGTCTGGAGTGAGCAAGTGAAGTTGAGCTTGGGAAAGGAGGAAGGAAAAGTGTTGGTTTAATGTTTATCTTTTTGTTTCTTGCTACCCTAATTCATAATTAAATAATGATAATTAAATACTTATTTTCATTGGCAATAAATTAAATTAATTTTCCTCAAGTCAAGCCTGTTTTTCCCATGATGGTAACTGGAAAACAATCTCCCTATATTTATCTCAACCCAGGAGCTTTCTCATCCTACTTTGTCTCCCTGCCCCACTGAGGAGGGGGAGTGAGTAAGCGACATGGTAGGAGTTTGGCTGTAATCCAAGGCTAACTCACCATGTGTGTCACACTAAGACTGTTTTTCCCCATTATATCACTTTATATTTATCTGTGGTTTATTTCATTTGACATTTTATTGCCTAGATACTCTGGCCTCTAAGGTCCTTCTGAAATTCTTCACAGTCTGTCCTTTTCCTAAGTGCTTCATATAATATTGGATCATCATCATTCACATCATATTATCACCATACAGATCATGCCCCTTCTTTAGGTCATTTCTTAATACGTTAAACAGAACGAGTTCCAGGACAGACCCCTGCACAACTGCTGTGATGATCATCCTGCATTGCAGGAAATGACCTTTTACTGTTATCCTTGAATTCCTGTCTTTTAACCAAAGATTAATGCATGTTAGGGTCTTCCCTCTTATCCCATGATACTGGATGTCCTTATAACCTATGTGGAAGCCTTTGTTAAAATTTCATAGGAAATTAAAATAGGCTATATAGTTCCTACCACTTTAACCCATATGTTTCTTGACCTCTTTAAAAAATGCCTTCTACTGAAGCCACGATGACCCTTCTCAAAAAAAAAAAAAAAAAAAAAAAAATTATCCAAGAGTCTACTAATTCTATAATTTCTTAGTGTTGCTATTAATTTTCCCAGTGGAGATCTTAAGTTTAAAGGACTGTTAGTCCCTGAGCACATCTGGAAACTTTCTAAGCACTGGTATCTCATCCCCCATCTTTTTGTCTTCAGATACCATAAAGTTTTAAGCAAGAGGTTATATACTACTATTAGTAATGCATTTATTTAATCTGTGAGTTCCTGTAGAACTCTAGAGGTAATATCATCTGGTCCTGGTAAGTTGTTAGTGTTCATTATGTCTATTTGTATTATAACCTCTTCCACAGTTGCTTTCACAGATACTCAATGCTACAGTGATTAGAGCACTTCAACATAGCCTGGGAATCCCATGTTGAGTTCTGGTCCAGAAACATTTCCCCTGCCTATCTGGGCACAATGCAGGAGATTTTTCTCAAAACACCACCGTGGATTGGTACAAATACCATTGTGGACAGAGACTGTAGTTCTTCCTTTAATTCAGTATATTAGTGGTGTCCCTGGTTGTGGGATATCTGGCTTTCATTCCATCCTTTGCTGGTCAGGGTTAAAACCCAAACATCAAATATTTTAAAACCTATGTTTTAGGTATTCAAGAGGAGGCTCTTTTAAGCCTCCTGCTGAAACTGCTAGACTTTACAGAACAACTAAATATTCATTGGGCAAAAGACTCTATGATCCTAGTGATTAGGGTATTAATGTGGCAGGGGAGATGTGAGTTCCTGACGTTCTAATGAATATTTACATAATTTTGTATGAAGTATTCACTGGAGCAGAAACAGCAAGTTGCCTAATCACTTACCTACAGAATCATAATTTTCTCGCCTTTCAGCTCAATTAATTTTTAATTGTGCCTCACAAAGAGGAACAGCCTCAAGAGGAGGAACTGTCTTCATAGGATGTCCTAGCATTTTGAACATTTACCTAATGTTAGTTTTCAAAGTCCCTCAAAAACTGAAGAGATTTAAACCTGTTGCTCACACTTTCTCAGGATATTGGACAAAGAGGGAACACTGCTATTGTCACTACTTTTTTTCTCTGGTCATAATTTTTGGAAAAAGTTGTACTTTGTTAACAATTTTTGTGAGAAGGTTCACCATTTTGAATCACAAATGGAAGAGGCCATTACAATCTCTGAGAGGACTACAGATTATTCCTCACTTTGCTTATGCCTTGGTTCCTGGCTAGACTTGGTGGTTTCCCATCTTGTTGGTTTCTAGCATTTCTGGTACAAATTCTCTGTGCTTCTGCATACCTCTGCCCATTTTATCCAGAAGGCGTTTTAGAATATTTAGGAATCTGGGGAAATGGGAGCATCTAGAGATTTTTAAATGACAGCACTGCTCTAGGTGGAACATGGCAAATGCCTGTCTCTGTGCTTTGTGGTGTTTCATTTTGGCTGCTCTGCTTGCTATTATGAAGCTACTTCTAGCAACAGGCAGCAAATGCAACGGAAAGCCTCACACAGAAAAGAAATTCACAAACGAACAAAAGTGGCCTTGGAGTAGGGATATTATCAAATGTGTTTCCTTCAGAAAATGTCATCATGTTAACGTTAATCTCCAAAATGAAACTTTGCAACCAAATTCCCAGAAAAGAAAGGCAAGGGGCCGGGGGAAGGAAATGTCAAGATTTCAACTTTTCAGCCCAATGTAGGGGAGGACAAAGTTTAGAAAAACTGTTGTCACCATCACAGCTCACCTGTCTTCAAGATTACAAGTCAATATACTCATGACAAAGGAGAGAAAAATTAAATGGAAGCTACTATGTGGCTTTTAGGTCTGAAATTCTGTAGTTCAGTCCTTCTGCATTACCTACACTGCCAAATTTGAATCCAAAGATTCGACTTAGGCTTATTCCTTATCTGTATTTTTTTTTTTTTTTTTTAAACAAGAGATGGTGTAATTCCCTTTCATGGGGCAGGCTTTTCTCACACTGGTGGTTCATCAATGATACCAAACCCAGAGTCCTGCTATGCTGTAAACATAGAGACTTCACTGTGATTTGAGATACTGGAATGAATTGAGTTAACGAAGCAGAGGGAATTCAGAAGCTGGCTGACTACAGAGAGAGAGTCTGTTCATGTGACTGTTAAAGTATTTATACTCATGTATTAATTGCCTTGTCTGGTAAATGCTGTCCACCTAGATGAGCTGTTATCTAGACACCTAGATGACCTGTACCCGCTTGTTGCAGTGATGTCTAGGCAGTGTCCTTCTCGTAGGTGTCAAGATTATGAATTTGTGCTTTTATTACCATGATTTTGCATTCAGCCTTATGTTTAATCACAGGTAAATTAATGTAGTACTCCCTAATATGTCTAGTGCTTATTTCCAACTGCACCCTCTCACTGTCGAAGTAGGGTGTCATATGCTGAAATAGGAAAGTAGTGGCATGTATCCAACAGTACAGAAACAGGACAGAAACAGAAAATCTGTTTATCACTACGAACAGCATGTATAGCTATTTTACCCCTCAGGGTAATACACCAGCACAAGTGGTTATTTCTGATGAGGAGAGGAGTAGAGAGAATAGCAGGCTTATGTAGACAAGATTTGGAGGGTCTTTTCTCTTTTACTGTAACAAAAACAAGAAACTTGGTCAGTCTTCTACTCTCACAGCTTCAATAAATGGTTAATTATCTTCAATGATGTTAAGCACAAGACAAAGTAGAAGGGGAAAAAAAACCAAAAACACAACAAGAGGTTACATCTGAGATTTTGTGTAGAGAAAGGTTCAGTGGCTATAATTCTGTTTGCTCTGGGATTCATTTTTCCCTGTAAGACATTGAGCAAGGCATCTGACACATGACTCAGAAGACCTCAACCCCCAAAATGAGATTCAAACTGGTCTTTGGCCCATAATTTCAAATTTTCAATCTTGAAAAGTACTGCTCTGTCTCAGGCTACATTCCAGCACATTTTGTATTTTAAGCATAACTTTTCCATTTGCTCACTTACTTTCAGAAGTACCTGACTCATGCCCAAGCGTATGCAGAGTTTCCAAAGGAGGCTTTCTACTGCCTGAGTTGCCAAAGGAACCCCATGTCACAACTATTGTAAGCCCATGTACAAAATGTGCTTCTTGGTTCCCGTGTGCCCCAGAAAATGTAGTAGTTGCTGCTTTTCCACGGCAAACTCACTGACACGATGGGGATGCTTTCATGCAGCAGATTAACAGCCAGCAGAACTTTGGAAGATCTGCGTTCAGTTCTCTCCTCTGCTTAATAGGACTTAACTCCCTGCTTCTTGTGGTTTTGGCAAGCCGCTTCGCCAACAGATTCAAGGCTGCTTGGAGGGAGGGCAGGATGCATCAGCGGTGCCAGATGAAACGCCTTGCAGTGTGCAGAGAAAGAAGTCAGAATTCATTGGGCTGGAAAGAGAACACGAAAACAAAAGCAGCTCTAGCAGAAAGGCTGGGGACATCCTCTGGGGGAACAGGGAGGCTTCAGCTGCACTTCCAAGGGCTGTCTATATGTTTTTCCCAGTTGTAATTTCATGTAAAATGCATAATGTTCTAGCAGCAGGGACTGGGACCTCAGTCTGTTTCTGCCACAGTCACCGACGAGTGCTATGAACACTAGACTGCTCTATGAAGTGGGAATTAAAATGACCCTTGGGGCAGCTGGGGCAATCCTCCCTCTGAAAAGTTGTATTAGGCCCACTAATGTCTTCAGGTATTGCAATAAAGACCATCAGCACAAGTTATCTCCTCTACAGTTGTTCTCCTCCCCAACACATGCTCCCTTTAACCAAGTTTTGGCAACAACATTATCCATATTTATCATCTCCAGACTTTCTTTTTCCAAGTCACTCTAGCAGAATCTATGGAAGGTTCACAGAGACGACACAGCTGGTATCTCAGCTGCCTGATTCCTAAATGGACTGAGCCAAAGACAGAGCAGCCTGCCAGCTCTCTGGAGCCAGAACTGCCTTCCTGTTCACAATCAGATTTATGCAAATATCCTGGCACTGGTCTAAAAATACCTGGATTTAGTCAGGAGAGGCAGAGAGGCGTAGAGGGCTCATACTCTGCTTTCCCATCTCATTATAGTCCCCTGCATCATGTGTCATAGCTGGAGCCACACAGTTAAACCAGGTCTATGTTATTCCCTGGGCACAAGCTTATTTTCTGACCAAAAAAAAAAAACCCAAACCCAACCAACCCCCAAACCCACAGGTGCTCTGTCAGAGAGGAAGAATTTCACTATTTGCTTGTTGCTTACAAGCATACTCTGAGCTTGTGACCGCAGTCAGTTGAGAGGGATCAATGAACTGATACGGGGTAGGAAACATACTGTGCTTGTGTTTCCTGAGAGATAATCAATAGTGTCAGATAGAAATACTGAGACATGTACAGAAACCAAACTGCATCTCCTAGGAGATGAATGGCTTGCTATATCTCTGGTCAGTCATAAATAATTTTAATAAATAGACTGATAATTAGATTTAAATTATTTATTTTTGAGGGACATAAGGGATCAGACTGAATTATTCCTGTCTGTCTTTGGTATTTTTTGTTAACTGTCTGGGGAAAAACATGAAAGCTGTTCCATAGGATAATACAAGCGGCTTATTGTTGATCTTTATATAAGCTTATATATATATACACCTGCTGACTTGGACTATGTGCTTTGCATGTTGTAATTAATCTGCAAGTTTTTGGTCTTTTGCTGAATTTACAGGAAGGAAATTCTAATGCTTGTGTCAGATAACACTGTTTGTAATATTAAATTGTAATGTTTGTTTTTGCCAAAGAAATGAAGTTATGCTTAGCTTGCTTTATCTCCATAAGTTCGTAAACAGGCTGTAGACCTGGATATTAGGAGAAAACAAGATTATGTCCCACTCACCAGTCTCTAGAAGAGATGATCAAGAACGAGGAACAACATCTGTGTCTCTCCCTTGCTGACAGGCTCATAAGTGGAGAGGGTAATGGGCAACACTACAGGCAGCTCCCAAAAAATACTTATGCACTGACAATATAACTTAAGAACCTATTTCCAAGCTACAGGTCAAGGAAAAATCTCTGACCAAATGTTACAAGCTGCAGACATCTACAATTCCATGGGTGAAATTATTTAGTTGTACAAAGGTACGTTTGACGTTCACTATCTGGGGTTCACTCTATCAAAATTCACTAAAGGAGCCAATCTCTTAAGTCATTCAAAACATGTAAAAATCACTGAATTCTTCATAAAGCACTGTGACCACACTAATTTTAAGAGGTTGTGGGGGGTGCATTTTTTTTACAGAGCACATAACCGGTCATTAGATCTGAAACTTATACTGAAGACTCCCTCATCCAAGCAGAATGCCCTTATTGCTTGGATATAAATACACAATTCTGTGATCAGCCTGGACATTAATTATCACCCCACAGCAGGCAGGGGAGGAGCTGTGACCAGAACAGTTTCTAAACTTCAGCATCTCCCAAAGCAACTCCTCAGGCAGTGAAATTTAGGGGTTGCCACAGATCTCCCTTCATACCGACACTGAAAGCCAGCTCTCTGTCACACATCTTCCAGCAGGTGTTATTTGGCTGCCTACCAGGAGTAAGGAAACCCTCCTACTTCCCATGGATTGCATCTCTCTAATTTTTGCTGCTATCATGACATTGTGGTGAGGGAGTCCACAAACTCCTACTTACATGGCAACTGACAGCTTTGCCTTTTCTGAACCTCACAACTATCTACAGTGCAACTTTAAATAAACAAAAAGTTAAGTGGGCACCTCTTTCA
The DNA here is from genome assembly GCF_018139145.2 of Gymnogyps californianus. NCBI lineage: Eukaryota > Metazoa > Chordata > Aves > Accipitriformes > Cathartidae > Gymnogyps > Gymnogyps californianus. The sequence continues at coordinate 5,213,671 of NC_059474.1, forward strand.
TCTGGGTTCACCCAAAAACATTGGCTCTTGCCCTGAATGCAATTTTCCGTACCGTCACCAAAGTAATATCATTTTACACCACAGGTTTTGGTCATTCCCCTGGAGTGGGGGGAATTGAGGCAGTTTGCATAATCATCTGGATTTCTTTCGCTAGATACAACACAGAAACCAGCATGCATTTCTGTAAGATATATTGAAGAGTTTCCTGCTGTTCTATGAAGTAGTTCTATGAAGGCTTATAATTGCCAGAGCACCATAAGTGAATAGAAAGCCTTGCAAACCCATACGGAGACATAGTGCCTGCTGAGAGAAATTTACAGTGTAGCTCAGCGAAGTGATAAGAAATCAGGTATAAGAACTCACGTTCTATACACCAGGCAAAACTCAACATTTTCTTTCTTTATCTTTGCTTTTTTTAATGGCACATTACAGTTCTGCCCATCTTTTTTGTTTGCCTCCTACTATTTTTTTTTCCTTTAAAAAGATTATGAAATCTGATGAGGAAGAGAGCGCCATATATCTACAGCAGGAAATAAAATCCACCTCCCCTTTCCTTCCATATTGTAGGTTTCCTGACCTCTCTAGGGAAAAGAACTGTGAAAAGATACTTGGAAATGCTTTTACCTGATTTCCATGCAGCAGAATTTCTGAACCTTTCATTTTGAAAGCTCTACAGCATCATGCCCTGCACATCCCACATCATCTGTTCCCTTCTTGTTGCATACATAAACTCCTCAGATCTGTGAGATGAATACAATTTAAGAGAAAGAGACAGTTGCAGAGCAATCTCCTAAATGCTGAGAGAGAAATGCAAGACTTCAGTTCTGATTAGAAAGGTTTGCTGGTTAGTATCTGTGATTGATTGGCTCTGCTCTCAATGTATGTTTTAGCTTTAAGGAGAATCAAGTGATCCAGCTAAGCAATACAACTGGGGACACTAACTTCACAGACAAATGCAGCCTGCCTTTTTCAATCTTTCAGCTATCGAACTCTCTTACAGTGAAGTAAGTAGTTTGCTTAAAGTGAAGTTAACTAAACTGCATAGGGCATATATTGTGGAGCTATTGGGTTTATAGGGTAGAATCAATCTCTTTTTTCAAGTATGGGCCCAAATCTATACTTACTAGTTCAAACTACCTATAGACATTTATACTTAAATATCTGAAAAACGAGGCCTCAGTGAGTAAGTGTTGGGGTTCAGGCTTGGCAGGTGAAGACCCAACTCGTACCCCAGATTCGCATTGTTATTAGCCTGTAACTTCAATTAATCCATTGACCTCTGAGAAAAATCTTGTGGCATCACTCTACAAAAATTCACGTGAGACTGAGCAAGGTCTGACGACAGGGACTGCGATGTTTGCTCTACATCCTCTGTAGTAACCCCAAAGTACCTAAGCCCAGGAATTTCATCTGTATTTCAGGCTCAGTGTTTATACCAACTGGAGGAGTGCATTACCAAGCTGCCTCAGATACCGCAGAGTGAACTCTCTCTAAAAATGGAAGCTCTAAAAGTGGAAGTTGAAAGGCAAAGCTAATGAGCTCAGGCCCAGTGAAGCACTGTACTACTTTTCAGACCCAATCTATTACCTCCACAGACTGCGTACTCTCCGTATAGACCCATTGACTCTCTCGGAGTCACTTTGGGCACCTCTAACAGGGAAGTGACTGTACGGTGTCAGCGTGCACTGTTGGCAGGCAGGAATTGTCATCCTATTTCCAGCTGGGTCAGTGCCCGCTGACAAAGAAACTGGGAACTCAAGGCAAGCACAAGAGATGTCAGTGGGATTGTGGCAGCATAATCTACTCCACTGGGAAACTCTTTTAAAAGTCCTTTTGGCTGTCCGTATGAACCTTTATTCATGGGAAACTCTAGGAAGAGTTGTTAGGGCATCCACAGTCCCCCTGTGCTTGTTGAGCCATTTTGGTGTGCATAGCAGAAGCCTTATGCTTTTAAGAATAGAAGACCACATTTTATTCTCACACTGTTTTTCAGACGTGTAATTATAGTTATTTCAATGAAGTAGTTCCTGGCTGATTTCTGAGTAGGTAAAAGAGAGAAGCAGCCTTGCCAAATGGCAAGAACACTGAAAATTTTCAAGAAGTGGATTGTATTACTGCCTGATCGAAGAGGCTGCTGAGTACCCTTGTACAAGTCTTATTTCAATTTTACAGAAAGGGATATCACATCTTTTTATAAAGTGCTCCGAGACGTTCTGATGAAAACAGCTCTTTAAGAGCTAAGTGGCATTGCTAGGATATTACAAGTGGACCACATGCAGAAACAAATTCTATTCTCTTGAATTTAAAAGATTGTATTCAATCACTTTGTTTTTCTATCTTGTTGTACTATGTATATTGTATGGTTTGCTTATTACAACAGTAGAGCCATGCTGAGATTGTTTCCTGCAGAAATACTTCCCTGTTCAGAATATATCCGAGATATTTAAAGATATTCAGGTAACTATCTACCTGTCTGCTTTGTCTATAGGAAGAGCTTATCACTGTGGCATCTGAAATCTGACCTTTCTCACTGTATATTGCCACTTATATCTAACTTCCTCCTTTCAATGCAGAGCTGAAGCCCCAAAATACCTGAAACAGGCTGTTCTCATGGTTGTCATAGAGAAAACAGAAAATAAACTTAAATTGGAAACCAACTATTTGGAGATTAACAGATTAACTTCACCCTCAAAGAAGTTCAGAAAAATTAAATCATTTCATTTGAGGCTAATCTGGATAAACCAGAACTCCTTATCGGAATAGTTAGGGGCACTCACTGAGTCCAAAAAGCGTACAATAGCTATTTTAACAGGTGACTGCACAGTGACAAATGTATACTCGCAACATCAGTGGCCTCAGCCTTTATCTTTATTTTGATAGGGCAACTGCAGCTGCAATATCCTTCAATACTTCCACTTAATTGACCTAAATGGTACAACATGCTCTACACAGAGGAGGTAGCATAATGGAATGTTTTGCTCTAGAACCAAAAACCGTAAAGATTGGATCTCTCCTCTCCATTATTAGATGTGTCATTCAAAGCATTTCATAAGTTTCAAATTTGCTCCTGTTAAAACTTCAGCAATTCTGTTATTCCTGCCAAAAGACTAGAATCTTTTTCCCCACCCCCCCTTGCTTTTCTCTCTCTTTCTCAGTTTCTGTGTCATAACATTGGAAATGGAATGATTTTATTCAGGGCTGGATTAATGGCCATGTGTACAAAGAGGAGAAACAAAGCATTCTCCTGAAATAAACAGGAAGATCTGAAACCATCTGCACATTCAAATCCCAGGGAAGCACAACAGTAGCAAATGAAGGCTAATCTAATAAGAACAATATTGATTCTTGGATATTATTTCTATTATTATTAGATTAAAATTTGGGAAGAACTCCTCTCAACATTTCCCTGAAGTACTAAAAACAATGATCACATTACACTGGAACTCAAGCTTTAAAGAACTTGAAATTCAGCTAAAGCTGTTCCAGTGAGAGTATAAAAATTCATTTGCTTCACATCCTCTTAAATCCTCTTAGTGTCTTAACAGATTAGTGTGTAAGGGGGAAGCAATAGTTTTTATTTTAATTGAACTGGATGTTAGTTTTCTCAGCTAGGTTTGATGAAGAGGTGAGTTCTCAGGATGGAGCTGTGAGAGGTCTCATTCAATTATAGCCACTCCTCTTAATGGTTTGACAAGTGCAGGGAAGGACACTTTAGTTTTATGCATGCTAAATTTTGCCACTCTCCAAAATGAAGCCTGGGGAACTATATTAACATTGGCTTTGACACAGTGATTATTTTGGCTGGGGAGAATTTATGTACAGATTAACAGAGCGGCTCAGTTTGGAGAATGCTTGGTCTACAGGCACCATTGTCCCACCAGCATGGGGAAAACAGAAACATTGGAAGAGTACCGATAGCATCCCTGGAAATGCTTATAAAACAAGCTGTGCCTATCTCTCTCTCTTGTGTCTCCCTTGGTGGGTCAAACATAAAACTCTGTGAGTCTGAGGTTAGTATTAACTGATGGATGTGATCAATCACTACAGTTTCACACTTGATCATGAAAGGTTCACGGGACACAAGGTCCAGTGCTTAGCTTTCGGTAATAATAAAATACATTTCAATTTACACTGTTCATCTCTATCTGTGCAGAATCCAAGAAACATTATTCTATGTAATGATCAGACTGCTTCTTCTGTCCTTTATGGCTGTTCATTAAAAAAGGCATATTTGACTCATTAGAATATAAATATATACATCAAAGGCTTTGGAGTCAATAGCATTAAAGAAGTACATTTCTTGGTTTTCTTCTTCTTCTTTTTAAAAACTTAATTAAGAATTGACTCATATCAAAAGCAACAAAATAAAAATGACCAATATTTAAGAATGTCTTCTCCACAGAAATTCAATTCACTCGTTATTTCAACTGTAGTAGCCAGCAGTCTTTAGCTGATTACAGTTGCTCAACAATGTTTCTTATTGTCTGATGATAGTTTCTCAACAATGTGTTCTATTGCTTTCTTGGGATCTATGAAGCCAGAGTTCAAATATACATGCTTACTTGGCTTACTGTGCGTGGCTTTCACATCTACCTTCAGTAATGCAAAAGGTGTTTAAAAAGAATTTACCGTAACTTATTCTATATCCTGTGGACAGAGACAGATGTCATACCATGTAGCATGATTTAGACAGAAAACATGTCTTTCAAATGGGTCAAGCTGCGTGGGAAATTACCCTCTTCTCCACCCCTTAGTAAAGTAATTTTATTTCTTCAGATTCCCATCTGGAAGAAATGCAAAATGCTGATTACTCTGCTTTTCTGAATAATCTGAAGTCCATGAAAAAAACAGATGAATGATGTCCCCCAGTGTTACATTTAGAGTCAGTGTCTGCTTCTGGCATCACTTTGTCAAGAAATATGCAAGTACCTCATGTTATCAAGATGTATCAGAAAGAGATGTTTAAATCAGTATCGTTATTTAGGACTTTTGAGAATGAAAGATAAAGTACATCTGTATATAGGTAAGGACATTCAAATGTAGCCTTTTTGCTCCTATTGAAAGGGGAAAACAGGTACAATACAGAGGAAGGGTGCTTCTTGGTTAAAAAAAAACCAAAACCCACAATAAAAAAGAAAGGTAGCAAAAGCAGGAAAGTAAGCCCTCCTAACAGTTCAGGGAAGCCACAAAAAAGTGTCAGCCCCCAGAAACCAATTAATTGAAAATTGGGTGACCTTTAGATTCCCTGCAGAGTGTTAAGAGGGTCTGGCTTACTGCCATGATTATGAGTCACTCCAGTCCTATCGGTATAATTACTGCTACCATCAGGCAAATCATCTCAAACCTTTTACTGATCTCTCGCCTGAAACAATAATCCTCCAGCCACCCACCAGCAGCAGATTTTGAGATGTGTATCACCAGCCTCCAGCTTCCATCTAAATTGGCTCTGTAGTTTGACATCTGACTGCAGCCTTCTCACCATCCCCTAATGAACCGGTAATGATAGGCAATTTAAACCCCAGCAAATAAATTACTTTTAACCAGATGAAAATTCAGCATTGTTGCAACTCAGAGAAATGAAGACTCAGCAGTTCTGTAGGGAGATGTTGGCTATGATGCCTTTTGCTCTAGGACATTTGCTATCCTGGTTGGGTTTCCATTTGGCAAGACTGAAGGTCTAGCAAATTCATCCTCACAGGACCACTGCGCATGTCCACCATTTGCCAACCATCCCTGCCTACAGGTAGAAATGCATGCTATCGCTGGGTCCACTGCTGAACAAGATGTCTTGGTTCTGGGAACGGTTGCTATTTCCAGAAATGGAAAACAATCTGTCTATACCAGTAGATTTGGGAAAAAAAGTACAACAGTTGACTGGCCTCTCCAATGAATATTCAGTGGCCTAAACTGCCCCTGTACGTTCACCTAAATCATAAGCTCACTTGGCTGTATCTTTGGGATACAATTAATGAGGGATAATTGAATAACAGTATTTAAATCTAATAGTTAAGCTCTAACACTCAAGGTTTTGTGGTGGACATGAAACGTGTCCATTGCCTCTCAAATGCATCTTCTATAAACAAGAAAAGCAGGGGGCAGGAGAGGTGTCTCATCCTTCTTCCTTACCTCTCCCAGGATAAATCTGCCCAAAACTGAGAATCTCCAAGGTGCCAGACTGCCTTACTTAATGGCTGTTATTAACTAGGCAGTTGTTTTAGGAAGAATGAGTGGCTACTTGAATATAACACAATTAACACAGTCTATTTGCATACTAGTTCCAAATTGACATTATACCTGCTTTATGTCTGAATTATTGCCAGTCATATCCACTGGTGAAAGGGGAGCATAGTGGTCAGAAATACTCTGTGTCACAGGATGTAAACCCTTCTGTATCTCATGCAGAGCAAAGGGACTGAGCTTCTATTCCATAGCATCAATGGGGTTTCAATGATCTCAATTTCAGCATGCTTCTGGCCTTTGCAGGCTAAGGACTTAGGTGGTTGCTAATTTGGAGCATGCAAAATAATAATAATTTTTTAAAAAATCCCTCCCTTTAGGGTTTTGCATATAAGAGGTAGAAAAATCTTATTTATTAGAGACTTGGAGATAAATCTTAGTCCCAAACAGTGACTCATTACCCCAGGTTCTGGTAAACAAATCACAAGGCCAGCAAAACCTGACCATTTAGATTAATGAAAATGGTTTCATTTTTATTTTCAAACAGAAACAAATAAAATCAGAACAAACAAAGCTTGGGGTTTTTTTGTGTGGTTAGAGCCTCTTGAATTCAGAAACAAACAAACCCAAAGCTCTGAAGGCTGAGGCATGTGCAATTTATTCTGCTTCTTCAACCACAAAGGGATCCTTTTCTGCCTTCAGGCTTGAAAACCTTCTGGTCATGAGTCTCAACACATCTTCTTCAGTCTTGACATTTTGTGTTTTTACCTGAGGAACTAGAGCAGGGTGAAGTTTTTTAGGGTTTGCACTAGAAAACCAGATAAATGGGTAGTTTCATCTGTTTTCTTCTAAATTGACAGGGACTTCAGGCACTTTAAAAGCAGACAGCACTGTTGCCCAGTAGTCACTTCTGATATTCTGGTTGTACCTGCTTATTATTTATTTCTTTTCCTCCAGCAATGTCATATACTTTATGTTGTACCTCAAATTTACACTTGTTCACATCTTTGAAGAAAGACTCAGCAGTTGGTTTGCTGGGTTTTTTTTTTTGGGGGGGTGGGGTGGATCACATCCTCTGAAGGGGATTCTCTTATTTATATATGCACACACACATTCATGTACAACCACATGCATACATATCCACATTTAATTTAAAAGAAGAACTGGAAGTATAAATTGCTTGTCAGCATAATTTAAGAATAGACCACCTAATTATCCATGGCAAGCATTGTCTGGAAATTACACAAAGAATAAAGTATGTATCTAAAATGAAATCTCTTTACATAGTAATTTTTACATTTTACTCAGAAGAAACTAAAGAAAAAGTGATCCATTTTGATATAGTGAAAAATATATGCAACATCAATAAAATTGTCAAAGACCTTGACTCTCTTTATTCAGTTATTTCACTGAAAATAGTCAGGACTAATTTCTTCTCATTCTGTCATGGCCCAAGTGCGTAAACAATATATGACCAAGATCCAAAATGAGCATCTTGTACATACAGCATCTATTTTGCTGCTGGATTTCTTCTGGTAATGTGAACAATGCCATTTGCAAACACTGCTGCCTGGGACATGTTTTTCTGAAGCACAAACCAAATGAGCCACAACAGCAAATGAGTTACATGAGGGCGGCGGGGGAATTCACCTGCTCCCCTACCTGGTGATGTGGCCTAGAAAGCAAAAGCTGGTGAGGCAGGAATGTGTATGAACAGAACACACAAAAATGTCTAATATTTTTGCCCCCAAATGGCTAACCTTAAAAGGGAAGAGAACCATCAGCCAGATTAAACAGAAGTTAAAACAGGGAATTATGAAAACACTTTCGAAAAAAGGAGTCAGTTTGAAAAGAGGAATGAAAGATGGAGCAGCAGATGTGACCCCAAGGGGGCTTTCTCACCATTTACAAATTTATAGATATTCATTAACATTCTGTAAGTGACTAGGATTGTGGTTTATCTGCTGTATTGCTGATATTGATGTCAGATGTGTAATTTACTGATTGCCTGTTAATTATGTGTTGTTAATCGATCAATAAACCACTTTGATCCTGATTTGTTTGAATTTATACAAGTGAGCATTTTTTTCCTGTGATCCTGATCCATAAAAGAAAAATCATTACATCTAAGTTTTAATATTTAACTGGGATGCTAACTGAGGAAATTAGTCACCCTGGGCTCTCTCCCAGTAGTCAATGGGACATCATGCTTCCCGGTGGAGATTTATGTCCCATACTGGCTGTGTGATCCCTATGACTATGGAAAGAGCCTACAGAAACCAAACTTTTAGGAAAGTGCCTAAAATCAGGTGGCTGAACCAGTGCTGGAGTGTATGTCTTAGGCTGGCCTTTTTCTGGGCTAGAGGAAGGTGTTACCCTCTAATGGGGATCCACTACACTTAATTTAGAAAGGCCATCTATTTGAAAACAACTACAGGCAGTCTTCATTTGTTGAATAGCTCAGTAGTCAGAGGCTTTGATCAGAAGTTGAGAAAACTTGGATCCTGAATCTACTTAAGAGTATTTGGATATATTATTTTATGCAAATTACTTGATTACCAAAACTCTGGAGTCCCCTATGACTGGTAGACACTTTATTAACACCTATACAAATGAATTAAACAATGCTTGGGAATATTCCTGACATTGAAATCTGACTGTACATACATTTAAATTGTTCATCTCTGGCATTGGTTTGGCCCATAGGTAGTTTGCATGGAAACGTGCAGTTTGGGAGGAGTAAGAGGATTTATTAACATGCCTTATTGTGAGACAATAATCCCAGGTATATTTAATATCACAGCATGCCCGTAACCTGTCTGCCCAATCTGAGCTATCATCTCATTTGCAAGGAATGATCAATTGTTCGTTGGAGTACGCTAAAGGAAAGTTGGGCATTGTTCTGCATCACGGAATACTACCAACCTACAAAAGTTATGGCTCTACTGAATAGATCAGTATTATGTAGCAACTACTCAGTGTCCCAGGCTCTGTGGGTGCGTATTCCATTATACCAGATCACCTTCGTGAGCAAGCTAATGCTTACTAAAAAAATAACGAGGCTCAGAAAATTCTGTCTGTGCAGAGGTAAACAAGTGAATCAGATGTGATCACTGCTGTCAAAGCCACCTGATAGACACATCTTCTGTTGAGACTGTGAAAAAACACTACCTGCTAGACACAGCTGCTGAGACTGAGCGCAACACAAATACAGCATTGTGAGTGTACAAACAAAGTAGTTAAGCAGGGGCTAACTCTTATTGATAGTTTTACTCTGGTAAAGGTAAGTTGTAACTATAAGTGATGAAGATTTGGGGGTTTTTTGCTTAAAAGAGACATTGCAGATATTTAAGTAGAGTCATCCCTGCCTTGGCAGTTTCCCAAGAGACAGAAATATTAAGGGACCAGGAGAAGATAACAAGTCAACCCGATACAAATCAGTGAGATAGACTGCAAACAGCATGGCAGCAGTGGGGCGTTTGAATTGAGAATTGAACCCGAAGATCCACAACCCCCCCCAAAAGTCAGCAGCATGTTTAGCACTAACTGGCAATCCTGCTGACATTTTACTGACCCCCCCGTTGGGACCACAGATGATGAGAACTGAATGTGCAGAGTGACTAAATGATCTTTTTTCTTCTGGCAAATCAGCAGGGGACCGAAAAGGAAATTTGCCGACTGCTTGCTATTCTCTGTGGCTAAATCCAGGGCTTCTCATGCTGCCTCCCACCGTGAACATAAATTCATTTGAAAAACAAACAAAATAGAAGAGGGAAAAATAGGCTCTTAATGCAAATTGCCTAGTACTAAGCAAATAAAGAGGCTAATAATAAGTGATAGCAATACAGACTCATGCCTTTGTCAAGAGAAATGAGAGTCTTATTTGGTATCATTCACAGTTACAAATTAAGACATTACAGACATTTCTTTCTCTTTTGTGCAACTGTAGATTATTAATCTTCACTCTTTTATGTTCATTTTCAGGTCAGCAAATTCTTTCATCTTCTTTGGATATCATATAATAAGGTCATCTACTTACTTGGAGCTTTTTGAAGTGTCTTGTCTTCATCTCTCCTTCTTCCCTCCACCTAAGTTCCTTCTCACAGTCCCCACAACTTAGGTCAAGAGTCAATGATTTATGGTAAAATTGCTTTCAGTTTTAGGAAGTGAAGAAGCCACTGAGGTTTCTGGGAGGTTCCTCCTTGTAACACAGGACCGGTAACAGATCCTATTGTGTACCTGAGAGGTCCTGTGTTGGTGAACCATCATCCCATTAATCACGAGACACAAAACGCTCCTGTCTCACAAACATAAAAATGAGATAGAAAGTAGGCTTAGAGTGATCGCCAAATTACAGCTATTTAATGAGCTACCATTCATCAGCAGAGCTGTGGTAAATGATTGTGTATATATGTATTCTTAGACCATGACATATGTGAGATAATATATATTATTTCTTGTTTTAGGACACAAGAGCACTTTCAGAGCAGGTCACCATAGCTCAGCTGAGGCATGGTAACTTGCTGAACAGCAGTAATTAATGGTTACTATTAGCCTGGTCTAGACAGCTAAGGTACTACAAAGACATACTTTGAAGAACACGGGGATTCACGAAGGTGTAGTAGGCAGCCACACATGGGAATTTGTAGAAGAGGTTCTGTGTTAGACATTAGGACAAGCAGTATGTTAACATATTGAATCAATTTATTTCCTATGTTAGGTACAGTGTATCTGTATATTAATTGGATTGTTTTCTACTGCTATGAATATCAAGTAATGCTGAAAAGTACAGGTTGAAAAATCATAAATCATTCCATACTTTTCTGTGCAATGCCATATAAGTTAATGGATGGGACTTCATTTTTCTCAGGTCAGATACATTGCTGAGAGGTAGAGTAAAATTTACATTTGAAATCTCTGTTTTGCAACAACAGCGATTTCTATACAGAGGCTTATTAACTGTTTTCTCTTGTTTGTCTATGAATAGGTACATTAGAGTCTAAGTGCCCAGATAATCTGTTGGTCACACTCCACATGCATGAGAGAAAATATTTCATGATGAAGTAATCCTAGCTGTGATTTGTCTGTAGTAGTGTTCTACTCAAAAAGCCGAAGGGCTATTTCAGAGAACAGCATTTTCTCTTTCCAAGGTACCTCAATTCAAATACTTCGTCTGAGTGTAATCAAGCCAGAAATGCATGAGTGATCTATTTCTGCCCAAAATCTGTTAAAAAATTAAAAGCGCAGAAGAAAATAGACGAATCCCATCAGTAAGGCCAGTGGCAGCAGACATGGCTTGTAAAGTGCTGAGGTTTTGTGGTCAGACAAGTTCCTTCTGAAATGTGTAGTGGTTTATGTGTTATATTCAGATCTTGGACAGTCAGACATTTTGTAGAAATCTAATATTCAAACTGACATCACCTTAGGAAGTACAAGCAGAAACACAAAGGAAATATAAAATTATATTGGCCGTACTAGTCCAGAGGACAAAGAATGTTTTTCAACATGGATATATGGGGATACTAAACAAGTAACCAGTTTTTAATAAGTCTTAAGATGTTTTCTTGATGATCAGTAGAGGCATCCCCATGACTATTCACATCTTCAGTTCCTTTCACTGCGTTTCACTGCAGCCTCCCATATTACCAAAGCCTTACCCTAATTGTCTCAAGCAGTTATTCTGTACGTAAATCCTAGCTTCTAACACGTGTCAGGTCATTTGATCTGCAGCACTGACAAAGCTGGACATTATTGAGATATCTGAATGAATATCATTTGCCAGTTATGGGCAGTGTAACTCATCGTTATAGTCCAAATTATTATTTACTATGCCAGTGTGTAGAGGAACCACGGAGCACAGATACAAAGTGCTGTCACAAGTGCTCATCATCTACATAATGAAAGCAGGTTTCAAGAAAGGAATAACACAGACAAGCTCAGGACAGAAAGTCCAGGTTATGCCAGTAAATTAAACGGGGCCTGGGTACAGGTTTGTGCACTGTCAATCATTCAGTCTATTTATTGACACACTCACAGGCAAGATTTTGGCCCATGACAACAAACACATTTTTGGAAATGCTTGGGATAGAATGCAATTCCTCTGTGTGGTATGGACATGCCATCCTGAGGGGATTTGAGTATCTTGTTTTTGGAGAGGGAAAGAGGGTTTATCCAAATGGGCATCAGCTCAGCCATGCTTCCTGGCATCAGAACCAGGCGACATGTCTAATTCCTTGCCAAACAGCAAAGACACGGCTACAAACTCTAGCCAAAAGTGCAGAAAATTCTAAGACTGCTAAAAGGTCTTAGCTTTAGCTGTGCCTTGGCTTTTTTTGCTGTTCTGGCATCCTTAAGATGATTTTTCTCTGCAAGTTTTCCCTCAAGGCTGCATGATCTGAGAGAAGAGGCACCATGAGGCCCTTTCTGTCCCCATGCTGGAGAGGAAGACAGGGAAACAAGAAGTGTTCTGGGTCTTTATCTAGGTCTTGGATACCCTGATTATTGCAACTAATATGCAGACTGAAATCAGATTAAATGGAATTAAAGAAATAGAGAAACTGAAACCTTTGGTAATACAACTCCTGGGCAATACAACTTTTGCAATAAAGGAGATCTGACCCTGAGGTGTGGCTCCTAATATCAGTCATACCTAAGGCAACAGCAAATGATGGAACCCTCAGGAAGGAAGAGAGTGCCTTCTTGAACGCAACTGGCACGTCACCCTCAGCCTGGGGAGCACTCACTGTCTTCCTTGAGAGTGGCTGACTACACAAAAAGAGACACTTGTCAGCATTAAAATAGAGAAAATAAGTCAGAGGTAGCCTGAGCAGAGAGCTGCCTCACAGTGAAGAGGAGCTATTTCTGAAAGATTATTCTGTCAGTACTTTCTCAAGGTCCTGTTGACTTTGCATTTCTTTTCATAGATATTCTTATTCCTACATGTACAAATAGAATATGGCTGAGTCCTTATGCCTTTCACAAACAGAGGTTTAAAAGTATGTTAGCAATTCACTTCATCAAAATTTGTTTTTCTATTATGTAGTCCATGCTTTATAATTAAAATCCATGTGTTATGTAGACTAATCTCTCAAAGGAAATAAAAAGTGTCTTGACCAGAATGACCTACTATTTGCAACATTCACCTTTGAAATTCAAAGCTTGCTTTCTTTCGTTTAATGAAAACACTGATGGTGTATTTGAAGATACCTCCAGATTAAATTTAAATAGTGAAGAAATTATTAATAGTCCAATTCCCTTAATAACACGAGGAAGAAAGTAGTACTATCTGACATTAATTTCCAACTTAACTGATTAAAAGAAATCTTGCAAATCTTATGAGTTTTACTCTAAAACAAAACAGGCAGATTTTAATAAGGCATCTCCTTCAGTAATAGCTATGCATTCGAAACATATTAAAGAAAGAAGTAGTTCTGTAGCAAAATTAAATTAATTTCCATTTAAAAACTAAATTGAAATTAAATGAAATGAAGGATACCTTTCTCCTATAGTCTACTGAAACTTCAGTAGACTGACATTTCCTGACTGATATAATTGCAAACATCCTCTTGGCATGCAACATTGGGATCATGAATGCTTGAATCATCACTGCAACATTATTTTCTAATACATAAATATTTAACTTTGGTCACATCGACGTCATTGGCAGCTCCCAAACCATGTCATTCCTGGCCAGTATCTGTCAAACTGTTAGGTAAGGGTCTCCTACAATGCAGATTTTGCAGCATTCTCATACAACCTCTTCTTGTGCTTCAGTAACCGTATCAGTAGAAATTTTCTTAATTTCTAGATCTCTTTCTTTTCATATTGTACCTTTATTGCTTGCCTTATCCACTACAGTATGGAGAACACATTATTTCTTTTTTTTTTTTTTTTGCAGATGCCTTTATACTTTTACACAGTTATTTTGTTTCTCTTGAGTTTTGTATTCCCTTTTTTCTCAAGATTCAAAAACTACATTCTTTTCAGTCTTTCTTGTGGGTGATATTTCCTAGATTTCTAGAATCATTTTTGCTTCTCTTCTCTGGCCTCCTTCCAGCTGTTCACAACTATTTTAAAGTATGTTGTGCAACACTGAGGAGAGCATTTCAGCTAAAGCCACTGAGTAGATTAGAAGGATTACTAAGATTACTACATATGTCTTGCAAGATACAATTTTTCCTTTCATCTGACCTAAATTTCTTTGGCTCTCATCCCTTCTTTTTCATTTTACAGATGGAAAACCTCAGATATGGGTAGATTATGTGAATCACCCCATTTCACATAGGAAATTCTGAGATCTGGGAACTGAGTACACATCTGCTAAGTCTGGAATTCAGCTCACAGAGAAATTTTATGTTCCATAAGCCATTTTCAGGGTTTCACACAGTATTGTTTCTCCCTGGCTTTCTTTGTCTTTCAATAGTTTCACTGCTCTTTCGAGCGTTTTCACCACTGCCAAACACTTTCTCCATGGCTTGGCTTCAGCTCCAATATCTCTCTTTTATCTATATTAAAATTCTCGGAAGGATCCATTTCTCTCACTGGTTACAAGAACCTCACAAAAAATGACCTCACACATTACCTGTTTGATCTCCTTCTTTAGCTTTTGCCTATCTTAGGTGTTATTCTAAACATAGATTCTCCTTTTTGCATATTTGGGAAGTACCTGCCACATATTGAATGTCACTGCAAAGAGAAGAAGATATTTTTCCCATTTCCTTGCCACTGTCTGCCATTGTACAGGCTCTAGTGGAGTTATTTTTGCTTGACATCAATGCAAAAATTTTTAGGAAATTTTATTGGTCGCTATCAACAAAAGGGAGCATATGCTAAACAATTTACAAAATGAGGTGGGCATGAAAGACAGGGTTAGCGATTGTTATTAATCTAGTTATTCTACTTGCAAAGCAAACAAACAACTGGACTAAATTTGGGGTATTTTTTCAGCTTCAGAAATGTTTTCAGAACATTAACAAGTGATGAAATTTCATAGCAAATAGATATCTCAGTAAAGTGTGAGGAAAAGATACTATGGAAAACATGAAAAATTTAATAATAAGATTAGGTCATAATAAAAGTCCTTCAATTGGTAACAGAGGACCAGCCCAGAATGAGAGATATGGGAAATCTGATGCAATACAGGGATCTCTTATCTGCTACTCCTGTTACATAGGCCACAAGAGCACAGCACTGTTTATATAAACAGGGACCTGACAGCATGCTTAACAACAAGTCAGCGATCAGAAGCAACTGGTTTTAGAGAAGAAAAAGTCCTTCCCCCTGCTCTGAAGTCTGATCTTCCAACATGCAGACAACTCTGCTCCTAATTCAATGTTTTTTTAAGTTGTGGAGAAGCTTTGAACCTATTGGCCTCATTTGACTTCCTCCAGATTATTCTTATTCTAAGCAGGTAGCATTGTCATTTCCAGAGTGTTTGGTTCCTTACAAGACAGTGGCTTAACTGACCAGGTTGTTCTCACCTAAATGGGATTTTAGGACAAGATACTGGAGAGACAACAATATGAAATATCTCAAGTATTTATGGTTGGGGTTTTTTTGGTAAATATTCACAAAACCAAATGAAGTGATAGCGCTTTTAAAAAAAATTAAATCTATTTTTCATTTTTAGTCTAATCATGATAATTGGAGGTTAGCCTTCTTTCCCTTTGTATTTTCCTAGGCTGTAATCCATTTATGATTCTGTTATGGCACGTGAAATGGATCATCTGCACTAGAATGGAGGCTGTGGTGATGAAGTGCCTTCCATTTTCCCCATAATGTTCTCATAGAAGACTGATGAATAAGATCCTCGGAAACAATTACAAAGAGGGAGATCCATCAACAGTCAAGACTAACCTTTTTTTTTTTTCCCCCCAGAAGTTTTTTCTGGGTCAATTTGACTTCATTTCTAGAGTTTTGAGCATATTCTTTTATGGGAACTTATTTATAGAGGCTCCAGTAAAGCCAAATTATTCAAGACAGACAATTTTGAATGCAGGGTTTGACATGGATTAAAAAATGTCAAATTCCAATTGATGAGTCCTTACATCTATCTTCTCTTCATTGCTAAAAAAGGGTAAATCCTTCTTATCTTACCAGAAGGGAGTTGCTCTCATTTTTATGTATGTGACAAAAAAAAAAAAAAAGAGTTTAGAGGGCTTTTTGGTTTGGTGGAAGGAGAGTTTTAGGCTGCTTTATACCTCTGATAGTCTGCAAACCTTACTTTTTGAAAGCAACTTGCTCTTCTAGAAGTACCTAAGGTTTTGGCAAGTTTCTTTCTACAGCTTCAAATACAATCTTGCCAGCCAGTCAGGAGTATGTGTTGTACCAATTTTATTACAAGCTACTATTATTATTATTATTAACATAATTGCATCCTTTTTTGCTCTCTTCTGCCCACAATGCTTAAAGAAGACCAAGATTTTCTTTAGTTTCAATGGTATATGGAACAAGGAAATACCATATTGTGGTATGCCTCTAATTACATATGTGCCTCTAAGGAAGACAAATCCTAATGAAATAAGTGCAATATATTCTAGTGATAATTCACATCAATGTAAGGCACATAAGCAGTGCTATGATAATTATTACCAAATCTCTGTATTTCTTAGATTTTTCAGGAAAGAAGAGAGAAAAACTGTGTTAAACCACATAATTTCCTCACGTGGAAGATGCTTTGACAGGCTGGCAGATGGAAGGTGAACATCATTAAAAGAAATGCAGTGGCATGATGTAAGGGAGTAAGTCAGCAGGGATTATTTTTCCTTTTCTTCAGCTCTGTAATGTATCTTTTTCTCTAATGCAAGCTAAATTTGGATTTCTTAGTTCATGTGTTTGGAAAATCAACTATGTTACAGGTAATGTATTTTCCAAGTTTAGGGCTTCAGGTGATAGAACTAGAATACACAGAAAACATTAATATAGCCCAAATCTTCCCAAATGTCATTGAGAACTGAAGAATAAAGTTCTTCAACAGTTTCATTTTGCCTGGATTATAGGATGAAAACAGATTATGTCTTTACTACTGATTTGTCTTTGGCCAAAACAATGATATTCTCTCCAAAATACTTCCCATTAGGAGTCAAGATTAGTATTTTCTCTAGCTGTTTTAATGAGTATTTTCTTAGTGTATGACATATTGTGATGAATCTCAGTAGAGCACTGCCAAGAGCACTTGTGACTTCAGGAAAATGAATCATTATCAACATTGTAAATATAAAAATGCATGTATATACACAGATGTATAAACACATTGCCTGTTTTGGAACTGGTTCTCAATACAATAAGAAAAGGTAGGGTGATCCATGGTAAATACTGGAAACTGGTCAAATAGTGAACAAATCTTATATTTTCTATGAAGTGCAAAAAATGCTGTACCTGGCATCTGCAGAAAGGAAAGATGCCATCCTTAGTAGATACAATGTACACATCCGATTTTTTGCAGAACCAAGAAAGGGATCAAGTCAATTAAACAGGGCTATGGCTAATACCGTACTTGACTGACTCAATTAATCTTCATGGGTTTCCTGGCTGCACAGC
This sequence comes from Gymnogyps californianus, assembly GCF_018139145.2. Lineage (NCBI taxonomy): Eukaryota > Metazoa > Chordata > Aves > Accipitriformes > Cathartidae > Gymnogyps > Gymnogyps californianus. The sequence goes on from NC_059474.1 coordinate 5,231,386, forward strand.
TGCAAGGTAATAGCAAGACACAGAAGCAAAGCTATTGCTACCAGCAATAGAGTTGAGATCAGTGACGCAGCGTTTTGCCATGCATTCAGGGCTGTCAAGTTGGGAGCAGGTTGTTTCTTTTTCCAAGTGATATTAACTCTTGTCTTTCTGACACAAGTCAAGGCAATTACTTACGTTACTGAAAGTCCTTAGAGAAAGCAAAAGTAGGGGGTGGCAGAGGTAACATTTTCCTCTGGAAGACCTTAACATTTTTTAAAAAGACATCAACGGATAGTCTGTTTTAGACATCCAGAATGATATCTCAGCTACTTCTCCAGATGCTGTTTGCAGCCAATAATGAAAAGATAGCACAAGTAAAGTGTGATAACCTGTTTTATTTGACTATGTTAGAAGGAGAAGAAAGTATTAGAAGTCATTCTTTATTCCATTGTTTAGAAAGATAACCTAAACAAGTATTTCAGAGATGGAGGTCCACATGCCAGATGCCTAAAGTTAACTGCACTGGATACCATCCAGCGTTGTGGGTTAGACTTTGTCTCCGTAAAGGTGTGAATTCCAGCTTCATTTAATGTGCATCTGTATCTCTGTGGTCTTACTGAGGTTGTTTCATTTGCTCCCTGGAGATGAAAACTGGGAGCCTGATACTGTACAGGAATAACAAGAAGGTCTCAACAGGAGCACCAACGTCTGCTGAGGTCCTGAGAGTTTAGAAGTAGATCACTCTGCTCTAACCTTGGAAAAGGCTAGAAATAAAATATGAGCAACTCCTAGATATTTCTGGAACTATTGTTTGTGTGGTAACATCTCATCCAAACCCTTCAAAGGGTATGTCCACATATCAGTTTTAGTTTGTATCTATACACGTGTTTTTACCCTCTCTACCATTTATCTGAAAAAGTGTATAATAATTTAAGTCTGTGTATGGTGATGCAATTAAAACTCAAACCACAGTTTAGGTCACACTGCAAGTTGAGCGAACTGATCACTAAATACCCATCCCACTACTTCCTACGACAGGTCATTTAGTAGAACTATCAGAGAAAGGATCCTTTTACAAGTAAGTAAAATTAATGAAGGAATACATCCCAGGATTCCCTGGGCAAGCATAGAGTAATAGATTTAGAACTTTTCTGTAGGCATTTTAAACTCATAATTGACTAAAGTTGTTTCAATCTGTTAGACTAACTTTGGATCATCAGCATTAGCCCCTATCTTATAAGTGTGACCAGACTCACAAAAGCATGTTTTTTAGTATCAGTCAGGTTCCCGAGAGGATACAATTGGATCTAAATGAAGCTGAACCTTTCCCTCTCTGTGCTTAATTACCAAGTATAAATGCTTTGCAGCCTAAATTAAATACCTGTCTACTGTTGCCCATATATTTCATAGTAACACTCTGTGGATATTCCTCTCATGCTTTCATATTGGCATACCTCAACTTCCAGGCAGGTCTTTCCAAAATCTAGTATTTCTTAGCATAGTTTTATCCTAAACATTATGGATATTGCTTGTGACATGGCTAGGGCATGTGGTCTCACCTGAAGGTGAATGAGTGGTCTCACATGAAGGTGGATGATTTAGTGTCTGAATGCAGAGAAGCCAGCAGAAAAAACCATGCCGGAGAATGGGCACGGGTGGCACCATCTTTGGCTCATATTAACAGGACCAAAAACTCTCTTGAAAACTAAGAAAATTAAGGCAAGGTTTTGCACACAGATATTCATTGGTCTCCTGAAGACCTGTGCCTCTGCAGTTTTGTTATAAGTGAAATATGTTCATGTTCAGATATTTTTGTGAAAAATGGGTTAATGCATTTCACATGTTTTCATCAGGTTCAGAGGGCGAGATGTTAAATAAGAAGCACCACAGCTCTCAGGAGAATGCTGTAGTAATTCCAGAGCTTCACAGCCCTAATAATGAGCCTGCAGGGAACCTCCTTTCACCTAAGAGCCTCCTCATACCTTTTGATTAAGTGCTTCAAAACCCACACCTAGGAAGAAAATGCCTTCAGTGGCTTGTTGTATTTGCAGGAAAATAGCTTAGCAGAAAGTACCTACACATACACGATGGAAAGCCTTTACCTGCAACTTATAATTTATATTTACCTGGAAGCACACAAACAGAGCAAGCAGGGAATAAACACAGAAACAGGACTACTTTAATGTACTCATTTCATCAGCTAATTCCCGCTGAAAAGAGTGTGTTAGGTACAAATAGTGGGGTGGGACCCTGCTCCTACACAATGAGAAAACTGCAGTGCAGCATCTGTGCCTCATAAACTGAATTTGTCTGGGGGCTATGAGGAGAATGGAGGGATGAGCTCAGCTCCTGTAAAATAACTGATGAATTGAGCACACAGCTATTTGTGGCTCCTCTACAGTGCTTGATTTGTGATAGTGATCTTTCATCCAAGCATGGATGTTATTCAGCCATGGTTGGTTAGTTCTGTAATTGACAAAATCCTCTGCTAAAAGCAATCTCTTATCTATTCTTGCTGTCCTTTATTTGTTTTGATAGATATATAGACAGATTTTCTTTGACTGTGTTCATTTACCTCTTATTTGTATACTGTGGTCTTCTTGGATTTATACTGGTTCTGTCTAGCCATTGCCTTACGTTAATATAATCAACGTCTAATTTCAAAATTTCAGACATTTCAAATCAGACCTTTTTTTTTTGTGGATTCCCAGTACATGTGCTTGCATTTCTTACATTCCCAATCCTTAGTTTTCACGCCTACTCTAGTATCTACAGCCCTCAAAGTGACAGCATGAAGACAGAAATGATTCTAAGCTTTTTTTAACCAAAACACGCTACCATATTTTAAACTGTTTTTAATTTGAATTAATTAAATTGATCTTGCCTTAGAGATTTCTACTAATGTTATCTAGATGACAAGTAAATTATCTCCTCTGAAATACTGTAATTCCTTTGTGCATTACTTTTCAATAAAAAACTTTTATTTTTTTTAAACATGTGTTATTCCTGCAAATCACATAGGTGAATGAGCTAGGTTTGCTAGGCATAGCAAAATTGCTTTGTGACTCTTGTGGGCATGGGTGAAATAGGAACAGAAGTGAGAAAACAGTGTTATAAGAATTCCAGAGCAGAGCTTCCCAGACTTTTCAGAGCGACCATTGCCTTTGGGAAATAATAATAATGAAACAGTACTTTCAGCTCTCTTACCTTTGTTCCAAAAGAGTCAAAGAACAGACTCATTGATAAGCTTATATGATTCATTTGTTTGTTTCGAGAGATTGGCAGAGAGTACTTTATCTTGAGAGAAATTAATTGACCTAGTATATATTTAGGTGGGTCTTGTAAAAAGGTTCCTGACTACCAGAACATTGAGGTTCTGGGAGAGTGTTCCCATGTGAACTGGGGCAGGGGAGCACCACTTGATTATTTTAACACAGACCTCAATAAATTTCTGAATGGATTTTATGGTGGGATACTGCAGCAAGGGGTTGGACTTAATGGCCCAGGAACTCCCATGTGAAGCAGTAGAAGGAACAGGGAGAACAAATCTCTCTGACTGACTCAGATGCTTATTTCCAATTCCTCGGACATCGAGAATGATGAGCTGCCTGGCAATCACATCTTTCTAGCAATTAAAGTTTTTCAGTTATGGGTGGAGTCTAATTCTGGGTCCCCCTTACCTATGTTATATCTGCTTTGGATATTTGGTTTATGGTTGTACCCAAACTTCTCTTGTAATTCAGTTACTTTATATCACCAAGCCTGAGCTAGAGTCCTTCCACCTCCTGGCCCAGGTCTACAAACCATCTAGGATGCTGAGGGTACAGCTACTTCTGTCTACCTTTTGGCTAAGACCCAAACCCAGCTGTGGGGTAGTTGCTGACATCTGCTATGCTCTGCAAAGTATGATTACTTACTGCATCTCAATTTATATTTCCTGGTTTATAGCACATGGTTCAAGAAACATCAAATATACAGTTGACATGTCTATGTTACCATTTCAGTTTGGTTCAGGACTGACCTTCTGAAGTGACTGTCTCAATCATTCCCACTTAATGCTATATTGGATTGCCAGAGTGCACAACGGATGAGCTTTCTATCAGATGAAAATAAACCACAGAGCCGCTCCAGAAGCGCACCTGACATGGTCCATCCAATAGTGGGCATTTTGTCCGTGGCATAAGATTACAGTTATTCCAAAGGACATTCCTGAAATGCTTGTCTGGATCCTCAGTACTGAGGTTTGCTCTATAGATGCTCTTGGGCTGCATTGCTTGCTTCTGCAATTACACATAGCACAAAGCAGAACTGCGATCAGGCTGCACAGGGCCAGATCTTGATCAAGAACCATGCACTTCCAATGACATCAATACGTATGCAGGGAAGCTCAATGGCTGAGATATAAAAGGACCAGAGAATATCAGCCACTATCTTATAAGTGTGATTGGATTCACAAAAGCGCATTTTTTAGTGTCAATCAGGTTCCCAAGAGGATACAATTGGATCTAAATGAAGCTGAATCTTTCCCTCTCTGTGCTTAATTACCAAGTATAAATGCTTTGCAGCCTAAATTAAATACCTGTCTGCTGTTGCTCATATATTTCAGTTTAATACTCTGTGGATATTCCTCTCATGCTTTCATATTGGCATACCTCAACTTCCAGGCAGGTCTTTCCAAAATCTAATATTTCTTAGCATAGGTTTATCCGAAACAAGTCAGTTCATGTTCACAAAGTTGCTAAGGTACAGACACACGCACCGTTGTAGTTCAGCCCTGGGACTGTAATTTATACTGCTGAGTTAGTGCCTAGGTTAACTGCACATTGCTTGAGGAGAATTAAGGCTTTCAGGAGAGTTTATAGCATCTACACAGAGAGCAGAAAGCTGCCAAAGGTACCCTATGGGAAATAGTCAGGAGGAGAGTATGTTTTAAATCTTGTTTCTGTCACTGTTATGTTTGTTGACTGGCAACCAGGAGTAAGATGCTTGTGTGAAAATAGGAGTCACAGGCTTAAACTCTCATCTCTATTAAACACCTAACTTATCCTTTTTTGGAGTGAGATGATGGGTCTGCCTATAAAGTGGCTGGAGGAGGATGTGGTAAAAGCATTGTCCACTTTTTGCATACCAACTCAATGATGGGGAAACCTGCCTAGAATATGTAGACCAAGACTCTGGGTGACAAAAGGATTGAAAGCAACAGGAGTTGCCAAAATAGTGACCTAATTCCCAGGAACTGGCTGGGCCCTGGAAAGACACCCTGATTCAGGACAGCAGAGGCAGAGAAAATATAATTTTGAGTGAAGTCTCCTTGAGAAATATATTCTCCTGGAATAAGGAAGTCTGGGATTTGGAACATTTTCCAACACTGTTTCTATATTAGTCTTGCAATTTCTTAATGAATAACCCAATGAATCTTGTAGAACTTGATACAGAATCATAAAATCAGAGAATGGTTTGTGCTGGAAAGGACCTTAAAGATCATCTAGTTCCAAGCCCCCTGCCATGGGCAGGGACACCTTCCACTAGACCAGGTTGCTCAAAGCCCCAGCCAACCTGGCCTTGAACACTTCCAGGGAGGGGGCATCCACACCTCTCTGGGCAACCTGTTCCAGTGCCTCACCACCCTCGCAGTGAAGAATTTCTTCCTAAAACTTAATCTAAATCTCTCCTCTTCCAGTTTAAAGCCATTACCCCTTGTCCTATCACGACATGCCCTTGTAAAATGTCCCTCTCCGGCTTTCTTGTAGGCCCCCTTTAGGTACTGGAAGGCTGCTAGAAAGTCTCCCCGGAGCCTTCTCTTCTCCAGGCTGAACAACCCCAACTCTCTCAGCCTGTCTTCATAGGAGAGGTGCTCCAGCCCTCTGATCGTCTTTGTGGCCCTCCTCTGGACTCGCCCCAGCAGGTCCCTGTCCTTCTTATGTTGGGGGACCCATAGCTGAACACAGTACTCATATTTATTGCTTTGGCTACTACCTCTTCCTACCACTAATAAGCAGGTCTTGAAGTATAATATTAGTGACTGTCTTTCAGAAATACTTCAACAAACACAGATTTGATGTATATTTTTCAATTGAATGTTGTTATCTAGGCCTGGCCAGTTAGATCTGAAGAGATTTACCAAATATTTGGACGTCAGAAAAGGGAAGCAGGAAGCAGAATAATAAAACAAACCAAAACCAAAACCACTGCCACACATTAGCAATTTTGTACTTTCAAAACAAATATTTGTCTGCATTTAACTGAGGGTGTTTGCTATAAGAATACCGTTCTTTTTTGTAACTTTTGCCATTAATAATTTCTTTGGTGTATTCCTGAAGTGAAAGCAGTACAGCCTTCATGGGAAGAACAATTGCTCTTTGTAGATGAAGGTTAAACTACCAGTGTAGAATTGCTTCCTACACAATGGGAGATGTGAAAGACTATAAAATATGCTTCCTGTCAACAAGACAGCTTTAAAGCTTCTTGGCTCTAAATGAATCCCTTGAATTGATAGTTTGGGAGCATGGCTTGAGCTTCATAGGACTCAGTTCAATTATAAACAAGCAGATCCCTCTTATTTATGCAGAAAATCTGGAGAACGCAATTTTTCAAAGCACTTCTGAATAAATGATGCCACACTTGTGATACACTGAAGCTCGATTTTCACATGGTAGTAAATACTCATCCCAAAAGAGCATCCTTCTTTTGGTTTGTTTAGAGCAGGTGGAAGGAGGAAAATCAGGAGAAAAAAACCCTCAGAACAACAGACAAACTGTAATGTTTCAAGTCTGAATAGAAAAGTTAAAGGACTTTGTTGACTTGCTATCATGTGCAATTAACAGGCTGACTTCTTTTACTTGCCAGCGTTTTTATTGATGTTACTGGAATGTCTTCTCATTTCCACTGATCATACATTGTTGCTAGTTAGAAAATAGAAAAGAAACAAACAAAATAAAACTGTATGTCACAAGGAAGTTTTAAATTAAATGTTCCTCATCATTTGAAATGAAGCCATTTCTTCAAGAAACGTAAATATTTTAAAATGAGACTTTTAATTGAAACTAATCTGACGTAATTCCTGAACACTTTTTTTTTATTATTATTACTTATTGGCAGCCTGCTTTAATCTGGGGAAAACATATCCAGCACCAGAGGATGTAATCCCTCAATTTTACATCTTCTATGTCAGAGATTGCTGAAAACTAAATATAGGGACTGGACTTACAGCTTGATCTGAAAACCACAGAGGTCCACTGGAATTGCTACTGATTTTGATTATGTAGTTAGTGGATTCTCAGATCTTCACTTTCTGTCACCTTCTGCTTTGTTGTAAACCCATAAAACTATATTATTATTATTACTATTATTGTTGTCGTTATTATTATTATTATTATTATTTAGACTATGTTACCAATGCTGCTGAGTAGGTCCAATTTTAACTGAGAACGCTTTCTACTAGACATGTACATTGTAAAAGACTGTGCTTGCCCTGCAGATTTTACTGCATGGACAGAAGTAATTAGCAGAACATGTGATGCATATGTTATTGAGCTCATTTTCAGAAGACTGTGAGATCCAATTTATTGATGCAAATGGCATGTTTTCCTTAAGGTAAGCCAAGGAGAAAAATTGTAATATTTGAGGGACAGACAAAATAAACATTTACTAATCTCCCATCATTTTAGAGAAATTACTATCACTGCTTCACTCTTTCTGAGGGTGGGGATGTCTCAATGAAGCCTGTCTTTGGGACTGATACATCTTTGCAAGAACTGTGACTCGAAGAGCAGATTGTTGTTTTATTCTCTCCATGTGTGCTGTGCTAAACATAATGAGGCTAAAGCTGCTAAGTCACATTGTGTAAGTCATAAATAATAAAAGTAATCAGGAGTGGATGCAGCCCCAGTCTATATGGAAGTGGGGTATTCACTTTACTGGTCCCAGCTTTAAAAAAGAAGCCAAAGTCCTACCCTCTGCAGCACCCTCTACTCAATAAATCCCAGGATGCTCAATGTAGTGGAAATTCTCCAGAGCCTAAGCCACAGTGAAACTGAGCGCAGAAAGCATCCTTCAAATAAAGCTGGTTCATAAAACAGAATAATCAGACAGCTGAGAAAACATCCTGCAATATGAGTTCATAGTGTTCTAGGACTTGATGCTATAAAAAGATCTGTATCAGTGAATCCCTTCTTCCAAATAATTGGCGGTTATAATACTGAACTACACTACAAAATAGAGTTAATATATAGTACTACATTATACATTTCTTTGAAATAGCAATTCTTGCTTGCTCACCCCTCCATAAGTTTTATTTTTCCTTTTGAGTTTATCAGTATGTATTTTGTTGGATTTACATTTGCATTTCAACATCTTCCAGTTGCTCAGTATTTATTACACAGGTTTCTCTTAAAAGAAAACAAAAGAAAACAAAAAAACCCTTACTGATATTTAAAAGTGTTCATTAATACATGCATAGAAAAGACCGTGATTTGATTCTGGTATTAAATTACCAGATTATGTCTACAGACTTCAGTGAAGTCCCTTCTCATCTCGTTCAAGGAAAGAGTCTCAAGATCAAGCCCAGTACATTTAATAGTCAATGCATAGCCTTTGTTCATAGCAGAATATGAAAAAAAATCAAAACAAGTTCTGACAGAGAGTGCATGATGAAAACAGTGCTGTATACAGATATTTGCTGCCTTTAGCTATCACAGTGATTCCTTTCTTCTAGCCTGGATTGAAAACATGAATGTTTGGTAGACTTGTTCTGTATTTTTTTGTTCCATGAGTCCCAGCTGTGATTTCACTTTGGGTAACGAAATATAAAAATTACAGATAGAGATGTTAGATAGGCAGCATTTGCCAATAGATGAAACAAGGAAAGGGAATTTGCAAGCATGGCCCATATGTTGGTCTCCATGAAACAGCAAATGAGTTTCTTTACTTCTGCATCTGCACTATGATCTGAGCAAGGCCATGAGCTCAGGCTCAAGTTCAAACTTCACGAACATGCAGTTCTGAAACTCAGAAAACTCAATTCTTGCAAGCAAGCAGCAAAATGCTGATGTGGTTTGGGTTGGGTTTTTTTTTTGTCAGTGGACCACCATATTCTTCCTAGAAGGGCTCTCATATTGTCTGTTGAAAGGATGGATAGGATCTGAAAGATGCTCAGCTTGGGCTCCTTGCAGGACAATGTGGACCCCTATATATATCTTGTAGGGAATAAACATGAATGCATAGAGCTGCATCAGAGAATACACTGAGCTTTCTGGCTTACCCCCATAAAGGAGGCACAGAGATTGTAGCTGTTCCTTCTTTCATCTGTGTTTTCTGTGATGTGCCTTCTACATCTACTCATTTACGTAGTGCCTGGCAGAGTGAGGATTTAATTGTAACTCTGGGCTTTGTATGTCTGAATGATAACTACCAAAGTTGTATGGGCACAGCAGTTGCTTGAATTGCTTGTATATCTTTTTAGGTAGAGAGTGAAAAATAAATAATTTCGGAAACACCTAGTTGGAAATCATTTCTTATTGATTTATACAGGAATGGAGTTCTCTGCAGAAAACATAGCACTTACTCATCTTTAGTTTCTCTTTCCTTCACCCTTCCCAGGAACTGAAGAATCTAATTATTTTGGGGTACCCTTGATATCATTAAAGAAGGTGTCCACAGGCCAGTTAAGTCTTGAATTGTCCTTCACGTGATTTTCTCTTTTTGTCTTCTCAATGGCAATAGAAAAGACAAGTGAAAAAGCAAACAGGTATGAAAGAACAGCTAAGCAAATGAATGAATTGTACTAATTCAAGATTCAAAGGGAACTGCAAAGATACTCAAACTGCAGTGACCTCATGACAACGTGGTGATCAAAAGAGTTTGGGAATGCTTTTCGCTTTAATACATGAAAGTTAACCATAATAGCAATTAGGCTTCAGCTGCAGTACGACCAGTGACTTTTATGGTATCCAGTGCTGACATTATGACCTCCTTAGATGTCTAGACTCACCTGTGACTCTTTGCAACCATCTTCATTTAGTGTTACTCAGGTATTTGATTGAACTTGAGTCCTATGGAAATTCACACAGTAAATGTGGGGTAAATAAAGAGTGCACTCTCACAACTGTTGTCTGCACATGTGAATGGATTCAGAATACTAAGAAATATTTTGCCATAATGATAGCTAAAAACATGATAGCAACAACAACCCAAAAGGACAAGGATCTTCAGCTGTTTTTCCCAGTCCTGTGACAACATCTCTGTATTAAGTTGATGGGCTTTCTAAGAGTGAGGATACAGGATTTACTTCCTTATGTTTTAGGAAAGGCATCAAATGGAAGAAGGAAACATGGTAATAAATGGTACCTCAGCTTTTAAACATAGACCAACAATTTCCAAATTAGTTTCTTCATCCTTCCTCCTAACAGATAGCAACCAACCGCACAGCACTTTTTAGTCCGCTATTACTCTGCAAATAAGTCATTATCTTCTTGTGAACAGTAGCGCTAAGGACTGGTATGATCAAATTCTAGAGATGCCAAGCTATTGGTATCTAGGTGTTTTGTACCTACCTATAATCTCAGAAAATCGTGTGATAATTTATATATAAAATTGTTACCTAATCTTCACTGCACTCCAGTAAGGCAGGCAAGAATTATCATCCCAGCTGACAGGTAGGGTAACAAACAGAAGAAAAGTGATGTGCACAGAATCTCCAACCCAGTCTGTGACAGAGTTACAACTCAGACTAATCCAGGTTGTTTCAAGCTACAAAACCAATTCACAAGGCGATACTGACTGAACTAACAACCCAATGTCACAAAGGCTTGTCATTCCACACCATGCCACTGCCGTAAGTTTGACAATAGTTCAGTATTGTTACCTATGATACAGTAACACTTGGATAACTCCATATTTCGTAATAGAATTTTTAGTCGTTATAAAGAAGAAATGTTTCTCTCCACTTTGCACTAGGTGGATTAAGGGACATTGAGGATAACAGGGTCACTAAGGTTAATTATATTTTATATGTTTTTACTGAAGGCAATTTAATTTGGGGTTACCTAGAGGAAAGAAGAAAGGACAACAATCAGTCATGCAGCATAGCTAAGATTATTCAGCTTTTTATTCTACATATTGAAAGCTCAGTTGGTCTGTGAGAAATCACATTGCTCTGTGACCCAAAGGACATCATAAAGAAAACTATCAGGTTAGCTCCTATGGTCGAATAACTGTCACAAGGATAAAGGAGGAGAGAATCCAGGATAGCAAGATTTTTCACTGTATTACAATTTCTGACATCGCTTTTGTCCAGGTACATTCAATAAGTATAAATATTGAAATATGATATACAAGAAGAAGAGGAGAGGAGAGGAGAGGAGAGGAGAGGAGAGGAGAGGAGAGGAGAGGAGAGAATGGAGGAGGCATAGTTTATTTAAAACAGCTGAGGAAATGCAATTTTCTTTAAATTTAAACAGTTGAACAACGTCTTTTGCCATGAGTGAAAGCAGAGAAAGGATGCACAGAGCCACCTTCCTCGGTACTAAAGAGTTAACATTGTCAAAGTTAATTTTGTGCTTTTCAGATTGCAGGGATGTAAAGCCAGAGCTGGGAAGGACAGATAATTTTTATGCCAAATTAAGGATGACTCTAAAACCTAGTGACCTTTAAATGGGATGTGAAAATCAAGGATAATTGAGTGGCATGTCTGCTAATTATTTAAAGGAATTAATAATTCAGAAATAGACAACTAGCTCTGACCTGGTCTACAACTTGAGGGGCATATATCCAATTTTAAGAATCCATCATCTGCCTTGTGACCTCTACTTGAGGTTTTCTAAGTTCAGCCTAAGATATATGGGATAAATTAGAGTACTGGAAAATATGGCAAAGGTCAACTTGTAATTGTTGTTCCTATAAGACAGAGCTCAGAGCTGTCACTGCACCGGTAGACGTCTAGTAATTGGAGACAGGGAAGATACTGCTTCAGCTGTGCATTGGAGGTACCCTGACCACAGAATGATGGGGCGGTTGGACATCTCTGGGGGGCATCCAAGTGATTGCCCATCATTGCAGTTTGCTTGTTAACAATGGTCCAGATTTCTGCCTACAGGTAGGTGCAAAATATAAGGAGGAGGTAGAGCTATGTTGATGGGTGGGGATTCATCTGAGCAGATGTCTGTGTTGATTGTACGTACATACATCTGAGTTTGACATCCAAGGTTCCTTTTATAAGCAATACAATGAAGGGGTCATTCTGCGCACAATTAACATGGTCTTAATGTAGATGCAGAAATAGTTCAGATTAATTAATTAAAACCAGTGCAAATTTATCTCTATAGGTGTAAAAAAACCTTGAGGTGATCAGTGTTTCGAAGGTATTTAACTGTGGATGAGCTTAATCTTACCGAAGTTGGAGAGATCATATAAGGACCTTGCTGACACGCACAGAGATTTGCCTGGGGCATGCAGAAAAAATTCTGCAGACTACAGAAAAAATTAACGCTTCTCTGACTTTTTCATTTCAAACACAGCATTTTGCTTGTCTTCGATGTATTAGTGTGGGGATTTAATAAAATGGTTTGGGAATGTCAAAGCAAGTTCACTCTTCATTTTAACTAATCTTGAATAACATATTATGCCTGGTTCTGTTTCAGTCCTGTTCATGATCTAAATATCCTTCGGAAAAGTCAGCCAAGTTGTTACACACATGCAAAGCAATAGGCATGAATTTAAAAACTTTTTATACCAATGATATTTAACATGTCTTAAAAGCTAGGAGATGATTTTCTGAATGGGATATTCCTTGAAGAAAGAGATTTTCCAGCTGTAGCATTGAAGAGGTGTCATGGTTTAACCCCAGCCAGCAACTAAGCCCCACGCAACCGCTCGCTTACCACACCTCCTCAGCAGGATGGGGGACAGAATCAGAAAAAAAAATTAAAACTCATAGGTTCAGATAAAGACAGTTTAATAGGTAAAGTAAAAGCCGTGCACACAAGCAAAGCAAAGCAAGGAATTCCTTCACTACTTCCCATCGCAGGCAGGTGTTCAGCCACCTCCAGGAAAGCAGGGCTCCATCACGCGTAATGGTTACTTGGGAAGCCAAACACCATCACTCCCAACATCCCTCCCTTCCTTCTTCTTCCCCCAGCTTTACATGCTGAGCATGACATCCATGGTATGGAATATCCCTTTGGTCAGCTGGGGTCAGCTGTCCCGGCTGTGTCCCCTCCCAACTTCTTGTGCACCCCCAGCCTACTCGCTGGTGGGGTGGGGTGAGAAGCAGCAAAGGCCTTGACTCTGTGTAAGCACTGCTCAGCAGTAACTAAAACATCCCTGAATTATCAACACTGTTTCCAGCACAAATCCAAAGCATAGCCCCATGATAGATACTATGAAGAAAATTAACTCTATCCCAGCCAAAACCAGCACAGGAGGTCTACGTAGCACTATGAATTATCTGTATGAAAGTTTCTAAATGTAGGTGTCTACTTGTAAGTGCCTGTGTGTGAACTATGTATCTAAGCTGTTACAGTTGGTGGAGATTTAGTCAATACAGTGGAATTTAAGGAAGTATTTTAGACAATGCTGATGCTTCCATTTGATCATCTGAACAGTTCATAGACTCAGCTGTCTGTACTGGCTAGATGGATATGGGCTGTAATGAGAGTTTAGACACTTAGATCGCATGCAGACATATGCATTTCGACACCTACGTTTAAATGTCTTAATCTGGCAGTTGAACTGCATCCACGATATGCATATGCCTGAATTTACCCATCTGGAAAAGCAGTTAACATAATTTCTTGTCCTTACAAACACACATGAAAGGGATGAGAAAGAATGCTTATGTTCTCTAAGAAGAGGGGATCTATATAACAGTAATATTTACAAACACACAAAAAATCTCACTGTGTATTCATTAAAATTGCAACAACTTTGACCTGTCTAAAGCTATCCACAGATCACATGCATGTGACACAAAATCTGAAGAATAAAGTGCTTGTGTGTCTCAACAGAATTTTTCATGCCTGTTAACATGGTGGATCCCCCTGCGGGACCATATGAAGCAACTCGTGTACTCCAGGAAGGTGGTAGGCTGCAGAGAAGTAACATGGCATGAAGCAGTGTAAATAAATATGCACACTGTACAGAAAAGTTACAAGTCTCTTTAATCTAATACTAGTAAACCCTTCTCTCTATAAAAGCAAAAGAACACACACCACCAAAGAGCTCTAATGAATAACTGCAGAGTGTGGATCTGTCTTTTGTTATCAGCTACTGTCAGAGAGGACTGTAATTTTTTTTTCTGTCTCCAAGGCCCAGAAGTCATATTTCAGTTTCGAGTTTCTTTTATCTTTAAGCTTCCAAGTAGATATATTTGATTCATAAATTCATTCAGAAAAGACTTTTGTTGGCTCATGCTTCAGTACCAGTATGTGTTATTTGTTCAGCAGGAACAAATCGTTCTCGTAGACTGAAATTCAGTAACTCTCCATAAGGACTTTACAGAAAAATATTGAAGTTAGATTGAGGAATTGTTGGACCTGAGGTGGGATTAGTCTGCCTCTGCTCATATACAACATTTTGTTGCTCTAAATGCTACATGCATGCAGTAAATGTGAAACAGGCAAAAGAACACTAAAGAGAAGAGAACTGGCAGAAATAGATCTGTTGTAATGAGATTCACAACTGTTGTATGACAATGCCACCAGGGATGTACTGCTGTGTTATTGCTGCCCTCTGTCCTCTCTCCGATTTTGAACGAGAGATCTGTTTTGTTATAAATGGTAGGTTAGATTTGCTGATAAGCCTCTCTATTCTGCCCTTCTGAACTAGTTCCAAAGACATTTTTATCAGTGAATTAAAATTGTTAATGGCTATTGCGGGTGGAAACAAGCACTAGGAGTAGGGCAAACAGGGAGTTGTCTTTTATTTGTTGCAGTATGCCCATACCATGGGCAGGTCAGATAAATGCATTTGAATGCCCTGTTCTTTGTCCCAGAGAACATGTCCCCAAAACTCCTGTCCCCCAAATTTTGCTAAATCCCTGGGATATGCAGCTCAAGTATGAGTTAAGCCATTACATATCAACTCATTAACAATTCCTCTTTCTGGAATGACTGAAGCACATGTCCCTGGGTAAGGATAGGGCAGATCAGTTTTACAGCCAGTTAGTAGGAAGTGCTGTCTGTGAGAGCTGTGCTGACTTCATCACTGAAGAAACACCATGTAGTGGGAACAGCTCTCTTAACTGAAATCTCCCATTTTGCCAATAATTTTTTTTTATCCATAGCAGACAGAGAGAACCATTTACCTTCTTCCTCACTTAAAGACAGTTATCAAAAACAACCGAATTGCACACCTTAGCTTCCACCAGTCACTCACTCTCAAATTTCCTTTTCTCCCTTCCCACATGCTTCCCATTTTGCTTCTTCTCTTTTATTTTCTGTTTCACTTGGTTGTTAAGTAAATTGATCTTAAAAGCATTATTGTGAGATGGACTTAATGCCCTGAAAGTGGTTTCTACTGTTTATCAGAGATCTTTGTTTTCCCCTCCAAAGAAATATTAAGCATACTTTGATACAAGTATAACATTGTCTATTTAGTGAGATTTTTTGCCCAGGCAATCAAGAGGAAAATGTTCCCTCAGTTCTCCTGGCCTCTCCAGGATAGTTTCAAAACATGGAACATGACTGGGACTCAAAAATTATATTGTGAAGTTTGGCATTTTTCCACCATAGGGAAAAAGAAAACAAAACAATGACATCACTATATACACAAAACATGTTTTTAAAGGCCATAGGGATATGTCTTCCCTTTGAATTTCTTCTACCTGGTTCTTCACATGCACCCAGAGAGAATTACACCACAGATTGCAACATGATGTCAATGGTCCCCAGAATGGGATGCTCCATCTCTTTCTAATGCAACATGGATATTTCTCAATGAAATATTAATATTAAAGGTCCAAGCAGACCTTAAGAGATGGAACTCACTGAAGTGAGTGTGTCTGAGCTATTTATTCAGATTCTGCAAACCAAGGAAGCTCTTGCTGCATTGAATACACTTGCTTCCCCTTGCTTCCCGGTCCAAAGATTCATAGCAGCAAAGGATAGAAAATGACAACAGTTGTTGTTTTAAATTGAAACTGAGATTTAGGACAACAATTGAGAGCTCTGTCCAAATTGCCAATATGCAAATTTTTTACTCTAGAATGTATAACTGTAAGCAGTTATCTCTTCATTGATGGGGAAAAAAAAGTTTGGTTTACATATTAACAATGATGTAACTCTTACCAGGAAAAATGTTGCTTTATTGCAGTGAATTTCACTGAATGAGAACCACAGAGTATCTCGGACTTTAGGGTATGTATATAGGGCTTGAGAAAACATCTATTGATTATTTTATTGCAGCAGAGTTACTGAAAGGTTATGTTTTATTAACTAATTTGAATTTTTAGTATCAGTGAACAGAAAACTTTTTTTTTTTAAAGTTATTCTGAATGTAGTTGTGTTTGAGCAACCTCTAGAGAAGTAATGGCTGAGGAAGGCAGTCCTTAAAGGACTTCATTTTGCAGGTAGCAAAATGCATTCCAATATTAAAATTGTCACAACAATAATTAACATGATAAAATGTTTTAATGAAGGGGAAAAAAATGAATAGCTGTGCTACAAAATACTACTGCAACAAGATGGATATTGCTGATATTGTCAAGGATTTGTTTCATAATAGTGATCTGCGTGTCTTCTTTCATTAGCACAAAATAAATAGTGGTTCAAAATGACAGATGCTCTCCAATAGTGTTTCATATAAGACAGCATCAAGTTAAAAGGAATAAATTTAATTTTGGTCTAATTTCTTGAAGCAGACTGAAAAAGGGGGTGACTGGTGACTTAAAGCCCCAGGGACGGTGTACTTAAAGCCCCAGGGACAAACTCTTAGAGGTCTGTTTCAAAATATAGCTCTTGCACAGACTTGCCATGTAACACTAGTAAGTCTTTCTCTTTTGGAATTTCTTCTCTTTCTCTATTGATCTATTATGTGAAAATAATTTTTTTTTCTACACTGCTTGTCCATATGGTCTATAAATTTATTGTAGCAGGACTTCCTCTCACCATACAACTTCAATATCTAAGATAACAGGGTTAATAAGTACAATTATGTGCACACATTCAACTTTGTAACAGGAATATTTTTCAGGTTGTGAATATCAGCATTCAAAATCAAGGTTTGCCAGTATCATCTTGTTCTTCATGTATGCATGTGTAATAATTTGTCTTTAGCATGTGATCTTTCCTGAACAGTGGGAATCATCCTCAAATGATCTGAATCTTCAAATTAGTCATGGCAATAATTCCCGCAACAATATGCATTTAACAACAGTGTTGGGCGCTTGGGCCAGGAGAGCTATGAGGTCTTGAAATAAGAGTGCACTGAGTGCATTTTATCTGGCCAGATCAGGCATGCGTCTAAATGAGTACATCCTATGCTCCACTCAAAGTAAATGGAGGGAAAGCGATGCTCTTAGAGTACAAATCATCCTTCCCCCAAAACAGATGTTTATAATAGCACTCCAAAAATTCCTCTCTCTCTCTTTTCAAAAAGAAAACCCTTGAGTGACAAATTCAAACGTAAATGTGTGTATTGTATGCTTTTTGGTCAAGTGAGTGTTATTCCAAATGGCAACTGCAGGCCTGTGTCACTGGACAAGGCAAAAAATGTTTTGAATTCTGGGGTCATCCTCATCCCTCCCAAGTCAATGGCATAACAGAAAAATGCAAGGAACCTTCACTCTCATTGGCTTTGGATCAGGCCTTCTTTAGAATGAGTCAGTTAGTCTTGAGTCAGCTCTGATCCTTACATTATTAAGACATGATGACACAGCTTTTAAATGTAAAGGCTATGAAAAATTGCATATAAGGGATGTGCAGCTAAGCAGCTTGCTGGAAGCTAAAGATGCAATCTTTAGTAGAGGAACACAAAAAATAAGCATCATACTGCAAATTATCCACAAAAAATCTGGGGTAAATTTTGACATAAGTAGATTTTTGCAATAATAGTTATAAAAATATATCTTATAGAGCTGAGACTTTACCATGTGTACTGAAGAGAGATTTTTCTCTCCTTTGTAAAAACTAACAGCATCTCTGAAGTTCAACAAAAATAACTGAAAGTCTAAATTAAACTACAGAGCTAGAAACAGTCATAAACAACTGTATTTTAATAGTAAATTTAAATTAAGTTGGGACAAATCATAAATATGTTTGGATTAAAAAAAGATTGAAAAATTTGTTGCTAAAAAAAGACAATATATTAATCAAAACAAAAAGTAAAAAGACCTACAGTAGCAGACTAGAGAACGTGATACAGAGGGAAGAATGAGAGGGATATCATCTAGGTCATAATATTAATCTAGATAATGGAGAATTTAAAAAGTTAAAAGAGGAACCTTGAATGTGATCTATACTTAATTCAAAACCATTGAAGCAAGTGAAGTGCATGGGTAGTGTAGCAGTAATGATGTCTGGAATGTGCAAAGACACTAATTGCCGTATTCTTTGCTAATTAAAGAACCTATAATTATAGCACAAGGATATTGAAAACTATCTTGTTACAGCACTAAGACAATGTCATGTAAATTACTTCTTCCACGCACACAAAGGTGGAGCTTCATTTCCACATGCACCAATCATGGATGTCAGGCCCTTTACTAATTAAATAAACAGACATATAAGCTGGTGATGAATTTATACAGAGGAAGACAGGAACAGATTTTGTCACTTCTCCATTCCCTTATGATCAGTATGCCATTTGAGCTGAAAAAGCAACCCCACTGGTCCCGACTCACAGATACATGCCTGTAGTTTTTTTCCCCTTCTCTGTATAATGTACATTTGTATCTGAATTGCTGTAGAAAAAGCGTCAGGAACTCATACTACACCTTACAGTTTTTCATATATTTTCTCACTGTTTCCTCCTCAAGTCCCTGTTCTTCACATAGCGATCCATGTCTGTTGTCATTTTCAACTGCTTCCTTCTATGTTGCTGGAATTAAATTGGCATAATGTACCTTTTGTTATTCATTGTTAATATCAGCAGAATCATCCAGAAAAACTAAGTTTGGGAAAAAAAGTTTTCATTCTTACTTTCACATGAGGCTCTGTGTTTAGATCAGTATATTGAATCCATGTGATTGACGTGGGATATGCTCACATCTCTTATAATTAGTTGATGGAGGCCAGGTGACATAAAGGTCACTTGTGGGACATAGCATTAATGTCATTCTCTTCCTTGGACTGAATGACAAACAATTATCTCCATGCTAGGATTTAATTGGATTGATATCTAGTGTTCTAGCACTGACAGCTGCCCCCAGGATGAATATTTTTTGATATATGCAATTACATGCCATCATGAGATTGTTGGTGATTAATGTCAGCCCTTCAGAACTGTCACCTAGAAAAGGAAATAAAGGTAGACACTAGTGTTCAGGCCTGAAGAGATAATGATGACCCTGGAGCCTTCAACGTGGCTTTTTGATAAAAGCGTAGTTTCTTGAACTACCTCAGGGCAATGGTGCTGTAGATTTAAAAGAAGCTTGTTATTCAGAGTTTGATTAGGTCTCCATTTGTTATATTAGTAATCTCAGTAGGAAACACCTAACTCCTTTTGAAAAAGGTGTCAGAGGAACTAAAGAGAAGTAAATGAGAACTTAATTGGACACATGAGAGTCACTTATAAGCTTAGCAATGAAAGAAAGATAATCGTATCCAGCAAGAGAAATGCCTCGTGTCTCCAGAGTTTGCGTGAGATAGATTATAGCAATGGTGAGTATCATTAACTAATGATGTGCAACCACACTGCAGTGAGCAGTTGATTACCTTGGTCGGGAATGTAATCTGTGTCACAGATCAATCAATGTCAAACTTTTAAAGGAATCAATCTAGAGACTTAACTTCAAAAAAATCTCAGTGATCGCTCTGGATGGGGTATCCTGGGAAACATTTGTCCACGTGATCCTTACAGGTCAGGCTTGTTTGGTTTGTACTTCTGTTGGCCTAAGAACATAGTTTGTCTTTTGCTTTGGTATCTGGCACTTACTGAGTGTAAGTTCTCATTTTGCTGTTG
Organism: Gymnogyps californianus; assembly: GCF_018139145.2. Taxonomy (NCBI): domain Eukaryota; kingdom Metazoa; phylum Chordata; class Aves; order Accipitriformes; family Cathartidae; genus Gymnogyps; species Gymnogyps californianus. The sequence goes on from NC_059474.1 coordinate 5,251,477, forward strand.
TTGGAAAGAGAGGATATGTCCCAAATAAACTGATGTGTGCACAACTTCCAGGAGATGCCCTCTCCTCCCATACCATCCTCTTTTTTCTCTTCTGTGGGAGACAGCCATGAGAGCAGATCCCTACAATGTTTTTTGCAGATTCAGGAAAACATATTTAGCTGTGTGGATTAAATTTACTGCTGGCATTGCTATTTTCTCCTCCTCCAGAGAAAAGGTGGATGTATTCCATGAATCAGATTTGGTCTTCCAGTTACCAAATAGACATAGGGTGTTAAAGTCTTTTATTATCATGTTCCACATTTCTGCTTCAGTTCCTTGAGACTGTGTTCATGCAACTGTTCATTCTTTCTTTTCATAATAATTTAAACTTATAGAACTACCTGTGTTCTTCACTGTATTCTCTAACCCTTCCATTTATTGTCAAGGCTCTTCTCTGGGTTCTCTCAGTTTTTCAGTATTTTTTCAGCTGTTGATTGAAGATTGGAAACCAGAATTCTAGAAACGTTCTTGTTAAAGGAAGCAGAGGTAGTACCGTGTCTCTCGTTCTTCTCAATTGGCCCTTCTTTGTAAATCCAAAGTTTATATTAATCCATTTGATTACTGCAAGTTCATGTTTATCTGATGATTTGAAGTGATCCTTAATTCTTTTTTAGAATTAATTTTCTCAGGGACAAATTTACTTATCCTGTAGCAATGGCTAACAACCATGTAAGAAGTGACTTTACATATGGCTATAATAAAATGTGTTTGCTTACTCACTGATGCAAGTATCTCTGCAGAAGTGACCTGTCTCTTCACTATTTATCATTTTGCTGAAATCTCTGCTATCAGAGTTCAAAATCTACTCTTAATCATCATAGACTTAGATCATTGGCATAGGTCATTGATAATGGTACGATGTACGGGCAAGAAATGGTATATTTAGAACCAAATGAAATATGCACCCACTATGCATGAGTCCTCTTTCACACTCACCTTATGAAACCCAAGGGGTAATCAATTTTCTGTTTTTTTATTTATATTTTAACTGTATCTTACAAAGTCAAATGTCTAATTGCAGTCTATTGCAGTACTGCCATTTTCTTCATCAGCCAAACTTTTTCATCTTGTTACTCAAGATACTAAGTTAGCCTGATGACCTTTTTTCAATGTTGATTGATGTTAATTATTTTACCTTTATTTAATTTTTTATTAATTGAACCCCTTGTCAACTGCTCCATTATTTTGCCCAGGATCAGTATCAGGCTAGCAAGAATATAATTACCTGAGTTCTTGATCGTTTTTTCAAATGTTGGTACCTTCAATTCTTTCTAGTCTACAACTCCATTCCCATGTTAAGAAAAAGCTCTGCCTCCTAATAATATTCTTTTTTGTCATTATTTGATACATCATGTCAGAAAGACACTGAAGATCATGTCACTACTGGTATAGGTGGACAAAGTTACATTGAAAAAAGTGAGGGTTTTTTAGTTAGAGTAAGCCCTGTACCTTTTACAAAAGTGAAACAAAGCAAACTGTGTACTTTCCACACTACCAGTTTCTGTTACAAGTGGGATCATGCAGACAGCAAATTCTTATAAACACTCAAGAAATTTCAAGATTTCTGTTATGCTAAGATGTCCAGTGAATCATTGTACAACACAAACAATGAGCAAATAACAACTGAAGAGTTAGGTGGTGAAAACCACTCACAAACAAACAATTAGACTGAATTATGGTCCAATTAAATGTTCTAACTCTTACAAATCACTAATACATTTAAAAAGAGACAAATGCCATTTGTGCACTCTTTTCAAATGAAAAAAAACAAACCAAAATTTTTCAAAGAAATTTATAATGAGCAGTTTGCCCAACACTAATCAAACTCACCTTGAGTAAACTCATTTATGTTAGTCCGTAAGCACTCTGAGACAAGAAAGCTGATAGAAATATGCCTCATTGATTGCCTGTATTCTAATTAATCATAATTGTGTGATACAATCCTATTGGCGTAACATAACAGCTGGTGCTATCTGTCTTCTTGAACTTCTTGAAGGTACCAGTCTTCACTGGAATGACAGGAGTAAGTTTTGGCTCCTCTAAAAGGAGCCTAAAGATTAGAGGTGAACAACTATTGGTATGATCTAAGTCTCTGAAATACATGAAGTACCTCAGGCTGATGATGGTATTGAGGGTATAACCTCACATACTGTAGAGAGAAAATTACTTCTAGTGCTATATGACTTACTTTTATTTCTTTATGTATAAGAAGCCAAGGACAGTCACATTTTCAATGTGTTTCAAAAATTCACTGTACACTATAACTCCTAGGAATTAGCATACATAAATCATGTAACAGATGTCCTGAAAATTTTTCAGACGTCATTTAGTCTTCAACATGTCTATTCAGCATTCTGTTGTCCACAGCATTAGAGCAAGAGATCTAATATTCTATGATAAAAATAGACAAAACTTAAAAGCAAACTGTCTCACTACCATTTGAAACCAGTGTGGTTCAGATTATTATTTCTAAAGAAAAGATGGCCCTTCAAATTTAAAATTAGTTAGCATTTGTATTTTAATTTTTTGTTGTTATCTTTTTAATTTGCTTTTTAGAGTAAGATAGACACAGCAAATACAGGAATGATAATCTGCAGTTAACAATCTCATTATTTATTAATTATACTTGTAAAGGTATTCAGTATAATATATACATAGTGGCCAAGCAATTTGCCTGCACAATTGTTTATTTATGAAGCCAGAATAGCTGGCCCATAAGTATGCGGTATTATGGTTTCCGTGCTTAATACCACATTACTAGGAAAATACATCACTATGTAAACAACACTGTGTGTAATTAGTTTGACTGCAATCCACAGGTTTCTTTTACAGTATATCTATATCACAGCCATAGACTAACTGCAGATTGAGATGTGTACGTAGAGAAGTGTGAGGAGAGAAATGGGATACAGAGACACCAGCTTTCCCGCTGCTGCCCAAAAGTACTTGTAGCAGGAGTCATGCTATGCTGTACCTGGCTGTATAGAGGAGAAGCATGTAACACTTGAGGCACAGGATAAGAAATAGCAAGGCAGCTTTCTTGCTGTCTAGCCTAGACTATAAATGCATACTATATGAGCAGCTGTGGTCAACTGTGAGGGACTGAAAGAGTTAATGCCTGTCAATGTCTCAAACATTGTAGCAACCAAGGTGCGGTCTGCATAACAACGAGGGCCATCAGCAAGAAGTTGGCTGGCATGGGCACAGGGGGGGTGCCAGAGGGTGTGCAGCCCTGTGTGCTGGCAGACCCAGCCTGGGAACCCACCCCATATGGCCAGAGGCCACACCAAGCTTATCTGAGGAGGGGGCTTGTAGCTCCTTGGAAAGTCCCTAAGACCACCACCCCAATAAGCCGCACATGCTCAGTAGGTGAAGAACCCTCTGGAACACTGCTATATATGTTGAGAACTGTCTGGAATGAACCCATATAAGTCTTCAAGAGGCGTGACTGTGGGCGGAGCTTTAGACTATAAAAGACACAACTGCAAAGAGCCACATTGGGTGCGCCCATCACCGGAGGATTGCCACGCTCGTCGCCGACATCGCGGGATCCAAGGGTGGTGACTATCTCTTTTCTTCCCCCCCCCTTTCTTTTTCCTTATTCCTCTCTTTTCTCTCTTCTTGTGAACGTTTTGCTGCAACCCACGCTGCCCACCATTACGCCTTCCACAGTTTGGATTGTTCAAATAAAGCATTCAAAGTGATCATTTGGTGTCGTTTCACCTTAATTTAGCCCGGGGGGATCCCAGAACCTCTACGACCCTCTGGGCTGTCCGGTATGGGTCGTAACATCGACCTCATTACCCCACTGTGGGAAAAGTAACTGGACTGCACCTTTCTCTTCAGCTTGATGTTAATTTTAATAAGCAACCATTTTTTTTTCCTTTCCATCCAGATTTACCTCAAGATATACGTGACCACTGCCAAGGAAATCAATGGGAACTGTACTTTTATAGTTGGAGACAAGTCAGAAGCTCTGTCTTTTAGTTGTAGTTGAAGAAGTTTCAAGGTTTCTGACATTGTTTCTCCATATATGTACAGCTTAGCCCCCAGAAGTTATTTGCAGTAAGGTTTGGTTTGTATGAGTAAGACAAGAAGTCAGAGAATCACATTACTTTCCAGAAAATACAGACATTCAAACAGACCTCCCTAGCTTGCACCATCAAAGAACCTGGCCTACTAGTAATGATATCTGTGTGCATAAGGTACCTGGTTTTCCTTGAATGTTTACAGTAAGACAAGATGTTGTCATCCATTTTTAGATTGGAAAAAAATAAATCCCTCAATGGGAAAAGAAAGAATTATGAATTCAAGTTGTGTAATTAAACATAATCGCTTTGACTCCAAGTTAGGTACATTGATTCACACTGGCTCAAGACCTATCCACTAATTTTTATGTTAACTTGTCTAATGCAGACCCTGAAGACCTTTTTGTAGCATTTGCCAGTATTTCAAGGTGTTTGCATGAATTTTAATGCTTATTAAAATCAGGTATTAATAATAATAGCTAGATCTAGCTACACTATGGGAGGTAGCTTTGATACTTTTAATATACAATTCTACTAATGTACAACAGTTGCCTCAAGTTACCTCTTCTTAGTCAATGTTTTGCATATTCTTGACAATATAATGACATTTGTATTGACAATGCGTATCTGAGGTCGTCATCTTTATATTGTACATATTCCACTCACTGCTTACTTATTTCTCACAATTTGCTTTCAAAGTGTGTGTGCAAGAGGGAAGTATGAGCTCTTCACACTGGTAAAAAACATATATCTTTAGTAACCACTATAAAGTATGATGTAAAAAAACCCCTCTACATACTTGCAGACTAACTTTAAGCATTATCAACAGTATTTCATATATTTATTCTTTATATACCTTGTAGCCATTCCTTTTGTTTCTGCTTCAGTTGCTCTCAGGTTGGTTCCACATTTTCCCCTCCTCAGCCCTTGCAAAGGAACAGCGTCCTGCTGCTTGAACTTTTCCTCCTCAAAACAACACCTGATGAAAAACTAATGTTAGATTAGCTAAAGAAGTAATACAAAATAAATAACAGTCCATCCCAGAATATGTTCCTTTTTTCTCCTGAAAAAAAGATTTAAAATCTCTTAGGTATCTGTGACACACGTAATTAACATGAATTATGACATGAAAGTCATAAAATGGAGGAAACTCCCTGTTTTCCTAATTAATAATGTTTGAATGGCCTTCTTCACATATAGGAGAATAAGTTTTATTAACCTGCTCTCAGTGACTCAAATCCATACCTCTATGCCCTACAGAAAGGTTTGGATCGTTGTTATTTTTTCCTGTGTCCTGCAAGTTTACTTCTACTGACAGTGAAAAAGTCTGATGTATGGCAACAGACAATATGTGGCATGCTGAAACAATGTCCTCAGCCTACAGCATGCTCCTGAGAGGTCCTCAGAAAAAAAAGGATAACCAGAAATAGACTGAACAAATTGTTATACAGTGTCTGTGAACACCATCCATTAGTATCAGCCATGAGCATGAGGTGGCAGTGGAAGGACCATGATTTAAGTAGCCAGTCTGAGCATGGGAACCTCAATTGTCCAAAACCAGTGCAGCAAGTCGTATCAGTGGTACATGGCAAGGTTTTGGTACAGGGAGGGTCTCTGTGAGAAAAGATCAAGGGCTGTCCTCTCGACCCATGAGCTTTTTCATTTTATTTTCTCCCCTGTCCTGTCAAAGAGGGAGAGTGAGGCTGGGTGGGCATATGGCAGCTGGCCAAAGTTAACCACACAAGTTAAGTTATGTAGCAGATGAAAAGCTGTTTAATTTTTCTGGGAATATCCGTTATGTGATGCTTCAGTACTCATTCAGAAGAAGAGTACCTCCTCTTCACTCTCAAAATGAAAGCGTGACTCCAACAAAGAAAATAATGCCAATGTCACAATCCCGGTGGACAGGATGGGAAGACACTCACTCAAGAATTCAGAGGTCTTTATTTGAATTTGGATTAGGCAAAGGCTAGCTTTGAATTTGGATTTTCTTCTTATCAGATGATGTCCAATACAGAATCAAGTGCCCCCATTGCTTCTTCAGTTTTATGTCTTTATCCATAAATATTGATCCCGAAGCTGGTTCATCAAAACTGATTTCATTTACAAATTATTTCAGCATAATCAATAAAACAAAATCAGCTATTGTACCCAGCTCTCCCTAAATAGAATTCATTTTCCAAATCTTTCCAATCTTTGTTTCCTAAACTGAAATCTTTCTATTCCCAGTATCCGAAGTGTTCAAAATTTGGTCTTCTCAGTTCTTGAGTACTGGTATTTCAAGCCAGCGACCAGATCTTAAAAGACATCACCATGGCATATGTATTTGCAACAATATATAGAAGTTTAATTTATGGGTAGGCTGGTCTTACAGGTTAAGAACTTTAATTCATTCACATCAAGGTAATGTCACTGACTTCAGTGCAAGCATTTTAATACACACTACAGATGACTTCTTTTTGATCTGATCCTGAAGTTGTTCACAGCTGCAAGAGTAATACACTGGTAAAGACTGGTGAATTACAAGGTGTCCACTGCTCTTCAGTTGTCATTGGAGAGCGAAGAAAACTACCCAATTTAGGAATTGGTTTTGCTTAAATATCATCTAGTTCTTCAGCTTAATATAGGGGTACACACACAGAGTTTCATGACTCTCTGCCTCCTTGCTTGCCTGTGAGCAAAGTGTACACTTTGAAAAAGTTTCATCATCAATATGGGTGGCACTTGTACTTGAATGAGGTATGTTACAACTGTACCTAACTTCAACAGTAATACCTTTTGGGCTGAGATTGTCTCCTCTTCTATGGACTATGTAAGGTTAAAAGTTTTCTCTTCCCTAAAAGCAATTGATTGAGAAATGCAAATAAATAGCAGAAAATGAATGAAGTAAGGATGATAATGCACAGATTTTTTGTGGATTTCTCCGTGATCAATCACATTTTCAAAACAATATTTCTCAGTACATCTACCTGGAAAGAGAGTATAAATGCTACAGCGTCCAAATGCCCGGTGAAGCTGATTTAATGACTAAGGCACTCAAACATCAAAATTAAAGGTGATCTCAAAATATAGAATGTTCATCGAATAAAAAACATCATTTTCTTCCTCTTCTGTTGTTAACAGAAGGCAGCACTGAAAAACAAAATGCTGTTTGATTGTTCTTTAGCTTTACTTAGGCTGTAAATTATGTACCTGAAGGTATTTATTACTTACTGGATTAACTTGGCTGTGAATAAGAAAAGAGTTGGTCTTTGGCAAAAGGAATTAAAGTTAAACTTTAGAAAGATTATGGAGCTGCAAGGTGCAGTGTATTGGGTATTTTGTCTAAGACTGTGACAAAATTCATGACTATCTCTCATAAAGCATTCCAGAAGAATTAACTTGTAGCTTGTGATTGCAAATATACATGAAAGTAGGAAATAAAAATAGCACTGACATTTCAAGCATGAGTTCTACTTCAGAGAGGAGCTAGGAAGAAAAATAAAAGCAAATAAAAGTCAGGATTTGTATATATTTTTTCTTCAGCTGGTATGTTTTTACAATAAAAATATGACAGCTATAATTATACTTGGTTCTTATAGGATGAGATCTAGATTTTGTCTGAGCTACTGTAAAGGTGGAATGAGACTTTGGAACAGACAGAAGTTTGTTAATGATGAGTCAAAAACTGGATGACAACCCAAAGGAACTGAGAAACCATGTAAACTTCCAATTTCAAGGGTAAACTGCACTATTTCAATCTTGGTATTCCTAAAGACAGAAAAAAACCCCAAACGACAACAATTACCAGTATGTCTATAATTAAAAGCAGCAAGTACTTAAATGAATTTTGTCATGAGAGGGGATAACAAAAGAGTAAGAATAAACCAATAACACATAAATAAAATCTCTGTGATGTAGTGAAGACATTGAATGTATTTATCTTAATCTCATGTAGGGCTAGTGAACTGGAATAAAACAGCATGCTAAAGCACTTACTGATTTCATCTGTCATTGGATTAAATTTGAATATTCTCCTTCAGCAGATTCTCATTAATGTACAAATAAGGTGAAGTTAATTGTATTGTTTCTTTTTTGTTGTTTTGCTTTTATTTGCCTCCATTATCCACATTCAAAAAACACATCCGTTTGGCTTACCTAGAAGTCCCTGTCTTGAATACAGGTGATTGATGAATTCAAACACTTTTTCCTATTTGTTTATTGCTCCATCTGCCATTCACAGTGTCATGCAAGGCTGAGATGGAAACTACCTCTTAGATCATCCAGTACATCTGCAAGTGCTTCAGGCTTCCTACAAGATGATTATGTCTTAATACTTCTTTTTGGTGTATTAGGGTCTACCACTGAGTGATTTTTGTCATCAAGACTTCTAGGAAAGCAAAGAAATTATGTGATGATTTTGAACAGGATAAATATATTAATAATGAAGGGTTATGAAAATACTTCACATTGACGTCTTCATCCAGGGGTCAGAAAACAACAGAACTATGGCATAAAATACAGATAAAATGATGAACAACCCAAAAAGTGATTCCTAGCCTTTCTTCACCAATAATTATGAAATATATTTTTGCTATTTGTCTTTATATTTCTTGTTTACTAGGACAGACTACTAAAAGCAAGCAGCTTGAAATACTAGTGGAAAGTGAAGTTTCCATTTTAAATCTGAATTCAAGTTTTATATTAAGATACTTGGTTCCTAGAAGCTTGTTAATCAAAATAGATGATACTAAAATCTATTACTATCTGCCTCCATTAAGCTCATCAATGTAGGTGAAATTGAGTGTCAGTGACTTCAAATTTAGATCCTTTAGTCTTCCTGGAGGCACAGAAATGGGAATGTATCCTGCCTGTTTATTTCAGTGTTCAGACTGCTGACCAGCTGAAGAAGATAAAACTGTTCCTCAGGTAGCTTATTAGCCAGTAAACTGAGATAGCCAAGTCCCAGTATCACAAATCTGAAAACAATAAAACAGCTTAAAGCTATAAGATATTCTATACAATATGATGGGTAGTTTTTACTTGTTTTTTGGGTTTTTTTTTAGGGCTATACATTTTCATTTTTTCCCTCCACAGCTGGGAAAAATCTGCAATTAAAAGTACATGAATTCAAGAGCTTCTTGTATTTGTATTCCTCTATCTACTATCATAGACTTTAACAACACTACATCTAAAATGTAAGGAGTATTACTAACACTCTGAGTCTCGTGGTAAAATGCTAAAATCTGAGCTACAGTCATGGAAGTGATTTAGTGATGGAAATGGGGGAAAAAAACATAAGAAAATTGTATCTCCTAGATATCAACAACACTCCTGTTTGTTAAAGGAGGTTGAGTGAACATAAAGATACGCTGAGCAGCACAGCCTGCAAGAGCAGAGAGTTAACTCTGATCAATCCAGCTCTGGAACAAGAAGTAATATATTTGTGTTACTGTGGTGCCAAAGACAAACTAATTATCCCTGCTGAAGGGGAAGATTTATTAGCTCAAGCAGAGCAATGTTTCTGTAATTATACTGGGTTTAGGACGATAACATAAGAATGGCTGTATTTGGCCGTAGCAAACCCCACTTAGCTCAGCACCCTGCCTCCAACAGAGGCCAGTAGTGGATGTCCAGAAACGATATAAGAATTGGAAACCATGTCATATTCCTAGCATATGCTCCTAGACACCAGCTAACTGTGGCTCAGGGGCTTTGCGAGCCATGGGTTGTATCTTCATGTTTCAGATCCCAAATTGTACCTAGCCATAAGCACAGCCATACATCCAGAGGTAAGCTGAGGATCTCCTCACCAAAACAAGCGCGTGACACATGTATGTCTGCAATGTCTCAACTGTAATCAAACAGGAAACACCAAGCCTATTTAAAATGCTGACTAAATTCACAAATTATCATAGCTAAATTTTGCTAAATGTAAACAGTGCTCCAAAAATGATCCTTACATTAAAATGTCCATGTAAAACGTGGCTTGACTTAGAAGAAACTATTTAGATTAATAGGCTATACTGAAAAAGCTTGTTCATGTTTCTAATTGTATAATATATATTAATCAGATGTGACTGTTTTCTGAATTACCACAAGCACAATTCCATGCAAATTAGTTCAATTAAAATGAATTAATCAGCTAGTTGTTCCTTTTTTTTCCCTTCTTTTTTTCAAGCCAAAGTGAGAGGCTAACCTCCTTGCTTGGGATCAAAATGCACTAGTGGCACTACAACAAAACTCTCTGACACTAAAATGAAAGCATGAATCTGGCTGTCTTTGACTTCTGTGACACTTTGAGTAGCAAACAGACAGAAACACTAACAACAGAGGACGACAAAGCAGATAAGCTATAAATTTTGTATTGACCATTAAAAAAATTAAGTACAGTTTAATCCTAAATAAACATATTTACTAAGCACATATAAGGACCAATAGGATAGCGACCCTCAAGTGTTATCTCCAGGAGAGACTGCTTATCCCCATAGCTAAATTGGCCAGGCTATTTGGCAAAGTACATCTACTGGAGATACAGTCACTAAATATACCTATACTAGTAAATAAAGTATGGCTCAAGGAATGACCAATAATTGTCCACACTGTTCAGTTCTCAGTTTACATCCTATTTACAGGCAGTAGCAACTAGCAGGCAATATTTGTAAATGGTATGAATGGAAACAAATACTAAAAACTGTTCATAATAGGCAATTTGGATATGGTGATCATATTTTGGGGGAGGAGGGCAGATTGAAGCATGTGGATGTGAATTGTTCCATGCCTTTTGGCCCCTGGATTAAAAACCGGGTCTTGACCAGTTTTATTTGTACCACAGTTGCAGACAGTGTTGCAGAAACACTAGATGGACAGCAACGTATTTTGAAAGTCAGTTTTCTTTAATGCTATCAATATGTAACGGTCAAATTGAACAGGAATGTTACGTTGTATTGAGGTATAATGGCCAGATTAAACAGGAATATTAGGTCATAACACTGCGATGAACACAACTTGTTTACAGGTTCAGGATGTCAGTTGGGAACTAGTACTACACGAACTGTAACCAAATCCAAGCTTAGAATGACGACTCACAACGCGCACTCACTCACCGATAAGGCGAGGCTCCCAGCCTGCAGGAGTTTCCGTGGGCGGCGTCCCGACCCACGGGGAGAGTCCCCGGCTGCAGACCCGCCGCTCCGAGGAGGGCTGGCTCCATGTGCGCTCCGGCGGGCTCCATCTATACCCGAGGTGGGATCGGGGCTGGTGGCCATAGATGGTCAGCGGTCTGGAAACTTCTCTCACCCGAGGGGCTTCCCTGGCTGAGGTGGTTTTGGCGGGCTGGGGCAGCTGCGTGGGCCTGGGCACGGTGTGTACGTGACTCCAGCGGCTGGCCGGCCCGACCCCAAACCGCGGCTTCCAGTTTAACTCTTTCCTTCCCGCGGGTGAGAAGTGTCGGCCTTTATCGGGGCGGGTGCACCTGCCACAGACAGTTCTGGAATTTTCGTTTTCTTGCTCTTGGTTTTTGTTTTCTGCCAAATTTTTGCACCACTTGTTTGCATAACCTAAGGTAATTTGATAGAACTTCTCTGTAAGCACAACTGTGTCTAAAAAAGGTTTTTCTGGCACAAAAGCCAACTGGTGATGTGACTTTGTCATGCTCTGAAATGGCAAAGCTTTTCTAGCAGAACTTTTTTAATATAGATGTGGCAATTAGTGTTCTGATCAGGTTCTGGCAGCTGCTGAAAAATAGAGTACAGTGACTTCAAAGAGTTTGTAGACTAGTTAAAGGGCTATTATGCTATTGTTGTATACAGTAATTACACTACAAAATAATGACACAGTCCTTCTCCAGATAGACAACTGTAAATTGTCATACTTTATTGTGTGCTCATACAAAGTCAACAACAGTAGAATCAATTAAATTTGGCAACCTGGAAATTCTGGAGAATCAAAGATCTCTGGAAAAAGGAGGATGGTTTATACTCCATGGAATTTTATTGTAGGACAATCTCTCATGCTGGAAAATGTGAAGGTCATTATTGAGTAGCTGTTCTCTGCTTTTTTCCTGGACAGGAAATATCCAGAACAAAATGTGACCATTTCAGATGCAATGGTGTCTCTGTCAGAGGCAGGTGTCTTTAAAAAAAAAAAAAGGGAAGCAAAACAAAACTCCACAATTATGTAGCTGAACATATAACTGATGGAATAATCACCTCTGCAAAGCATCTTAATCTTGATGAAATTCAGTAACAGTTTTTTTTCCATAAACATTAGAACTTTTTTATTGGCTAAACTTGGGTCTCAGTCACATTGTCATAAATCTGGAAAAAAAATTAATTAAAATGTGTGAAGTTGTTGGGAAATGGTAAAATTGAGGCTATATTTTTAAGAAAATTGATTCTTTCTAGTAATTAGCAATATGAAGCACGAAATGTATAAGCATGTCATTTCAGTGCACTTGAAAGAGAAATGCCTTTATTTCACACGAGATTTGTACAGATTTGGGTTTTGCAACACAGTTCACATATCTGTGCGGATGAGCTCAGGTGAGCATCTGAATCTGTGATTATATGATCCATGGCTCATCCGTCTTCTGACAAAGTTGTTGCCTCCTGAACAGACTGCAGATTACCTATTTGAGTTTGTCTGGCAAGACCTAAGTCATTTAGCAGCTTGCTAAGGATCAGGGGTGCTGAGATGCACACAGATTTAAGTGTCGAGCAGACCTATCTAACCGCCTATTTCCAGTCTTACTGTCTGTATGGACAGCATGAGCGGTCTTGAGGAGGTCACGATGGTGGGTCTCAAGGTGCAGCATAGAGATACTGGTTGATGATATCTACAGTGGTTGCTCTGCTGTGTCAAAAATAAGCTATCATTATTCTTAATTAACTCTCTGGTGAAGATAAAGACATTTGGAGACTTCTAGGGTGCAAGGTGACTTGGACATATGCCTGAAAAAGGGCCACAGCATTAAAACTATGGGATGTGAATTTGGGAAAGAAGGAAAGAGTAGTGACAGCTGAATTAAGTTAGGACAGACTTGGTCTAACATAATTTCTGAACATTCAGACAGAAAATTAATCTTGTACTCTCTTATTCCTGGTCATGGCCATTTACCTAATACAGTTAAGAATTTAATCCTATTTATACAGTACTCCTCTACCAGATCGGGCTGTTTAAACTATTTTAGCACAGTTTTCTCATATATTATAGTCATACACCTCATTTCTGACTTTCTAATATAGTGAGTACAGAAAAGAGATCTGTAGTTTGCTCACAAGAGGTCTGCCAGCGAGGGGAACTGATCCTATGTTTTCCGTATCCAGTACAGTTTTTTTCTGCATGGCCATGGAGATTTCCAAAGAAATTACACAACTGAAGTACGACTTCTTTTTGTAAGACACAAATTTGTGCTATATTTCCAGACTTCTTTGCAAGTGCCTTATCAGTGTACAGGAGGAAATTTATTCCAGTATTTTCTATATAAAATATGACAAGTGCTAATAAGCTTGTATGTTCACAACATTTTAGATTACTTAGAAGTAGATTTTATTTAGAGAATATACCAAACCGATACTTTGCTGGGAAAATGATTTGTACTAACAGATGGTGGGATGGGTTTTGTTACTTTCTCCTCTCCTTTCAGGCTCTGTATTGAGCATGACAGATATTTCAAGGCCAAAACCCCAAAGGTTTCACAAGCTTATATGAAATAATAGCATGAAATAGAATTAAGTAGGACCAAAATCTACTGTCACTGGCCTAACTCCCCTTGACTAAGCAGAGCCCTGATCTGGAAGGTGGCCAGTGAAACAGCAGCAGTATAAATAAGTTCCTTTATCAAGTATGGTTGGTTTTCTGTGAACATCTTGTGGAGTTTTCAGAGCAGATTTGCGCAGGTGTTGCTTCCCCATTAACTTCTGGGACGAATTCCACAGCAAAATAATTGCAAGAGCAATTTCCTCCCTTCCCACACTGCTGCTGCATTTGGCCTAATACCTTCCATGGGAGTTGCACCTGCCTTGTCCAGATTTAAATCTGGCCTTGGTTTTGCTGTGAGTTTTGTACCATCTGCATCTGCATGGACTCCTTTTAGCATCAGTGTGGCTGTACCAGGGTGTCATGGTTTAACCCCAGCCGGCAACTAAGCCCCACACAGCCGCTCGCTCGCTCCCCCCTGGTGGGATGGGGGAGAGGATCAGAAGAGTAAAAGTGAGAAAACTCGTGGGTTGAGATAAACACAGTTATAACAGGGAAAGCAAAAGCCGCACACGCAAGCAAAGCAAAGCAAGGAATTCATTCACTACTTCCCATGGGCAGGCAGGTGTTCAGCCATCTCCAGCAAAGCAGGGCTCCATCACGCATAATGGTTACGTGGGAAGACAAAACGCCATCACTCTGAACATCCCTCCCTTCCTTCTTTTTCTCTCAGCTTTATATGCTGAGCATGATGCCATATGGTATGGAATATCCCTTTGGGCAATTGGGGTCAGCTGTCCCGGCTGTGTCCCCTCCCAGCTTCTTGTGCACCCCCAGCCTACTCGCTGGTGGAGTGGGGTGAGAAGCAGAAAAGGCCTTGACCCTGTGTAAGCACTGCTCAGCAGTAACTAAAACATCCCTGTATTATCAACACTGTTTCCAGCACAAATCCAAAACATAGCCCCATACTAGCTACTATGAAGAAAATTAACTCTACCCCAGCCAAAGCCAACACACAGGGCTGCCTACATCCACAAAGCTTTCGGAAATGCCTTCCTGAGCCCTGGGGATCACCACTGAAGTTAAGAGGTTATATCAGGGGTGGATTTGCTTTCCTCCTCTCCCCACAGTCCCCCCACAGAACAGTGATGTCAGAAAAAGATTGGTTTTCATCTAGCTATTGTATATTTGTGCTTTTTGCCAGTCTTCTATAATATTTCCTTTCCATATTTAAAGAAGTAATCTATTTCATTTTCTAAATCTCTCCTTGTGTAGAGTATGTAACAATAGATAAACTCTTTGGTTTTGCCTAATCTGAATTGGATTGGTCACATCTGGAGAGCCACAGTTTACTGTATTTTTTAAGACTGTATTTTTGTCTTTGGAGATGCATAAAGTAATAAAAAAATGGGTGCAAATGGCGAATGGCAAAGTGCCTGATCTGATTAAGACAGACCAACTGCATAGAAATTGCCCTGGCAAAACACAGCCAAGAGGTTCACAATTCAGTGAAGCCAGGGAATATAAAAGCTCTTAACACTCTATAATGCAGTGGAAAGCAATCAGTCTTTGTCAATACAGAAACACTTATTTAAGTAACCAGAATATTCGAAGGAAGGAGTTTCTTTGCTCCTTTTTCATTTAAAGAAGAAACATCTAAATCAGAATTCTTTAATAATCATCATCTTGCCAAATAGTGTGCCTTAACTGGAAAAAAAGCTGATAGAAAATACAACAGCAGTGAGGAGCTTATACAAGTGAATATAAGATGGGAAAAAAAAGAATTAAATTGATCAGGAGATGTGCATGAAGCATGCTATAGGAACAGGGTTTCATGCAGTCCTTTGATAACAATTGTTTCCTCCAGATCTTTTTAATATCTACTCTGTACATGTCTGTACAGCAGTAACTTTTATTTTCCATCTTGCATTTCCAGAAAGTGTCTCTTCAAATTTGTGAAGATCAGACAACTGTAGCTTAAAACTTGCTATTTTACAATTAATTGTACTTATATTTTTTTATTTTTCTGGCTGGCGAATTTTCTTCTGTCATTTCCATTCCCATGGGGTTTGGTTGCTTTGTTAGTTCTGATTTTGTTTTTTGCCTTCCAGGATTAAAATTTCATGCTGGTTAGTGTTTGCTCTTATCTCAGTAGTCTACAGATTTCCCATGCTGTGGACAGGAAGGCTGTGAAAGAATGGGTGGATAACATTACTTTACAAAAAACATTTCAAAGGGCAGTCATGTTGACTCTCTGAGAGCCTGATCCATCCACAGTGCTTTTTTGTCAGCAAGAATTTCTCTATAGGTCTCAATTAGCTTTAGATCATGGCTCAAGTCCATGCAATGATTTCCAAAATCATGAGTACAGACAGATGTAAACTATTTAAGACAGTTTAACAAGTCACTTCATATATACTGAATGAAAGTAGAGGTCAAATTAAAAACAAAACAAAACAAAACAAATCCTGCTATGTAATAGTAATAGTGTTCAGTCCTTTCAGTCTTCAGAATGCTGTGTGCATATTGGCTGGTATTTTTCAAAATGCCCACATGAGATAGCAAAATAGTGCCCGTGTGTTTTAGAGGTACGGGTGGCTGAGAAGGGAAATGACTCCTGGGGAGTCAGTGGCAGAGCAAAGATAGAGTCTGAAATCCCTAATTCCTGACTTTCCTGGTTACTTTAAACCATACTGCTTCAGCAAGTTATTTTTAGCATTCAAATCGAATTACAAAGGAAGCACTTTTAGGCACAAAACAGTAATTTAAAGGAGTAAAATAAAGGGTTTCTGCATTCGAGAGAGACTGCACACTACACAAAACAGACAATGGGGAGGTCATGTTAATTTGCCAATTAGAGGTAATGATTTCACTATCTGTAAAAAGAGAAATCCTAAGACCTAATGGGAGAAAAACCTGAGTAGATTAGTCTGAAGAAAAAAAGTTTATGAAGAAGCAGACTTAGCTCTTTCCATCAATTCTACAGTGCAATTTGCTAACTTGATCCTCTGTGAGGCTTTGTTGTCTTCCAAAGCCTGAATATGCATGCTGCCTATGCAAACTTTTCTAAAAAGTTGTCTGTAATTAGGTGGTGTTATCATCGAAGAAAGCCCACTACTTATTTTGAGTCCTTGGATTTTCCAAATGGGGCTGATCAGATTTATAACTGCTCATTTATCATTTGACAAATTGTTTCCTAGGCTACTTTAGAAGGACAAATACATGCTAATTATGGAAAAAGCCTGTCAAGCACCAAGTGGAAGAATTGCTCAAAACTTTAGGGGAGACTGTCTTATTAGATCTGTCAAAAATTAAAACCGTGTGGCAAAAAATGTAAAGTTCTTTCAGTCTTTAAGATGTCTTTGGGAACTCTTGAAAGAAGGACCAAACTGCATTCTGTGCTGGAGTTCAAGGCTGGGTTTGCAGGTCTGAGTACATGAAGACAGTTGAATCACTGCTTCTTGCATGACACAACACTTCTCCCCTGTTGTTTGACTGCCTGACATCACACTTGGCTTTAAGCAAGTAGAGTCAGGCAGGAGACTGGTATGGACAGTGTCAGTACAAGGAATTAAGATGAGATGTTGTCAAAGAGCATCAGTATTGATTGTGGACCCGAACATGGAAAGATAAATATTAATATGTACATAGGACCATCTATTTATATACTCCTAGCAACCGACTTGGTTGTAGTCAATGCTGTTCCATAGAAAATACTAGAAAATCTTACGAACTTAAGCAAGGTACATTCTTTTCTCTATTAAATTTGTAAAGCAGCCTAGACCAGAGAAATTATTTTATGGCCATGTGATGAGTCAAATGAGAAACTGATCTGTTGTAAACTAACCCTATCCCTTATACCCCAAGAGTAATTAATTTTCAGGATCCATCTCCAGCTTTTCCTCAAGCTGTATAGTTTTTCTTACTGGCACAAAAGTAGGGTGGAGTGGCGTGAAAGAGCATCTAGTAAGTGAGTATATAGGCAGAAGTGCAGCTTGGAGAGTATCCTTTCAACACCTCCTGGTACTTAGACAAGCTTAAAGTGATTGTGGAATCACAACTTTAGACTCCCCACATGCCATTTAAACATGTACTATGTGTTTCTAGGAACACTGTCAAGAGGTGTTATCATATTTACTGGTATCTGTACAGCGACATCGGATGTACGGATGATCCCTACCTCCAAAAACTTGCAGTGCTTGCAAACTTTGGGGAAAACCTTTAGTAAGGAACAGAGGAGTCCGGATATTACTAAGGCAAACAGTAAGTGTTCATTTTTTTCATTCAGTTTAAAAAGGAAAATGACAAAGTTCTTTCACAAAATTCTAGGTTTGGGTTTTACTGAATAGCTAGCTTTCAGCAAATGAAAAATGTCTAATGATTTCACTTACTAATTTGGCTTGCATTTTGATAATGGACTTAATAAAGTTGGCTTTAAAAGCAGAAGAGAAATAAAACATCTGTGAAAAGTGAGGAGTTTCTGTGAAAGATTTTGTTGTATAAAAAGAGAAGCTATTGCTTATAGAGTTTAACCAATCAATAAATAAAAGTAAACAGTAAATAACCATGTGATAACAAATTTAACTGAAATAAAGACTCAGCACTAATAAAAAGATATTTTATCAAGAAAGTAGAAGAAAACGCTTAAATTATGTTTCTGAAGAACTAAGAAATAGTGATACTGAATTCTGCCTGCAAACCTTTCCCTTGGTGACCCCTTACAGGTTATATTTTCAGAATCACAACTCCTGCAGCTGAACTTCTGACAAAATTGTTATTGTATTTAGGGTTGCCACAACAGTACTTCGTGTTGAGCAGCCTTGCTCAGGAAAATACTGAGACAGAAGCAATATTTAGACCCTGATTTGGAAGGTACTGAGCTTTGGGACATGAAAAAAAAACCAAGAGAGGCATAAGCATATAACTATTCAGACTGCTGTCCCTCTAATCCATCATCCTGGTTCTAATGGTGGTAAACCCCAGAGTCTTCAGAAAGATGTGTAAGAAATTTTTACACTGCCAAAGATAGAATAACACACTCAATGGGAAAGTTTTATGTTAACTATTCTCAGTAGTTGCCTCTCGCTCTGAAACCAAATGTGTAATTGCGTTCAGAAAGTTTGTTTTTTTGTTTTAAACTTAGTGCAGCAACATCTGCTGGGGCTTTGGATGGTCTCGTAGAATGTCAGAGGTGCCCAGGCCTCCCAGGGTGGAGTTTGGTTATTGAAAAGGTGATTATTTCCTAAGAAACGTAATGAAGTGCTGGCGCAAATAATAACTGCAGAACTGTCAGCTTTGTGGCTCTCATGGTCAGCTTGAATAACTATTTTAATAATCTCTCTGCAGCTATTCAGCTATAGACATGGAATATAAAAGTAACATTAATGGTGTTAGCTTTTTTTCTTAATTTCAGAAAGAAGCACAGGGAAAGATTATGACCAACATTATGTTAAAACATTTTATATCGATTAGAATTTAAGGATCTCATCTATGTTTCTATCTTAGTAATACCATGCAGTACTTCCAGGCTCATAAAGTGTGGGGTTTTCTTAATTTATAAAAATCTATGTAATAGGTTGATTGTCAGAAGGCTGATACAACTTTTGAGAATGAGAGAGATTATAAATGAGTCACCGTAGGAAAAAAGTGGCAGATGAAGAGGAGGAAAGGGATGGAAAAAGCATGAAAGTATCTCAGGACAGAACTAAGCAATGAGTTATTGAATTTGTGTTTTCTAGAAGCTTTAGGCCTCTGCTGTTCACCAGGTACCTTGGGGAAATATTGGTCCAAATTGTTGCTAATCTACCTTCCTTTTACTGTTAGCGTTGATGTCTCCCTTAAGCAATACTAGATGAAGAAGAGGTATGGCTCATATTAGAGTTTATGAACATAAAATTACCTTTCCATGATCAGACCCAGATTACCTCACCAGGTTTGTATGCTGTCCATAAGAAGTACCTTTGCCCCATTGCCTGCCTGAAATACGGATTTTATAGCCAAATAAATTACTGCAATAGCTATTCATAAAAATGAAGCACATTTTTATTATTGATCTGTTTCTTGGAGGGATGGGAAAAACGGTGCTGCATGCTATTTGTTTCTGCTGTTTGCTACGTGATGTAAAATGTCATTTCTGCTTCTTTGTTTCATTTGTTTTAAACCTGCAGAGCTTTAAATCATGTGAACTTTAAATAATATTTCATTTTAATGTAATGTATAGAGGACTGCAAAACCAAAGAACTCTAGCATTCTTTTTTCTCTAACATGACAAATTGTTTTTATCACATTTTATGTAGGAAACATTGTTTTGAAGAGAAAGACTAGACTAGGTAGGCACTCCTACAAAATATTCAGCAGTTCACCATAATTATGGTGCTGAGTTCTCAGTGCAGTGAGGCTATGGTGAAATAAGATGTCTGGAAGACAACTGTTGAGTAGGAGTTTCTAGTTGTGGGGAACTCAGAAGATATATTAAAAGGGTCTAGGTTTTTTCCAGTAAGGTTTTGATGTCTAAAAATTCTGACAATTCAGAATCCCTCAATCTCAAAAATGCTTAACCAGTTAAATCAAACACCCAGCTGATAAATGAGTGCCTACGGATCTAGTAATTTCTTTTGTTAAACAGATGAATTATCCATGCTTTAAGGTGGGCTAACCAGATCAGGCCTCACAAAATGTATGCATAATCTGTCTCATTTAATGCGGCAGCACAGGGATATTGCATATTTTGGATAGGGGAGACCAGGAATTCCTTCTCTGCTTGTGCAGGAACACTGAAAGGAAGGTTTCCCTTTCCAAGTGATTATTCTTACTACTAGTCTAGAATATTTATGATGCTTTCTATACCTGACCTAACTCAAGCTCCCTTTTGTAACTCTTGGACTATGGTATTCACAGAGAAATCTGTTTACAGAATCAAGAGCTTAGTTCTGTGAAGTGCATCTTGCTATTATTGCCAAGCAAGGTCAGCTTTTATTATCTCAGTGGCAAAATATAGCACTTGGTATTTGGATGAACCTCTCTGTACTTGGAAAGTCTGATTGCTGATTCAGTTGTGCTGTAACAATATACTTGCACTCTAAAAGAGCTTAAAACACGATACAGTTTAGTTGGAGATACCGCTTCAACATGCGCTGAAATTAAAGAGTGCTTTAGCGTTGATTTCATTGGCCATTGGATCAGGCCTTTTGAGTTAGGACTGATGAGTATGAAACAACACTTACTTGTCATCACTTGGACATGTTACTGGTTTGACAGATCTCCAGGGAAGGCTGCACAGTGGGCAATTGGCACAGTTTCATGTAAAACCTGGATTACAGAAAACACTACTGTTTTGATTATTGAATTTGCAGTTCCACCATGTGTGTTTACTTGTGTCTGTGTAGCAAATCAACTGTTGATAAAATAACTACTAAAGCTAGAGAAATGAGAATAAAACAAGTTCCTCACAGAAAATGTGCATAAGATGCTTAGAAAGCACTGTGGGCTAAGAATAAAGTCTCAGATGAGAGATACGTATTTATCATATCAAAAAAACAGATGGAACAAGAGAATGCATGCAAATTCCTTTATGAAATTCATATATTTGTTGAAATATATTTCATAGCACCACATACGCCCGAAATGAACAGTTTTCCTACAAGATGACATGGAAATTAGAGTGAACACAAAGACACTAAAACCTGCAGATGAGAAAAGAAACTACTCGTAGTAATTAAATCCAAAGAAGACCAAGAAGAAATCCAGAAGTATCTTCTCCAATCTCTATTTCTCAATATTAAATGAAGTTTGATGGTAATAAACCTAAGTTATATAGGGTTATATAGGAGGGATAGTAACAGAGGACCTCCTGAAGTTCACTATATTCATTCAAGAAAGATCCCTGGGCACCATCAGAGGCAGTTCACTGTCCAAGAGGATACAGAGATGTTAAATACATGACAAGCAGGACATAATTGTAATATGACATAATATGACATAATTGTAATGCATTATACAGATCGAGTGGCCCAGCCTCTTCTGAGCTACTACGCATACTCCTAGCCACCCTTCAAAAAAAAGACCAGAGAGTTAGAAGGCACCTATTACATGGCAATGAAAATTATTATGGTCATAGAAACCTTCTCATGAAAAGGAAGTGTAAAATTGACATTAGTTACCTTTGCAAGCAGTTTAGCAATTGGGAACTTAATCAAAATATTTGTGATTGGGAAACGGCGATCGACCTCCCAGTTCCATAATACAATAACAAAGAGACAACCAGTGAATTTCAAAGGTGCCAGGTTTGGGGTTGATGAAAAGAAGGAACATTTCACACAAGGCACCATTAAATGGTAAAACTAATTGCCCTATGCTGCAGTGAAAGAAAATACTTAGAGAGATTCAGGAGGGAGTTGCATTTCTGTGTTGTTAGCAAAGATACTTAGCATCAAATAGCTCATCCGAAGCAAAAAAAATACCGCTGGAGGAGAATAATAATCTCATGCCTGGTGTCATGAATCAGTCTTTTACTGATGTTACAGAGCAGGCTGAGCCCAGCAGAGGCAGAGGGATTACTCCACACCTGCCTTCTTTGGGGGCTTCATGAAACATCTGGTGCTGCACAAGTGATGTAGTTTACTGGACTATGCGCTTATTGGTTCAGATCCAGTTGGATGGTGTTGAGGCTCCAGAAGAGATGAAATAACAATGAAGTCCTGAAGCCAAAAGTTTCAGAGTGCTCTAGTAAAAGCTGATTTAAGGCCATGGGGATGAGATTTCCCAGCACACTTTTTATTTATTGCCTCATCAGCACAGTGGCAAGGATTTGAATGATGTCAATGACTGTAGCCTGTCACTTGCATTCTTCTGATGCTTTGTTGTCCAGGTGCCAGAAAGCTCCTTCCTGTGGATTCATTCCATCTGCGCTCTTCTTTTGAAATACCCGATAGTTTCATTGTCAAAGTTACCTGTAAATGACATATTGGTAGAGAATATCTCCATTTTGAGAAGATCTTATTGCAAATATTTCAAAATAACAAAGGGCAAGGGAAGTAAAATAAACATTTTTTGAGAGTCTTTCAAAACAATACATAGAACAGGTATTCACTGTCTGAATATACTCTGTTACTTTTTCTCTTCGTGGTAGTAGTACTACTGATGGGATATTAGTGCACTTGATGAATTTTGCTGTTTGAAAAACTGAAGAATATATTGCTTATGCCCCATGGTGATTCGTTACACACTTCCAACCTCCAAAAGTTGCACACAGGGCTCAGATCCTGGTTTATAGCCTTTTTCTGCTAAGCCTGATCTTCTGGTACTTACCGGTATGGTATTTTAATGACCTTCTGGGAATAGCAGAGAGCTTATATAAAAAAAGAAAAACAAACACCAAAATAAATAACATAGTGGATGGAGCTTGAACCCTTATCTTACCCCCAAAAGTATTAAACTGTCTGTGTCATTATATAGACTCCTAGTTGTTAGATACTTGCAGAATCTTCTAGAACTTTTTTTATATTGAACTTTTACTCATTTTACCATCCATTTATTCATGTTTTGCCAGATTTATTTGACTATGCACTGAATATAGTGAAGATTTCCTCTCAGGAGGAATCTACTAACACTGTATTATTTCCTACTGACACTGTTTTTTCTTGTTGTGATGAACTGCTGCCTTCTGAGACAACCGAGAGAACACTAGGAACAAAGTATTTTGTTTTTCAAAACTCATTTTTGTTCTTTGTAGTTAGTCAATATTTTTTATTAAACTGTTATTGCGATAAAATTATTTATTGAACTTTCATGTTGAGCAAATGACTGCTTTTTGATAAAGATGGAAAAGTCATAACCATGATAACTAACATTCAATAAAAATAATACTGTAATTTTAAATATTACCAATATTTTCCAGAAAAATATGAGAAATGTTTATGACATTGAATACTTCAGCAGAAACTGTACTTCCTGTAGAAAAATATTGTTTTAAATGGAAACCATTTTCCCAGAAAGCATCTGGGTCAATACTTCTAAATTCATCAGAAAACACCTTTTTTTTCTTTACTCATGATATTTTGCAATACATATCTAGAAAGAGAGAAGAGTTTTAACCCATGCAAACACTACCAAATGGTGATAACTATCTGCTTGTATTTGAGAAGGAATTAATGATGTGCTTAATACAGTCACTAAAAGTATGCCTGCATTTAGAGGTGTCCATGTCTTTTTTTTGGTCTGCTCCTTCTCTTTACTGTTGGGAGAGGAGTTAAGCCTGTGTGGAAGTTCTCCAGTTTTTATCATGACCCCCCATTAATTAATATACCCTGCAGAAAAGAATGGGGTCCCAGGCTGAAACCTAGCAGTGCAATAGTGTGTTAATACAACTAATGGCTAGGGCTGATTTGAATCTGTTCGAGACAGAGAGGATTTATAAACCTTCACAACCATCTATTTAAATTTACCATGTAAAACAAAGAAGGATAAGAAAATAAAAGATCATCACGAAAATCCAGCTGTCAGAGTAACCCAGAGAATAGTCTTGTGAGGGCTTGGATCCCCTGTCAAAGTATTGCACATCACTTGAGGCACCTTAACTGTCTGTGCATGTTTTTAGCTTGTAGCTAATCTGAGATAATTGGACTAAAGCTAAATTGAATTAGCTTGTGATAGTCTGACTAATAGGACACACATGGACAGTCACTGTGTCTCACCTAGCCTAGTAACTGGTTAAGCTGAGATAATTTGTTCATCTTTGTGAGCCCTGGGAAGAAAGTGTCAACCTTGGTGACCCTTCAAACTAGACAAGGCTTAAATGTATTCTATGACCAATCCTGCACTTTCAGAGTAATGGACTGGATGATTCAATTTGACTTTTTCATTTCTTGACTGTTACAATTTTCTGAGAATGGCTTCCCTCTAGCCGCCTTCCTAAATCAGTGTGAGATCACGATCCTAGACAATATCTCAGACGGGTTTTACAGCCTACACTCAAGCAACTTAAGCATGTGCCTTTTCTGTCATAATAGCCAACTACTGTGGCATCCGATGACTTTTTTATGCCTCATTGGCAGATCCGATAAACAGACAGAGGGGACTCACAAGAAAAGACACAGATTGGAAGCCAGAGGCTTTTGTGTATTACTTAGCAATACAGCTTACATCTGTGATGGGCCTGGGTTGAACCATTTATTGTGAGCAGAAGTGCTGAAATTCGTACTTACTTAGGACAAGTATCCCTTTTTAAGAAAATAAAGTGCTTATTGCTGGAAAAAACTCAGAAGCCTGCCAGAGATCCTATGGCTCTTGGATTTACTTATGAGCAGTGACCTGCACGCTGGCAGTCTTTTGATAGGAAGTTTTCTGAGAAGTTTCTCAGAGGCTGGCAGAGCGCATCCGAGTCTGTTACTGTCACCTGCTGGAATGCCAGAGCAGAAAGATTTCCTAATTCAAAAGGTAAAATCACGTGTTATGGCAGGAAATCATGTTGTATGGCCATGGCTTTTTCAAACTTCAACTGAAAAATAGGTTAGAGTTTTTCTCTTCGCTATTCTGACTCAATGTCTCCAGAAATTACTTCTTCCAAAGGTTGGATGTCATCATTTTGGTTACATTTTCCACTTTATCCATGACTAGCTTTTCTTCCTTTCCTGGTACTGTTATTTTATATTCCAAAAGATAACTTTGTAGGGTGCATCTGAAGATATATGTGCTTTTAAGCATCCTGCTTAATAGGGTATTAAATTAGTTATAGGGTAACAAGCCCAGAGGCTTTGCTAGTTTGCTTTGCTAGTGAGGAGACAATATAAATGTTAAAGTATGTTAACTATTTTCTATCATCTTATTTTTCTTTTTATGGCCACTAATCTCTTTAGAGTTGTAGACTCAAAATTTTTCTACCAGTAATGCAGTCATGAAAAGAGAGTAAGGGGCATCAAAGGGAAAGAGGCACACAGGTTGCTATTTTGATAATGCAGGAAAAATGTTGGTGAAAAATAAAAGCAAATCTCTATTTTGAAACACTGCCAGCTGATACGGCAAAATTGTGGACTATGAATTCAATCTGATTTATGGGATAGGAACTCTTTTGCTTAAAATTATCAAACCAACAGGCTGGTATCCAGTCCTCCTTGAAACAATAGAGAAAGGCATCTCCAAAAGAGGTCCCAATTGTCTTAGACATCTATCTCTGCACTGGATGAGTCACCCTCTGGAGGTGTTTTTCTCTCCCAAATGAACAGCAGGGAACCTAGGTCTCGTTTTGACTAGACACTTAAGATTTGGATAGCTGAAACTGCAGCAAAGCCCAGCTGAAAGAGTTAATATTTTCCTGTACCAGCCTTTTCAGTTGTCAATTTTTGGATCTTAAATGGCTTAGATTGATGTCCCCAGCTCTCAGTTTTCCTGCGAATGTTACTGTATTAACAGGCTAGCTTAGATCCTGCAAGATTATTTCTATTTTCCACTGAGTCCCTTCTTACATAATATATTATCATACTGGGAGCATGTGTGGAAATTATCTTCCTGTGCTTTTTGCCTGAGAGCACTGCAAGGGAATTTATGCCATTGCTCAAAGTTCTACTGAAAAAAACTCTTTTTATATTGCAGACAACTTATCAAGAGGAAACCCCTGAGTAAGACTTTTATAGCCCTCTGCTGGAGATTTGCCACTAATCTGCTCTAGCATTACAATCCTATGCCAGAAGTATCCCCCATTCTGATCTTTTTTTTCTTTTCTAATTCTGTCTATATCAAAGAAAAGAAAAAAACCTGTGATGGATTGCAGTGGAAAAAAAGGTTTCACTTTAATTATTCATAATGTAATTTCACAGCAACTATATTATGTGTTTCCTCAATTTCTTACTGCTTTTAACATGATGTGAAATGGAGACAAGGATATTATAGGTGCCTGTGCTGGTGGTGTCTCTGCCGACGGGAGGGGACTGAAAGGGTTAGATGAATCTGTATTCCTGGAAATAATTTCTTCATTACTTGAATGAGTTACATCATTGAGCTGAGCTGATGTGATTCTCCGTCTACTTCTGTTCATTTATTGAACTAGCGCCATTGGACAGTTAAATAAATAAGTGGAAGCTGTATGCAGTCAGTGCAAGAAACTCAAGGAAGTCAGAGCCTGAAAGTGCTGAGGCGGCTGTGGCTTCTCCTGCTTCAGTCCGACAAAGGCAGATTTGATGGGCAAAGTACAAGGTTTATATTCTTGATATATGAGTTCAATTTTCCGCACTACCTCAGACTTGCTATACAGCTTCAGGTACCATGTAACTGCTCTGGGCCTTCAAACTACAGGTGTAAAATGGGAACTGTAAAGAAGATGATCCGTTTCCATCTCACTGTATTTATCTGATTTAGTTTCTGGGATTAAGGATTTCACCTTTGTTCATATATGCAGCCTTGCATAGACATGTGTACAACACCTTGCCCAAGGAGAGATGGATCTCTGTCAGTACTTGCAGATAGAATTTATTTAATTAAGTAAGATTATTATTAAGTATTTAATTTAAGTAAGATATTCCTCCTATCTTATGCAAGCCTCATGGGTTTTAGTAAGACCACTATTTCAGGGTCTCATAAATAGAAATAGATCTGGATGGACCTCTTCTACCTAAAGCTTCCCCTGACCTCAACTCCTCTCAGTCTATCACGTTCTGTCTATGATGTTATATGCTTAATATTATATATTTCTTGGAATACTGGAAAGTAACATTGCAAAACGTTCTTGGATCTGTGGAATATGGGTGGAAATGCTGTGCCTCTTTAACATGTACTTTAAGCAAGTTTTATTTTGCAATTACAATTAGTGTGTACAACTTTGGCTCATTTGGTGGTTTCAGAAATCTTTAGATCAAGAGGTCCTTCTCAGCTTTCCAAAATTTGCATGTGTCACTTCATCTCAGTGAAATAAAACAGAAATTTTCATATCAACAATGTCCAAATAGATGTGTGAGTACGTTGCTAAGCTGCAGCTCTCAACAAGAATGGCAAAGCTGTGTTACAGAACTGTTGTGATTGCCAGAGGCTCTAAATGGTCGAGTAGAGAACAGAATATATATTAGTGACCCATGTCACTTCAGATGATGAAATAAATTGTGTGGTCAGCATCCATATTTTTCATACTGGCTCCTCTACATTGATAAGCACAGAGAAAACCAGTGTTATTTGACCTGAGCTACTAAGATGTAGTCCACCATCAGCACAGAAGTATATTGGTGTAGCACTGTGTCTGGACTAATATGAGCTGCAGGTTTTTGCTGCTATTTGACTACTGTTCTGGGATTGGTTTGCAGCAGAGACGCTCCTGTCATGCTCCTGTCTACTCCCATCTGTCCTGGTTTCGGCTGCGACAGTTAACTCTCTTCTTAGTAGCTGGTACAGTGCTGGGTTTTGGGATTTAGTGTGAGAATGATGTTGATAACACGCTGATGGTTTAGTTGTTGCTAAGTAGCGCTTATCCTAAGCCAAGGACTTTTCAGTTTCCCATGCTCTGCCAGCAAGCAGGTGTGCAAGGAGCTGGGAGGGAGCACGGCCGGGGCAGCTGACCCGAACTAGCCAAAGGGGTATTCCATACCGTGGAACGTCATGCCCAGTATCTAAACAGGGGGGAGTTGGCCGGGAGGTGCGGATCGCGGCTCTGGCATTGGTCAGCGGGTGGTGAGCAATTGCATTGTGCATCACTTGTCTTTTCTTGGGTTTTATTTCTCTCTCTTTTTGTTATCTTCCTTTTCATTACAATTATTATTATTATTTTTATTATTATTAGTGTTATATTTTATTTTACTTTAGTTATTAAACTGTTCTTATCTCAACCCACAAGTTTTACCTTCTTTCCCGATTCTCCTCCCCATCCCACCAGGAGCGGGGCAGGGCCGCGGGGAGTGAGGGAGCGGCTGCGTGGTGCTTGGCTGCTGACTGGGGTTAAACCACGACAATCTGTTCTTATCTCAACCCACGAGTTTTACTTTTTTTTTTTCCTCCTCCCCATCCCACTGGGAGGGGGAAGGGGGAAGCGGCTGCGTGGTGCTGAGTTGCTGGCTGGGGTTAAACCACGACACCATCCTTACAGGATATGTCCTTACTCAGTTGTCTGAGTGCTTCGCTTGGAAACATTGCTGGGCAAATGTTATTTTCTTTGCAGGGACAATTCCTTCCTTTAAGGACCCAGTCAACATCTTTAAAAGTGTGCTAATGCAGGTCTCAAGGTGGAGAAACTCAGAAGATAAAACTATTCAGTCTCTTCCAAAGGATTTACCGCATAGAAAAAGACAAACGAATATGCAGAACTAGTAAGCACAAGTCTGATGGCAGATTCTCAGCTGGATTCAATATTGACATAGTTAAGGGGCCAAAAAGTAAGTTGAATAGATCCAGACTGTGCAAGAGTAGGATGACAAATGGAGTGCCATTGCAGTTAGTGCCAAGCGTAATCTCGTTCACATTTTGTATTGATGAGATGATCGAGAGGAAGGAACGTTAAAAAAGGTGTACAAATGAAAAAGTGACACCAGACTAGGAGTATTGATCGATACTAACAAGGCAAGAAACTGGATCAAAGTGGACCTTGAAAAATTACACCGTTTTTTTCCAAATGACTGCTGAAGTCTTTTGTGGGAATAGGAAAGAACATATAAACCCTGGAGAACTAGGGAACCTAATTAACGTTAGGACTTTTAAAGTGCAGACTGAAAGCTTCCAAATACCAGTCATATAAATAATATCAGTGAAACACATATCTGTGTGATGATGCGTCACAGCTTAAAAAGCATTGTAATGAATGGATGTCAGCAGAGAGGAAAACAAGTGAGAGAATGAACTGTATAGAGAAACAGCACAAATTGAGGATATCAGGTGAGAGAAATGTTGAATGGGGAACCAGAATCTGTAAGCTTTGCTGTTGATTCCCTGGTGGACTTTGGCTTTCTCCCTCCTTGAACTACAGTGCTATTCATTTGTCTTGCCTCAATTAGCACTTTTAAACAACTCTGTAGATAGAAAAAGCCAAACAAAACTCTCAGTATATCTGGTAACAGGCAAAAATTAAAAATGGCTGAGCAATACAACCTGAAGTGAAATAAACACAAAATCAACCTGAGACCACGAAGTGGCATGGAAATTCTCAGCGTACATAGTTCCAGTTTGTGCCTATAATTGCAGTCGGTGTTAGTTTTGGTGATTTTTTCTGTCGTTTGTTCCTGCTTTCAAAAAAGCAGGTAAAGACCACCTGCATGTATTATATTCAGTTAAAGCTGGCCAGAGGATAATTTCATTTTGCAACAACTTTCCAGGCATAGATGTTTATATTTGGTCTGCACTGGAATAAAACCTAATGCTCTGGTACATTTTTGCAAAATGAATTTGGTCTGGAACATTTGGTTTTGGATCAGAACAGTTAAGTTGAAATCTGTGAGTAAAGGGTAAAATGTATATCATATCAGAAATATTTTTGTGGGGCAATGTTAAAACGACAGGCTTGAAGAAGACTTCTTGGGATGTCCGTATTTGGTGCCATCATAGTCAATGGGTTGTATAACATCATTCAAAACAGCACAAAGCTGTATTTTCAAAGCAAGCTATTCCAGACCATGAATTTTGTAATCATTGTTCTAATATTTTGAAAGATCCTTCTAATTTCCAACCTGCCTTATCTACTAGCCAATTTAATCTATTTATTCTTTTCTCTGCATTTACCTTTAGATTTCCTGCCCCTATATTTTCTCATCAAGGGTAGTACCTCTTTGCCTTTGCTTTGTCAGCCTATACAAGCCAGGAGCTTATTTATATTCACATCTTGTAGAACAGGATGTCCAGATTTACAAGAAGTCAAAAAAATTACTTACAAATGGCATATTTGGATTCAATGGGTGAATTTGGAGCTCCCAGAACTCATGGTTTTGAAGGTTTAGGTTTTTTGTCTTTGCCCACAACTGAAATACTAGGAAATGTCTTTCCCCCCTCTCACCCCACCAAGGAAATCTGACCTATTCACGTAATTATAGGACTGTAGGACACAGGCCACTCATAAAAAGGGCAAATAACAGAAAAGTCAGATACCACACCGACAGCCTGACCTAAAGACAACTGCAGTCAATGAAGACTCCCTTGATTTGCACAGGCTTTGAATCTGGCCTCTAACACACGCCATTGTGTTTAAAGTTACCATTCATATATTTTCTTAGACACTTGGCTGCGTAAAGGCAGAGCAGAGTAAATCCATTTGTTGAATGCCTATGGCTGAATCAAAAATGCCACGTCCTGTGACACAAAGCAGTGAGCCAACAGGAACACAAGCTCATAGAGCTGCTCAAAAAACTGCGTGGGACGTTTTAATGGCGCTGAGCTTTTGCCAATACCAGTGTATCTCTGCACTGCTCTCTAATTGTATGTCCCATATCTAGTCGATATTCCCCCTTTTTTTAATATCTATCACTTCTTTCCTTCTCTCACTCTCCAGACTCACTTTGCTGCTAGATGTGGGTTTTTTAAAATACAAGTTTGTGCACTTACTTTACCCCTTGGATGTTCAGCAAACTCCAGTTTTGCCTTGTGATGGAGACAAAATGCTGTATTGATTTTGCAGAGGTGAGAAGTAAATGACGGCCTAGCAATGTTGTGACACCTTTCCAGAGATTATATCTATTTGGAGAAACGGGAGGCTGCTTCTCCACCCAAAGAAGCCATGCTTATCTTGGGGGAGGAAAAAAAATCAACAAAAAACCCCACATATATATAAAACCAATGCTCTATCCCTTTATAAACCTTAAGTAAAATGCTGTTCAGTTTCTAATCTGATATCCTAATTTAAAAATGCTTATTCTGTTGCAGTAGCCTTGTGTTTATCATTGTTCTCTCCCCAATAATTTTTGTATGTGTCTGTGAATTTTGACAAACTTTGAGAGGAAATTTCTGAGATGTCAGAAAGACATTACGTTCCCATATATTTTGCTATATAGATAAGTAGAAGGTGGAAAGTAAAATTAGCAGAAAACCTTCAGCATAAATTCTGCATTATTATTAAGCACAAGAAAACTTTTCTGAGAAAAGTTAGAATTAAAAATAAAAAAAGAGAAAAAAACAGAGAGTGCACTTTATTAATCAAGAGATAATCTAACTTTGCTATATAAAAAAATAGGAAACCAGACTTCCTGAATTCTCTCACACATTTAACTTTTGGTTTGTCCTCATTTTCACTTGCCTTTTTCAGTTGAAGTTAAACCCGCCGAGGAAACTGATTGCACATAGGAAAAGATCTATGGCAACACATAGCCATCCCAGTCTGGCCCAGTAACTAGAATGTAATTAGTCATTACTG
Source organism: Gymnogyps californianus (assembly GCF_018139145.2). NCBI lineage: Eukaryota > Metazoa > Chordata > Aves > Accipitriformes > Cathartidae > Gymnogyps > Gymnogyps californianus. The sequence goes on from NC_059474.1 coordinate 5,283,523, forward strand.
GAGGAACTTGTATCTGAAAATACCCTGTAATAAAGCTGGAATTAGTCTGGGACTCTCTCTGGGACTCTCTCTTGTGTTAAATGACAAAAGTTAAAACAAAGGTAACTTAGTAAACTGTTCAAAATGCACTGCGGTACAAGCAAAAGTTACTGTGCTTTCATTATTCATCTTCTTATGCTTCATTATTTTAACTTCTCTACATGAGCTTCATTTAGGCACTACTAATAAAGGATGACTCATAGTGAATATAGCAAATAAATAGCTATTTCAATCGAGAGTTAACAAAATACTTAACATTATCTAAGGCTGTGAAACTTGCCCACATTTCTGATTTTTTTTTAATATTCTGTTATGCCATAGTAATCTCTGATTTACAGTGTCCTGGGTACAACCATACAGGGGGCAAAATATGAATTGTCAACTTGGTATTAATGAAGTAATTAATTCATCTTGACAACAACAGCATTTGCCCACCAGAAAAATCCAAACAAATGATAATAATATGAAAATAACCTTTTGTGCATTTGGAAGCTAAACTCCATATCTTTGCTTCAATAATAGGTATTTTAGATAAAATCCCAGTTCTCTAATAATCTCACTGGGACTCAATAAGATTAAGAGTCAATAAGAGAGAGAGGTTTAAGCCCCAGTTCTTTGGATTTTGTGTGCATTTTCATATTCCAGGCTGGAGGAGTCTCCAAGGCTTTGATTGTGGGAAGGCTCATCCATGGCAATGACTAACACACCCGGTAGCAGCTGCAGTCTTACGTTTGTGGGATATTAGGTCAATTAGGAACTCTGTGGATCGACCTCTGTGATTTCTATTGAAATCAGAGGCATAGTGCAGCCAGGATAACAACCTACCCTAGCAGACTTTCTGGGAAAGAAGGTATAGATCGGCTGATATGGACAGATGTTATGGACAGTGGCTCTACATTCAGGAAGTGAATGTTAATATAAACCAAAATCCACGCCAGTCATCTACTGCTCCAAATGTTTCTAAATACTGATGGTCTTTAAATAATTGAACTGATAAAAAGTAACCTGATGTCTAACATGTTATTTTCACTTGAGTTTCTTGCAAAGATACAGAGCAATGCAAAGTGAATATACAAATATGAAGTCACAATGTTATAATCAAATACTTAGGATGGAAAAGTGCATCCAATTCAATTTGAAGAGACCACCACAGTATTTCTCTGTTGTAACTAAAACACGTTTAGAGCTAGGTTCTGAATGAGGAAGTCAAATGGAATTTGCCCAAATACAGTTTTCTCCCACATTTGCCTGCTGAATTCATCAAAATTCCCTTGCAGCTCTTGCCAAAGGTGCATGTGACCCTCATGAATACCACCACCGCACTCTGATTGTGGCAGAGTTAATCCTTTAAATCCTTTCCACACTATATTTTCTAGAATTCCTATCTGGCACTGAACACAAGAGTGACCTCCCAATGACTTCATCTCTGTATTTCCTCTGCTGGTGAGTTTTGCTTAGATCAATTGTTGCTATACTGTATTCCCTGGTTTTCTGTGGCCAGTTCTTTGCCATTATTCTTTATTTTTTGTTCACAGTAAAACATTTGAAATTTCATCTTAATTGGTGATTTCCATATTGCCTCAAGCTAGCTGCTTGGGTAAAGCCTTGTTCCAAAAGTACTAAGAAAAAAGTGACAATTCCAGACCCTTTCAAAGAATAGGTCTATTTATGGTGAGAGTTAAGATCTTTTATTAAACCAGCTGGTATAACTGGAAGAAACAGATGAGATCTGAGACACGTAGGTCCTTCCTCAGTTCTGCAGTATCTCTTCTTTACAATGCTGAAAAATTCTCAGAAGGTTTCCAAACAATTTATAGTAATTAATGAATAAGTAATAAGTTAGTCTGTGAATCATATTGCTGTGCAGTACTGTTGGCTCACATTATTGTATCAAACTTGGGTCTGAATTTTAAAAAGCATGTACCTTGCATCTTTTGTACAATGAATATATGTGAGGGTCAAAAGGGAGCCAACTGTGTTATTGTTAATAGGAAGTAGAAATGGAACTGAAAACTATATGTGATTTGTTGACGTAATCTAGGATGAAAATGGCTTGATTTCAGCAGGACCAGAAAAGAACAACTCAATGGCAAACCACTGTAAAGAATGGGAACTTTACTGGGTAGTGAGAGTCCTGCTATGGAGGCAGATTTACTTATGCTATGTCATTAAGACAAATTTTACAAAATACACATATTAATACACTTTTTACAGTCTTGTAGTACCTTGTATAATGTTTATAAATAGCAGTAACTTTTTAACAATAAATGAAGCTAGGATGCTGACCATTTAAAAATTTTAAAATGACCAAAATTTCAGAAATATAAAGTAGTTTGTATTGATATGATGCTGTGAAAAGACTAGAGTAAGAACTGGAGCTAATTAATGTCTGTGTTAACCAAAATAGTACTGAAATCTAAGGATTATTGCTTCCAAACCACTGGATATATGGTATCTAAGAGACTGTGTCTTCCCTAAAACAGCACACTGTTATAGAGCTCTGTAAATTTTCCTAGGTCATTAACCAAATCTAAATTAAAAGGCAAAGCAAACACCGTAGAGCATTTCTTCCCTGCTGCTGATTTAATGCCCTTTCATCCCAAAATCTCCTCATTGAGACCAGGGGAGAAAGATAGCTGTCACTGAGCAATGGCATGGGTAACATCCTGACTCTCTGAAACCGATGGGACTTTTTTCATGTAATTCACCTCGTGGGCTCAGCATCCTTTCCCTCTCCTCTTTGCTGAGTTATTAAAAGATAAAGAAGAGCAGCTGCTGCAGTAGACATAAAAATTGACAAACTTGCAATAGGTGATGCCACCTGTGCCTGCCTAATTTAATCACAGCCCAAACAATCTGCCATCCATTTACAGTGGAGATAATATTCAAGAGCATCTGAAAGTGACTCAGAAGCAGGAGGGTGAGGGGAGAGGAAGCAGCGGGGGAGCAGTTTGCTCAAACACCCTCTCAGCTACAAAGAAAGTTGATAGAATATGGCTAGTGGACATGAAAAACCCTTTCTCTGCTTTTATGCAGAGAGGGGAAAAAATCTGGTAAGCAGCTAACAAACACCATATCGAACACTTACATGCCAGATGGATTCAGCTGTACGGTATTATATCAGCTACCGCTGATCCATCTGTAGTGAATGCTCCTTGCCAGTTGCTTGGCTTAGAGACTGTTTGGGAGGACACGCCAAGGGAGGAAGAAGCCTGTTTGTGTTACAGGCATAAATGTCTTTTCTGCTGATCTCTCGTTGCCTCACCTACAATAGTCTCCTCTTCATTTCTTTTATATTATTATGTTAGTATAACTCAGGATGTTACCACAGTTAATCATTGTGATTCTGTATGAAGACTGTGCTTCCAAATTCCAAATACTCACTTCACATGCTCTTAGGTTTATAAGTTTACAAACTTTCTCATTAAATATTCAATTCAGCTCTGATAAAAAACTGCGTGGGCCAGAAGAGAAGACTAAGAGCATCTGAGTCTCTTAAAGTAGTTAATATCTTATGGTAGAAAGGCAGCTGGACTGTGAGTCACCCTTAAGATCTAGGAGTTGGTGTGACTTGCTGCTATGAATGGTGGTTTTTATTCTTAGGTAAAGTTCTCTGCCATCTGATGCGTCTCCAAAACAAGAGAGTTCACAGATACAGAACTTACTTCAATGAGCAGATATATGTGTGTCCATCTTCTGAAAACTTTAGTTCAGTGTTGAGTGTGTTGATAAATGTGTTAGCAGTCATAAAAAAGTCTCACGCACAACAGCAAGATCTAACTTTTTGTGAAAACCCCATTTAATATAGACCCTATTGTATCCTCATTAGTAATACAACATCAAAACTTTCTTCTGTGTCTTTATCACGCAAATGGAAGCACAAGGGCTATATACCGATTTTCACACCATCCAGCGATATCCAGAACTTGTCCCTTCAATCCCTTCAATGCTACTAGAGCCAGTGGATCTTCCTAACCAAAAGGAAACAGGCTTTAAAACATCAATAAAAGCTCTGGTCTTTTTAAGTCTTCTTTTCCTCCCTGTTTTTATCTCAAATATACCTACATTTTTTTCTGAACTTTTCCCTCATATTTTGTTCTTCTTTTCTCCCTGCCATTATAATAACCCACTCCCACCAGCAAGGAATGACTTCCCCTGAACTTTCACCCCCAAAGTCTAAAGGAAATCAAAATTATGTTATTCATATTTATGAGTTGGTTACTGAGGTAAATTTGGTATTTAAAGGTGCAAAACTATTATTCAAACTCTGAAAGCAATTAAATTATGCAAAATTTAATAAGACATACACTGCCTTTGTACATGCTACACCGTAGTCTTTCTGAATAACAGCCACGTACTCTAGGTGATTAAATGTTAGCAGAGATTATATTCCCTACGACAGTCTAAGCTGTCACTAAGCACATCTACTCCCTTTAGACAATATTTAAAGAATGACCAAAGCACACACAAACTTGCTGAAATCTGAAAGGGTTCAAGAAACTACTCAATATGGGGTGAGCTGTAGGACATCATTGGTTGAAAGGTATTTATGTGAAGGGATCTCTAAGATATTTGGAGTTTTTCAGATATGTATGCTTCAGAGTATCTCCTTTCACTATTACAAACTTTATTAATTCCTTTTATTGTTCTACATTAAAGTACTATTTGTTAACCTTACAAAAATTATATATTTATTTTATTTTGTTCTTTTTATAGACAAAAAGAGACCCAGAGATTGGAGTCTGCTAATGATTAAGACACCCAAATTCAGATGTCTACATGCACACAAAGATTGTCTTCTAGTCAAGAGCAATGGAGCCAATGCAGTCAACTGAATCTGGGGAGTGACTCAACTCACCCAAATTAGATGACAACAGGATTCAGTTGCCTAAAGATGTGGTTCTGCTGCCATTTGGGGTGCCCTAGGTTATCTGAGAGGCCACACAGGACTTAGCAAACACAAGATGGGATCTATGGGATCAGCAACGGGAGACCAAGCGGTACACAACTGTGAAAGGTACACACTGAGTGAGGTACACAACTCTGAAATAGCTCCTTCCCTGGAACAATATTGTTTAATATCCTTTGAGACCTTAGGACATCAGTACCGTCAATACGTGGATGCTTTCAGGCTGTGCTTGCTGTTCGGATTTGGATAACTAGTTGTTACTTATGGATAGATGTGGTTAGAATATTCGTTCATTTTTTTAATGATGGAAAAACATTTTGTCAAACAAGTCAATATTACAACAAACTTTCAACTGAAATGTGGGCATCTAAATGGTGGTCTTTTTTACTAAAACATTAATCCTTCCTAGGTAAAATAAATTATTATTTTTACATACGAAATGTTCAACTGAAAACCTAAGTTACTAAAAATATTTGAGGAAAAATATCTCAGCCAAGTCTATGTATATTTTTACTTGTCTTACAAAGTATCTTTCTATTTAAGCAAAGGTTGAAGGTTTTTTGTTGGGTTGTGGTTTTTTGTTTGTTTGGTTTTTTTCCTGTGAACAATGTCTCGCCATAGAGAAAAATAAAGGAAATTGTTTCTCCCAGAAAACATAGTTACTCCATCTTTACATCTGGAATTTTTTCTATTATTTTTTGCATAATGGTCAAAAAACCTCTCTTATCTACTATATCCTACTGTTATTTGGGGTGGAATAAGTTTCTGGAAATGTTTGGTGTTTGGTTTTTTGTTTATATGGTTTTTGCATTTTTTTGTCATGATTGCTTATTCTTATAATTTAAACTTCCAGTGCTGCATTGGATCAAGACTTAAATCAGGCTTTTAGCTTTAACTTGTATTTTATATATGACTTACGAGGTTACAGAGAGGTAAACAAACACAAAAATAATTTTTGGAATATTGTATGATCACTATTAGCTGTAGCTCTTAGAAGCTTGTGGAATCTTGTGAAACCAGTCACAGATTTTTTCACTGTTTTAAATGAAACTGCATCTGACCGAGACAGGAAAATTTATCAGTATGTTTTTGAATGATATTTTGAAACTAGTCACACTTAAAGGCTAAAATTCATAAAGATTATTCTCAGTAAGCTAAAAAGGTAAAGCAAAATGTACATGACCTTGATTAATCTATAAATAATATTATACTTTTCTGCACTATTTCAATATTTCCCTTTAGTAATCTGGTCATAAAGTGTCATATAGTTAGCAAAATTATTCTAACCTATGAGTCATGTTACAAAAGAATCCTTCCTCTTTGAAACTCCTCTTTCAGTATTTCAGTTACTCCTGCTGGCCCAGAAGTGTATTCCTAATGAATGAATAAACTAATTGAAGCAACTTCTTAATTCATTTCATACTGTCTTTCTTCAGGAGATATGATTGTAAATGAACAGATCTAATTCTAAGAAAAAGAATCACTAAAGTTAGACTTCAAAGGCCATTTACATCCCCTTGTGTATTTTTATGCTAATATCTCTTTTGTTTCCCTTTTTCTGTTTCCACTGAAAGCTCAAAACCATACACTAAATCTTTTTAAAATCTTAAAAGGGAAATATGTCAAAACATCAAAAACCTCTGAAAAGGTTTTTGAAATCTGAAAAAACCTTAAACAAAAATTAAAGCTTCACTTTCTTTAAAATGTCTCAGTACCATTAAGAGATGGTAGCAGGTGTAGGTACGGAAAGGCTGGTTCATGTATGCTCTTTTTATATATGTGTATATATATGTATATATTCTATAATAGGGATATTGAACTGGACAGGTTCAATCAAAACAATCTAGAAAGACTTAGATAATCAGTTGAGGAGAAAGGCAGGACCTGTGTGTAAGGTCAGATATTAAAAGAGTTGTCTTACAGTTTTTAATTTGCACATGATGATGATAGCCTGGAGCTTAGCGAGGCTTTTTGTACACTTTATTCTGTAAATATGCATTTGGGGGAAGGCGAAATCCAAAGCAATCTTTAAGTCAATATCCAATTCATTCACTATTGTTATAAGCAATGGGGAGGGGAAAAAAAAAAAAGGAGAATATTTTACTCCAACTTTTTCAAATTAGAGAATTTGCCTTTTTTCACAGGGACTCTTTTGCAGGCTACATTTGATTAAATTTATTATATCTTGAGAAAGGTAAAAAGACCTGAAAATGGAAAAAAGAAAAATACCACTTTTGGAATGCAAATTTTTAGACTTTTCCAGTGTGCTTCTATCAATTAGAAAAATTTTAAAATCTCTTTCTGTAATCCTATTTTGGTTTAAGCTGAAATCTCTTTTTGTTTTTCACTATCAAGTTAAATTAAAATAGTACATCGGCACATTACTTTGTTTTTTATTCTGTTTGATCATGAGCACGTCTTGGATGTCAGGTCATTAACTTCATGAACTGAATTTTTGCCAAGCAATGGTATTTTCTAAATTGATGGTATTTACTCTAAATGGAGTAAAAGATGGGAGACAGGTTTAGGGTTATAACCCCTGATATGCTATTTTTCCTAACCTCCTCATCCACCCACTCAGAGCAGTTGTCTCCACGAAAAGTTTTTCACAGAGCAACAGCTTTGTGGTACAAACTGATCCTCCTTCTGTTTTTTAAGTGCACATTGATTTAAAATACATATCTCATGTATCTGGAATTCAGGTATGTGGTATAGGGAGGAGAAAGGTATGTGAGGTCCAGGTTGTTCAAACCTCAAACACTCGCTCTTCGTTCAGGGTATGATACTTCTGTCCTTACCTTCCAAGTCAGTCACAGATAGTAGTTACAGAGTAGGAACAAGGGAAAATCCTCAAATCCTTCCTAAGCATATTTATCATTAATTTAGCTTGGAAGGGTACAGTACACATGACGGCATGGGCTAAAAAGAGAGAGATTAGTTTTCATTTCATGTACGGTTGAAGATGCACTGAAATTTGGATTTTTTTTTTTTTTTTTAAACCTTTAAGTAACGTACAAGCTGTACAGCTACCCTGATTAAATGTAGCAGTAAGCCAGGGCTGTAAACCCTTTGCACAATCCAGCTACTGACATATTGCACAGGCTAATGAGAAAAATAACAGAAACTTCACAATGATGTTCTTCCTCTCTCAGATGCTGGCTAGAAGCAGAGCTAATTATTATTCTTTCTCCAGGGTAACTGTCAGGCTTTAACTTGGTACTGTAGTTGCTGCTCCCTGAGATAATGGAAACAAACAAATATCAGAGTATACAGAAATTTGTATTTGTCGAGTGTTCGTAGGCATTTCATCTAGTGTCTGCTGGGGACAGAGAGATGGGGGAAGAGGCTGTTATGTTAACCTCATTTTCTCTGCTGACGGATTGCAAGCATCTGTTTTAAAAATAGTTGTCAAGCATTCAGTACTCACACGTCTATAATATAGCTGCCACAAGGCCTTTCCACTCTCGTATGTATTTTACTAGCTACTGTCAGTTTATCCCATTAACCTGGTCGAGGTTCTGCAGGATGTCAGATCAGAGAGTTCCCCACAGTCCATTAGGACCTTAAAATTCAGGAGTCTCTCCAAATATCCTCACAGTTCTGTTTGCTCATTTAGGAGAAAACAACAGAAGTTTTCAGAACTGTGCTCTGGATTAATCCCACTTAACTTCAGGCTTGTAACCTGATCATCTAATTGCTCTTGGCTTTCTTTGTAGGCAATAAAAGGAGCAAAAAACTCCACAGGAAAAAATTCTTGTGTTAGCTGTCATATGTCTTTCTCCGTCTCTCTTGGTAGCGTTGTGTAACCTTGCATTAGAAGTTTAATCATGATTACAGAGTGGCTAGGACGCTGAATCTTCTGGGATGAAGTTTTGGGTTTTTTTTTAATTTCTGTTCTTAAAGAACCTTGATTACCATTTCCATGGTCTACTAAAATACTTTTGCTTTGTGTAATCTTCACTACCTAATGTTCTAATGTATACAAAAATGCACAATACATGCATATATGCATAACCATACAATTTTCCAGTCAGCTCTAGTCATAATGGGCTTCATCTGACCATCAAATTTTGACCCAATTTTAATATTTGAGTATGGGGTGCTTTTTCTTATTATTTTCAACTCAGATTATAATTTTTCCAATAGCTTCAGATATCTTCCTAGCTGTGTCTCTTTGGGGATCTACTGAAAGCAGTTCATGGGTTAGAAAACAGTTTCCAAGCTCAGATTTATAATTTGCATTAGGTAGTAATCATTAAAATAATGATTATGTGCAAATAAGTTTCCAAAAAATGACTTTTTGTTTGTTTCTCCTGATTCTCCTCTGTAATATATATTCCTACTGTACTTCTCTCTTGAACTGTTTTGTTGCTGTGTTTCAATGATAAATTCCTCAGATCTTTCAATAACCCTGAAGGATACTATGTCTTTCCTTATTTCATGATCTATTTGATTAAGTTTTTCAGAGACTTTATTTCTAGCAGTGTATTATTTTCTTCGTCTTTTTACTCCCTCTTTTTACATCAGAAAATATTCTGATGGAATTACATCACGAAATAAAAGCTTTCTATCAAAAAAAAATGCTCATTTTTTCTGCTTGTTCATTAATTTTCCACCTGCAATTTAAAACACTTGATGTATGTAAAGACTGATATTCTAACACTTACAAATGCATCTGCTTTGTAACTGAATTTTTTACTGGTTTGGAACACTTAATGATAGCTATGGTAATTATAATTTGCAAACCTGTGGCATGCTTTTGCTTGGAAATCTTGAAGTATTTTATGGACATGACTGAACATTCTCGTTCCCTTTTCTAAAGCATTCATTAACTTCTTTTTCTTATTTATCTTTTCATTTTGTCTATCATTCTATCTAAATCAATCTTTAACATTGAACAGTAAAATTTACTACTGAGGAGCTGAGGATTTCTTGTTATTATTATTACTTTAGAGCCAACTTTGCCTTCGATCATCTCTTTCATTTGGAGGGACTGTAGATACTTCTTCAGTTGCAAGTGATGTGCTTCTATCCTAACGATCCTAAACTGAGTTAAAACTACAATTCCTTTTTTTTGGATGAACTTTAGATTATGTTCCCTGTCTATATCAAAAACACAAATACCAATCACCTACAAATTTATAAGGTCTGCTTACAGCTGTATTGTCATGCTCTGGATAGTGTAGGTGCCCTCTGGAGAGAACAGCAAGGAAGTGACTAGTGAGAGCTCCTAAACCAGCTACCAGTTTTACTCATCCTTGTACACGCTGTCCACAGATTCTTCTATTCAGAGCCTTTTTACACATTCTTAATCGCTTCTCCATCTTGACATGAGGGAATGATGTGTTCCGCAGACAAGTTACTTATATTCTTTTGGAAATGCTTTCAGTGAACTTAGGTCCATGTCCCATTTTTTTCATAGGCTGAATTCTGCTTTTCTGTTCCATACACAGTTATTCTGCAGTTCTATAGCTGATACCTAAAGCGCAATGTCTGCTGGGTCTCATGATGCGTTGCATAATCCAGGTAATAATATACACCAAAGGAAATTCGATCTCAGATTTGGCACAGTATTATGACCACCCAGTACAGCTTTCCTGGAGCGGATTGAGAAGGAGAAAGGAGAGTGAAGGAGGAATTAGGACTCCTCACATCCTCGTGCCCTGTTTAAAACCAGTCTTTCCTATTGTCCAGCTGTGCCACTTGAAACTTTCCCAGTATCCACCACACAGTTCTTTAGCTCTTCTCTGGCCTCAGCAAAACCACAGAGAATCAGGAATTTTAGATACCAGCTAGGAAGTGACCACCTTTTTCTATTGGCAATTTCCAGCTGTGACCCTGCACTATAATACAACCTCGTGCAGGGTTCAAGATAAGGAAATGCTCTCCCCAGTCTGATAGGCGCTTTCCCCAGCTATCCTGGTTTCGGCTGGGACAGAGTTAACTCTCTTCTTAGTAGCTGGTACAGTGCTGGGTTTTGGATTTAGTGTGAGAATGATGTTGATAACACTCTGAGGTTTTAGCTGTTGCTAAGTAGCGCTTATCTTAAGCCCAGGACTTTTCAGTTCCCCATGCTCTGCCAGCAAGCAGGTGTGCAAGGAGCTGGGAGGGAGCACGGCCGGGGCAGCTGACCTGAACTAGCCAAAGGGGTATTCCATACCATGGAACGTCATGCCCAGTATATAAACTGGGGGGAGTTGGCCGGGAGGGTTGGATCGCGGCTCTGGCATCGGTCAGCGGGTGGTGAGCAATTGCATTGTTCATCACTGGTTTTTTTTCCCTTTTTTTCCCCCTCTCCTTTCTTTGTTATATTCCTTTTCATTACTATTATTATTATTATTATATTTAATTATTATTATTGTTAGTATTCTATTTTACTTTCGTTATTAAACTGTTCTTATCTCAACCCACGAGTTCTGCCTTCTTTCCCGATTCTCCTCCCCATCCCACTGGGAGCGGGGGGGGGGCGGGGGGGGAGTGAGGGAGCGGCTGCGTGGTGCTTGGCTGCTGACTGGGGTTAAACCATGACACCAGCTTACACTGGAGCTAAGCATATTATATTTTCAATACAAATACAAATTGAATACAAAAGGCTGTGTTTTCATGGATTGCAGGGAGAGGTCCAAAATGGTGACAAACTGTCTTACTTACAATGACATTTTCAGCAGAGCTGAAGACCACAATCTTTTAGATCTGACTGACTATAATTTTGCATTCAAGTGTACGCGTGCTCTTTCATAACAGATCAAACAATTCATGACCATTTTGTGTGAGAATAGTAACTTACATAGTGACCTTAATCCTCATAATTTATGACAACTAAGATGTAATTAGCTCTGCGCAATGAATGGTTGATCAAAAAAACCCAGCATAATCTTGGCATTTAGTATAACAAGCATTTATAAAACAGTTTACTCTGTAATTTTTCACCTGACATTCTGCTATCTGAATGACATGATTTGCCACTAATGAAGTGGAAATTATTCTTTTTTTTTTTGTTTACAGATTTTTCTATCTACAGCAGACTGTGCTAACAGAAGTTAGAGACCATTGCATTGTGTAAGGTGTCCAGCTTAGATGATTATTTTTGCAGATATGTAACATGTCAGAAGATTATATTTTGTCTGTATAAACACAGGAGTTGCTTCAGGTGTAAGCTTTTGAATCCTTGTTTGTATGACTATAGGAAACAGCAGAGAGTTTGTGCTGGTTAAGAGGGTGTGAGAGTGGAAGCCATGGAGCTGGTGTGTAGGTGTGAGGTCAATGAGAGAACTGTATTGGTTTGGGATGATTGATCAACACTGGAGGCTGGCCGAGACACGTGGACTGAAGACAAAGTAAGAAGGAAAGTTGCAATTATCAGCACAAAATACTTCAGAGGAACCAGTTAAGGATAAAGTCTCCTTTCTCAATAGAGTTTCTTTATAGCTCTTAGCAGTCAGATGAAGGGCTTGCACATGCAATAGGCTGCTAGACTGGCTTATGAAACAAAGCCCCGTTACATCCCTGAATTGTTTAGATTCTACAGCCACGCAAAAGTCAACTAGTGTTAAGAATAATAAGGTTTAGTCAGCTCCTGAGAATTGTCTCAGGCAGATTTCCACTTTTGCTGGGTACTACATGTACAATGTTCTCTACCAGCCACTGCATACTCTTTATAAGCCCATGGTGTTACAAAAATATTTTAGATTTGTCTGCAGATGTGCTGCTTTCCCTACTCAAAAAAGCAGCCTTACTTAGCTGAAACACTGTTTATGAAAGAAAGCAAATGGCATTAGGGGTGTTCTGTATATGAGCCATGACTCTTAAGACTCTAGGTCTTCAACACATAAATTTTAATTGGCTTATGCTGCCTTGTGTTGCCAAGAACTTTCTGCAGATATAAAGATCAGAATTTTTTTTAACTCTGGACTTATCCCCAAATGTAAAAGCATTATTTGAGTGTAGTGTTTAGAATCCAAAATACAAACAAATAAAATGCTACCACAAAACTTTAAAAGAGCCAGATCAGTACAAATCTTTTTATTGTATGAAGGTCCTTTTTGCTATTTCTTTTAACTACATGCTACCTGAAATATGCCAGAGAAAACAGGAGGATGAAAAGGTATAAGATAATGATAAAAAGGATAATGATAAATGGTATGTTAAAGTAAATGATAAATTGTAAAAAAGGTAACAAGTCAATGATAAAATATAACCAGGGTTTTTTTTAATTACAGTGTAAAGAAAAATTACTGGATTTCCATAAGAAAATGTACAGATTAACATTTCCAAAGGGAAAATGTTTAAAAGGATTAGATGTTCATACTCACAGGTGGATTAAATGCAGTGAATAGAAAATGTCAACTCTGTTCCAAGTCTGTAATACCAAGAATATTGAACAATACATATTCTCCCTTAACACAGAAAGAAACATGAAAGCATCAATTTTAGAAAGAACTTAAACAGCAAATACAGCTCAGAAAGTAATTAATTATAGAAAGAGGATCATCCAGTTACTCCCTCTGTATGTCTTTCAGGGAAAGATGAGAGAAGAGTTTCCATAGGCTATGTCCAATTCAAAAAACAACCTCTCTGGGAAGCAGGGAACTCTATTATGTTTTAGCAGTCTATACAGACAAAAGTGGATGGAGATAATATTCCAGCAAGTTCCCAGAGAAGAAAACGTTGGAGAAAAACGCTCATTAATTTCTCCCAGGCTTCACTGGTTAAGTTCTTCAATGTATGAGTTTGTCTGGAGAAGGAAGCACAAAGAAGGTACATTCAGGGACAGGCAGAGAGGTAAGGCATAAGAAAAATCAGAATTCACAGCTGAAGGAAGCAAGATATATCCTACCAAATCCTGACATCATTCCTTTTTGGAGTTAATGTGGAGATTATTACGTATGTCTTTGCCGCCTTCCCTGCTAAGCACAACTGCAAGGTGAGATGCTTAGAGCTTTGGAGAACGGGTTGCTTTCCAGAGATTTTTCTGCAGATCCAACGACTCTGAGAATGAATGATCTGACCCAGTCTGTAAAATTTTATGAAGAGAATAACATCAAGAATTTATTTTTCCCTGTGTAATTTATTAAGAGAGAATTCAGGCTCAAATGTCCCATTCTCCTGAATGAGGTTTAGATCAAAAATAGCAGCCGTGGAATAGCCTAGTTAGACTTTGGCCCTTAACTCTGTAAAGTGTACTCTTTGATTAGCCATATGTATGCTCTGCTCATTCTCCTGATAACTAGTTCTTGAAACTGGTTCTGTCATCATCTGTGGCATTTCTACGCTGATTTATGGACTACACTGTTTTGATGCAGTCATTGGAGCTGATGAAGAAAGGAGATACAGAACTGAAATACTGCTATTTCAGTCAGGAGGCAGACTGAATGCATGAAACTTAAAAAGGAAATTGTGGTCTTTCTTTTTTAGTTTGTTTTCTGGTTTCTTGAGCTCTAAAGGATCACATTTTCAAGGTTTTCTCTGAACGGCTTAATTATATGATTCCAGAAGCTATGGCTTTTAATTGTCAGAATCACAATAAAAATCACAAAACACAGCAACCTTAAAAATAGCTTCACTTTCCCTCTACAAATTTGTGTGGTTCAGTGGAGGTAGGAAGGGAAGAAATGAGTTTTCATTTCACTCAAGTAACGGTTTAACAACTTGTGAAAATAAGCTGAAGCTGGTGAGGAATGCATGAAATGAACATTTCCAGAACACAAAAGGTAGAGAGAATTTTTGTATTACAACAATTGCTGTATATCACAGGATATGAGATATTTTGCCCCAGCAGACAGCAATCTGAATATGTAAGGCACTCAAGGTGTCAAGAGTGGTAATAATGCCTCTCATGACAAATTAGCAACTGGAATAATATATCAGCTGGTCTGCAATACTAAGGTTGCAGAAGTTAAAGTACAAATATATATATGTACATTAGATGTTCCATTAGTGTTGCTTTCACTGACTTTGCTGTCTGAATCACAGGAGTCCCTCAGACACCTCTGTATTCAATCCAGTTGAATACAGAAAGAGAAAAAAGATCAGTGGAATAGATTCCTGAAATCCCATTTTACTCCTTAATCACATAAATTCAATGAGAGGAAACTGAGCTAAGATTTCTGGACTGAACAGAGTGAGCCCCTTCAGGGCAGTAAGCAGTGAAGCATTAGAAAGGGGTGGTGTCTGTAGACCAATATGACCTCATTTGTATTTCGTAAGACGTAGAATACAACCATAGAATGGTTTGGGTCAGAAGGGACCTTCAAAGATCACCTAGTCCAACCGCCCTGCTGTGAGCAGGGACATCTTCCACTAGATCAGGTTGCACAAAGCCCTGTCCAACCTGACCTTGAACACTTCCAGGGATGGGGCTCCCACAACCTCTCTGGGCAACCTGTTCCAGTGTCTCAAGCGTATCCACTGCACCACTCAGCTTGGTGTCATCTGCAAACTTGCTGAGGGTGCACTTAATCCTACTGTCTATATCATTAATAGAGATATTGAACAGTACCGGTCCTGATATGGACCCCTGAGGGACACTACTTGTCACTGATCTCCATTTGGACATTGAGCTTTTGACTGTAACTCTTTGGATGTAGCCACCCAGCCAATTCCTCATCCATCTAACGGTCCATCCATCAAATCTGTATCTCTCCAATTTAGAGCAAGAATTTTGTGGGGAACTGTGTCAAAGGCCTTATAGAAGTCAAGGTAGATTACATCAGTTGCTCTTCCCTTATCCACCAATGCAGTCACTCCCTCATAGAAGGCCACCAGATTAGTCAGGCACAATTTGCCCTTTGTGAAACCATGTTGGTTGCCTCTAATGACCGCCCTGTTATACATATGCCTTGACATATCTTCCAGGAGGATCTGTTCCATGATCTTACCAGGCACAGATGTGAGGCTTAGTGGTCTATAGTTCCCAGGGTCCTTCTTTTTACCCTTTTTAAAAATGGGTGTGGTATTTCCCTTTTTCTAGTTACTGAGAACTTCTCCTGCCTGCCATGTTGTAGAGACTACATCTGCCAGTTCCTTCAGGACCGTGGGATTCATCTTATCTGGTCCCATTGACTGGTATACATTCAGGTTCCTCAGATGGTCTTGAACCTGATATTCTCCTGTGATGGGAGGGACTTCATTCCCCCACTCCCTGCACTGAGATTCAGGGACTTGGAGATGTAGGGAGAGGAATTGCCATTGAAAACTGAGGCAAAAAAGTTGTTGAGTACCTCAGCCTTCTCCATGCCAGTCGTCACCAGATCCCCTGTCTCATTTGTTGGGGGGTGGGGACATGGGGGTACAACTTCTTTTGTCTTCTGTTTCTGACTAATGTACCTGTAAGACAAGTAGCTCCACTTTGGAGTGTAGACTCTAAGTGTTTGACCAGATGTGTCACTACATTGTAAAATAATTTAGCTTTCCGGTTTGCTCTCAGATCCTAATTCCTTGACCTTTCATTCACTGTGTTTTGAGCAAATCAGTTAATTTCCTCAGCTACTAAGTATGTGTGTTCTTGATGATAGCTGCAATTGTAAAGTCTGAATTATTGTAAGGGACCTCAGGAGGTCATTAATCCAACCTGCTGCTCAAGAAGGGCTAACTCCAAGTTGGATAATTTACTCAGGGCCTTACCTAGTAGAACTCTGAAAATCTCTATGGATGGAGATTTCACATCACCTTAGGCAACTTGTTCCCATTCTTAACTGCTGTCACGGAGAAGAATTTGCTCCTAAATCCAGTAAGCGTGTCACTTATTGCAGCTTGTGACTCTTGCCTCTTTTTTCTCTGTTGTGCTGCGAGGAACCTAGATCTGCCTTCTCTAGACATCCTCACTATTGAAATACAGTAGTTAGATTCCCCTTTAGCCTTTTCAACGCTGAAACCCAGGTCCTTCAGCTGCCCTTTGTATGCCACGTGCTCCCCTCTTTCCATCCTAGTGACAATCTGCTGGATTTGCTCCCGTTTCCCACTTTCATTCCTGTAGTGGGGCAGCCCAGGTGGACGCAGTACTCCAGAGGCACACTTGCAAGTGGTAAATAGAGAGAAACGATCACCTCCCCCTACATAGTGGCTGTACTTTTGCTAATGTAGCCCAAAGTGGGATTGGCCTTAATGACAGCAGGGGCATAGAGCCAACATGGTCAACCTTTCAACTAGGACCTTCAAGCCCTCTTCTGCAAAGTTGTTCCATGGTTAGTCAGTTCCCAGTCTGTGAATCTGCATTGGATGATGTCAGTCCCAGGCTTTTCTCTTTTTTAAATGCACTTCATGATATTCCCGTCTGCCTATTCCTCAAGCTCAATGATGTTCCTCTGACTTGTGTTTTCCTTAGACTTTCCCTGGACTGCTTGGCATTCTCGATTTTCATGACAGCCACTTGAAAAAAGAGAGGGGAGAGTACAGATGTGCTCTCTGTTTCCTATTCTGTGAAATATTAAGGAAAATAAAGATTTTGAAAAGAAGAGGAAAGAAAATCACTGTCAGGGGGCAGTGAGGGCTGTGGGCTCCCTGGGGGCAGGGTACCGGGGACTTCAGGGGCTCCTTGGGCCATTAGGGTAGCCAGGGTCCATCCCACTGCCCCAGTGAGAGAGCAGGGCATGCTTCAGAGAAGAGGATCCATTTCTGTACCAACTCCAAAATTTCACAGCTGGTAATTTTGCCTAAGAGACAATGGGACCAAGCCCTATGCACTCTCTTCATGTAAGTATCATTATTATTCCAAAGGATAATGAGTAATTACTATCGCTGTTTTGTCATATAGAGCAACCCACACTAAGTGGTATGATAGACACAGCAATGTAATTTAACTTACAATAGAACATAACACATTCAGATCCAGATGGCCACTGATAAAGAGAAGCTTTTAAATATAGCTAGTAAAAGCCCAGCCTCACCTACATGAAGATGTAGTTTAAGTGGCTGATTTCTGAACTCTCATGGAGCAATGGAAAGAGGAACAAAACACTGTGAATATCCTTATTTTTTGTCATTAGCAGCAAGAAACTAATAGCCAGAACCCTGCTATAGCATATATCCTACAGTGATTGTAATTCTGATGGTGGGACTTATTAGCTGCAAAAAAAAAATTGTTGCCCTTAGAGACAGCTAATCAAAAATGTACCACTAATAAACATAGTGGTCCTAATGATAATTTATGACCAGCTCATGGTTATAAAGAACATTTTGCAGTTAACGGATGGTGCTAAATGGAAAACAGAAACTAAAGACTCAAAGAGAGGTATTACATTTCAGAAAACAAACTCTAAAAGTCATGCTGTCTCTGTTCATGTTGCTTTTAAGCATTAGCCGTGATATTCATTGCTGTGAAGTCATATAGATGATCAGCAGCTATTTAGAAAGCCAATCCAGAAAGCTGCAAGCATCCTTTAATTTCACCTAAATATTATTTCAGTAATTGCCAGTTGTTAAAAATATAAACTAATGTTCTCTTTACTTGTGATCAGCTAGAGAAATATCATGATAGATTACACAAGTTATAGGAAAAAGCATACTTATGCTGGCTTTGGCGTTAAAGCAGTTCAAATCTCAAACTAGCATCAGTATTTTTTCTCATGGAGTCTGAAGGCACATAAATATTAAAATGCAATTTGAAAGTTTTGGCCAGGTCCCAGAACAGTATTGTTTATGCAGTGTTTGACAGTGCTATTCAAATAAATCAAGTAACAAATGTGTCATGATTACTGTTAAAGCGGAAACTGCAGCACTAACAACTATTAAGATAAATGATACCGCGGGTGGAAAATATGAAAATATTTTATGGGTGCTCTGTCTCTGTGTGTATGGGTGTGCGTGCATGCACAATCAGCTGTCTCTCAGGAAAATTAAAACTGCATCCAGGGATGAATATTGCAAACATCCAGCTCTGTAAACAACCAGCAACGACAGCATATTCACTTGCTGTGCATGGGATAAAATGGACTTCTGCTTTGATTTTTCACTAAATCTTTGCTGGGTTTTGGGTAAGCTTGGGGGTTTTTTTAATTATTTTTCCTTACAGATGGAAAGATTTTTGGCAGCAATCAAGGAGTTACTTGTTTGCCTATAGTCAGCCGTGTGTTTCTTTTTGTAGCAGCATGTTGTTGAGGGATATTAAATTGTAATCAAAAGTGGAGTATAAGCTCCAGCAAAAAGAAGGCTAGAATTAGAGGTTTAGTGAGGGACTCATCTCATCCCATTTTAGGCCCCGTCTCCACAATGTGGACATCTACAGCTGAGCTATTCAGTTCTCTATACGGTCTATATGTCTATATCCTGTGAGAGAAACAGGCATTTTTAGAGTAGTCATCTGACCTATTTGAGATGTTTAAATTTAGTCAATGTCACTGTGACACATACATACACTGAGCATCGCTGAGTATCTGTAAGCAATGTTTGCAGTGATGTCACATATATCTCCATACAAGGTCTGGACCATTGTGTGTTGTTCTGTTGTCTGTGGCTAGATGAAGTCAACAGGACATAGGAACATATTTATCTTGTTAGCTGTACAAGGAGCTTAGAAATGTCTGGTTAGTTGTCCTCACCTTCTAGCGTCAGTAGGAGCATGTTTGAACCCAGCTAGCCATAAATTAATGCAGATTTCAACTGGTGAGCATCCCTAAAATGGAGGAGGTGAGTACGCGAAGACTTGTTATATAAGTCTAACATGAATAAAAATAGAAAGTTGATGTGGATCATAGACCAGGAAACACAAACACATTTTTTACTGTTAGAGGTAAAAGACCTCAAGCTTTGTATTGAACTGACAGTGCAGGGTCTCAGAACTTGTCTGAGCTCACCTTGGCTTGCTCTGAATTGGGGATGTTTCTCTGTAGTAACAATTATCTAGCCATAAGGTGATGAATGAGGAATTATGTCTTAGTTTAGCTTTAGTTTGTAATGCTAAGAAGTACAAGTAAGTTAGAAAACTGAGCACACCACCAGAGTAAAGGGGCAGTATAGATGAAGAAGGTCTCTGTATAACAATTTTAACTGTATTATTAATCGGACTTTCCTGTAATTATGTATGTAATTACATAATTTGGATTAAATAGACTGTTGAAACTTTAATTGGACTAACAATAAATTCATAGCTCCATATGTATGGCATGCTCTATTTTGGCCATAGCAAGACTTGTAGTATAAGAGGATACTAATGAGCTTGGATAATTAGACATCAACAGCAGGTTTAAAACCGGAGGAATTGCAACTTATCTTGGTCTATCTCTACTTTCAGCTTTGTAAATAATAATGAGAATAGCATCCTCATCAGAAAATTGATTAGTGTATATGAAGTCCGTTGGCAAATTCTGTCATTAGGACATCTATGATGCAATACATTGAAAAAGTGCTCTGAGCTTTTCACTGGTCTATAGTCCTAGTAAAACTTTGGCCAAAAAGGTGAGAATTATGGTTTCAAACTGATTTTGTAACCTAAGAGATCAAGGTCCTGGTTGGTGGGAAGAAGACATTGGCATCAGAGCCAACAGAAGACCTCAGATGACAGTCTGGATATGCTGTGGGAATAACATAACCCTTGTACCTGTAGAAGAAATTTCGGTTAAAGGCATGTGTTACTAAAAGAAGACAGGGCAAATGAATAATGCACAGCTCATCCACAGTGTTTCTACCTATTACCATGGATCTACCTGCACAGAAAAAAATCTTAATCACTTTTAGTGGAATTGCCACACGCTTCATCGTCTGAGCTCAAACAAACCAGAAACAAACCAGTGGAGTATGCTAAAAAATAGTAAGTATAGGGGGGAGGGCAGACTCATATAACCTTTCTGAAGAGTTTGAATACTGTGCATGTAAATAAAACTGTAGTACAACTTTACAGCTAAATGCATCTATTAAGATTTTAATTAAAGTTGATGGAGCATGTACAGAAAAAGTGAAAGAAAATTAGGATTGCAAGAAGTGTTCAAAAATTTAAGCAGGCATTTGAGACCAGATTGAAGATTGGAGAAGGCCACTGCCAATAGTCCTGACAGCCCAGCAGAAATAGGTGAAAGCTGATATTTGGCCTGCTTAGAAAACTCATTTGCCAAAGTAGGATTTCTAGATGGGTGGTAAATTGGATCCAGATGTGGTGTAAGATGCCACAGGCCTGAGCATGAATTTCCTCTGCACTGTGCACTGGGTAAGCCTGGAAATGCTGTTTGTGATCTTTGTATGCTTTAGCTAATGTGATGTTATATCCTATTTTAGACATGTAACCCACTTCATCCTGAAATGCTTTCAAGACTTTTGTTCATGATAAAGAAGATGTAATTTGGAATTTCCATCCTATTACCAATTATTATTTCTTTTTTTTTTTTCTTCTGTAGGCATGCTACAGGAGGAGGAACTTGATATATTTGGAATTTATGTAAAAATATACACACGTGTATATGAACACGTTTATTTCCTAGCAGTTCTTTATGTTAAAAAAGCCAGTGATTTATCAGGTAAATTGGAATAAATGGCTCCTTGGTATGCGTTTGAGTGAAAAACTATGAGGTTTATGACAAAATTTCCCTTTTAATGTAACTTAAAATAATCTTAAAGGTAAGCACACTTTTCATTGAGGTGATGGAAACAAATGTGGAATAGATCAAATAAACATCTTGTACAATGAATACAGTTTGTTTGATATTTACATTGTGTTCCTGAGCCACCAATAAGGCCAAACAAGAGGAAAAGACTGATTTTCAACATGATCATATCATTTTTGATCTCTGGAATCCGTTGCTGAGGCCACTTCAGAATGGTTGCTTACATTTTAGAGTAATGATCATTCAGAATACTTTAAAAGCAGGTAGGTAATTCAGTGTTTATAGGCAGCTTAGTTCTTGTTCCCCATTTTACAGCTCCCTGTCAGGGGATTGATTATTGTTCACTGTAGCTGACCATTGGAAATTAGTATTGCTATAAATTTTCAACCAGCTAATCAGCAAAAATATGTAGGAAGCAAGTAAATTCATATACTGACTATGCTTCATCATGAAATGAAAAATAATTTTTTGTCTTGGCTGATTGCTTATTTTATATGTATGCATACGCAAAATAGAAAATCAGATATATTGTGTCATCTTCTCTGCTCCTCAACTTATTATGAATTGTTTTCATTTTTTTTATGCTATAGCATAATTAAAATCAGTGTAGTATTTTCCTTTATGTCTCTTCAACTTCAATTTTCTGCTCCTTTAAACAGCTTTTTCTTCCTCAGACTTATGAAACAGCATAGGAGAATTATTTGTAATTCTTACTCATACCCCTCTACCTCAAAGGTTCATGTCGCAGTATTATAACTTCTTGCCTTCCTCTTTTGCCATTTTTGACATAACACAGAATCTAAACGTGCACTTTTGTTTTTTACCAACAGACATCATCAGACAAAAGAGACATTTTTCAGTTTGGGTCTGCTGAGTGCTTTCGTGGGAAGCCCATAATTTTGTATCTCTTTTTGTTTATTTGTGTGGTTTGTTTTAAATACATAGGCTGTTATGTGTCCACTTGTCTATGAAGAGAAAACTATACTATCTTTTGCTAATGGATATCTGTGAAATACAGTGGCCCTAAATATCCCTGAAGAAAAGAGAAGTGATTTTCAGTTCACTTACAGCCTGGAGACAAACAAAATTTTCTCATTTGTGAAAACAAATTGCAGTGGTTTATGTACCTTCTAATGCCTGCTGTTACAAAGCCAGAAATGTGTGCACTAAAACTTTTTGTGCACAGATGTAAAATGTGCTTTCTTAAATTATTAATTCACGTAGCCATGAACTGCTGTGGTTTGAACATGCAAATACTCATGGAGAAGCACAGCAAAAGGGGTGTGACCAATAAAGTGACATTACAGAATGGTACTGAACTGAACAGCAGTCAGTACCCACTGAAAATATTTCAGGCCTGTTGCACTAATGCACCAATAATAAACATCTTTTTTTTACATAATTCTTTCTTTGCTTTCACTTTTTGTGAAATAGAAGTTTCCCCTGTAAGTTACTGAAAATACCTCTTCTTTCTCATTGTGCATTTCTATTAACAGCCCTCATCACAGAAGTTCTCAGAATCAACTATTATATATTTTAGATCCCAACACAGACGCATAATTCAGACCAGAGTCCTCCTGTGCTGAACACATTCACATAGATAAAGACTAGTTATCCCATTAGCTCACACAAAGGACCGTATATAGATGAATCATATCTATTTGCATCCACTGACCGTAAAGGGAGCCTAGTGTGACCAGCTCAGACATAGACATCCGCAGCTGATCGGAAGAATCCTCCCAAGACCTGGGAGAACTCTGAACTGTGATTCTTAAATTCCCTTTTCAGATGTTTCCTCGTCCCACAGACACTGAGTTTTCACCTATGAAGCCAATGAGGTGCTTAAAACCTTCTTACAAATCTCCAGAAAATGTCTGTCGGGTCTGGTCATACCCATCCTACTCACAATCAAAAACCAATCTCTGCTTATGATCTCTAGAGGGCCTGTTAGACATTCTGAACATACATATGAAACACTCCCCAGTTCAATTTCATGCGCATTGGGAGTTGCCACTGTGTCTCAGAAACACAGCCGGAGGAGATGCTTCTCTTTCTAGAGGGTATCTGCAATTCCTTTTTGGCAAACAGGAAACTTTGGTTTGAATCCCACCTCTGTCCAAACTGTGCGACCAACCCCAAGTTCTTTATTTTAACAAGTATGATAAAACTGAGCTGTTGGCTTTTCTGAGGTAGAGAAGACTTTTTATGCCTTTCCTCCACTCAGTATCTAGGACGATCCTTAGGATCACAGAGAACCAAGACTTTCCTCTTAGAAGGGTTGGGTCTTGGATTTTGCTCCAAGGACTCTTAAATCATGCCTATACTGAGAGTCAAATGCTACTCTAGCATAGTCCTGCATCTCCTGATCTACCAGTTAGCTAGATGAAGGAACACATTGAAAGATACAGCACTTTTCTTCTGCATTAAGCCAGAATATGTATGCAAGGACCGGATAAGGGTTTAAGCCTTCATTTCCAGTGCTGTTGAAGTTTAGCCCATGATTTGGATTTATGCAGTCATGGTGTGGGAAATAGACAATGGGATGTGCCCAACTACTTAAGTAGGTAAAGTCACGATCAGTTGCAACTTCAATACATACAGCTTAACTGTGTTTCCAGAGAGACATTTTCTGTAATTCCAATTGCAGGATGAAGTTGGCTTTCTTCGGCTTCCCAGTCTGACCAATAAGTGGTCATGGAGGCTGTAAGAAAGACAAATCCTCAACTCAAACAAGACTGCATCATGGAATAGGGAATTACAATATAAACATCATGTCTACTCAAGGAAAAGTCTTTGCCTCACTGTTTTGATAACTTTCAATGCCATTGCAAAAAGTTTGCTATAATCTATAAATTCTTTGGTCTGGTACTAAATAAATGACTTCTTCATCAAAAAAAAAAAAAACCAAACAAACCAACAACCAAAACCCAAAATGCAAACAAAACCCTACCTTTTTTTGGCAGAATAAATAATTTGGAAATATATGTCTTGTAGCAGAGCCTACTGGGCTTGTATTAGCCACATGTGTATTCCTTATTTTATATAGCTAGCTTTATTCAGTTCATGCAAAAAAGATCAAGTTGATCTATTGCAGGTGACAAACAGTTATTACATGAAATGTTACCGGCAGGAAAAAGCTAAAGACAATACGGTAGCTTGCCAATATTGCAAAGTTAGAAGGCTAGAGTCTGAAAACCTTGTGTTGAAGGTTAATGCCGTGCCTTAATGAAAATTTTTTGAAGTTTATGACTAAAAATTCCAGATGGTAAAGCAACAGCTCAGGTGAAGGAATGAGCCCACCTCATATCCTATAATAAGCCCAATGTATAATTTAAAATGGCACACAAATGAGTTTCCATTTCCAGCTCCCTCATAATTCTACATAATTAAAGGTTTGATAATGTATAAAAGCTATTAAATGCAATGCTGAAATCCTCAGAGAGTCATCTTTTTACTATGATATTTGAAAATATCTGTGGTATATTATGTGTGGTTTTGTAAATGATATACATTTTTCATAGCTGCTTTCATTAGCAATTTTCTTCTTCTAATGGCTGTATAATTAAACCATAATGGGATATTTAGGCTTATGTATATTCATAGAGAAGTAGTTATAACAAAACAAACTATAATTAACTATGACCCCCAAAAAAACATTTTAGTTTATACACCAATTTTTATTTTTCACAGTCCTTATTTTTTCCTGCAGAGAATAATATTGACAAAAAGTATTGAATATGAACATTCAAATCCACATGAGGTCTTTGTGGCTATAGGTTTGTTTTCAACGTGGTTTGTGCTAACTCTGGCTAGAGTAGTATCTAGGACTTGGACTTGTGTACTATTTCAGTGATCTCACTACACATAAGGGGGCACATTATTGTCTAGTCCAAATATACACAGGGGAAAAACTCCAGGTGATTTGTATGATACTTCATTTACTTAGCCCATGGTGCAAAATTAGCTGCTTTGGTATCTTTTCTAGCATACTGAATTTAAAATAGTATCCACTCAAATTTTACGTCTTTCTCTCATGATAGTATTTTGTGATCTACCAGCTCTCGTAATCTCTAGATCAGTAGAAAATGAGCCACGTCATGTTTCCACTGCTTCCCAGTGCACTGCGGAGAGGCATGAGCTCTGTACATAAATGGGAATTCATGGCCTCCTGGTCTTTCTGCATGTAAAATATTGAGCTCATTAAATTCATGAGAACTTAGTCATCGACTTCAGAACTTCCATTGACTTCTGTGGTGCCAGGATTTAATCCTCTCTGTTTTTTGCATATCTGCATCCAAGTTTGTAGATGCAACCTTGAATTTCAAATTCATTTTCAAGTCAAATCAATAGTCATGGATTTTCAACATTAGCAGGACAAACTAACAATCTGAGTAATTAATTTAATTTATTCCTTGGCATTTGTCTTGTGGAGGGCTTTTTAATTTTTTTTTTTTTAATTTTGAAATAACTATTTCAAAATACTTGTCTTTATGGATTTTTTTCTAGTATTCAGTGTGGTAATAATAATAATACTTATCAGAATAATAATAAGTAGTAATAATTAATTTTTTCTGTTTGATGGTTCATAGAACGTATGGATTTCCTGACTGTGCTGTGCAGCCAGACACGAAAGTGATATAAAAGGCCTCTTACTCCCTGAAGAGGTATCCATCCATCCAGCAAAGCATTTGCATGGAAAAGGTTGAAGCATGCGAGTAGCCCTGTCTGAGAAGCAAATGAGTAAACAAAATGCGTGAACCTGACAGAGTCATACTCCAGTGTTGAATCTATAAATAGATTCACAGATAGCTCTTCAGATTACGTCCCCTGTTTTGTGTGATAGAGGTAGCTTCTCCAACCAATGCAGGAATCCAGGTTAGCACTAACATTTATCAGGGAAAAGGGGGTGTTAGTTTTGACCCAGGTGAGTTTTTTGGAAAGTAAGAATGTTTTGTCATTGATACCGTTGGCTCATGCTGCCTTAAGATGACTGTGGAATTAGAGGACTGGTCTCCAATGGCCACACACCTTATTACTTATTCCAACTGGACTCCCACACAGAATACTATACTTAGCCAGCACAAGCAGAGATAGAACAAAGTTTCCTACACCTTAGTCTGAATTGCTACTCTCTTGTACCTTCATATGAGGAATCTTAAACTCTTCGTAAAAGAAGACCTCTTTGTCTGATGAGAAATTTGTAAGCATAACAGAGCCTACGGACATCAAAGATTAACAAATAAGGTTATAAACATGAGAGGTGATTAGGTTTTCTAAATGTATCTTTATTGAGATTACCAGAATGCTATTTCTGGCGTATATTTTCTAGAAAGAAAGTTAGGCAAAAACAATGACATGACATATGACAGAGGTACCATGAGGGGCATGGAGAAAGGGAATACACAACAGTTGTTCAGTGACTTTTCTGAAAAAACGACAAGGGGATCAAATAAATGTTGGAGGTGGGAAGTTCAGACCAGATGAGAGAAGTTACTACCTTCCTTCTACTTGTATCTAAAGCTGTGGAACTTGCTACTGCTACTTCTTACGGATGTTTATATGGGCTCAAAAATGCACTGAAAATTTTTGTAGAAATGTAGCCCTTTCAAAGTTTCAAAATGAACTTACATTTCACTTCAGCACTGAATATCGGGATGCATGGATGGGGTTATGGCTGTTCTTGTATTCTCATATTTTCAGATGCTTGTAAAATCTACACACATGCTGAGAAAGGTAACTGAGGACACAAGGTTTTGTTTTGGCTCGTTACTGTTTTCTGACATATGTCTAGGTTGTGATTTTCAGAAATAATGGATGAATAAAACTCCAGCTGACTTTGAGGAGTCTTACATATATTCTTCTTGAATCAAAATGAGGTCCTACACTGCATAATAATGTATTGAGCTTGAATTTTTGTTTGTTTGGGAGTTAGTTTGTATTTTTTTTCTTAATGCTAGGCAAGTTGGCCAAAAAGTTTTAGTCAAAACTGTTTTTTTAAACACGGGGTGAAAATATGGGGGTTTCAAGTATTCATATATCTAGTATTTTTTAAAAGTGTGACTGGAAATTTATTGCCTTAATCACAGTGAAAACTAGAGTATTCTGGTCCTCAAATTTCTCTCCAGTATCCCACAAAACTTGTAGGGAGGCTGAGATGTGAACTTTTGCTTCTATAGCCAAGGGGCCTCAGGCTGACTTCTGTTATCATGCATTATAGACCTCTGGCTGCCATGATAAATCGTTTCCATGAACTTAGAGGTGAGACTGTGGTGAACTTTGGGATAGATAGTTCAGTGAGAGTCTTGTTTAGAAAAGGTTGCTTTATGGAATACCTGCACTGCAACTCCTTTAGTTTAGCTTGGTGGCTTCTGAACAGAAATAGGTGGATCTCAGCTGAGAGTTGTCCAAAGCTTTATATTTCCTGTGGATGTTTTTCATTGGATTTTTTTTTTTTTTTTTTTTTTTTTGCTTCATCATATTCGGAAAAAAGGAGAGCAAATTCCATTAAGGTGAAAGAAATCCTTAGATCACAGATACTTCTGATTTTATAAAACTGTCCTTTAAAACTTAGAGGTTTCATGCACACATCATTATTCCCCAAAACACTAGGTATAGTCACAATAATATCATGTCCTATTGCATTTAATTCAGTAGACAGAGTAGAGCTGAGAGACAGAAATTATTACTGGCTCCTTTAGCCAACGTTCTGTTATTGGGAGGTGATACTTTTTTCCTCTCTCTCATTCCTAATATCAATACGTTAAGAATATGAGGTTTATTTAAGGTGAAAGCAATATCAGGAGCTCACAAACCCAAAACAATATATGAAATCAAATGTGATAAATTGCAATGAAAAGGCTATGTTAGTAATCTCTAACTCAGGAAAATTGAATTCTCAGAGAAGACAATGCAAATTAAGTTCTATCTATTGTACAAACCTTAAAAACTAAAAGAAAGGATCACATCTGAAAAATGTATGTTCACAAAAAAATGCAGATGAGTTAATTTGGAATTAACAGTTAAATGACCCCCATAAAGTGTACTGTGGCACATATATAAGGAATTTCATTAAATATGGAATTATGCATGTATGCATTTTTTGTACATAATTATCTCTTTGAGGTTAGCAGTGTGCTTTAGAACAAAAATTTTCAGTGGTATTTTTTAATTAAGCCCAGAATTACCCTCTTGATCTAATGCTGTTGGTTATCTTTTCCTTTGAAAGAGTTCTTCGTAGCAGATCTCCTTTTAAGCAAATCCGTATTTAGTCAAATAGTAATAACTTACATGAATGCTAGTCAATCAATAGTAAATAAGGCACCAATTTTCACAGAGACAATATTCATAATCTTTTTCTCTAGCTATAATTTAAACTGACTGCTATCTGTGGATGAAATGACATGCTTATTTACAGAGAAATTACTCTTGACCTTAGAAACATGGTGGTAAGAATTACATTTTAAATCTGTGGACCATTTTCATAGCATTTTTTAATCAAAGGGTTGATGATATAACATCTTATGTATTGCAATTTAGGAGACAGGATTTGGTATGAATCCATTAGAAAGAATTAGAATAATTTTTGCTTTAGAAGAAGAATCATGTAGCAGAGTCAGTTTTATTACTTCCACAGAGTATTTAAAGAAATGTTAGCCAGCTGGCAGTTCACTTCTTTCCAGGAACATCAGAATATCTATTGATTTCAATAGTTTTTAGTGCAATAAAACAGCTTTCCTCTTCTCACTTCTACATGAAGCAGAATAACAGCTAGCTCCTGAATTATCATTGGTTTAATGCGAGTCACTTTTGAGGATGCACCTGGAGTTTGGAGTCATGTTTTAGACTTTGCAGCACTGGATTGAGTCCAGTGGAGGGTCACTAAGATATTTAGGGAACTCAAGCACATGACATATGAGGGGAAGCCAAGTACGCTGTTTTTTCACAGCTTGGAGAAGAGAAGAGAAGGCTAAGGAAAGGCTCTAATTGCTATCTTCCTTTATCTACAGTGAATTTGAGAGAAGCAGGAACCAGACTCTTCCCAGAGGTGCGCAGCAAAAAGCTGCAGTAAGGGAGATCCTGACTGGGTATAAGGGAAAAAAAATTCTGAAGAAAGTTGTTACAGTTGGGGCCAGGTTACCTGGAAAAGTGATCGAATCATCAGCTGCGTGAATTTTCAGAACTTGATTGGGTGAGGCCCTAAGCAACCTTATCTGACTTTGAAGTGAGGATCTGAGCAGAGATTAAACTTGCTGATATCCAGAGGTCCTTTCCAACCTAAGTTATACTATGATTCTGAGCAGTATACCATGTAGCTACTAAATTTTAGTCCAGATATTCAATCAAATAGTTCATATTCCCTTCAATAAGACATATCTGTTACTGGACATGTGAGAAAAAGTCTTTCCAAGCATATTTTGGGTTTGCATTTCACTGCTGTATTGGGTTTGCATGGCAAGGTTTTGGTGTTGGGGGGGACTACAGGTGGCTTCTGTGAGAAGATGCCAGAAGCTTCCCTATGTCTGATGGAGCCAATGCCAGCCGGCTCCAAGACGGACCCGCTGCTGGCCAAGGCTGAGCCCATCAGCGATGGTGGTAGTGTCTCTGGGATAACAGACTTAAGAAGGGGAAAAAGTTACTGTGCAGCAGCAACTGCAGCCAGAGAGAGGAGTGAGAATATGCGAAAGAAACAACTCCGCAGACACCAAGGTCAGTGAAGAAGGAGGGGGAGGAGGTGCTCCAGGCGCCGGAGCAGAGATTCCCCTGTAGCCCATGGGGAAGACCATGGTGAGGCAGGCTGTTCCCCGGCAGGCCATGGAGGTCCACGCTGGAGCAGATATCCACCTGCAGCCCGTGGAGGACCGCATGCCAGAGCAGGTGGATGCCCAAAGGAGGCTGTGACCCCATGGGAAGCCCGTGCTGGAGCAGGCTCCTGGCAGGACCTGTGGCCCCGTGGAGAGAGGAGCCCAGGCTGGAGCAGGTTTGCTGGCAGGGCTTGTGACCCCGCGGGGGACCCACGCTGGAGCAGTCTGTTCCTGAAGGACTGCACCCCGTGGAAAGGAGACATGGCAAGAACCCATGCTGGAGCAGTTAATGAAGAACATGTTGTATAATGTTATAACAATTTGCTGGTTCTTCATTTTGTTCTGCTGGAAGCTTAAAGTGTGGGTATTTTGGATTTGTTCTTTGTGAGTGTTGAGTAACTGAGGTCTACTGTGTCAGCTCAACATTTTAGCAGAGACTACAAAAGTAGAGGAAACAAGAGGTACTGAATTCCTTTTAAATTAAGAATGGTGGTATGAAGAGGATTTTTGGAAGCAACTCAGAGCTGCCACAAGAGTTAAGAGTGATGATTACTGTCACATCTGAAACTTTAATGTTGGGGAAGTGATGAACATCTAAGAGTAAGGAGAAAGTTTTGGGTTAGAGGGTCTCAGATTACTCAGAGCACGTTATAAATCTAAACATACTCACTTTTTTCTTAATATTTACTAAGTAGCCACCATAACCAAAGGTAGTCCTGTGCTTTTGGAACAACTGCTCTCATCATAAATAAGTTACCTCTCTTCCACAAACTAAATCCAGCCACTTTTGTTATGAAACATGGACACAGTTCAAAATCATAATTCATTCAGTGCCAGAACTTACTATAAAATGGAGAGTAAAGACTATTTTAAGAATGTTAATGGGATTTTGATAACTATCTGACCAGTTTCACTTCTGTTTGGGCAGAAAATGTTACACCAGTCATCTTTGGTTTTTAACTACATGTTGATTAAGTATTTTTTCAACGTGGCTAAGCTACTTTTATTCCAATATTAAAAACAAGTAAAGGGCTCAGGGAGAAGAATGTTTTCAGAGACTTTTACAATCAGAATAGTAATATGTACAGATGTTTCCCCATCAAAATCATTCGCAGTTTGAGAGCTATTGAAGATGTCTGCTATTGATATAAATTGCCAGTGGAATATGTTAGTATCAAAATTGTTATTATAAGGAGCAGAAACAGGAATTATTGCAGCCCAGATAAAGACAGAAAATTGGTGTTCTGCAGAAAAACAGCTCATCCTTAAAAGAACAATAAAGTATCTAGTGTCACTGGTTTTGTTCTCTCAACTTTGTTGTAAACTTTTGTGTGCTTGTGTATCAGTATAAATCTACACACGTGTACAACTGAGAATATAGATAAATAGATCTACACATTCATATACATTTATACACTAACAAACACATGCATATTGTGTGTTCATTTCTTACTCCCTTCTCCTATGATCGTCTTCTTTTCTCACTTTCCCTATGTTTATTTCTTGACAGACACTTTATTTTTCCCCTTTGAGATATTCCAGTTATAGACTCAGATTTTTTCCGAAAATTCTTTGTGGAAAAACCAAAAGCAATCATAAACCCTATACTCTTATGAGATAATCAGGTTTTGACAGTGCCTGAGATCATTGATGAGGACAAATTCAACACTGCGTGCAATTGCTGGGATGGAAATAGATGGACCAAATAATTCCATGCTCTAAAAACCCCTCTTTTTCTGTTATCTTTTTTGTGTCAGCCCCATCCCCAATCCTCCACATAGAATCGTAAAGGGTCAGCAACTTATAAGGTATTATGTATAGTGACAAATGTGAGTTTGGTTACAAGGAAGATGACAATGATGGTTATGGTTGTTATTTTAGCTTTTCCCTTTTTTTTTTTTTCAGTATGATTCTGAAGATTTATCCTAATTCAGCAATTTACTTCATAACTTTAAGGAATCTTTGGAGAGGCAGAGTAACCTTTAACATAGAAGTGCTAAAGGAGAACACAAGTGACATAGTGGCATTATGATACAAATTTAGAAATCAGATTTTTTAAGAAGAGCATTAGGTTCACACAATGGTAAGGCTAAGCTCTAACCTGTGAGGAATTTTTCAGTGAACTAGTGAAAATATAGATCAACTGTTCAGTACTACTTTCATGCTGTGCAGATACACACCAAATTGTGCATAGAGTTCATGCTGTGGAGATACACACTAAATTGTGCATAGAGCTATAAAAACAGCATACTGCATCAACCGCTAGTTACCAATGTCATGTAGATAAGAGCATCATAAATCTCAGTTTGAAAGGTAACGAAATGGCATGAGTGATATATCACTTAAACTGTTTCAGCACTGTGAAGAACACGAAAAAATGACTGGTGGAAGAACTGAAGGTTAGATAATGCACTCAAATGAACAACTAGAGTTGCAGTGAAGTGTTCACAGCAGTGAGGAAGATTTGTGTTGAAGAAAACCGAGTAACTGGCACCAGATGAGATCTTAGAGACTCGCAGCTCTGTTCTCAGCTCAGCCACTGCCTTGCGGTGGGACTGGGGACAAGTCACTTAACTTCTCCGGTGTCATCCCTTCATCCATATCATGGAGCTATTGAGATGGCTTTCCTTCTAGAGCTGCCTACAGAAATGTCAGTAGAACCATATTCCAATGAAATCAAAGCATATCATAAACTGTTGAATTCTCTGAAAATATGTCTATTTGAGGAAAGCAAAGGAAGAGCACTGTGAGAAAGTTTAAAAACCTGACCATATCTATACATGCTGATTTTTTTACATTTTGATTAAATGTTTGGATTTGGGTTTTGTTTAAGCATATGAAGCAATTTTTTGTGGTTTAAGTGCTGTCAATATGTTTGCTCTGTGCTTAAGGTTTTCTATTTTCAGCCCCTTTAGAATCAGGACAAAACCCAAATGGACCATTGACAAGACCTTCATGCCTTCATGGCCACTCTCACATTATTATCATTTAGGATTTATTTACCTGGAAACTTCATCCACCACTAGCACCAGCTGAAAGAAGACATAGTCTCTTTTCTTTTTTTTTTTTTTTTTAGCATAATGGAATAAACAACCGCATAAATTTTGTGGAATGGTGGAATGGTATTATTTTATAGGTCTCCAGGCTTTTTATTCATAGGTCTAGCAGAAGAAAGACTTTGGTCACATTTCTTCAATGTACTAAGTACCGCTGTATCCAACTGCAGAATCAGATCCTTTGTACCAATAATGATCTTAACATATAACTAGGCCAGGTATCTGGAAACCTGAAGAGATAAGAGGTAGCAACTTTTAACCTTTCCTGCAAGACTGCAATCTCAAACTTTGAACTTTAAAAGTTAAATAAATATGGTAGGGGCTTTTTAAAATTCCTTTTTCTAACTTTTTAAGTAGTTCTCCATTCAAGTTTTGAGCTGAACTCGATGCTCCTTATGGCATTTTCATTGCCTGTGTTGTGTGTGCAGGCCTTCAACTTGCTGATATCTGGAGCATAAGCTATGTCTGGAAAATGCACTTTAGGATTAACAGACATTTCTACCTACTTTATTTTTCATAAAGGAAAATTTCTTCAGCAGACACTGAACAAAAATGTTCTTCTAGAGAGAATTTCACACAGGATTTTCTTTGCAGGTGAGATGAACCAGGAAATAGATAAAACAGGAAATTCAGAGTTAAGGCTAAAGATAATGAAATCCAGTTATCTATCTAAAGCAGTGATTTTCAGCCTAACACCTAATGACCTTTAGAAATTAGTGGATTACTCTGAAGGGCTCTGCAAGAAGTAGGTAACAAAAGGAAGTCCACTGTGTGACACCTAAAATCCACTTCATGATGATATACACCTTAAAAAAAAAATTAGGGGATCACAAATTGAAAAAGGTTGAAAACCTATGATTGAAAAGTAAAAAATTAATATTAAAGCTTTAAAACAACCTTAATCCTGTCCTATGGTGATAGAAGAATCCGGATGTACAGGTATTACAGTGAATTTATAGAATGTCACTTATTTTGACAACATGAATTAATGAATATTTCTTTCAGAATTAGCGTTTGTGCCACTGCATGGTGACTTTGCACTTCTTTGTATTTTCTTCTGAGAACAGTGGGACTCTAAAATGGGTTCATCATTTAATGTGCCTTGTTGTATTAAAAAAAAAAACCCAAAATAAATTAAAGAGTTTTATTTAAAGGTGTGTTTGCTTTTTTTTTTTTTTTTTTAACTTATATGACATTATTAAGCATGCAGTACCTAATAATAGAACTGTCTCTAATGAACTGGGACAAATACAATATGGGCCACAGATCAGAACTGACAAGCTACATTCCCAGAGAGTTAATAGCCTGGGATAGTTGTGTGGTATCAGAGTTATTTTAAAACATCAAGGTCCTGCTTTAATTTCATACTAATATTTAGAGAATATTTCAAGTCAGAAATACACAATCCTGAGCGCTGCTGGAAATAGATATATGATTGTCTTGAAAATTCATTCAGAACATTCAGAATTATGTGTTGTTGTATTGGTCCTGGGAATATTGCTACTTCTAGATTAATGAAATTATTATCTTTCCAGTGCAGAGAAAAAAGAAGCAACTTCTAAAACCTACTCAAAGACAAATCTTTTAAAATATCACATAATAGTGTTTTCTTTCCTGTTTGCAGGCTTACAGCTCCCATTGACATTAACAAATGCTGCAGATGAGCTCAGAGAGAGCACAACTGTCTATACAGTCAAAAACTCTGGAGGTGTGTTAGAACCAAGATATATTTAAGGTAAAGCTGTGCTAAGAGCTTCACAATCAATTAATTAACCATGAACTGAAAAAGAGTCAAGTACTTGAAGACTTGAAGATAAATAGGGCCTAAAACTCAGGAGATT
The DNA here is from genome assembly GCF_018139145.2 of Gymnogyps californianus. NCBI lineage: Eukaryota > Metazoa > Chordata > Aves > Accipitriformes > Cathartidae > Gymnogyps > Gymnogyps californianus. The sequence continues at coordinate 5,318,698 of NC_059474.1, forward strand.
TCCATCTAATCTCTTGCAAGTCTAACTCTGAGTGCTCATGGTGCAAAGATACACATCACCATCATCCGCTTCAGATGTGAAATGTTTTGTTTGAGCAAGAGAAAGAATGTGAACATAAAATAATGAAAATAATGACCTTCTAAAGACAGCTAGTCTATTCCTCTGCTCTTCTAAGCTTGCCCCTTGCACTGTAAATTCTCTAGACTTATCCTTTCATTAAAGATGAGAGGATTGTTTTTCAGTCAGACCATTTGAGAATTGAAGCTAATCCATGTTAAATTGCCATGAAAATTTAAAAGTAACCACTAAACAAGTCACGTTGGCACTCCATGATCTTTTTATACCTTTGTGCTCTCTCTCATTTTCCACTCCTGCATTCTGATTTGTATGGGTGGACTCTGGTGTTAACAGCTCAGTTTCCCTGTTCAAAACATAACGTGTTTTGTACAAGCCTAGTGCCTTCAGAAAGGTGAGTCTCTCCAGTGGTTAACCTAAATCAGGTTTCCAAACAAACTGCCTTGGGTTCTGGAGTTGTCTCTCTTTTGCTATTGACTGTGGATAGGATTTTAACTTCTAGCTTAAATCAGGAGCTTTGTTTTAGAAATCTTAAGTTTGGTGACATGATCAACTGTTGTAACTGATAAGGTGTTTAATCGCCAGTTTTTAAAAATCGTGGCCCTAATTTTGTAAATAAGTACAAAGTTTGTAAGAAGTCTTGAGGAACTAGATAAAAGGTTGTACTCATATCTGCACTCCTGAATGAGTGGGAGGTATAAAAAACCATATTTGTGCTTAATAGCTCAAGGCTTTTGTGGTAGGAGTCATCTTGCCTTATTTTAGAAACCTACAGTGGAGAGGTCTCTATATGAGCTAGCTGTCCACATCCCTGTTATAGTCAATACATCTGACCAAATCCAATTAGCTAAGATTATGTGAGATGAATCCTGCCCTTAACTTAGCTACATTTAAGTTTTTAATACACCCCTGGAGCTGTCTTTTCATATGGAAAATAAGGGAGCTTCTGCCTCACATAGGTGCTTAGGAGAAGAGCCAGAATTCCGCCCATGGCCATGTTCGAAGCCATTCTCTACTGTTCATGCCCCCAGGCCACCAGGAGCCACATCATGAGACCACGGGGAGTATCTTTCACCCTTCAAAACTCTTCAGAAAAAAATCTAATTTTCTCTTCCAACAACCTAAGGTTCTTCCTAATCCAATCTACTGACAGCACACTGCAGAAGGCACTTGAAATATAAGCAATAAGGATATACAGAGTGACTGATTCAAACTGACATGCCTTTGCCTTTCTTACAAAAAACAGATTTACTCTTTTTGTTTCAGTTTGGGACAGAAGAAGTTTGAAATCTCAAAAATACCCACAGGACAGTAAGTTCAATCTGTTTCTGGCGTAATCCTGTCCTGAATTCTATTAGAGCCTCCTGAAGAGAATTCCTTTAATTGACTCTTTTTTGACAAGTCATATAGTTTTAAATTACCATACTGCTCTCATGTTGCTCATTAAACAGGAGATATGATGATAAAGTAGATGCAGCTAATTAGTAATGAATACATTATTTATGGCTTCTTAAAAAGATGAGTGAGTGACCTGTAAGTTAACATTGTTGGGGAATTAATTTTTAATTGGATGTGGTCTTACTGCTCTTTGCATTTCACCTCAAAAGTTTTAAACAGCCTTTTCTTAGTTCAAAGATCTGAAAGTTCACCTGGCAGAAGTGGTAAAACAGGGCAAAATAAGGGTACGCTCCTATAAACTTTCCGTGCTGTGGTCACTGGAACCTGTTAGAGTTCTGCAATAAATTATTTGCAGAATGAAATCCAAAAGAACCAAATCAGCAAATAACTTACTTGTATGCTTAACCTTAAGTCTGGGACAGATTTACAAACATAATAAAGTGTTGAGGTACTTAAATCTTGTTTTCTCCCAATAACATCCAAAGAATTGCCATACTGAGACAAGCTAAAGTTTTTTCCTAATCCAATATACCACCTGACAACAGGAGATACTTGGATTACAAAAGAAAAAGGCATCTGCAGACAGATTCTTCTCTGGGAAGATTCTCTTTGCAATCAGCAGTTTATGGACTTTCTGAATACTGGTTTGTGCATGCAATTGTGTTTAACAGTCAAAAAGATGGACAAATTTTACATGAATTTGCAGAATCCCTTTCTAATCCATTTAAACATTTATGGGAACTTCCTGGTAATTTGCTACTTGTTTCTATGTACATTTTTCTACAATTTGATCTAAAAATCCCCTGACTATTTGTTAATCAATACATACAGCTCATCATCCATAAAAAAAAGATGGAGAAATACCTTGCTTTCTTATGTAGTGACTGATGATGTCTAATGACCAATAATGAATTTTATTCTCTGCTGTGGCCTTATGGTCTTTTTGTTTCTTCTGCATTTGCAACAGTTGTGTTCACATTTATAATATATTAGAAAGAATACTGAATATTCACAACATCCACTTCAATATTTTATAACATAGGCATATATTTTTTACATACAGACACACATAAAAGCACAAATACTTTTATTTTTTTATATATATATATATATATATTTGTATTAGTGCTGCTTACCAAACTCAATAGTTTTATTACTTCTTTACATGGTTATTCCAGCAAGACCATGAAGTAACACCAAATACAAGGAGATCAATTTCACTCAAGTATCTTTGAGCATGCTCCATCATTCATACTTTCTGTGGGATGTGATAACATTGCCATTAGTTTTAAATACACTTTAAAATCAGTATATAGAAGTTCTGTATAGCAAATATAATGTGAGGACCATGTATTTTCTAAATAACTGCAATGTCTCAATTAAATCAGTTCAGCATCACAAAAAAAGAGCATACTGTAAATATGTTTATTTTTCATTTGAATTAAGTTACTGTCACTTAATATTTTAAACATGTCATAAATGTTTTAGGAAGTAAGTTTTCTCTATGTTTATAGATTATGGCAGCTGATGCATAATTTAAGGAGAAAAAAATATAAATATACAGGTATTTGTTAGAAGCACATAGTCAGCCTCAGAAAATGTCCATGTGCATTTTCTGTGAAGATTATTCTATATTAAGTTTATCTTTTCTCCTTTACTTGTTTACCTGACTTGATTTGAAAATTAAAGATGATGGGAAAAATCTTTTACAAATCTGAGCTTTGAAATATTTATTAGAAGGGAAACAAAACATCGCGAGAGAAATAAGTGAAATTGAGAGACCAGCTTACTCACTGGAGTCAAGTTTGTGCAGTTCCTAAAGGAAGAAGGAATCTTTCCTCCTTAAATACATTGTGTTTTCACTAGAACCACTTACTTTCCTTACGGTATCTCTCTTATATTACACTTCCCCCCCCCCCCTTCTTCTTACCACAACAGAATTGCAATGGGTCCAGGGATAAAACATAGGGAGAACTTCTGCTTGTTTCTGAAGCCAAGTCTGCACTTGCTCTCCAAGCCATGACTTTGGCTGCCAGCTCTTCAAACAGCCTATTTTTTTTTTTTCCCAAAATGTTTCAGAAATTAAAACATTTCCAGACTAATCAATGCCTTAGCCTTTATAAAGGCAGGAAGTAAAAAGACTCCTAGAATTTCTAATTGGCTGTCCAGTCTAGCCAGACTTGACTTATGACTGTGTCATAAGTCTTTTTCTCCCACTTTCTTTTGTTGTTCATGTTTTCTCGGTCTAAATAGGATTATTGCACCATCTGGGTTCTGGTATGGCCATGGTCTTTCCAGATGTGCTGTCTGTTTAGGGATTAAATGTTTTCTTAGCCTGATTATGCTGTTAAGAGTTATGAAAGAGGAACCCATCAAACCAACTCTACTTCAAATTCTCTTTTTTCTAGGTCCATCTAAATGTTGTTGTCAGAAATATAACCTTGGGCTTGAAAAAGGATGCCTCTTTCTGTCTGACATCCATTCTTAAGTGCCACCACTTAAACCATCTTTACCTGTCCCTCCCATCTTTCCCTGTGTCCTTTCTATATGTCCATTACAGGGAGAAACAGTTTTAAGCATTATCACCCTGACCGTAGTAATATTGCCTCTGATCTACTTAAGTGGGAGCATCAACATTTTTTCCTGATATCCTAATAAGTTTGGTATGACCTGAATCAGTAATCATCAAAGATTGCTTTCTCATTTAATATCTTTTCTATACCAAATGGTAGGTGATTTCCATCTAAACTCTGTAGTTAACTGCACGAATACTGTACCTAGAAATACAGCGGGCTCCAAGTAAATAGTTGAGTGCATCTGAATGCCTACAAAATACTAAAGGAGTTTGCCTCATGACACACTTGTGAGAAAGGGAAACATTCCAATTCCCATTTTTTTAACTGGGAAATTGTTGCAGAGAGTGGCTAACCATTGAAGAACACACAAGGAGTGAACCCAGTTATCAACTTCTAGTAGGATGACAGATTTTTCTATAGATGTATTAAAATGCTGTATTACACACCAACTTCAGTGTTTTGAATTGAGAAATATACATTTTAGAAAAATATTTTTGGCAGAACAGCTTTGGACCTAACATAGGAAAAGTAGAATAGCTTAGGTAAAGCAAAAGCAAAAAAAAACCCCAAAACCAAACCCACTCACAACTGTAGGAAAGATTGTTCAGCCTTGCCAATACCATTTCCTTAAAATGACACTGTATTGTCTTTGGAAAATAGAATATTACACCTTTGTTTTAAATTATTTTGAATTCACGTTAAAATAGTATCATTTTTTAACTCGAAACTTTACTCTGAGTCAACTAAACAGTGTGCCACAGTTCCATGTGGTACCACATTGTAGATGTAGTGAGGTAGGTTTGACTTTCTCCAAAGTGCTATAGACTGGAAACAGACTGCATTTCCCATAATGTACTGCACCTATCCTCTAAAGAAATCATGTGATGCATCACATCTTCAGATCTAGTATGTGAAATGCATTTTGCTCCTCAAATCTGAGATGAGAACAAAAACTAAAAGCACTTGAACCTGAAGCCTCCTTATATTACCTTCCCTGTAATACCACATTACTGCACAATGTCAACCCTCTTCAGAAATAAATTACTTCGGTCCAACAAGCCAAGAATTTTTTCTCCTAATGTTTTATTTTTGTTACTGCTTAATATCTAACTTCACTCTATAAACAATGCCAAAACAGATCCCTTGATTCCATTAAACAGATTCAGAATTTTTAAAATATATTGAAATATGCTGATTTCCTGTAGACAGAATATTATTCTTTTAACTCACTTCTAAATCCCAATTTTTGTAAGATGTATGAAAATAGTACAAAAGGTATGCTAGGTACACGTAAGACAAAAATTAATAACTGCACTGCCTGTACATAAAGAAATCAGTGCTTTCCTCTGACTTATAATTCCATGGATTTTAGAATGACTGCCCTTGGACATAAATCAACTCACCCAAGCTACTTTTTGCAGTAGGTATTTAGGGTGATTTTCTTTCCATATTTCCTTCACACCATACTTATATTTTATCATCATAGGTATGGCTAAAAAAATGAGCGTAGGATCTCATTACTTTCTCTATTTTTATTGTCTTTTAAAAAAGTATTCACCTTTGGCCACGCAAAGTGAATCTAGTCATTTTCTGAACTGATTGTTCACTGCCCTTTACTTCAGGGTCATTTACAGGAAAGAAACATGAGACTAAACTTACTGGAGCTGCAGGGCAGTCTTACATCTTCTCGTGTTTTCTAGCTCACTGCCTGAAGTGCAGAGTGCTGGGGAAAAAAGGGAAAATTTTATTCTTTTCCCATAACAAATTTTTATTTCAGTTGTATATTAACTACAAATCCTAAAATTGATTATAACATCTTACTTCATTCCCTTGCAATGGGAAGTTTAATCATCTGCTGGATGAAACATTTCTGCTTCTTGCACATTCTGCTTTTTCTCACAAGCACAAAGTTCTTCTTCTATTCAGAGTTATTCTTCTGTGTTTCCAGTAAGATAAATTTATATGTGTCTTTTTCCTTCTATCATTTCCTTCAGACAGACAGAACGTGAAAAAAACTGTCAATTGCCTATGGAAGATTTATCTTTAACATAAAATTCAGGATTAACTTCTGGAAGGACTCTTTTGGAAGAAAGGGAAGTTGCTGTCTTTGCTTGATGAGGGCTGCTGAATTTTCAGCAAGACTTTTCACTGCAGCTTGGCAGGATCTGTCATTCAGTGGACTGCATTAGTTTGTAGTGAAAGAAAAGTCTCTGTGAAGGAAAAGGAACAGACCACACTCCTCAATGTGTTCGATATTTAGATGTGAGGCAGGGAGTGCAATCAACCATTGATTGTGTATTGTTGACTACGCACCAAGTGTTCAATATCATCTGACATAAGTGTCTTCAGAGGATACTATTAAAAGTATCTCAGTGAATTTATCACAAGTATCTGTTGTTATAAAAGGGAAAAAAAAAAAAAAGATGATAGAAAAAAGGCAGCACACAACAGCATAAGGTTTGACACATCTGGAGTGTGTCCCTAAACAGAAAGATCTGAGATTTCCATTTATGAGGACCTTTTAAATTGAGATGACCTTTAAATATATCCTGATGGGGGGGGGGGGGGGGGGGGGGGGGGGGGGGGGGGGGGAATGCATTATAACTATCATTGGCAAAAGCAAACTGCCTCTAGATGCAACTTTAAGGACTTTTTTCACTTCAGGCTCGAAGTAAAATCTCATGAGGTATGGAAATTATAGCAATAAGTCACCACAGTTGATGATCAGCCAGAGGAAAACCTGGGATTTTGAAGATTAAAAGCAGATGAAAAATGTTCTCTGCATGATAAATGCTAAAATGCATTGCATTTACTTAGAAAACTAATTGAAAACAAAGAGGCAGTTGGTGCTGCCTCATGAAACGTTCTCTGAAAGTTAAACCTGATCTGAATGCATCCCTCAACCTGCAGTTTCTCAAAGTTAGGTTCTTTTTACAAATTCATTTTAAAATAAGTTTTATTATTTATAATTTTTATTCTGATCTTTTGAACTCATAGGAGATTCATAGATGGAAATACACATGGGGAAACAAGTATTTATCAAGGCTTAATATTGTTTATTTTTTATTAGGGTTAAATCATTCAGATTTCCTTCCTCACCAAGGGATTCCCAATGGCCAAATACTATGCAGGTATTGGAAAAACTGTATGTTGAGAAGGTCCAGTGGTTACTACATCGTACACTTTCAAGAAGAGCGTTAGCTTTGAGATTCATCTTGCCTCAGTTTAAATAACAAGAGTTTAAATGTTTAAGCTTTCACCATTGTGAATGAAGACAGGCATCCTTTAAGGGATTTTCCACAGGTTTCTTAGCAAGCTGGGGATAAATACATGAAATATGCACATATTGGACTTTATTTCTCCCAATGCAATGGACGGAAAACGAGTAGCTCTCTGGTTCCATAATGCTTGTCCTAGTACTTTAATTGTCTTTATTACTTTCTCTCTCCCTTTGCCTTCCTCCTTTTTGTGTTTATGTATTTATGGCATTTTATCTTCATCTACACAAAAAGCATTATGAAGAAGGGCCATCACACTGGAATCTCCTAAAGAGATTAACAATTAAATATCCCAAGCCATCTCAGAATTTCTTTCTGGAAGAGGTAGGAATGGAGTGGCAACGCAAGGAGGCTTGAGTAAATTAACGTGGATAGAGGAGATAAAGTGATGGACTTACAGGTTTCATCATTTCTGTTGAATGTGCAAGCTTTTATGAAAACCTGTTATTTTTACTAACCTACTTTGGATTAAAAGCTGGATTTTTTTACATTTTTGTATTTGCAGAATGAAGGAAGTTTTCTTCTTTTTTTCCCCTTGAAATGATGCAATGCCTTTTTTACCCTAAAACTGAATTTGAACAAATGAGTTTGACACCAAATGTTTCACAACTTATCCAAACTAGTCTAATGAATCATTTATTTTGAGTTTTAGTTCATATGTGGAGGGCAGGGAGGAAACCAACCTCAAACCTCTGATTTTGACTGGGAAAGAAATATTTGCATCGTTGCATGACAGAAAATCTGGTGAAATAAAACTGTCATCTGGATCCAGATGCTCCAAGGGTTGAGATAAAACCCTTCTGGAACTTCTTGAAACAGCAGTAAGTCTACAGAGTTAAACTGCAATCGGCATAGACTGTATATAGAGTTTGCCAAAGGTGGAGTGGTTACACTGTGTGAACGCAACATAAGGTCCTGTCTGGCCAGAAGTCAACCAACTACACATTTTCACAAGCCAAAAAGTGAAGTCAAGGAACATGACATCTCAATATAAGTTAGGAAAACGGACAGTGAGTCAGATGCTTCATTGGTGGTTATCCACTTTGCACAGTGCTGTTGACAGGAGCAGCTTGAAACCAATGCAAAACAAACATTACTTCTTTGCTGTTATATATGGCAGGAGTTTTATAGACCATAGACACTCTATTGTCTTTTTTTTAAGCTTCCAGGCTAAAATGGAGAGGTTTATAATCCTCCTGATGAAGACAAGGAGTCTGCCCAGACCACAGCTCATCCAAAATGGTACTATCAAAGGCATGTTTGCAGCCGCCCTTTGCTGCGTGTACCGCAGACTGGAATCATCCTTTCAGACCTAACAGCAGCTGAGTCAGTCATGTTTCCAATATATAAACAGAAACGGTCTTGCAATATTGCATGCCACTTAAGATCTACTCCTCTGGAAAGAATGAGAAAGGGCAACCACTATTTGTCTCTTCATCTTTTGCCTCTCATGCGCTGTGGACTGAATTCTATTATTGGTTATATTTAAGTGGAAAATAATTCTTTTTTTTTTTCCAATAGAAGAAGCCATGATTTCAAGTTGCTCTCTCAGATCTAAGTGAATGTATCCATATACTTATTTTTTCCCTCATTTTTCCTTTTTTTTTTTTTTAAATTTAGAATTCTGCTCAGAGATATATTTGTCTAGTACAGTAACCATTTCAAAGCATTGCCTGGAGAGCTTAGTGTGTTTCTTGGCTTGTATTGGATTAACTTTCGGGAGGGGGAATTGGGAACATAACAAGGAAGCTGAGATGAGGTTTGTTCAGTGATATATATTCAGAAACATGGTGAGACATAGTCACGCAGACAGTTAAGAGGCTGGCCAGCCTTTTCACCCTTGCAGACATACGCAAATCCAGGGAAGGTCAAATTGAGTTTGAGAGCTTTAGCTTCATCCTTCGTGGATGTTTGTCCTCATCACAAAAACCAAATGGACTTTGGTTCAATTGAGTGGAAAGGCAGGAATAACAGACATCACGAGCCTCAGCTAAAATGCACTGGCAGCAGTATCTGGGAAGCATGTAAGACATCTGCACTGTCCTTTAGCAAGCCTTTATTGTCAGCCTTTCAGTCTGTTTGAACCTAAAGCCTCATCAAATCAAGAACTGAAATAAGTTTCCAAGCTAGGAAAAAAGAAAAAAAAAAAAAAAAAAATTGACTGCAACAATACTTCCTAAACAGCAAAGAACAACTGGGGAAAAAACCAAGAAGAAAATGCTATTCTTAAAATCACGTACTTAGAAGACAAACAGAGGAGAGGAAGGGGAAAGAGCACTAAAGAAATGCTGAATACACTCTCTCAAGCAAAGTACCCAGACCAGGCTGGCTTGTGGGAATTTTTATTAGTTCTGAAATTAGAAACAGGGCACTGGGGTTGGGGAGAGGGGAGTGTCTCAAACCAGCTGCAGCTCATTTTAATTAAGGGCTAATTAGCAAGTAAAGCCTGCTGCAAGTGGGAGCAGTCTATGTCCCTATATAATACAGAGCAGCTCACTGAAGCAGTTTTTGAGAGTTTAGGGATACTGGCAGGGGGAAGAAGACAAGTGATTAAATTTAGAAGTGCTTGAGCACTTCTATAGGTATTTTCTTTCCAAAAATCTGTATTTGCTTAGAAATTCCCGCTCTTGTAGGAGAAAAAGGTTAAAGATGACAGTCTATAGATGTCAGGTATAGAAATTTAGCCTTCTAAATCTATTATTTCTTGAAGCTTATGAGATTTTTTTATTCTCCTGTTCTTTTTTCTTTATGTCTAATGCTAGTTATTCAGGTAGTTCTAATTTGCTATGGAGTACCATGTAACACCTCTTTTTGTGCAATAACTAAAAGTGATAGCAGTTTTCTCCTAGTGCTGATATATTTCTGAATTGCCTGGATATCTATGATCTGTGCCTCCTCACAAAATATAGAGTAGCTCTATGTTTACAAGATCTGCCTTAATCTTCGTTTATCTAAATCTAATCTCACTAAAATGTGAGATCTTAATAGGTGCCTAGGTGATATTTTTCTGCTGCTCTGAATATTATTTATCAGAGGTATGAAAAAGGATAAGAAAAACTAACTCGGAAAAAAACCCACCTGCTTGTTTAGTCTTTTGAGGTTCACCAGAGAATAATTAGCTACTCTTCTGAATAATAATAGCAGAGGTATTCCCTGTCTAGGAAGGATGATGTAGTACTCATGTCTTGAGTTCTGCATGTGTATTTAGAAAGAGCATACTCACTTGGGTTTAGCTGTTCTTTATTGCTCCCTAAACTCTATTAATCTGAAGATGGTGTATATCAGAAAAGGCTGCATTATTGAACAGTAAAAGGCAGTGAATAAGAATTTTTAACATTATGTTATCTGGCCTATCTGCAGACCAGATGAGTGGAGCGACGTCAACTCCTAGAGAATCTTTTGATGGGAAAGATACTTCTCTATAAAACTTAAATCCCTCAGGGCTGTGCTATGAACGTGTTTCCCAGTGTTCAATAATATTAGGAACCAATTGATGGAGATGAGGAGGTTTTTAATGACTGAAAAATGGGAGATGTTGTCCTCACCTTGTTAGGGGCTGGGGGAATGAGGAGGGAGGTCAGAAAAGAATGTGAAGGGAAATAAATCTCCTAAATGTCAGTTCCTTGGAAAACTGCATAGCAAGTATTCTTGGAAGCCATTTTCAGGTACATGAACAAAGGGAAGGTGACTGCCAATGGGCAGTGTGGATTTAACAAGGGTAAACTGTGCCTGACTCAGCTTTTTGGGCTGGGTTTTTTTTATATCATTTACCTTGACTTCAGCAAATTTTCAGTATGGTCTTCCATAGCATACTTTTTGTCAAGTTAGACAGATGCATGGACAGATGTGTGAATACAAGGTGGCTGAAAAACTAGCCGAACTGAAAGGGTAATGATCAATGTTTTGAATTTTAACCAGGAGGTGGTTGAGTGGTCTTTTTTTCTGAGGGTCAGTACTGGGGTTGGTATTGTTTAACATCTTCATCCGTGACCTGGATGATGGTCTGTAGCAGTGCTGGCTCCCCATCTGATCCTCCCTCAGGCACTCTGTGGGTGACTCCTGATGCAGTAAGTATGGTTGTTCCAGGTATTGTAGGGGTTGTGCATTGTATTCTCTGTGTTCTGTACTCTGCTGTTTTGCTGACTCCTGAGATCAGTCTCAAATGACTTCTCTGTGGCCCTTGGCTATGCCAGCTCGGTGGTCCTCTTTCATACCAGCTACTGTATTAACTGTATAGTCTCAGTTTGTATGTCCTGTTGTGCATGGTGCTCCACTGGTTTTGCTCAAGTGAAAAGCTGGATATAATTCTACTATCCCCACCAGCACTACCCAGAGGGGATTCCCATCCCAGAAGAAAATTTCTTACTGTCATTGGGTTCCTAGCCACGTGGTGAGTGCCAGGTTTGTTGCACTTTTCTTTCTTTGCTGTGCTCTGAACAGAACATCATTAAGCAACTGTTTTGTTTTTTTCCCTGTTTATTTCCTTCAAGTGCAACTGGACAGCCAACATTTGTTGAGGTATAGGCACATGTTTTGCTCAGTAAACAGTTTCACCGACTCCACCCTAGTCACATAATGTGATTAGAAAAGTATGTTGGCCATGTTGACACAACATGCAATATTCAGGCTAAATGCAACTGTCAGTGCAATTTCTTTGATCTAATGAGTTTCTGAGAGACAATATATTTCCTTTGGACTGGCAGTGGCCAGCTGGGTTTCATGCACTTCTGGCAAGGTAGTAGTCTAGTAACATGGTATGTACCTCATAGCTGTTTGAGTATGCATATGGTCTAGAGGCATGTTCGAAATGGTGTACTGCCTGACATATAGAATACAGTACGCCTTTCAGCTCTGAATGGATCCAAGAGATATTGATGCTGTTGAAAGAGCAATAAGTGCTGCAGAAATTAATTATACTGGTTTATCTCAGGGTGTTTTTTTGGCTGTTTTCAGCTGGATGTTCTTGAGACAGCTGATAGCAGAGGGAGAAGCAACCACCGAAAAAGAAAGGCATGGCCTGACACAGATAAAAGGTATCTTTATTTGACAATTCACTTGACTTGAACTGTCTGTTATAGGTCTCTCCAGTATCTGGTAATGGAACATTTTCACTTTATTTTCCTTTTTTTTTTAAATTAAAAAAGTCTGTTCAGTGCTGAAGTGTATATCCAGCTCATTTCAGTCTCACAGCTTCACTGAAACTCGCATGATGTTTTACCATCAGCAGTGATGTTTGGGAACTGAATCCACTAAATGACAAAGGTGAAAATACAATGTGACCTATGTTAGAAGATCTTTCATCTAGAAGAGAAAGCTATAAGAACAACTCATGTCTATAATCTAAAAAAAATACAAATTATTATTAAGAGAACTCCATATGCATTAAGGGTAACAACATATTGTAGCTGAATGTGGGAATAGTGGAAATATTAAGAGTGCAAGAATTCATACCAAGCACTATGCTTTTATAAGTTATACCATCAGAGAACCAAGTATAGGCTGATGGTAGAGGCTGATGTTTGTGGATATATGGCATGTAGTAGTATTCCAAACTATGATACATTTACTACTAGTATGCAAATGTCTTCAAAGTAATATCCAAAAAAGAAACAAAACTGCAAAGTGAAGTGGCAACTACCATTTGGAATAACATGGTTCTTAACGTGATGCCTCGTTTAATGCCAGAGAAGTGATCTGGTAGTCTTGTTTGGAAAGCAGAGGAATCAAAGTATAGCAGTTGTATGTAGGTCCTGGCAGGACCTCAGAACTTGGAAAATAACTTTTTTGTTGTTGTTTGTTTGCCTAGAAGGAAAAGGAGTTCTTATTTTTTAAAGCTGTGAAACAGTCCGTTTCAGAAGATGTGCCTCCTAGTTAACATGAAATTTCTTCTGTGCTGTAATGAAGTGTTGGCTTCTGGCTATGTTAAACTTAATTAAAATTATTTTCCTTCTAACACCTTTGTATCTGATGAGTATTGTCTTATCAAATCTGATAGCAGATGCAGAATTAAAAGTGCATCTAATGCTTAATTAATGGTAATTTGTTCAATTTTTTATGATCTGAGTAAAATAACCTGTATGAGAATTTATTTGATTAATCTTTTTTGTCCTGGTTTAATACACTTGTTAGAAAACATCAAATAACTACAAAAACCAATTTAGATACAGCTTATTACCATAAATAATTTCTTATTTGAATTGTTCAGGAAACCAAAAAAAGAAACCTACAATTGCATGTGACATTGCTGAGTCTGTGGAATGTCCTAATTTTCCTCTGTAAAATGATATTTGGAGATATCTCTCCTGATTGTAATAGGATGAAGCAAACTTAAAATGATGTTATGCTCTAGAAGCATTTTTCCAGACATTAATAAGTTAAAGTTAATGTTAAGATAGCTAGTAATCAATCTTATTTGACCTCTTTTTTTTGTTGTAGACTAACTTTAAGGCCAGTGCCATTACCTCCTCTAAAATTTTACAGAAAAGTTTGCATCATTCTTATTAGCATTTGTCAACTGTGAATCACCAGCTGATGGGTTGTATGGTTAGGGTATAAAGAAGCCTGGACCTCTTCCAGAACCTAAAGTGGAGTTCAAACAAACTGAAAGGTGATATTAGAATTTCCAGAAAAACACAATTTTTAATTTTTCAGTTCATAGCAGTTATTTTGCTTGTTTTAACCTGGTTTGGACATAATCAGAACTACAGAAATGAGAACTCAACTTTCCTGCCAGTTTGATTGCCAATGCATTGAGTGGAAGTTGGACCTCAGGCTTTGAATCTCCTTACTGTTCTAGCACATGGCTACAACGGGGCGTAGGTGACCTGTACCTTCTTGTAGCTGCACTGCTGTTGCATTAAGTAGCAGATGATAGATATTTTAGTATTTCTATGATCTTTGAAAATTGGCAGCAGGTCTTGGAAATAGTTTCCTTATGAAGATGTTACTTCATGAAGTTTTATGAGGAGCTCATAAACATGTGCCACTCCTGAGGCAGGTAACTTTGATAATCTGGATACAAATTATCTCTAGTTATCTTGACGTCTGTGACTAGCCAAGTTCACAGTTGCCAAAAAGCTGGAAACATAACATATGTAGAGCTCAGCCCGGATGGTTGATATGGGTTGGACATTGCTTAGTTGCTAGAACTAGAAGTCTTTGACCTGTGTTCTCAAGCTGTGATGAGACCATCAGTGGTGCCCTTTTGCTCACTGTATCTACAGGAAGAGTCTGGAAGTATCTTTATTACAGAAGTATTAAATGAACAACTCATTCTCTAGCTCAAAAAAGGCTTCCTAGAGAGACTTAGTAGTCAGTGCAGAATGGCAGCTTAGAGTTACTGTCAAGCACCATTACTGGTTCAAAGGAGAAGGACACTCCTGACCCCAACAGATATAATAGAGATCACTTCCAGAAAAAATGCATGTTAGGAATAAGTCTGCCTTGCAACCAGTCATGTAGCTGTGCAACCATCAGGTAGAGAGCCACCTGGGTTTTTGGCTTTTGTTTTTTTTTTTCCTTGTGCATAAAAGTTGCTTCCATGTCTTTGACCTGTGCATTGCTTAGACATCCAGAGAAAAATCTCTCTCATAATGAGATTTCTTGGGTCTCTTAAGCTACATCTGCACTAGCAAATAAAGTGGACCCTGGGTTCTTGCGCTGGCCTGTGATGATCCAAGCTGCTCAGTCCACTCTGCAGTCCTGGCCTGTGCCAGCTAACACACAGCTCTCCCAGATGATGTTTGTGCTCAATTCAAGGCATAGCATGTGGCATATGCTGTTTCCATAGGCAATTTGGATGTAGTCTGACAGTTCTGAGGAAAAAAGAGTTTGGGCGTGTGGACGTAAGCTCTGCTATGGCACTTTGATTCAAGGTCAAACAATCACCCTGGTCTGATTTATTTAGAAGTTCATGTTGCTTTAAAAAATGTCTGTTATTAAGTATAAATTCAAACAACCATTCAGTGGAGCCAAAGACCTGCTCTTTGAAAGGGGTTCTTCAGGGGCAATGGGAACCTTGGGGAAACAGCCACTCAGTAATATTAGTAGTATATTCATGAAAGTCTTACAAACACATTACGAAGAGATGTGCAGGCCCTTGCAGCTAGGTTGATCTGGAGAGCTAAACATTATCTGTGTAAACAGAAAACAACCTTATTCTTTCTAAAAAGTCTGGCTAAGGACAGGAAATATTTTGTATGTGTTTCAAAGGACCCCACTTACTCTGAATCTTTTGGAATAATAAGCTGCCATTTGGCAAAAGGGGTTGGCAAGAGCACTTTGACTTCAGGCAGATGTTATGGTGCTCATTGGCTTACCTTAGCCTTATCCAGTTCTAGCTACAAAGCTTTTTTTTTTTGCCAGTGTCACCAATATGATTGTGTCTTATTTCATACACATATATGACATAAAATACAAAGGATTAAGTTCAGGACAGTGGATTGCAGCTTAGGTTAGCAGAAGGTAACCCTATCTGTGAGTCCAGGAAAGCAAGGGAAGTAGTGTATTTCTTCTGATATGTGATACATAGTGCATTAAAATGCTCTATAAAATATATTGCAGTATTTATTTACTCCTACTTTTATGCCATAGGACTTCAGTTCTTCACAGCTTAGGAAATAACTTCTTAATTTGTATCTGCAAGCAATTCTGCCAATACATCACCAAACAAATTTATTACAAAGTATTAAAATTAGTATTTGGAAAACACTACAGAACTCCCAGGTGCCTGTCAACTTATACTAGTTGGAAGTTATAATGTGTAAAACTGTTGCAATGTTAATCCTATGTTTAACAGCCTTTTTTGTAGTAATCTTTGATATCAAGAGTGGATATTGTCTGTCTCCAGCTGGACAGAGGGACAGAGAAGTCAGATTCCACCTCAAATATCCCAACCAGCACTAATTTTAATTCATTGTTATGCTAATCAGTCACTTCATAATGAGACTTTTGTGTTCAGTAAGCCACACGGACCGGGTAGTGCTATGTCCTGCTATTGAGCCAATGAAGATTTCTGACTTTCATTAGTGTCTGAAATGGAATGATTTCTTTCTGTTTGGAATAACTACAGTACAATACTTGCTCTAAACTATGGTCCCTGTTCTCAGAAATGAGACTTTCAAACTGACTTCCAAATTTAGTTAGTTCTGAAGGCAAATTTCTGATGGGAATTGCATTGACCATCAAAATCCTTTAAGCAGCTTGGAAAACTGTTGAGTACAGATGTAATTTTTTATTAATTCACTACATGTGATATTCAAGGCAGGAGTGGAGCTTGCAGTGACTTGAGAAGAATCAGACTAGTGTTGACTTCTCTAGTTCTTACCCTCTCCCTTTTGGTCTTAACAGTTGCTTTTAACCTCTACACTGATTTTGAGCTTCTTGGCCATCAAGGTTGCTTTGATTATGTTTCTGCCTACATTTTATCTACCATATCTTTGTTCTGATTTATTACCTTTGCCTTTATCCATTGTGTCATTCTTAATGAGCTCTTCTGTACTTTAGAAGTCCATTGAAATAAGTGAGAAATATGGAAGAACACAGTTGCAGTGATCAGAAGAGGGAAAAAGCTGATTACAGTTTTTCAAGGTGCTGCAGGAGCTCTCCCCGTGTAACATCTACATTGTCTACTCAGAGTAGACGTGTACAATGCCTTATTTCTAACAGTAAAACTCTACCAAACTTCGTAGTATAGCCAGAACCACGTTTTCAGGAACAGCTTTAGCACATCTGATGAAATCAAGTAAATGCAAGCATACTTTGTGATTTATAAAAACTGGAATCCGAGATGATCAGATTTTGAGTAATATGGAATAAAAATGGAATAATTCCATACTGGTACATGACTATCTGAAGAATTTGATCACAGCTAAACTTAAGACTAAACTTTAGGGCATTTTGGATTTTGTTCAAAATACATGCAAAAAAGTCTTGCCTCTAGGTTTAATCAGTTTGAAAATCTTTGCCTTTTCAAAGAAAGGCCAGGCAGAGGGTTTTAGTCAGGGAAGATTAATGCATGCTATTGGGGATTTTTATATTAGTTCATTCTTCTTTCCTGCTGTCTGCAGTGATGTCAGTTGCTCATGTTTTCAACCAGTAAAACACAAGCTAAAATTATAGGTTGCTAAATATAGATAACTTGCCACATCATTTAGTTTGACAACTTATTTGTAATGAAGACCTCAAAGCAAAATCCAAAATGTTAATTGGGGCAGAAATGAAACCTTGCAATAGTTTTTACTCATTGCTGCTTAATTACAAATTAATAACGGATAGAAAATATGATTATAAAGCCCAATAATAAATGAAATATGACTGTGGTTAACTCAGAGGAGAGTTTCTCTCTCACTGTATTCCATTTAAGAGGCAAGGGTCACAATTTCAAGGTAAAACATTCTGCAGCACAAGGATCTTTTTTAACAAAAGGTAGATAAAACTGAATTCCCCCTTTATGAACAGATTAAATCAGGTTTAGCAATCATAGGGAAAAGAAATAATGCATGTTTTATAATCCTAGGTTGACTTCAACTGCCTTGGAATTGAGGTTATTTGTGAAGAAAATTCTTTAATTCTCTAGGAATTAGAATTCTATGTAGGAACTTGTTTTATGTTTGTGTATTTATGCACTAGCATGAGTACAAAAAGATGGGGATTTGCTATCCATCAACTGAAAATAAAAGTTGTGGGATTATATAAAATGTGAATAAAACATATTCATGTTGCATTGATCTTGAGGATGCACATGCATGTGTGCATGCAGACAGGGAATTGCAGAATTTTTGAAAGAAATATTGCAGAAAAAATTTCATTTGCATACCTTGGAGTCAAATTCCTATGACTTAGCAGTTAGGATACTAGCTCAGACTTTTTTTCAGTCTTTGTTATAAGGGCTTTTTGTAAATATCCATGTTACATGAACTAATCATCAAGTAAATCTCCCTGGTAGAGGGCTGAGTTCCCAGGACTTTCCCCTCTAGCTGAGCAATCTAGCCCTGAGATTATACAATCATGATTTTCTTTCTAAATAACCCAAACACACTTTTACTCCTATTTGAAGGTAAATAGGAGAAAAAAAATGAGGGGGAAAAAAATTAATGGTCAGCAGTGGTAGATTATCATGGGGTCCCTAAAGGGACATGTTCATCAGAGGGAATAATGGTGAAACAGCAAGACTTTCTATAAGACATTATTCTGATATGTTGATTCAAAAATTATTCAACATAAGCAAAACTAAGACTGACTTAAAAGTATAAAGATCTTATGCTGCTAATGACCAGTTGGCATAATGGCTGAGACTGGCACAGATTGCCGATTAGATTCCATTGACCCTTTGTATTTGCCTCTGGTGCATTAGCTAGCACACTCCTTACTTGGTTGTCGTCTTTTCTAGAAACCTTTTCATTCATGATGCAGCTTCATTCATGTCAAATAGACTCTTCTTTACTCTTAAGCCTGCAATAGGCACTTCTACTGTAGCTTATTTTTCTTTCCAAAATATTTTTAAAATCTCCATCTTAAACTTCTGCTTATGGACTATTTTAGACATCAACATTTTGTTTCCTTCACTCTCAGATTTTCATGAGTAACAGGAACTACGACAAAATCATGGCTATCTGTGCAGATACTCACCTGAATCATGGACATCCCACAGATTTCATTAGCAGCTACCAAACGTGGGAATATGCCATCTTGACTCATTCATTTGTGCTTCTACAGCTGACAGTATTAGTCACAAGAACTCTTTAAACCCCACCCCCTCAAAAATCTCCTATAGATAAAGAAGTCATATAACCAGTTATGTTTTAAGATCAGTAAAGAAATATTATCGCTGCTCAACTGGTATGTCTTGAGGATGCTATGAGGCAAGTCAACGCAGAGCAAGACTTTTTTTTTTTTTCTTGCAAGGCAGTACTATACTTATAAGTTCCATGTACAGAGAAACACTTCTTTTCCTCCTGGAAAGACTTTAAAACCTTCAGGGTCAGAGGATGGTGATGAGCTTAGTGGCATGAACATCCTTGGTTATATGTAGCAAAGCTACTAATATAAGAAGTTAGAGCAAGGTCTATCATTTCCAATATCTCCAATTTATGTGAGCCTGAAGAGCTAGCTTTGAGTTGATAGCTGGACAGTTCATAAATTCAAAGATGTTCTTCAAGCCAAAGGGTAGCTTGTGATGATTTATCTTCCTGTGCAGTTTGGCTCATGGAACTTCAACTAATGCTTCTTTATTAGGTCCAATAATTTTATCACTTACTGGTGCACATTCTGAATATGTGACATTGAGAACACCTCAGATGCACATTCACAGCAATTTACTACATAATTTGCTATCATTTTCTGTAGCTGGACACCTACTTGAACAACTTACTCCACAGAACAATGGAGATACGTAAATTTATTTTTTGTCCCAGTTGGGGAAGTTTTCCTCTGAAACTGTCATACGACAATAAGACATGTTAAGGATGACATCAGCACTGCTGAATTCCCTGGGTAACAACAGAATCCTTCAGCCAAAATCA
Organism: Gymnogyps californianus; assembly: GCF_018139145.2. Taxonomy (NCBI): domain Eukaryota; kingdom Metazoa; phylum Chordata; class Aves; order Accipitriformes; family Cathartidae; genus Gymnogyps; species Gymnogyps californianus. The sequence continues at coordinate 5,338,546 of NC_059474.1, forward strand.
CCAGGTTTTCCAGGGTCCTAGTACCCTCTTTATAGCAGGATAAATCTAGTCTGTGTACAGTTACATTATAAGTAGAAGATTTTTTAAGACATAAGGGATACTACGACTTGTGACCCAACTTTCTTTACAACAAGGTGAGAACAGTTCTACCAGTTACCTGTTTTGAATCCTGAAGAACTTATTTTAGCTAAGGATTATCCACTTGAAAGATGTCCAGTTCTGACACTGAGCAATGGATCTTCCAGCAGAGTTTGTGTTATGTATGTTAACAGGTGATAGTTATTTAACTTACATTCATAGGAAAAAAATGTATTGCCATGCAGTGACTGTGCCTCCAACTTAGCCATTATTCAAATTCCACCTGCCTTGCGGGCAACAAAATAACATAGCCAGACAGTTGCTGGGCCAGGAACTATGAAGAAAAACTGACTTGGTAATAAAAAAAAAAATTAAAAAATTGACTTATGTGTAATCTAACCTAATATTAACATACTCTAGATTTAGCCATTTAGAGAACTGGGGAAAAGAACAAGCAAAAATGACAGAAAGGATTAATAGGTAATGTGATTGCCCCGCACTTCTCACCTCATGTAATTTTGGCAGTCCTGGGGTGGATCTGATCTGTCTTGGTTAGAGAGAAATTTGGCTTCAGTGGTCTACAAAGGAGAAATACAAGATTTTGGGTTCTTTTCAATGATGTGTAATATCTATTTGATTTCAGTTAACTATAACTTTGCTTAATGTTAGCAATTCTAAGTGAATTTCTACATGTATTCTATCTCTTTTGAAAATAGTGACATACTGGGGTAACTAGGGATGGTGTTGCATTATGTATTTTCAATTTTTATCATAAACCAGACTACCTATTCAATCTTATTTTGGGGGTTGCCTTGCAATTTTTTTTTTTTAAGCAAGAATGGATGACAGGACCAAAAGTATTCCCTCAATCTGCTAGTCTAGTTACGGAGTGGTAGCAGCCCTCAACTAGTCTATGACAACAAACCTGTTGAATGTTATGGTAACATCTGATGGATCCCTCTGTTGGTGGTCTCCAATGCATACAGTGCTAACACCCATTGATTTTTAAAGGCAGAAAATAGAAGGCTTATGTTGGTTCAGCTATCCCTGAGATTAGGCACTGCGTATCATTACAGTGGAAAAGAAACTCTAGCTAGAGACTGATAACTACTTTACAACAAGTCTGTCTTCAAGATTTTGAAATCCCTCTCTTCCCTGGGTTAAGAGACTGTATTTCCAGGTCCCAAACAATCTTGTTTTAACTGTGCAAAGTGTTTGGTCAGATTTCTTCATACAGAATCTACATAAGGACAGATATAGGAAAATGAATGTGTTCTTGTTTATCAATGTGTATGCTTCAGTACTATTCCATACTCCAAGTGAGGTTGCAAGGCATTCAGAAAAGTTTATTCCTGACATGACAGTATGGTTATTTTTTCCTTATATTTTCCAGGCAGGATATGGTACTTTTCCACACGGTTGCACTATAGGAATGGCTGCAGTGCGTCCGATGAAGTGTGCATCTAGCCTTGTATTCTGTCACTCACCATGACCAGCATTTGATAAGCGGATAAAAGTATAGGAACGGAGGAAATAAGCTGTAATTCTTTTCTGGAGTGTTTTCTCTCATCTTGAGGAAAATTCTGTTCAGAGTCCCACAAACTAGCAGAAGTGCCTTTACTTAATAGCCCACGGTGAATTTATTTTATGAATGTCTTCAACTTCTTCAATTGCCTTTTGAATACTTCTGAAAGTTTGATGCACAACTGCCTGTGGCAAGGAGCACTGTTTTAACTATACACTTTGAAAATGCATGCTTGTTTTGATCTGCCTGCTTTATATTTCATTCTATTGAAAGAGACAATGAATGACTTGTTATCTCTTTATCTTTTGTGTGCCACTGATGGCATGTTATGTACCTCTTCACTCATCTTTTTTCCAGGCTGAAAAGCGCTAGTCTATTTTACACTCATCATGCCGATGCAGTCCTGTCCCTTTGATCATCCTTGTACTTCTACAAGAACTTGAAAAGGTACTGAGAAGCTAAATGACATTGCAGGGCAACTCCAAACATGAGCGAGTCTACAGGTCTCTCAAAAAGGTCTTGTTTTACAATACAAGATTGCTTTTGAAACTATACATCATACCTCAAACCACATCTCCACTAGCTGGAAGTGACCGTAGCAGGTTTTCTTTGAGATGATTATTGGTATTACATTCTCCTCCTAAAATACATGAAGCCAGACAAGCACAGGAAGAGAGGAGAGTTGTAAAGAAAAGTGGGATTATATCCATGCTCAGATTGCTGAAGAATATTAACATAATAAAGGCAAAAATTATTTCAATGTCTGACACAGAAGAATAAGGCAGACTCTCCATATGATCTGTATATCTAATGCTTAATATCTCTAACATTTCAAGGGGTGGTAGGAGTGTTTACCATTTGATAAGTATCAAAAACACTTCAGACAATAAAATGCTTTGAAATTGTTTATTGCATTTCATAAAACAACTTGCTACATCGAGAATGACATGCTTTTCTGCTTCCTTGCTTTTTATTTGGTGTGTTGATTCTCTCAAGCTAAACTATAAACCGTGTGGTGTTTTTAAGGATTGTCTTTGTAAACTTTGCCTTGCAGACTGTAATCCTTTAGAGAAAGGTGAATAGAATCTCCTATGCAAGAAAGACTTTTAAAGACAGATACATAATTTATTTTTTTCACCTGAAGTAGTGCTTTGGAAGCAGGCTCTATTCACAGTGCTCGTGGTGTAGCCTGGTTCTGAGAACAAGTTTAAAGCACTGTCCATCCAAGGCTGTCTCTATATGCAGTTCAAACTGCCTGAGTTCAAGCTGTCCACAAATCCCGTATGCTGTTGTGCTAGGATGTTTTGTGGCCTTTCGAGGAAGGACTGTTTATCTGCCTGTCTGTGACAGATGGGTTATGTGGAGATAATATGCATGTGGTCCTGAGGATACTCTAAATACATACCACTTGTAAAATTTTTTTAAATTTTTTCCCCCCCCATTGGAAAATGCCATGAGGTCTACTCTAGAACAGACTGCAAGGGTCATTACAGGCAAGCAGTGAAGCATGGGTGGTTAATTTGGTCTTAAATTGGCATGCTTCTCTCACACCCAACAACACCATGAAGGTAGATGTAGTTCTTCCATCCATACTGGGACAATTTTCAGACACTGAAGGTCAGCTGCCATAGATCTTGGGACTTACTAAAATGCAAGAAAACCTACTCCGTTTGCAGAAAAAGAATTCCTCTTCTTGGCAGTTACTGGCAGGAGTTAGAGTGCTGGGCTATTGCTCATTTGCTGACAAGTCAATGGTGCTCTTGGAATCATCATCTGATTTCAGATGACACTTCTGGGAAGGAGAGGGAAAGCTTCAGATAAAAGAGCCAGGTCCTTAGCTGATACAAAGAGGTCAACTTCCGTACAGTAGTAACCTTAGTTTAAGCCTGCAGAAACAATCTTTTGGGGGAGGTGTAACAGTCTCGAGTATGATGTTTCATGACTCAAAGGTCCTTGTCTTACTGCTGGATTACACAACTTGTCAGTAGTGTCATATTAAAGAATTATGATAAAATACTGCACAGCTGAGATTCTACTGGGAGACAAGGTCCTGCTGTTTGGACTGTTTAAGTGCAGATGCATTGGCTCTGGGAACAAAGGTGCCTTGAGAAAAGGGTTGTCACAATATGAAGATCTGGATGTACATCATAATTGGCTGTCACTGAATGTGTCAGTTAAAATGGGCGAAGCTTGTGTGAATTAATATCACATCTATGACTTGATATCAAGATCTTCTAATATGGGCTGTGATGTTTCTTCATATGTTTCAAGGTAAAAGTATTCCCAGACTCGTCTAGAATTAGAGTATCCTGGGATACAACACATGCTGGCCAATGAATAGGCTTTAAGATCCCACGTAAAAGGGAGATCTTTGGGAAGGACCAGGCAATTTGAATGGAAGATGTTTTAAAAATATAATTCTGGAGCTGTCTTGATATGCATACAGAAACTTCTGAGGGAGGATTTAAGCAGAGGTGTACAGAGGACAACACTTACGTAGTGTGCCTCAAAACTACAGTTGTAAGCTTTTTTGGTATTCAGATGCTTTTCATCACACTTCACAAATATTTCCATACCTGTCTTACGCTATGCATACTGAATTCTCTCTAGGAACATTAGCAGAACTTTGGGACCATGGAGACAGTTTTCTTGCTGGAGATAAATCAATGATGCAAGGTCTTGATTAAAATACGTAGTAATGAGGTTTTTTATTCTTGGTTTACACTGCAATATACCTCGGATACAGGAAGTAACTAATTACATGCAGGTAAACTCCTCTCAAATACTTTCTCAGTGCTGATTCCAGGAAACAATCCTCCTGAGGACTGAAGTAAATGAGATTAAAAGAACAGAGTAAATTCTATAGCTGATTGCAAGAGCGTCTCTTAAAATTGCAAGTAAAAACTGTGTAGGGATTGCATGGTGACTAAATGTACTATGCTGGATGGCATGTGTGTGTATAAACTGATTTATACTCTATGAGAGGGTAATGCACAGAACCTGTAACATACTTAACTGTGTACTTCTTAATCACTGCTTTTCTAAACGTGCTCAAAAACCTAGGCTTGACAGACTTGTGTATGATATCAAAGCATACTTGATCAGTGTAGTGGTTTAGGTCCAGCCAGCAACAAAGCACCACGCAGCCGCTCGCTCACTCCTCACCCCCCAGTGGGATGAGGAGCAGAAAATACCGCAAAAGGGCTCATGAGTTTAGACAAGGACAGGGAGGGATCACTCACCAATTATGGTCACAGGCAAAACAGACTCTATTTTGGGAAAAACAAATCAATTTAATTTGTTACCAATCAAATCAGAGTAGGATGATGAGAAATAGAACCATATCTTAAAAACACACCTTCCCCCCACCCCTCCCTTCTTCCCGGGCTCAGCTTTGCTCCTGATTCCTCAACCTCCTCCCCTGCTGAGTGGTGCAGGGGGCAGGAATGGGGGTTGCAGTCAGTTCATCACACGTTGTCTGTGCCGCTCCTTCCTCCTCGGGGGGAGGACTCCTCACACTCTTCCCCTGCTCCAGCGTGGGGTCCCTCCCACGGGGGTCAGCCCTCCACCAGCTTCTCCAACGCGAGTCCTTTCCACGCACTGCAGTCCTCCACAAACTGCTCCAGCGTGGGCTTTCCCACGGAGTCACGGCCTTCTCCGGGCCCAGCCACCTGCTCCGGCGTGGGGTCCTCCACGGGCTGCAGGGGAATCTCTGCTCCGCCGTTCACCTCCATGGGCTGCAGGGGGACAGCCTGCCCTCTCACCAGGGGCTGCAGGGGAATCTCTGCTCCCCCGCACCTCCTCCCTCGCCTTCTGCACTGACCTCGGGGTCTGCATGGTTGTTTCTCTCACATCCCACTCCTCTCTTTGCTGCAGGTATTTCAGCAGTCTTTCCCCTTCTTACATATGCTATCCCAGAGGTGCTACCACCGTTGCTGATGGGCTCAGCCTTGGCCAGTGGCGGGTCTGACTTGGAGCCGGGGAAGCTTCCAGCAGCTTCTCACAGGAGCCACCCCTGTAGCCCCTCTCCCGCTACACACGCCCAACACAATCAGACAGGCTGTGGGTGTTTGTCCATGTTTGTTCCACCAGTGTTCTCACTACCTGTATCTCCCATCACAAAAGAATAGAGAAGTTATTCATTTTTTGTAGCAGGTTGTCCAAGTCAGCGTTGCCATAGAAACTTTAACTTTCAGAATTCTTTGTCTTCTCAGTCGCAGATTGTTCACGTTCACTTTTGGCACTGATACTAGCTTTGCATTTAATAATAGGCTTTTGTTTGTAAGCCAATAAACAAGGGTGCATAGGTTCAACATGGAGTGCGATTACCAGCTTCTGGCACCCTGAACTCCTAAAACTACTGTATTGAACATGGCAGGGTGTGAACTAGCCAGCAACCTATACTGAAACATTGTTAAGCTCATTTTTTTCAGATATGCTCTTCAACATGTCAATGAAAGTGGTAAATAGCAGGCATTTTCACAAGCTTTAGTCCTTATGAGATTTGTAACAAAAATGCTACCTTCTCCTAGAATTAGCTGCCTACACAGAGCCTTTTCCACAATGGATCTGATAGCACAAAGAACCACAGAGTGATGCATCAAATAATCACTCAATGCATCTCAGACTTGAACTAATGCTTTTATAATAAAATTGAATTGTTTCTGTGGGGATGGAGTGAACCTACCTTACCAAAAAATTTGGCATACTCCCACGTTGAAATTTTATGGTTTATTTGCATAGGACAAGATATGATCTAGTAGCAACAACTGCAATTCTAATAATCAACGTGCCTATTGATCACTGTCTGCTGCAATTGCTTACAGATAAAAAATTCTAAGAAATTTTTGAAAAAGCCAACAAAGCCAACAACTATGGATTATTTATATTTTAAAAATAATTCAGATTTTCCCCCAAACCAGATTTCAGTTTAGTTGCAATAGCTACTTTTGAGAGAAAAACAACAAAAAAACCACATAAAACTTTCCAGATGCTGATGTTCTGCAACCAAAATTGGCAAGTGAAAAATCACCTTGATCTTGTAACATTTTGAAATCTTGGTTAGTTACCCCAAAATAAATCAATCCATCAAAATGTAGTTCACCTATTTCTAATGACTTTTTGTCTTCAAAGCTGGTATCGTAGCTATTTTTCTTGCTATCATGATGAGCAGATACACTTACATGAACAAGAATTTTTCCTTTTGTTTATAAAGGCCATTTCCTCTAGTCATTTTGAAAGTACTGATAAGCCATACCCAGAAAACGTGGACCAGTTTGTTCTGTGTGGGTGTCCATTACAGGAAACATTAATGTCAATGTGATTTTATAACCTTTGAGAAAACCTTCAGAGGAAAAGTAGGGTGAGAGAAATAAAGTTGAGGAACACATTAACAAATTTCCAAGAGCACAGTGTTTGGAGGAAATGGAGTGTAATGCCCTGCATTCTCTCATTGGAGTATCTTTCTTGCCCAAAGATATGTCCATCTTTAAGAAGGTAAATTCTTGTTTGCTTTCCTTTAGGTGCACAACTGTCTTTTGGAAAAAGCAATTTCATTGACATTGAAGTATTTTTAAAGAAATTCAGCATTATTGCAAATGATTTCAAAATCATTTTAGTTTCATTTAAAAAAAAACCTATTTAAAGTCATTCCCTTTGTTTTAACCTATTTATATTTAAATGATCAATAACTTCTTAACTTATATTTGAACATTACATTAAAATGTTGGTATTATTTTTATGTAATGATAAAAATAGGTGGGAGAGTCACAAGTAAGTGCTACAAAGTGCACAAGACACTACAAAGTGACCCTAATACTTTCCCACTTTCCCATTTCTGTGTTGTGTCTCTCTCTCTCTCTCTTTTTCCTGAGCATGTGTATTTGGATGGGGGAAATAACTGACTCCCTTATTACAGCTTGAGTTGGTCGGTCTGAGCCTAGAAAAGCTCTTGCCATAATACCCTACTTGTTCAAACTATTTTTAAATGCCACAACTGTGTGCTTTTGGGCCCGTGCCAATGCTGTCTGGCAGTGACTGAAAAACTCCCACCGGCTTCAAGTGAATTTGATTCACGGCGTGTAGCCCACAGCGCAAGTAGCTGCTTCTTGTGGTGACTATGCAGCTATGAAAGGTTTTCTTTTTGTATTTTTTTTTTTCCTCCCCATAAAGCCCATATCCACTTATCACTAGCACTATGGAAAAGGACAGACTGGAATAGCCAGTTAAGTTCAGGTACATCTACCTGGCAATACAACTGAACCCTTATGCCTGAAATTAGTTATGGTTTGTTTCTCTGAATACCAAATATATGTTCAAATTGGACCTGTTAACCAAGACATAAACAAATTCCCACAGTCACAGTCAAATGACAAATCTGAAACGCAAGAAGCAAGAACTTTAGGATAATCACCTTTTAATTGTCTGTCTGTGTAAGGTTTTCTAGTCCATCTCAGTACAAAGTGAAAGCTGCATAGATGAATAATGAAATCACTTTCTATCTCAGAACATTTGTGGAAGAAAGTTGTGTTAGCTTTTTGTTGTGTTTCTGTGTGAGTGTTTAAAAATGGCTTAGTGTGAGAAAAAATCTTCCCTATGTAGTGCATTTTATAGCTGATTACTGCCTGCCGTAGATGGGCATGCTTCAGGGCACTCATGAGTACATAACTTGACACAGATCCTTTGGGTTCTTCTTTGAGGTATGCATATAGTTTTTTTCCTTTAACAACAAAACAAAACAAAAGAAAACAAAACAAACAAAAACAGAATAAAAAAAACCCCAAGAAATCTGATTTATAGGAGGTTGGTGCATGCTGGAGTCTTTCTCATTTAGCCAGTACATTTAATCTTTTTGTATATATACTGCTGCAGGAAAAAAACAAAACAAAACAAAACAAACCTGTGAAGGACAGATGCCCCCATGTTTTCTCTTCTCCTAAAAACGTGTCGTCATCCACTGACTATCTCAGCCCCTTCTTTGGTAGTGTGTTGGTCAGAATAGTTAATGAAACACACACTAGAAGTAAAGAGGAGGACAACAGCAAACCTAATATCTGATATCTTCTAAGTCTCTTTTTAAAAAGATATTAGCTATCCCCATCACACTTTGAAGCCTTGAGGTAAAGGGAACATAAATATCATTATTTGCTGTTAGGTCTGCCTGTTTGAAATTACAGCAAAAGTCTCAAAGACCAAATACCAAGTCCTATTTCATGTTTTAATCACCATAAACTATAATGGGATTCATATCTGCAAACATTTATTGCTCTGTATGGCAAGGATATTTTTAGCTGCTTTGAAGGCTGTTACTATGAAAAATAATTTCTACAAAGGGCAAATGATAGCTGCTTTTAAATTAGATATCAATCTTGGAGCAACACTTAAGCTAAATAGTATAATGAAGATAACTTTTCTGGGCATTTAAAATAAGAGCCTGTAATGTGCAATTAAAGCGAGGAGTCAAGTACTTGGGGTTTTCTTTCTGGTATTGTCCTTTGCTTGCTGAGTTGTGCATTTTGAAAGTTAAGCATTGTGAGAGTTGGCTGCCTGAGAAGTCCAACTGGATAATTCAGCATGAAGGCAATAGCCTCTTAGGTAAACAAGTATATAACATGGAGAAGGAGTAATAAACCCAGCTATGCTGAACACAGCATTCGCCCATAAAAGGAGGAAAGAGGATAAGCAGTATGAAAATTTAAAAGAGAAATGTGTGACTTTACTTACCTCAGAATCCAGCCTTTTCAGTACATCCGATGACTGCTTTTTCCTGGACGTACTGAACAGGTTCATATAAGGGACTCTTGTCATTGTGCATCATCTCACCTACTGCATAACATTGGCCAGAGAATTCCCTGCAAAGAAAGAAAAAAAAGTCGTTGAACAACAGTATTTAGAACTTAATTTAGAAAATCATCTGTGTGACAATGATGGGCAGTAGAGGAGATATCCTGAACCTGAGGTAAGTTGTACTGATTGATGGTTATTTATCTACTCTGCTCAAGAGTGCAAATAACTTCTGGATTGAATGCGTCTGGTTTCCAACTCCAGCTCACATAGAGTCAGGGAAGACTTCTGATCTCTCCCCGATAATATAACACAGAATATATTCCCAGCCTAAGAGGGATGTAGATGTATGAAGAACTCCCTCTGCTTCCCTCATGATCCAATCATAAGAATGCAGTGAGACAGGGATTGCAGGTTAGATCTTGTTTCTCATTCCCTGTGTTGGACTGAGCACTGTTATAAAAAGGATGTCTCCTATGCTTTTAGTTCTTTGCTGGTTTAATATTGTTCCTTATACACAAATTTTCATGCAAGGATATTTTTGCATAAAATGGAGAAAAGAAAAGGTTAACACCCAGGACCAAGCAAGCAAATCATTCTGATGGCAGAAAGACAGTGAGGTCACTGTTCTTCCGCGTGGTCAACATTTAGTTCAGCTGATGTAGGCAAAGAATTGCTTCCAGCTCTGCAATTTAGGGCTGATTAGCAGAATATTACTGTTTTGGTCACAGCAAATGGGACCTGAGACACCTTCATAATTAAATCTTTTTGCACCAACATCATATCACTAAATAACTTCTAACAAGAGCACAAAAGGACCTATCTTGACAAGTGATTTGCACATAGTTTAAAGGACTAAATTTATCTGGTGAAAGATCATTTTCTCCTGTCTTGTCTTTAAATTTTTCCGAATCATGCAGTTACAAGATGGGACAGACTGAAGACAGCCATTTTCCCAGACAGTTACCCTAGATGTTGCACAAGAGGCATTGCGTAACAGCATTCAAGATCCATTTTCACATTGCCTCCAGAGAAATGGAGAGGTATCATTCTGCTGACTTTTCCTTGTTTCGAGAGCAGGAGTGTTAAATTAGGCTGTGGAGCTGCTGCTCAAAACAGAATATTACCCAGCTTAGGGCAACAGTGAGTTGCAAAGAGCTTCACTCTGGGCTGCACTACTAAGGGCTGCACTAAGCTCTTCACAGCGGGAAGTAAAGTTGCTCAAAAGTCCTCTGAGAGTGACTTGATTCCTCAGTAAGAAGCGAAGATAATATTTATCACAGATGAACAGACGCGTTCTTATGCAACTTTTTTGAGGTAGCCACAATCCTGTTATGTATAAGTTTTTAAAATTTTATCTGTTTTTTCCCCATCCGCTTTTTCTTCTTAGCTATTAAAAAAAAAAATTTGTATTCAACCTGATAACATTGAATAATAGAATGAAGCAAGGAAAGAACGCAAAAATAAGCAGCTCCTGTGATCTTGTAAAATGAGTTCAAATATTTAACTTCAGAATTCTCAGAAGCCTTGCATTTTAAAATAATGAGGAAAGGAAAACATCAAGAAGGGAAACATACAGAAAAAGGAAAGAGAAAATAGATATTATCAATACAGCATACTTCTTTCACAAAATTACAAAAATAGGAGGGGAAGAAACTATTTGAATCTAAAGGATGACGGCTTTCAAATTTTCTGAAAGGTATCTAAAATTTAATTATCCCTTTTTTCACTCTTTTGTTACCAGTGTGCCTTGAAGGGTGCCAAATTTCCTTTCAAAACTTGGCTTCAGATTTATTAGCCTGATGACCTCTCCTTACATGACATTTGCTTTGCTTTTAGTGTCCATTTATTTTTAGCTGGGTGCCAAAAAATACAATTTCATGGTAACCTGAAGTATTCATGAATCACTCATGAATATTTGCTGAATGGCCAGTTCTTCCTCTTTCTTTTCCTTCATTTGTTTTCCAAAATTAAAAGAATTAATTCTTCCCTGTCCTCTTGCAATGTTTTACTACAATAGATCAGAAAGAAACTTTTTGATTCTTTGAATTTCTGTACAACATTTTGGAACCAAACTTAACTGGATGTAAATTCTAAAAAATGTGAAGTTTGTAAAAGAAAAAAGTTGTCAGGTTTTCTCTTTGAGTAGGGAGTGGAAATTGAAAGGTTTGTCTTAGAGCAATATAGAACAATTTTTTTTTCTTCCTTATAATATTTTGATTTTGACCAACATTTTGAAGAGCTTTACCAACAACCTTTTGTATGCAAAGAATAATTTGAACTCTACATTGCATTAATCTAAGTTAATATATACTTCGAGCATTCACAGAGCCAAATTTTACACTTTTGTACATTCCTATAATTTTCAACAAAACTGGGGCTCCTGAAGACCATATGTGTGTGTATATATACGGTTTTGCTTGACACAGTTTCGTTGGTATTTCTACAGACATCTTAATCATCAGCTAACCTTTCTCACAGTGGCTGGGTAGTCAGATATAGTGTATTACTGAAAATTAAATAGCTGAATTAGAAAGATTTAATTATATTTCACATGTCTTTTGTTGGCCATCACAACACAGTAGCACTACTCTGCTTAATCTTATAGCTCAATGGACTGACATTCTAGATACCCAGCAGTGCAAGAAAGAACCTGAGCCATCAAAAATATTGTGTCATGAGACTTTACGTTTCCAGGACCATGTGCAGTCTGAGTGTGTCACTATGAAGTCAATTCAGGCCCACATGCTGAACACTAAACCGGGAACCTTGAACATTAAAATGTCTTGTTGTCTGCTGAGTTAGCCATGAATAACTTAGCCCAGATCTGCTGAAAAATTTTCAGATCTGGGAAATGAACTCACATGATACTGCTGCACATGCAAATCTATCTATCCCCTGTCCTAACACTACTCTGAATTATCACAGGGAATGGGTTGTCCATTGAGAGGAGCATAAAAGAGACTACTAAGTACCTTTGTCTCCATGTCACTGCTTTTGTATTGAGAATTGTTCGGCTTCATCAGTCTTCGGCGTCGATATTTCATAGAGATTGCCTATTTTGAATTCTGACTATTGCTGTCATTCATGTACATATTATAGCCTCCCAGCTGTGTGGATCTATCTGCAGGATCAGGGCCTTGATTTACATATCTGAACAACATAATTATAAAGGATGTTATCTGGGTGAAAATGTGATGCTGCCAATGTTGGATAATTTGCAAACAACACAACTTCAGAGTGTCTGCCTCCTGAGCATTTTTGGAAAATTATGGGGAGCATCCAATTGATGATTAAGAGACCTCCCCATAGACAAACTAAACAAAAGGTAACAATTTATCCCAATGTTTTGGTTCACTGCTGCTGAATTTTCTTAGCATCTGCTTAAGTGTTTGATTAAAGTATTCTACAAGCCCATCTGTTTCTGGCTGATACGAAACTCTGTGTGAAGGGGGATTTTTTAAAAGCTTGCACACCTCATTTAGCAGAGAAGACATAAAATTAGTGCCCTGATCTGTTGAATTTTCTAAGGGTAAGCCCACTCTGATAACAGCATTAATCAATTCATTAGCTTCATGTTTTGTCAGCTAAGACTTTATGGCACTACTGTGGGGTTTGTAATGTGCCAGTACCCCTTCCACATTTTTTTACATTCCTCAGACAAGAAATTTGACTAAACGAGAGTTAAGATTCAAATTACATTTTCCTAGTCTAGCACTATAACATGCTACTGGATATAAAATGGAGAGGACATGTTTAGGATTTAAAGGGTCTTATTTTTTCCTAATCACATGCTTGAAGGCCAGGCCAACACAATCATATGATGGGATGCACAGCTCACCTGACTTCTATACCTGATCTACCTCATCCTCAACTTTATGACACATAAACTATACCATGAGTTGGGTTAATCTTCTGACAGCCTTGCATTTCAAGGGACCAGGCAAAATTGTCTTGTGGGATGGATACATCTTTGAGTTGTCAGTTGGCCATCTCTGTTATAAACAAGGAATGACAGTAGCAAAATTGTGTGTATTGCTGCTTCCTCTTCACATAGCGGAATTAGAATGGGACTTTCATACAAATCCAAACAGCATTGCAAGCAGCAAGACACTGGAGAACTACAGCCAAATATTAGTGTGAAACACTGAATAAATGCAAAGATTGAGATACACATCAAGGAACAGACAGACACGTCCCATCTAGTTTAGAAAATCTCCATGGATGGGAATTCTGCTACATCTCTGGCCCCCTGTTCCCTATGGGAATAGTTTTAATTATAATATCTAATAAGAATTTCTTTTATTGCAGCTTGCCTGTTGAGGCTTGTCCTTTGAATGTGCACCTTCAGCTCCAGCTGAAGCTGCCCTGTTGTCTGGTAGAAGAGAGTTCAGCCACCATAAAACTTTGCTATGCTTCCTACCACAGGGCCAGACAATGGGTTTTAGTCCTATTTTATTTACTGCTGTAAATTCACTCCAGGAATTCTGTTCCTTTACCAGGCACTCATTCTGCAGTATTAGGGAAATTAATAAATCTTTCTCTTTTCCAGTTTCCTATCTGTAAAGTCAATGTCGTGGTACTACCACTTTAGTAAAATCTCAGTTATAGGATGCTTGGGGAAGTGATTTTGCCTTTGCAAGAGTGGATTTTCAGGGGGTATAAAAGGTGACAGCTAACCCTGAGATTATTATGACCCCTGCCCAATGTGTATTTCATGCCATGCAGAAATTGTGATCCTGTGTTGCTCTCTGTCAGCAGGAGAGCTTTGTTCATCTCTTCTATTTGTACAGTTTCTACACAGAGGTCCCCATCTCAGGTGGAGTCCTTAGATAAGGCTTTAATGTGAAAAAGAAGAAGAATCAGTATAAACATTATTGACAGGAGGTTCCTGTTGGGGGAAATCTTCCTCCCAGTATATGCCAGCAGAAGGAAACTGTGTAAGATTTGCTCATTCCTTTCTTCAAAACTGTACTAAAATGTATCCCTTGCTTCAGCACCTCCTGCCCTCTGGAGCAGATATGTGGCAAGAGCTCCACGTCCTTAGGACAAACTTTTCTGCCTGCACAGATGGTTTATGAATAGTGTAGAAGAAATCAAGGGCTCGTTTTTTATCTCAGGAAGCTGGGCACGTGCTGAGCTCACAGACTCTCCCTCGCACGGTCTGAATTAGGAATGAGCTCGACGTACTAAATCCTGATACTGGACTGAAGCATGTGAGCATCAGAGAGAAGTGAGACATGGGTATTTTTTCTGGGGTCCTTCCTTGAGTACAAATGGAGGCATCAGCCCCATTTGCTTATGGCCTCGGTTCATATACTTAATCTTTACACTACTGTAAACTTACTTTACAATATCCGTCATCTTGTTGCAATGAGTGGAAAGAACAATAACAATGAACGGGAAGCTGACAATTTTTCTTCTCTCCTTACTGTGTTTCCCATTACAGAGATATACAATTCAAGGTCTCTTTCTGTCTGGTACACACACTGGTATTTCCTGCAGTAATACATCATTTTGTACATCTCCTCATGGTGTGGCTTGCATGATTTCTTTTGTACAGTCATCTGAAAGCAGCCTTGGTTTCCCTTCATTCACAGCTGTTAGTTAAAGCTCCCTTCTTTGCCAAAGAATAGTCTAAGATTAAATAGAAAGATGTCAGGTTTTATTCCAGCCTACTGAATATTAACTTTCTACTAATGAAAATAGGGGTCTTTTTTGCCTTTTTTGTACTTTTAAATGAATAAGAACACGCAAACCAAGATAGTCCCTACATTGAAATGATAAACCCATTAAAAACATTAAAACCACTGTAGAATCTATCTCTTCTGAAGCTCAAAGTTTTTCCTTATGTGTAAGAAAATATTTTAGCTAATATCATCAGCCTGAATAAAACTAATACGAGTCTTATTTCCCATCCTATGTCATGTGTGAATAATTACCTTTTCCTGTAATTATGAGAAATAAAAAAGTATAAAGGTTAGATTAGTAATTGAGCTGCTGGGAATCGTTGTGTATTTTCTTATGTAACTGCAAATAAGTATGGATTTATCATCCTGAATCAACAGAAGCACTGAGAGTTTTGAATGGCTAAAGGATATTTCAAGACTACTATGTCTTTCAGACTGCCATTGTGATCATCCCATGTATGTACCTTTTTATCCAATTCCTTTCTCTAGCTTTCTTAGAAATTTAGGAAACCTTTCTTTTCCCTACAATGAAATCCTGAAGGCAATGATTTGAGATACTTTCTCATCCTATCAGCTATTGTTTGTTGTTTCAGTATTTAGCTGCACGACTCAGTTCTCAAAGCAGCAAGAACATTCACTTTTTCCAAAACCAAGGAAATTTTCTTGACATTACAGATTACAGAAAGTTGAGAAAAGCAATAATAAAACAATTACTTCTTTAGGCCCTTGTGTTTGAGGGTTCCTCAGAATAAGTTCAGAATTTGCAGGTATTCCCTAAGTTTTGACGATTCCTAGATTTTAAGGCAATAAAATTTCTCCCTCAAAATCTGGCATTCTATATTAAGGAGGGAAAACACAGGATCAGGAAACTTAAGTTTGGGAATCTAATATAGGAGCATATCCCAAGTATGACATGCATTTAAAAACCTTATTCTCTACTTGCTTATGGCATAAACATTTGTAGGTATATTTGTTTTAAAGTGGTGTGGCTATAAGTTGTCAGTGTTATGCATGAAGCAGGAACATTTTCAACAGCACAGAAAATTTCTGAGTCAATGAAGATCAGATAGGTGTGTCAGATCTTTCAGAGAATCTAATAAATTTACTGATTAATATTTTCAAGATCACCAGGACCACTGTGATCAGCTACTATGTTTTTCTGTGATGAAAGGTTGAAAGAATACAGTCTTCTCGTTCAAGAGAAAGAAAAGACTGAAGGAATACAGTCTCCAAGTGCTCAATGAGTGTTTGTTATAAAGAGCAATAGAACTACATATTCACTATGCTGAAACAAGTACCGGTGAGCTTCAGCTTGTGCCTTAGTTATTAACAGAGTTTAAACACTGGGAAAGCTTGTGCAAAAATGTTGCAGCATTCTTAATTGGAGTTTTAAAGAACATTTAGAAAAACATTTGTCAGTGATGATTTGGTCTAGTTGATGCTGTTTGGTGGAGGCAGTTGACTTCTAATGGTGCACTCGTCTGTTTATCCATGGTTCTTTTCTGCAGATCATATGTTTTCTATACTTATATTAACTCTATTAATTTATGGTTGAACTAAAATATAGTTTTTAGATACACTGAAGGCAGGTGTGGCATAACAACAAATGAACCTTCAACAGTGGAGAGGAAGGTAAGAAACTTTAATATAGTAGCAAGCACACACTGGAACCTAGCTAGAGTACACCTCAAATCATTACAGAAAAACGTCCTTGAAGTCTTTACAGATAATTCATTGTGTAGCTGCAATTAAACAAAAAAAACATAAAGGCATTTAAAGAAGGTCTAGAAAATAAACCTGAAACTTGTGTGATAATAATATCATCCCACACTTTCCTGGCTTGGCCTTACGTAACACTGTTCATTTTCCGTTATCTCACCTCAAAAACATATAGCAGAAATGGAAGGGATCCAAAGAAGCCTGATGAAGTTCTTAAAGGCACGGAAAGACTGCTTAGTTTTGAGGTGATTAAGACAGGATGTTACAGAACCGTACAGGGTAATGAATGTCACAGAGAAGGTAAAGAAAGAAGTCCTTGCTTACTCTTTCTTCTAATAAAGCACAAGGGTATGTGTAAAGAATATGAAAAGAAACCAATAAAATGAATGGGAGTTCTTGCAGGTGACATAATTAAACTGCTGAGCTCATTGATATGGTACTTAATGGAGGATCAAGCCTTAGAATTGTGAATTTACAAAAAAAAGAGTCTGATTCTTTGCTAATAGCAACACCTACAGTTGCAAAAGAAAAAAGCAGTGTAACTATTGGGCTTTGCCAACATTCAGGCTCACAAAAATATTTGGGCAACAAGCTCATTTGAATTTCAATGAGGATAGGTTTTAATGTCTACCTTAGGATGTGGCGCTCTCAGCCCCAGAGTTCCCGTTTGTCAGGCAGGACCTTTCTCTGAAAGAGCTGGGAGTCAATGGACCTCAAGAGACCATGGCTGAGAATCTCTGAGTCGCTTGCTGTAAAAAGTTAGCAGCCTCAGCATCGTGCCTTAATGAGATAAAACTGACATAAAATCTCACCATTCTCTTTGTGACATGTGCATCTGATGTCTCAGAAGTTCCCAACCTTTCTAAGTGTGATACTTTGTCAACATCTGTGCTTGCACTAAGTGTCACCAGTTCTCCACCAAGAAAAAGGACTTAATAGGTAGGCGTCACATTGGTCAGAACAATGTACTTTTGAATCCAAGCCAAAGTGGTTATGTCTTTGAAGATTTCTGTAGCTAGGGTGAGATTCATTTCAGCTGGTTTCATTTTTCTAGAAGTTTCTAGAATTTCCTATTCAAAGCCAAGCACCTAGATTCTCCTCTGTGGTCAGTGGCAAGAGGCATCTCCAGAGGAAGGCTGTTAAGACCTCTTCCCTTCGCAGTGGCTGAAAAGTGGATAAATGAAAGTGTATTTGAGTTATATTCAGGCCTGAATGCCCTGATAACAGCCCTTCCCAGATATCACAATTAGCCAACTTTGTTCAGTCCTAGACAGCTTTGAAATTGGTTCATCGAATACCTGACCTTCTATAGTTGCTTCCAAAGTAACAGTAAAGATGTCTGCAGCCAGCATTTTTTAAAGAAAACTTATTCTGCCACTCAGCGATGAAATATATGGTCTTCAGAAGATGTGACCAGTAACTGGCAGCATTATTCAGCAAGCAGGGTCTTATAGAACACTAAAAAATAAAAACTGCAAAACCAGCTGCTAAAAGTGTCCTCTTAGAAACACAAAAATGGAAGAAAAGCATTGGTCATTCCCCAAAATGGGCTGTTCTGCTTGTAAAACTACATTTTTCAGCTTAAAGGCATTCTTTTGTAACTTTACTATTTCAGATGATTGAAAATGAAATATTCAGCAGACTTCCACTAAAATCTTGTAATGCATATTTCAGAAATATTGCAACTCCACTTTTTGATGGATGAAAAAAAGCGCCTGAACATGTACTGAAGTCTGCAGTTTGTAAATTCATAGTTGGCAAAGTTTTGGTCTCTTTTCTATGTTGTTGACAATTATATCACCACTATCTGCTGATCAAACTGCAAACACAGAATTCCAGGATGATGCCACTGTCTATTATTAAGTTTGTCTGGCATTTCACATTACAAGGCTGTCTTTTTATTACTTCTAACATCAAACAGTAATCATTTGGACTGAAGAGGCTTTTGTTCTCATTTTTCCCATGCCATGTGTCTGCCTCTTATTTTGTTGCGTGGGTTTTCTTTACTGAAACAGTTTGAAACATACATTTGCTTCAGTTGTTTTTGTCAAAAAGGTTAAGGGGAAAATGCTTTACTCTTTCACAGTGTTAAATATAATTTCTCGTCTCAAGCGTAGGCACCCCCGAAAGGTAAAAGTCATCTAACATCAAATATTTTAGGAAGGGAGGAATCGACCTGTAGAGATGTCTGTGTCATCTTTGAACACAAAGACAACGTATATGACTAAAGATTTACTAGCTTTATTGCCTGTAAGTCTAGTGAAAAGACTTCAGACTTGACAATAATGCACTTTGTGTCATTGAGAGATTAGTTGTTGTTCCTGACAACATTGGCTCCAACTGTACAATGACTTTGGTCTCAGGACACTGACAGTTTGCACGCTTTCATAGAAGTCAGGCAATCCCACAGAGCCAACTCTGTGCCTCAGAGACAACACACTCTCTATTTGCAGAGGTGCTGGCATGTCTGTCCCAGCGTGTGCATCGAAACAGTTTAGATATTGTGACTTGTATGTCCCTCTTTCTTCTGTAGCCCCACGGCTGTAGACTGTTACTGCTACATATTGTCAACAGCTGCCATTGTGGGAGGGATGTGAACAGTCTGATCGTAAGAAATAGAGTATTTACTTAATTCAGGCAGAGGAAGGAGTTCAAACTATTTCTTCCTAATCATTAGAGTATTATAGCAAGTCTCGTGGACTGTCATCTTGCCTTTTGAAATGCAACCTGCTTCATAAGCCATCCACCTTTGGAAAGGATTCTCTGCAAGAGGTT
Organism: Gymnogyps californianus; assembly: GCF_018139145.2. Taxonomy (NCBI): domain Eukaryota; kingdom Metazoa; phylum Chordata; class Aves; order Accipitriformes; family Cathartidae; genus Gymnogyps; species Gymnogyps californianus. The sequence goes on from NC_059474.1 coordinate 5,358,115, forward strand.
TTGGCAACACAAAGAAGACTACGAGTTCAATTCAAACCTTTTTCCTCCACTCTTTCTTGTGACTGTCTTTAAGTGGCTTCCTACTAAGTATGCGGGATCTCTAAATTGACAAATTGAGTTAACTGATCTTGAAAACCAATAAACTTGTCTTTTCTATGCTGTTTGTGATTTTGTCAGTGAACTGAAAAAACCCCACTTTGAAATCGATTCAATCCCATCAATAAAAATTCTGCAAATGAAAAAGCTTCTTTGGTATAGCATTTCTCAATAAAATAACATATATTCTAACGATAGTCTTTCATATAGCTCTAGAAATGAACAATTCTGTTTGGAAAACAGGCTTTGAGCAGCATCCAGTAAATAAAACATTGATACATCTGTTATCCAATTAAAAAAAAAAAAAAATTATTAGCTGGCTATTATAAGAATGCAGCAAGTCATCTTCATTCCACAGTCCAAGTGGAAACCAGTAAAAAGTGGTGTCCCTCAGGGGTCTGTACTGGGACCAGTACTATTTAATATCTTCATCAATGACATAGACAGTGGGACTGGGTGCACCCTCAGCAAGGTTGCAGACGACACCAAGCTGAGTGGTGCAGTTGATACGCTTGAAGGAAGGAATGCCATTCAGAGGGACCTTGACAGGCTGGTGAAGTGGGCCCGTGTGAACCTTGTGAAGTTCAACAAGGCCAAGTGCAAGGTCCTGCACATGGCTTGGGGCAACCTTCAGTATCAATACAGACTGGGTGATGAATGGGTTGAGAGCAGCCCTGCAGAGAAGGACTTGGGGATACTAGTGGATGAAAAATTGAACATGAGCTGGAAATGTGCGCTTGCAGCCCAGAAAGCCAACAATATCCTGGGCTACATGGAAAGAAGCATGGCCAGCACGGCGAGGAAGTTGTGTCTCCCCATCTACTCTGCTCTTGTGGGAACCCACCTGGAGCACTGCATCCAACTCTGGGGCCCCCAGAAGAAGAAAGACACGGACCTGTTAGAGCAGGTCCAAAGGAGGTCCACAAAAATGACCAGAGGGCTGGAACACCTCTCCTGTGAAGAAAGGCTAAGAGAGTTGGGGCTATTCAGCCTGGAGAAGAGAAGGCTTCGGGGAGACGTTTTTGCAGCCTCTCGATACTTAAAGGGGATTTACAAGAAAGACGGGGAGAGACTTTTTACCAGGGCCTGTAATGATAGAAAAAGTGACAATGGTTTTAAACTAAAAGAGGTAGATTTAGATTTCACATAAGGAAGAAATTCTTTACTATGAGGGTGGTGAGGCACTGGAACAGGTTGCACAGAGAAGTTGTTGATTCCCCATCATTGGGAGTGTTCAAGGTCACATTGGACAGGACTTGGAGCAACCTGATCTAGTGAAAGATGTCCCTGCCCATGGCAGAGGAATCGGACTAGACAAACTTTAAAGGTCCCTTCTGTCTCAAACCATTCTATGATTCTATGATCTTCAGTCCTAAATAAGTCAGAAATATGTTAGAAAAAAATAACATTCAATTTTATAATTAAGGTCCACCTTGTAACGCAAAAACATGAGGATGCCAATCTCTGGTAGCTGGACCAAAACTGTTTCCTACATTTCATAGTATCTGAGCAGAGTATTTTGCAGCCTAGACTCCTTTCAATCTAATTTTCTGTGGGTATGTTAAGCAAGTGTGTGAATAATATATCTGTATTAATGGGATTTCATAAATATGAATGTATTTTGTACTGCAGTGGAAAATATTTCACTTAGATTTAACACTTCATATTCTACAGAAAACATAATGGCCAAAGACATTTATGGGTGAAAAAAAAAAAGAGGCAAACCCAAACTTTCATGGTACAAGACTGGTTAATAAAGGCAGAAAATAAAAAGACTTTTTGTCTTAAGTTGTTTTTAGCATAGTTATCCAGGTGTCATGGTTTGACCCCAGCCAGCAACGAAGCACCATGCAGCTGCTCACCCGTCCCCCCTCCCAGTGGGATGGGAAGGAGGATTGGGAAAAAAAGTAAGACTTGTGGGTTGAGAATTAAGAACAGTTTAATAACTAAAGTAAAATAAAATATAACACTAATAATAATAAAATAATAAAATAATAATAATTGTAATGAAAAGGAATATAACAAAAAAAAGAGAAATAAAACCCAAGAAAAGACAAGTGATGCACAATGCAATTGCTCACCACCCGCTGACCGATGCCCCAGCAGTGATCCACCCCTCCTGGCCAACTCCCCCCAGTTTATATACTGGGCATGACGTTCCATGGTATGGAATACCCCTTTGGCTAGTTCGGGTCAGCTGCCCCGGCCGTGCTCCCTCCCAGCTCCTTGCACACCTGCTTGCTGGCAGAGCATGGGGAACTGAAAAGTCCTGGGCTTAAGTGCTACTTAGCAACAACTAAAACATCAGAGTGTTATCAACAGTATTCTCACACTAAATCTGAAACACAGCAGTATACCAGCTACTAAGAAGAAAATTAACTCTGTCCCAGCCAAAACCAGGACACCAGGATATTTTGTCACCCATGGAAACTGCTTGTATATCTTTGCATCCATACTTTCACCTCCTGTTTAGCGCTTGCTGTCTATTCTGGTTTCTAATGTGGTTGATACTGTGCAGTGCTAGTCATGTTTTTTGTCCATCTTTTGGGATTTCTCTGATCTTTGGCAATTTTATTTCAGTGCTTTGCCAGTTGTCTTAGAATAGGAGTGTAGCCATTGTCAGAACAGCTGGTTTTGTAGGTTTTGTTTTATTTTTATGTTCTTTCCTTTCTTGTATCCCCAGTGACAAATTACCTGGCCCTTTCCTCCAACTCTTCTCTTGGCACTGAATTGCCTTCCAAGTAACGTATATTACTGGGATATCTGTCACCTTGATGCATGATATTTGCCAGGAGGTATGTAACTCATCCTATACACAAATAAGGATATACAACTCATTGTAGCTGTTTCTTGGATCAGTTTAATGTATCCAGCAGCTTGAATCATGTGCTCAGAGTGGATACATCAAGATGAACAGCAAAAAATGCATAACCAATACAGACTGGAAATGTAAATCTTATAGTAGTTATTTCATTCAGCACTGTGCATCATGTCAGTGCACTTGCCAGGGGTGTTGGAGATTCAGGTTCAGAAACTCACTTTGTGGAGTTCTGAGTCGGAACAATTTATTATCTACTATTTCAGCTCAGACTGTACTAGAACCTGAATTTCATTCATTCAGGTCTGAGATGAGTACTCCAAGTACGTAGCTATGAAACCGGTCTCTTAGCAACCTTTACAGAGCAAATTAGTTTGCTGTTTGAGGCAGCTCCATGAATGTGTGGCTGGCTTCATGACTTGTGTGTTTTCTCCATTGTACTTGTAAGAAGCCGAAGGAGATTCATAGTATAGAGAGAGATGTGTTTAGGAAAGGGGTCAGCATTTTGCCCCATAGTTGGTATCCTAGTGACATGAGGGCATCACTGAGAGCTGGCAACATCATTGTGCAGCGTGATCATTATCCTAACCACTCTATAGGGATTTTTCTGGCTCTAGAACAATCTCGTTGATTCAAGGAAATTTCTACATCAAGACAACTTTTGATCTCTCAGCCACGTAATCCCTCTCTGAGAGTCTCCTACTTCTCCTTCACCGTGTAAAGAAACTTGGGTTCTCATGCTGTTAAAAGGTAGTCACTGCAGGGGTAGCCTCTGGAGTTATTAGCTCCAGATGGCAATTTATTCTGTACATCTATTTTAACAATAAAGGGATGGGAGGAACTGCATTTTTAAGGTGTCTCTTTCTTTTCATTTACTGTAAAGGGATGTACAAAATACGAGCTCTGACTGGTCATTGAACTCTTAAATGGCTCAAATAAGCAGATGGATCCCACTATTGGACTCCCACTTTTGGTCCTTGATCATTTCATGTAAACGTTGTCTCTAGATGGTTTATGGCAAGCCAAATCTCACAAGAACAGAGAGAACAAACTTAGGAGTATAAAGTCTGGTCCATGTGTTAGTCACAGCCTGTCAACAGACCAACAACTTGCTTTCAAATTCTTTACATAGTGCCTAGATGTTTGAGCTTGGTAATGTCGACTGCTCAATACTCCATATGAAGCAGCTGGTTGGGGTGCATTTCTTTCACTGTATCTTTCCACTGGGATATTTAAATGTATGATAATTTACAGTTTAATCAGATTTGCTGATAATTCAGTGTATGAGATTCTTGCTATGCTATTCTGTCTGAATAACATTAAGCTCACTTCAGATTTAGAGAATCTGGATAATTAAATCATTCATGTTACAAAAAAAAACCCCAACAACAACAACAACAAAATACCAAAACACCACAAAAAAACCCAAAACCAAAACCACAACACCAACCAAACCAAAAAATTTCTTCAAGCTTTCCAAAACTCTGCATTCAGACAAAAATGAATTTCAGATATTAGTCATAAATAGTTTTAAGTCACCTAAAGACATCCAAAGAGCAAAAAAGAAAATGGAAGTTACTCCTCAAGTCCCACCACATTCTTCACAAAGAAAATAGTGTTTAAATTTTATTGAGAAATAGCTTATAAATGTATGCAATACTTTTCACATTCTTTGCATAATCAGGGCTCTTAAAAATTTAATCAAACCACCACCTGCCTCAAAAATTCATCATGAAAGTATTTAAACTTTAAAACACAATTATCTGTCAAAAGCACTTAAGCACTTCCAAATCCATAATAAGAAATTGTTCAGAAAGTGCTGAGTATGGTCCCATTAACACACTTATTCAGCAAATGAGTGAACGAGCAATACCTATCTAGTCTTCCCCATTTTAGGAGAGAAAAAACAGTAACACTGTTTCTGAAAATACATATTTTTTGATCTCAGACATATTTTGAGGCTGTGTATCCCAGTGTATTTTAACGTCCTCCATTGCAACAAAGCTACATATCTTAAAAGGTTTAAATTGTCTTCTCTAGCTCTAATTCCTGCAGCCATGTATCAATCCTGACTCTACAGACTCAATGCTTTTCAACTAAAGCTGAATTTTACACTGGGGTTTTGTTGTCAATAAAACCATAAGCAATGGTAAGTCCTGCTTAAAAGGCTCAAATACATCAAGTGGCAGTTTCTAAAGATGACAGCCAATTTCACCCCTGTTTTAACCATTCAAGGTAACCACTAAGACACAAATGAACCATACAGAGCTGTAATCCCATTTGATGGGAGAATTGTCAAAGAAAAAATGAGTAATAGTCGCAGCTGGTGAGAGCATGCAGCTCTTTTCACTCTCTGGATTTAACCATGTTACACCATCGACGCTCCAACAGTTTTACTTGGCTTTATGTTGCCATGAAAACCTGTTGAAATAGAGGGTCAACTTCAGTGAGGCCAGAGGAGGAGATTTTTCTTGTTTTCAGGATCTGATCCAATACAGAGAGATACTGAAGGAATATTCTCCTAGGGAACACGTTTAAATGCCCAACCTAAATTGTGGCTATTATTTCTTTTCTGTATCCAAAAAACTGGATGTTCTCTTTGTCATTAAAGAACAATAGGACGACACAGGGGCCATTGCTTTGCCTAAAATTTTAACTAAATGTTGGTTTGAGAAGCTATTCTTTGCTTTTCATACGGTGAGGATACAGTATGTGATACTTATTAGCCTTTGCTTCTTTTTCTGACAGACTTTAAGTGAACATGATTGTGTTACATGTAAACTAGAATTCATTGATCAAAACTGTCAGAGCCACATAAAAAGCAGTAAGAAATAAACATACTTACAGATATATAATAAAAAATGGCATGCTATGACCTACATAATATATATTAGCTGCTAAGTAAATTATAACTAACATGAAGATACTACTTGGGAAACTGGAAATCTGCCATTCAGCATAAAACAGGGTATAAGCATTTAATGGGCAACAAAAAATCAAATATAAAATCCTCAAAAATATTCAATGTAAATATTTATTTAATCTTATTTTCTGTTTCTACCGATAGGAATTGAGAGGCAAATTTCCTGCTGCATGAATAACGGAAAGTAATGAACTGTAGAGAACTACTAAATAACCTGGAGGTACCTTATGGAAAAATCTGAAGACTGAGCGCAGGGATTTTGCCTCTGTCAACAGCAGGGAGCCACTTTAGTTTCTAACATACTGCAAAAGTGTTCTGATTTCCACAGTACACAGGCTGCTGTGTTAACCTAGCAATGTTATTAGAGCACAAGACAAAATACATTAGTGTGTCATAAGGGACAGTGCATTTGAATGAGCTGAAATTTTATATATGTAAATACAAGTGTGAATGTTTCAAAAACATACCTAAAATACAAAATGCCATTTTTATAAGCATACATTATTTAGAATTTTTAAGTTTAAAAACAATAAATATGCATTTTATCTGATGTATAATGTTAATTGAAATATTATTTTAATAACAGTCACTGTACTAATATGGCAGCACATTTAAAAAGTTGCAGAATATTATAAACATATATTACCGCCTTGTCATCAAGTATCAGGGTAGGTGGATGTAATGTTAGCCACTCTACTGTGGTCCTGGCTACAGGCTTTGCCCTGACTTAAACTCTCCTGAAGTGCTGCCTAGACTTGAGCCAGAATTTTGCACATAAAAAGCAGTATAAATCTTATTAATATCGACAATCATAATAATACTTTTATTATAATTTACACAAGTAGGTATCATTCATATAGGTCCCTTGAAGCTTGAACATACAGAGAAGTCCCTTAGTAATTTGCATGTTTAGCTGCTACTGTGTCTTTGATAGTCCTGCTGTGGTGGCATATAAAGGATTTGCTTTTAATTATCCAACTGCTTACTAAAGACTGCCTAATTCTGCAAAGAGAGAGGCTTAATAGCTGCATTAAGAACAAGTTGACTAAGCTCCCCACTCCTTCTTGGAGTGAACACAGAGTTACATTTGGGCATAGGCACAGCAGCTCATATTAATACTGCAGCTCTGCTACAGCATGACCCTCCGAGATAGCTGGATGAGAGTTGGTAATGGCACAAGGTTTCACATATGGTAGCCCCCAGCTGTTAACTCATCTTCTCTGTTTTACACAAAATGATATTTTCAGTGACTTTTGAGTCAAATCCATGCTCTGTGCTTCTAATACAGTATCAGTAGCAGCACTGTGCAGACTATTTTGTCCAGCAAAATGGAGTTCCAGGTCTTTTTGATTGTCACACTCACTTCAGATTTAATATTAGAAATCCTGGCTGTCAGCATCATCTCTTTTTCCCTTTTTTAAATTACTAAAATTTAGCAGAATGTATCTTTGAATCCATCAGATCTATTCAGAACTCAACAAAGACTCACCAAATTCTTAGCAAAAGTATCCTTCCGTGCCCAAAAGAGGTAAACTTGCTGCAGATGTATGTAAACCAATAGAACTGAAATCTTTAATTCCCTTCAGTCCACCTTTAATATGAAGTAAACCTACAGATCTTTGAAAAAGAGGGAGAAAAGTCTATGGATTTATTAGAATTTTCTAAAACTGAGAACCAATCCAATTACGTATTATTTTCTTTCCACACCATTTAGTTAAATTAATTTAATTAATTTTTGCTTAATTTAAGGGCTCAAAACTTAGATGAAAGTCAATAAGAATTAATCTCTGCCTAGAAATGATTCTGTGTGAATATATAAGCAGATGTGAATATTTTTACTTATCATGAATATTCACAAGAACTGAATGTAAAACAAATGTACAATAACTATAGAAAACAGAGACTAAGATGAAGAATCTTACCTTTTCATGTCTAAACTATATCCTTATTACTGACAACTGATCTGGCTACAAAGAGAATGGGATGGAAGAAGAGGTTACTGTATTTCTAACGCACAGGGCAAACACTGTCCTAGGAGGAAGATCTGGTTCTAGTGAGTTACAAATGGAATCACCCTTGTCACCTGGATTTTCTTTCTAGAAAATAAACATTGTCAGCTCCAATTAGAGCTTGATTGTCACAAGTATTCAGTTTGCTCACTGCTGAACATCACATTGGATGCCCAGCTTTCTAGTGAATTCGCAGCCTTGAATTAGTCCCTGAGGGTCCTCTTTGGGAGTACAGAGTTAGTCACCCAAGGCAAGGAACCCTTATTAAATAATAATAATAGAGTTAGTTAAGCAGTGAATTCTATAAACTAGTCAGGAGGAAAATGCAAAGAAAGAGGTGAGATTGGCCACTTCAGCAGCTAAGAAACTGTCTTCCTCTTTTTTATTATTCTCAGATTTTTTTTCTCAAGGTAGGTACTTAGAGCTTTTTATTTTTTTCTGTCTATGAGAGAACCCACAAAAAAATAGTGTGCTTGCTACATGCCCTTGAGATGTGACAAACATTAGTCAAGTCACCCAGCTTTTGCAGAAAGAACTTCTACCTGCATACCAAGGCACGTTTTAATCGAGCAAGATACTTTAGCAAGACATAAATTGAAAACTTTTCCATTGGGAATAATGGATTAAATATTCATTTGGGCAAAGACAGGCAAATTCTGCTGAGCTATTTAAGAGGCCAGGTACCTCACCTGAACATCAAATAAGGCAGCTGACCTGGAAAAGTAAGTGTCTCCTATCCACAAGGACAAGTTTTTAACCATGACACTATAATCTCTGCAAGTTACTGCCTTTTAAACATAGCCTGAGTAGTGGGAAAAGGGGTGGTTTCCCTGGCAACTGCATTTATTAGCATAAAGCAAATATAGTAGTTGTGGAAAATATTCTAATGTGCTAGAGACATAGAGTGAACTGGATTTCTTTTGGCAGTGGAGGACGGACATTTAGGGCCAAACTATCCCTCCTGCAATGCCACTGTAGTACATTGGGTGCCATGGTGACTTTAATTGTTCCTAAACACTTCTCGGCTACAGAGTGTCATGCTTTAACACAGTCACTACTCTGCCAAAGTCGGAACTGTTAAAAATATAACAAATGAAAAAAAAACCAAAACCCTAGTGAACAGTTGTTCAGCAAGTAAGTTAGGAAATCAGACACATCATTTACAAAAGGAGAAAATAATCAATTTAAAAATGGCTAAGCTGACTAAAATCTTATTTTCACATCAATAGCTCTGGTCTCAAATCTGATTTTCGTGCTGCACAAGGGTCATAAGGAAAGGAAACATTCACACTAAAGCCAAGGTTCAGCAACAAATTTCTCCATGCATTTCACAAACAGATGGATATTTCTGTTAAAGTAAGTGAGGAGAGAAAAATTCACATTTTTGATTTGTATAGAAAGTAAAAACCTCTTTAGAACATGTAAAGGCTATGAACGCATACAGAAGTTACTAACGACTGTAGAAGGTTAAAGGACACACATTGAACAGAAGAATTGGGATGAATTAGGCTAATCGAGCATGTGCTTTCTCTCATTTTTTTCCACACAGAGTTTAGATCTATCTGCAGTAGATCTGCTTTCTACTGCTCTGTAATGTCCTAGACACACTGCTGCAGTCTCCCTCCATTGTGCAAAGCATAATGTTGTAGTCTGATTATGAAGTATTTAGGATACATGAAAGGTGGTGTGCACAGTCACTGACCTTGCTGTGAATGGCAGTTTGTCTTCCCATGCACTGGGAAGAAAGGACAACTCAGCTCATAGTTGATATAATTAGAAAACTACACATTCTGTTTAAGATTGTTGTGGTTTAACCCCAGCTGGCAGCTAAGCACCACGCAGCCGCTTGCTTACTCCCCCCCCACCCCTGGGATGGGGGAGAGAATCAGGAAAAAAAACCCAAACCCTTGTGGGTTGAGATAAAGACAGTTTAATAGGACAGAAAAGAATGAAAAACAATGACAATGATAATAATAATATGACAATAGTAATACTAAAAGAATTAAACTATACAAAGCAAGTGGTGCACAATGCAATTGCTCACCACTCATTGACTGATGCCCAGTTAGTTCCCGAGCCGCAATCCGCCCCTCCCACCCAGCTCCCCCAGTTTATATACTGGGCATGATGTCATATGGTATGGAATATCCCTTTGGCCAGTTTGGGTCAGCTGTCCTGGCTGTGTCCCCTCCCAGCTTCTTGTGCCCCTCCAGCCTTCTTGCTGGCTGGGCATGAGAAGCTGCAAAATCCTTGACTTAGTGTAAACGCTACTTAGAAATAACTCAAAACATCAGTGTGTTATCAACATTATTTTCCTACTAAATCCAAAACACTGCACTATACCAGCTACTAGGAAGAAAATTAACTCTGTCCTAGCTGAAACCAGGACAAAGATACATTAAACAGAACTTACTGATACAAAAAAAATACCTGGAGGATGATTCTGAGCCTTCGGAAGAAAACATTGGTTGGAGACATAAAAGAATATTATCCCATCCTGTAATGATACATGCTGTATAGCAAAGCTGCCTGAGAAGTGACCCAGACACAGCATCCAGCAAGGATTTCCAAATCCCTTCAATCCTGCCAGACCCTGATGTGTGCTGGTCCTACAGGACTCCTAAAGTTCAAGTGCTCTGACTTACTCGCTAGATTATACAAACACTTGATCCCAGCATAGCTGCTTTCCAAAGGGAGACAGTTGTGAATACCAGAGGTGTAGCTGATACTAATTAATCCTTTTCATCCTGGGAGCTCACCTGGGCCAGGAAGAAGGAAGGAAGATCTGTGGGGATGGGAAAATGCTATACCCTTATTTCCTGCAGCAAGGGGAATCTCTCATGGCCTTGTATGACTTTAGATTTCAGCAGTGCAGGGCTGTAGATTCCAGTTTAATATGTAGACTTCATCCAAAGCCCACTGCAATCCTTTTTGACTTTGGGCGTTAACTCTGGAGATAAATACAGGCAAAATTTAGGCTAATCAGAGCTGGCTGCAGATGTGGGCAAAGCTGGCAGCTGTAGAGGGCAACGGATTGCTTGGGGTAGGGAAGAATAAAAGAGCCACGTCCCTGTTGCCCATTTTATCTGTGCCAGAGCTGAGGAGAGCCAAACTGGCAGCAGCTGATGCTGCTGTGGAGAAAATGGGAGTAAGCAGAAAGGGGGCTGCAGTTGGGGGGCTGCATGGCCATATCCCTGGAAGCGGCTGCCCTGGGCCTCTGTGCCAAACCCTGCCTGCTTGGAGAGGGGTCAAAATTGATTTTTGCATACGCCTCTGAGAAACCTTGAGCCAGCTTTGAATCAAAAAGAGCTTAGAAAATGTGAAGGGGAAGAAGTAAAATAAAATTTACAGAAAGATGCTGCTTTTCTTCATGTTAAGAGTACTCTGGAGAGGAGGATGAATATGTAGTCTTGAAAAAGCTGGTACTATGGGATGTAGGCAGAAGGATGGACTGCAAAAATCTCTTTCTGAGTAAAAAGGTGATGTACAAGCTGATAAGATAGTACATTGATTTTATAAGTTACTATTTTGTTTTGTAGTTTCCCTTTTCAGTTTTTCTTTATTTCATGCAGAATGCTAAAGGAAATAGATACATATAAAAGAAATTGCTTGTCTGGGCATGGCATATCTGCTTCCAACTATGCCATATCACAATGGACTTCCCTTTCCATTTAAAGCAAATTATTAGATAGGTGAAAAAGGAGAACATCTTAGCTTCAAATATAATTTTGCTGCGTTTTAGTTTTGCTGAACTAAAACCATGATACAGAGAGGCTTTGTTCCAAAAACTTTTCTATTTTAATATAAATTTTGAAACTGAGAAAGCCAGGAGTGCTTACGTTTTTCTACAAAATAACTCAAAATTTATCCTGTTAGTTGAAAAAATGCTACTTCATCAAAATGAGTGTTTGGATAGAAGCATTTAACTGAGGTACTCCAAACAAACATATAGAATGAGTTCTGTTTTAAAAGAACTGATTTATATTTTTAATGCTTCTTCATGCTTTCCTTGGTGCTAG